>NC_139241.1:21664454-23113198 GCF_977018435.1 Lepisma saccharinum | reverse complement strand
TTCCGAATTTGCTATGTATGGTAAGACGGCATTCAATTGCAAATTTTCTTGACCCACTTACCATAGACTGGGGAATACGCAACTTTGCACACTTAAATCCTTCTCTACATAACTTACACCCAAAGTTACACACTTCTTCCATCGTGTTACGTAACTGTATAAGCCCTTCTTATAGAACTCAGCAGGTGGGAACTAAATCCAGGACAGCACCTCATTAATTAGTGTCATCAAGTGGGAAGTGCCTACCTTTAAAAAATAATTTGAAGAAGGAAAGGTGGAAGTCATATAGGGTAAGGTCAAGAAAATTAAGCGGAGTAAGTTGAATTTCATACCCACATAAGAGTGCTTACGTTTGGGCGACATTTGTATTGTGGACAGAAGCATTGTCTTTCAAGAGACGGGCACCTTTTGAAAGCATACTGTAAAGATGAAATAAAAGGTAAAGTGCTCCCCTGTGCTATTCACCAAGCCATGAAGGCGTATAGGGATTGTGGGGTAAGGGCCTCACATGCCTTTGGCCGCCTTTATTCGTTCCTCCCAGAGTATCCTCCAGATACCCACTTTATACGTCACTGGGTGGGCACCGAAACCGCTTGAACAGGTGGAAGAAATCCCGGATCTCCCCCACCGTGGATTGAACCCGGGTCTCTTGCATGGTAGTCTGATGCCCAACGACCTTTTTTTAAAAAAAGGAAAGCCCCTATGCGGAAGCTACCCCATACACTTCATTCACTCATATCATTTAATTCATATTTCAATTTCAGGACTTTTCAGGACAGACAATCACAAACATCCATGTTCGAACCCGAGACCCCTGGCGTCGTAGCGACCATACAGCATCGTCATCTCCTAGAAAATTTCTTGTCTAATGTGTTTCATTAGAGCACGATTCTCAAAGTGCTCTCTTGAGCCATGGGGTCTGTAAGTGCTCCGCATGGGCTTAGCGCCACTTTCTTTGAAAATCCCTTGTCACGGCTTCATACTTGGAAAGTCGCCCCAGCGACTAGTTCCGAGCATTTTGAGTCCTTGTCGCAACTTAGCAGCGCACTTATTGTATCGCTGCAGAAAGCTGTGGCCTCTTTGAAGTGCAATGACACCGCTTCTAGGATAATAAAGAGTCGCGAAGCAGCGTTACCCTGCGGCTGTTCCTTAATGCTCGATTCTTGGAATTTAAAACACATGATGCACCACGAAATTTACTCAATTTTCTTACCGCCTATTCAGTTCATTTGGCTTCACTTGATTCGGGTAAAGTGTCGAATCGCAAGTCTACACAAATGGTGGTGTTGAATTATTTGCCATGGATCAGTGGCTCAAGGCAGGGACCTCGTCACATTGAGGTGACTATGTAAAACTCTTTTATCTTACGAAAACTTATAATGCAGTTGTATGAGCATTTTCTTTGATATCATATTCATTGCGACACAATCTTTTTTACTAAATGCCTAGAATATGAAGTGTACGTATGTTAGCTAAAAGCTATACTTCTCAGAAAAGTAATTCCCAAAAATCTCATTGGCTGTAATAATACAATTTTGTTCCGACGGGCATAGGAAAAAATGTTGGAGGTTGGGGCTCCGAAGCTTCGTCTTTCGGTTAAAAGGGCTCCGTTTATTGAAAAGTTTGAGAACCGCTGCTTTAGAGAAACAAGAATTGTTTTGAATTATTTTATTTGCGTATTTCTCGAACCAAAAGAAGATTCATTTGAAACGAAAATATCGTTAATTATACTGCACATGTAAGCAGGGGCCCCGACTTGTCAAAATTATTGGGTGTCTCTGATCATTGAAATAAATTAATGAATGACTCACTCTCTCCCTTTTTTAAGTTTTGATCTCAGTGTTCGGAATCACGTAAAAGCCCATGAATTCCTCAAAAATATCAAAATTTTTATTCACAGTTCTAATGCAGAATATTAATATTGTCCACGAATGGATATTTCACAAGTTTCGTCAACCATAATAGCAAAATATTCCCGACTTTTAATATCTGCTACCACGGAGCGCAAAACAGATCTCCCTAATATATCAATGATCGTTCTGAATGTCATGTTAGAGCCATTTGTAGCCCAAAAGTCTCATCCACTACTCTAGTTCATGCACATCGTCTTTTGAAACTCTTTTTAGTAAAAATTTTAACAATACTCATAATTACATACTTAGTATTTAGTATTAAGTCATGTGTTTTGCTGTCTCCGGTCATAGCCCCCCCCAAAAGTTAATGGTTTAGCGGTCTCAGCCCCCCCCCCCAAGTTGATGGTTTAGCGGTCTCAGCCCCCCAAGTTGATAGTTTAGCGGTCTCAGCCCCCCAAGTTGATGGTTTAGCGGTCTCAGCCCCCCAAATTGATGGTCTAGAACATTTCAAATGTGTATTTAAAGTTAAGTTCATGTGGCACAATTCTGAGTAAACTTTACAAGAGAAGCAAAATTATACATTAGATCCTCTAAAGCAAAATTATTTGAGGGCCCTGCCCCCACATCGTTCACATTGGGGGGGCTTGAGCCCCCCCAAGCCCCATGGAGTCGGCGCCTATGCATGTAAGAAGCACAATGCTCTTACTAAGCTCCGTGACGCAACAACTCTCTGAGGGTCAGGGTCTGTCATGTGGATGTCACTGGGTGATGCGTGGTCAGCGCCTCGGGACAAATCGTTCATGTATTCTGGCTTTCGAGACCGGAGCTGCTACTAATTCTTCTCAAAACGCTTGATAAACGCGTAAATGTTTTGTCCTCAAAACTAGAACCGCTCGCAGCGATGGCGAGAGAGCAAACAATTTTGCTACGTGGAGCAGCAAAACCACAATCCATAAAATGAAAATTTTCTCCGCGTGTTTTGCACGTAATAATATAATGATTATACGTAATAATAATATGACAATGTAAAAAGGTAAATAGTGTTCAATTACTAAATAAATGATACTTTCTATTATCCTGACATAGGTATATCAAGGTCTGGTACCAACTTTCGGTCATGGATTGTTTTACTACTCCTACGTGACGTGGTCCTTCCTACACCTTGGAGCAAGGGCTGCCACACTCAGTGTTCTTGCGTCGGCAATCAACGACGAAGCACATCGGCCAATTTCCTTTGTTCGCTGCTGCTCATCTGAAGACTACAATGCAGAGGTATGGGTGACCGAGCTTATTCTGTACTTAAATCCCACGTTGACTGTCGTTTCTCATAAGCACAGATACAGTGTATGGCTGATTCACATGAATTATATTTCACGGGGATAATGGATCAATGATGTCAACGATAATATATTGTACTGGTTGTTTCTGAGATGTTTTGATTTTCGTGATTTCATCCAAATGAAATGAATATGGGCCCGTTGAGCCCGAATACAGCCAATAACGCTAAGGAACAGACATTTTGTATCCTGTTAGCGAATAGGTGTTCTTAACTAATTTTGGCATGCTGATTTCGGATTTGCTACTCCTTTTCCTCCATCACGTACTATTTTCGAGATACGCGTGACATCATATTTAGTATAGTATGGGTAATGTATGCACCGTTGAATTCCGCTTTTCTTGTAATCTGCCAACACTGCAAACTGTTTGCGTGCCAAATCATCATGTATAATTTCAGTTGTGTCTCATTGTGTTGGTATGTGAGGTCTATTGTAACCCTGTTTGCTACAATAAAATATACGTATTACTATATATCGTAATAAATAAGCATGCAGTTTACAGCCTTTGATTTGTGCAGTAACACAGTGGACTGTGCTCTGAAAAACTATGTCGACTGATAGAACCCCTTAACGGTGTATATCATCCTAACACATTCTGTTACATTTCTGACCAATACACTCCAAAACTGCAATGTAAGAACATCACAGATTGTGTAAAGATAGTGTAACGACTGTACTTTGATTTTCACTGGGAGATCCAGACCGCCCATGTGCCTCACATGGTACATGTCATTGTTGTGCTGTAGCACTAAGAGAATGGTTGAAAGGTATTTATTCAATGCCTCTGATGTGTCTATGATATGGCCTGAACCAAAGGACCACGTGACAGATTGTTATTTTTATCGCACTGTAATACGTGGGTATTTCTCGAAGAATAAAAGCATGTGCATATGCCGATGTGCTCTTCTCATTGCGAGGGATTCTCAATTCCTAAATCACTATCCACCACAGTGGAATTGAACATTTATCATGACCAGGAAGGTTCTTTCAAATATAATATATTGTTTTAGATAGAAAAATATAGGTAGGTTACTTTTTTGCACGATAATTTTCAAATCTCTTATTTCATCTGGACATTAATTGAATAACATCGCTAGATGTCGGCGCACCTGGTAATGGACTCTGACGCAACGAATGTTGCCAGTACTTCCTATTTTTTTATGAATATGGCATAATCAACCCCACAAATTGACTCTAATGCACATAATTACTCCCACATCCCCTAAAATGCTTACATTGCACGGTATTACATGCACGGGGAAATTTTATCTCTCTTTTTTTTCCTTTCTATGCATAGAATGCATAAAAACATATCGCTCTTTTTTAATTCGATAAATACCCATTGAGACCAACAACATACATAAAAAAATATTGCAAGCTGTTCCATATCTCTCTTTTATCCATGTTTTTCTTTCCATCGACTCGAAATCGAAGAACGAACTTCCGCAATAGAAAAGAATTTCTCTGAACTTCAAACCGTCGTGAACGATATAGACGCAGAACGCTTACATGTCGTCGTTTCCAAATTACAAGAAGAATTCACCAGCACGTTGGAAGAAATTAAATCCAAGTTGCAGACTTTGGAAGATACAATGACGAACCTACCATCGTCGGACGAACTGCAGGTCATCGGTAAAAGCGTCGCGAACATAAAAATTCAATTGGAGGCGTATCGAGATTTCGAACACATTCAAACCACCATCGCTACGCTTCAGGCGTCCTTGGAATTGATCAACGAAGAAATTAAAAATATTCACGCTGAAGCAAGAGCGTTGACGAGCATTCAAGACACGTTAAGCACGGTTCAGCAGAAGATCGAATATTTAGAAAATTTGAACGTCGAAACGAATCTCGCTCATTTTCATCACGTACTCGACAACATACAGGGTGACTTGGAATCGTTACTGACGAGCGTGCCTTCGAGCGAAGATTTGGAAAAATTGAAAACGGCGGTGACGGCACTATCCGATTCGAGCGACATCAAAAGCTCATTGAGCGATCTCGAGAGTAGGGTGGCCAATCTCCCCACCTCCAAAGAATTGCACGCTTTGAAAAGAAACATATCTCGAATGCTGAAACGACTGGAAACGGAAACGGCGAACGTGGAACAGATTCGAGACGAAATTAGTTCGCTGGTGTCGACGCTGCCCACTTCGCAGAGCGTCGCCGACCTTCACACGCAGTTTACAGAGATGCGAAGCATCGTGAACGATCTTACCGAGAAGAGCTCGAAATTGAATCAAGTCGAGAACCTTCAGAACATTGTCGTCAACATCAGAGATCAAATTGGAATACTGGAATCCACGCAGGAATCGACGCTGGCCTCTTTCGGTGCCAAGTTGCAAGAACTCAACGAAAACTACAAGCAGTTGAACGTGGAAGTGAAAATCAAACCGTCGTTTTCTGCCGTAACGGATACCATAGTCGAGCATTTGCTGCCCATCGAAAATAAACTTGGACAAGTTCACAGTAATCTCGTCACCTTCGACACTAAATTCGCCAAATTGTTCACCTTGCAAGCCATCGAAATCAACAGCGTTCCCAATCAACAGAGAATCTCCACGTTCGTCGAAGGTAACAAACTGTACATGTTACATCCTTATCATCCGTACTACAAGTTTCTCCTCGATGGCACAATTCAGATAAACGAATTTTCGTACTGGTCTCACGGCAGAAAAGCTAGCGTTCCCACCATGACCTTAATATCGAATCGTGGTGTCCAGAAAGCAGGAAACATTCCTCTGGCACGTTGGAACGAAACGCGCAACATATATGAAATACACGAAGACGAAGATCTTACCGTTTTCGACGTGAGTGCCGGCGATAAGCTGATCATTCAAAACACGAGCGAAGTGCCACCCTCTTTGAATCCCATCACGCTTGTGCTTCTTTGAAACGTAATCTCTAAAAAAATGTCTAGGCAAGCCATCGTCGAAGAATTGCATAAACCTGCACGCCGTAACTACGAACGTTTGGCTGTGGTAACCAAGGGCATCGACGACCTCTGGCAAAGTGACCTCGTGGAGATGAGCAGTGGCAATTTGAAAAATGTACATAAATTGAACAAGGGCAACAAGTACCTCCTCACCGTCATAGACACGTTTTCGAAATTCGCATGGGCTCTACCTTTGAAGGTGAAAACGGGAACATGCGTCACGGAAGCATTCAAATTAATTTTTCGCGAAAGCGGCGGCAGACAACCACGGTTTCTGCAAACAGACAACGGTAAAGAATTTTACAACGCCGTATTCCAAAAGTTTATTCAAAAACACAAGATTCAACATTATTCGACCTTCAGTCACATCAAAGCCAGCATCGTGGAAAGATTCAATCGAACCTTGAAAACACACATGTGGAAACGATTCACGCTTCGGGGAAATTACAAATGGGTCGACATCCTGTCGGAACTCGTCGACACCTATAATGATACGGTACACAGAACGATAGGCATGAAGCCAGCTGACGTTACGAAATCTGACGAGCAGCGTTTAATTTCTACAGTTTACTGTCCAAAGTACACACCCACGACAAAAAAAGCTAAATACAAAATTGGAGACCAGGTGAGGATCAGCAAATTCAAACGCACCTTCGAGAAGGGGTTCACAAAAAATTGGAGCACGGAACTCTTTACGGTGGTTCGAGTTTTACCTGGAAACCGACACACGTATATAATAAAAGATAGTAGCGGGGAGATTTTGAAAGGAAGATTTTACGAAGAGGAACTCTCTAAAACGAAACACCCCGACACGTACCTCATCGAGAAAGTATTGCGTAGGAAAGGTGACAAACTGTTTGTCAAATGGCTGGGACTTCCGGAAAAGAGTTGGATCGACGCGAACGAAGTGATCTTGTGAGTACGTGGAACGTGGTGAAGCGTCTACCGGATCCGGAAAGTCAAACGAGAAAAAAAAAGAACGGTGAGTTGCTTCCCGACAGCATCCGCTGTCTGATCGTAGGTCCTTCGGGGTGTGGGAAAACGACACTGCTCGTGGACAATTTTCTCCTCGCACCGAATTGGTTAGATTGGAAGAACAGGCACCTGTACGTGTTCTCGAAAAGTTTGGAGCAACCCAAATACCAGCAACTGATGAAACTGTACGATGGTCTGGACATTGCAACGTTTGCCTCGGAAATAAAACCACTCGACGATTGTCGTGAAAATCCAGTCGTTGTGTTCGACGACGCCATCCTGGAAAATCAAAATGAAATTCGCAACTTTTTCACGCAAGGTCGTCACAAAGGAATGGATTGCTTCTACCTAGCTCAAACGTTTTCCAAAATTCCAAAACAGTTAGTACGCGACAACGCTAATTTCATATGTTTGTTTCGTCAAGATCACACCAACCTCAAGCACGCGTACGATGACTACGTAGGCGGAGACATGAACTACAATCAATTTTCGGAACGCTGCTGCTCTACTTGCTGGAACGGTGACGATTTCGGATTCACGACGATCGACATGACGAGGAAACCCAACGACGGAAAATACAGAAACAAAATCAACGACTTTCTAAACGTTGCAACGTTGTGAGAAACGACGTGTATAAATAACGTCATGACGAAACGAAAAATCGAAGAGGAAAATCTGAAGCTCCGCGATTACCTCGCGAAACGCTTCAAAGGTTGGAAATCCGAGAATCGCGGATTCTACGAAGAGAAGAAACGTCAGGATCAACCTGTGATCGATGCCATCAGCGGTCTAGGTAAAGAAATTAAAAGTGTCACGGAACAAAATAAAAATTTGATCAACGAACTCGTACCGCTCGCAGCTAAAAGTTATGCCGTACCCACGCCCATTTCGAGCATTCCTTCGACGCCGTTCGAACTGAAGGATGCACCGGCACGACGTCGAGCCATTGGTAGCACGTCGTCTTCGGATAAGATCGAGTTGGGACCTTTGGCACGAGACTACCTGAGTACGGGGAAATTCGACAAGGATGAAGTGTTCGGATTGTATCCTAGCATGGAAACCAACGAAGGCGGTGGTGTGGTGTGGAAGATTGGGAAATCGAAGGTGACCTTCGAAGGCAACGACATAAAAGTCAATTTAGGCGACAAGGATAGTTGGAACAGGTATCCCGGTACGGTGGGACTGTGGGAACTCGTCGCCAAAAAGCAGCCGAAAGATTACACCGACGAAGATTACCAAAGTTACAAGGAAATTCTGATCATGACGGATGCCTTGTACCAGAACAACGACGCCTCGCAGAATAGGGTGAAATCGAGCAGCGGCGAGAAGTACAGGAATCTCATCAAACCGATTTGGAACCAGGTCAAAACAGGCAGCGGCGTCAAACGCTACAACACGTTACCCAAAGAATTCGTTTGGGTGGACGACGTTAGGAAGCTCGTGGACCGATTGTTGGTGATAGCCGGCGAAGAGAATGCAGGCAACCGTAATTTCTACAACGAGAAGGTTGGCATCGTGGACATGATCAGCACGAAACTTTCCAACTTCATCGTGAACGACGACAAGGGCATAGGTTACCTGATCAAAATCATCAACACGCTGCCTCCGAGATTCTGGAACGTGGCCGAAGGAAAGGGACTCGTGAACGACATCATCAACAAGTTACCTTTCGAGATGCATTTACCTGGCTACCAGTACTGCGGACCGGGTACCAAACTCGAGAAAAGATTGGAGAGAGGAGACAAGGGTGTGAATCCGTTGGACGCCGCATGCAAAGATCACGACATCGCCTACAACACCACGCAGACGGATCTGGATGCACGTCACGAAGCAGACAGAAAGTTAGAGCACGCAGCTTTCGAAAGGTTCGTGAGCAGAGACGCATCGTTGGGAGAACGGGTCGCCGCACTGGGTACCACCATCGCCATGAACACAAAACAAAAATTGGGGTGGGGTATATAAATAACATACAGTAAAAAAAACAACATGGCTTGCATAACTGATTTGCCGCACGAACTACTATCTAAAATATTCAAAAAGGTAGTTAACGGAGATGTTAATAAACTTGTGATCATAGCTAAAACGATGCCGGCATTTCGCATCCCTTGTGAAATAGTTCTCAAGGACCGTCTTCGGGAGATCAGTGGAATGAGGTGCGGTGATCTCGACACTCTTCTGTCGGCCGCGGGGAAGAAATTGAACGAGAGGTTGGACGAACTGCACGAGGCGAGGCAGGGGAGAAGACGGTATACTGATGATTGGCGTAAGTCCAAACAGGAAACTGAAGAAATCATCACGCACATCATCGCGTTCTCCGAAGCACGAACTTTCTTCCTCTGTTAAAAAAATCTTCGATACAAATCGTGAAAAAAAAAATATATATAAATAACACACATCGTGAAAAAAAAATAATCTTCGGTATATATAAATAACACACATCGTGAAAAAAAAATTAAATTTCTCTAACACACACACTGAAAATTTCTCTTCTTCGATATGACAACTGAAAAAATGAGTGACCTCCAAGCATTAAAACAAATGCTAAATTTGTCAGTCGAGTATGTAAAAATTCAGGAATTGGAAGTCGACAAACCTTACACGATAACTTCCGGTTCAATCGTTTCTACCCAGTATGGTCCCAAGGTGTGTCTGTTGCTCAACGGACAATACAGTCTATTTTTACCAGATCGATACGCTATCATGTTATCCGACGAGAAGCTAGCTATCTTAATCGAGAACAAAACTCGAATCGTGTACAAGAGGACAAAGGAACTTCTTGGTAAGAAAACAAAGCATGTAATAGAATTTGTGTAACGGGGCTACGCGGAGTATATATAAAATAACATCCATTGAAAAAAAATCTCAGAACATTTATATATAAATAACATACCGTGAAAAAATAAAACATAGAGCATCAACATGAAGCCCAAGGGTGTCGTGTACCAGATACCATATTCGAATCTAAAAAATCTAGGTGCCCTCGATGGGTTACTCACCAAGAAACAACGTGAGAAGAAACGTTCTTGCTTGTCGAAAGGACACGGAATGAAATTGCTGCTCAGCACACCTCAATTGAAAAGATTGCAGCGTTCGCGGAAACAGCAAAAGATCGGAGGTTTCATATTCAGCATCCCGGCCATCCTGGCAGCATTGGGGGCCGTTGGAAGTTTGGCCGGCGGAAGTGCCGCCATCGCGAAAACCGTCATCGACTCGAAGAAGAACAAGGCCGAGTTGGAAGAACAGAAACGTCACAACCTGGCCATGGAGAAGAAAGGAGGAAAGGGCGTGATGAGAAAGTTTAAAAAAAAGAAACAGCAGCACTCACCAACCGAGACATTGAATCTCTGATCGAACCGTTACGAATCAAACACTTCAGAGGAGTTTTCATGTCCGACTCGTTACCTTCAACCGTCAAAAGAAGAGAATGTGGAGTAGTCAACTTGGACAATCAAAAAAATCCAGGCACGCATTGGATATGTTACCACAAAAACGATGACAATAACAAAGCATTCGTTTTCGATTCTTTCGGAGGTGTTCCACCTACAAATTTAGTCCATTACCTGAAAACGAACAAAACCTCTATATACTACAACGACGAACGCATTCAAGATTTCGGAGACGTGAACTGCGGTCATCTCTGTCTCTCCGTGCTCGCGTTTCTCTCTAAAATAAATAACCCTACGGTCGAAGATTTCCAGAAAGCACTGTGGAACCTGAAACAGCATCACGACAATGGGCGTGTTCCATCTCACGAGCGAATCTTCGATCTTGAAACTCACGCTGCACGACGACATCGTCTATCCTAAATCCGTGGCTCTGCGTGCATTCTACAGCATGTACCTCATACCTAACGTCACGCATCACAACAACAAAATTAGCGTCGGAAGCGAACACATCGTCGTCACGCCAGGCCAATACAATCTTTCCACTTTGCAAGCTGAGTTACCCAAAGGCACGTACCTTTCTCAAAATTCGGTCACTCACAGAGTGGAAATCCTATCCGCGACGGAGACCGTGGACCTGGGCACCATGGGAGAACTTTTAGGTTTCGAGAGCGACACCAAACTCGAAGCTGGCATCAAGCACGTAGCAACCAACATTCCTAAATTCTTGGCCATAGAGACTCTGAACGTACACTGTAACGTGGCGGAAGGAATGATCACGAAATCTTCGGACGGATTATTAGGAAGTCACAAGCAGACGGGAATCATAGCCACTTTCAAACCAAGTTCCGAGTTCATGGAACCGTTCATCTACACGCCCTCTTCACCGATCTATTTTCCAGTATGTCGCAACCGCATAGACGACATAGAGTTGGTGGTGACGAACGAGAAAGGAGACGTGGTGGATTTCGCAGGTGCCACTACGACGGCCATCGTGGAGATCAACATATAATAAATAACATACATAGTGAGAATGGAGCAAATCGAAAGTTACGAATTGCAATCTTTCCCTCCCAACCGTCGCACGTTCGCCAATCTGAACGAAGCGAACAGGGAGATCGAATACGACGTGGACGTAGGCGACGGGTTCATTCATCCTCACAGAGCGGACCTCTACCTTCAATTCGACGTGGTGAAGAAGGAAAGCGGAGACGGGTTTCCTGCAGCAGCAAACTTGATACTCGTGGACAACTTCGTGCCTCACCTGTTCTCGCAGGTGGAGGTGAGGAAACACAACACCGTCATCGACAGAATAGATTATCCAGGCATCACGTCGACGGCAGTGGGAACATTGAAATTATCCAAAACGGACGCAGCGTACTACCAGGCCGGGGGATTCGAAGCCGGGACCAAAATATCGACGAGAAGTCACACGGTGCTCTTTCCCATGCGTCTGCTGCCCGGTTTCTTCTCGGACTACAAGGAGATCATGTGGAAGGGAGGACTGAGGATCACGTTTCGAAGAGCGGCCAACGACAACGACGCACTAATGCGATACGCTACTTTGGGTCCGGACGGCACCACGCCGATAGCCAACACTTTACCCGAAGCAGCGAAATGCGTCATCCGGAGCATGGAATTGAGAATGCCGGTGGTGGAATACGAAACGAACTACGCCCTCAAGTACAAAGCGGAGATCTTGAAAAGTCCGCAGGTGCCGATTCACTTTCACGGTTACCAGTGCGTGCAGAAGATGGCGTTGGGAAGTCACATGGAATTCGACGTGACGACACAGTTCAACAACATACAGTTCGACATGCCAGATTTCGTCGTAGTGCTTTTTCAGACCGGGCGCGATAAGAATCAGGAAAAAGATTCCAGCAAGTTCAAGAATGTTTATCTGAAGAACGGTAGGAACGAAGTGTTCCCGCGCGAGAATTACAACCTCGACATGACCAAGGACGATTACCTCAAACTTTACGAAGCTTACACAGCTTACAAACGCGTGACCGAGGGAAGCGTGGACGTGTACTACGCGCCCAGCGAATTCAAAACACGCAGGCCGATGTTCGTCATCAACACCACGAAAAGAAAGCAAGTGGTGGTCAACGATCGTACCAACATCAAGATTGTATGCGAGTTCCACGATGCCTTGCCTGCAGATACTCTGTGCAGTGTCATTCTTATTGCAGAGAAAACATTTGTGTATGACGTCAAGAATGAAAGAGTGACTGAACAGTTTTAAATAAATAAAAAAAAAAAATAGCACACAATAAGAAATGTGGAATTTTATATATATAAGTACAAATTGCAATTAGCAGTTTCCAGAAGTTTAATTTTGCTGTGCCATGCATGCATGTAATCGAGGAAGTGGAAGTAAATTAAAATTGTTTTTTTTTTCGCATTGCCTATTACTTTTTGTTACAATCTGGGCAGGCCTTACTAGTTTGGAGGCGATAGTGGCCCCACGGAAGTGTATGGACCCCACATTCAAGAATACACCTCTGTCGTCGTGTGCATCCAGAGCAACTTTCCTGACAATATTAGTTGTAAGCACATGATCGACGCTTTGGATACGATGCTCTTTTTGTAGAATGGGCGATTTTGTTCTGAGGCACTCGAGGTAATCCTCAAACTTGAGGTGCTCCCGAACCACTTGCCTGCTTACACCCTTTGTCTTTTTTGTTACAGAACCCTCAGCCCGGATCGCATAGGCTTTGGCACGAAGTCCAGCAAACTCCACAATCACATCCCCGTCTTTCTCGTCCTTGAGTTTGCCGGGTATTTTTTTGTTCCGGGGCAGAATTCCATACCGGTTTAGCTGGGGATAGCCCGATGTGTCGAAGAGCTTGACAAGAGCTGGAACTTTGGCTATATCACCATACGCATCGGCCGTGCGAACATGGTACACCAAGCTGTCTGTGTCTGTGTAGAGGAGCGAGATATTGTGGTTGTAGTGTGCACGTAGTATGTCGTAATATGTCTCGAACATGCACAACTTGCTCAGATCCAAAACTGCAGCTCCCACATAGATGGGCTTGTTGAGTAGCACCTCGCCCCGGTTCATGTGAATCAGAGACATCTGTTCGTTGTAAATTGTTCGAGACCTGAACAGCGGGCTTGCAACAAGTCGACGACACTGTGTTTTCTTCGTCACCAACCTCACATCAACGCGATTTCGCACATTCTCCATGGTCTTCCCAAATACCGCATTGTTCATTAATTTGAAAAAATCGCGATCAAGTTCCGAAGTGGCAGTAGTGCGATGTTTGGTGTTCAGTTCGATGTACGGCTTCAACCATGGAGACCGCCTGAACAAGAGCACGCGGTAAACTGCTTTGACCGAGACCCCTTGCTGCATTAACCACTGGAGGTTCCGGTAGTGTAGCACATAACGCTTTTTGGGCTCCAAGTCCATGACGAGCTTCGGTTGATCCGAGCCAGGTGGACACTTGAATTCCGGAGCAGGCGAAAGGTCACAGAATGTATCCTGCAGCTTCTCGGGGAAGTCAAGGTCCACCTCGGCAAAAAACCCAAACTCGTAGCACTCTTTTTCGATGTCGTGGTATAAAGGATCAGCCCACTCAAACTGTCCTGTTGGGAGTGGCTGCATCATGGAGTGCCCGTAAAGATTATTCACATCAGTGTACATGATGTAGCTTGATGGTTGGGAGGGGTCGTAACCAGTGGCCATGTGGTGATTGTTGGCGTGTGCGAAGCGTTGCGACACTTGGACCATGCCGCCCCGGATAGCTCTCTCGATGAAAAGCATGATATCAACATCGAAGATAAGTGAAAGTTTAACTTTAGTCAGCAGGAGCATGGCCGACCATGCCAGTCCAGGAAGGCTGTAAAAATATACAGGGTCCAGGTTGTAAATGTTTATCGCAGTCGCCCGAAACGCCTGGAACACATCGGCAAGAAGCGTCACATCAAGCTTCAGGTATGCATCGTGGTAATCACCGAAAGTTCGGCAACCCAACTCGACCCACATAGACTGAGCATGCTTGTACTCCTCGTCGGTAATACCTGAACCTCTCAGCTGGCTGTAGAACTTATCCTGGGGAGGCAGCAACTCTTCTTCGAACTTGGAAGGGTCTGTGACGTATTCGTAGGGGTAGACCACTTTACGTCTGATGAGTGTGACATCTAAGTTCGGGAAACTTGATGTGGTAATGGCTAGTTGGTCGTCTCTGAGCTTCCCAGCAAGAGCATCGAGGCTTGCCTGGAGGAACCTCAGAGAGTCGAGGAACCGAAGCTCGATGCTGCTGCTTGAGTCGTGGATCGGCACCCACTTGCTGATGCTAATATAACGCTCCTCGTTCTGTGCCAGGACATTGATTCTCGCATTGTCGTACCCTAGATGTGTGACCAAGTGATGGAAATCATATCCCGAGCCATTGTGAAAAAAGACCGGTATGAAGCGCGGGTCCCTGGCTCTCAAGTTACACCTGTTGCACCACGGGCCAATGTAGCTTCCGGTCCCATAATGGTCATGGTGGTGGACCTTTTTGTTATCATCATTGAAGACTGAGTTGCAAACAGGACAATTTAGAGCCATTTCGTGCTGATGCTTGTCTTCCGGAGACAGAGGCAGCATGGGCTTGGGGGCCAACAGCACCTTCCCTATCTTGATGCCTTCCTGTTGCATTCTCACCAGGAAGTGTTTGACCGGGTCGGGACCGCGATACACATAGGGCTCGGAGGCAATATGTTGGTCTCGCCACACCACAACATAGGAGTAACTCGAGGCCTCGTGGATTTGGAAAGGAATAGTAGAGGATGTTTCGGGGTTGGGATGGCAGTTAGACAGAGGTTGAAGAAAGGCCTCGAAGTCTGCTACAATATAGGCAGGATGCTTCACCATAGCACTGTGCATGCGAAAACACTCTACTGCACCAGGTTCGGGCAGGATAGTTCGTGCAGGCTTGTTGGTACCACAGTAGAACATGTGGCGAGCTAGCTTCTCAGCAGCAATGTTGGGACCTCTGATGCGCCGGTAATCCTGCTGTTCTCGATTATGAAATGTAGACAAGCACCTGCGACACACCTCGACGTGGTGACTATCACTGCTCCGTTGGGTCGAAACAAGCCGAGAGAGCGAGCGAATGAGGGTGTAGTGGTGTTGTGTCTCGTCCTTGATGAGCAGGAGGTTGATTTCTCGTACCTCGTTGTTGTTGCTCACGTTGCTCACCCGGATGGGGTGGACCTTATTTTTGTTCTCGGTGAGACCGTAAACATTGATGGCTAATTGTAGGCCCAACAAGTCACGAGCACGAACCTCAAACTTGCGAATATGCGAGACTTCTACAGGGTAGGCAATCCCGGCCATTGCATCCTCCAGTTCCGACTCATACTGCGTGTAGTGGTTAACACGGTACGAGTGGTTTTTCCAGTGAACAGGGTGCAATGCTGCCAGCACCGACCAGAGGAAGCATTTGGTGTCTTTGTTCTGAATATTGAGAACAGCTTTTCTTGCTTCAACCTCGGGTGGCAGGGCAATATAGCTAGACCCTGCCAGTGGCAGGAATTTGTTAAGTTTCAGACGAAGTTTGTAGGGGTCGCCACACAGCGAACCGCCCGAGCCTTCAGCCTGATGCTCCTCATGCTTTGCCACAAGCTCCTCGACAAACTTGTCGTAGATGCTGTCGAGGTCAGTGACATCTGCCTGATGCAGTGTTTTTGCTTTTGTGGCATGGAAGAATTTATATATTTCATCAGACGGTTTCTTATACTTGCAGCATAGCACAGCATAGAATTTAGTGGAGTGTGTAGCCAATGCATCGTTGAGGATGGATATTATCTTAGCTCGCTCGCTCTCCAGAAAACTACGCACATCGCAGAAGCTGTCTGATGTTATGTTAAAGTCTTCTAATAAATGCTCAAACGCAAATCGGTCTGCTTTCTTCGCCAGCTTGACGCGTTTGGCAGGTGGCGATGCATCGAGGGAGGTTACTTCTACCTTTCGCTTGGAAGGTTGCGGTAGAGATGTTCCAGTGCTCTTGCAAGTAAGCTGGTGTCGCTTGAAGTTGGCAATAGAAATATTTTTTCCACACTTAGAGCACAGTTTGGTCGCACATATTTGTTTTCCCGGCACACAAGTACGACAGTGCCTTTGAAAATGTTTACTTGACACAGCAGTTTGGCACGTAGGGCAATTTTTTACAGAACGCATAATGCAGAGACTTTTTGGGGGTATGTTATTTAATATCCAATGCTGTGCAATGCAAAATATAATTGTTCACTTTTTTTTTAACTATTCTCTATGACCTTACTTGGTTTTTTTTTTTCGCCAAATTATATGCTTCTAGTCTCCTATACAATACAATATACGAACAATATTGTCAACAGTATCATATTTGAGCAGGTCGCTTGTCATCTAAACACTACAGCTCACAGGTTGGCAAAAACTGACATGAAAGCAGATAATACGCTTAAGTCTTATTTATATATAATTTTCACGGGCGTACAATATTGTCAACAGTATCATATTTGAGCAGGTCGCTTGTCACCTAAACACTACAGCTCACAGGTTGGCAAAATCTGACATGAAAGCAGATAATACGCTTAAGTCTTATTTATATATAATTTTCACGGGCGTACAATATTGTCAACAGTATCATATTTGAGCAGGTCGCTTGTCACCTAAACACTACAGCTCACAGGTTGGCAAAATCTGACATGAAAGCAGATAATACGCTTAAGTCTTATTTATATGTAATTTTCACGGGCGTACAATATTGTCAACAGTATCATATTTGAGCAGGTCGCTTGTCACCTAAACACTACAGCTCACAGGTTGGCAAAATCTGACATGAAAGCAGATAATACGCTTAAGTCTTATTTATATATAATTTTCACGGGCGTACAATATTGTCAACAGTATCATATTTGAGCAGGTCGCTTGTCACCTAAACACTACAGCTCACAGGTTGGCAAAATCTGACATGAAAGCAGATAATACGCTTAAGTCTTATTTATATATAATTTTCACGGGCGTACAATATTGTCAACAGTATCATATTTGAGCAGGTCGCTTGTCACCTAAACACTACAGCTCACAGGTTGGTAAAATTTCACATGAAAGCAGATAATACGCTTAAGTCTTATTTATATATAATTTTCACGGACGTACAATATTGTTAAGAGCGTCAGTTTCCGTAGAGCTCTCTTTTTCCATCTTCCCTCTATACAGTGAAGCTGTAGAAGACACAATTAGCTAACCTAGCATACAACATACCTTCCTAATTAATATGGATATTGTCACACATTCCTCTTATTTTATACTGTTGTAAATGGAAAAGATTATGTACGGTAAATGTTTTGTACATTATAGGGAAAAAATGCAAAATATCCCCCAACTTTAATTCGATCCACCTCTGAATCGAATTTTTTACATATTTTCACGCCGGCACATATGTTGTTCTATTTTGCTTCTTTTACTTGCCTTGCTTAATTAACTCTCGCTAATTAGCATTT
Organism: Lepisma saccharinum; assembly: GCF_977018435.1. Taxonomy (NCBI): domain Eukaryota; kingdom Metazoa; phylum Arthropoda; class Insecta; order Zygentoma; family Lepismatidae; genus Lepisma; species Lepisma saccharinum. Next base: position 23,095,236 of record NC_139241.1, on the reverse strand, counting down.
TTTTGGAAGAAGTCAACTAGAACAACATATGGCGGTATGAGAAATATGCAAATTAAAGAATATTTTAGTAATATAAGGGCCCTAGCAATTAGCTTCGTCGACTAAGAGTACTCTTTTAAACGTCTTCAGCTAGATCGTATTACTAAGCGAAGACGTTTAAAATATTTGGGTGTTGAAAAAGTTTGACCTACTTTTTATTTCTATTGTTTGCTAATAGATGGCGCTAATAGTACCCCCTCCCCTCCCTCTCCCTCCTCCTCCTCTGCTGTATGACAAATAGCACAAACATAAAATCAAGATTTTGGAGAGCAAAACATAAAATTTGCATGCATCTGATGTCGAACTAGGAACTTTATCTTTCGGGGAGTCAACATTATTTTTTACTCAGTCGTCATATAACATAAACACACGCAAACATTCACATGTGCTTTTATTATTTTGTGTCTGGTAAGTACAAGTATATTCTTACATAAATTATTGTTTAATTTAATAAATTGTAAACTTGGAGCCTGCTATACTAACATTCCTTCTGTGTTTCATTATACTATTGAAAGCGAATGTTGCGTGCATACGGAAATAACACAGAAAAAAAAAAAGCGGATGGAAGCAATTTAAAATCAGTGGAGCAAGGTTAGTATTACGAGAACGTAAAAACATGTGCTTTCATTCAACTTCGAAAAATAAGAATAAATGTGTGCATACAGAACACATATGCTTTCTTTTCACAGTTGTAAAATCATATAAATTGTACATGAAGTAATTTGCGGGAAGGCTCTCTCTTTTATGTCTGTGTATATGTATGTTGTACAATTAGGTACAAGTATTGTACAATTAGGTACAAATTGTTGTACAATTATTTCCCCCAGTTGCCCAGTTGGAGTTGGGGGCACAACACTGGTACTATTTGTACCCACAGTGTTTACTCATGTATTTTGTTTAATATTTTATTTCAAATTCACTGTCAGAAACTAGTGTTGCCAGTTCCTGGATGTAGGTTTACCTACTCTGTTGGTTGTCACTGTCAAGCTCCCAGTATTCGTACAGCATAAAAAACCATAACCCCCCCCCTCTCAAAATATATACATTGTATACGCCAAGATGCTCAATAGCCTAGCAACACATCATGAAAAAACATGCCAAGAGGACCCAGTGGGTTTATAAGTCAGTGCTGCCAACTCCTATTTGTAGGTTAGCTTAGCCTGTGAAAGATCATATAGTAGCATTTTTGTAGAGTGGGTAGGCAACACCGACGAGGCTCGAATTATTATTTGAGGCTCGAATCATCATTTGATGCTCGTCGGTGTTGCCAATTCCTATTTGTAGGTTAGCTTAGCCAGTGAAAAATCATATAGTGGAATTTTCTTCGGATGGGTTGGCAAAACCCAAGCCTCAAACAAAAAACATCCAATAGAGTTGCCAAATATAAAAAAAGGACAATAGGTCCCCCTCATAAAAGGCTACAGTAAAAACCCACAGGTCGCCAACACTAGGCCCCCAACAGTGTTGCCAAACATAAAAAGTACATGGACCCCTCAGGCCCTCTAATGAAAATTTACAGTGAAAAACCCAGTAGGTTAACAACACTGTCAAAAAATCTACGGCAGTGTTGCCAGATGTAAACAGAGGGCAATAGACCCCCCTCATAAAAAGCTACAGTAAGAGCCCACAGTGTTGCCAACTCTGTGCTCCCAACAGTATTGCCAAACATAAAAGATACATGGGCCTCTCAGGTCCTTTAATAAAAATTTACAGTGAAAAACCCAGTAGGTTAACAACACTGTCAAAAAATCTACGGCAGTGTTGCCAGATGTAAACAGAGGGCAATAGACCCCCCTCATAAAAAGCTACAGTAAGAGCCCACAGTGTTGCCAACTCTGTCCTCAAAATATACATCATAAAAGGCTACGACGAGCCCCACATGATGATTCGAGCCCCAAATGAGGGCTTAGAACCGGGGCACTAGGTCTACTACATACATATACTGTTAACAAAACAGGATTTTTTTTATAAAAAAAAAAGTGATCCCCTGTACTTAGCTCCACGCCATGAAGGCATGTAGGGAGTGTGGGGGTAACGCCCCACACTTTCTTGATCTGGTCGTGAGTGTGGGTGATGTAATAAGCATCACACCCCTGATCGCCTTTACCTCCAGGGTTTCCCCCAGGTGCCCATGTCATTCGATGCTGGGTGGGCGCCGGGGCCGTTTCCAACGTTAGAAAAGTTCCTGGATTTGAAACGGCCGGTAATGGAACCCGGGACCTTTAGCATGGTAGTCAGATGCGTTACCAACTGAGCCACCACGGATTTTTCCTTATACCTTACCAAAAGGTATAATGCTACAAGACCTTAATTCTCGAGCAAGCATTCTTTTTAAATGTAAATTTTCTGCACAAAATTCTACAAGAGACCAATGAAGGTAGAGAAGATTAGGGTATTAAAATCAAATTTTGGATTTTATTCATTATTTTAACACCAAAATTAAATTTTATATTTCGTTTTGATAAAAACTATGTTTTGTTTTTTTCCTTCGAAAAATTTAATATTTTATTTATTATTAACCCACAAGTACTATGGATGTCAATAATCACACAATTACTATGGAGGGGTCTGTCAGACTGCTGTTTTGATAAATTACCTGTTTTACTTTTATCAATTTCTGACACGTTTCACATCACTTGACATGGTTACAGAAGACTATTTTAAAGCAGCTTTGATTAATTATTTTATAGTTAAAGAAACATAAGTTAATTTATGCAATGAGGAAGAATTGATTTTTTGATTTGATTTAGTTTATTTTACTTCGCGTTTTGTGCCTCTTGGCTAATTTGCGAAGATGGGGATGAATGATGAAATGATGAAATTGATGAATGGACATTCACAAACAACCAAGCCCGACCGGGATTCGAACCCGGGACCCTTGGCGTCGCAGCGCGATGTGCTAACCACTCGGCCACAGGGTCAGGCACAATGAGGAAGAAAATGGGCCAACAATTGCTACAGTGTCTTCTGTATTTTGGGGAAGCGGAGGGGGAAATTCCAAATTCTTAAAATGTCTATATTTTATCTTGTTAGAAGAGCAGGAGTTCAAAGCTATTTGTTATCTCTTGCTGAAATTAAAAATTAGTAACGAGCCATTGGAAGGAGAACGTTAAAAAAAATACTATGGTATGTCTGTCAGAGTTCACTCAAAATATAATTCAATAAGATTTTGACAGACAAAGACAGACTACCCCATGGCGGAGTAGTTAGCACATCGCGCTACGACACCAGGGGTCCTGGGTTCGAATCCTGGCCTGGGCATGGATGTTTGTGAGTGTCCATTCATCAATTTCACCACATCACTCATTCCCATCTTCGCAAATTAGCCAAAAGTGGCACAAGAAGCGAAGTAAAATAAATCAAATGAACAACTAAATCAACTGACAGACAAAGACAAGACATTCACATCCTGTAGCCATCACCTCAACTGAAAGATGTGGAGAAGTGTTCATTTGTAGTTGGAGGGGTGTGATAAATAAGCTAAAAGAGAAATTCCGCGAACTGAGAGAGATGGTAGGTAAGGGTTAATGTGTGTCTTGATTAACATGATTTATTCCAACTATGGTGCCTTTGAAATGTTACTTTATTTCAATTCATGAATCCTAGCTACCAAAGAAATTATTCTGATAGAGAAACAATTTTTATGACAAAAATAAGTTTTAGTTTAAAAAACAGAAGTAACAATTATAAGCTTATGCTTGTATGTGTATTGGCGTCTCTAGTATCCAAGTATATTGTTTCAATGACAACAATATTGGGCCTCCTGATGGAGCAGTGGTGTGTCATTGCCTTGTAATCAAGGTTCCGGGTTCGATACCTGGTGGAGGCACACAGTGATTCGGATCCCACTTTAAACTGTAGGCCCAGTCCCCATTAGCCTTACTGTGCATAAAGTGGACTTAAAACACCAAATCAATCAATGATAATATTATCATTTTATGAAGCCAGAGAACTTGGGTTCTAATCTCAGCCGGGACATGGATGTTCTTTGTAGTGTCCCTTAATCAATTTTATCATATCAACATCCTCATCTTCATGATTAGCCAAAAGTGACAGAAATGTGAAGTAAAATAAAGCAAAAAAAAAGGAACATAACACCGTCTAGTAAACAAAAGTTTCAAGGTTGGATTCCTTGAAAGGATGCATGGTGGTTGAGATATAACTTTAAATTGAAGGTCCAGTATAATTTGCTCTATGTGTGTGCGTGTGTGTAAAATCAGCTTAAAAGAACAAAGAATATGTCGCATTTCATAATGCATTGAAAACTGTCACATGTAATAAAAAATTTAGGAATTTTTGCAATGTTGAAAAAATGAAGTTTTGATAATGTCACACCTCTGGAATACACTGCAAATTCAGTCGTAGCCAGAAATTTATTCTTGTGCGTGCTTTGTTAAAAAAAAAAAGTTTTCGAGTAATGGAATTTGAATTGATACCACGAATCTAATTTTTCCCATCATTTTCTATTACAGAGAAATGAAGCTGAAAGCCCAAATACACACAACAGGAAGTGATAAAAGAGCCTGACTAAAGACCCCTTACAAGACTGAATGAATACCTGATCTTAGACATGAGAAATATAAATGATGAGTTGAAACTACACATGTGGTATTTTTCTTTCATGCCTACTTATTACAAGCTACCGGTGAAATTTATTAACTGGAATTTTCTTATAAAATGAACGAACGCCGCATCTGCAATGCTACATCCACTTTCACTTTAATTAAACTACAATAATCTGTTCACAACCCCAGGCTGCAAATGTAGTAAAGTCTTGTCCAATATAATATTGGGGGAAGTGCAATATTGGATTTGCGTGTAAACACAAAATGAGTATATTTAACTAGAATTTCACTTTGATGAGATACTTATCCATACTTTTCCTGTTCATTAGTCCATTTTTTTTCCTTATTTATTTTAAAAATATTTCAAGAATTTTCCATGTTTTTAGCTATTTTATTTTCTGCAGCAAATTTATGTTTTTTAATTGCAGAGAATTATCTAGTTTGATCTGCGCATAAGAATTACAAAATAGTTCATATATGGTTTGTGTACATTGAATGGAACTGAATTTAGTTTTAGACAGTTTTTTTAGTTGTTTTTTTTTACTTTTTTGCATTTTTCTTAATGTTACTCATTTTATCAAATAGTAGTTATGTCAATTTTACATGTGTCATTTGTTCTTAGATTTGGAAATACTGGTTAAAAATGTGTCTACTTGGTTCTGTGGAGGGAATATTTGGTTGGATTTACACCACCACCTCTTATCCTATGCAGCGATTTCTGGCAAATAACTACGTTTATTATCTATAAAATTACCGAAAATCCTACAAGTTTCATCTCTCGGTATTTTTTACGTAAAACGCTCACGTATTACAAGATAACTTGTGTAGTTCTAAAATTCACCCTGTGTGGCAGCACCTGTTCTGCAATTCTCGTCAGTTTCTGCTATCACACCATTACTGGTAAGTGCAAGACAGAAAGTGCAAGACAGCTGTTGCAAGACGGCAAGTGCCAGAGTGTAGTAACAGCAGGGCAGGCGAACACAGGGGTAGGTAGGTCACTTGCTCTGGCTTTCAACCGGTCTGCCCGAGTGCTACTCACGTGTCACCTTGATGCGGAAGCAACAGTTGCTCCGGCAAAATTCGAATTGGGGCTCGCATATACTTGGCCCATTTCGAAAAGTGCGATGCCTGGAGAAAACGTTCACGTAATTGAAAGTATCGTCAACGAACTATAATACTGCAATTATTGGCGATATTACATGGAATGAACGAGTACTCTTACGATTGGGGCCAAAGTTGGAAATTCACACCCACGTTTCTTGGACTACATAAGTATTCGTGAAGCTGCCGTGGAAGGAAGAAGAAACGTCGGTGCAAATTACGAGAACATCATTTGAGCTGCAGTACTAAGGTATGAAACTTAATTTCTTGATAAAAGTGTGGCCATTGTACTTAGTGTTGTTAGTGGTTCATATTACGAATTTAACAGTGCTATAACCAGTGATTTTGTTGAAGGTGTATAAGTGCTCCAATTCTACCTTTCACATGCAATTGGTAATTCTTGCACTGAGAAAAAGTAACAGTTTGCACCAATAGAATACTGTACAATTTAAGGAGTTGATTTGCGGTTTTTCCTTAACTTGCGAAAAACCCGTGTTAGACACAATTTGATTAAAACGATTGAATCGTCGCAAAAATGCAACTGGTCTAATCGAAATGTATGACACCAAAGAAAGTAATTGCTCCTCCTTACACCCACTTTTCCTAAAAGAGCATCTAATGCGTAGCGAGTTTTGTACTATCATCATACAAAAAATAGTATAACTTTTAAGACTGCGTCTTATAGCACAGATCATTATTATTATTGAGCAAATTAGAATGAAAGCCAAGTTAGGGACTAAGGTTAAAAATGATAATTGAGAATGCCGAGTGTTGAACACCCGTGTGTTTAATAGGATTTTTCTTGCTGAGCGAGAATATAATTCAGTTTTAAGAAAAGATAAATGCCTGGTTTCTTAGTTTTTCTTGTGTTTTTTTTTAACTACGCCAAAGAGAATTAACTTTTTACAATTGTAAAACTGCATTTGTTTAATTGAACACACAATGCGTTCTTTAATGCAAAAACTGTATCCTATTCATGTTGTTGAAGATTGTTGATTGACATTGTAGTTTGTAAAATAAAAGAAGTAATCTAATTGTTTCTCAAGGTGTGTGTTACTATTATAACCTTGTCGTTAGAAGATAAATGCATTCATGAATAAATTTGTTATTGATATTAAAAAGAGAGAGAAAAAGTAATCTAATTGTTTCTCAAAGGTGCGTGTTACAATTATAATCTTGTTGTTGGAAGATAAACGCATTCATGAATAAATTTGTTATTGATATTAAAAAGAGAGTCACGAGTACCTTGCTTAACCAATACTAAGTCTGGTCTATTTTATAAGTATGCATATGTTTATGTATGTGTAGATACTTGGTTGATAAACAATGCTGAATGAAATTTAGTGGTAAGGAACAACAGTATATTAACGCATGCGCAATTTTGAAATTCTTGTAATACCTTTTCGACCACGGCCTCGAACTATTTTGTAATTTGGTAGCAATATTATATTATTTTTATCCTAGCAAGTTAACCGTTACAAAATTCAGGGTACCAAAACAAAAAAAAATTCGGGGCAGTTCTTAAATTTTGGATTTTTTTTCAATTTGAAGTTTACTTTAACTTTTGGTAACCTGTTGTTTGCGTATGCTTGGGGCATAAAAGACTGACATTGAACAATTTTCTTATTGCTTTTGCAATTTTTTTCCCCAATTTTTTTTTTCAATTTTTTGGAATACTTTGGTTTGTATTTGAATTTTGTAACTACACCATACCTTCTGGATCCGTTCTGTGTTCGAGCTTTTGCTTGTTTCACATTTCCCCTTTTAGTTTTCTCTTAAGTATAAAATGTCATTATTACCTCATCCTCGTTATCCCTTTCCCAATTATGCCTCTCCTTTACAACCTGTTCTTATCCCCCACACCCTTTGTTCATACGAACTTGTTTAATGATGCTGATGAATTTTTTCTGCCTCCTGATCAGAATTTTGTTACCAATCATATAAGATATACCACGGCATCACATTTACTGGGAACCTTGCCTTCTACAGATGGTTCAGATCCTGAATTGTTATTCCAATTTTTACTTCTCTTACACCAGGCCATGAATTTACATCTCTTAGACTTGGAATCATTACTTTTAATGGCTTTCCCTTGCACAACTGGTGCATTTAAAGAAATTTGGTAGCAAGCCATGAAGGAAAAATTTTCTTGGCCAATTTTTCTTTGTATAATATGGCATAGGTTGGTTTCTCCCGAATCAATTAGAATACTCATTGAAAAACATTTATTATGTGGTCAACATTCTCGTGAATTTCTATCTACATATTTGAACAGTGTATTCGAGGCATTTAATAGTTTACCAATCGATTGGAAAGAGGAAAATCTCATGTATTCGATAATGATAGGTTTACAATCTTCAACTTGGCTTCACTTAGTAGGATACGAACGTCCTCTTACAATCAAGGCCTTTATGCAAATGGATCATGAAATATGGTCCATGGAATTGAATTCCATGACGGCACCAGATATTGGACCTCCAGTGTCACATGTTTCTGATGACACTCTTCAGTATAACTCTTCGGTATCACCACATCCCTTTATTGTGCATGATCAAGGAAGTTCAGGAATGGTTTCATGCTCAAATGTATGCCGAGGATTGAAGATTCTTCTTCATCACTTCCATCTTCTAATTCACAGGTTCTTGATACCACTCCTTCCACACCATCACATCAGGTTGATCTTATTCATGTGGAACATCCCTTTTATATCAATAAAAAAGCGGTAACTGTCGCGCAAGTTTTGTTGAACTCTACACCTTCACATGTACTCTTAAGATTCTGGGAGTTCGGTTTCCTTGATAGGCCTGGGTTTTCTTTCAACTATTCGGAATCACCCATTATTTTCAACAGATGTCACTCAGACCCTTCAGACCGTAGATAGCAAACCTTTAAGTCTGCACTACAGGGTACTTCTATCTATCAAATTAAATTCACTTACTTGGAAATTGCCATTTTGGATAGTTGATTCCCTTCCTTTTCCCGTTATATTGGGATCAGATTTTCTTACATATTCCAAAGCTACTATCTGCTTTGAAACTTTGATGATGTCATTCCCTTATGAAAACCATCCTATTCCTTTCCTTCCCAAATCAGTTAAACTTGATACTCCGCCTTAGATTCCTCTTCAGTCCCTCCTCCTATTATATTACCAAATAATATTCAAAATCTTTTATACCAATATGAGGATGTGGTTACTACTTGTGTGGGTGCCTGTACCCTTGGACCGGTTTCTATACCAGTTATTACGGATGTTCCGTTTAGATCCAAACTATTTCAGTTAAACCCGACCCAAACTGCAATCCTTCGAGAACAAATACAAGATCTCATGGACCAAAATATAATAGAGGCCTGTTCCTCACCATATTCAAGCCCTTGTTTTTTGGTAGACAAAAAGGATGGTGGTCACCGATTAGTATGCTCGTATAAGCAGCTGAATCATTTGATCGCCTATGACAACTTTCCACAACCGCGTATTGACCTTATATTTCAGCATCTACAATCAGCACGTGTTTTCTCGTGTCTTGATTTATGCTAAAGTTTTTATCAGATACGCTTAAGTGAACCTAGTAAGGATTTAACTGCATTTGTGACTTCATTTGGGCAATACCGTTATACTACGGTTCCGTTTGGCATAAACCTAGGTACCCAACTACTCACCAGAGCTTTCGATAAGATTTTGGGTAAGTTTAAATATAAATTTCTCATTAATTATGCCAATGATTTGCTGGTTCCTAATGGACAAACACACATTCAGCATCTACATCAAGTACTTCAGGCTCTACGGGAAGCCGGATTGACGGTTAATCTGACAAAATCTCAATGGTTACAATGTGAAATTAAATATCTAGGTTACATTTTACGCGAGGGACAACCTATTCTGGATCCGGACCGTATATCGACCATTCAGGATATTCCCCCACCAAAGAATGTGAAAGCTATACAGAGAGTCTTAGGTTTACTTGGTTACTACTCCAAGTTTATTCCTTCATATGCTTCATTAACTTCTTTCCTGTCTGACACAAAGAAAAAAGGTATTTGCTTTACTTGGTCGGAAGACGACCAAAAGCAATTTGATCATTTAAAGCAGATTTTTCTTGAGCACACTGTGCTGGCACATCCTGATTTTTCTAAAGAATTTGTTCTTCAATGTGATGCTTCTGGTCTCGCTCTGGGAGCTACCCTTAACCAACGGGAAATGGATGGATCCTTACGCCCAATTGCTTTTGCTTCATGTAAGCGTACTGAATTGGAACGCCGTCAATCCATTTACGAGGCTGAATGTTGCGCAATAGTATTTGGTTTCAAAAAAATTAAACCTATCCTTACTGAGAAGCATTTTACATTACAAACTGACAATCAAGCTCTTTCTTGGCTTCTGCGCCATCCCGAACAATATGGTAAATTTGGTCGGTGGTTACTCTACCTCTCTCGGTTTTCTTATTCTGTTGAACACATAGCCTCTCGACATAATCCTGTGGCAGACTGCTTATCCCGCATGTATTCTCCTGATGAATTTCAAACGTCTCCACCTGCTATTACCTCTAGCTCTTGTGCTGCACCTAAATTTCAGATAATTCCCTTTAGTAAATCTGACATTTTGGATCTTCAACAGAAGGATTCCACCTTCTTGCCTATAATTCAACAACTCCACGCTGGTCAAACCTGCAACAATTATTCTCTTCTTCAAGATTTATTGGTGTGGCAACCCCCACGCGCAACAACTTCTTTGGTAGTGGTACCCCAAACTCTTCAGCACCTTATTTGTCGATACTACCATGATACTCCTTTGGGTGGTTCACATCTGGGTGTGAATAAATGTCAGAAAAATATTTTATCTGTATTTTGGTGGCCTTCTTGCAGCAAAGACATTAAGTCATATATAAGGTCTTGTGACATTTGTCAAAAGGCAAAGTTAGCCATACATTGATTGATTGATTTGGTGCTTTAAGTCCACTTTATACACAGTAAGGCTAATCAGGACTGGACCTACAGTTTAAAGTGGAATCCGAACCACTATGAGCCTCCACCGGGAATCGAACCCGGGCCCCCTTGAATACAAGGCGATGATGCTACCACTGCACCATCGGGGAGGCCCAAAAAGTTAGCCATACGAAAACCTCCCGGTTTTCTATCTTCGGAGGTTATCAAACATCCCTGGTGCCGTTTATATATCGACCTTGTTAGACCATTGGTGCGATCATCAAAAGGAAATTCTTTTATCTTAGTTGTTGTGGATGCCTCTTCAAAATGGGTTTCATTGTATCCTTTGCGTTCCGCTACTTCCAATCAAGTAATGGATAAGCTTCGTTCTCTATTCCTAACATTCGGTGCTCCTTGCGAACTTGTTTCCGAAAATGCTACTTATTTCCGTTCACGATTACTCAATAATTTTCTTTTTGAATCTCAGGTCAAACACATCTATACTAGCGCATACTATCCTAATCCTTCCCTGGCTGAGCGTTTTATCCGCAATCTCAAAGCTTCATCGATAGCATACCATTCTGAGGATCATACCAAGTGGGACACCCATCTTTCTGCAATTTCATTTGCATTCAACACTGCCATACACGACAGTATACAAACAACGCCCTCACAAATATTGTTTGGTTGCGATATAGATGGACCCATGAACTTCCATAGGGAGTTGCAGTCTGATTCGGAATTAGGTGCTCCTCCATCATCAGAACATGCAAAAGATTGGGCCCAGGCTTATCGTCATCTTCAAAAAGAATGGAACGTTTGCAAGGTTAAATACGATCTAAGAGGCAAGATTCCAAGTTTATGGTGGGTGATTTAGTGCTTTACAAGACCTTCCCCCAGAGTAATGCGCTCCAGAAGATTTCTGCAAAACTTCAGGAACGTTGGTCAGGACCGGTGCAGATCTTCAAACTTTTAGGTCCTGTCACAGCACTGTTACTGGGTCCTGATACTCAGGCATTTTTACGTAGGTCCATGTATCCCATATTAAACCTTATTATGTGCGTGACCTACCGTCTCAGGATTCGGAACCTCCCATTTTGTTAGCTACTCTTTTTGTTGACCAAACTCAAATTAATCTATCTAGACCTTCACAAACTATTGTTCATATAGCCATGAAAATGGACATTTATTTCGGTATTGCCGCAAAAGACTTTCAAGGTGGCATGCGCATAATTAACACAAACATTTCTGGGAAATTTTGGATATGTACTTGTATGCGATGCAATTTATTTTGTAGGGTTTGTCACCATAATATGCTCTTGTCTGTTCTCAATTTCAAGGTATATTATATTCATTGATTTTTTTGGCAACTATAATGCTCTGTTTTGTATAGTAGAGGTCAGATAATGGTGTATATGTTAAGGTGAAATGTTTATTTAAGCTTATTTCATTTGCATTTTCAAATTATTTTGTGTGCATCATATACAGGGTAAGTTAAAATGATGGACCCAATTTCAGACATTTATTCTCTGAAATATAATAAACAAATGTTAATGTGAGACATGTGCTAAGAAAGGTAAACTGTCAAAGTTTTCTTTTCAAACAAATCACAAGTCTTCTATGTGAGCACCTCGCGTAACATGGCACACATCAAGCTGATAGTCTATCTCCTGCCAAACCTTGTGTAGCATGTTGAAGTCCATATCAGCAATGGCTGCTGTGATGCGGGCACGTAGGTCATCCAATGTTGTTGGAAGTGGTGGTACGTAAACATGATCCTTGACAAAACCCCACATGAAGAAATCATATTGGGTCAAGTCGGGGGAACGAGGTGGCCAATGAAGGAGAGGTCGATCCTCCGGAGATGCACAGCCTATCCAACGTTGTTCCAATACCCCATTGAGATGCTCCCGAACGCTGCCATGGTAATGCGCAGGGGCACCATCCAATTGGAGAATCATTTCATGGGAAATGGCACAAAATGCATTCACTTTGGGAGAATCGCGTTCGTGTTCCAAAAATTCATGGGGGTTAGCAGTTCCCCAAATCCTTACGTTGTGTCTATTCACTTTTCCTGAAAGGTGAAAAGTTGCTTCATCACTGTAAATTAACCTCTCAGAGAACCCATCCCTCTCCATTAATGCGAGGAAATCAGCACAGAAGGACGCGCGCAAAGCATAATCAGTGTCTTTTAAGGCTTGAACTAGTTGCAAGCGGTAGGGTTTCATTTGTAAACGTTTCCGCAGAACCCGCCAGACAGTTTTCTGTGGAAGTTGAAGTTCTCTCGCTGCCCGGTAGGTGGACTTCCGTGGACTTCGCACGAAACATGTGCACACTCGTTCAACTGTCTCTTCCTCAGTCGACGGACGGCCAGTCGATTTTCGATTACAGATGCAGCCCGAATCTTTGAAATGTTCATACCAATTACGAATGGCCTTCCCCGTAGGTGGTTCTCTCCGATATTTGGTACGGAAATGCCGTTGCACACTAATCACAGACTTCTTCACATGATAATCAAGCACTCAGAAAAATCTCTGTTCTCCGGTCAACGCCATTTTCCTGCTCGCTGCTGACTCCTAGCGGTAGAAAGTGAAAACACTGCATGGAAACTAAACTTTGAAAGTTAATCTTTCGAAGCGCATGTCTCACAATAACACATGTTTATTAGATTTCACAGAATAAATATCTGTAATCGGGTACATCATTTTGACTTACCCTGTGTATGTGTATATATATATCCCTTCTAAAATGTTTTACCTTCTTGGTTAAATTTTTGAATAAGTTTATTTACCTCAAAAAAAAAAAAAGAATATAACTTTAGATTTTCAATTTTCAACCATGAGGTGTAATTTTCACTTAAACGCTGCTTTCATTGTTGATATGAATGTAACATTCTTTGAAAGATTTGTAATAGATGCTCTATCCTCTTCCTTTCACTTCAAATAACATTAGTTTTCCTCAACTCTATCCTATAAACTCTTCTTTTCATTCCTTTAATTTTGGTTATTTTTCTTTTCATGTTATTATACGAGGGAAATATTAGTTCATTTTGATTCGTCGTTCAACTGGCATGGTATTGGAAAATGGAGGATGTGCATACTTTACTTACCATATATCGTTTCAACAAGCAGCATTACTTTGTGTGGATACAATTTGTTTCTTCAAATGCTGCATGCTAGGTTGACAACTGTCAAAATTCACGAAGGCATTGTATTGTTTAGTATGTAAGGGTATAAGTCAGTTTCCTATTCCATGAATATAATTACAAGGGCATTTTTATATATGAGAATATATTTGAGTAATTTTGTCATAATATTTATAAACAAGAATTAATATTTCATGTATATATTTGCCTCTTTAAATCAATACAAGTCTAGTCTCTCACAGGCAACCAGTCTCTCATCGTCATTCATGTGGATTAGAATCTAGTTTTTCATCTCTAGTCATGTACTCATATTTACTTCTGTGCTCATAGTTATTTACATTTATATCTTCATTTATTCTTTTGATATCTATACATATTTATTTAACCATCAAGTGTTTTTGTGTATATGAATATTAGCCTTTATTTGTGAAATATTTATATGGCTTTCATTCAGTGTATATATGTCTATATTTTTTTAGTCGGGTTGTATTTTTGCTCATTTACTAAGCCTGTGCTATGGTGTGATAAGTTATGATATCAGTACTTACTTAATTTGTAGGTGGTAATTTATATGTTTGAGGTATTTTTATTGGAGTATGTACATGATGCTTCTTAGAGTTTATTATTGGAAAATCCTCCAATTGTTTTCTATTTTTGGCCAGACAAGAGATTTGTAGCGATTTCCGGTAAATAACTACGTTTATTATCTATAAAATTAACGAAAATCCTACAAGTTTCATCTCTCTGCGTTTTTGACGTAAAACGCTCACGTATTACAAGAAAACTTGTGTAGTTCTAAAATTCACGCTGTGTGGCAGCACCTGTTCTACCATTCTCGGCAGTTTCTGGTATCACACGATTAGTGGTAAGTACAAGACAGCAGTTGCAAGACGGCGACTGCCAGAGTGCCAGTGTGTCCTAACAGCAGGGCAGGCGAACACAGGGGTAGGTAGGTCACTTGCTCTGGCTTTCAACCGGTCTGCCCGAGTGCTAATCCCGTGTCACCTTGATGCGGAAGCAACAGTTGCTCCGGCAAAATTCGAATTGGGGCTTGCATATACTTGGCCCATTTCGAAAAGTGCGATGCCTGGAGAAAACGTTCACGTAATTGAAAGTATCGTCAACGAACTATAATACTGCAATTATTGGCGATATTACATGGAATGAACGAGTACTCTTACGATTGGGGCCAAAGTTGGAAATTCACACCCACGTTTCTTGGACTATATAAGTATTCGTGAAGCTGCCGTGGAAGGAAGAAGAAACGTCAGTGCAAATTACGAGAACATCATTTGAGCTGCAGTACTAAGGTATGAAACTTAATTTCTTGATAAAAGTGTGGCCATTGTACTTAGTGTTGTTAGTGGTTCATATTACGAATTTAACAGTGCTATAACCAGTGATTTTGTTGAAGGTGTATAAGTGCTCCAATTCTACCTTTCACTTGCAATTGCTAATTCTTGCGCTGAGAAAAAGTAACAGTTTGCACCAATAGAATACTGTACAATTTACGGAGTTGATTTGCGGTTTTTCCTTAACTTGCGAAAAACCCGTGTTAGACACAATTTGATTAAAACGATTGAATCGTCGCAAAAATGCAACTGGTCTAATCGAAATGTATGACACCAAAGAAAGTAATTGCCCCTCCTTACACCCACTTTTCCTAAAAGAGCATCTAATGCGTAGCGATTTTTGTACTACCATCATACAAAAAATGGTATAACTTTTAAGACTGCGTCTTATAGCACAGATTATTATTATTATTGAGCAAATTAGAATGAATGCCAAGTTAGGGACTAAGGTTAAAAATGATAATTGAGAATGCCGAGTGTTGAACACCCGCGTGTTTAATAGGATTTTTCTTGCTGAGCGAGAATATAATTCGGTTTTAAGAAAAGGTATAAATGCCATGTTTCTTAGTTTTTTTTAGTTTTTTTTTAAGTACGCCAAAGAGAACTAACTTTTTACAATTGTAAAACTGCATTTGTTTAATTGAACACACAATGCGTTCTTTAATGCAAAAACTGTATCCTATTCATGTTGTTGAAGATTGTTGATTGACATTGTAGTTTGTAAAAAAAAAAGAAGTAATCTAATTGTTTCTCAAGGTGTGTGTTACTATTATAACCTTGTCGTTAGAAGATAAATGCATTCATGAATAAATTTGTTATTAATATTAAAAAGAGAGAGAAAAAAGTAATCTAATTGTTTCTCAAAGGTGCGTGTTACAATTATAATCTTGTTGTTGGAAGATAAACGCATTCATGAATAAATTTGTTATTGATATTAAAAAGAGAGTCACGAGTACAGTAATTTAACCTTGCTTAACCAATACTAAGTCTGGCCTATTTTATAAGTGTGCATATGTTTATGTATGTGTAGATACTTGGTTGATAAACAATGCTGAATGAAATTTAGTGGTAAGGAACAACAGTATATTAACGCATGCGCAATTTTGAAATTCTTGTCGCGTCACTTATTTCTTGCAGGTGTGCGTAAAACCTATATGTGAACTCAAGCATAAGGTAGTTCTCCTTGTGCAAAATTGAAATTTAGATATTCTACTGTATTTGTGAATACGAGTTTTGGGCCCGGTCAAAGTTAATACTGACGTGCTGTGAACAACATGGCAAATACGTTACGAAGCTTCCCTTTTATTTTCAGTAATTTTGGTACGGTCTTGCTAGTAATACCTTTTCGATCATGGCCTCGAACTATTTTGTAATTTAGTAGAAATATTATTATTTTTATCCTAGCAAGTTAACCGTTACACCTACTGCATGTATTGGTTCTGAATTATATCAAGGGCTAGTAGGAGAAAATGGTGTAATACAGAAAATTATATCAATAGTTACATACACTCATTAGAGAACACTTTTTCTAACAAGTATGTGAAACTATTGGTTTAATTTTCTCTGATACACCATTTTTCCTACTAGTTCTTTATCTTATTCGGACCAACCAACTGCTGCTGTAAGTTGTGTTAGTTGCACAGCAAGACTGTAATCAACTTGCTTCAAGTTTCAACACCTGCCTTGCAACAAGCTTCAGATCTATAACACCTGCTCGGGAATTTTGATCTTAACTTGCAGCAAGCACTTGAGGCTTGAACAATTGTCTTGCAAGTTACATGTTAACTTGCAGGAAGACTCGAGACTTATCGTGCAAGTTAGCTCCAGGTTACCGTTAGAACTTGCTGCAATTTCGAATGTTGGTAATTGCTTTCAAATTGCTGTAAATTTGCAGACTTGCTCTGAAATTTTCGTGCAAGTTAACATGACTTGCATTGAAATTTAATGTGGATTTGAGATAGGTCTTCCTTGCTATTTGGGTGGCTTGATATGTTATTTCATATTTGTAGGTGCAAAACATATTGACATGAGCAGAAGTGGCAAAAGGAGCTGAAAGAATACATTTATGTAAATTGACCTCATGTCATAAAATGACAAGGAACCTTGGTTGGAATAATTAAGTAAAATGATATGAGCGGAGTTAACTTACATAGTTATTAAATGTATTAACTTCCCTTGAATAAGTGGTATATGTTTCTCTTCTTCTCCTTCATGAAGGTGACAGCCGTAAACAGCTGGTTTCTGTTTAGAAAGCACTTTAAGTAAAATATAATCAAAAGAAGGAAAAAACAAGTGGATCTCAGAATATTTCAGTCTCTGGTTGGTATTGGCCTTATCAATGCAATGAAGAACGAGTATATCACAAGTGAGGAAGTGTGCATACAGCTAACACTTCTACAACTAAGAAAAACAGATATCGGTCCATTAGATCTTTACTTTCTTTTTGAGAAGACACGTTCCATTATGGTGTGAGTAGACAATAAATAAAAATTGTAAATTATGATAATGAAAATTGTTTTAAAAATATGTATCAACATAACATATTAAGCCACCTTACTTCTGGGACATCTTGTGCGTACATAGAATAAATGCAATCTTCCTAAATACATTTTTCATAATGTTTATACTTCTCGAAATTACCATCAATTATGTTTCTTCTGCAAAGAGTTGTACAATCACATTATACATTAAAATTTGAAATGTCGCCGTTATCTTCCTATACTAAGGACTGACTGTGGCAAAAATGTCACAATGGGTTTTAGTATATATTTATGCTTGAATCACATACACCAATATAAAGACCGAATGTAACATTTATGGCACATGTCCCCACAGAACACAACTATGAAATATAAATATATATTTTCAAGTGTCATTAGACAAACATATGTTGCAAACAATGACATATTCAATAATGTGAAAAACAACTTTTACAATGTTTGGGGTTTGTCTCCAGTAGTAGAAAATAAATTTTGCACCAAGGACACTCATGGGCATTTCTCGTGAAATTTCAATTTGTTTCAAACTTCCACTTTGAATAAAAGTCTCTTAGCAACGACATCCATCCATATGGGCAAATTCTATCATGAATCTCAAATTCATTTTTTTAGCCTCCATTAGTTGCAAATCTCCTTTGACACTATTTCCTCTCCAGGAGTAGAAAATCTCTTCTTGCACTGATAACATTACTATGGGCGATTTCCATCATGAATTTTAAATATTTTTCAATTGTCCATTAAAAGTAACTCTCTTTTGCAGTGAGAATATTCGAATGGTTGAAGAATTCTTAAATGCTTTTTCAATCAAGTACTATAAGTATATCTTATTTGGAATTGATGGCATTCATATAAGAGAATTCCACTACAATTTTTCAAGTTTCCACTTTCAATAAAACTCCTTTTGCAACAAAAACATTCGTATGGGCGAATTTCATCGTGAATTCTCAAAAGATTTTTCAAGTTTCCACTTTCAGTAAATTTCTTTTTGCACTGAGAACATTAGTATGGGCGTATTTCATCGTGAATTCTCAAATGTATTTTCAAGCTCCCACTTTCAGTAAATCTTTTCTTGCACTGAGAACATTCGTATGGGCGATTTCCATCGTGAATTCTCAAATGTCTTTTCAAGCTTCCACTATCACTAAATCTGTTTTTGCATTGAGAACATTCGTATGGGAGAATTCCATCGTGAATTCTCAAATGATTTTTGAAGGTTTTATTTTCACTAAATCTCTTTTTGCACCGAGAACACTCTTATGGGCGAATTTAATCGTGAATTTTCAAATGTCTATTTAAGTTTCCACTTTCAGTAAATCTCTTTTTGCACTGAGAACATTCATATGGGCGTATTCCATAGTGAATTTTCAAATGTCTTTTCAAGCTTCCAATATTAGTAAATCTCTTTTCGCATTGAGAAAATTCGTATGGGCGAATTTCATCGTGAATTCTCAAATGATTTTTCAAGCTTCCACTTTCAGTAAATCTCTTTTTGCACTGAGAACATTCGTATGGGCGTATTCCATCGCGAATTCTCAAATGTCTGTTTAAGTTTCCGCTATGAGTAAATCTCTCTTTACACTGATGGCATTCGTATGGGCGTATTCCATTGTGAATTCTCAAATGTCTGTTTAAGTTTCTGCTATGAGTAAATCTCTGTTTACACTGATGGCATTCATATGGCCGAATTCCATTGTGACTTCTCAAATGGTTTTTCAAATTTCCTATATCAGTAAATCTCTTTTTGCATTGAGAACATCCGTATGGGCGAATTTCATCGGGAATTCTCAAATGATTTTTCAAGTCTCCACTTTCAGTAAATTTCTTTTTGCACCGAGAACATTAGTGTGGGCGTATTCCATCGTGAATTCTCAAATGTATTTTCAAGCTCCCGCTTTCAGTAAATCTCTTCTTGCACTGAGAACATTCGTATGGGCGATTTCCTTCGTGAATTCTCAAATGTCTTTTCAAGCTTCCACTATCAGTAAATCTGTTTTTGCATTGAGAACATTCGTATGGGAGAATTCCATCGTGAATTCTCAAATGTCTAACATTCCGCTATGAGTAAATCTCTAGTTACACTGATGGCATGATTTTTGAAGGTTTTATTTTCACTAAATCTCTTTTGGCACCGAGAACATTCTTATGGGCGATTTCCATCGTGAATTCTCAAATGTCTCTTCAAGCCTCCACTATCAGTAAAATCTCTTTTGCACTGAGAACATTCGTATGGGCGTGTTCCGTCGTGAATTCTCAAATGTCTAACATTCCGCTATGAGTAAATCTCTCTTTACACTGATGGCATTCGTATGGGTGTATTCCATCGTGAATTCTACAATGTCTGTTTAAGTTTCTGCTATGAGTAAATCTCTGTTTACACTGATTGCATTCATATGGCCGAATTCCATTGTGACTTCTCAAATGATTTTTCAAATTTCCTATATCAGTAAATCTCTTTTTGCATTGAGAACATTCGTATGGGCGAATTTCATCGTGAATTCTCAAATGATTTTTCAAGTTTCCACTTTCAGTAAATCTCTTTTTGCACCGAGAACATTAGTATGGGCGTATTCCATCGTGAATTCTCAAATGTATTTTCAAGCTCCCACTTTCAGTAAATCTCTTCTTGCACTGAGAACATTCGTATGGTCGATTTCCATCGTGAATTCTCAAATGATTTTTGAAGGTTTTATTTTCACTAAATCTCTTTTTGCACCGACAACTTTCTTATGGGCGATTTCCATCGTGAATTCTCTAATGTATTTTCAAGCTCCCACTTTCAGTAAATCTCTTCTTGCACTGAGAACATTCGTATTGGCGATTTCCATCGTGAATTCTCAAATGTCTTTTCAAGCTTCCACTATCAGTAAATCTGTTTTTACATTGAGAACATTCGTATGGGAGAATTCCATCGTGAATTCTCAAATGATTTTTGAAGGTTTTATTTTCACTAAATCTCTTTTTGCACCGAGAACATTCTTATGGGCGAATTTCATCGTGAATTTTCAAATGTTTATTTAAGTTACCACTTTCAGTAAATCTCTTTTTGCACTGAGAACATTCATATGGGCGTATTCCATAGTGAATTCTCAAATGTCTTTTCAAGCTTCCACAATTAGTAAATCTCTTTTCGCATTGAGAACATTCGTATTGGCGAATTTCATCGTGAATTCTCAAATGATTTTTCAAGCTTCCACTTTCAGTAAATCTCTTTTTGCACTGAGAACATTCGAATGGGCGATTTCCATCGTGAATTCTCAAATGTCTTTTCAAGCCTCCACTATTAGTAAATCTCTTTTTGCACTGAGAACATTCGTATGGGCGTATTCCATAGTGAATTCTCAAATGATTTTTCAAGCTTCCACTTTCAGTAAATCTCTTTTTGCACTGAGAACATTCGTATGGGCGATTTCCATCGTGAATTCTCAAATGTCTTTTCAAGCCTCCACTATCAGTAAATCTCTTTTTGCACTGAGAACATTCGTATGGGCGTATTCCATCGTGAATTCTCAAATGTCTGTTTAAGTTTTCGCTATGAGTAAATCTCTGTTTACACTGATGGCATTCGTATGGGCGTATTCCATCGTGAATTCTCAAATGTCTGTTTAAGTTTCTGCTATGAGTAAATCTCTGTTTACACTGATGGCATTCATATGGCCGAATTCCATTGTGACTTCTCAAATGATTTTTCAAATTTCCTATATCAGTAAATCTATTTTTGCATTGAGAACATTCGTATGGGCGAATTTCATCGTGAATTCTCAAATGATTTTTCAAGCTCCCACTTTCACTACATCTCTTTTTGCACTGAGAACATTCGTATGGGCGAATTCCATAGTGAATTCTCAAATGTCTTTTCAATTCTCCACTATCAGTAAATCTCTTTTTGCATTGAGAACATTCGTATGGGCGAATTCCATGGTGAATTCTCAAATGTCTGTTTAAGTTTCCGCTAAGAGTAAATCTCTGTTTACATTGATGGCATTCATATGACAGAATTCCATCGTGAATTCTCAAATGGTATTTCAAGGTTTCACTTCGAGTAAATCTCTTCTTGCACCGAAAACATTCGTATGGGCCAATCTGGTCATAACTAGATTCTCCGTTTAGATTTCTGTCTTGAACAAAAGATTTCTTGCAATGATTTCGTTGCAACGAAATATATTCTTTGTGGATTGGCAAGTGACGAGTTTTGTGCTCTTTCGTATCAAATGATTTTCCACACTGAGCGGAACTAAAAGCACAAAGATTTTCGTTTATTGTAGGTTGCAAATGTATGTCCTCTTCTTGGTCAGCAATATTTCTATGCCTATTTTTATTTAAAGGAGGTGATATGTGTTTGCGATGTCCAATATGAACTTTACCAGTGGTTGATGATTTACTACAATTTGCAACTAAATATAATGTTTTGAAATTAATATCATTTTGCCTGAAAAGTAAGATTTTAATATTGAAAATATACAACAAAAATATCATTATAGAAATATGTAATTGTGTGACGCTACTTATTGACTTGTGTTTCAATTTATCCCCACAGCCATAAGTGTGTGTATTTATTCTTACGGGATGTCAATTTTTACGTATAATTTCTTTGCCAATTTAGAGAGAGTAATAACACGATTATGTACACCTCAGATTCTAAGAAAACTTCAGAACACATATTTCATTAATTCGCAATTTCACTTCGGTAAAGAAATTTATATTGTTTACATGAAAAATGAAACACGAGATTTTCAATACCCCCTGCTACAGGTCCAACAATTATAGAAGTACCATGTGCACTACTAAAAAAAATAATTTGTTGTTTATATATAGGGTGTAATTTTAGTTGGATCTACTAACAAGATAAATGTGTAGAAGACTTCAAAACAAACTTTTCCATTTACTTTTAATGGATGCATAATTTTACTGCTTTCTATGTTCCATGAAGAAATTTTTTGTCAACTTTATGCTGGCAAGGCAAACCCATTTGATTGCTTCCCGGGCGCATCATTCTGTTGTGACATGGAACATGACAGTGTTGGAAGGAAAACGCATATTCTCTGAACAACGAAAAACTACAAGCTACATTAACTGCTGCAATTTGAGCAACGAATTAATCCAGTAATGCAACAAGAATAAACAAACGATACAAATACCGGAGATCAAATAATATAGGGTGTTTCTGAGTGACCCAGACACTACCTTTTTCTCGAGAACAGAAGATCGTATCATGTTGAAACAAAAAATGCACCACTAAGTTGGGCCCAAAGAATCCGTAGAAAGTATTTGCAACAGCCCAAAAGCCACTGTTTGTGGTTTTAGTGAGGGGCGCACATGAACCCTTCGTACGATTTTCAAATACGAAGGGTATGTTAGGAATGCAGATTCGGAAAGGCGGGGAAAAAATATGATTCTCATATGAAAAATTTGTCTGTACCCTATACCATTTTCCGTGTACAAAATGGTTTTGCAAAAAAAGGAAGGTGAGCAAAATCGAGTATACCGAGCTTAACAATTGAGATAAGTGCAGCACCATAACAGTTTCAGAAAGTTCAGGACACAAGCTTTCCAATGATATGCCACAAGTAGTACTAATTAGTTGTTTCAAAATAACACTTGGTACGAGCCCTTTTTTTTATGGATTTAACCTCAGTGGTAGCATATTTTGACGATTTTTTTGTTGATTTTATAGCGTTTGACGATTTTTCAGTGCAATTTTCACCGCATCTAATTTTTTTACCACTCACACTTGGTACGAATGCCACGATCTTATGTGATATAACTTAACCTATTTATTTTTTTTATTACGTGCTAAACTACACGAGAGCCTCTACGTGCTTTGACCTACTTAGAGAGTAGGTTGCATGGTACGTTCTGGATACGTCCTTTGACCTACTTTTTATTTTACGACGTTTTACGCACTAAACTAACCTACAATGAGAGAAAAGTGGACAGAAAAAGCTCTGGCATCACTTTTTAAGCTATTTTTTCCTCCTGCAAATTTTGCTCTTATGCTAACTCGTCCTTTGACCTACTTTTGAAATGACTTACGATATTTTCCTATAAGGCAGCTGTCTCCTCTTACTATAAGGTCCCTCAGTGTAATCTACCACGACCTGCTAATAGGCTTCTGCTCTCAGTGTAATCCGTTTTACGGACTAAACTAACCTCCAATGAGAGAAAAATGGACAGAAGAAGCTCTGGCATCACTTTTTTAGCTATTTTTTACCTCCTGCAAATTTTGCTCTTATGCTAACCTCGTCCTTTGACCTATTTTTGAAATGACTTACGACATTTTCCTATAAGTCTGCTGTCTCCTCTTACTGTAAGGTCCCTCAGTGTAATCTACTACGACCTTGCTCTCAGTCTAATCTGCTACGATGTTTTTTTTTTAAAACTCATGTGTGATCTTCTACAATGTGGCCCCCCCTGCTACGACCTAACGGGAGGACCTCTCCTACGATGTTTTGGACCCCTGCTACGATGTTTTTCTCCTCATGATGCAAAAAAAAATGGTATTGTAGCGGTATTTGAAATCGACTGTGCTGTGTGAAGGGCATGTTCACTGAACAAATAAGAGAGCGGAAGAGTACTTCCTGGCTTTTCATCGAAAAAACGGGGGGGGGGGGGATGATGATCAGTTCAGACAATGGAATTGGGGGACTAATTTTCGGATGCGGATTACGCCACCTTGCATCCCTCATAATCCGAAGCTCTGTGCCGTGGAAACTTCCATATCATCTAGAGCGAGTGTTCTGCGAGTTGATTCTTGAAACGAGCCTAACAGCCCTTAACGTATTGTGGATAGGACTCCCATGAAACAAGCCTAACAGTCCTTAACGTATTGTGGAAGCAAAAATACACTCGCAGAACTACACATACATTTTAGCATGGATTTTGTTTGTGTACCGTTGTTGATAGGAAAAAAATGTGTGTGCGGCCCTTTCTTTATTGCGTTTGATAACAAAGTGGAAGTGGGGTTCGGATCTTAACAGAAAAGTATGAGCCCTTCGATTTACTATGGCGAGGCTCACGATCTTACGTGACACAACTTAACCTAACAATTAATAAATGAGGCTCACAATCTTACGTGACACAACATAACCTAACAATTAACGGACTTGGAAAATTAGAAAGAAAAAAAATGGCGAGCGTAACATGGCGATGACGTGGAGCCTACAACACAAGTTATTACGTAACATTGTGATGACTCATATCTAATGCCCTTCGTTCTATTAATTATAAGGGAGTAAACTATTACACAACATGTTGCAACAAGTTATGACGTAATGTGATGTGTCATATCTAACGTGGCGT
Organism: Lepisma saccharinum; assembly: GCF_977018435.1. NCBI lineage: Eukaryota > Metazoa > Arthropoda > Insecta > Zygentoma > Lepismatidae > Lepisma > Lepisma saccharinum. The sequence goes on along the minus strand of NC_139241.1, from coordinate 23,070,320 downwards.
CTTCCGATTGGTTAATTATTACAGGTGTTTTCAATACGGTCCGCACTTTTATTATAAAAGACGGCATATACGGCAGATCAGTCAGTCTCGTGAGAGCAGCCGAAGAGTACGGACGTCCTGTCGCAGCGCTCCTCGTTTTTGTAAAAAAAAAAAAAATAGGTATTTAACTTTCTTTGAAGCTACATACCACCTATTATTTCAAGTTTAAAGGTGTTTCACGTGTTTTTTCATAGTAATTTCGACCAGATTGAATTTTGACGTGATCGTTCGTTTTCTATTTCACCCCAATTAATTCTATATAAAATAACATACCTGACAATTGTATCGCTATATACTAGACTTTTTGATTTCTGTGATTTTGGAGACAGCAATGGCATCCACCACCAGTTTCAATCGTAAAAATGATAAAACTGAATGTGTTACTTGCGAAAAATTAATATCTAAAACTAATATTAGCAAGCACAGGGCAAGATGTAACGAAACAGCTTCGAGTTTAAATCGTTCGTTACCTTCTAAGTCTTGTGCTCGATGTAGAAAAATGATCAGCATTGCACATTTAAGTAAACACCTCAAAATTTGCAAACCATCGACCGGACAAGCATCGAAAAGGAAAATCGATAATTCAGAAACGGAAGCTTCCACTTCCAAGCAAATTAAATTATCTAATGAACGCAAACCAATTAGATCTGCATTCAACGACCAACTCCAGGATTTTTCAATTAAGTCAGAACCAGGCCGTGACATCCTTAGTTTCTTGGATGAAACGAAAACATCTGTACTAAATATTTTAAAAGATAAAATTGAAAACAACTCTATAAAGGTATACGTTGTTCTGTTTTCTGAATACGAAAAAGTCGATGGCACAACGAGTATTTTTTATCATCGTACAAAAAACCAGACTCTTTATTTTGCTGACGTCGAAAATTTAGACAACTTCTATTATAAAGTTACCAATGAGCTGGTTAAGAAACATGACGATTTCGAGGCTAAAGGGTCGGGATGGTCTCTGTGTGGAAGTCCTCACACGTTAACCGTTTACGTGAACCGATTCTCGCCTCTTCGCGCTTATAGCTACGTTCCTCTTCCACCGAACATTCAACACAAGAGGGCTGTGTTAAATATACAGAACAGCGATAACAAGTGTTTCCTTTGGTGTATATTGGCTGCACTGCATCCTGTTTATTGCAAAAATAATCCACAGTGGGTTGGGCATTACAAACAATACGAGTCCGAATTTGATAGTGTAATGTCTGGCATCGAATACCCGGTGACATTGTCGGATATAACAAAGTTTGAAAATCGTGCAGGAAAACGCATCGCTATTAATGTATATTCCTTCACGTCAGATAAATATCTCGTGCATCCCGTTAGGATAAGCGATATCGACGATGACGATGCTTGTGTAATAAATCTTCTTCTTATTTCCAACGAGGATGTTCATCACTACATGCTAATTCGTTCTCTATCACGTTTGGTCAGAAGTCAATCAACCAAGCATGCAAACCACATCGAAGTTTGCCCAAGGTGTTTGACCACGTTCGACGATCAAAAACAAGTCGATTATCGAAAATACACCGGACGTCAGATTGCTATCGATAAACTTGTTCAACATAAAATATATTGCGGCAACAACAGACCGGTTCGAATGTTAGTAGTATAAAATACCCTATTATAAACCCGAGAAATGATGAACCCCCCTCAGGCAGATTTGGCTACACTTAAAACAAGCTCAACATGCCCATATGAGCTTTTTGCTCAAGTGTGGAACTCTGTCTAATCCAAGATTTTTGTAAAAATGCCCATCGGGAATTTCCCGTGAAATGATGAGCCCCCTCAGATTGATTTGGCTACACTTACAAAAGGCACTTCTGTGAGATTGTTGTCCATAATCCTGTCAAAAATATGCCCCTCTTGATATTTTTTTTGGATACACTTATAATTAAGCCACCCTCACCCACACCCACCCACACACCCCCGCATTGACCTTGACCCCGACCTTGACCACACCCACCCACATACACACACACACACACCCACCCACATACACACCGACACCCACCTACATACATACAAACCCACACTCACCCACACATATTTACTTCCGGTCTACTTGTGGCCTATTTCTGGTTTATTTATATTGCATCATGTTTTGCAACAAATTATTACCTAATATTATGCAATAAATTATTAGACATGTGTTGTTTTCTGATTGGTTGGTTATGACATAATGTGATGATGTGTTATATTCTGATTGGCTTATTGTTTCAGATGTTTTCAATGCGGTCTGTGCATAGGCTATATAAAGAGATTTTGCATTGCATATCAGCCAGTATTGTGAGAGTTGTTGAAGAGTAAGGGTGTGTTGTTGCAGTGCTGCTCATATTTTTTAAACACAAAAATATTGCAGATTTGTATAAATTGAATTACAAATCTATTTGATTTAATATACAGAATTTTTTACAACCTGTCATAGGTTTATTAAGTATAGAGTTTTGATTTGAACCCCAAGAAATTTTATATAAATACCAAAGCCAAAAAATATTAACACACACACACACACACACACAAATCACACTACTGAACCCAATTGATATTTTTTATTAAGCATAGAATTTTGATTTGGACTCCAGGAAATCTTATATAATAAACAACAACAAAAATGCCAAATCAAAAATATTGTAATCAATGCAAAAAGAATATAACCAGCCCCAATTGGGCCAGGCACCAAAAGAATTGTAATCCAGACAAATGCAGAACTCCCACAAAAATATGCCCTAAATGCCATAGAAAATATAGTTTGGAATATTTCACATATAAACATAAAGGTACTTGTTCTGCACAGTCATCAATATTGCCCCCACAACCATCTACATCTGGTCTGAAAAGATAGCATGAAGCACCTGTTAATGCTAGACCGGCAAAGCAGCCACGCTATGAACCCATCCATAGCAGTTTTGCGGGCCAACTTAGGGATCACCGGTTTGTATCAGAGCCAAAATGTGATATTAAGAATTTTTTGAACAGTATAAATCCTGATGTGCAGGCAATTCTAAATGCACAAAATGGCTCTTATAAGCTGTCCCTCAAATTGTTTACACAATATAAGAAGCCAAATGGCACAAAATTTACACAGCCCCACATAACAGAAACTGTACCTGTATATTCAAATACAAATTCAGACAAAAAATAAGCAGTTTGATAGATCAATTGAATATTAAACACTCTGAATTTGCTGGAAAAGAGTCAGGATGGAGCCTATGCGGCTCTCCACACAAGTTATATATTAATATTTCTGAATTCAGCCCATTACAAGGATCTACATATTTGCCATTACCTGCCAAAAACAAAAGAGCCGTGGTTAAGATAGAAAATAATGATGAGAAATGCTTTTTGTGGTGTATTTTAGCTGCTTTGTATCCAGTTTCAAGGCATCCTGAGCGAATAAGTTATTATAAATAACATGAACATGATTTTGATGAAGCAAGGAGGGTTTAGAATATCCAATGTCTGTTCAGAATATTGATAAATTTGAAAAAAAAGGCCAGGAATATCAATAATAAACAATTATCTATTAATGTATTTATTTGTTCTACTGGCCGTGGCAATTGCTTGATAGCACCTCTCAGAATCAGTACATTTGATGATGATTCTGCTGTTCCGATTGATCTGCTCTTAATTGAAGGGGATGATACACACCATTACACTCTGATACATAATCTTGAAGCTTTAGTGAGAACACAACTAGACAAATCCAATACAATATTCAAGTTGTGTAGAAGATGTTTAACTGTATTTGATGGTCAAAAAATAATAAATGGGGTTCGTGAAAAAATTCAGAAATTGCTAAAAACAAGTTAATTGAGCATCTGAAATACTGTGGCAATCATAAACCTGTTCATATGCTTATGCCTAACCCAAGTGAAAATGCCAAATTCAAAAAATTTGAAGCCTTGTTGGAACACCCAGCATATATAGTCTGTGATTTTGAATCAAACCTCAAACCCCTTGCATTCTTCAGCCCAGATCCTGATGAATCTCCAATTACACCATACCAGTTACATGAACCTTCTAGTTTTTATTATGTGATTGTACAGGATGGTGTTGTTAGTAAAGAATATTTATACATGGGACCAGATGCCTTCAAAGAATTTGCACATAGAATAGAAAATGAATGCCATGACATAGCATCTAATGTCTTATTAAAATCAAAACCTATGTTGCCTTTAACAGAGAAACAGATTGAAGATTTCAACAATGCAGAAAAATGCCCGGTATGTGATTCTGAATTTTCAGATATAAATATCAAGGTGAAACACCATTCTCATACAGATGGTAAATTCTTAATGGCCCTGTGTAATAGCTGTAATATTAAGATCCAGAGACCAAAATTTGTCCCCATATTTTGCCATGGTGCATCCAATTATGATTTTCATCATTTGATCAGGTACGAGGGGTTTGACAAGCAGAATTTAAATATTTTAGCTGAAAATAATGAGAAATATATTGCCATTAGCAAGATAATTAAATTTAATGGTGTTCCTATTCACTTAAGATTTCTTGATTCATACAGAATTCTGTCTGCTAGCCTGGCTACACTGGCCACTCAATTATCTGATGATCAATTCAAAATCACATGTGCATTGTTTCCAAATCAGGACCTGAAATTAATTAGGCGGAAGGGTGTATATCCATATGATTATGTTACAGATTTTTCTAAATTTGATGAGTGTTCTCTGCAACCACAACAAGAGTTTTACAGCAAAATCAGAGCATCTGGAATCACTGATGAAGATTATCACCATGCCCAGTTGATGTGGAACAATTTAAAATGCCAGAAATTTGGTGATTATCACAAGGCATATTTAAAACTTGATGTGACCCTCTTAGCTGATATACTTCAGGCATTTAGAAAATCTTCCATGCAAAATTATAAGCTGGATCCAATGTATTTTTACAGTGCTCCAGGCCTAGCATGGTCTGCAATGTTTTTGAACACTAAAATGCAATTGGATCTGATCCAAGAACAAGATATGTATCTGTTTATGGAGCAATGTATAAGAGGAGGCATGGTGCAATGTTCTCAGAGATATGCCAGAGCAAATAACAAATATATTCCCGATTATGATCCAGCACTGCCATCAAATTATATACTGTATGTAGATGCCAACAGCTTGTATGGTTATGCTATGATGGATAAATTGCCACATGCAGGGCTTGAGTGGGTTGAAGATTTCAATTTTGAGGATCTTCAGGACTTTGATGACAGTAACTATGGCCTGTTCTTAGAGGTTGATCTGACAATTCCTGATGACTTACACAACATATTTTCTGATCTGCCCCCAATTCCTGAGGTTAAGTGTTCACCTGGCTCTAAACAAAAGAAATTGATGATGACTCTAGAGCCGAAACAGGATTATGTTATATATTACAAAAACCTCCAGTTCCTAATGAATCATGGTGTCCAAGTGACCAAAGTTGGAAAAGTTTTGAGGTTCAGGCACTCAAGATGGTTGAAACCATATATTGATACAAACACAGAGCTTCGAACATCTGCAAAGAGCCAATTTGATAAGACCTTGTTTAAATTGATGGTCAATTCAGTGTATGGCAAAACAATTGAAAATGTCAGAAAACATATTGATGTTAAAATAATTACTGACCCCAGCCGGAGCAAAAAATTGATTGCAAAGCCTAATTTCAATTACAGAAGAATTTATGATGAGAATATGGCACTTTTCAACATGAAAAAACAAAGATTAAGTTTGATAAGCCTATTTATGTAGGGGCTGTGATATTGGAATTGGCCAAATTACACATGTTAAAATTGTATTATGATGTGTTGAAGCCTTTTTATGAGGATCGTGTAAAACTGATGTACATGGATACAGATAGTTTTGTTCTTGATATTCAAACAGAAGATGTTTATCAAGATATAACACAGCCTGCATTGCTTGAATATTTTGATACCAGTGAACATTCAAAAATTCAGCCCCACAACAAAAAGGTGCCTGGCAAGTTAAAAGATGAGACACTTGGTGATGTTATTGTGGCATTTGCTGGGTTATGGGCCAAGATGTACAGTTTTGAAACATGTAGTGGCGCTGTTGCCAAAAAGGCCAAGGGCATTGGCAGAGTGACTGTAGACAAAGAGCTTGAATTTGAAGATTACAAAAATTGCCTCAAATCATGTAGCTCAATCAGAACATCAGAATGCAGAATTCAGAGTGTGGACCACTTGCTGACTACAAATATTGTAAGAAAAGTGGCTCTGGACCCACATGATGATAAGAGATGTATTTTATCATGTGGCATACATACTCTACCATGGGGTCATTGTGACTTGAGAAGTGGTAATCAATGCCCAATTACAGAGCATGATTTGAAATAAATAAACATGCCTATGAACTTATTTGGGTTCAAAAAACAGGCTATTATGGACCTGCCAACACCACAACCCTCTTCTGATATAATATCTAAACTAAGTGCTTTGTTAATTATTCATCTGAACAGCATACTTACAGATGTTGATGATGAAACAGGTAAAACATTGTACATATTTAACAATAACTTAAATCATTACCAATTACCTGTAGGTGGTCAATTACAATTTATTACAACCCCCGAGGGTAATGTCAAGATTTCAGTAGGGAGAAATATTTATAGAATAAAGCACTCAAACGTGATTTCTGGCACTGTATATACTGTTTCTGCTGGTGAATGCTTATATATTGAGGTCCCAGGATCCTATGACAAGCTTACACCTTTTTTTATAGAATTAAGAATTAGATATTCAATAATAAATAACCACTAAAACAAAATGTCTAATGATATATTTGGCCATACAAGACATGAAGATCACAGTGATGAGATTCTGATGCTGGATGTCAGAGTCAAGAAATTAAGAAGTGATTTACAAGCTTTACAAACCACACTCAATGCCAGTCTTCAACTAGAAATTACAAATTTGCAATCACAATGCATGGACCCTCTTCTTAAAATTGATTCTGAACTCAAATTATTGCTTCAGAAATATACTGACTTGGCCACATTGGATAATTTTCAAAGTTTAGAAGAGGCTGTAGCAGCTCTGCAAGCCAAATTTAAGACCCAGGCCACCAACTCTGAGCAATTGAAACAACAATTGGAAGAGCAGATAAATAATGTCCAGACACAGCTCCAAACAATTGTCAAGAGCATAAAATCACAAGAAGATTTTGATCTATTGATTTCCACTCTAAAAGAACAGATTCAATCACTCCAGATACCTAATCTGGACCCTCTGAACAATGCCATAGCCGAGGTTAAAGAAAAAATTGAGACACTTGAAAATTTTATGAACAACTTGCCATCTTCTGATGCTTTGAGTGCAATAACTCGGAGTGTTGCCAACATTAAGCTGCAACTTGAAACATATGAAGATTTTGGAAAAATTCAAAGTACCATAACCCATCTTGAGGGTACAATAGCAGCAGTGCAAAGTGATTTGACAAATGTACAAGAATCTCTAGAATCCCGCCTGCCTGGTATTGTAGATACCCTTGCCAGTGTCCAGCAACAGATCACAAAACTTGAAAACCTCAACACTGAATCTGAGCTATCTCATTTTCATCACTTGATCGATGATATCCAAACAAAGCTTGAAATTTTACAACAATCAACACCCACTCAGGCAGATATAGCCCTGCTCCAAGATGCTATGCAAAGTGTGGCTGATGCTTCTGAATTAAATGATGTGAAATTGGCACTTGAATCTTTGCAAAATACTGTATCAAATCTGCCGACATCACAGAAACTTAAAAATATTAAGAGAGCAGTGAATCGCATATTGAAATCAGAAGATATCAAGAATATCCAGACAGAGATCAAACAACTTACTCAGACATTGGCCACTCTACCAACTAATCAACATATTAATGAACTGCATGCCCTGTTTGAGGATATCAAAAGACAAGTCCATGATCTTACTGCTCAAAATTCAAAATTGGCAGTTGTTGAAAATTTACAGCAAATTGTAGCTAATATCAAGCAACAGCTAGGGACCATGGAATCCAATCAAGCTAATGCTTTGTCTGTTTTTGCCACCCAGCTTCAAGAGATTGTGCAACAATACAAGAAACTTGTTGTTGACATAAAAATCAAGCCAGGCCATGATGATGTTGTTAGGACTATCAATGAGTATCTTGAATCTGTAACAAGTAGATTGCTTACAGCAGAAAAAGAAATAACAGGCATAATCGAGAATTCTAAACATACAGTAATTCTTGAATTGTACAGCATCCCCAACAAAGAATATGATTCACCATTTACACCAGGTGGCAAAATATATATGCTGTCCCCTGCACAATTTTATTACCAGTTTTTTGTTGGGGGCACACTGAGACCAATCAAGATCAAATATTGGCTACAACCACAGGCATACCACTACCCTACCTTATCAATAACAAATGCTGATAACAAAGCAAAAATCACCAGTGTAGAGTTAGAGGATTTTACAGACCCCAATACATTAGAAACATCTTATGCTGAAGATGATGGCTCTCTGGAATTTTATATACAAATAGGAGACAAACTGTATTTAGAAAATCCTGTAGTATCAGCTGCTGAACACCCCATAGTTGCAATATTCTTGTTTACATATTATGTCTAGACAAATTATTGTTGATGAATTACACAGACAAGCCAGACATAATTATAAGAGACAGTAGTTACAAAAGGCATAGATGATTTATGGCAGTGCGACTTGATTGAGATGGCAAGTGGACAGCTGAAAAACTTAGACAAAATCAACAAGGGCTACAAGTATCTACTTACTGTCATAGATACATTTTCAAAATTTGCCTAGGCTGTGCCACTCAAATCCAAGACTGGAAAATGTGTTACAGAAGCCTTCAGGACAATCATCAATCAGAGTGGAAGATCACCGCGCTATTTGCAAACAGATAATGGCAAAGAATTCTATAATTCAGTGTTCCAACAATTTATTAAAAGCCAGTCAATACAACATTACTCGAGTTACAGTGATCTCAAGGCCTCAATTGTAGAGAGATTCAACAAAACCCTAAAAAATCTTATGTATAAACAATTCACACTTCAAGGTAATTATAAATGGTTCAGTATTCTTCCAGAACTTCTACATAAATATAACAACTCGGTCCATTCCACAATCAACATGAAACCCTCTGAAGTAACTTCATCTGATGAGCAAAAATTGATCAGCACTGTTCATTATCCTAGATACCAGCCAACAACAAGAAAAGCCAAATTCAAGGTGGGTGATCAAGTAAGAATCAGCAAATATAAGCACTTATTCAAAAGAGGCTTTACAAGAAACTGGAGCACTGAATTATTTACAGTGGTTCAAGTTAAACCTGGGACCCTTAACACAAATATAATAAAAGACCACCGAGGAGAAATTCTCAAAGGCAGGTTTTATGAAGAAGAACTCAACAAAACTAAACAGCCTGACACATATCTCATAGAAAAAATCATCCGCAGAAAAGGCAACAAGTTATTTGTCAAATGGCTAGGACTCCCAGAACACAGCTGGATCGATGCAAACAGTGATAGTATGAACACCTGGGATGTTATAAAGAGGCTGCCAGAACCTGAACAGCAGATTAAGAGAAATGGCAAGTTGCTGCCTGATAATATTAGGTGTCTTATTGTTGGGCCATCGGCTTGTGGTAAACCTACACTAATGATTGATAATTTTTTATTGGCACCCAACTGGTTAGACTGGAAAAACAGGCACTTGTACGTCTTTTCTAAGAGCTTGGAACAATTAAAATATCAGCAGCTGATGAAGCTATATGATGGATTGGATATAGCCACTTTTGAACCAGATGTTAAGCCACTCCATGAATGTCTCGATAATTCTGTTGTTGTGTTTGATGACATTATACTGGATAATCAAAACAAGGTTAGAAATTTCTTTACACAGGACCGACACAAAAACATAGATTGTTTCTACCTGGCACAGACTTTTTCTAAAATTCCGAAGCAGCTGATCAGAGACAACAGCAATTTTATATGTGTGTTTCATCAAGATCATACCAACCTCAAACACATACATGATGAATATGTAGGTGGGGACTTGAGCTACAATGATTTTTATAAGTTTTGCAGTAGGTGCTGGAACCAAGACAGTTATGGGTTTGTCACAATTGATATGACAAGAAAACCCAATAGTGGCAAATACAGAAATAAAATTAACAATTTTCTAGACACTGAAACATATATAAATAACCATGAAAAGGCCAATCATTGATGATCTTAAATTAAGAGATTATCTTGTAAAAAGATTTAAGGGATGGAAATCAGAGAACCGAGGAATTTATGAACAACACAAGCAAACAGAACAGCCTATTATTGATGCTATTAGTGAATTAGGTAAAAATATCAAAACTGTTACAGAACAAAATCAAAATTTAATCACAGAGCTTGTACCTGTAGCTGCTAGGAACATATTAGATTATCCAATCACCCCACTTTCTAGTATTCATACACCTAGTCCTGTTGCTCCTCGAAGAATTGAAGCTACTCAGGATCCTATTGAATTGGGTCTTCTTGCTCAAAAATATTTAAGCACACCTAAAGACAACAAAGATGAGGTCTTTGGCTTATATGGTGACACAGAGCGTGATGGTAGCATCATACATAGAATTGGCAATTTCAGAGTAACATTTATGGGAGATGATATAATTGTATATTCAGAATCTCATCTTGGAGAAAAAGGTGGTTTTGTTAAATATCCTGGCACACCTGGATTGTGGGAACTGATAACTAGGAAGAGACCTGGCAGCTATACAGATCAAGATTATGAGCATTACAAAGAAATATTAATAAAATCAGATGCTCTATACCAGAACAATGATCCCACACAAAAAAGAGTCAAGTCTAGCAGTGGAGCAAAATACAACAACTTAATCAAGCCCATATGGTCACAAATTAAGACAGGTAGTGGGATCAAACATTACAACACCCTGCCTAAAGAATTTGTCTGGGTTGATGATGTCAGGAAACTTGTAGATAGGTTATTGGTGATAGCTGGGGAGGAAAATGCTGGCAACCACAATTTTTACAATGAAAAAGTTGGAATTATGGACATGATAAGCACCAAATTGTCTAATTTTATAGTGAATGACACTAAGGGCATTGGATATCTTATAAAAATTATTAATACTCTACCATCTAAATTTTGGAATATTTCTGAAGGTCGGGGGTTGGTTAATGACATTATAAACAAGCTGCCATTTGAACTACACATTCCAGGCTATCAGTATTGTGGTCCAGGCACAAAACTAGACCATAGACTAAACAGAGGTGATCCTGGTGTTAATCCCCTAGATGCTGCTTGTAGAGATCATGACATAGCATACAACACACATTCTGATCTTGACAAGAGACATGTTGCAGACAAGAAATTAGAAGAGGCTGCATTTGGTAGATTTGTAAGCAAAGATGCTTCTTTAAGTGAAAGAATATCAGCATTGGGGACCACCATAGCTATGAACACCAAACAAAAACTGGGGTGGGGGTTGTGAATATGTATATAATAAACCTAGAATGAAGGCCAAGGGTGTTATGTATCAGATACCTTATGCAGGTCTTAAATCTCTTAAAACTATTGATAGTCTTTTAACCAAAAAGCAGCGCAAGAAAAAAAGCTCTTGTCTTGCCAAGGGCCATGGTATGAAATTGTTGCTTAGTACCCCCCAATTAAAAAGATTACAACAATCTAGAAAAAAATGACATGTGGGTGGATTTATATTTACTATCCCGGCCATGTTAGCAGCACTTGGGGCTGTTGGGAGCTTGGCTGGGGGATCAGCTGCCATAGCAAAAACAGTAATAGATGCCAAGAAGAATAAGGCAGAATTAGATGAATTGAAGCGCCAAAACCTGGCCATGGAGAAACAAGGCAAAGGTGTTAAGAGATCCATGAATAAGTTTTAAAAAAACAAGAGCCACTTACAAACCAAGATATTGGAGCTTTAATCAAGCCACTGGGCATCAAAAATTTTAGAGGTGTGTACATGTCTGATTCTTTGCCAGAACAACCACTCAACAAAGAGTGTGGCATTGTTAATTTGGATAAGTACAAAAATCAGGGCACTCACTGGATTTGTTATCTTAAATATTTAAAAGATGAGGCATTTGTGTTTGATTCATTTGGAGGTGTTCCACCTGAAAATTTAGTAAAATATCTAAAATCAGCTAATCTTTATTACAATAATGACCGTGTTCAAAATTTCAAAGATGTTAATTGTGGACATCTGTGTTTATTTGTTCTTAGATATATGTCTCAAATAAATAAACCATCAATCGAAGATTTTCAAAAGGCCTTGTGGTATTTAAAACATAATGGGGGTATTCCATCTCACCAGCCAAAATTCAATATTGAAACTCAAATTACATGATGATATAGTGTATCCCAAAACAATAGCTCTCAGAGCATTTTATGGCATGTACTTGATCCCTAATATTACACACCACAACAACACAATTGCAGTAGGGGATCAAAAATTGTCATCACTCCAGGGCAATATAATCTATCCACTCTAAATGCTCAATTACCCAGAGGTATAGTTTTAACTCAAAACTCTGTCACTCACAGAGTAGAGATTGTATCTGCTACAGAAACAGTGGATCTGGGTACTATAGGAGAGCTGTTAGGCTTTGAGAACAACACAAAACTTGAACCAGCCATCAAACACACTGCTATTAATATACCTAAATTCTTAGCCATAGAGACTCTGAATATTCACTGTAATGTGGCCGAGGGTATGATCACCAAATCAAATGGCATAGGCACTCACAAACAAACTGGCATCATTGCAACATTCAAACCTAACTCTGAATTTATGGAGCCAATCATCTACACTCCATCCCCAACATTATATTTTCCTGTGTGCCATAACAGAATAGATTATATTGAGTTGGTGGTCACAAATGAAAAAGAAGAATAAGTTGATTTTGCTGGAGCCACAACAACTGCAATCATAGAGATTAATATTTAAATAAAAATACATACAAAAAAAATGGAAAATATTGAGAGTTATGAGCTACAATCATTCCCTCCAAACAGGAGGACATTTGCAAATTTAAATCAACCCAACACAGAGATTGAGGTTGATCTTGACGTAGGGGATGGCTTTATACACCCCCACAGAGCAGATCTATACATCAAATTTGATGTTGTAAAGCTCGATGGTACAGATTATCCGGCAAATTCAAATATAAGATTGGTAGACAATTTTGTGCCACATCTGTTCTCTGAAATTGAGATCAGAAAACATGGTGTTGTTATAAACAGAGTAGATTACCCCGGCATTACCTCTACAGCTTTGGCCACATTAAAATTATCCAAAACCGAGGCTTCTTACTACAAAATAGGTGGATTTGAGGCTGGTGATAAGATATTATCCAAGAGCCACACAGTGTTGTTCCCTATGCGCCTGTTGCCAGGATTCTTCTCAGATTACAAAGATATTATGTGGAAGGGTGGTTTAAGAATCACATTTAGAAGAGCTGCAAATGATAATAATGCTTTGATGAGGTACAGTACATTAAACTCTACAGGGGAAGCTCTGCCTAATACCCTACCTGATGAAGGCAAGTGCATTATTCAGACTATGGAGCTAAGAATCCCGGTTGTTGAATATGAAGCCAGTTATGCTCTTAAATACAAAGCAGATATAATAAAAAATCCACAGATTCCTTTACAATTTTATACATATCAATGTGTACAGAAGCCCGCCACTGGTACCTATTATGAGTTTGATGCTACAAATTCATTCTCCAGTATACAATATGACATGCCAGATTTTGTGGTGGTACTGTTTCAGACTGGAAGACACAATAATCAGGAAAAAAATTCAAGTAAATTTGATAGCTGCAACATCAACAACATATATCTTAAAAATGGCAGAAATGAGGTATTCCCTAGAGAAAATTATAATTTAGACATGTCCAAGGATGATTTTCTTAAATTATATGAAGCATTTACAGCATACAAAAGGGTCACTACTGGCAATACTGACATGTATTACACACCAGATGAATTCAAAACACAGAGACCCATGTTTGTCATCAACACTTCAAAAAGGAAACAAGTTGTGGTTAATGACAGGACAAACATTAAAATTATCTGTGAATTCCACGATACACTCCCTGATGACACCATATGTAGTGTTATTCTTATAGGTGAAAAATCATATGTTTATGATGTAAGAAATGAGAGTCACAGAGCAATTCTAGAGGGCCTCTGCACAATGCATTGTCTTAGTAGTAGATATATAAGTTGAGCCTTGTGCCCAATTAAAATATTGAGCATATTCCAGGTAAAATATTAATTCTCTGATCTTAAACCAGAAGTGGACCGGAAGTTAATATGTGTCTGTGTGTGTGTGTGTGTATGTGGGTGTGTGTGGGGGTGGGTGTGGGTGTGTGGGTGGGTGTGGGTGAGGGTGGCTTAATTTTAAGTGTAGCCAAAAAAAATATCAAGAGGGGCATATTTTTGACAGGATTATGGACAACAATCTCACAGAAGTGCCTTTTGTAAGTGTAGCCAAATCAATCTGAGGGGGCCCATCATTTCACGGGAAATTCCCGAGGGCATTTTTACAAAAATCTTGGATTAGACAGAGTTCCACACTTGAGCAAAAAGCTCATATGGGCATGTTGAGCTTGTTTTAAGTGTTTATAATAGGGTATTTTATACTACTAATGTTGATGCCCGAAAAGAACGAAGTGGAAGAATTCAAAATGCACAAGGCATTGTTGGAACATCCGGCCATCATCGTTGCTGATTTCGAGGCGTTCCTCAAACCACTCTCATACTGCGATCCGGATCCCGAAGTCTCTTCCACCACACCTTACCAGCTTCACGAACCAAACAGTTTCGGTTACGTTGTCGTGCGACAGGATAAAATAGATGAACCGTACGTATACCGAGGACCCGATGCAATCGAACGCTTCTTCGAAAAGATGATCGAGGAGGTTGGGAAAATTGGATGTATGCTGCAAAAATCGAAACCGATGCTTCCGTTATCTGCTATCAAACTTCAAAATTACTATGACACTGTCAAGGGTCCTGTGTGTGATAACCACTTCACAGACGACAATCGTAAAGTGTTTCACCATTCGCATACGGACGGTCGCTTCATAAGCGGAATCTGTAATGCATGCAACCTCAAAATCCAAAAACCAAAATTCGTCCCCATATTCTTTCACAATGGTTCTAATTACGGCTTTCATCCCTTAATTAGGAAACTCGGATACGACACTCAAAAAATAGATATTCTTGCTCAAAACGAAGAACGATACATCTCTATAAGTAAGAAAGTTATGATTCCTGAGACTAAAAATACCATCGAGATGAGGTTTCTGGATTCATACAGATTTCTCTCTGCCAGCCTGGACGCTCTTGCCAGCAAACTTTTAGACGAACAATTCAAAATTACAAAAGCTAGTTTTCCCAACGTAGACATAGAACTCGTTAGACGTAAAGGGATTTATCCTTACGAATATGTTAGTGATAATTCTAAATTTAATGACGATGCTCTCCCACCTCCAAGAGAATTTTACAGCAGACTCAGAGAGAAAGGAATTACGGACGAAGAATACCAACACGCGCAACTCATGTGGGAGAAATTAGAATGTAGGACACTCGGAGACTACCACGATGCCTACTTAAAATTAGACGTAACGATACTCGCGGATGTTTTTCAAGCGTTCAGGAAAACGGCAACGAATATTTATAAATTAGATCCAGCGTATTTCTACAGCCTACCGGGATTAGCGTGGTCGGCAATGTTATTCCAGACAAAGGTCAAGCTGGAACTGATATCGGACGTGGACATGTTACTTTTCATCGAGAGGGGGATTCGGGGCGGGATGGTACAATGTGTACAGAGATATGCAAAAGCCAACAACGTGCACATGAAAGAAGATTATGATTCAAATCGAGCATCGAATTACATCTTCTACGCCGACGTTAATAATCTCTACGGACATGCCATGGTACAGAAACTTCCTTACGGGGGATTCGAATGGGCATCAATAGATGTAAAAAATTTCGATGATAGTGGGTATGGCT
The DNA here is from genome assembly GCF_977018435.1 of Lepisma saccharinum. Taxonomy (NCBI): domain Eukaryota; kingdom Metazoa; phylum Arthropoda; class Insecta; order Zygentoma; family Lepismatidae; genus Lepisma; species Lepisma saccharinum. The sequence goes on along the minus strand of NC_139241.1, from coordinate 23,054,221 downwards.
TCTTCGCAGAGGTGGATATCGAATTCCCCGATCTGTTCAGCGATTTACCACCGGCATCCGAGTTCAAATCTTCGCCTCATTCTAATCAATGCAAGCTTTTATTGACTCTAGAGGGGAAAAAGAGATACGTTGTTCATTACTCGAATCTCCGATTCTTGATCGGGAAGGGTGCTAAGGTAGCGAATATTAGAAGAGTCCTCAGGTTTACACATTCCGAGTGGCTCAAACCGTACATTGAAACAAACACGCAACATAGGACAGTTGCCACTTCCGATTTAGACAAAGATTTTTTTAAATTGATGAATAACGCGGTGTATGGCAAGACGATGGAAAACGTGCGGAATCATGTAGACGTGAAATTGGTTTCAGATAAAAATAAATGCATGAAGTGGGTGGCCGATCCTAGATTCAAGTCGAGAAAAATTTAAATGCGGTGAAAATTGCACTGAAAAATCGTCAAACGCTATAAAATCAACAAAAAAATCGTCAAAATATGCTACCACTGAGGTTAAATCCATAAAAAAAAAAGGGCTCGTACCAAGTGTTATTTTCAAACAACTAATTAGTACTACTGCCACATGATGACTGCGGGACTAAAAAAGGATGAAACCACATGACCTAAAAAAAAAGGGTCTAAATTTAGGGAAGAACTCGAAAATTTCAAATGGCAAGGGGGGTCGATCACAGAAAACATGAAAAGGATGCAAACATGATTTTGTAATCCACTGACTGGTTTCAAAATGGCGACCAAAAAAATTTCGACCCCTGAAGTTGGTGTTCCAAAGAGGAATTATGTACGTAAATAGCAAAACACAAACACTGGACAGAGTACATGAGATCCTGTACAAACAATTATGGTAATGGGTCCGCTCTTGAAACACCGTACTACCGTAAGCTTTGTTCGAACTGCAACTTTGACCGCTCTTCACACTTTCTACAGGCTTAGGACTGGCAACGAAAGGTTTACTGTCACTCACAATAAGGAATTCGTTGGTGTGTTTAACGGCTGCTTCGTCAACGAAAAAGGTCCTTTTCTCACAATTGATTGCCAAACCACTTTTGACAAGAGAAATAGGCCTAACTGAAATGGTGATAAGAAAAACGAAAGAGTAATAAGAAACCAATGAACATCGAAAATGAGAAGAATAGGTAAAGCACTCAGTGTGATGCACATTTACCAACTTATAGTAAATGTTCGAACTGTCTTCTCTCGGTCTCAATGCATTTCTGCACACGGACAATGAAATCATTGTGTGTTGCAATAATGTCTGCATCACTAATCTGCCTGCATGCAGCAACTATGTGCTCGATCATGTCGTCCCTCGTTGTAGGGCGATTTTGGTAAACGATTTTTCAGTCGTCCCCAGAGGTAATAATCTAAACATGTGAAGTCTGGTGACCTAGGAGGCCAGGGTACAGGCCCACCTCTACCTACACAGTGACCACAAAACATTGCATTCACCGGATTCCTCGCTGTCAGCTCAAAATGTGCTCGGCAACCATCTTGTTGTAGCCACATGTGTGTTCTGATGTGTAAGGGGAAGTCTTCGAGAAGACTGGGCAATTGTTCTTGAAGAAATGTGCTGTACACAACACCCGTAAGCCTCGCTTGAAAAAAATGAAGTCCAGATATTCGTCCGCCGATGATTTCACACCACACATTCACAGACCATCTACCTTGATGATCAACCTCTTGCATCCACCGTGGGTTTTCGGCAGCCCAGTAATGCATGTTGTGCCGATTTACCTGACCATCACTTTTAAATGTAGCCTCGTCAGACCACAATATTGCATCAAAGAATCGAACATTTGCATTCACTTGAGCTTGAGACCACATGGAAAAGTCGAGCCTGCTTTGAAAATCAGTTCCTTGTAGCTCTTGATGCAAAGACCCGTGGTACGGATGCAATCTGTCATCCTTTAAAATCCTTCTCACTGTACTTGTGCTGACACCAGAATCACGAGCAACTTGCCTGATACCCACGTGAGGATTGAGATGGAAGGCTGCAAGTACACCAGCAGACCTCTCATCTCGAACAGGCCGAGCAATGTGTTCATGTTTGTGACTAGTCGAAGGCTGAACATTGCCCCTCCTGCATACACATGAGCAGCTGCAGCAGACCTATTTCGTTGGCATTCACCCAACACCATGAGCATATCAAATGCTTTTTCGTTCGTGAAAGGCATAATTAGTTCACATTCAACAATTTGCCACTGCAAATTAAGTACAGGAATACACACTACCCACGAGGAATGCACTGTAGAACGTCCTGAGGTACCTACCACACAATGCCTTCGACGATGGAACCACTTGTAACAGACAACAGTGAATGAGACCAAGTTTGGAGGGGCGTATTCGCGTTATCAGTGGAAGCACACTGGAACAGACTGCAATGCAGGAGAGCTCGTCACACCTCGACCCGTGGTACTTTCCGATTGCCTTTGTTGAACCGCGCAGTGGGAACAGCGTACATGCAGTCAAATGGAACTGGACGGACCGGCAATTGGCGTACTTTGTAATTTGTCGACTGGGCCAGCATGCTGTGTTGTGTACTGCAGCCTACGTAACATGTGGGCATATGCTTATTCCTACTCGTACCCAATGGACCTGAAGTTCTACTCACTGCATGTTGCACACTCAGAAGCATGTACTAATACGAAAACCGCAAATCTCTCACCTGGACGTTCAGTACACTGACGTTACATGTGACCGGTGGCATGGTCTGACAATGGTAGCGAACCATTAACCACTTAGAAACCTTGTCACAAATAAACAGCTGTTCCGCTGGCATTCTTTGTACAGGATCTCACGTACTCTGGTCCACTGTTTGTGTTTTGCTATTTACGTACTTAATTCCTCACTTTGGAACACCAACTTCAGGGGTCGAAATTGTTTTGGTAGCGATTTTGAAACCAGTCAGTGGATTACAAAATCATGTTCGCATCCTTTTCACGTTTTCTGTGATCGAACCCCCTTGCTATTTGAAATTTTCAAGTTCTTCCCTAAATTTAGACCTCCTTTTTTTGGTCACGTGGTTTCATCCTTTTTTAGTCCTGCAGTCATCATGTGGCATATTGTTGGAAAGCTTGTGTCCTCAACTTTCCGAAACTGTTATGGTGCTGCACTTATCTCAATTGTTAAGCACGGTATACTCGATTTTGCTCACCTTCCTTTTTTTGCAAAACCATTTTCTACACGGAAAAAGGTAGGTAGGACAGACAAATGTTTCATAAGACAATCGTATTTTTTCCCCGCCTTTCCAAATCTGCATTCGAAACATACCCTTCAAATTTGAAAATCGCACGAACGTGGCATGTGCCCCCCACTAAAACCACAAACAGTGGCTTTCGGTCTGTTGCAAATACTTTCTACGGATTCCTTGGGCCCAACTTAGTGGTGCATTTTTTTGTTTCAACTTGATACGATCTCCTGTTCTCGAGAAAAAGGTAGTGTCTGGGTCACTCTGAAACACCTTGCACACACACACACACAAGAAGGCTAACCGGGACTGTACCTATTTATTATTTCATGTGGGATCAGAACAACTTGTCTCTCTACTGGGCATTGAAAGTGGAAGGAACCCTTCATTGCAAGTGGACGACGTTATCTTAAAATGGAAGTGCTTATATTGAACTTTATCTCTTAACCTGGATGTTGTCCATTTGAAAATTTACTTTGCCGGTAGAGATCTATAGGTTAGTCTATTTGTTCATTTGAATCTGGTTCTGAGAAGCTAAAAGCTTGGCAAGATAAAAAATTAGCTAATTCAAAATTCGGCATTCTGCACAGGAATAAAAGTAGTACAATTGATTCATTTGCTTTATTTTACTTTGCTTTTATGCCACTTTTGTTAATTGTGAAGATGAAGTAGTATGAACGAATGAGTTGTTTAAAAATATTGGCAATAAGTTCATATTGACAAAGTGAAAACCTCACAAATGAAATAGATTTGATTTTGATTTATTTATTTATTTTACTTCGCGTTTTGTGCCTCTTGGCTAATTTGCGAAGATGGGGATGAGTGATGAAATGATGATGTTGATGAATGGACATTCACAAACAACCAAGCCCGACCGGGATTCGAACCCGGGACCCTTGGCATCGCAGCGCGATGTGCTAACCACTCGGCCACAGGGTCGGGCACCAATGAAATAGATTATGCAAAGGTAATAAAAATATATAACAGAAAATTTCACCATGCATGGCTTTCATTTTAATGTAAACGGAAAAATAAATTTGTGTCAGTCTTTAGCTATAAGTATTGCTAGTAATTGGGGAAACTCATAATGTCCGAGTCAGTACAGAAACTTTACACAAAGCAGGTGTAAACTTCCTATCTCGGAAAACAAAAATATTTTTAGGTTAATGAGTCAAAATTTTCAGTCATTAAGGAACAACATCCTTGAGCTGGATGCGATTCTTGGATCCCTCAAAAAAGCCCAACATATAATTTGTGACACTGAACATTGATTGCGAAAAGAAAAGGTTTCTTCAACACCAATTTTAAATTTGAATTTAGCCAGCACATATTGCTGAAACACCACAAATGAAGTGGTGCTGCCATACTAGTTAGAAGCAATTCACCATTCAAAAACTGATTATTTAAATGAAGAATTCAATTTTGAACACACAGTAGTGAATTTAAAATTACAACCCAATGAAGTAACAGTAGTTTGCTTATACGAAACAAGAGATGCACATTTAGGCACATTTTTTGGAAACAATATTGTCCATTCAATTGCATAAAAACGACCCTTTATAGTGACGAGCGGTATAAACATAGATTTTTTAAAGCATAGTCCAGAAAAAAAAATGAACTAAATATAATTCTAACCTCCCATAATATGATTTCAACAATAAATTCACCAACAAGGATAACGTCAACAAGTAAATAATGTATTGATCAAGTAAAAATTAATCATAATTTTTTTGAAACACTCGACAAATATTTAACCATTAGCCTTGTTCGATCATGAAGCAGTTTTCATAAGTTTCCATATACCAGAGAATATAAAACAAAAAAAGCAAAACATATCAGTACTATGGAAAAAGAAAATTCACCAAGGAAAGTATAGGAAACTTTATACATTCCTTAAAAAATAAAACTGGACTGATGTGCTCACGGAGGAAAATTTAAATACAAAAGTAAACCTATCAACGAAGACAATAAAATATCATTCTAAAGCAGCATTTCCTTACAAAACATACAAAAAACTCTTAATCATACGAACTTCATTTCCTGGATAACCAAAGGGATAAAAAAATCCTGTGAAAAAAAGAAAATTATACAAAGAAATGCAGAAAAACCAGAATCCCATACTTAAACACTACTACAAAAAAAATATATATAAATATCCTCAGGAAGGTAATAAACAATGCGAAGAAAATGGACATTGCAAACAAAATAAGGAAATCTGCAAATAAATCAAATAAACTATGGGAAATTTTTAATAACAAAACTGGTAGGAAAAATAGAACGTGAATGAAAAAATAGAAATAATGTCTGATGGAGGAAAAATAAGCAATCCCCTTGATGTAGCACAAATTTTTAATACATGTTTTGTGAACATTCCCACTAGAGTAAATAAAAATGCAGTAATCTCTACACCTACATTAAGAACATATTTAAACAGTCCCTGAAAAAACATGTATTCATCAGGGCCAGATAAATTTTCAAGTTATCTACTCAAAAAATGTGTGAAAAGTATATTACAACCACTAGTAAGTATTTGCAACACACCTTTAGACACAGGTATTTTCCATAGTGAGTACAAAATAGCAAAAGTGAGATCTTTATTCAAGAAAGGGAACAAAGAGGAATGCTCAAACTATAGGCCAATCTCTCTTTTATCGGTTTTCTCTAAAGTAATAGAGAAAATTTTGCTAAATAGATTAGAAACTTTCTTAGAAAACATGAAATTCTATCCAAACATCAATTTGGATACCAAAAAAGTTAATCAATATCAGAAGCTATTTTCGAATTTACAAATAAACTTCAATCGACAGACAAAAAAAATGCATTTGTATGGATTATTTTTAGATTTTACCAAAGCATTTGATTTGGTGCAGCACATTTTACTAGATAAAATGGACAATGATGGAATCAGGAGTTTAGCAAGAAATGGTTCACTTCCTATTTAAAAGACAGATGTCAGTATGTAGATATTAACAAAATCAAATCAGACAAATTGTTCCTCAAAACAGATGTACCGCAAGGTTTAATTCTAGGACCAGTTTTATTTTTGTTATACATAAATGATCTTCCAGAAACTTTATCAGTCTCTCAAACAATACTTTTTGCGGATGACAGAAACATCATAGTAAAAAGCCTGGAACATGAGCAACAACAAGTCGAACCCTGAGGCTGAGTGGCCCAGGTTCGAATGCCGCTCGGCCTGTTTTTTGTGAATATCCATCAATATCATCATTTCATCACTCATCCCCATCTTCACAAATTAGCCAAGAGGCACAAAACGCGAAGTAAAATAAACTAAATCAATTCAAATCAAAACAACAAGTTTTTCCTGAATGTTAATAAAACAGTTCTAATTAATTTTAATAAAGTAAAACAAACAAAAAAAACTTAAATGCAATTATTAACAATGAAGTTGTCAAAGAAAGCAATGCAATAAAATTCTTAGGAGTAAGGATAGACACAAACCTGACTTGGGACATGTAAATTACTATTTTAACCAAAAATTTAAGAAAGCTCTGCTACATGATGAGAATTCTGAGAAATGTATTATCTTTAAATGATTTGAGGACAGTATATTTTGTACAGATTTAACCTGTACTTACATTTTTATTTGGCAAAAACTGAAATTAAAAATTATGAAAAATGTATTCCCTCAAGCCCAACAAATTTTGAATGAATTTCAAATATTACCTCTTCCATGTGTGTACATATTAGAAACATTGTACTTTATTCATACAAATTCTGAAATCTTCTCAAAAAATCTAGACATACACAAATAGAGCACTCGTGTGCCTAAATCTATCCACCTTTCTACTGTCTGCACATCCAAAATGCATAATAGTCTAGGATACCAAGCTGTAAAACTTTATAACAAACTGCCACAGCAATTCAAGAATCATAATCCAACTAAATTTAAAATGACAGTAAAGAGCTTGCTAACGAAGTATTTGTTTTACAGCACAGAGGAGTACTTAGATCATATTTTTCATTAATAGACATAACATAACCTTTGATTTTTCTTCTATTTTTTTTATGTTATGTTATTTTATACTCTTTAATATGCTTAAGTATGTGTTAATTCCTTTGTACTCAAAATTCTTCATGTAATTGACCTATCCCATATCATAGTGCTATTTGTACTGATATGGTCAAGTGGATGGAAATAAATCTAATCTAATGTAATTGATGAGCTGGCCTGCAAATTTTACTAAAGACCTTAACTTAAGTGCTTAAAATTTTCACCATTTGTATTGACAATCATGTTAAAAGTTGACTAGAACAAAATTAGGTGATTAGCCACAAATAAGATTCTTGATAATTAGTTATAAAATATTCACTTTCAAGCAAGCAATCTAAGGAGTAAGGACTGAATATTCCACGATGAGAATAAGTGCCAAGGCACTACAATCATCATTACAATTAGATTGAATGATTTGGTTAATTTCACACAGGGACGTAGCTAGGTTGATCAGTTTGGGGGGGCCCAAACGTTAATGGTTTTTCTATCAAACTATTATAAATTAACAAACTATTTATACACCATATAGGCCTATACTGTATACATACATTATATATATGTATATGTATGTGTGTGTGTGTATATATATATATATATATATATAAATAAAAGGAGCAAGGGCCTCCTCGGTGGCGCATGGTAGCATCGTCGCTTTGTAATCAAGGGGTTCTGGGTTCGATACCTGGTAGATGCTCATGTGGTTCGGATCCCACTTTACACTGTAGAATCCCGATTAGCCTTACTGTGTATAAAGTGGACTTAAAACACCAACTCAATCAATCAATAAATTGGAAAGGAACATAATTTTCTTCTAGACCCCAACAGTCTACGGATATACTCTCGCCAAATCCACAGCCATTATTCGGGAAACCAAATGCAGGATGAACTCATTAGCTTAATGGCTGATACACCAAGAACAAGGTTCTTAGTCTTTAGATTTGTAAATTTGCTGGAAGAAAATTGAGAAGTAGATAAAACCCTTTTCCGTGGTTTTAGATATGAAGGACTGGAACCAGGTTTACAAGTATTGGCAACAGTGCAAATATGAAATGTGTGCGTAATGAGTTCAAGCTAGGCATCTCATGTATACAGTTCATACCGGAATCGAATCCAGTATCTCTTAGTTCAAGGGCGGGCCCGAGTCTTGTATGGCATCTGATTGTTCACTTGGGAAATGATGACGATAACAAATTATATGCAAACGTCTAATTTCTTAAAATTAATCTTATTTATGTGTGGAAAACTGAATATATGATGGCACTGGATAAAACAAAGTTCGCACACGCTCAAATGATTACGCTCTCGTATTTGGTTCGGCAGGTTCAACAAGGGGTTCCGGGTTCGATTCCCGATGGAGGCACATAGTAGTTCGGATCTCACTTTAAACTGTAGGTCCAGTACCGATTAGCCTTACTGTGCATAAAGTGGACTTAAAACACCAGTTCAATTAATCAATCAATTGAAAGGTTCAAGGTTCGATCCCTGGTGGTCAGGCCGGTAGCCAGAATTTGATTTCGGAAGTGGCTTATCCCTTATCGGGAACCGCCATCTAAAGACGAAAAGGTTAGGGGGAGGAGTAAATGGGCTAAGATGAATTTCTTGATATATTACAACTTACCATATACAATATGTTTAATCCCTGTTAATGAAGTAAATTTATTTACTACTACACATTATTAAAATCAGATATTTGTAGGATTTCGGGGAAGGACTGCCGCCCCCGAGCCCCTTCCCTGGGTATGTGCCTGCTTGTATTAGTTCTAAAATTTCTGTGCTGTTCCAACATCGTGAAGACAATTTGGGAAGTACTTGAAAGCGATATGGAAGCAAATTCTGCTCTCGAAACTATGGGACTCGATGTGATGACCACGCGCAACCGAATGAAAGAACTCTTCGCAGGCCTTGTCTCTCAATATTAATTTTACTGACTAATTGTAAGTTTTTCTCGGCTTCCTCGATGACGCAGTGGTAGCGTCGTCGCCTTGCAATCAAGGGGTCCTCGGTTCGATACCCGGTGGAGGCACATAGTGGTTCGCATCCACGATTAGCCTTACTGTGCATACAGTGGACTTAACACACGGACTCGATAATTGGAAGGTTTTAGAAGAACTAAATATGGCTTTTTATGCATCGTACAACTTTGCTTCTTTTCACCCTACTTTTACAGTTTTTCTTCCTAAGAATTTCACTGAGTATAACACGTTACGAAACCAGAGGTCCAAGGTTCGGACATTGGACAGGTATGGTTGTATCATGTCTGTCCCATCGCCATTCCTTCGGCTCATCATTCATCCTCATCATCGCATTTAACCGAAAAGGTAGAAAATATAGAAATATATAAATTATTGATTTGGTTTATTTTACTTCGCTTTTCTGACACTTTTTGACTAATCGTGAAGATGAAGATGATGCGAAATTGATGAGAGGACCATCATAAAGAACACACGTCCAGTCCGGGATTCGAACCCAGGACCACTGGCATCTTAGTGCACATTCTTAACCACAGCACAGCAAATAGAAACAGAAAATGTTTGATAAGTAATTTGCTTCTCCATAACTCCTGATTATATTATATAAGTATTATTCGATGTATTGATTGATTGATGTGTTGTTTTAAGTCCACTTTATGCACAGTAAGGCTAATCGGGACTGGACCTACAGTTTAAAGTGGGATCCGAACCACTTGTACATCCACCGGGTATCGAACCTGGGACCCCCTGATTACTAGGCGACGACGCTACCACTGCGCCATCGGGGAGTCCCCTATTCGCTGTATAACTAGGGGTTAATTATATTTCTATGTCTAGCCAACCTCGCCACCTAAGCAACAGCACTTTCCGCATTTGGAGGTGGAGGCTAAATGAAGAAAAATCACAGAAAGTCAGAAAGATATACAAATTTTGTAACATAATATTCATAGAGCCTGCAGACGGCTGTAAAAACAATTGCTACATACCTAGAGTTTCCTTCCTTAATTGAAACGTGGTTTATCCTTCATTATACATGAGATCAACCACCCTGGGAGTCGAACCCAGGATCTTGTGTGTTAGTCAGACTCTCTTTTAGAATGCCAATATGTTGGATATTTGGTCGATCAGTCGATCCTGATCCATTGTCTCCAGAGGAAGACAATCTGGCAGCTTCTCATTCGATATTTTACTCGCGATGTAGGAAAACGAGATCACAAACACTTCGTGATGCTATCTTTTTGCGTTAACAGAAGTTTACCACGGACAACAAATCCTACTTCAAACTGACAGATATCAACTGTCCACCAAATCAACAGATGAACCGACCGCTTCGATGTTTCTCCGAATTTTCAGAAAGTGGCCTTTTCCTCCTTTGCAGGGCAGGTCATTAGCAGGAGGGTTAAGTGCATGTGAGAAGAACCGCTATGTCATTCATTCCCGCGCTGAAAAAGGGACAAGCAATAGAATTCTGTTCTTGGAATTTGAAACGGATGGGGATATCTTTTCTGAACCATAAAATAATTAACCTGGAAAGTTCGAGCCACCCGTAGCTAAATCCTCCTGTTTGTGTCGTCCTTTCGGCGCCCATGGTGCTAGTGCAGGGCCAGATGAAGAGAAAGTGGAGGTTTTGGGGGGGATCCTGGGTCTGGTGTGTAGCAGGGAGGAAAAGTGCATTTTCAATAGGTCTCAGACTTCTCTGACCGGGGCGGACCACAAAACCATTAACTGCATCTTCTGCCAATACATCTGTTTGTGTTCACAAGCAAGAAAGAGGGAAATAGGAAATAAATGCCTTGCTTGGGTTCGTGCTACTGAAAATTGAAGAAGTGTTTCAAACTGCAAGCAAAAGTTACTGAAGAATTATTTTGCAATATTTGTCATCAAAGTAAAATTTCCAGCAAATACAGAATAGTTTCCTGGGGCCACGTGGATGTTTGCTGGGGCCGGTGCCCCCGCGTGCCCCTCCCTAACGACGTCCCTGATTTCACATTACTTTTCTGTCACATCTGGTTGATCGCGAAGATAAGGATGAATGGTGTGATATAACTTATAAATGGGCAATCACAAAAAACGCCTTTGCTCAGTCCGGAAATTGTAAATTGTATCCTAGGCCCTGAGATAGTAACATGCTGTGATAATCACTCTGCCACAGAGGCTGTTTTCTACATGAACAGAATAAATAAAATAATACCATAGCATGTAATACATTATTTACAGCACACTAATGGACTGTGGATTTTATACAGCATATCTGTGGATGACATCATCAATGAAATATTCTGTGCGTTCCTCTTCCCCTCTCAGTTGACGTCTTCACAGAACAAGACGTATATCCTGACCATCATGTTTCTTAATATCGTCATAACCCTATATTCATGGTGATGAATGGCCTGTTTTTTCCAGGTTCCAACACTTCTAGATATACTGAAAAGTACACAACACTCTGCCATTTCCTTTCATTTCTTTTTTCAGAATTCAATATCATACTTTAAATGCATTTCTCACAACTTTAAAATTCTCACCCTAATCGCTGTCAAAATGCAATGAATTGTACTTACAACTTACCATCCCATTTGTGCTGGTACTTAATCTCGCATTCAACACTTTTTTCAGGATGACTTGAGGATAGGTATAAAACCATACTCTCTTCGATCTAAGAATAACGAAGAGTAACCCAATATTCACTATTAATAGCATTTCTTTCAGCTTATGAGTCGTCCTCAATTCCCATATTTTATTACAAGAAAAATAAAATAATTGTTGTTTAGATATGTTCCTCCAACACTTCTTTCAATATAATTGCAGAAGCAAGTCACTATCATTCCACAGCTGTTGACTTACTAACCATTAAAATAGTTACAATATTATGAAATTTGTTGCAACAATAAAACTTACATTACACAAGTAATGCTGGTCTAAATGTGTCCGTTGTTGAGTTTCAATGAAATAGAATTTTATTATATATTTTCAAGATTTCCACCTTAAGGGGTTTCTAAAGCCATGTTAAAGCATAGGCCCAAATTTCAATGGATGAGCGTACAACTAATATAGATTCGGTAAGGAAGAAATTTTCCGATATAAAAGATTGTTTTATTCACTAGAACATGTGAACCTTATAATTTTGTTACAATTAATGATATTTAAGTAAATAACAGAAAATAAAAGGTCTCCCTCATGTTCAAACTTCTGCGTACAGATGGCGCTGAAGTGGTAGTTTTGTCAATACCGGTGCATTTTTTTCTTTTATGATTAGTATGGAAGATTTCATGGTGAAACAAAGATTACATGTTCTTCCCACAAGCATCTGAAATACTATGTGAAAAAATGAAAACATTTCGTACCTTCAGAGAGTAGTGCTTAAAATTTTTGAAGTGGCGTTTCGTTGTAATATACTCCATGGTGCAGATTTTAGCCAACACTGTTGCCGAGATTTCACTCTGCGTTTTCTAACGATATGATCAATGCGAGCGCTTCGAAATTGTGAAAGTTAAACCAAGTTACCAGAAAATAATGAATCCAGTAAATGTTGGAAGAAGGATACATAAGGAAAAACTGAACGGTAAGTGTTATATTTAAATGCTTGTTGCTTAAATTATCAAAAGCAAAACTTTTGCAATATGCAAGAGTGATGCAGACTGTATGATTTATTTACATGTTGAAGAAATACCTTCCGATATAATTTCTGTGAGAATATCGCTTCGACGTGTCTACACTTTCAACGCAGCACACATTTTTTCCTTACAAACGAAGTACTTACATCGGAATTTGTATTACAAATCAGTCATTCATTATAGTTTCACTTTGCCCTTGTACATGGTTGGAACGAGTCGTTTCTGGCCTGTTTTGAACAAGATTTTTCTTCTTTATATATATATATATATATATATATATATATATATAGCTCGCAAGTGTTAAATGCATTAAGTAGGTTAAGCTAAGTTAGGTTGGATTGGAATAGATTTAATGCGAGATCCCCGAATTTTGTGCAAGTCTTGGACAACGTTCTGTTATCGTCTTTCACAGAATTAGGTCAGAAAAAAGGTTTTGTAAGCTGTATAAAACTCTTCGGTTTTCTCGTTCTTTCATAATCTTAAATGCCTTGTAATAAGAGTGCAGCATTTCCAATAAGTTCAAGCTTTATGTATTTAAAGTGTAAAAGTACACCCTAACGGCTAAAAGAGTAAAGTCCTAACAGTCTACCAAACAATAGTTTGCATATTTACTGAGAATTTACAAATTTGTATAGATTAGGAAAGTTTACTATAGTTTACATATTTTACAAGTGCAAAGCCAATCATTTATTTGTGGGTAAGATTGATTGATTTTCAGAGAAATCATAATCTGTCCTGATTATGTTATGAATATTTGATTCAATAACCTACTGAAGTCCAAGTCATATTTAACATGCACTGTAAAGATAGATCTGAATCTGAGCTGATATAGTGAATCAAACCTTTAATAATTCTGTTATAACAGGACCACGATCAATTATATTCACATCCACTTACACAACATCTCTGTTGTTTTCATTTTGTTATTAACTCAACTTGTCTCAGGTTGTAACAATGTAATGAAAATGTTTTTTTTTTTTTATCTTTGTTAAGTTCATAGTCTCATACACCATATTAACAATATTTTTATTTGCTCCTTTTGCAGATGAACATTTGAGAATCCATTTGATATGTCTTCTAAGAATACCTTGAAATTTGTAAAAAGGACAACAGATTTGACAAACAATAGCAACCCAACACCGCGGAAGTTTGTGGATATGCTTCTATGGAATCAAAATCGTCTTTGTGGATTGTTTGATCTGTACACAATTTGCAGATACATGGTTGAATGGTGATGGTTTACAAGATATCAAGAGTCCAAAATATACTCAAGAAATTATGTTGCAAGACTTCTTAATATCTGGTTGCAAGTAGTCAGCAATTGGGAACGGTATATTAGAGAAACTGAAAATAATGGGAATGGTATAACGTGTGTGTCTTGTCTGTCAAGTTATAGCACAAATTCCTTGAAATTTTTGCTAGTTCCAATTTTTAAGTGTATTTGCCCATCATTGCTTTCTGAATGGGATGATGATTACAAGACAGCAAGAAGCATACGTATCTATGAAAGAACGACAAAATGTTTTGCAGGATGAGCAAGAAGGAGAATAAAGTTACACTGAAACAAAAATGTTAATGTGAATTTATACATATATCCCGAATATATAGTTTTTGTAGTCCTTTCATGCAATGATTTTTGAATGATTTGAATTTTATTCTAATGGTAATTATTACCATATTGTATCTTAGAAAACTTCTCTTACAATTCTTATGTGAGTAATGCTGAACTCTAAGATATCAACAGTCTTTGGAAAGTTACCTTTCAAATATAATTCAAAGTTAATCACTTGAGAAATTAATTTAGTTATAATTACTGTTACTTTAAAAAGTATCTAATTTAGTTACTATTACAATAATTGTAATCATTACTTTATTCTAGATTAGTTGTATATTTTAAGACATGGTTCAGAACATGAAATGCAAGCACGCTATTAATTTCATCACAGATGACCACCAACAACTTGGCATTAAGTTTCATATATAATTATAACTGCTGGTCTCCGTGCTGGAGTGGTTAGAACAGCGAGTTACGACGCTAGGAGTCTCTGGTTCGAATCCCGGCATGGATATTCTTTGTATGTGATCCTTCATAAGTTTCATCATATTATCACTCGTTCTCATATAGCTTTAGAAAAGATCATGAGAAGAGTGGGTCAAGGGTGTAACCCAGGAGGAACTCTCTTCAACCGAGTGAACCAAAATCTAGCATATGCTGATGACATTGATATGATGGCACGAAGATTGCAAGAAGTGAAGGAAGGACTGGAAAGATTGGAGAACACAGCTAGTGAGATGGGCCTCCAAATAAACCAACCCAAGACTAAATACATGTTCTCAGCGCGAAATATGGAATTCAGGGAAGGCCAACATACACAACTTAATGGAGGCACCTATGAAAAATGCAAAAGTTTTAAATATCTTGGAACATTAGTTACCATGCATAATAATATTAAGGAGGAAATAAAAGCAAGAATTGCAGCTGGTAATTGAAGCTATTTCTCACTGTTAAAGAGTTTTCAAATCTCGCAGGCTGAGTAGAAATTTGAAAATAAAATAAATAAATAAATAAATAAGATTGTTCTCATGGTCTCACGATTTCAATCCATTGTTTCAGGCGAGGACATAATTCAACAAATTGTAAAAATGGAACAAAAGAAAATTCCTTTCTATGTGAAAAAAAATAGTAATTGTACACTTCTGTTCAGATCAATTGGTACATACTTCAACTGTTTGACCCTATAAAGAGTGACACTTTATGTGAACAGAAGTGTACAACTAACTTTCAATTTAGTTACTATTTAGGTGGAAAAATAACTGAATTTCAGGTACTAATTTCATAAAGTAAGTAGTTTACAGTTACTGTTACACGAAAATGTTACTGTTACTTCTAAAGACAGCTGCAGAACAAACCAGTATAATTCGTGAAGAACTGTGAAACAGGACTTTGGACATTGTGTGGAGGCAACTTGTGTAAAATTGTACTTAAGTATTATGAAACGAACAAATAATCACTCCGCTTCTAGTTTACCTTTATTCCCGGTGTTCAAATAAAAGCATCCCCAATGGCGTAGTGGTAACGTCGTCGCCTTGTACTCAAGAGGTTCGATACATGGTGGAGGTGCATTCCACAGTAGTTCGGATCCCACTTTAAACTGTAGGTCCAGTCCTGATTAGCCTATATGTGCATAAAAAGGACTTAAAACATCAATTCAAGGTTTTCAAATAAATAATTTTCTTATAGTATAGTAATTTAAGCTTTAATTTCCATTGTAACACTGTTAAGCCTTGTTTCCATGTTAATAAAACATTAAAATGCTGACCAAGGAAAACTTTTATAGTATAAAAAAATATGCATAAAAACGTAACGTTTCCACCCTCAATTGTGAATATTCATCTGAAGAAGACCCTGTTAGAGGGTGGAAACATTACGTTTTTATGTATATATTTTTTTATACTATAAAAGTATAAAAAGTCATGATTTTAATGTGTTTTTTTTTTAATTTTCATCTTCAGTTTTCTTCTAATATTGCGAATAAGAACTTTTGCAGGTTTTAGTATACCCGAAAATATTATAAGTTAAAAGATTATTTGGTCTTATCGTCATCGTGAGAAAATGGAACACGTTTTTCACTTTTTTGTATCAATTAGAATTCTGCAAGAAAAATACATGAAGAAACTGAAATTTACAGCCTTGTGGAAAAATTAACATTACGACTTTTAAGCATTTTTCAACAATGTTTATAATTGAAAAAATTGAAAATGTGTTTTATCTTTAATTTCATTTTACTAATACAGGGTGCAGAAAATGGCATTTCAACAATGAAAGCATGGTGCATTGCGTTCCGTTCTACCCAAGAATATTTTGAACGGTCACTCCATACAGAAGAAAAGAACTTTGCTGGAGCAAACGAATGAAAACAAGTCTCTGCGCAAGTAGTGATGCGAGACGGCTCTACCAATGAACACGTGAGAGGGAACGGGATTGCGTGGAACGGGTGAAAGCGGCTGTAGTTACTAGCTTTCGCAGCATTGTGTACTGCTTCGCTCTGCCCACTCAATCCCCACCCCCCTTTCTCTGTCGCTATGTGCAGCCTTGCTGCAGCAGAGATAGTCGGGACAGAGTATAAAGTCTCCAATCAATGGTAGGAAGTATTGTCATACAAAATGAAGTGTACAGTCAACGCAGGCACGTATCCAGAAATTCCTTTCGAGGGGGCTGAACAATATATTTTTAAGGGGTGTAGATATAAACTCACAAGTGTATGTTTAAGGCCAGTGGTGCCCTTTGGTGGCAAAATGGAGGGTGGGGGGGGGGCAAGGAAAGTTTACTTTCTCTCGGCAGACAAGGCCTAGCATTAAGAGGCCATAGTGTGGAGGCAAAAAAATGGGAAGCAACTGTTCCCTAAATAGTAGCCACCATTTAAGGCTGCCATTTTTATCACAACGTGTTTTCCGTTTATTCTCATCAGGCATCAAAACATCTTTGGTGTCGGAGTGTTTTCACGAAGCTGTTACACAATGGATGAACAATCCACTCGACAATGCAAGATTCAAACTGTGGGCTGCGAACTGGACGCACACAGTTTTCGAATATTTCTCCCTGATTCGAGCCTGAACACCACTAATGTGTCTTGTCTTCCCATGTTTGCAGCTCTTATACAAGCTGAAACACACCAAATTGTGCATATTCAGGCCTAAGAACTCGCAAGTGTTCGAAATTGTCCGTCACAGCTTCCGCAGTCTTGTCATATATCGGCACAAAACAAAGGAAGTCTTCTCGAATACAGCTGGATCGAGAAACAATTAATGCACAGTGAAAACTTTTCCGTTCCCAACACATCTAATGCTTCGTCTTCCAATATGATAAAATGCTCACTCATTTATCTCCAGTGGCATGCCCAAGGGAGTGAGTGTTGGTGGGAGTCATAACCCTCCATTGGCCAAGTATTTCGAAAAAAAAAATTCCCTGATCCCCACCTTGGATACGTGCTATTATCAATAACAGGGTTATAGAACATTCTCCCTCTTGCCTCGATAATTATTTCTCTCTCCATCGTCACATTATTCAAGAAGCCAAAAACCTAATTTTATCAAGTGTAAACTGAAAGATTTCCCTGGGGAGGGGCTCGACCTCCCTGATCCCCATCTTGGATACATGCTATTATTAATAAAAAGGTTATAGAACATTTTCTGTCTTGCCTAGATAATTAATACTCTCCTCAAATTATCGTCACATTATTCAAGAAGCTAAAAAGCTACTTTATCTACTGTAAACTGAAATATTTCCTGAGGGTGGGCTCGACCCCCCCTTATCCCCAGCTTGGATACGTGCTATTATCAATTACAGGGGTATAGAAAAATTTACCTTGCCTCGATAATTATTTCTCTTGTTAAATTTTCGTCACATTATTTTATTTCACACACAAGAAACCAAAAAGACCCATTTTATCAGGTGTAAACCGAAAACTTTGGGGGGGGGGGCTCGAGGCCCCCCTTGGATACGTGCCTGAGTCAACGCAGCATTTGCTTCAAACGAAATCACAAAATGGTTTCAATTATGTCAATTACTGTCCTCACTTGACTTGTTTCGTGTTTGAATTAACTACACTTATAATTGTATTTTCTTCTCTGCGTTCTAAATATTAAGATAAATAATGAATATAATACAACAGATTTTATACTAATATTTAACAACACTTATTATTGCATTTTCTTCTTTGCGTTCTAAATATTAAAAAAAATACTTAATATAAAACAACGGATTTTATATTAATATTTCGACTATTACTACTTTCCACTGATGACATATTGCTTATTTCTGTAAGAAGAACATATAACTAAAATCTTATGATTATCAATTTCCTGATTTACTACTATTTCTTTTTAATCCACTAACTCACCTCTAACCAATATGGCTTCATCTCACATCAAGTACCATTATCGACCAACCTGTATGTATCTGCCTTGATTACGCGGAGATCTGGCAACATGGCCCTTGGTTGCCATGGCAAACGGTGCTGGCATCTGTTATCGAAAAATTACCACAAAATTGCCTTAAGTACGGCCTTAAATTAAAAAGAGGAAAACCCAGAGGTTATCATTACTATAAAAAAACATGGTTAAATTCAAGTGAATGAAAGACGGCATAAGTCAACATGCTTGTCAAATTTCTTAGCTATTGTCGGAATGATCTGGCAGGATATTGAAATTTTCAGGATGGAATTTTTAATTTCCTGGGGGTCTCTCTCAGAGCCACCTCGAGAATTCATTACTGGGCTTGAACATAAGTCTCTAAGTATATATAAAAGAGATAATACAGTTGTAAAAAGTAAAGCAGAGATAACATCCATGATGGTAATTCAGGAAATGGAACTGAACAGAAATGTAGTACCATATTTCATTCCATGTTCATCGTAAATTAGGTGCCAAATTATTCTGCTAAAATGGTATGGTTCAACCATAAGGTGGATTTTTTTAAAAAATGTGCCAGTATTAACGGTACTTAAAAATCATTCATTACTAAACTGTCTTTGGTGCAAGATTAGAATACACGTGAATATGTTAGAACTGAATACAGTGTAACTCAACTTACAATACTTCTTCATAACAGTTTAGTGAACATTTCTCCCTTTCAAAATAAGAGTTAACCCATTAGTTCTTATTGATATGTGCAAAGAAATTGAAATATTGTGTTTGAGAAAGTTAACTATAATGATGTGAAGTACGGATTATTTTAAACAATATATATATAAATCTTCTGTATCTGTGCTGCTATCATGGTGGTTTTGTTATCTTTCACGCTGATGTGATGATTGTGCAACAAACAGTTATAAAACATTCTTCGACTGAAGAAGCAGGGTGTGACGATGACGAATATGTGTTGAAATATGGTATTTGAAAAAAATTATGCGAATCTAGTACACTTTTGTAAAGATCTGAAGATGTTACACCTAATTTAAATGCTACTAGAATGGATTAATGTAAAAACTTGTTCAAGAGGCTGAGGATCCAATCGATATGTTAAATCTTCCCAGGAAGACATTGTACCAATACTTTCAAGAGTTGATGCTAAAAACTGGTTCTCCCAAGAGAAACTACAGGTAATAGATTACAGTCCATTTTCTTTAAAATCTTCAAAAGTGCATATCAGAAGTCTACATGCATTGCAACCATAGATCCAGGATAGCAAAGTAGACATAGAAGTGAATAGTTGCCCAACAGGTACCCAATAAAGTAGAGAAATATTTCTACAGAATATTAGCCTTGGTAAAGCACCAGAATTAGTTGCCCAGCATGAAGTATTGTATGCAAGTGTTGAAAGTTTAAGGTAGGAGGGATGAGAAGCCTGTTGGTGTTAGACACATGCAAATTGCTACTAAAACTAAAAAAAATCAATCTGGGTTAAGGAATGTACAATATACGAATTGTAAAAGTCATGAGTCTTATGCAAGGAATTCTCATGTTCCAGATGACACGGCACCAATAACAGTAGTGGTAATGACAATAGATCTGGTAAAAGGTCCTGGAAACTAAAGAGATTTCATATTTTTATAATAACTATAAAATATGTTGATTTGGTGTTTTGAGTCCACTTTGTGCACAGTAAGGCTAATTGGGACTGCACCTACAGTTTAAAGTGGGATCTGAACCACTATGCACCTCCAGCAGGAATCGAACCAGGTTCCCCTTGATTACAAGGCGGTGATGGTAAACTATAAAATAGTAACTCTAGAGGTAGAAAAACTATAATTATGTAAGTGTATATACTCGTAACTGTAGACATAGGTATTGCAACAGTAGGAGTGAAAACGTCTTAGTACAAGGTGCATTCAAGTTCAAAGGTCTACTATTTTTTCTTTCATAAACCAACTTACACAACAGAGATGAAACTTCATTCACTTCTCAATATAGTCTCCTTCTAGATGTGCACACTTTTTGCAATGTCGACGCCATGATTGCATGGCTACCGCAAAGGCTTCTTATGGGTCTTCTTGCCCCACTGGAAAATTGCCAATGCAATAGCAGCAAAAGAAGAAAATGTGCGGCCCCGGGAGAAACTCCTTCAGCATTGAGAAAAGTCAAAAATCTCTAGGTGCAAGGTCAAAGAAGTATGGATGGAGCATGTGATTCACTTCAAATTTGTTTTCCATGAAGAGCGGCTAAACAATGGCCGCTCAGTGAGGAGGTGTGTTGTCCTGATGAAACATGACAGCTTCAGCCATTTCCGGCAGTCTCTTTCACAATCCTGGAAGCAACTTGGTCCTCAAATCAGTTTCATAGCTTGTACCCATCATTGTAGTACCCTTAGGATAGCAATGTGTGTGCATAACGCCTTCACTGTCCCAAAATATCCCTTTTCTCAGCAATGGAGTAACTGCTGTCTGGTTTGTGGGCGAGGGTCCTTTGATTTGTTTTCATACGACATGTAACAGTCTGCTTTGGTGGTACAAAATTGTAAGCTACCAGAAATACAAATCTTAGAGGCCGTAATCAAAATGATGTTAATATTTGCAGAACCCTTACAAAATTGCTATGTTGGAAACGGAGGAATGTATTTGCCATGTTGTTCACAGCACCTCAATTTCACTTGATGCAAAACTGGACACAATAAACATACATGGCAAGGAATAAGCAGTGACTAAGCAAAATACAGATGATTGCTTGTAAGAAGGGGGGGGGGTAAACAAAGCTTCGTGTTCTTATATAATTCACCTGCAAAATAAATGTTACTGAAAAAATTCAAAGTTGCGTACGCTTAAATAAACAGTGTTACAATTATCAATGTTAATGCCTTCACCACTAACTACACATGTGATGTATGCCCACACTTGTTGGTTGATATTGCAAGGTCAAATTATCGTACATGTACTTCAATTTATAACAATTTGACAACTTTATTCAATTATGTCTTTCCTTAACAGTAACAATTCTATTGCTCGTAGATTCATCCACGTTAATATACTTCAAAATAACAAATATGCGTAACAAGAAAGCGATGTAATTATTTGGTATAATATCGCGTTTTGTACACTTTGTAAATTTCACAATCAATGCAAAGTGGTTGCATAACAAGAAAACTGTAACTTGCAAAGAACAGTTCAATCTCGTAATGTGAAAGTTTTTGCTTAAAATCAAATACAATTTTGTCCAGCAAAATCGGTTTAACTAATTAGCATTCAACACTTTAAATTCATAATTTATAAGTAGAGACTAATCTAGTACCTTGGCTTTCATTGCGTTACCCTTATTTTGTCATAATGCTAACAAATGGAACAACCATGCTAATTAGATGCTCAATCAAAGGAAAGATTAAGGTAAATTTACTTTTCTTTAATTCTCCAGTATTCTAAAGTCAGGACAAGGCATTGAAAATCATTACGGTCGCGATTTCCCAAAAGTGACTTTTTGCGACGATTTACAATTTTTACTAAGTATCCAATTTAAATACAGTTTTTATCGTATGACAGCGTCTACTCATGATAACTAATGCTGATTTTCCATCTAACCAACAATTATAGGTTCTTAGTTTATCTTATTTAAACAATAATTGCTAAATTACGTTGAGTTTCACTAGCAAGTTGCTTGTTCAAAATAAGTGTTTGAAAATGCTCATGAGCAATAACTTCGAGAGGTTAATTTTAACTACGTATCACGAAACAAGTCATTTAATAGAACGCGTGTTACTCGACTGTAGAATAGGTTCACGGAGGGTATCACTTGTACTACAGCACTCTTTTTAATGATGAATGAGGTCAGTAAGGTCGGGTTATAACTAAATACTGTGGGCACACTTTAGAACTGTCCTTCCATGCCTTTTTAGATGTTCAACACAATGATCACTGGTATTTGGATAGCCTTGAGTCCTCTTTCCTTGTATATTCAAAAACTCTCAGATCGACGAGAAGAATTTGACCAATTTCTGGTATTTTGCCCACAGGTAAATTTAGTGCACCTGGATTTTAACATATTATCGTCAAACGTTCATATATGTTATATATATTAGTGCATTGGCGTTACTTATAAATACGTGAACCATAGTTCCATTGCATCGCACTTGCCAAAAATAGCTAAGTCCATGCGATACAAATTCAAAACTACCGTAACTGCAATTTATTATTGCCCCTTTCCAACGAGTGATTCAAACTGCGTTTCGACTGTGTGTGCTTGCTTTGCACGGCACGTCGAGTTATGTCATGCCAGGTGGTGTGATTAAGAAAGCAGCCGAACTAGCATAATAGGTGCTGCCACCTATAGCAACTTTCTTGAACTACGACACTTTTCTCGTAACATGAGCGGAAAACCGCAAGCAAAGATCGGTGTTGAAACTTGTAGGATTTTTGGTAACATTACAGCAGATAAATCAGTTTTTTTTGTTTTTTTTACCGAAAATCGCTACAGACCTTCGACATTCTTTGAAATATGAGATCCACGAATGCACATTGCTCACATCCATGACACCACCACAGCATGTCTCAGTCAATTTAAGATGAATATCGATGGGTGTTATTCCACGCAGGTGAGGAAAATGGATAAAAACACACTGTTCTTACAATGTAAGTGATGTCATTTCCAGTATCAAAAACATGTCCGTTGTTAGATAGTGCCACTAGCTTCCTATGGGCCATTTCGTGCTGTCATCTAGCCTCATCAACCTTCAAGAATAGATGCTTCTTCTCAAACAACTCTCAAGTCTATAACTGCTTCTAGTAATGAAGAGAAAAAAGGAGACCTTAGAACTTGAAAGCACCTTGTATGTACACCAATCTGTAACCATTCTGGGTGTGTGGTTATAACATTGCCATTTTTCACACTCCTGCACATTTGGAGCCATAATGAATAAAAGAAGAAAATGAGAATAATCCAGAGACATTATGATGACACACATTGGCGAGGATGTGGTTCCATGAATTTTTCAATGTGGGATATAAGGGGTCTAAATGGGAAAGAAAGTGAATTAGCAATAGAGATAAAAGAATCAAGTTCACAGCACTTACAGACACATAAGAAGAATGGTAATGGAATTGAAGAACCAATGAAGCTCTACTATTCTACGCTGGGGTACCAAAACAAGAAAGAGCAAGAATAGGAGTGGCATGTATTATATATAAAAATAAAAATATCATGGGATGTAAATTTATAAATTAGAGAATAATGACAGTAGACGTTTTTGAACAGAAAGAAGATTTGACTTTACTGATGCTCCTAACAAGGATGAAATTTCAATCAACAAAGAAACATTTTATAAAATTCTCCCTAGGTACAAAGAATTATTGAAGACATAGATAAGTTATTATCCTAGGAGATATGAACGTCAGAATGAAAAATAAAAGAGAACAATGGTGAAAGGTAAAAGGAAAGCATAGAGAAGAAGTGATAAATAACAATGGAGAGACAGTATTGGAACTTTCTATTATAAATGAATCAATTATCCCAACACTCTGTACATCAATATACTAGAGAAGAAGTCCCTCACTCTCTCTCTAGCCTTCTCAAAACCAGCTATATTGCTGCAGCAATACAAGCATTCCCCATCTGTCCACATCCTGGACAAGACCATTTCTTTCTCCTTCCTTTCTTCCTTTTTTGGGGGAGGAAGGAGATGAAAGGGGAGGGGGAATTCAATCTCTTCCATCCTTACTGATTTCCTTTAGGTCCATATCAACACATCCTTCCACATTTGTCTTGGCCTTTCTACAAACCTCTTGCAATCAGGTTTCCTAACAAGAAATCTATAAACTCTTCTTTCCTCTCCCATCTGTGTTACGTGCAGGGTTCCCACGCAAACTCCAAATCCATTTTCCCTGAGTTTTCCAGAATCCTCATATATTTTCCAGAGTATTGAATGCACAGTAAATGACTACTATAATTTTACAATGGCCTCCTCCATTTCCCCTCATAGCCATACCATCCTCACCTTCTTTATTACTGTTGTTTTCTGATGCAAATAACAAAACTAGTTCAATAATAAAATAAAATTACACTTCTTTGCATGTAATTAAGAACAAAGATGACCAGTTTTCTAGAACTTTAAACAACTCTGAAACAATTTCTAACATATCTGATATAGAACATTGAAATATTTTCACACTTTTCATGCATGTTTATAAATGGATACAATATCAATTAATCTGTAATGCGTACAATAATAGTTAAGACAAACAAATTATTGGAATTTTTAAAACATATAAAAATGAAGTGACAATTATTAGTACAGATTTAAAAAGGAATAATAAGTTACTGAGACTGAAATATAAAACAAGAAATATACTTAATGTCTGATACAGCAAATTAAGAAACTTTATTTCTTAGAAGCGTCAAGTTCTTTTAATTGTTTTGTAATAGCCTTTGCTTCTTCTTGCATCTTTTGTTGTTTGGCTTGTAAAGCACGGATCTCACTTGCTTTACATTTCATTTCTTTCCTTTTGTTTTCTTTGTGATCACATTCCTTTCTCATCTTCTGTGATGCTTCTTCGAATCTAATACGTGCACCTGTAACACTCTGGATCATATCTTTGCTTACTTCTACATTTGACACTCCTCCTACCACTTTCACTGCATCATAAACTTGCCGAATAGCCAGAACAGACTCTTCTTTCAAGTTTTCTATTAAAACCTGCTTATTTACAGAAAACCCACTTTCCACATATGCATTGTCATGTGATAAAATCAAAACCAACTTAACAGTGCTCCATAACTCAGAGAAGTCATCCTTGCCCTTCATGACACCTGTAAAAAAAGAATCTAGTGCACCAGTTTTGATTGAAAAGTTACAAAACTTCTCTTTCAATTCCTTTTCACTACTGACATTGTGCAACAATGTCTTAAACTGGCGAATTACTTTATCACCAGTTACAGCCTTCATTCTCTTTCTCCTGAGAAGTTCCTGTGTCAGGTCTTCCATGCGCTGAGAACATCGCTTTGGAAACTGAGTCATTTGTTTTGGAACTAAACAACTAGCAGCTCTCACCAACCTGAACTTAAGGAGACTACGTTCCACAATCTTCTCTGTTGTTGGTTGCAAAAAAATTCTGCAGCTAGTAAAAAACATAAGCTTCTCCTTTTCATTCACCTCTTCCAAAGCAGCTCTGGCACCAATTCCAATATCAATCTTTGTCAAAGGAATCAAGTTGTCAGAATTCCCGACATCAAATTGCATTAATTTAAAACTATTTTTTGCATTGTTCAAGATGTCTTTTTGTATTTTTTCTAATTCCCCGAGATTTCCAGGTTTTCCAGGTGTGTGGGAACCCTGTACATGGTCTGGTCTCTAAGTCTTCTTGATTTCATTATCCTAATAATATCTGGACAGAAATACAAATTGTGCTGCTCTACATTATGTAACTTTCTTCACTTACCTGTGTCCTCATTCCTATCACATACAAATATTTTCCTAACGATTTTATTTTCAAATATTCTTAACTTATGTTATTTTTTTAATGTAATTACATCCATACAAAAATCCAGGCAAAATTACTGTTTTGTATATTTTATCTTTTAGTTACATAGATATTACATGCCAGGATAAATGTTTATGAAGAGAAAAGTAACACACATCTCCTGAATTAAGCCTGTTCTTTATTTTACCTTTAATAACATTTTCATGACATAGAGAAGAACCGGGTAGAAATTAAAAACCTGTAATATATTACATTATTGTGTGGCGAGATATGAAAAGGCTCTTGAGAGATACGACAGTTAAAACAAAGCCAGAAATTAACAGTGATCATAAATTTCTAACATTAGATATGACTACAGGGGAAAAATGTAAGGCATCAAAAAATAATAGAAAGAAGGAAAGGATGAATGAGAATGTAAGATAAATTACACAAGTTGGAGGACAAAAATGTCCAAGAAGAATTCTGAAAGAAAGTGAGAAAAGAACAGTAGAAGAAGAGTAGCAGAAAGAGAAGAGGACTTCGAAAACTCTGGAGTAGTTGGAAAGGGGCAATAATATCTGTAGCTGAACGAGTTTGTGGAACACCTAGAGTAGGAAGCACGAAAAGATAACAACTTGGTGGAATCCAGAAATAGGAGGAGGTAAGTAAAAGAAAATAAATAAAATTGAAGAAATATCTTTCACTGGTACCCTGGAGGCATTCGAAGAATATAGAATGTAGAGAGTTAAAGTGAAGAAAGTGGTTCAGAAGGCAAATAAAGTAATGTGGGAGAAATTTGGAGAAATATGGAGAAAAGCCGTAAAGAAAAAAAAAATTCTACAAAGTTCTGAAGAACATAAGGAAAAAACTATTGCCCATTAAAATTTATTGATGATGAAAATAAGACGATAACAAATTCTGAAGAAATAATGGAATGATGGAAAAACTACTTTCAAGAATGATTGAATGAAAATGAAAGAAATAATGTATTAAGTGAAGAGGAAGAGGAGGAGAGAAGGCGTAAAGAACAAGATAGAACAGGATTCAATTATACGGGAAGAGTTAAATAAAGCTATTGGTAGAATGAAATTAGGAAAGGCAGCTGGTCATGATGGAATTGCAACAGAAATAATAAAGTATATGGGAAAGGAAGGAGAAATTTATTGCTTATAATAGTGAATGTGGTATGGAAGGAAATGAAGACAGTTAATTATGGGAAATTACCAATATTAATACTTACACATAAGAAAGGAAGCAACAGAGAATGCAAAGATCAGAAAAGTATCTCACTACTCAGTCTACCTGGTAAAATTTATTCAAGAATTCTGGAAAATGGAGTAAGACAAGAAAGATGGGATAAATTCATAAGAGACAGCGTGGATTCATACCAGGAAGAGGTGTACAAGATTATATATTTACAGCAAGGCTATAATATAGAAAACTACAGAATAGAATAGAGAATTAATTATATATATGTTTTAGACTCATAAATGGATTTTGGTAAGGTGCCATGGCAAGAGCTGTGAAAAACACTAAAGAAAAACAACATACAGTAAACAAAGAATTAATAAAAGTGATGCAAAGTGTCCACAAAACAAACAGATACAATGTCAGAACTGGCAATAATAGATCAGAGGAATTTATAACAACAACTGGTGAAATTTTATCACCATAGTTCTTTATTTATCATCTTACTGGATGACTTTCTGAGAGAAAAGAAACCAAAGATGAGAAAAGACAAGATAGGAAATTGGAAAATAAAAACAGTAACTGCATCTGAACTTTTGTATCCAGATGATACTCCGTTGTTTGCAAATTCAAAAGCAAATCTACAAACAAATTTAAAAATGATAAATGATAATCTGTCAAAGAAATCTATGAAAATAAACAGATAAAACTACCAAAGTAAGAATAGGGAGAAAAAAAACCTGCATAATAAGCCTTATAGTAGAGTAAAAAAGCCAGTTTTGTGTGTCCTCTTCTTGGGCTCAGTGGGCTCGCAGTGTTGCCAACCCACTCCATGAAAAATTTTACCATATGATATTTTACAGACGAAGCTAACCTACAAATAGGAGTTGGCAAAACTGACTAGTACCAGAAAGTCGCTTCACAAAACTTTTCTTTTGATTTTGCCATATGATACTTCACAGACAAAGCTAACCTACAAATAGGAGTTGGCAACACTGACTACGATCTATGCTGTATATTTTAGCTTTTTTTTTTGTAGCCTTCTAAGTATGCAGTAAGATGGAGAGTTGGTGACAATGACTACCATCTAAAACATGCTAAATAACTGGCAATAGTGGTGCAGTATTGATGTTCTTATTAACACCCCCCCCCCCTGTCTTTTCTAGCATACTGTTGCCACAATCTATTGAATGCTAACCAAACCTTAAGCAATATTGGGAGGCAGGCTCTTCTCTTGTAATGCCACGGATGAAAACATGCAAACCTCTGTCCCCCCCTACCAAGTTTCCGGAGAAGTCGATGCCTCCCCGAGCGAAGTTCTACAGCAAGCTGCGAGGCTCAGGCATCTGTGAGGATGACTACAACCATGCTCAGTCCATGTGGTGAGAGCTGGATTGCCAAAACCTCGGGGACTGATAAGAGTATAAGCAACTCACCTCTTGCAATTTTTTTTATATTTTATGATGGTGAAAATTAACCTACAGCTGGCAACACTGTTTGACCTGCTTTCGACGAGCAGTGTTACCAAACTTACATCTTTGCAAATATTTTTTTTTCTATAGGCTATAGCTAGTCCTCTACAGCTATAAGTTGGAAACATATACACAAAACACCCTAGCAGAGTATGTCAACTTACGAGGGTCACTATTTATATTTTGAGCCTTGGCAACACTGATTGAAGTTAGGTGCGATTTGACGTTTGCACGGAATCAATCGTCTGGCATTATTGACCATAACGTACTTCAAATGATTTGTCAATAGCTTCATTTGTGTTGTTGATGTTGCCTTGGAGATTGCGCTACAACAATAAAATGGAATTAACTCGTGAACATTTTCATGCGATGATTTTTTACGATTTTCGATGTGGATTATCAAGACAAGAGTGCATCGATCACCTTACTTCCACATTTGGCGATGAAGCCCCATCCTTTGCCACTGTGAAAAGCTGGTATAACAAATTTAATCACGGCCGCCATTCGCTCACCGACGAGATTCGCGAAGGTCGTCCAAAATCAGTTGTTGTTTAAGAAAACATTGATGCTGTGCAAAACCTAATACTGCAAGATCGTCATGTGACATACTGTGAGATTGAGGCAACCACAGGCATTAGTTCCACCAGCATATATAAAATATTATATGATCATTTAGCTGTGAGAAAGGTATGTTCTCGTTGGATCCCACACAATTTGACAAAAACTCAAAAAGACGCTCGCGTCAATTGGTGCAAACAAATGCTCAATAAATACAATCGTGGTGCTTCAAAAGACGTATATAAGATTGTAACAGGTGACGAATCATGGATATATGCATATGAGCCGGAACGTAAACAGCAGTCGACTGCATGGGTGTTTCAAGATGAACCCAATCCAACAAAAGTTGTTCACGCTCGAAGACATCGAAACAAATGGTCACCTGTTTTTTTGGGAAAACTGGTCATGTGGCAACTGTGCCTTTAGAGGAACGTAGAACGGTCAACTCTGAATGGTACACAAAAATTTGTTTGTCAGAGGTCTTCGGTCAAATATGGAAAACAAACAAACGCCGTCGGATCATTCTTCATTAAGACAATGCCAGCTGTCACACATCTTGTCTAACAACCGACTTTATGAACATTCAAAAAATCGAATTGATGGGTCATCCGCCGTACAGTCCTGATTTGGCACCCAATGACTTCTTCTTGTTCCCGAATGTCAAGAATAAATTGCTTGGACAACGATTTTCATCGCCGGAAGATGCCGTTGATGCGTTCAAAAACCATATTATGGAGGTGTCTCAAGAACATTGGAAAAACTGCTTTGACAAATTGTTCGAACGAATGCAAAAGTGTATTGACCATAAAGGAGAATACTTCGAAAAACAATAAAGCAGTTTTCAATGCCAAATTTCTGTTTTTTCATTGTTAGGCTCAAAATATAAATAGTGACCCTCGTACCTCATGAAAAATATTACCTTGTATGGGTTTCATAGGTTAAATTAACATGCAACTAGCGATTGGCAACATTTTTATGAGCATCTGATGGAAATGAGACGGACCGGTAGAGACAGACAATTTGTATACATTTTCCACACATATACCAGGTTTAAAAAAAAGGTAATATGAATCAACTATTTCACTGATTCCCTACCGAACAAAATAAACTAAAAACTAACCGACAAACACACTTACTCCCATCCCTCTCCCAACAAAAAAACAACAACTTATTTCTCTGTTTTGTTTAGAGATGGGGAGGGGATCGCCTAACTTATAATAAAATAACTACAGGTTTCTGATTCTAGGTGCCAGAATATAGTGGTTTTAGACTGTAAATTTGCGTGTCCCCAGTAACCTAGCATGCAATTCCCCTCTGCCCCTATCTTCTGCATAACTCTGATGTGTACTTCCTGTTTTGCGAAGAGTCGAGAATCTTCCACAGCTGTTTGTATTATATTGCATCAGATATTACATTGCAAGAGTGAGTTGGCTGTGTATATAAAGACTAGTCTCGCACATGGACACGAATATAAAGCCATGATAATTAACTGGTTGCTTAAAATTATTGCATAATTTAAAATATTGATAAAAAGGATATTTACTGCACTGTGCTTTCTAGCAAAGGTATTATTGTAAACGATATTGTTTGTAAATGTGGAAAGCGAAAAGCTCAGTCCCCGGCCCCTCATGGATAAAAATTTCATCACGGACAGCAAGCAAGAAACACTTTGTGTGTACGTCACAAAGGCATTGTCATATGCACTGACGATTATTTTTTAAAAACAGAGCTAGTTATGAGTTATAACCTGCGCTGTCTTGCAATTTAAAAAAAAAAAAGTCTCTCGTGTTTCCACTTATTTCAATATCAGCAAGTGTGATATGCAACGTGCATGCGAAGAAGTGAGGGAGACCATATCGAATAATTCACATTTCGATTTCAATACTTTTGCTAGTCACGATTCACCTGCTGTCTAGAAGGGCACTGGACGATGGCTAAAAGCGAGGGTAGGAATGTTACCTTTTACCTCTTTGCCTGTGTGTAATGAAAATAGTTTTACATGCATATGGCTGTATTGTGATGCGAAAGTAATTTCCTCTGCTTGAATCATCATCACGACTGTGAGTTTTCAGTATTGCTGAATATATTTACATATAACCCAATGGTTATGAATTGCATAGAAGTTGGCTTGTTAACGGTTCAGTGGCGAAGTTGGAAACAAAGAGGGGACAGCGAGAGTGGTCACATCAGACAGGTGTTCCTGGTTTCTAAAGAAATGCCTTTCTTACAGAAAATGAAATGGACTGTTAGGAAAAAAAGCTGTTATACCCGAATGAACGGGGAGTCTCTAGCATCTTCCAATCCTCATCTTCGCGTTCAGCCAAAGAAGGAAAAAAAAAAAAACTTTACACATGGGGGGTGTGATTTTCTCCAACAGTCGCAGTACGATATTGTCCATGGATGTTCAAACTTTTGGTTTTTCTGAATAGACGTACATATTGATGTTGCAATATTTTAGCTTCTGCACGTTCATCTCCACTCTCCAGATGGGGCCAAAGCTTGTTTTGGACAAGGGGATGCAAATTAACTGGCATCCAGAATCGTATGGGCTAAAACTTTTGTTCACATCAAAATAAAAGAAAGGATTTTACTGCTCACTGCTTCAATTTTTTTTTTTTGTATTATAAAGATTGGGGGCGCCGTGTCTTGTTGTATAGTCTTTCAACAGCACACCTCGTGGCGTACATTTCTACTTCTGTATGTATGAAAAATATAGCTAACTTCTGTTGTGAAGCGAATGGAGAGTTTGTTTTGCTGCTGTGTTAAAATACTAAACCAAATCTCATTACATAACTTTGAATTATATTTGTTAAATCGATCTATATTATATCATTGCTATAGGTGGTCGATGTTATGCACAGGATAATTTTAAAAATGTCTTGTTTCTCAAACATGTGGCCTGTAGATTTGCTTTGTTGGCAACAGAAACAGAAAGTGGGACCATGTTATTCTATGCTGATATAGGTGTACGGTAATCATAACAATTTTGTAGTAAAAAAAAACAACCATGTCAAAAAGCAATGCTGGGGGACTTGTCTGTGTTGGGTCTTATTAACAACTTCACAGCTGTAATCGCACAACTCATCAAATACAAGACAAGAATTGATTGATTGAGTTAGTTTGTTTTGCTTCGCGTTTTGTGCCTCTTGGCTAATTTGCGAAGATGGGGATGAGTGATGAAATTGATGAATGGACATTCACAAACAACCAAACCCGACCGGGATTCGAACCCGGGACCCTTGGCGTCGCAGCACGATGTGCTAACCACTCGGCCACAGGGTTGGGCACAAGACAAGAATGTTAAGCGGTATGTGAATGGCCCTAAGTATACAATTTAAAATCACTAATGTGATATGAACCCCCTTCACTAGTGTGTATTTGAATATGTGAAAGTGAGGCACTTTGAATAATACAGGAGAACAATCACAAAAGCAGGTTGCAACGATATGGAGAAGGATCACGAGTTCAAACTTCAGACGACTTTTGTTAATCTGCAAAAGCCCAGGGCGTACGGAGATCACTACGGAAATTGTAAAAAGAAGAAGACACGAGATTATTTTGGCTTGTGGCAGCGATGAGGATGAATAATGGTTATTTTGATGAAATTGACGATGTGAGGCACTTAGAAAACACACGTCTGCTTTGAAGTGCATTACACCAACAACTACAATTGTCCTCCCCCTCCCCCTCAAGAATCGGTTAACAGAGGTTTACTTTTATCGGTCTACGACACTGAGGGCTTAATTTACTATATTTACTTATAGCTGTACATATTTTAAAAAAATGACCTGAGCAATGAAATGTAACAATATCCATCCTGACCTTTGTCGGATGACGTAGTGGTAATGTTCTTGCAATCCCACCCCCAATGGCATATAGACTTAAATGTTTGCATAACATGAAATATTGTTAATGGAAATGTGTTGTTCCTTATGTTCAATATAGAAATCAGACAGGATGTCAACGATGCTTTCATAACTAACAAGCGATTATTCAAAATTCAAATAGTGCAGTGGGAAATAACCAAGTAACTAACTCTCTAAGCTTCTTAAATCCGAAGAGAGCAAATACAAGACCATCATGATCTCAGAAAGAAATATCTATTCACTCTTTTACCATCCTACCACTTTTGCTTTTAGGTCCATTCAACCCCTCATGGTAAATTGACTTTTTTATGAGCTCCCACTGCCCATCCCCCTAATGGTGGTGGAAGCGAATCTATTTATCTTTGCCAAATTGGACATAAAAGAGCATGATGTGTGGGAGACTAATTTATACATGTGGTTGCTTGGCTCACTTTCTTGATGCTTACAGAGGATGACAAGCTACCCAAGGATGCCATAGCTCGTGCACCCTGGAATTGACATTGAGGCATTTTCTTAAGCATTAGGAAGCACATATTTTGATGAGTGTAAAGAATTAAATAAGTCACAAGGGACTGAGGCATGTTTTGAATCTCTCGGTCTAGGCATGGATGCAGACAAACACGATGTTTTGTGTGTGCACACAATTGATAATGGAAAAATGCCTTCACCCTGATACCATAGTGGTAATGTTATTCTTCCCTTGTTCCCATCGATAACGTAGTGGTTACACCACCAAAAAAAAAAAAAAAACATTGTCCACTATTAAGAAGTACTTCTCGAAATTATTCAACCATTCTCTCCCTCTCTCTCTCTTCTCCTCCTATCTTCGTAACCATAGAAAAGGTTTTGTGAAACGTTTAGAAGACTACGAAAACTTTGAAACATATGACGTAATGATAAAACATTGTTGCATTGTAATCAAATGTATTCGTTGAATATGCAGAACAGTTCTCTCTAACCTAATTGAACATTGAAAAATAAAATTCAACAATTAATGTTTTTAATAGAGTTAAACATTTGCCACTCTGAAATGGTGATGGAGAATACCTAGGCTATCATAACATCATTTTCAGCAGGATAATAAAAACCATATACTTATCAACATATATATTAAGAATTAGGCCGAAATGATTTTTATTCCACCATTTTATTTACTACACTCGTTTCTAACGTGTCCATATTGGAAACTGAAAACACAAGTATGAGACACTAACTTAGGAGGGGACATACAAAACTCTGCAGGAACATAGCAGGCCGCATTTTAAAACTTCAGTAGCTATTTGTCATGGTACTCTCTCTCTACCCCTCCTTAAATTCGAATAAAATAAAAAAAGGAAAGGCACAAATATTCTGGTTCTTGAATAAGAAGTGTGTATGCCTTCAGAAAGAGAGAAAAATAAATAAATAAATCAACCCATGCATATTCTTCATGTACGTACGTGTGTTTAAAGCTTTGTAGCAATGTGACAAGAAACAGTATATTTTTTACTCTTCAAGGAAGTTTTACAACTTTTTGCTGGGTGGCCCAACAGGAGTGAACGAAATAGCTTATTCATACAAACTGGAAGCTTGCTTTCCCCCCAACAATGGAAAACACATTATTTCCAGTGAAATATCGACTCAACTACCTTTCTAACATGCCAGAATGGCTAACATGGTGACTGAACACTAAAAATCACCGAGCGACTTACTTCACACAACTGTCACTTAGTTTCAACAAGAACAGTTCAAGGTTTCCCGGGTGTTTTGCAAGGTTCGGCATTTTTTTTTTAATAGCAAGCAGAAGAACTCGCTTTACAATATGACTGTCTTGGTTGCAGTTATTCTCTGGTCATTATGCCTTGCCGATGGCGGAGTGGTAGCATTGTCGTCTTGCCAACAAAGCCCGAACTTGACGTGACCATTGACGAAATGAAGATTTTCATTGGTTTGACAATACTGATGGGACATGACCGCAGATTATCTTGGCGAGACTACTGGTCCAGAAAACCCCACCTTCACACACAGTTTTACGGACAACAGATTTCACGTAACCGCTTTCATCACTTGCTCAGATTCCTACACTTTGAGGACAACACGAAGAACCCCTCCCCCCAAGATCCCGATTATGACAGGCTGTGGAAGATGAGGTTTGTCTTTGACAAAATCAATGAGCTTAGCATTAATTGTTACTATCCTACAGAGCATTTAGCAGTTGATGAAGCTATGGTCTTGTACAAAGGGAAAGTCATCTTCAAACAGTATATTCCAAAGAAACACAAGAGGTTTGGGATCAAGATCTACAAACTCTGTGATTCTTTGGGATACACCTATGACATGACTGTATATCTGGGCAAGGACAAGAACAGAGCGACTGCCACGACATCAGCGACGCATGGTTTAGTTGTAGCGTTGACAGAGAAGGTGAAGGGAGTTGGTCATAAATTATTTATGGACAACTACTTCTCTTCTCCAGAGCTATTTGATGATCTCGCAACAAGAAGTATCTATTGCTGCAGGACCGTTAATCACCGATGAAAAGGCCTCCCACCCAACTTTACAAAGACTGACTTGAAGCTGAAGAGAGGTAACCTACGTGTTCGGGTGAAGAATGACTTGACTGTGATATGTTGGAGAGACAAGAGAGAGGTGTACCTGTTGACGAACATCCATCAGTCACCAGCTGAGGGAAATTTCTTGGATGACCATGGCAACGTACTCAGGCCGGCTATTGTATGCGAATACAATACCCATATGGGTTACGTTGACAAGGCCGACCGCATGACTAATTCTTATGGTGTACAACGAAAGACCATGAAGTGGACTGTCAAGCTCTTCTTCCACCTACTCGACCAATGTATCCTGAATGCCTACCTGCTCTTCAAGGGATTTCATCAGAACGTGAGGCACTGTGAGTTCCGTGAGAAGTTGGCTATAAGTCTTTTGGGGACAAGTGCCAGGCGAGGCACTCGAACCCCAGCTCCCCAAGGGGCTGCACAAATTGGTCCATCATCAAGTTCATCTCCCTCTACCAACACGTGCTACGAGGTTAGTGGTTTCCGTCATTTCCCCACCATGGCACAGGAACAAGGGAGATGTGTGCTGTGCAGGCCACGAACTTCACGGTGAAGTAGATGCCGATGCGTTACCTGCAAGGTGGCCCTGTGTCTGGAGCCATGGAGTACCACCAGAAGTAAGGCATCATGGCTCCAGACCAAGCCTGGGAGCTGGAGCAGCAAAGGTAAATACAAAGAAAAATTCTTATTTATACTCTTCTTCCTATTTTTAAAAAAAATATTTTTGAGGGATTCCTCCCCTCCCCCTTTATATATATGCCAAATTTGCATATTTGCATTTTGATATCCTTTTCTTGGGAGCGGGGGGGGGGAACTACCATTTTTTTTTAAAAAAAGGGATTTTCAGGGGATTTCCCCCCTTTCCCCTCCATATGTACGCCAAATGTGCATAAATTATATATCGTCTGAATCTGTGATTCATTCTGTGTACAATGGTATATCTTTCATATCTCCAGGGCATTTAGTTTCTGAGCTGTAGTCAATTCAATGTAACTCTGCATTTTGCTCAATTCCGAAGCTTGAGTCAGTGGCGTACAAGCCTTTCGTTTCAGGGGTACAGCTCGCGTTACATTGGTCATACGGCAATGATGCAAATATTTTTCTGTTTCTTACATGCCAGCGATAATTTCAAGGTCCATTTTTAACTTTTCATATACTTTTTTTCGGGGGGGGGGCAGGGGGGAGAAACCCCATTCTTTTAAAAAAAATTCAAGGGATTTCACCCCTTTCCCCCTCCATATGTGCGCCGAATGTGAAATTTTTTCAGCTCCCCCTTTCCCCCACCATATGTGCGCCGAATGTGCATAAATTATATATCGTCTGAATCTGTGATTCATTCTGCGTACAACGGTATATCGTTCATATCTCCAGGGCAAATAGTCTCTGAGCTGTAGTCAATTCAATGTAACTCTGCATTTCGCTCAATTCCTAAGCTTGAGACAGTGGAGTACAAGCCTTTCGTTTCAGGGGTACAGCTTGTGTTACATTGGTCATACGGCAATGATGCAAATATTTTTCTGTTTCTTACATGCCAGCGATAATTTCTATGTGCATTTTGAACTTTTCATATCCTTTTTTTCGGGGGGGGGGGAGAAACCCCATTTTTTAAAAAAATCTTTCCAGGGGATTTCCCCCTTTTTCCCCTCCATATGTGTGCCGAATGTTCATAAATTATATATCGTCTGAATCTGTGATTCATTTTGCATACAACGGTATATCGTTCATATCTCCAGGGCAAATAGTTTCTGAGCTGTAGTCAATTCAATGTAACACTGCATTTCGCTCAATTCCGAAGCTTGAGACAGTGGCGTACAAGCCTTTCGTTTCAGGGGTACAGCTCGCGTTACATTGGTCATACAGCAATGATGCAAATATTTGTCTGTTTCTTACATGCCAGCGATAATTTCTATGTGCATTTTGAACTTTTCATATCCTTCTTTCGGGGTGGGGGGTGGGGGGAGAAACACCATTTTTTAAAAAAAAAAACTTTTCAGGGGATTTCCCCCTTTCCCCCTCCATATGTGCACCGGATGTGCATAAATTATATATCGTCTGAATCTGTGATTCATTTTGCATACAACGGTACATCGTTCATATCTCCAGGGCAAATAGTCTCTGAGCTAAAGTCATTTCAAGGTACCGCTGCATTTTGAAGCTTGAATCAGTGGCGTGCCGACAATTCCTTTCGGGGGTATAACTCAAGTTACATTGGTCATATGATAATAATGCAAATATTTTTGTGTTCCTTACATGTTAGCGATCATTTCCATGTGCAAGTCGACACTGTCATGTACTTTTTGCTTGTGGGGAGGGTGGGGAAACAAAATTTTTTTCCCCAAAATTTTGGAATTTTGAGAGTTAGCCCCCTCCCCCCCGCCACATATACGACGAATTTGCAAAAATTTCATATAGTCTGAATCTCTGGTTCATTCCGCGTACAACGGTATATCACTCATCTCTCTAGGGCAATTAGCCTCCGATCTACACTCATTTAATTGAAACTCTGCATTTTGCTCAAAATCGGCTCGGGCAAGAGAGGCTTACATGTGAAAAAGGCCTTGGGCGGCAAAAGGTTAAGACAAAAAGTAATTTGAAGTGCAGGTTTATCCAAAATCCAGAGAGTTAAATTTCCAAAACCAAATTGTTAAATTGTAAGCAGTATTCTTTACATTTAGAGAAGTAGAAGACCCCAAAAAGACTGAGGAAGATATCAACTGAGTTGGTGTATGATTTCAAGATGACTATGAAAGTAGATTTGGAGAACACCCAGAGGTAACTTACAACTCCAAAGAGTGTTAAGAGTATGTTGAATCGGAAATATCATCTGCATCTATATGAATTTCAGTTGAAGCTACATAATGAACCCATAGCAAAATGAAATGATTAATCTCAGCTGTAGATTTTTTGCTCAGGATTGAAGACCCCCAATTATTGAGGTTGTGTTCTTACACAAGTACTCCTTTCACTTCTCTGGGAAGTAAAAAGACCAAATATATATCAATAGAAGGATCAGAGATTCTTCATATGCTAAGTGGTGAGAGATGGCTAAATTTTAATGCCTGGTTTGACATGATCGTTGATCAAAATCATTGGAAAGTTACTATTCAAGAGGCATTTTTAAATTCAGACATGTCTCTTGATACGTTGAAAGTCGATTGATTTCATATACAGCATATTCACCTTGCAGCAATATAGTGCACATGCTGTTTTGAATTTGCATTACAATAGCAGGTGGATTTGTGATGATGGACAAATACTCTCACAATCTTGATCACTGGATTTCATGCCTTTGGATTTTTTATTGTGGAGTTTATATGAGTTTTGTCAGAGATAAAATGTATGCAAGAAAGGTGCTCAACTGTTCTGACATTTGATAAAAGGGTTCCAAACAAAATAAAAAACAGCTAGAGGTCAGAAGCTGGTCATATCTGGTATTTGTCAGCCTGCTAGTCATTAATTGGACATAGGGCTAGAAGTTCAGTCTATCACATTTGGATACAAGCAGCAATACCGTTCTACACAGGTTCAGATTTGGTTTCCTTTTGTCAACGTTTCCTTTACTGACAATAATTGTTTTAATATAAATCAAACAAAAATTGGATATGAGTGGTTAGCACATCACGCTATGATGCCAGAGGTCCTGGGTTCAAGTCCAAGCCTGGGCATGGATGTTGATGAATGTCCATTCATCAATTTAATCATATCATTACTCATCCACATCTTCGCAAATAGCCAAAAGATGCAGAAAAGCAAAGTAAAATAAAGGTAATCCAAGCAAAACAAACCATATTGATTTGGTTGTGTGGGTAATACAGAATACCACTGGATCTCAATTCTTAAAAAAAAATAGTACACCAAATATATACTTCACAGTATGCTATACACTCCTCACATAACTTTACAATTAAAACTATCCCTTTGTTACAAAAGTATGAAAACACAACAGAATGCTTTTGGAAAACCAATATGAAATTTTGATGTAGATTCATTACTGCAATGATGAATGTGATACATAAGTTTTGTATCTTTCAGATTTATAATGGATCCATGCCCTTTTTCATGACATGTCCTAACCAGACCTAACACATGTCAAGGGAAGATTGTGTGACATCCCACCTTGACAGCCCTCTTAACTGTGAAAAACTGAAGAGAAGAATCAAAGAGACAGTTTGGCGTATTATTCAAAACAGCCTATAACAAACAAATAGAAAACTTCAATATGAACTAGATATCCAGTAGGCAACCAAAAGAATCCATGTTGGAGTTGAGTTTCAAATTACATCATAAATAACCTTGAGTTGCTCTCTCCAATCTTTTTCATGCAATTTCTAGTTATATTCTTCAAAGATTTCTGGAACACACTCCCTTACTTACATGTAAAATAGGTCTATTGAGAGTATTTCATAGTAATACTGATATTATTCATTACCTGGTATCATCTTCTTCATCTTTTATTGAGTTCTTCAAATCCAATTCTGTCAGATTGATAGTCATTCTCTCATCTGTTTTAATATTTTGGACTTCATCACGTTGTTTCACAACTTCCTCCTTCTTCACATCTTCTCTTTTCATAAATGACATCTGGTATTCATCTCCTGTGTCACATTTGCTTTCCTTACATTCGACTGGATTTATAGTTTCCTTTGGAACTAATGACTGCTCTCCCATATTACCACTTCCACTGATATCAGGTTTTGAATCTGGTAATATCCATGGAGGCACATTATCAAATCCATTTCCATAAATGTCATGCACTTCACTTACGTTGTACTTGTGTGTTGAAGTATTCCTGATGTTTATATCTTCTGCTTTAAAGGACATGCTGGAACTTGGTGATTGGGATATAGTGTGTTCCCCAATTTGAATTTCCAGTGATGTGATAACTTCCCCCTCAAATTTTGTTTCTCTGCTGTCAGATGACATATTTTCGCTGAAATTATGGAAGATAAAAATATATTAAGTGGCCCCTATGGTGGAGTGTTTACAATGTCAGGGGTCCTGGGTTTGAATTCATGTTTTGGCATGGGTGTTTGTGAAAGTCGATTTATCAATTTCATCATATATCACATCCCCACCAAGAGCACACATAAAATAATGAATTCTAAGGAAGGATACTGTATTATACAAATATTACATTTCCTATGCATGACGTAGACACTCCTTGCTAAAGTACTTGCAAACCAGAACATTTGTTTATTTTATTTTTTGGTTTTCAGTGACAGTTACAGACATATCTGGGCATAACATTGATCTTCAATGGAATCAAAAAAAACGATGAAGTGTCCATCACTGTAGATCATTCATATTGTCAAATAAATCTTTGCACCTTGTACCAGCAAAGCATGGGTAAATTAACACTGCTATTGGTGTTAAGAAAAATAAATATAAATTTTAGGGTTGAGACAATACTGATGTATCTGTTGGATTTTATTTACCAATACTGGCCCCAATATTTTTCTGGCATTTTGATCATTTGGCCAAGTTTCAAATGCAACAATTTTCAAGCATCAGTATCGCTATTGGATCAAAGTGGTATCGGATCAGCTCTAACAAACACACAAAACACACACTCGCATAAATTCAGTGTCTATAAAAAATATATATCCATGTCATGAAATCTGGAACATTTCATTTCTCAAATATAATTTATTATGACCCTCACCCTGCAATAAACTGCAGACAGGGATCAATTTCACCATCACAGAAGTAGTTGTTTCAGTGCCAATAATGAGATAAAACTGATTTGTGATTTTCCACTCTAATTTGCTTGTTTCAAATATATATTTCATTACTCGCTAATTAAATAGTTCAAAAGATTATGTGTGTTTGCATAGTGATTGAATTTGTTATTTAACTAATAAGATTAATTAATAGATGAGAGTGTGCAAGAAAGAGGTACAAACAGAAATAATAAGTTGGAAAAAGAACCTTGAGGAATTTTTACTATTCTGTTTGCTCGACTTGAAATTAGAGGGGTTTGAAACACTGAATACAGTTTCTTCTCCACCTGGATGAAATCGCCTTCAAGTTTGTGCAGAAAGAAGAAAATTTGTGAGGATTTTATGCGACATTTTATTTTCAATACCTTGCATAATATCGAGCACTTCTCAAAAAAATTTTTTTTTTCACGAATTGTCAAGAAAATGTGCTTCAAACATAGGGAGGTGGGAGTCTTCATAACATCAACATGTTTTTAAGGGCATATCGTCATCAAGTTAACATAGAGCAGTTGGTTAGACACTACTGTCCTTATTTTTCATCAAGCATGCAAGGTCGCGGGTTTATTATCCATTTTGCCTTGACTCATCTCACTCAACAGGTCGCTAGGTGTCGTGGCTTGCTGCGAGTTGATAGCTTCCTGGAGATGAGGAGGCCTTGCTCGAAGAAAAGATTTATTATCCAAAGGTCACGGGTTCAAATCTCACCCTCTCCTCTTTTTTTTTTTTTTTTTGGTTTGCTGAACAGAGACCATTGATATTGTAATATTTAAAAAATGAATCCAATGCATACTTGAGGGACATCCATTCTGCGCATTTTCCCCGTTAGAAGTTGCAGATTTCAAGAATTTAAGGTTAAAACTTCTTTTAGTTATTGTTCAAATGTTGTGTTAACACATACATCATGATTAATTCACAGATCACATATATGTATTCAGGATGCAAAATGTAATGTTATTTAAGTTATGTATTGTTTATATTCTTCACTGGCACCGAAAATATTGATTATTTCGTTATACTAAAAAAAAACATACAGTTATGTTAAGTAGTGATGTAGCGCATTACTGTAATGAAGGAGAGAGTTCAATGAGTTCAAATTGCAAAGATTGGTAAATTTACGTCCGTTCCTTCGTAAAGACTTAGTCTAAAACTAAGAGTAAATCACCAATTAACATAAGTAAATGGTTATAGCAAGAGAGAAACTACTACTAAGTATTTATATAGTGAATGACAAACAAAAAATTCAAAACCTCATAATAATCGTTAATTCGACACTGCCTTTTATCTAAAATGTATTGAAAAACTCAATATGCTGACCAAGGCAGAATTTATTTTATTATAAAACATAAACTAAACGTAATGTTTCAACCTTCATTCTAGCAAGGTCTTCTTCAGACTGCACCAAGCACAAATGTAACAAGGTACAAAACAGGACGATATATATATAAACAAATATTACTCCCCTCCAGACTATTAGAAAGTTGTTCTGGAACATTCTAGCAGGTGGCTTTCCCTAGTCAACTGTACTTTCACCTAAAAGGCTAAACATATTTAATTCCTTCTAGAATGTGTTTGGACTCTTTATCTCATGCTCTTTTTCCTTCCTTCTTCTCTCCTCTTTCTCTCTTGTCCTTTCCACTCTTTCTAACACCTTCCACTATTTGTTTATCTTCAGTCCCCCATTCCAGTTCATTGTGTTTTCTTCACCTTTCTTTATTTCCTTGGCCTCCTTCCATTTTCTCACCAGTCTTCTCTCTTTTTTTCCTTCATTTTTGTAACCTCACTTGCATCACTTCTTTTGTGGCAGAATACCCTGCTGCAAACTTCTCTGATGCCAAGCGGTTTCAATTTCTTGTCCTCTCTTCCTTTTCATCAATATATCTAGGTAGCTTATCTTGTCTTCGCCTTCTATTTCGAGTTCCAATAATATCCCTCTTTCTTCATCTTGTATTTCTTTGGCAAATATGTTGGGCTGGCTCTTCGTACCCTTTCATATGCCAAAACAATCATCCACAGATCTGCATAAAGAATATGCAGGAGAGAATCAAGAAAATATGCACGAAAGAATGTGAAAAAGAAGGCGAAAAAATAGCCTATGGAAACAGCTGGAAAAGAATGGCTATAAGGAGGAGGATAGACTGGACATAAACAGAAGAAGGAAGAAAAGTGGCAAGGGAGAATTGGAAGAGAGAGAAAAAGAGGAAGAGAAAAAAGAGAGGAGGTTTGGGATAAGGAGTATGGAGAAGACGAAAGAAAAGATATGCAAAGTGCTTAGGCAAGCGGGCATTAAAACTTACAGGAAGGGAGGGAGAGGCATCTTAAGAATAGCAAAGTATGCAAACAAGAAAAGGGAAAACAGAGAAGAGGAAAGGATTATCTATGAAGTGAAATGTAAAAAATGTCTGTGTCTACATAGCAAAAACTAAAAAGAGGCTGTCAGACAGGTTGAAACAACATAGAGATGATGCACGACTTAAGAGAGAGAGTGAGAAATGTGATATTTAAACACACGAGAGAAACAGGATGTGACATAGAGTGGGATGAGGCTAAGCAGATAGGAAGGGAGAAGAGAAGACTGGTGAGAAAATGGAAGGAGGCCAAGGAAATAAAGAAAGGTGAAGAAAATACAATGAACTGGAATGGGGGACTGAAGATCAACAAATAATGGAAGGTGTTAGAAAGAGTGGAAAGGACAAGAGAAAAAAAAGGAGAGAAGAAGGAAGGAAAAAGAGCATGAGATAAAGAGTCCAAACACATTCTACAAGGAAGAAAATATGTTTAGCCTTTTAGGTGAAAGTACAGTTGACTAGGGAAAGCAACCTGCTAGAATGTTCCAGAACAACTTTCTAAAAGTCTGGAGGGGAGTAATTTTTGTGTATATATATCCTCCTGTTTTGTACCTTGTTACATTTGTACTTGGTGCAGAGTCTGAAGAAGACCTTGCTAGAAGGTTGAAACGATACATTTAGTTTATGTTTTATAATAAAATAAATTTCTGCCTTGGTCAGCATATTGACTTTTTCATATCATGGAAACAAGACTTAATGGGGTCAAAATGTGTGTCTTATTTTAGCAGAAAGTATGAGTATCAGATCTAACAAACTTTCCCCCCCATACTTTGCAATATTCAAAACCACCATTACAGACTTAGCTTTACGTAACTTGATTCTGCGCATTCCACATGGCATGTGACTTCCTCCTATCATCTAAATAACTTCCTCTTACTATTTCCTTTCACCTCGTGGATTAGATTGATTTGGTGTTTTAAGTCCACTTTATGCACAGTAAGGCTAATTGAGACTGGGCCTACAGTTTAAAGTGGAATCCGAACCACTATGTGCCT
Source organism: Lepisma saccharinum (assembly GCF_977018435.1). NCBI lineage: Eukaryota > Metazoa > Arthropoda > Insecta > Zygentoma > Lepismatidae > Lepisma > Lepisma saccharinum. Next base: position 23,009,350 of record NC_139241.1, on the reverse strand, counting down.
CCACCGGGTATCGAATCTGGGACCCCTTCATCTCAAGGCGACCACGCTACCACTGCGCCATCGGAGAGGCCTCCATTCACCTCGTGAAATACAGAGAGCAATGTTAACTTTTTAGCATGATGGATAAACTTTACACCCAACGATATATTCCTGAAAAAAACCCTGCCTAGGTTGAGAATCGACCCTACAACCTCCCTTGTAAGAATCAAGCACCCTACCTCTTCTCCACGTAGCTCACGTTAAAATTTGCTACCTGTTTGAAAAAGCCAATTCACACTTAATGTCATGTTTATAACTTCCTCATGGCAACGAATTCAGAAAAAATCGAGAAACGCTGAAAGGAAAAAATGATGAACATTTCTATTGAGGTTGTCATATTTTGTAAATTGTGTTTAATTCCATCTTTTGAACAAGCAATTGTTTAGTTATGAAGTATTTTGTTGTTTGTTTAAAGTAGGAACAGGAGAGCAAAAAATAGTCATTTGAACCAGACCCCAGTTGCCAAGAAACATTGGCTTTTTTCCAAAAACTTTAGGAAAAGAGAGAGGAAAAGAATATTCAACATATGGAATATAAAATATGTGTGAAATTAAAACAATGGGATACCTTGCAAGTGCATCCTAAGGAACTTCAAACTATGAAAAACATATTTTCGTGGTAGAAAATTGCAAGTCATTTTCGAAATATGAACCTGTTTTTTTTTCTGTTTTATAAAGTGGAGATATGGGACGATACGATCCCTCAGGAAGAAAAATTTAAATAAACCGCCTCCTTCCCTCCAACATTTACAATGGTTATAATTAGTAATAAGGGTCCGAAAGTTGATGAATAATCAACTTTTTTTTATCCTTAAAAACAATGCAAAACCTGATATAATGTCAGTTTCAGCCTTTTTTGGCTTTTAGTTTATTTGTCAGTATTTTTAACAGTATTTGTTGCATTTTTATTTATTTTAGAGGTTTATCTTTCTCCTCCCCTGTTCTTTCATACATTTCAAATGCATTTACTAGTAAAAGTTACATATTTAAAGTTCTTGACATGGTCCTTTTAGCAAATTCACCATGAATCAAAAATACAGTCAATGGGAAAATATAATATTATTCATAACTGAAATGTTTGGCAGTGGATTAAAATACTTTGTGTGAAGCCTACTTTGAGGTTCTTTTGCTGGACACTATTATCTTTAATCTGTGGTTTTAAAGTGAAATTAGTCACAATATTAAATGAAATTATACTCTGGTATACGAGAAGCAGAACTGTATTTTTGGATGCTGGCCGACTTCAATATCGTAGAAGGCTGACTCTGAAAGGAGATGAATTGGTTGATTTGGTATTTTAAGTTCACTTTATGCACAGTAAGGCTAATCGGCTGATTGATTGATTGATTTGGTGTTTTAAATCCATTTTATGCACAGTAAGGCTAATCGGGACTGGACCTACAGTTGAAAACTGGATTCGAACCAGGGACCCCATGATTACAAGGTGACGATGCAACCACTGCGCCATCGGGGAGGCCCTAAGGCTTATCGAGACTGGACCTACAGTTTAAAGTAGGATCCAAACCACTATGTGCCTCCACCAGAAAGGAGATGATTTAAAAAGAAAAACCTTGAGGTATACTTTATGTAACATTAAAGTAAACAAAGAAAACTACATTATCACTTAGTTCCTCTCTTCCCCTTTGCTTAAGTGGTTTCAACTACTAAATAACTGGCTTCATCGACTTACTCTCTTGTAATTTATGAAAAAATCAAGTTTTCATTTTTACAGGGAAAATTATTTTATAATATTTTTTTTACCATTTTTAGATCATTTTATAGGTTATCTTTTGATTTTTTTTTAGGTCACCAACTTCCGAGCCTTAGTCATCATGTTTAATCCTACAAGCATTTCTCAGCTATCCTAAAAACTCCAGCAAACACCTAAAAATTTCCACTTCACACTGCACTACACCACAATAGAAATGTGTATATCTTTATCCATCGAACCGAGTGCCTAAAATAACATGAACTGTGTGGTGTAGGGGGATCGTGTTTGCTTGAGGAATGAAAGGTCGTGGGTTCAATCCTACTTCTTTGCAAAATATTTTTCGGAAAGTAAACGGCTTTGGACAACAATGCTTATCTATGTTCCTTGGATATTTCAGTTTATATTTATGCGATTTACATCCAGCATTTCCGGATGCAGAAACATATGATATAAAGTCAGAGGTGGGTAGTTTCAAACATTGAATATACAGTAGCATAATATCTGTGGTTGTACCATTTGACGTATATTTTAGGTCCGCAGTGAAAAGCACAAACAAAGAGCATAATATTTGTGTGTATGTGTGTGTGTTGTTGTTGTTTCAGGTCTACTTTATGCACAGATAGGCTAATCAGGACTGGACCTACAGTTAAAACAGGAATCCAAACCACTGTGCAATGAACCTCCACGTGATATAAAATCTGGGACACATTGATTACAACATCCTGTTTAAAAACATATATTTATGACATATAAATATTTAATGTCTGTTAACATAACTTTTGGAACTTTTGGCAGCTGAATGAATAGAGAGGTCTTGCAAAAATACTGCCAATCACTGAAAAATCAAGAAGTTGAGTAGAAACATTCCCGAGGTATGCATCGCATAAATATTTACAGTGATTTAATATAATGTTATATTACATTATTACAACACTTCGTACTCGGTAAATAACAATACAAAAAATAATCAGGAGTTGGTGAGATTTGAACATACAATGTTTCGTTCTTGACGAAAAAGTATAACAAGATGACCGTCTAACCAATTGCTCCAGGAGATTACCAACGTGAAACTCTGCAAAACAAGTTGATCTCAGTTAAATGAACATTTTGCCACAGTTCTGAATGATTTTTCGCTACAGATCAGGGAAGAGACGCACTTTGTAGAATCGTCTGGTATTGTGTAATTTTCTTTATTGTAATTTTGCCTAAAATCGAGAGAAATTTGCTTCATTGCATTGAAATGTGATGTCAATTCTCTCCAGGTGGTGGAGAACCAGATCAGTGTTTCCAACTGCACATAAATTCCCCTATTTTCAATTTCAAAACAAATACTCTTAAAAAAAATATCAATATTCGTATTTCCAATTTACGAGTTTCGTTTAATTCCATATTATATTACTGGTTTAGGGTTTCTAACTTCATGCAATGTGAAACAATTAAAGAAATTCACAAGAACGTTTTAATTTAGAAGGAAAAACTGTTTCTAAGTTGGATACTATTTGTTGGCTCTGAAGCGATATGTTGTCAATTAAGATGTTGCGAAGAGTACAAACATCCACCACAAGTATTCCACTGTAATCATATGCATCATTTTGCCAACAGTTTCCTTTAAAATATTCTAAAATATTAAACAGAATATTAAAATATGTGTTACGTAAGTGATCACAAAATCCAGCTTTTCACGCAAAACTGGTGGGAAACTAAAAAAATAAATTTGTATTTTCCAGGATAATTAGACTCCATGAAACTGTTGTGCAGTATTTTTTCACACCACATTTAAGACAAAAATACCAGAAAGGTATCGGCTGCTATCAATAAATAGACATCAAACAATACTTACCAATACTGATACTGCTGGTATAGAGGTACACCCATACATTTGAAGCAGTATTGGCTCATAACTTTTTTTACACCCAGGGGACAGGAAAACATCTGGTCTTATGACATATCAAACTCTTCATCACATCATATAGTTACAGAAGTGGTGTCACAAACAGTGTTAAGTTACAGACTTAGTTATCCATTTTGCTATGGCTTACGAATAAGCAAGAGCAAGTACAGATTTCTGTTTATGTATAAAAAATATGAAAACAGTAACACTTCATTAACTTTTCATTTTCAACAGCCTGTAGGTGACCATTACAATCACTCTTACCAACAAAGAATGATATAAAATGTAAAAAGAAAAAACTTTGGTAATGGATTTTATATATTTTCATCAATTTTTCTGTTCTGCATTGAATCCTTGCCTAAGTGTTTCATTGTTAGTATGATGATAATATGACATTGAGAGATTCAGTAACTCCAAATTGAATACACATTTATACAAGTGAGACTTCTCAAATTTAACTCAGAAACAAACAAGCCTTATGTTGTAAAATAGTAGTTCATTATTAATCAAAATTGAATCATCCAGATGACTTACTAAGTGTCTTGTTCAGTGTTGAATTCAGCCACTTCCCCAGGGGCGGATATCAAACATTAAGGGGAGAGGAGGAATTATCATAGACATCAAACAATAATAGTAATAACAACAACACAGATATTTTAAAATTTATGTCAAATACGTAAGTTAAAATAAATTAAGTGGATATTTTGATAACATTGTATAAGCACTTCACAACCATTCCGCAGCAAACTGTTGATAGACTAATCATTAAATTAACTACAAGAAGCTGAAATTCATTACAACAATAGAATGTATATTACAGTAAGCCTGCTACTCCACAAAAGTCCATTGTTGTTTTTTAATAAAATAGAATATAATTATGAAAAGATTCTCTCGGGATATTGACCAGGTGTGTTGTGGAGAAGATTCAAAGCTTTCAGTCCTTATACCGGAAACAGACTCACACGGATCTATATCTCAATGACAACAGTTATCACTATCATCTCAACGAGCACCAGTACTCTCCACTCTATTACACCAGGCCATCTCCATCAGTGATGCAAAGCATCTATTAAAATAAATACAGCATCTTTGCACAGCTTTCAGACAGAACAGGTACTCAGAACACAACATTAAAACTAGTACTGCCCAAGAAAACCTGCACATCAAGAACTCTGGACTCCTCAGAGAATCCGGATACATCAGGGAATTCGGACACATCAGGGAATCTGGACACATCAGGGGACATGAACACACCAGGGAATCCGGACACATCAGGGGACATGAACACACCAGGGAACCCGGACAAAGCTGGCCAGAAGATAGCCATCCTTCCATACATCAGAAATCTCTCCAGAATTATAAGCCAAATTCTCAAGAAACATAACAAAAAAACATTCACAAACCAACCTCAAAGATCAGAAGCCTTCTACACAACCCCAAGGATGACTTAGGTGTCAAAACACCGGGAGTTGACTGTTATCAGCAAATGTGGTAAAACATATGTTGGGCAGATGGGCAGGACCAGATTTCAACAACACAGAAATTATAGCCAGCATTTCAGGATACTGATACTTCATCATCAAGGAAGCAATTGCCATTCATGAAGAAAAAGAGAACCGTAATTACGACACAGGGTTCGAACTGGATCTAGCCTGGGTAGCAATAGTTAACCAGAAGGGCGGACACAGTACCTGATTGGTCCACCATCCTCAACAGGATATCTGCTCCATGAATATATACACACACCAGGATGACGTTCAGGACTGCACTTCCACCCTGAAGATAATGTGTCGTTAGCTCTCAAAAGCTTGGAATCTTTTCCATAACTCACCTCCAGAGAGAATATTTTCATCATTTGTCAACAGAAAAGCTTCAAGACTTACTTCAGAATATTATTAGTTAGCAGTTATCATTAAATGAATAATAATTTACATTCCTTCTTTATTTTAACATTAATTTTAAAGAATTGCTTATTATTATTATCCGGGGGGGGGGGGTGAACTTTTCTATTTCTCCAGCATATCCCCCCCCCCCCGGGCCACCACTGAATTGATCACTAAACCTGATTTTGATGCAAGGAACAAAGAAAATGATAATCCCTGTAAAACACACATAAACCTAGTGTACAAACATTGTATATCTTATGGGCAAATAGCACCTAAAAGATGGTATCCACAAGCAAAGCAAAACAAAACTTAATAAAAAAACTTACTTTCCAGTACTCTCCACGTTGTTAAAATTATTTCTGTTCGGTAACTTCCCTAAATTACTTTAAAAAGTACAAAATAATGAAGATTACTAATTAACTATCTATTTACAGTGATCAGAATGTAAACAAAAAAGGGAACAGATTAAAGATGCATATATAATAAATTGCATTGTAAAATTTCAATTACATTTTGCATCTGAACAACTTACCTTGCATTCAAATTAACAGTTTGATTTTCACTCCATTCAGGCAATTTACATAGCTCTGCCATTAGCTCCTTCTTCAAACTGCTAAGTGTATCTAATATCTCCACATCTGTCAGTTTGTGGTAATCATCCATTTTTGTCATGAACACTTTCAGTTATATCTTCAATGTGTAGAAATATCCATCAAGTCAAAATAAATCACTCCACAGGATTAATTTATTCATTACATCAAAGGTATCCATGTACCATTAATTCTGAAATTAAATATGTAGTTAAGTATTTATTATACAAAAACAAATGCAATTTTTTTTTTCAGAAATATTCTGTAAAACGTTCATACAAATCAATGAAAATAACTGAGTAAGCCTTCTCTCCTTAGTCAGAGGTACAGTAGAAGAATTTTAAATCCTACATTCATATATAATTCCAATTTAAACAAGATAAATTAGTAATTTAACCCCCATCAAAATCAGCATAATCTATCTTGAGATACCATATCAACAGGAGGGATTGCGGTGGAGAAGGGAAATTTCTCCTTTCAAATAACTGTGAGGGTGTCACTGGTGATGATCCAAGTCACATGGTCCTTCATGACTGATATGTAACACTAGACACAATCCAATCCAGGCTCCCCGATGGCGCAGAGGTAGTGTCGCCACCTTGTAATCAAGGGACCCCAGGTTTGATACCCATTGGAGGCACATAGTGGTTCGGATTGCACATGAAACTGTAGGTGCAGTCTTGATTAGCCTTACTGTGCATAAAGTGGACTTAAAAAAACAAAATCAATCATCCAATCCAGAGATCATGAAGCCCCAACTGTGAAGTTTGCAGGATATAAATTAAAGGATATTTCACATGCACTGAACTTTGTGTCTGCACATTCTGGCAAAGAGCATGTGCATTGTAACTATTTCAAGTGGCAGTGTTAAGACGGTCCATTTAAAAGGTTTGGGCGAACCCACTGAGGACACCTTTGATGGACCGATACAGTGCCACGTTATGACTCAGCCGAGGAACCACGAAGGAAACCAAGTACAGTGGTGACACTTGGATTTTGTCGATATCAGTGTTTAGATATTTTGCCGGCTCATGCATGACCATCCTCCCTCTCTTGTGCGGATTCTATTAAATATTTTTACAGGGCAATGAGTGTAATTTATTCCATTCCGATACACACATCCTCTCACAGCCAAGCAGTTTAAGCTGGCGAACAAACTAAACGTAACATGGTGGAGATGTGAGGAAGCAATTAGATAATGAACTTAAAATTTTCAACACAAAACAGCTTGGTGAAGTCAGTGTTACCCCAGTGTACAATCTACCAGCTAATTATATTTTTCATTCTGTCAATCCAAACAACCAAGATCTTGAAATTTTGCGAAAATCCTGTCAACTGCCTAAATTTACTTTTAACTTTAGGATAAACATCAATTGCTTTCCCACACCTAGCCGCAGGCGCTTTCAGCTTTAATTCAGCAGCCGCAGCCAAAATAGCCCTTTCATGTGTAAAGCAATTCTCAGAAGAACATTCTAATGAAATAGACAGTGTCATGTCATGTTTTGCACTCATTGAAATTCTGACAAGGACATATTTGAAGGTGAATTCAAACATCTGTTCTTGCGTTCGGAATGTCAAGATGAAATGTGAGGACGACGTGTGAGAAAGAAGAAACATAAACAAAAATGTAATCTTGTTACTTTAGTTACTAGTGCACAGGAAGGTAACGCTGTAATTTCAGATAAATTTGAGAAAATTATCCTTCCTCTACTAAAAATCAACAACCAAAATTTTCAATAACAAACGAAACAAACTTTCACTTCAAATTGGCTGATCAACCTTTTATGCATATGGCACTTCTGTATGAAGGGTCAGAAAACCTCAACATTTTGGGAAATGACTTTCTAACAGCACATAAAGTCCTCATAGTCACAAATAGACGAACCTTGCAAATTACTCGTTTTGACTCTCGGAAATTGCAAAAAGAAAAGAATGCTCAGCAACAAGTATACAAATTATACAAAATCGACATAAAACATCTATAAGAGTGTATCCAAACCCACCTACACAACATAGGAGGAAGTAAAACTAAACCCTAGAGAACAAGCTGTGGTAAAAGTACATCTAATAAATTGCACAACCAGTGACAGTAGCCATATATAAAACCCCATTCCCAGATTTTCATCCCCTAAAGGAAATTGGATCGCTACCTCCCTCATGCATAAACACGAACTACATGTAAAAAAAAGGTAAAGGTAAAGTGTTCCCCTGTGCATAGCACCACGCCATGAAGGCGTATAGGGGGTGTGGAGGTAACGCCCCACACTTTCTTGATCCGGTCGTGAGTGGGGGTGATGTGATCAGCATCACGCCCCTGACCGCCTTTACCCCCCAGGGTTTCCCCCAGGTACCCATGTTATTCGACGCTGGGTGGGCGCCGGGGCCGCTTTCACCGTTAGAAAAGTTCCCGGATTTGAACCGGCCGGGGATCGAACCCGGGACCTTGAGCATGGTAGTCAGACGCGTTACCGACTGAGCCACCGCGGCCACTCAATGATCCAGTTACCATTCCTACATTTATGATGATTTCATTATTGAACATCTAAAGGGAACTGACAACAGTGACTCGGACCCCATTAGCCGTAAGACGATGGATCCAAGATGAAACTTTTTCTCCTCTCCTAGAATATGAAATTGTGTGTGTTCTGAGAACACATCAATTTGACCTTGCCAATGAACAACAAGCTGATCATTTTCTCAAAAATATTTACCTACATTTAATTGGAAGTAAAGAAGCCGACTGTAAATATGACAGAATCAGCCAGCAGCAATTCCGTCTCCTAGATGACATTATTTACAGAAGGACTCGAAGTTCAGACAAACAGGAAAGGCTATTCACGTGCATCCCAAATTCATTATGAGATATATGGTTCAAAGGTGCACTCTTCTCCACACGCTCTCAACTATTTTGGAAACTATAAAACATATTCCTATGCGAAGGAATGTTATTATTTTCCTTCTCAGAAATCCAAATAATGTGAAAAGTGTGCATGACTTAAGCAGTCCTGCCAACCAAAGCACTTTGAACTACAAACAAGGACTTCTCTGACACCTCTCCAAATTATCGCCTTGGATCAATGTGGTCCATACGTCACATCAGGGCCAGAAGGACATCACTATGTGATCACGTGCACTGAGGCAGCCACGCGTTACATAGTAGCCGCACCGACACATTCTCTCACTGCTGAAGTTTTAGAGGATATTCTGTACACGAAAATCATATTGCCATTTGGCTTTCCAAGAAAAATCATTGTCGACCAACTTCCAGGTCAAACTTCAGATTTATTCAAATAATTGGCCAACAAATTCCAAATTGAAGTAAGCTTTGTCAGCCCAGGATTTCATCAGAGGTTTGGCTTAGTTGAAAAAAATGGAAAAGACGCTGGAAGGAAAGATCAAATTCTACGTCAGTGCCAAACACAGTAATTGGTCCAATTTCTTACCAAGAGCAGTCTTAGCTATCAACAACATGCTGCATTCATCTGCACAGTACTCACCTACCTATTTACTGATGGGTTATCATTTCCGCACCTTACTGGATGTGATATTTCAAACCCCACTGCAGCATGTAAGCAATTATGAATGGCTGGAACATATGAAGCTTTCACGCCTTTTGGCACAAGAAAATATCCTCAAACGCCACAGAATGAACAAGGCACGGCTTCATCCTCATTATTCTCAAGCATCATTTAAACCTGGAGATCAAATACTTTTGTGGAAAGATCAATGCTACTTTTATGGAAAGATCAACTCTTCTCAAAGACGTCCAAAGCTATTTTAGGCAAGTACAAACGCCCCTTCATAGTAATCGAGCAACTTGACAAAAACCATTACAGAATTGAAGGGATCAAGCAAGGAAAAGAGTTTGAACAAAAGATAGCGTCGGTCAGGATGAAACTTTACACACCACAAATGGTAACTCTCAATCAACCAGGTACAGAGGAAGATAACGTGAACACCTTAAATTTACATTCAGGAATACAAGCGGATATCGTCCTTATTCTTGAGGGGTTTTATTTGGAATAATTCACAACTAGTGAACCTTATACATTAGAAGTTGACGACACTGGGAGAAACATTGAAACACTGGCAGCACAAAACAACTACTTCCTAATGCAGACGACCATCATCATCATCCTTTATAGTTCCTCGCCGCGACGAAATCTTGAACAGTGATAGTAACAACTCATGAACTACATAATTTACCAAACTGAATAACACATATAAATTGTGCTGCTTCTTATAAATTCTGTTTTCTCTTCATCTTATGGAGGAAAATCTGCACTTCTAGCTCACAGAGCAAGAAGAAAATAAAATAGATCTCATACATGCGACAACACTTGCCAGAACATTTTTTTTCCTCTTCTTTCTCATACAAGATTGTGCCGACCCTTTCTCCTCGTGATGTCACTTTATGATGTGATTCCACACAGAGTCGGATGGACTCCTAAGGACGATACCGAAGCAACACGACCTTCTGCTTCGCTAGCATTTATGTACATAAACGAAAAAGCATGAACGTGATGAACGTAGTTACTGCATATGGGAAGAGGGCTCGCGTGTTCTCACTGTTGGCGGAGATAATGCATTTTCCATTTCATTAGCTGTAAAATTCTCATTCTGTGAATTTTAATAATTCATAACTACCTTCAACATGCCAAAATGCTTTTACAGAGCTGTATGTACCAAAGTCTTATCCACTCTTTCCCTTCATATTTCTACAATTCATGTAACTTCTGGCATGTAAACGGCAATATTATCAACATAATTAATATATGACAGTATGTTAATTTCTAAATTATTATCATGCAGATGTGTCCTATCTATCAATGAAGTGAATTGAGAGTGCTGCATCATTAAAAATGAACAAAACTCTCACAAAGAAACACATTTTCTTTTACACCTACCAAACACAACATACACGATTTGGACAGAAATATCAAATTTTTCCTTATTACAACTGCAATTTTCTGACTTTATGAAATATTGCCATTCACACATTTTTACATTAACTGTTATTACATATTTGGTACTCCCATTTATATGTATTTTTCTGACGACCTTTCATTATATGTTCTGCTATAATCGAATGCATACTATGTACCTAATCTTATTATTTACACCCTGATTAAATTTACCAATTGTTCCTGTTCATGCTCAAAATTTTATTTTATAACATACTAAACGCTGATAGTGATCATAATTTGCTGTGTCATCACTAATGTACCTTGTCATAGAAATAAGTTGAAGCCATTTCTCCAGAGTACATCCAGAAGTCATCCATAAGTGGCAAGAAGATCCCACATTAAATTAATATTGCGAACATAATTTTGTCTCCAATCAACTTATTTGTGTATTCTTTTCAAATTTTGAGGCCTACTAACTTAACTTTGGATTACTGTCACCACTGATATCTTTTTTTAAGTGTTTTCCACAGTGTCACGTACATGTACGTCGTGAAACTCGTACATGAGATGCTGCCAAAACCACCATAATTGCCACTTTTGGTTCCGTTCGCTTCGGAATACACGACAGAACAGTGCAACACTTCAATTAGAGTATTATTCTTCGTAACATACAGGCCCTGTTAATATGACACTACATACAAGCCTACTGCCCTATGACGAATTGTGTTATATACGGGGTGCAATCATTAATTCAGGGACTGGTCATTGTACATACTTATTTATATTTTTTTGTAAATAAAGAAATGGGCTTGCATCCTGGTAAACCCCATATCTTTTCAGGGGGAGGTGGCATGTCACGAGCCGGAAATAAAATGATGTGTAATGAAAAACGCCACCAGTCCCCAGATGAGGTCGCAAGGAGAGTTTTGGTCGAGAGAGCGAAGCGCAAAGTGTGTTGCGAGTGAAAGTGTTAAGACTGTCCATTTAAAAGTTTGTGTGTACCCACTGTGGACACCTTCGATGGACTGATACAGTGCCACGTTGTGACTCAGCTGAGGAACCACGAAGGAAACCAGGTACAGTGGTGACACTTGGATTTTATCATTATCAGTGTTTAGATATCTTGCTGGCTCGTGCGCAATCATCCTCCCTTGCTTGTGCGGACTCTATTAAATATTAATAAAGGGCAATTAGCGTAATTTATTCCATACCCCATACACACATCCTCTCGCAGCCAAGCAGTTTAAGCCAGAGAATGGCTTAAACGTAACAACACTATCATATCTGTGACTGTAGATACTGCATTTATGGCATTATAGAGTTACTTTTTGATTGACGCTGAAGAAGCAAGAATGACATATGGTATTGAAAGAGCCAGCCATGTAGAGTCCAAAACTTTGCATGTTTTAAGTTTTTTCTTAATTAACACGTATTGACTACTTAACCTGTAACTGGCATGGCGTATTCCCTGGGAGCCATGGGCTTTACAATGCTCTCAGTCTTAGAAGCAATAACATGTACATCCTTATCCTTTTCGGCAGCTTCATATTTAGGAATATTACGTAACCTGCGGGCACCACTTTTTATTTTAGTTTCAGAGCAATAGACACTCGTGGGACCAACTGTAATTCGCAAGTTAAGTCTTGCGGCAAGGGCCATGGTGAGAGAATCAGAGTTGATGATCTGTTTCTTAGTGAACATATCCTTGACATACTTGAATAAGTTGGTAGCGGAAGTGAATTATCAGATCTGGAGTCTGATAAAAGTTATAATGAAGTACTTATCTCTAATGACTATCGCTATGATCAATTAGATCTTCTCTCTCTTAAAAGCATGCTACAAGACCAGGGGTCACAGGTTTGAATCCAGGCCTGGGAATGGATCTTTGCAAGTGTTCATTCATCAATTTCATCATATCACAACAACTCCCCATCTTCGCAAATTAGCCAAAAGTGGCACAAGAAGTGAAGTAAAATAAAGCAAATCAATCAATCATTTTAAAATTGTGCAGAATCTTTTTTGTGATTGTTTTCCTTGGGTTATTACATGTATGTTCTGTGATAATTGAACAATTAAATGATTGTTTTTACCTTAGTCACATTAAAATATACTTACAGAGCCATTTAAGAAAACAGACAGATTTTTGTAGTGTTATGTAAATTGAGTAATAAAAACCATAATAATGGAAATAGTGGACAAATGTTTTTCATAATCACATAAAGAAGGTCCAAAATACATGATAATTTGTGAAAAAGCTTGCTACGGTTTCGGTAACTTATGGAAATTGTGAATTCAAGGTGGTGGTCCATGGGACCACACTACTGCCCTTTATGTTACAATCTGGTACCATGCCAGTTACGGATTAAATGACCTAAAAAACACACAAGAAAACTTGTCCAGCAGTGTAAAAACAAAGGGCATTAAAATGGTGCAATCATACAAATAAAATCAAGGTGATATAATTTCTGAATTTCAATTCTTCCCCTCTAAATTTGAGAAGTATGAGTTTCATTGACAAGATTATTGACATAGGGTTAAGTTGTTTGAATAGTATATTTTTTAATTTATGATTTTGGATTAATAAGGAGTGAGATATTATAAAAACTGGTAAAATGTGTTCAAATTATGAATAATCTCAAACTCCTCAGCATTTTCTTTCAAGGAATAATGTTCAAGTTAAGTCCACTCTATGGAAAGATGTGCTAATTTGGGACTGAAACTACAGATTAACATGAGATCCGAAACACTATGTGCCTCCACTGGGAATCAAACATGGAACACTTTGATTACAATGTGACAACCTTACCACTATGTCATAAAAGACACACACATTAAGTTTATTTTGTATACTCTGAAATATAAATTTTGAATTTAGTCATGGTCATGTAAACACACTGATACTGGAATATTAATTTCAAACAAACAAACAAAAAAGACTATCTGCAAAGTATCGCATTAGAACAGATTTGAGTTTTGCAAGGTGTAGTGCATAGGTATAGTTCTCATAGCTAAACTAGAACAGTGATTCTGAACCTTTGCGAGATCATGGCATGGCAAAACTCTATTCTTTAAAAGTCAATGCCTGAACTCAGTAGCTCCTACTTTTTACTTGCAAATATTTTTTCATATGTTTTACCATTATACATGAATAAATATGAGCCCTTGTAATTAAAATCTGATGAGTATGATAAATAACGAAATAATAATAAAGAGTAGTACTTCAATTTTGTTTAGGCTTGTTGAAAAATATATAATCAGGTTACAATTGTGTCAACTATTTCATCTAAGGACTTGGAGTAGTTTTCCCTAACCAACATTCCTTATTTGGTAAGTCTTGATTATCATAAGCAAGTAGCACTTGAACACCAAGAAAATCCAATTAATACTATATGGGAAATCGTATATTGGAAAATTTATCACTACAGTTAATTTGATTTAAATTGATTGGTAGAAAACTGCCTGAGAAAAACCTCTCATGGCCTGGTGAAATTGATAGAAGTGTCCATACAAAGAAATGGCCCATTAGTTGAAAAACAATTCACTAGAGTCTTTCGTAGGCAAAATGAAGACATATGCAAAAATCTAATATTAACAAAGTTGGCTAACAATCAACGGGTTCCAGATGTGATGCCCATTGGTGACATACAATGTTTCCTTGATTGACTGATTTTTGTTATTTAACATCACATTTATGTCAATTTAAGGTAATTGTGACAATGAGGATAAATGATGATATAAAATTGATGAAGGGACACTCACAAAGAACAACCATGCCAAGGCAGGGATTCAAAAACAGGATCCCTCGTGACATACACTGATTCAGACCCCACTTTAAACTGTAGGCCCTACCCCAATTAGCCTTTCTGTGTATGAAGTGGATTAAAAAACCAACGCCCGTGCAAAATGCATCACATATATATTCAACAAATATTATAAACACATGTTACTAACATACACCATAATTTTAATGACAAATTCCTAAAAGGTATGAAAATCTACCATGAGAAAATCTGCTAATTTCTGACAATGTAACTTATCAGAACTAACAAAAACACACGGTATCAGCTTCCAACATGAGGTAACTTACACAGGTGAATAGACACACAAAATAATAGAGCATGCTCATTACAGAGGGGAAAATGATAAGAAATATATTGACACATTCATACAAATAAATTTGGAACTAATTTATAAGCAATTCAGTGTATAACTAAATTTTAACCAGTCCTAAAGTAAGAAATATTAAGCCATAATGCCAAAATTTTAGACATCTCAGTTTATATTATTTTTCTTTTAAATAAAATGAACAGTAAATATGGAAAAATGTGACAAACGAAATAGATGTACTGAAAGAAGTTTTTAAGATTTAAAAAAAAAAAACATACAAAATGCCAGTAGAGAATACCAAGCGGATGAACTTGGAAAATAAATTATAAAACATAGGAGCTTTCATCATCTTAGATATCCTAAGAAACATGGTAAATCAAGAAATTCCCGAAACCTTATTATATCCTAATAACCTGAATCAGTACTATGTATGATCCTTTCAATGTGATGTTGACTACTACCAATTTGGCTGACACTACTGTTGTATTAAAAATTATGGATTATCAAGATTGGACTCCAATTAAATACGTATTAACTAGTAGACCTACAAAACAAGAAAAAAAAAGTGTTACATTCAAATTTTGCTTATTCAATTCTGCATTAATCTATTATTCTTCATTCAACTTCCATAGTGTGAAACATGTTTGACATTGCTTCAGATAAAGTTGACATGAATTTACATAAATTAGTTCCATTATCTTACTGATGTGAGATACTGGTTGAGTGTGGCAAAGGACAAATAATTACAAAGTTTGTCAGATGAATAGATTTGCCTCATTGTCTTCCTTGACATCCTATGTTCCAGGCTGCCATTAGGAGGAAACTCGGACGAGGCGCCCTGTGTGAATTTTACATGCGCTAAGATCTAAAAATATGAATTTAACGTAATTTGACATAACGTGCAGGTTGTTCACAATCGCAGATGGTGAGAGTGGTGTAGCAGAATCGCTCTGTAAAAAAGTTAAATTTGTATTTGATTTCAAATGTTATAAATGCCTTAAAGTAGTTAAGAATGGCATATTATGTGATGTTTGTGATTCATGGTATCACTTTGACAAGTGTTGTGAAATTAAGGAAGACAACGCTCCAATAAATTTATTGAATTTGTGAAAAGTGTACTGCCATTTTGGTGACTGAATCAGATACATATATTCGGATCCAACAAATCAAATTCCCCCAGATGAAATTGTTAATCTCAAGAAAATAGTGGAACTTTTAACAGAAGATTTGGAAAATATGAAGGCTGAAAATAATAAACTCAAAATCAAGCTATTAAACCAGGAGGTATTCACTGGACACTTAAACAAAAGTAATAACGCAAATGAGTTTACTTGGAGCAAAGGTATTCAAGGGAAGACAAATAGACTAAAAAATATTAGAAACAAAAAGGACTTTACTTCAAATAACATCTTTGACCTCTTGGAAGTGGAAGGATACTTCAAAAACTGACCATGTGCCTTTGATAAATAGGATATCTAAAAATCCTTCATCATGATCTAGATGTGGAGTGAATGACTAAAAGTTTATAGGTAAAGTGAACCTAATTAGTGATAGTCATGGAAAAAACTTAGCAGGTATAATCAAGGACAATCTAAAGGACATGCATGGGACTGGTAAAATAAGAGGCAAACCTAAATCAGGTTTTGGAAAACATTGACCAATCATGTAGAAGAATGAACTCGAATGACTTTAAAGTGATAACTGGGGGGAGCAATGATGCCTCAAAGAATTTAGAAGATGGTGCCACAAAAACTCTATAAAAAAATCTGACAAAGGTAACCCACACAAATGTAGTAGTGGTCAACTTACAATACAGATTAGATTTACCTGAATGGTCTGTAGTTAATGATGAAATAAGTCGAGTAAATGCAAAATGTAAGACCATTTGTAAACATTTCAAATATGTATCAGTGGTGGATGTAAGTAAATTTAATAGGCTAGAGCATACAAGACATGGTCAACATTGAAATTGGACTGGGAAAAATAGGTTAAGTAAAGAAATTAGTGAGGTAATACTATATAATGAATAGAAATGTTTACAATAGGAAGGAAAGCATAGCATTACCTGATTTTATCACAACAGGGAAACAACTAGATCTAGGCAGGTTATGTAATAAATAGAGCCCGGAAGTTCAGGCATTTATTTTCGTTAAAATAGGCAGGCAAAAAGGCATTTATAATGTGGAAAATAGGCACTAAAAATGAAAAAAAGGCAAAATATCCGAAAAAAGGCACATTTGGAAGTCACGTACTTTTATCTTTAATTTTTGGTAAAATGTTAAAATCTACATTGGGAAGAGCATCTCAGTTTTCTCCGTCTTGATTGCACATAACTACATAAAACAAGCTAATGTAGCTGGACTCATTTCGGTAACAGCATTTTCACCTTTTAGAATATCACAAATTGTTTTCAATTGTTTCAAGTTCTCATTTGCACTCACTACCCGTTTGCACTTTTCCGCAACAGCTGACCCCTTTTCTCCTGGCACATCCATCATCTGCTGCATAGATTCCTCGAAGATTTTCATAGATGCTATAAGAGTCTCACCTCTTTTTTCTAGCTTTGTAATTGTCTCTGGAAATGCACCATAATGTGCAAAAATAAACGACAGTTCGTTCTTCAGTTCTGAATAGCACAGGCGTTTTTTCACTTCACGAATTGAAGCAGCTTCATTTTCTGGAAGAGCATCGATCACCTCACTGATTTTTTCAAGGTTGTTAGCGTAATATATAGCTGCTGATATCCAGGTTCCCCATCTCGTCAAGACTGGTTGCGGAGGTAAACTAAGGTCAGATGCAACTTCCTGAAATTTTCGGGTTCGAGAGGGAGATTTCAGAAATATCTTCTTTGTGTTCGAAATCAACCTGTCCATTTCTGGGTGCAACACTAACTTCTTCGGCGATTCTGTGCATTGCGTGGGCTACACATGTGATATGAAGCATGTTCGGGAAGAGAATTTTCATTGCTTTGGCAGCCTTCTTCATATAGGGAGCTGCATCACTGATAAAAAGTAACACGTCATCATGATGTACACCATCTGGCCAGAGCAGAAGTAGGGAATTTGAGAATAACTGAGCTATTGACGAACCATTGGCTCTCTCTAGTTGTTCTGACGTGAGAAGAAATGACGAGGATTCTCCGCATGTTGGTTCCATAGTTCCTAAGATGACGTTGTCTATGTAGCGTCCCATAGCGTCAGTACTTTCATCTATTGAAATCCTGATCTTCTTTCCAACAACTTCAGCAGCAGTTCTTTGCAGAGTTTCTTCCTAGCAGATGCTTAAATATGTTTTCCGCAGCATAGATTCCGAGGGCACCGTTTCTTTAGTGTAGTTCTCCAGGAATTTCCTCAGTGACTTGTTTTCCACTTTCTAGAAAGGCATTCATTCCTGCTTCCTAGAAGGCTTTGCACAGTTCAAGAGAAAACTGAGATTGCCTGTTGGATGAAGTGCCCACTGTTGAAATTAGGAATATCTTCTTCTGCCCAATCATTTTAGCAGCTGCAGATTTGTGTTTTGCTGTTGACACATGCTGAGATATAAAGTATTTTTTCTCATGGTTGATTGTTTTTTCACATATCTTGCAGAGAAGAATTGTACCGTCTGTTGAAAATGTGCTTTCACCAAATTCACGCACGTAACCATGTAACTTACCACTTAATGGCACACTAAATTTCGGCATGATGACAACAACACGATTCTTTCCCTCCAAAGTGTAGAACTAAACTAAGGATAGAGAACTTGATTTTGGAATCCATGCAAAGGCCCTTGGGCATTAGTGCTGTTTCTTGTCAATAACCTCCTGACATGGACACTGGATGTGATTACGTAATTGTGCAGGTGTTCTGCAACAGGTTTTCAGCAGTCAATCATGCACAAGGAAATGTTAACCGAAAGGCAATATCCTAACTGAGCTTGAAATACTTTTTTCTTACACTTTTCTCCTTGAGCAATGTTGAAACATGCGTGAGTTCAATATTACTTAAATAAGGCGAAAATTATTCACATAATAAACGGAAGAAAAATAAATGCCAACAACGTATTTTGGGAGAAAAATAATTTATATACACATTTTTTAAAGAAATTGTCAAATTTCATTGAAAAAGGCAAAAAAAGGCATTATAATTAAAAATAGGCAGTGGGGTCCCAAATAGGCAAAATGAAAAGGCTTCTAAAACATTCGAAACAACATGAAAAACATATATCCGGAAAAATTTTATCAATATATGCAGTAGATAAAACGAGGCATTTTGCCAAACTTCCAGGCTCTAGTAATAAAACATGGCCTAGTTTCATGATACAATCTTATAAATCTAATGCTGATGATATTTATATTAATAACACACCCTTATATATTAATGGACAATACACAGTTGATGTTGTAGAGTATTGGTAAAGTACTTGCCTCGCAAGTATAATCTTCGTAAGTTGATGATGGAAATAGTGAAATGAACATCAAAAAGAAGTTAAAACAAGCAAGCAATGAAAGTAATTCCAAAAATAATGTCCTACACCAAAATATTCAGGGCTTAAATGGGAAAATTATTGAATTGGAAACTGTAATTTATAATGAAAAATGTGATATTCTTTGTTTGTCCGAGCATTGGTACAAGTGTGAAAAAATTAAGAGTGCACACTTGCCTGGTTATAAAATGGCCACAAGCTGCTGTAGATCTAAATATAATAAGGGAGGTACAAGTATTTTTGTAAGAAAGGAAATGGCTACTGATGAACTTAAACTTGATCACTATCATCAGGAAAAAGATTTTGAATGTTGGGGTATTGTAATTGATTCCCTTGACCTATTAGTATTAGTAATTTATAGAACTCCTGACAGCAATATTAATGTCATTTTTCATAATTTTATAAAAGTTATGGATTATCTGACAAAAAGAATCAAAACTTAATTATATGTGGAGATTTAAATATTGTTTTTTTTTTTAGTTAAGCATACCCAAACTAAAAATATGAATAATTTATCAAAACAATTCAATTTAAATGCTATAATTGACAAACCAACTAGGATCACAATTACTTCTCAAACATGTATAGATCAAATAATCACTAATATTACCAAAAGTGATTGCATATCAAGTATAGGTGAACCTGGACTGTCTGACCATCATATCAAAAACTTGAAATTAATAATCTTAACCTAAAAACCAACAAGAACAAAATTAATAAGGAAGCTATATATACCAATAAAATAAATTTTAGTGTAGAATATATTAATTATTTTAACAAACTTCTAAAATCTGAAACTTGGGAAGATGTGTATAGAGCTCAATCTGTCAATGACACATTTCAATGGTTTCATAAATATATTCCAGTACAACTTTGAATTAGCCTTTCCTGCAAAAACATATAGAAATAAGAAATCTCCAATTAAAAAATGGATAACGCAAGGAATTAGAATATCATGTGAAATGAAAAAAATGTTGTATAGGCTTATTAAAGTAAATGCCGACCTTATTTTAAGGAGTATTTTAGATCCTATAAAAAAAAACTTTACAAACAGGTAATTGCTGCTGCAAAGAAATATGAATATGATAAATTAATTGCCACTTCAAATAATAAAGGTAAAGCTATGTCGAATATTATTAAACAAGAATCCGGAATGATATATGATAAATATCTAATTAATAAAATACTAGTGGCAAATGAACAAATAACTCATCCCAAAAAATTAGCTGGAAACTTCAATTCCTTCTTTATAAATCAAATTGATAAATTAGTCCAACAACTTCCTGCACATAAAAATAGTTATCAAGGAATTAAAACTAATAATCACTCTAAGTTTATATATCATGTAACTGAACACGAACTTGATTCTCTCATAAATGCTCATATGAAGAAGAAAAGTACAGGATACGATGGGATACCAGATGTTATAACTAAAAAATGTTCCCACAATATCTTAAAAGTTCTTACCTTTTCATGTATTTAATCTTTTAGAGCTGCAGTTTCCCAGACAAGCTTAAATTATCAAGAGTTATACCTATTTATAAAAAGGGTAACACTTCAAGTATTCATAATTATAGACCAATATCACTATTATCATGGTTAGATAATATCCTAGGACTGATGCATAAAAGATTGTGACTTTCTTACCAAATTTAATATAATTACATCTAGACAGAATGGATTCATAGAAAATAAGTCAACAGAAACTGCACTTTATGAATTTATTTCTAATAATTTACATTCGATGGACTCAAAATTAAATACTGTGAATATTTTCTGTGTCCTTTCAAAAGCCTTTGGCTGTGTAAACCATAAAATACTAATTGAAAAATTATATATGTACGGGATTAGAGGCACAGCCAATGATTGGTTGAAATCATATTTATCAAAAAGAATGCAGTATGTTGAAGTTACTTATAATGCTAGAGTCGTTTTCACGTTCAGAAGACACAATGGGCTCTTATGGGCAATGCTTTTCTTATGGGAAATACGAGCGCGCTGTTGTGAAATTTCTCAATTTACAAATTTAGCTTAAGTAAAATCAGTACCTGCAGTTTTGCAGGAAATTTTGTAGAGAATACGATGGTGAACACAAAAAACTGGTAACTTGCTTACATAATTTTAGATAAATTAAAAACTCAAATTTTCTGTGAAAACACAATTTTTACATTGTTTTAATTCCTAACGTTGAAACATGCCGTAAAATTGAAGCATTCATTATTAAAAAAATTGACACTGTTTTTTAATTGTCATAGGTGATGGTGGTACTCAGAATTTATCAATACTTTAAAGCATATTTGCATTAAAAAATATTCAAATAAAGTATGTGGAGATTTTTTATATTCGTGCAGTAGAAAATGTCGTCGCTGGCCATTTCTTGTTCTGTAATTCCAAGTAAAAACTTCCAGCGACAAAGTTGTGGAGAAAATAATGAAATTATTCTTTATAACCACTCAAAGGTTCCCAGAAATATTACTTCCATGCATTTGGAGTTTCTTTTTAACCCGAACCGCGCGCGAAGTAAGGAGACGTTGTCTGGCCATCTTGAGCTGGCTCACCGCAGCATTCCGGCTAATCACCACCAAGTTTTCGAGTTGTTATTTTATTGCCATTCAGTAAAAATATGAACTTCATGCAGTTTGTTATAATAGAATCGCAATTACTTAAATTTAATAATTGACAATTATTTCCAATGCTGCTGTTGTGAGCAACATTAGTGCTGTCGCAAATACACGTTGTTTTTGTTTACATTACGGTCGACATTAATACTGAAGTGAAGATCACCTTTCAGTTTCCAACGTACACATAAATTCATAGACAGCATAGTAACCTTTAAAAGGTTTTCCAACACATGACAAAATATGGGGCTTCAAGATAGAAATATGACATGCCTTGCTTGAGTCATTCACGTCTTATCAGTTCACGTGGGCCATAACTCATTTGTTTGTTTGGGTTGCAACTTGAATCTAACCCATGTGCCAGGGTCCCCTTACTTGAGTGAGAGATCTGCTCTGGTCTGTTTAGACTTTTTCCCTCTCTCGAAAAAGTGTTTTCAGTTGTGTGAGCGCTCAGTGATTTTTACTTTTTTAAGTGATTTCTGAAGTGTCATATTCGTGCATTACACTCGCGTGTGTAGTGATCCCAATGGATCATAGTAAAAAGGGTAACTGTGACGTTCACAGTATAATATTAATATTTACATATAATTATCATTATATATACAAAATATGTAACACCTTCATTGTGAAGGAAGGTCATCATTTCCCGGCGACATGAGCTAGCGCTGTATTGGCAACACTGTGCGGTTTCTCCATAAGCGCCGTTGTGTCTTCTGAACGTGAAAACGACTCTAGTCATTATCATTCAAATGTTTTTCCTCTAAAACATGGCGTACTCCAAGGTTCCATTTTGGAACCCTTGCTTACTTTTTCTTATCTTTCCAGCTAATATTAACGATTCCAATATAATTCTCTTTGCTGACGATACTAATATCATAACTAAGCATGGTGATATGTGTCAATTGGAAATGATAACTAATAAAATACTAACACACTTGACACAATGGTGTATTGAAAATAAGCTAATTTTGAATAGATCAAAAACTGCCTATATACTATTCCATAATCTACAAAAGAAAAATTATCCCAAACCTATACTAAAAATTAGTAATGATATTATTAAATGTGTACAACATACAACATTTTTAGGTGGTGGTGCTGATGAAAATATTAAATGGAATACTCATGCTGATGTATTACTTTCCAAACTAAGTTCAGTTTGTTATGGACTAGGTATTAAGTAAAATATGCAGTAAAGAAACCGTTCTAACTGCTTATCATGCAAATTTTCACTCAAGTTTGAGACATGGGATTATGTTTTGGGGAAACACAACTGGTGCCAAACAGTTGTTTATTTTACAAAAAAAAAAAAGAGGTGTTAGAATAATAATCGGTGCCAATTATCATGAATCGTGTACGCCGGTGTTCAGAAGCTTAAAAATGTTTTTACCATTACTATGTTTGTATATATATATATATATATATACAGGGTGTTTCTAAAGGTCGTTTACAACGCTTGGGAGGTGATTCCTCACACGAAAACAAGCAAAAAGTCTAAGTTCCATTTTTACGACTGAGGCTTCGTTTCCGAGATAGGAGCCTCGCAAAAGGTGACAAAGTGAACGTCACACTTAACTGGGACGAATACTATCACAGATAGAGAGGCGGTTCCAAGGGAATCATAAAGGAATCGTATGTGCTTAGTCCGGAAGTCACTATGAAAAGTTCACTGCACGCATGCGCAATGGAGTCCTCAAAGGAATTGGGGATTTCCAGCAAGAACAATGCATGGAAAGGGTATGTAACGCAGCAAGAAGGACCGTGACAACGAGAAATGCGTTAAAGACAACACATCCCGACCTCAAACATCAAAACATGAGCACGGAACACAAAATCCGAAAAGTTGAGCACGGTTGCATACCCCAGTTACACGCGAGGAATGAACGAATCTTGTCATGTGCCATACGAGAGACACATTACTCCACCAGGAGGAGGGAAAGAAAAACACAATATCAGATGATTGCGACAACGTGTATTTTTACACGCGACAACTACAATTGATTGATTGATTGATTGATTTAGTTTATTTTACTTCGCATTTTGTGCCTCTTGGCTAATTTGCGAAGATGGGGATGAGAGATGAAATGGATGAAAATGGACATTCACAAACAACCATACCCGACCGGGATTCGAACCCGGGACCCTTGGCGTCGCAGCGAGATGTGCAAACCACTCGGCCACAGGGCCGGGCACGCGACAACTACGTAATACCCCCTCCCCACACGCTCAACAAACAACAAATGGTACAATGTCTTACGCACAGACAGTGCGTGTCACTTTCAGTCGTGCCAGACGTGTTCCAGGTGCTGGGATATGATCAGCAGTTCGCTCTAGGTTGTCATACGCATTGAAGAGTACTAGTATGTTGTATTGAAAGTTGATGTGGTGGAGTGGGCAAGTCAAGTATTGCAACAATTGGTCTGTGGTGTTCGTACTGTGATACGGCCAATTTGCGCAGTGTGCCAGTGTTGAACAAAAACGATACTTTGCAGTTCCAGCTCCCTATTACACAGATGGCTGCGTATACGACCCAGCAGCTAGCAGACATGCATATCATGTATGGGGAGGCACGTGGTAATAGCCGTGAGGCGAGGCGTCTTTATGGAGAACGCTTTCCACATAGACGTTTACCGTCTCGCGCCTTCTTTCAGGTAGTGGGCAATCGACTGCGTGAAACAGGGTCGGTGTTACCACCGCGACAAGAAGTTGGAAGACCCCGAAGTGTATGCACACGTCAGTTTGCAGAAGATGTGTTAACAGAGGTCGCAGAACATCCTGGCACTCGCTCGGGCACGAAACACGTCTGATGTGAATGTTCGGCGAATGTTGTCAGAGGAAGGAATGCACCCTTTTACACTGCAGAAAGTACAAGAACTGTTACCTCGTGACTTTCGCCCTCGTATGGAATTTTGCCAATGGCTGTTGCATCAGCTGGACACAAACCCTCACTTCGGGGCAAACGTATTGTGGACAGATGAAGCCATTTGCACCAGGATGGATGTCTTCTTTAGTAGAAACAGTCATGTCTGGGACTTTGACAACCCACATGCACTTTTTGTGGCCCATCACCAGCACAAGTTTTCAGTGAATGTGTGATGCGGGATAGTACATGATAATTTAATTGGACCATACATTCTCCCTGTTCGCCTGAATGGTCGCACGTATCATGCATTTCTTAGTGAGGTTCTGCCGAAACTGTTGGAGACTGTACCTTTTTCACTGCGGCAAGAAATGTGGTACCAACACGATGGGGCACCAGTTCATTTCGATCGTAATGTAGTACATTTCCTGTATGATGTGTTTCGCAATAGGTTCATTGGTAGGAATGAGCCTGTGCCTTGGCCACCGAGGTCGCTAGATCTCAACCCTCTCGATTTTTTCTTCTGGGAAGAAATGAAAACCCTCGTATACGACACACCTATCACATCAGCTGAGGACTTCGTTGCTCGCATCAACGTCGCCGCCGCGACGGTAGCAGATACACCTGGCTTGTTTGCCCGTACTCGACAATCCTTGATTCATCGCTGTCATCTCTGCGTAGAAGTGAACGGCAGACATTTTGAAAACCGGCTTTGATTATCGCCCTCGGCAAATCCCAGTGAGAACACTCTTGGTATTGCTCCCCACCCCCTTTGTGTGGTGAAAGTGACATCTTCAGTTGGTGTACAGTGACACGCACTGCCTGTGCGTAACACATTGTACCATTTGTTATTTGTTGTGCGTGTGGGGAGGGGGTATTACGTAGTTGTCGCGTGTAAAAATACACGTTGTCGCAATCATCTGATATTGTGTTTTTCTTTCCCTCCTCCTGGTGGAGTAATGTGTCTCTCGTATGGCACATGACATGATTCGTTCATTCCTCGCGTGTAACTGGGGTATGCAACCGTGCTCAACTTTTCGGATTTTGTGTTCCGTGCTCATGTTTTGATGTTTGAGGTCGGGATGTGTTGTCTTTAACGCATTTCTCGTTGTCACGGTCCTTCTTGCTGCGTTACATACCCTTTCCATGCATTGTTCTTGCTGGAAATCCCCAATTCCTTTGAGGACTCCATTGCGCATGCTTGCAGTGAACTTTTCATAGTGACTTCCGGACTGAGCACATACGATTCCTTTATGATTCCCTTGGAACCGCCTCTCTATCTGTGATAGTATTCGTCCCAGTTAGGTGTGACGTTCACTTTGTCACCTTTTGCGAGGCTCCTATCTCGGAAACGAAGCCTCAGTCGTAAAAATGGAACTTAGACTTTTTGCTTGTTTTCGTGTGAGGAATCACCTCCCAAGCGTTGTAAACGACCTTTAGAAACACCCTGTATATATATATATACATGAAGTATTAATATTTCTGAATTTAAATATTTTCAACCTTAAACGAAATAGTAGTGCACATTCATATGGAACAAGAAAGAAAGATGACATTAATTTTAAAAGCCACAGTACATCTAAATTTAATAAGTGTGTTTACTTTCATGGATATAAACTGTACAACCATTTGTCTAAGAAATTGAAAGACTGTTCCTGAACATATTTAAAATCAACTTAAAAGTATACTTATATATCATTGTTTTTATTCGGCTGTGGAAATTTTTCAAATCAAATTTGACTAATAATATTAATTATCAATTGTTATATATATATTTTGTATTAGTAATGTATATAATATGTAATACATCGTAATGTAACATGACTTTTTGTAATTAATGTTACATGTATGGTTCTTACAGGAAATAAATCTGGGAAGCTGTCATATATTTAACACCACACTGGTCTCTATATCTATATTCCCTGATGATGAGAGCAATGTATGTGACCGAAACATTGGAAGCTAACTCCAATCTAAACTGGTTGGTAACCCGAGAACACCTGTTCGAAGGAAATAAATCTGTGTATCTATCTATAGCAACCATTTGGGGGGGGTCATGGTCTCAATACAATATAATCATGAGAAAAAGAGGTGCTGGATTTCTGGTGTTTTCCAAATGAGTGTTTACTTTAAAATTTTATTTAAAAAAAAAATGTGCTCCGATCATGGTGAAATTTGAATGCATTCCAGCTAAAAAGGTTTTAAATATAATTCTTGATATTCAGATTTTTCTAACTTGATGCAAAAGGCTCATCAATTTTGTGAAATAACTTCTTCTGGTATGAATTTACAATACCAGACATTTCCCCAATTTCATTCATATTTTGCATACTCAATAATGTAGGGCTCCTAATCCCGAATCTGGGAGTTAAAATTTGGCGCTCGCATTTAAAAATTGTAAAATATTGTGAAGAAGTAAAGTTTTGCTTTGAAAAAACCACTTTAAAACGTCATAATTTCGTTAATAATTTGAATACTCACTAATAATAGTCCTGATACCGAATCTGCAGTTAAGATTTGGTGCTCAGATGTAGAAATTGTAGAATAACGTGAAGAAGTTGTAAAATAACTTTATCAATTACCACGATGAAAGTCTACACAAAAAGCGATTGGGAACCAAGTTTTCTGATATGAACAAGTGACGTTCCCAATTTGTTACGTTGTCTATAGCATTGTAATATGGCATCTTACGTGAAGGGAGGAAAATAAGTCCTTTTCATAGTAAGTTTTCCTTTGAAAGAAGCCATTTTTTAGTCAATTTATGTTGGGTTAATATTAATAATATGGTGGTATTCATTCATAAATACTAAGTGATACGAAATGCACGGGTAGCCCCACCAACCATGCATGGTAAGGTTAGGCTAACAGTTAAAATTTGAAGTCTTAGTAAGAAAAAGGAATATGTATTTAATTTTCTAGATATTCAAAACACAAAATCTTCTGATAAACATTGCTTTTCTTGATATATCTAGGGTGTCTGTTGCTATCACGGAACTGCTTATTTTGCAAGTTCAACACGTGAGCGCCAATCTTTAACTGCAGATTCGTGATTAGGAGCACTTTATTTTGAGTATGCAAAGTATGAACGAAATTGGGGAATTGTTTGGTATTGTAAAATCGCTCCCTTCTTCTTAGCATTGGTTAATCCCACAAGTTTGATCTTTGTTTAGAAGCTCCATGCAGCTGCTTTTAAAACTAAAACTTGCCTAACCTAAAATTACGGAAAATGGTTTGTGGGGCTAACGTCAATGGTTTGTGAGGTATTAGCATAATTTCAAATCCGGGCACGAAAGTAGGTATTTTTCTCCGTTGAACAAGGTTGCAACCCTGCATAAATCGACAAAACACTCGCACAACGCGCGATGGACCAGTACACTATTGCCATAATGTGTGTTACAGAATCGAAATAACAAGTAACAATAAGTACTCGTAAATGTAAGAAATAGACATTATCTTAATTTGAAATGCATTATTTGACCTTAGGAAATGTTCCACATTCCAAAATAGTACGTTAGCAATGTAAAAAAGTGTGAAATAAATGATTTATAGGTGTCAGCCCCATAGTAAACAAAGCATTTACGATGTTATTTTAATGCCAAGAGAACTAAACCTCCCAACCTAACCATGAAAGCATTATTATTAAAATGTTAAGGAAACTAAAGCTGATCCGTCCAACCTAACTACGAAAGCATGTATTGAACAAAATCTTAAGTAATCCCTAAAACTCCGCAGTGTGTGTTAACAGCAGTAAATCGAACTCGAGCCATGTTAAAATTGCATTCCTAGCAAGATGAAATCGCAATAAAACATAGGAACTTGAGCTGTTTTATGTAATGTAAAAGTGGCTCCAGCGTTAGGAAAGCACAAATAACAGACATATTTGATCCCAAAGAATGGCCCTCTAAAGCTAAAACCTGCAATTTTCAAGTATATTCGCTGCTTTTTGTTAGTAAAAACTGTTTGTATGTACAGTAAAATAGCTAAAGAACATGCAAAAAATAACTATCAGTACCAAACCTAACAATCATAACCTAAGTACATAAAATTACTATATCTGCTGTTGTGGAAAGTCGTTTTGGGGTGCTATATTCACTTGCATGAAACCTTCCAGCTGTTCTGCTTCCCAGTAAAGACAAACACTTCATATACCATACAAAATATTTCGGAATAATTTAACAATACAGGGAATTTATCCAATTTGTTTGAAATTTGGGATACTTACTAATTTGGGGGCAGGTGAAACCAGCCAATTTCTAACATACCTTTAACAGGGACTCTATACAAAGCAGGGAAGCCGGAGCAGAGCGGAGGTGGGGCTGCGTTAGCGGTTGGGGGCGGTAGGTAAATTACCCCAGGGGTGGAGCCCGGAATCTGTGGGAAATTTAGAAATCGAGGGTGTAGAAATAAGAACTTGGTAACACTTTACTATACCTGAGACAGATTTCTTCAAATTTACAGGAGAAAGTACTTATGTAAATCATTTTCTGTAGCGTTGTTGATGTTCAGGAATGTAGTTTTGATCCATTTTAATGCGAATGCATGTGGTTTTCTACGTAAATCTATTTCCGACGCACTATTGCTGCTGCCGCCATTTGCTTTCTGCATGAGAGCACAATGTTCCATGTGTATGATGACGTAAACACCGTAGTCAGTGTTTCAACCCTCGCAGTCTTTTCGCTATAATATGATGTGCCGTTGTCCGTATATGCTAAATTGAATGAAGGGAGTGCTAATGGAACCTAGCCCAAGAGGCCTAACCTAACCTAGTAGGCATACCTTGTCCCCGTGATGGTTCGTGGGGCTATCGTGAATTTTTGGGCTAACGTCAATCTTTTTTGGGGCTAAACGTGGATGGTTTTTGGGGCTAACATCAATGGTTTAATAATTACTCTTTATGTCGAAAATTGAACATTTTTCGGGAAAAAATATCGTGAAGTGTTTTTAATTTTTTTTTAAATTTAGGTATTTTTCGGTGAACAAGGATACAACACTGCATGCACACTCCAAATCGACAAAACACTGGCACAACGAGCGATGAACAGGTAAGCTATCGCAATATTGTGTGGAAATAAGGAAGAACAGTAAGTACTTGTAAATCTAAGAAATATGCATTATTTTCGTTAGAAATTCATTATTTCACCTAAATAAATGTTCCCGAATGCAGAATAGTACGTTAGCAATGTAAAAAAGTGTATCATTGACAGGTGTCTCAGGTATAGTAAAGTAGTACCAAGAACTTAATTTAGATTATTTTGCTATTTCCACGTGTGAGAGCCAAATTTTACCTGCAGATTCGTGATTAGGGGGGTAAAATTAGTGAGTATGCCGAATTTCAAACAAAATGGAGAAATTCCCGGTATTGTAAAATCGCTCCAATATTTCAATTGAAACATGTACGTACAATGATAACGCGTAATTACTACCATCACGACCAAATTCTTAAAATTAATCATATACGTACCTTGAAATGATACAGTTTCCGCTCCGTGTTTGCACGCAAGGGCGAAATGTGTCAAGTGGTAGACGAATCACATACTACTCACCAAGGTTATTAGAAGTATAGGTTGGGCCAATCCGTTGTTTACTCGTGATGACGAAACGACGGTAAGAGGTGAATTTATCCATGAAATGAATTCCAAATCTATGCGCTAGTGTTGCACTATGCAGATAGGAAACCATGCCCAAAAACTGAACTCACGAAATCGAGTACACAAATGAGCATTTCCACCCATTTACATTTTGTGGCTTCAGACAAATTGAAAATAAATATAAATAGGTACTTATTGTTATGCGGGACAGAATATTATTGATCGGAACGGGATTTTTTTAAAATCCCGACATTCGGGACGGGAAATATTCGCAATTTCTCGACTAGTCGGGAAATCTCAAATTCTCATTTTCATCTTAAGTGATTTTCTTTTGCATTTCTGGAATGAAAACTAACAATTTCCGATAAGTTCCAGACACTTGTAATGTAGAAAACGTCAAGAATTAATACCGTTTTAAAATGACCATTCGGTATTTCCCGACTGCTCGGGATCCAGAAATTTAGGGAAGTCATTTGCTAAAGTCGGGATAGGGACGGAATTTTTCTTTCCGATCCCGGTCCCGACTTTTCGAGATACCGCACACCACTTGTTATTATTATTTATTTTAGTTCAGCACAAGATACATCTTCCAAGTACGTTGAACATAATATATACGTTATATACGTTTTTCAAAAGGATTCTTCGGTCAAGGAGCTTTGGATTCGTGTGGAAACGCTAACGTGAATCATGCTAATGCTAGAATCTGCAGTGCGCATTTCTGCCCAGAAGATTATGTAATCTGAAAAGTCAACTTTTAGGTTTACATCGAAGAAAGATCCTTAAGCAAGATACCTTCGACTCCTTATTATGAGCAGGAATGTAGGGAGTATAATCCTGGTAAATACTTCGCCTACCATTTCTTTGCCATTGGTGTACAATTCTCTCTCGCTTTTTCCCTACATATTCACATAAAGCAATAAAAATACAAACTGCTAACTTTTCATTGAGTTGCTGTTTTAAGTCCACTTTATGCACAGTAAGGCTAATCGGGACTGGACCTACAGTTTAAAGTGGGATCCGAACCACTTGTGCCTCCACCGGGTATCGAACCCGGGACCCCTTGATTACAAGGCAATGACGCTACCACTGCGCCATGGGGGAGGCCCCATGCTAACTTTTCATTCCATTTTGGTTATTCATTAAACGATACGTGTTTGTATTTATATTTGATAAATTTACTTTGCTCTTCCGGCCATTTAAGTCAATTGAGATTATGAAGAAGTGATAAAATAGATGAATGGCCAATCACATTTCCCCTTACTTACAAGAGCGACCACATGAAAAAGAACCTTCCTCCTCTTCCGTTTAACTCTGACTATAAGAGAGCATGCTGCACTCTCCCCCTCCCCTCCACACGGGAGTACGGTGCACAGGAGTCGCGAGTCTGCGCAGGTTTCTTTGCTTGTGGTTCCACTATAATAGTAATATAAAATTGTACACTCACCTCACTTAGTTCTCCGGCAGTTTGTTTCTTTATACATCATATTTGGAGAAGATACAATTCAATCTATAGTTGTACGCGTACGTACACTGTACACACCTTATTACTGACTTCCTTGACCCTGGATGTACAGGCATAGTACAGGGTCAAGGAAAACAAAGAAATGAGCATAATTTTCTCTTCGGTGAAGATATTGAACCTAAACCAAAAAAAAACAACTCAAATAATGAATTCGACAGTGTAAATTGATGAGATTCAGTAAATCATTTGATGAAGTGAACTAATTCTGAGTGGATTAATCGCAAAGGACATAGTCAGCTCAGATCCTATTACTTCTTCATGGTATGTGACGTAAAGTTTTCGCCCAACCGTTTGACGGCGTTAGTGGTTATCGCATCTCCTTTTCCACAGCCTGTAGTACACATCCTCATCTAGACATTGTTCTTGTTCTGGTGTTTAATATTTGCATACTGCAACACTGTCGTTTTGTCATTTCACGTGACTTCACATTGAAGTGATGCATTCACTTGGCCGGTCACACGTCATCGCACGCAAAAACTTCAACCGTTACCATGGTTTTGGGCCAGGGCTGCTACTCACCACGTATAGAGCGCGGGGGTTATCTCTTGTCGCACAACACATTATCAACCTTCTGTACTGCGGCGCGATTCACGAACTGTTAGTAGTCCGATATGTAGTCTAATATGTAGCCACGTCAGGCTTGTGGTCAAATTTGTAGTCATTTCCTGAATTTGCGATTCTTGAAACTGTCTACAGCGGTCTACAGGTTACAGTCGACTACATATCGGGCTACAGTTGTAGACAGTTCTTGTAGGACCCTTTTTAACCCTCCTAGAGAGGGCTACAGCGAACTACATTCGTCATATTCTGTGTTTGTGTATGACATCCAACTTCAAAGAAGAAAATAGAGCTACCAAAATGGCCCATAATCTGTGTTTTCACGTTTTCGAAAAGCAGAAGGAAATGACAGTGGGCATTTGCGTGTACTTAAAACACATCTTTGAGATATCGGAAATCCTTTTTCTGTTTCGAAAATATCTTCATAGTAATTTGTCACTGAACAGGAGGTGCCGGATTGATCAAAATTATGGAACCTCATTTTCCCAACAAAAGGATTGTTTCTCTCAACCTCCTGTAATCCAAGTTAGTAATAATAATAATTATCCATATCTTGCACTAATTTATATGAAAATA
The DNA here is from genome assembly GCF_977018435.1 of Lepisma saccharinum. Taxonomy (NCBI): domain Eukaryota; kingdom Metazoa; phylum Arthropoda; class Insecta; order Zygentoma; family Lepismatidae; genus Lepisma; species Lepisma saccharinum. The sequence goes on along the minus strand of NC_139241.1, from coordinate 22,976,034 downwards.
CACTTCCACGAGCAGATTAAGTTTGGTAGGCATAATTTGTTAGCACCTCTTTGCAGGCATTCCTGCTCGTGCACAATACATTTCAAAACATAATTTATCTTGTAATTAATACTTTGTGCAACTTTTAACTGTGCTAATTAGTTTCTCCAAGTTTCTAACTTACTCCCGCAATCATTTCCAGTTTTGTAAACACTTTCTAATAATCCTATAAAATTTGTGAAAAATCATGAAACATTCGGAACTGTTACCTAGGATTTCATGCGATTTAAAAACAGCAATTTCATCTTCTACAGACCATAAATAATAACCACTCATTTTGAATCTACACATTTACACATTGTATACTTAGAACATAGTGTAGATAGAGCACGTTGTATACTTAGGGCATAGTGTAGATAGAGCACATATTATCTGCTAGAACAAAACAGTACACTGTACTGACACAAACACATGTAAACATTTAGAGTTTGTTGTGACGATTATGTGTTCATTACCATGTGCAAACTATATATATATTTTTTATTTTTCTCAGGTTCCAAGTTCATTCTGGCTTCCCTGGGATCCAGACTCAGGAGCATTAATGCAAGGCACGGTATGGGATTTGTGCTTGGGAAGTGTATTGTACATAAACTTCTCAGTTCAAATCCTGTATCAGCCAGCATAAAACATCTTTCGATGCATATAAAATATTAGGGATATCACTATTATAAACAAGAAGCACTATATTTCCTCTATTGGCAACCCCTCAGCACATTCATGTTTAATTATGTAACACTACTTATCTTTTAACGGTTAAAAAATTGTGGTAGCAATTATTGTAAAACAACATAACTTTCAAAATAGTTAATACATGAGAGGAAATATTTTCCTGTAGTTTACGGTTATTACAAGCATAAGAAAACAGTTTTTCTTTGTGACATTTCAGGAGAACACACGCTCCTTTCATCAGACATTTATTTTCGTTTTGACTAAAGATACAGTTATAACAATGGTTAGTAATTTTTTAAACAATGAGAGGAAATTGCATTAGAACATGATTTTTTAAAAATTAATTTGGTGCACCAAAGCATTCCAGTGTAAATAGGTAAAGAGGTTAGTGTAACAGTTCGTTATATCGGAGACACATTAAAATTGGATATTTTGTGTTTCGCATGGTTCGTACTTACCAATTGTGTATTGTGAAACATAGTTCAAGGTGCCATTATGCTTTTTACACAAAAACAAACACAATTTTTCATATAGAGAGTAGTTTTTATTATTCCTTTTTTCGCTTCCGTAACACACAATATGGTGGGCAGAGGTTGACTACTGTTGTAGGTATGCAGTGTTTCCAACCTTCTTTACCGAAAAATACCTACTATCGTGTTCGTCACATGTGCAAATTGTACATTATGCATGGGTAGCTGACGGATAGCCCCACAAACCATTTCTGATAAGGTTAGGCACGCATAGTTAAAAAAGGGGGGTTGGAAACTGACAGGGGGTTACATCATCAAACGTATGTAGCATCCAGTTCACGTAGCGAAAGCAATGGCACTTGTGCGTCGCTGAGATGTTTCTCTTGAAAAATACATGATTTCCCGGTCAAATAGATTCCAGGATGAAAGAAAATACCTCGATGAACGTTGTAAGTAGTTTCTTCTGTAAAAATGAAGTAATGTGTCTCCGATATAACGAACTGTTATCGAGGTTAGCAAAGTTTGCTATGATGCCAGGAGTTAAGGGTTCAAATCCTTCCCAGGACATGGATGTTATTGTGAGTGTCCTTTCGTCAATTTAAACATGCCATTCCTCATCCCCATCTTCATGATTAGCCAAAAGTAGCAGAAGACCAATGCAATAAATAAATCAATAAACGGGTTAAAACAGAGCATTTTTATTTTAAATCTATAATCCCATATGGTTGGTTCTTTCATTATTGTGTGATTTTAGGTATGACTTGAGATGACCGGACCCCTTTCCGATTTTCTTCATATTTGACATACTCACTAATTGAGGCCTCCTAAACACGAATCTGAAGTTAAAATTTTTCGGTCACGTCTAGAAATTGCGAACCATTGACGCTAGCCTCACGAACCATTGGCACATGATTAGGTTAGTTTCGGTTAGGTTAGGCAAACATAGTTAAAATTTGGTGTCGTGGTAGTATCAGGATCTAGAAATTGGAAATAATTGCGAACCATTGGCGCATGGTTAGGTTAGTTCAGTTAGGATAGGCAAACATAGTTAAAATTTGGTGTCGTGGTAGTATCAGGAATATATATATTTGTTTGTGAAACAAAAAAATTTCTCGAAAATCGACAGTTTCCATTCCGAAAACTAACGCCTTATTTTAGCTTATTTTGCAATTTCTAGATGTTTCCGACAAATTTTAACTTCAGATTCGTGATTAGGAGGCCTCAATTAGTGAGTATGCCAAATGTGAAGAAAATCGGAGAGGGGTCCGGTCATCTCAAGTCGTTCCGTGATTTCTAATCCAAATTGTTACAAATGTCAACATTTCTTTTTTGTTATCAACAGGAATGCAAGGTATATTCTGGAGTGTATCAAATTGTGATGTGTGTAACTTTTAAGAATTCCTTGACATTCTCATTGAATGAAATTTCTGTAAATTTGAGGTGTAAGCAAATGTGATGTGAGTGGTTGTCTTATACATAGATATTACATGAGCAGCTAACAGCAGCTTGGTGTTACATGCTAAAACACCAAACCTACTAGCATATGCATCTGATAGCAAAAACAAACATCTGAAAAGGTTAGGCTGGTTAAGTTTGATTTATTTCTGATCTCAGATGCAGGTGTGAGTAGGTTAGGTACGTCACGGTTTGGTGCTTTTACCATACTCCAAGTTGCTGTCACTAGCTGCTTATAGATAATGCAAATGTATGTTGTTGTTTTTTTGCCAGGTGGTGGCAGTACTAGTCCATCTTCTTGGCAACAAACAATGAATGACTGTCTGCTGAGAATACCATACAGTATAACATGGGACATGAAAATCGTCCTTAAAGAAAAAAGAAGTAACATGTAGGCCTATCTTTTATGTTTCCGTAGTATGTGCATTCAGTCAGAAATCAAATTCATATGTACAAATGTAGCATGTAACATGACAATATTTTATTCATCAATTAAAAGTTTGGCCAAGTTCAAGGCATGAACAATTTTTGAGCACAAAAACATTCAAAAGTTTGTTCTAATAATTAGTGACATTTGTAATCCGTGAACCTTGAACTTAATTTTCGCTAGTGATTCCAATTGTTCAGATTCTACTTTACTAGGTTCGATACTCAGTGGAGGTACATAGTGGCCCGATTAGCTGGGAATTTCTATTTACAACTGTTATCAATTGTACTCTACTGTTTTCTTGGAAATCTACTGAAACTGAATGGTTTTCTACCAAACACCTACAGTAGATCTAATGTACAGCAAAGAGAAAAAATAATAGGCAAATAGTTCATATCTTTTCATTTTTTTCATTCCACATCATATGTTGCTTTAAAGAATGGAATTCTGCTGAAGTGAAGCACATATTGTCCTCCACTTTTTTTACATTTTCATTTAAATTTCACATTGTGTAGAACAGACCAAATAAAAACTGTTATGGACAACTCGCCTACCATTTCTTTAACATATTGGCTGTAAATATAAATTGTCATTCCTCATGATAAACGATTTGTTTTCATATCTGCTTGAAAATCTACACACAGTAGATGTTTCAAAACACCTGTTGATGTACTGAAAACAGTACAGAAGAGACACTAAAAGTGTAAATCATTTCTTTAGTATTATTTTTAATGTGTATGTAATGTGCTTAGCATAAGATGATGGCTGCTCAGCAGGGCTATTTGTGCATAAAGTTGAGTAAAGAGAAACAGTTCGTACGAAACTGGCAACGTTAATCTTAATGGGTTTGAACAGGTTAAGGAAACGTAGACGTTCCTGCTACGAATAATGGCAAAGCATGAAAAATCAGCTGCCCGATCCTGTGGCCGAGTGGTTAGCACATCGCGCTGAGATTCCAAGGGTCCTGGGTTCGAATCCCGGTCGCGCTTGGTTGTTTGCGAATGTCCATTCATCTATTTCATCACTCATCCCATCTTCGCAAATTAGCCAAGAGGCACAAAACGCGAAGTAAAATAAACTGGTACTACTTTACTATACCGGAGACACCTATCAATGTTTTATTTCGCAATTTTTTACATTGCTAACGTACTATTCTGCATTGCGGAACATTTCTTTAGGTGAAATAATGAATTTCTAACGAAAATAATGTCTATTTCTTACAATAACGAGTCCTTACTACATTCCCGAACATCAACAACGCTACAGAAAATGATTTGCGTAAGTACTTTCTCCTGTAAATTTGAAGAAATCCGTCTCCGGTATAGTAAAGTGTTACCAATACACTAAATCAATCAATCAATCAATCATGAAAAATCAGCTGCCTTTACATTTTGCATCATTCAATTGCAACACATAAGAAAAATAGTATTCCTTAGTTCTGCCGCATATGTTTCAACAGTGACATACAGTAGAAGGTAAGGTAAAACATAGCATCTGTTATTAAATTTCGTGTATTTACACACAATTGCTTTAATTCAACGAGTATTTTCACTTTATACAAATTACTTTGCGGTTACGCGTACATTACAAAGTACATACTTGAAGTACAGTCTTGACGGAAGTGACGTCACCTAGTGCAGTTCGAAAGCGCCAAGCAAACGAGTGTACAAGACCAGAGGACGCAGCACACGAGCGGTGCACACTTGCGATCTGTGCTTGCTTTTCATTTGTTAAAAAAATGGACGTCGGAAGTCAATCAGCTGGTAGTTGTAGTTCTTCCATTGTGTGGAAATGTAAGTAAACAAGTTTTTAAAATACTATGTAATTTTATTTATTGGTTTTATTCATATATGCGTGGTTTCTTTCTTCTATAGTGAGAAGGTGTTTAAAAGTGAGAAAACAATTTCTTTTCCCGCGATCGTAAACCATGTTGCGGAATGTGTGAAAATTAATTTGAAAGAGCAAATTTCTTTCATATTTCTATAATTAATAACGTGCTGTGTTATATAAACTGCACGCCGAGTCATGTGTGTGTTGTTCACGGAAAACAAGAGTGGCACATACAGTCGATGTTTGATAATTTTAGTTTCGAAGCAACTTTTGTTGCATTCCTCACTTGTGTTGGCGCTGCAGTCGAAGTGCAGTTCGAAAGCTTTCCGCTTCCAGGCTTCAAGACCGCACTGCGAGTATGCTCTCGAAGTATGCTAGCTTCAAGTATGGTCTTGCAGCTTTCGGACACAGCCTAAACTAGTTTTCTGTGCATTCTGCGTAAACAAACAACTCTCGGAATCTCGAAGTACGACATGCATCGATAATGTCAAGGAAATATCACAACAATCGATTAAAATATCGATTATTTCCATAGATATTGCTTAGTTTCGCCAAGTTCACCACTTTCCTTGTAGCCGTGCGCTGTAGACAATTACAAATGTAGTCGATTCTTAGTAGACGGTTTCGTGAATCGCACTTTACTACATCTTTTACTACTAAAAACTACTACTTCGTTGTAGACTCGATTTTGTAGTCATTTTCGTGAATCGCCCTGCTGATCTCTTTACTTTTAGGCTAGATCAGTCGCGAAGCGTCATAAGAGGCCCGGAGGTCGGGCCTACCCTAATATAATTGGCTATTACGGATTTTTTTATTACTTATCATTTCATTAAAATTTCGGTAACCACCAAACGTCTCTAATTCCCTTATTTTCGTATTTTTCACCTTGATACTTATATATTCTGCATTCGTAAGGATTCTTCTATTTCGCGTTTCGTTTTTTGCAGGCAAATAATCTCAATTTTCGAAATATGGAGTATTTTTATTTTCTTCGCTTTTGCTTGCGTTACACGCGATATGGCGGAGAAATCTTGACTAGCGTAGTCCATGATCAGTGGTTATGCAGTGTTGCGACCTTCTTCATGGCAAAATATCTAGGTACTAGTATGGAGAATACGTAAGTATGAATGTGGAAAATACGAAAATAAGGGAATTAGAGACGTTTGGTGGTTACTGAAATTTTAATGATATGGATAACAACATAGGCCTTTAGCCTAAAAATAAACTTCAGTCTGCTGACGTCAGAACGCAAGGTAGCAAAAGTGTTGTGCGATAAGTGATTGAAATAAAACAAAGCAACTGAAACCATTGGCGCGTGGATAGGTTAGTAGGGCCACGCAAAGGTTTCAATAGTGAAAAAGATAGCCCCACGAACCATTGGCGCTAGCCCCACGAACCATTGGCGCGTGGATAGGTTAGTAGGGCCACGCAAAGGTTTCAATATTGAAAAAGATAGCCCCACGAACCATTGGCGCGTGGATAGGTTAGTAGGGCCACGCAAAGGTTTCAATAGTGAAAAAGATAGCCCCACGAACCATTGGCGCGTGGATAGGTTAGTAGGGCCACGCAAAGGTTTCAATAGTGAAAAAGATAGCCCCACGAACCATTGGCGCTAGCCCCACAAACCATTGGCGCTAGCCCCACGAACCATTGGCGCGTGGATAGGTTAGTAGGGCCACGCAAAGGTTTCAATAGTTAAAAATTGGTTTCGAAAAAAATATTCGTAGCCCCACACACCATTCTCGGATAGCCCCACGAACGATTCACGGATAGCTCCACGAACCATTCACGGATAGCCCCACGAACCATTCATAAATAGCCCCACAAACCATTCACGGATAGCCCCACGAACCATTCATGGATAGCCCCACGAACCATTCACGGATAGCCCCACGAACCATACATAAATAGCCCACGAACCATTCACAAATAGCCTTAGAGATACTGGGCGAAAGGGGGGGTTATAGCCCCCATCAAACTCACATTGAGCACGCCACTGATCCTGTGCACGTCATGTTGTCGCAAGTTCGTAATCAGAAATGATGAACAGTAACTCACGTTTATTTACGTTCTAGAACTGTTACACAGTTACAAAATCGCGTATTTGGAAACACTGACCGGTTGTTACGTCATGAAACGCTCGCAAATATTTGGTTCACGTAGTAGACGGATATCAAGGGAACAGCTTTCGTGCATTGGAGTGACATTAATGTCTAAAATTACATGATTTACCGGCAAAAAATTTCAACGAGGTGAAAACAAACTTCCAAGACCTTCCTAAAGTATAAATAAACCCATTTCGGTAAGTACTTTCTCCTGTAAAATTGAAGAAATACGTTTTGGGGATACGAAAATTTTACCCTTCCATCTCTGCCAGAGACTATATCGTCGCATGTTGTGCCACTTCTCCGAGGGCCTCAGCTGGGAGCTTATTATTGAAAGTCAACACCTAGCTCACGAGTGAGTTTTCTCGTTCGCTAGCCAAGTCGGTCGCCAGCCGAAAAGCGAGTTGAGCAGATAACGGATTCGGGGTCTCGAGTTGCATGTGAGTGAAATGTTGGCTGGCAAGAGAGGCTACTGTACCATCAGCCAATGGCGTTGCGACTTTTTCCATCTCGGTCATGCACAGCTGGTCGCGGACAATTTTGTTTCGTCTGCAATGAAATACAGAATGAGATGTATCGATACTCTTTTTCACGTATGATCTCAATGCACGGATGTGTTAAGTGTTAAATGTGGGTGACATCGCATACAATTAATGACCGTGCTGTGCCATCTGGAAATAGCAGTAAAACTCTTCCACGGTTGACAAAGATATGAAGAATAAGTGAAGTTCTGTTGCTGCGTAAAGGCAAGTATCCATTCTATTTTTAATATAAAAATAATTATTGTATTTGTTGAATGGAAATACAGTTATGAGTTTATTAAAACCGTATGCACCATTCATAAGCAAGGATGTCTTCGATCTAATCTAATTTAAATTGTTGCGAACATGCGAAATTGTGCGAAGACGCACAATCTAATAAAACGGTGCCTAGTGGTGAAAAAGTTTAGTTTGGTACACAAACGTTATTCAGGTCTGGATGTTGTGTTACTCACAGACCTCATTTCTATTATTGCTCGACACAAAAATACTCCAAGCAGAAAGTAACCACAAAAAAATACAACTTGTGCTTATGTGTGTCTGTATTTTGCTTCTTTTCTATTTTAAGCCACTTTTCTTCATTTTTAGCCTAATTTTGTTATTCTACTGTGAAAGCTTGTATTACGTACTTTGAATCTCCACCTGTATTTAAGAATGATTTTCATTATTGTTACTGTGTTTTTCCAATTTTCCAATTCCATTGTTATAATGATACACATTATTTTCTACTTGAATCGAATTCCGTACATCACTATAAGCACATGTTGAACATGTTTCACTATTATTTAACTCGTTTTTATGTGCAGATCGATTTTTCAACATGTTTCTGTAGGCTTACATCAGTAGGTTAGGGTTGGTGCCCTTAGCGTTATAATTATACTCCTATGTGCATACACATACAGTATTACTAATTTTACATTTTAAGTGTGTTTGGATACTTTAACATTTCCACATGTTCCTTGATGTGCTACACAAATATAGAACATTTTTCATACATCAGTGATTTGTGGCAGAATAGCCTGCACAAGCTACTTTTCACAACAATTCCTCATGAATTAATGCATTCTTCATATTTAAAATGTACAAATTAGTTTCTCGGTAAGAGTTTAGTATATTGGAGACACATTTAAATCGAATATTTTGTTTCGAATGTTTCGTACTTACCAATTGTGTATTGCGGAACATAGTTCAAGGTGCCATTATGCTTTTTACATGAAAAGAAAAAAAAAATCACATACAGAGTACTTCTTTTGATTCATTTCTTCGCTTTCGTAACACACAATATGGCGGGCTGAGGTTGACTACTGTAGTGGGTATACAGTGTTTCCAACCTTCTTCACCAAAAATACCTACTGTCATGTTTGTCACTTGTGCAAATTGTACATTATGCACGGGTAGCTGACAGATAGCCCCACGAACCATTTCCTATAAGGTTAGGTTTGGTTAGGTTAGGCAAGCATATTTAAAAAAAAGAGATTGGAAACACTGACAGGGGCTTATGTTATCAAACGTACGCAGCATCCGGTTGTCGTAGGGCAAGCAAATGAAAGCAATGGCAATTGTGCGTTGGTGAGATATTTCTCTTAAAAAATACATGATTTCTTGCTCAAATATATTCCACGATGAAAGAAAATACCTTGACGAACATTGTAAACCTTGGAAAAACTCATTTCCGTAAATAGTTTCTTCTGTAAAATTGAAGAAACGTGTCTCCGATATACTAAACTGTTACCAGTTTCTCTAAATTTACTTTCAGTATTCTAAATGTATTTCTTATCTTTCTGTACAACTTGCAAATTTCATTACACAATCTGAATCATTACCATGTTGTCTAGTGTATTACTTCAGATAGTTATGTATATATTTTTCATTCTAATTCGTTTCATTTTTCTTTCAGCGTTTCAGATTAAGCATTCCCAGAACTCCAATTGAAAGAGGATGGGGAAGTAACATATGGCTTGTGTTTGTGTATGGCTGGTATTGGAGAGGTCTCATCTTGCTGCAATCATCTTCATGCTTGAACCTGATGTACAATAAAGGGATAATTTATCATGCATTGAAAAAGAAAATGCATGGCTGCTTCCTCATATGTAAACACTACTAACCATTTCAATAAGTATCATGGACTTCGTTGCTTCCGTGCAGAAGAAAAGAAGGTTGGACATGACAAGTGATACCGAAATCACCGATGAATATCAGTCTCTTGTAAACATTCCGAAACCTACAAAAGACTAGTGAGATGTATTTCTTCAAAATTATGTTATTCAATTTAGGCACCTGGCCAAAATTTAGTGATCAAAAGTGCTTTAATATGCCAGGTTGCACTCAAACTACCTGTATTTGTGCTCAGACTTGGAAAATAAATGTAGTTATATTTTGTGGTCAAGCAGGAAGTTCAAAGTGATTTCAGTACAAATCAGGGATGAACACTGTATCAAACAACTGGTAGTTTCACCATCTGTTTCGCTATTTTTTTAAGCTACTGAGACCAAGTTCTTCCTTTCTCCTGAAGTTTGTAACTAAGGTATAACCCATGAGAGAGTATGAACACAGTCAAAGGTCTTACTACTAATGTCTACATGTCTGTTATTCCTAAACAAAAATTGTCCTTGCATGGGCGCAATACTAGATGGAATGGTTAATAGTATTTGCTGATGCTGTGGGAAGGGAGTATATGGAATAAAGTGCCCATAGTTTGAGAAACTTTACTGTGAATGAGATTTGCTCTGTGAAATCATCTTGCTGAACTAAAGACAATGATCTCATGAAGTTGAAACTAGATTATCCCTATTACTTTCAGGTACAAAGACAAATTTACAGAGAAGAAAATGTTCATATGTAGGATTCTGGGGGATGTTGAAATGTGTACTGTACTAAAAGACCAGGCATTCCAAATCAAACATGCATAGATATTGTCTTGTCAGCAAGGGTGCTGTGACACTACCATTAATAAGTATAGTGCTCGTTTTCGTTATATATGTGATTGATTGGTTTGGTTTATATTATTTTCCTGTAGTTTACGGTTATTACAAGCATAAGAAAACAGTTTTTTCTTTGTGACGTTTCAGGAGAACACACGCTCCTTTCATCACATAACATTGTCAAATTCTTTGCACCCACTCATATGGGATAAAGTAAACAGAGCTACAGAACAAGTTGTAGAACACTACAGCAAGCTTTCAGAAAGGAGACTTGATAGGAAATTCTACCAGCTAATTCAAGAAGAACAAGTTATATACAACAACAATGAAAGAAGGGAAGCAGTTAATGTCACTGGTAAAATAGAAACTAAGAACATTGACAACAGATTATTTATAAATCTTACGGATATTGAGGTACCTGATGAGTATATAGAAATTTTTCAATTCGGAATGAAATTTTCAGTTGGTAGTGCTTATATACACAAGGAAGATTTCGTGATTTCAATAGAGAAAGCACTGAATTTCTTAGATGATGAGGAGGAAAAAAGAAAATTACGAAGTCTCACACATGATGCTCTTGATGAACGTTTAAGTTTTGAATACAACAGAAGAACTAACAGAGGTCCAAAATACACAGAACGGGAGAAAGAGCATATAAGGTTGGGGAAAAAAGTTCATGGTTTCAAGATCTGGTTGAAAGAAAACGACATTTTCTTAATAAAATCGGACAAGGAAAATAAACCTGTCCTTATCCGAATTAAGGACTATAAAGAAAAAATGGAAGAATGTTTCAAATTAAACAATTTCACAGAAACCTCTCGAAACCCTATAACTAAAATAATAAATGAGGTAAAGAAAGTAATTGAAAGCAGTATCACGATACCAAGAGAAATGAAGAAAAAACTCATTGTCAAAAATTCAACCCTGCCGATTGCCTTTGGACTACCAAAAACTCACAAACCGGGAACTCCAATACGACCCATCATTGCAACTTTCACACATCCTGCATACAAACTATCCAAATATTTAGTTGAAAGACTTGCTATAATTAAACAACAAACACCATTCAGTGTTAAAAATGCATATGAAGTCAAACAGAAACTAAAAAATATTGTTTGGAATAGTGAGTATCGTATTGCAAGTTTTGATGTTGAAAATTTATATCCTAGTGTCCCAATAGAAGGTACCACAGATGCATTACACAGATGGCTTATTGAGATGAAGGTTAACCCAGTAGAATCATGGGAAATGGTTCGATGGTTTACTGTATGTACAAATTACAATTACTTTATATTTGATGGCAAAATCTATCAGCAAAATAATGGTCTATCAATGGGAAACCCAGTATCCGGAATCATCTCCAGCATTTTCCTTCATTACATAGAATCTCCAATTGTTAATGCGATAGGTGCGGATATCAAACTCTACATCAGATATGTAGATGATGTGCTAATTATTGCTAAAAATGAGAACACCATCATGGACGTATTTAAATCGTTAAATGAATCACATCGTCGCATAAAATTCACTTGCGAACCCATGAATAACAATGTAATTTCTTTCCTTGATCTGCAAATTAAGACAACTGACTCAACAATTCAAACATCAGTCCATAGAAAAAAAATTAGCGGGGGAAAAATACATCCATGCCAAATCAGAACATTCGCGTATAACAATGGATAACATATTTTTAAATTTTTTCCTGAGAGCACAAAGACTATGTTCTAATAATGAGGATATCAAAAATGAAGAAGAAAGGCTCTTTAATATAGCAAAAGAAAATGGCTTTCACACTAACAGAATAAACCAAATCAAAAAACAAGTTGCAAGAAAACTAAAGGAAAAGAGAAATACAGACAAAGATGAAAAATCTGTTGAAAAGAAATTTGTGTGCATTCCATTCCACAAGGGATTCTCACATAAAATTGCAAAAATTTTTAAAAGTTTTAATTTCAAAATTGTTTTTAAAGCCCCAAGAAGTTTGGAATGTACATTTAATGAATTCAAAATGAGAAACTCGCTACCAGATGTGGAAACCACAGGAATATATAATATAAGTTGTTCATGTTCAAAAGATTATGTGGGACAAACAGCAAGGAAAATGGCAATAAGATGGCACGAACATGATTTGGACATTATAAATCTAAACCCAAGAACAGGTTTGTCAACTCATATCATCGAAGAGAAGCATTTGATTAAAAAGAGAAGGGTTTTAAAAAGATTAACGGGAAACACAGAGTTGAATGTCTGGGAAGCCTCGTTCATTGCAGAAGAACACTGGAATAAATTAAATAATGAAAATGGTAACATAGATCCAGTGTGGAGTTTTCTTTTTCACAAATGGAGTAAGCCACCATCTTTAAAATTTAATGTAACAGAAAACATCAAGAGACTTTGTGAAAACAATGATGAATTTGAATTACCTGATGATATTTGGGATTCATAATTTAAAAAATTCTAAAATAAAAATAAAATAGACTGTTTTTTTCACAGTTAAGTTGCTATATTACAACAATGTAACATTGACAACATCCATTATATAACAGATTCTTTTTGTTTAAAAATTACTAACCATTGTTATAACTGTATCTTTAGTCAAAATGAAAATAAATGTCTGATGAAAGGAGCGTGTGTTCTCCTGAAACGTCACAAAGAAAAAACTGTTTTCTTATGCTTGTAATAACCGTAAACTACAGGAAAATAATTCTATCATGCAAGCAATGCGTACATACAAGAAAAACTATTGGTTTATATTACTTCGCTTTTCTGTCAATTTTGGCTAATTGCAAAGGTGAGGATGAATGGTAATGAGATTAAATTGATGAAGGGATTTTCAAAAAAGAGCACCAATGCCTTGACTGGGATTCAAATCCGACAACCCTAGCATTGTAGCTTGCTGTGCTAACCACACCGCCACTGAGACTGGCTGTTATAAATGTGAGTTTACATAGTTTTCGGTAATGTAGAAAATTAGAGCATCTACTTAATGCAGCATGTGCTCCAGTTTTGTTCTGGGATTTCAAGTGGAATGATGTGAATTTATTCAGTTGCTTTGTTTGTCACAAGAATGTTCTTGAGCTGATAACATGTTCACTTTAGCTGATGTTTTAAAAATGAAAACTGGTTTTAAAATTAAGTTTGTTGCTGCAACCATTCAATCAAATTTTCAACAGTGCTATTGATACATAAGGTTTTTTATGTGACCATCACATTCATTGAAACAAAATAAAATAAATACAATTGATACCTGTCTACCCACAAAAATAAACTAAAGTGCAGAAACGTGCATAACTAAAACAGTAAATTTTTTTTTAAAAAAATCTTTTCTACTTAGTTTATTACGTACAATAAAAGTGTTTGCTAAAGTAGAAATTTTGTTTGGGTATTTTCATCCTTCATTTGAAGTATGTTTGGTACCCTAAACCCTCTGTACCTGTGAAATGTTTTGCTGTGAACATTTTCAGTTGTTTTTAGCTCTCGGAAACATGTTTTTGTGAAGTAAAGTACATTTGATACCTTAACGTGTTACTTTACTGTGAAGGAGCACAGCCCAAAGACTTCCCGGCAGTGAATATAGCACCCAATAAGACATTCCACAACTATGTTGGGGGCCTTAGGTTTGGAGCTTATAGAAAGTTCCATGTTTTTCATTATTTTAGTGTGCATACAAGCATTTTTTACTAATAAAAAGCAGCAAAAGTATTCGGAGATGGCAGGTTTCTACTTGTGCTGGCCATAATTTGGGTTCAAATATCTGTTATTTGTGTTTTCTGCATGCAATAATCAATTATATATTTCGTAAAGCATCAAAATTGGTTGATTAAAAAGGAAAACATTAACTCTCGAAGTGGTACAATGGTTTAAAAGTACATTTTTTCTTATTTTCTGGTGACAATGGTTTCTGTAACAAAGCTACCTTCATTCATTTGTTGGAACTTGAAAGGACAAATTATGTGGACTGTTCCTTTCAATTATACGAAATGTTTCTATTTGTGCTTGAAAGTGTTCTCAATTTCTTTTCAAACATACAATAATTCACAAGCAAAATATATTTCAAAGCTTCCTGCAACCCTTTGGCTGACATCCTATGGGTGCGGATGAAAATCTGCTTGGATGTCTTTGTGCTGCTGGCATGAGAAGCGAGACATTCGTGAATGGCTTTTCTGAAAGATCTCTGGTGGTGATTGTTGTGTGCATCAAAAGGAAGGAAATGTACTTTACAATTAAGGTGCTGACATTTATCATAGATGAGGTTGACATACATGGTGAACCTTTCTATCGGTAGCTCTGATAGAGTCCTGGTCGTGCCTGTATTTTTTGCTTAAAATTTTACTTGGTGAACCATCGTCTATGTGAAATGAAATTTCATCCTAATTTGGCTAGCAAAAGTTAATTGTGTCACCATTTCCCACCCCCTGATACTTTATCAGTTTAACAAAAGTTAATTCTGTCACCATTTCCCTCCCCCTGATACTTTATCAGTTAGTGTTGTTTACACAGCCACCCTTCAGTCTTAATGGTTGTGGAAAGCACCATAGAAGCTGAAGGGCTCTTATTTGGTTGTGAACAACTAAACGTAACATATTCATTTGGTCTACTGAGAGGAAATGAAGGTTCTTGAGTATATGTACTTGAAATTTAATTGCATGAGGTGAATTGGTCACACAATGAATGCTGTATTCAGCAAAAACCCAATGCCACAGAAACAGCACAACAATCACCCATGTTGATATCCCAAGAAAACCAATTATCACCCATGTTGTTTTTGTTATACATTTTACCTCAAACAGGAAGTTCCATGGTTCCGAAAACTTTTCCATCTCTTCATAAAATGTGCCACTACTATATTCTGGAAAATATTTTTTCTTGTATGTATGCATTGCTTGCATTGTAGAATTATTTCTCTTGTAGTCTACAGTCATTACAAGCATAAAAACACAGTTTTTCATTGTGACGTTTCAGCAGATCATATGCTCCCTTAATCAGACTTATTTTTAGTTTTATTTACATTTATTCAAAAATAAATGTCTGATGAAGGGAGCATTCGTGTAACCGGTTCAGTTATTGCAGGATTCACCAAATCAAAAGTGACAAGCAATTAAGCTAAACCTGCTGTACCTTTTTTTCATTGTAGGCAACACTTTGGTCAATATTTTAACAAGCACTACAGCAAAGCCGCTCTTGGTCACACACAACTAAACCTTGACATTGACTGCCATGCTGGGGGCATATTTAAATATATTTTACAGAAAAAAATAACTTACATTAGTGTGCAGAGATACCAATCACACTGCCAACCTCAACTTTCATTAGAGCAGTTATACTCTCAAGTAAAATTAGATATTTTTACCAATCCAATATTTCTCTAAATAGTCTGTAATTTACTGCAATTATATTAATTTTGTGAACCTATATAAATTAAGTCCTCCTCTGTGCCTGTGCCTTCTGCGGGACGGTATGGGTTCGATCCCATGTTCAGTCTCCAGGAATTTTCGGCCGGTGGCAATCCACCATCATGAGGAAATTGGGGAGCTCCGAATGAGTAAGCGTAATCCGGTCACGAAGACCTACTACAACGGTTGGGGATACGTCACGCTGACCCCCCGACTATTCCAATCCTGGTTGAAGATCTCCACACTTAGTGGTGATGAAGGAAAGCATAGGAGGGAGGCCGGTAGGTAAGCCAAGGCCCTTCATGGGCTGTTACGCACAGGATTGTTATTTTTATATAAATTAATAAATCCTACTTTTCTATAATAGTACTTTATTTGTATCCAAAAATATTTCATATGGAGAGAGACACACACTTTCCAGAGAGAAAAAAATTACAATTATTAGAAATATTTATGCATATGGGTTGATCTGTGAATAACCAAACTGCACCATACACAATAGTATATTTAGAGAATAGATTAGTTTGAATTCATTGCATGGGTTTAGCAATTCCACTGTTGTCAAAACAACATTCGTAGCTATTCACTGACAAACAAAAAATTGATAAAGCACAACACACTTGAAAAATTTTGTTTGTGTTACATCACCTCGTTTAGCACTGACAAATTGGGCAGGTATTGTTGATATCAGGATACTATATTTTCTGTAATCAAACAAACATATCCAATCACCTGCTTGACTTGTTTTCTAAAATTTGCCAGTTTCCTAGTGTATTGCAGATAGAAAGTCATATATACACGACATTTGACCACTTGTCTACTATTCAGGATGCTGAAGAACTCCCATGTGCACTCAACACAGGGAAACCGCCATTAAAATGGTTAACTTGCTGGGACCACTATAAAACTGCACTCTCATTGAAAGTCTTCAGTAAAATTTGCTTTTTGACACTTGAAATACATTGCAAGTTCCTGTAATCTGACATCACAGTGTCAATATGTTCCAGGGTCATGTCTGTCTGCCATGCAGTATATTCAAATCCTAAAAAATAAAAGAGTATAAATAGTACATGCATCACAAAGAGACAAATGAAAAAAATATGTATATATGGTTGGGGTGGACCAATGTGATATGCTCACGTTGGCTGCTACTAATGCTTAACCATTAGGGCTGTCCCATTCGTAACAAACTGTGATTATAAAAATATATGTCATACACATAAATGGAAAAAGTTTAATCTGCACTGTGTCATGCATTTGGTTCCGACTATGGGATATGCATAGGTTTGGGTCTCCTGGGGGAAGCATAACAAATTTTCCCAAGATTTCAGCCTGTGTATGGAACCCATGGCCCCCAGCCATCGTGAGGAAATTGGGAGCTAAGAAAGAGTAGCGTAACCTGGTCATGGAAACCCACGACAATGATCAGGGGTTCGTCACGACCAGTCATGTCATGGGAAAAAGAAACTTTCCCACTGATCTCTGGATTTTTCATTTTTGTTTACACAGGATTATTAAAAAAAAGAGACACACACACCAGCTTGATAACAGCAGCATGTGAAATGCTAGCATGGTTTTACAGCAATAATGTCCTATGAATAGTATTCTGGTTTCGTTAGCAAAAAAAGTCATTTCACTCAATACATTACAAAGGTAAGGAAATTCTAAATCTAATGAATTACATTTCAATATGATGAAAATAACAACTTAGTTTGTTACATTTATTGTTACTTTTCCCTACAAAATTCATACATGCTTTTCGTAGTTTGGATTTCATACATTTATAACGGATATTAGAAACTATTACTAGTATATGTAGAAATACTGTGTGTCTGAAAACACTCCCGTTAATGGTTGCATGGATCCCTATTGTGCTCCACTGAAATGTGAGCTTTATAACAAGTCAACAATGGATATATTTCACATGATGGATGAACAGACTTTCTGCACTCTTCCACGAAGGTACAGTGGGATCCACGAGTATTACCGTGCAAATTGTCCATCACCATGTTCGTTCACTTTCTTTGACCCAATGAGAGCTTCAAGAATTAAAAGAAAAGTCAAAACAAGCTGTTGACAACTTCTGCACCAGCATACATGAAAATACATCGCTTAAAACACTTAGGATTAAGAGAAAAATTAATTAAAATAGTCATGGACAATTTTCACGGTAATACTCATGGATCCCACTGTACACTGGGAGTCAAAGTGATTAGTGTTGCCAAACTACAGAAGCATGTGAAAATAAACGAGTGGATCAATACCGTAATCCCACAACCGTGTTAAAAAATTGATTTTTTCAAACATTTACTGGAATCATTTATAGCATAAGTGTGTCATTATGTACTAGAACAAGAATTGTGGCCTTCTAAATCCATGAAACTTGACATTATAAAATATATATTAACTGTGGTTACATGCGCAGTAAATACAAATTGGATGATATTGTTAAGGCAAGAGGAGTTTAGGTGTGCATCAAGTTCATATGAACATAAACTCTTAAGATTGAATATAACTTAAGGACCTCAAAAGGGAAGTTACTTTCACAGAGCCATTTTCTAAATACTTTCTAAAATAATGTCATGCATTTCATCTCCGATATTGTAAATCAGCAAGAAATTTGTTATTTAGAAGCAGATTTTTTTTAGCAGCAAAGTATTGTGAGTATTGTCAGTTATAAACACTGCAAATCTCAATCAGTGGTTATTCACTAACTTGTTATGTAGCTACATTAACCATCCAACTTTCATGTTAGTTCTAGTGTTGCCCACGAGACGAGACTTTGGCCTGTCTCGCCTCAAAAATATTAATTTGTCTCGGGACACATGATCAATCTCGTCTCGTCTCGAATTTTTAAAAGCCTGTCCCACGGGCAACACTAGTTAGTTCAGTCTCATAGTCATAGAAGAGAGGATTCTCAGTATCTTCCAGTCAACCATGTTCTTAACTGCTTAGAATAAGTTCAGACATTGACGTTACCTTATCTCTTGTTTATTTTGTTTCAGTTTTTAAAGTCTAGTGAATACTGGTGTCATGATTTATGTAATACATTCAATTGTAACTGTTAGAGGTCTTTAGTTTGAGATTGAGTTTTGTTTTAAGTCCACTTTTATGCACAGATAGACTAATTGGGACTGGACCTACAGTTTAAAGTGGAATCTGGAACACTATATGCCTCCAACCAGGTATCGAGCTTGGGATGCTTTCATTACAAGGTGACTGCATTACCGCTATGCCATCGGGGAGGCTGCTATGGGTTTTAGTGATGATGACATGGAAGGTTTTGTTAATACAAGGTATATGTGTCAGACACAGAGGAATAAGTTGACGTTCCAATGTTTTGTTTGCTACATATTTTTAAAAATGCAGATTATATTAGTACTTACATTACTGATGTGTATATATTAATTTTTAATTTTGTTGGCCTCTGAAATTGTCAGTATTGGACCAATGGTTATAAATTAGTGGAACACCTCTAAATGTAAATTTTACCACATATCAATGAAAAATAGAATGCCTACATATGTGTGGTAAATATTTTTTTTCTACATTTCTTTTTCAAAAATAACATTTCTTAAATTTTGGAAATCATGAATAAATGTGTTTTGACACTCACCCTCTCCACTGTATTCTTCTTGGGAGAAAGTCTTGCTTGATGCAATTCCTGACTCTGGCCTAGGAAATGGAAATTCTGCAATCTCTTGCCACTGCCAACTTGTAGCTGCCTGTTGCAAAAAAGCAAATATAAACATCACTAAACATTCTAAAAATGTTCGAATTTAGTTCTACATTATCAGTACTCAGTAGTAAGTGTGTATACATTTGCATTTTATATCCATTCCATTATTTCAAAATTTCTCTATACAATTTGTAACTCTGATCAACACGAAACGTGTTCTTGTAGTTAAACATAATTCAGGTTAGCTGCTAGTGTTCTATTTCTCAATTATGACCTTTAAAGTGCTTCTGTATTTTCAATTTAGTTTTTGTTGCACCGCTTTTCTATCATATGGATCAATCGCGACAATAACTGCGAACTTATGACATATATATGATGAGACAATCATATATTAACGCCTTACCCCATGAGCATTAAAGTGCTTTTATATTATTTTTTACACAAGAAAAGGGCAAAGGCAATGTTTTCCGTGGATATAGCACCGTGTCATGAAGGCAACTTAGAAGAACATTGGAAAAACCTGTATTTTTTTAAATATATTTTTATTTACACCTTGTACTACTGCAATACAATATACATTGACAAATATGTCTTCAACAAAGTCAAGCATGCGTACGCGGAAACCAATATTTCCTTAAGAAATCGAAAAAAATGCATTGACTAACAACGGCATATTTACATCGCTGATTACTGTTATTTTAATGTGCAAGTTTATAATAATAATAATACAAATCGTAACATACTCACCCTAAGATGGCCCGGAATGTAAGTATTCTCTTGCATCTCACATTATCCTTGTCTCAAGTACCAAAAGCAAACATATATATACATCCATCTTCGACAATTTTGGTAACGACTCGACCGAACGACTGATCTCGGTTGGGTATGAGCTGCCGAGTGCTAGCGAACGGAACGACTCGAGAGCCAGCGAACGAGTGAGTTTCAATAATACGGTATATTTGATGTCGTTTGTCTTGCAACCGACTTCAGCCACCAACTCGTCAGCTAGCTACCGTAACGAGTTTCAATAATAAGCTCCCTGGTCCCATAACATTCTATGTGATTCATGCGGGAAAGCATAATTTCAGGGGCCCGTTCGCCTGAAATGGACACAGTGAGTCCGGTATCACGCAGTGATGCCAACTCTAGCATAATTGTGCTAAACGTGGTACAATTTGAACTTCACTGGCACCTAGCACCCTGTGTTTAGCATAATGGTAAAATATAGCATTATCTATAAACATGCGCCCCTGGGAGACAGATAAATTGAATTCAGAGGAATATATTTTGAAAAAACAAAAATCGCAATTTTTATTTCTTTCAAACAAAAGGTAGCATGCCGATCCAGCTACATCTGGTCCACAGTCTTCTTTTCATCTTTTCTTTATCTTTCCTTGCTTAGCTCAAGAGGAGCATTTTATTGAAGGAAATTGCTAGAAAGTTGGGGTCACAGATAAAATAAGCCGCCGCCTTTTGTAGTCGTCGAATTTTCTCAAACTTTTTCAAGTGTTATATTGAACTAATTATATTGGTTAAACCATTGTAACTAATTTAATGGAGGAAATTACCAATATTTTTTAACTAATCAACAACGCATGTTCACATCACAACTGCCCCCAAAATAAATGCATAAAATGAACTTAAGACCTATGCCATCCGAGCACAATTTAGTTGCATTTAGCAAAATTTGAGAGTTTAATCAGCACACTTTTCCTGATTGGGAGGTTGACAACGCTGAACACACGGTACTAACTGGGCTTCACATCTGTTTCTTGTCCAGCGCGGGGTGTCCAACGAGGGGAAAGGGAAGGTGAGGGTAGAATGGCAAAGACAACTTGTTCCGAGAGCTAAAAAATGCTTATATCCCAGTGTTTTGCGTTTTCGTTAGTTTCTCGATTTACTCCTGTTGCGTTGTTGTTTTTTGTTATATTTTATCTTGTTTTTTATTGTTCTTTGATTGATTTTTTTACTTCGCTTTATGTGCCACTTTTGGCTAATTTGCGAAGATGGGGAAGAGTGTTAATATGATGAAATGACCAGAAATACCGATGCGCAGGCAGAGATACGAACCCAGGACCCCTGGCGTTGTAGCGCGATGTGCTAACCACTCCGCCATGGGGGCCGCCTTTCATTGTTGTGAGCGTGGGGAATAATGACTTCTATTACTCTGGAATGCTACAAAACAAGCATAAAAGCCTATTACCGGACATAGGAAGAAAGAAGGAGCATCGAAACATTGAGGACTGCCACTCGAATGACATCTAAAGCATAAATTTTTAATAAAATCAAGAAATGCGATTTACCAGTTGGCACACATCAAACGTTACTATTCAGCAGTGACGTGCACTGAGGAGTAGCTAGTCTAGCAGAGATAGATCAATCAATCTCACATCTCGAATTATATTCAAATCACAATATTTATTGTTTTGTTGAAGCCACAGTTCATATGCAACACTTTTTCACGCCCTTCTCGTCCCTCGGTGCGTTCAACGGCCTAGCTCGCTCTTTCTCCGCCTCACAGTTCCAGGTAGAAACGGGTTTTCGAAGGGAAATTAAAGATTTTTCCCTCTACCTCCCTTGCCCCGTCGCCCCCGCTTCAATGGTTGAAAGCCCGTGCTTTCAGGTCCTCAAGTCTATCTCCTATAGGACAGATAGGGGATTGGTTTCCATTCGATTCCTTGGGTACTCCTCTAAATAACTCAAGCGAAAATTTTCTGCATTACTTATGTTCTCTGTATTTACACAACATTTTACACGTTGTACAATATGTATGTATAATATGGGATGTAGTTTTATTATTTATGCAATTGGAACGTCTTATGCAGACAAAAATGTTATGCTTTTTTTAAAATATGGAATAGGCTATATAATTATTAAATAACAAATATTAGCTCACGCTCTCTCTCTCGCTCTCGTTTTAGTAGTGTTTTATTTTAATATACTAATCTCTTGGCCTCCAATAAAAAAAATGGATAAGCTAAACAATCATAAATACGGATGTATTTATTTGAGCAAGTGAACACGCGTTCTAATTCTTGTTGTTGGTTTAGTTTATTTTACTTCGCTTTTCTGCCACATTTGGTTATCGCGAAAATGAGGATGAGTGATGATATGATGAAACTGATGAACGGACCTCACAATGAACAATTCAGGCCGGAATTCGTGACGAGCGTGCATTTTTGTTCCTATGTGTTGTACTCTGCCTGCAGTGAATAATGAAAAAATAATGCCCCTATCACACGGAACTAGATTTCTAGTAGGAATGGCCTAGTTGGCGCTGATCTGATTTTCTAGTTGGAAATCATGGCCGCCTGGCTGACTGCTTGACTGGTTTTGAGAAATAGGACATGTTCTAATTGCTACTAACTTCTTCGACTAGATTCTGTGGAACAGCCAATCAGAGCAAAGTTTGGCCATGTGAAGATAATCTGTGAGTTTGCAAAGTAGCCTCTTTTTGTCTGTGGTTTCCGAGTGCATACAGCACGAAAGGCATGTTTACAAATGAAAAAGCTAAAATATTCTTCCATACGTGTATAGTAAACGTTGTAAAGTATGTATTTTATCAGTGCCGTTCTTCTCTACCTAAAACCATTTAATGCGAAGCGAGATTCCTCTCGGTTGAATAGTTATCGTATTTTAAAAGTGTGAAGTGATACGTTGTTTACATATCGCGCGGCCGCCATTATGGGAACGAAAGACTATCGACAAGTACGGTGCAACAAGTACCGTGTGAGGCCAAAACTAGCAAATGGGTAGCCAGTCCAGCGACAACTAGAGCATTCCAACTAGAAATCCAGTTCCGTGTGATAGGGGCTTTAGAAATGAAAAATGTATCCCAGAACTCAAAAAGCCAAATGAATATCATTGAAGAAAGTACAAAAAAGGTTTGTTTAAAGGTCTGTTTTGTTACCCGTCGCTTTTTTAATCGGAAAAAGTAGCTAAGGGCTTGGAAAGTCGTGAGGGACAATCATAAACAGAGAATTCTAGGCTCCTGATTTCACAGTGCCCTGCAGATGCACTGCGAGGAAATTATTTGTATTTTCTTCTCTCTTCCATCGCTTTACCTAACTTCTGCCATGACGATGAACGTTGATTAAATTAAATGGGTGAAGAGTGGTTGCAAAGAAACACTCATGCAAAGACCAGGGCTCGAGCCCAGATCCTTCAGTAACAAGGTCGTGAAATGGAAAAATTAGGGAAATCAAACAATGCAATTTTTTTTTTTAAAAAAAACGTTAATCATATATAAAGATGGTATTTCAAAAATTCAATTGAAAATGACTACTCAGGAAAAATGCAGTTTGCTTTACCGATACCCACGTATCCTCTGATGTTTGTTCTCGGCCGACCTCCGTGGGGAGTGCAAGTGGTCCCGGATCTGTACCCGATGGAGGTATATAGTGGTTCGGTTCCCACATTAAACTATAGGTCTAGTCCCGATTAGCCTTTCTGTGTATAAAATGGACTAAAAACGTCAAATCAACCATCAAATCAACCAACCGTGGGGGAGCGGTTACCACAGCGCTCTACGACACCAGGAGTTCCGGGTTCGAACCCCTACCTGGACATGGGTGTTTTTTGTATTTGTCCCTTCATTAATTTTGTCGTATCATCTTCGCGATTAACCAAATGTATCAAATAAGCAAATCAAATCAAATCATTCATTGATTGATTGTTTGATTTGGTTTATTTTACTTCGCTTTCCGCCATATTTGGCTAATCGCGAAGACGATACGATAAAATTGATGAAGGGACACACAAAGATCACCCATTGCCAAGCCGAGATTCAAACCCCGCATCTCTGGCTCAGTACTCAAATCAAATCGTTTTTGATTTTCGAAAGTGGGTGGAAGTTATGTGTACAATTTTTTGTAGTCATTCCTAACTTTGCAATTTTTCCTGTATTTGACGTTCTTCTTTTAGGAATACTGGACCCTAAAAAAAGGGAAGGGGGGGCATTATGACCTGTTGGGTCGCCACTCATTGCTACCACAAGTGTCGACGTCACCGCACGTCACTGCTATTCAGGTACGTTCATAGATGCAAGAATAAGTTGTTACCTCTTCAAAAATAACTTTAAAGGTTATATTTTTATATTTTAAAAAAGTCGCACCCATAACAACACGAATTCACACGCCCGTGCCTTCCCTTCCAGCAACACCACGCTTCGCCACTGGGCTAGATGCCTACGTTGTTAGGTTATACTAGCTGGGTTTCGTCCTATTTGCCTAAATAATATTTTTTCATTGTACTTATGCTAATGGAACCTAACCTAACAGGCTTAACCTAACCTCGTAAGCATTCCTCGTCTCACGTTAGAACGAGAGGTTGCCGTAGTGTTGTGCGATAGGGGAGACCACCGTCCGAACACGAAGATGTGTCTCATAAAAATCACGCTGTGAGTGACGTCATAAATCATACACTTAAAATTGCTAATGGACATTTCAACTATGACATGAAAGACGTTTTAAATCTATTCATTTTACTGATAATGACACCAAAATGAAATGTGCAAAATATCTCGGCGATATTTGTTTTGCGAGATACACGCCTTCAAATACAGCTGAAATTCTCCTCCTACGTCACAGATTTGAAAACGTCCTCTGCACAGACTAGACAAGCCTGACGCCATCCTTTAGAAATGCGTGCAGGCAGGGCTTCTGCTCGTCCAGTAAACTAGCATCATAGAATAGTAAGGTTATAGAAGGGGAAGCTATATTTAAGGCCGAGTCTGCTGACACGCACGTGGCAGTAGCAAGAATAAGCGTCGAATTTGCTCCTGCCACGTAATTCGTCTGCTAATCAATGACAGAGGATGTTACAAATCTTAAGAACAGATGAAGACGAGTGACCGAAGTGTCACAAATTGACGACGCAAGACACAAACCTGCGCCCAAAATGGAGGGAGGGTTTGGTAGTGTCTGATGCCACGTTCTTTTTCTGCTGGGACCTCAAAAAAAGATTCGCGTGGCAGCAGACTCGGTCTTTGTTTTATCGTGATTTCATCATGCTATATATGCAATTACGTCTGTAACACATACTGTGAAGTTGTAGCGAAACCTTTCACAAAAATGTTTTGAGATTAGGTCCCTCAGCATTCTTCTAATAATAAACCTAAATGCTCTCGTAGTTAGGTTAGGTTCTGTTAGCATTAAAATAATATCGCTAAATGCTTTCTAAAGAAAATGGTTCTAAATTACCTGTACATTCATTCCTTAACATCCTCTTAGCAGACGAATTTTTGTTTTCTTATATTAATTGAAGTATCGTAGACTAGTTGGAATGAATGTACAGGTAATTTAGAACTTTTAGAAAGCATTCAGCGATATTACTTTAAGGTAATGCGAACAGATTAAAAACCTACAAGGGACCTAAACTTTTTACTAAGGTTCGTATTGAACAAAATCTAAAAATATTTTTGTGTAAGTAATCGCTAAAACTTCACAGTAGGTGTGGTGTTACAGACGTAATTGCATACATAGCATAATGAAATCGAGAAAAAAACAAAAATAAATTGGTTTGTGAAAACCGTCTGTATGTACACTAAAGTAGTGAAAGAACACTTCGACAAATGCTAGCAACTCCAAACTTAATGATGTGAAATTATAGTTGCTCTTGTAGAATATCATGTTGGGGAAGCCTTCGGACTGTTCTGCTTAACAGGAAGGTAACAAACGTATTTTATTTCATAAGGGAAGTGGGCGACTCCAGAACATTTATTTTTTATTTATTTATTTTACCCTGTTTTTATGCTAATCTCCAAAGCAAAAAAAATCCAAAAAACCCAAATTTTACCTTTTTTATAGTGAAAAATAATTATTTTTTAATAAAGGCCAAAACACCTGAACTTTACCATTTTTTATAGTGTGAATTTCACAATTCCTATAGTCTATAGGGCAAAATGACCATATTTCAAGCAAGTATTTACAATTATCATATTTTTTAAAAAGAAAATAGATGTGTACAGTACTTGCTGTACAGTACAGCGTAGTGCAGTGAATGTGTGTGTATCTACAATTGAAAATGTAGATACATGTACGTCTGAAAAATGTACATGTCTGTAATTTTTTTTAGAGAAAAGCAAAATGTTATATTTATAAAAATATATATGCACTTCGAAGTATATAATGCTAATAACATATAAAATTTATAATTATTTTTTATTGAGTATAAATAATTTTAACATTTTAAAAAAATATATATAAAACCAAACATTTTTTTAAAAAAAAATATTAAATATATAAAAACCAAAATAAATTTTTATTTTTAATTTTTTTAAACATATACAAAATTTAACATTTCTTTTAAAAAATATATATATAATTATATATATACAAATTATATAAAAAGAAAGAGAAATAAAATTAATAATAACCAAAAACAAGATATTATGTGTACAAAAATATATACCACATCAGACATAAATAACGAAGATACAGATATTCCAAATTTTCTAGCAAAATTTGAGCCAAAAATTATAAATGCAATTCAAAATATACTTGAAATAAGTTCTCTCAAAGTATATTTTATTTTATCATCAAATTATAGAAATTCTAAAAATGAAGAAAAATAATGTACACACCGTACCAATGTATTATTTCAATATTGTAATGATATTCATAATTTGCAAGATATCTATAAAAATATTTGCAAAGAACTTAAGACAAAACACCAAGAATTCCAAGATAGAGGATCTGGATGGACACTTTGTGATACAAATCATGAACTTAAATAAAAAAATAGCAAAATATGTCCCCCTTGGGGGTGGATCAAGTTATATTGAATTACCCGACCAGATCAAAAACAAAAATGCCGTAGTAAATATTCAAAATGAAGATAATAAATGTTGTCTCTGGTGCATCATAGCCTATTTTCATCCAGCACCTCACAATAAACATCGTGTGTCTAATTACAATTACCCTGAATATATAGCAGAGTTTCATATACCTATGTCAGGCATAACATATCCTGTCAATTCAAAAAACAGCACTGCTATCAGTCAATTTAAAAAACAATGGGAAGAATACTACAAACAACCAATAACAGTGCTTGTTTTTGGCTATAATAAAAATCATGTTATTTATCCACTCAGACACAAATGGTCAGCAGATGGTGCACATGTTATTAGATTATTATTTGTTACAGAAAAAAAAGAAGCATTTTTGTCTTATACAGGATTTATCACGATTGATAACAAAACAAATAACATTACATCAACATAGAATAGCAATATGTGATCGATGCTTGTCAAAAGTTTATGGAAGAGGTGAGAAAAAATGTGAAGAGCAATTAAATGAACATATTCAATATTGTTCTCGTTACCCCCTTGAAACTTATAATTTTTCAACCAAAAGTGTAAAATTTAGTAATTTTAATGCATTGATACCACATCCATATGTAATTTATGGTGATTTCGAAACAATATATGAATTAATAGCAACATGTTTCCCAGATCCAAATGTATCAAGTACCACACATATAGCCAAACATAAAGCATGTGGTTTTGCACTAAAATTAATAAATACTTATGAACCGAATAAATCAGAAGAATGTGTTTATCGAGGCAAAGATGCACCGGAAAAAATTATACAAAAACTTAAAGAGTGGGTACAAAAATGTGGTCCAAACTTATGTAATGAAAAATCAATGAAGCCTCTTACACCAGAACAACAACTGGAACGTGATAATACTTTAAGTTGTAAATACTGTAAAAATAATTTTAATTCAGCCCATACAAAAGTTCAACATCACAATCATTTTAGTAGAGAATATATTATTACAATTTGTAAAACATGTAATGTGAAAATAAATAAACCGAATTTTATTCCAGTATTGATTCACTATTCAAAAAATTTTGATTCACATTTATTTATTAAATATTTAGATTATGATACAGAGAAAATTAATATTATACCACAAACAACAAATAGATTTATTACCATAGAAAAAAAACTATCAGATTAAAAAATGGAAAACCAGTTGTTCTTAGATTCCTGGATACATATCAGTTTCTTCCAACCAGTTTATCTACTCTAGTGAGTAAATTAACCAACGAGGAACTTGTTTATACAAAATAATATTTTGGAGAGGATAAGATAGATTTGTTAAAAAGAAAGGGGGTTTACCCATATGATTACATGGATGATTTTGAAAAATTTAAAGAGACACAGTTACCACCAAGAGAAAAATTGAATAACAAACTTCGAAATAAAGAATGTAGCAAGGAAGATTATCAACATGCACAGAGAATTTGGAACATACTAAATTGTACAACAATGGGCAATTATCATAACAATTACTTGATGTTAGATACTCTCCAGTTGGCTGATGTGTTTGATAATTTTCGAAAAACTATTTTTAGAGAATATGGACTAGATCCTGTATTTATGTACAGAACACCAGGTTTATCCTGGCAGGCTATGCTGTTATATACTGGAGTTGATATTGACCTCATTAACAATATTGACCAGTTCATGTTTGTTGAATCTGCTAAACGTGGTGGCATAGTTCAGTGTCCTAAAAGATATGCAAAAGCAAACAATAAATATTTACTTAACTATAATCCTTGTCAACCATCAAAATACATATTATACATTGATATGAATGACTTATATGGGAAAGCTATGATACAATATCTCCTAATTGGTAATTACAAATGGATGAGCAAGGAAGAACTTGAAAAGAAAGAATTCTTAGATTGGCCTGAAGATTGTCCAGTGGGTGCTCTCTTAACCCTAGGATGCATGTCACTTTTTTTTTACAACTTTACATATGTGGGGTCAATTTGACCCCAATGCAATTATGCATTGAAATAAGTACGACAGAGTAAATAGTTCAGCTAATATGGTTTATTGATCAATAATTTATCTGAATATAACATAGGAAACAATTACCCTTTCATTATTATTATTTAACCTCCCCCCCAAAAATAACAATGTATTAACAATTCACTTTTCTACATATTAATGGTAGTTACACTTCGCTCGCAATTATCAGAACTTCAATTGATCTGAGAAACAGTATTTTAGAGATAACACAATACAGCACTAAATATTATTTTATCTAGAACAAATAAATTTTAAAAAAATAAAATAATAATAAAAAAGAAATAAATAGAGGAATGTGCCGGCCTCTCATGGCAATTAAATACACCTCAATCGCATTCTGAGCACACCACAATCACACTGCTGTGGAGCTTGCAAACAGGTTTCCCACACCTTCTGCAATGTTCCGTCGTCATCCTGTCCTCTTGTCTTGTGCAGACCTGGCATCTTACTCTTTTCTTTGAAGATCTATCCTCCAGTCTCTGTGTCTGCCTTACTACGCCGCAAAGTTTCATTGCCTCGGTTACTGGTTTCTTCATGTTCAAGCTTTGGCACCTCCCCCGCATGTGAGGAAGAATCAACACATTCTCCAACTCGATAAGGAACATACGGCGTCTGTGACTGACGCCCGGATGGTAATTAGAATGCTGTGACAAGTAGCATGTGTATGCATTGATAACGACTA
This sequence comes from Lepisma saccharinum, assembly GCF_977018435.1. Classification (NCBI taxonomy): domain Eukaryota; kingdom Metazoa; phylum Arthropoda; class Insecta; order Zygentoma; family Lepismatidae; genus Lepisma; species Lepisma saccharinum. The sequence continues at coordinate 22,945,998 of NC_139241.1, read as the reverse complement.
CATTGATTACACTATAGAAGATGGCCATTGGCCATCGACGTTTCTGTCTTCTGCAGGTGTATGTTTGAACCAGTTTGTCCATCGCGTCCAGTCCACTCTTTGTTTGGTTGTAAAACTTTATGGTTTCTGGCTTCTTCTTAGGATCATAATCATCAATTTGTATGTCATGGTGCATGGTGCTGAGTAGAATGACATTCTTGTTTTTCTTCGGCACGTAGCTTACCAGGGTCTCATTTTCATTGAAGGCGAATTGTGATGTGCAACGCTGTCTTGTCTTGATATTGGTAAGTGCAGGTGGAATTTCACGTTTGTTTTTCTATACTGTTCCAACAATGGTTACATTTTGTAACAGGAGATCGATAGCCAAGTCATGACTTGTGAAAAATTGGTCCGTTGTGATATTTCTTCCAAAGTTCCGAAGTGTGTAGCACAGTTTCTTCACGACGTTACTGGCGAGGTTCTTTTGAACTGGCTCTCCTGGCTGACGTCCCAAGTAGATTAGACCGTCTTTGGCGTCAAAGTTATCAGCATCGCACAACCAGAAGATCTTGATGACGTATTTGGCCGGCTTATTTGGCATGTATTGCACGAACTTGCATCTCCCACGGAAAGGCACTAACTGTTCATCAATCGTAAGAAAGGCGCCAGGTACCATCATTCTGCGACAGTTTTTGATAAAAAGTGTCCAGATATATCGAAATGCAGCCATGTGATCAGTCTCCAGACGTGCAGCGCGAGTATGTTTGTCATCAGATCAGAGCAATATTCTGATGTCTTCGAAACGATTTACTCCAAAGGTTGCTTTGTACTTCGGGTTGGAGAATTTGTTGAGAAAAATCTCACGAACAGGAGCTCTCAGTTGGCCTCGATCCGCGCCAAATACATCTGCGCATGCGCACTTTGCAGTGAGTCATGGCAGGGTGGGTGGTTGACCTTGAGATGATTGCGTTTAGTTTGGGCATAATTGAACATAATATGTAGGATCAATTTCCCTTGATGAATGTTTTCCTTCTGTTTTCAGGCTGGGGTCAAAATGACCCCACACATGGAAAGGAGGGGTATTGTTACAAAAACGTTAAAAGTATAATTTATAATAATATGTAAGAAATTTATTTATACATGTTCCTATAGCTGAAGTAGCATGGTAAGATGTCACAGAAAATCAGAATTATTTTTTTAGATTTTATTATAAAACCAGGAAATAAACAGACAGTGGGGTCAAAATGACCCCACACATGCATCCGAGGGTTAAATGTTGATATGTTATATCCAATTCATCTCCATGACTATCACCATGGATTAGCTATGGCACCAGTTTCTCAGAATGTCCCAGGTACAGAAGAAACAAAATTACTGTCATCTTTCGAAACTAAAAAAAAATTATCATGTTCACTATCGACTGTTGCAATATTACAAAGAGCAAGGTATGAAAATTACCAAAGTTCATCAGGGGTTAAAATTTGAACAAAGTAAATGGCTAAAACCTTATATTGAGAAAAATACAGACAAACGAAAACGAACAGATTCGAAAGTTGAGCAATATAATTGCAAATTAATGAATAATTCAATATATGTGAAAACTGTACAAGATAATAAGAAACATGTAGTGTGTAATTTAGAAAATGAACCAAGAAGAATTCAAAAACTTGTTGATGATCCTAGATTCATAGGTTTTACAGAAATTGATGATAGCAATCTAGCTCTTATTGAAAGAAGAAATACTAATGTAAAATGTAATATGCCAATAGCTGTAGGTACTGCAGTTCTTGAATTGTCTAAATTAGAAATGTATAAATTTCATTACAATGTGATGAAACAGAGATACGGAAATAAAATTGAAATATTATATATGGATACTGATAGTTTTATATATGAGATAGAAACAGAGGATTTGTACAGTGATTTGCTAGATATGGAAGAACATTTTGACTTTAGTAATTATCCAGAAAATAATCTATTATGCAGTCTTAAAAATCAGATGATCCCTGGGAAAATGAAAGATGAAGCAGCTGGAAATATAATAACAGAATTTGTTGGTCTAAGACCAAAAATGTATTGTATGAAAATAGATGGGGATTAAAAGAGCTAAAGGTGTGAGTCAACCATGTAAAAGAGAACTTACAATGGAAGATTTTAAAGAATGTTTATTTGAAAAGAAAACAAGAGAGATGTCTGCATATCATTTAACTGACAAAATAGATGCTGTCTATATGTCATTAAAAAATTAAATAGCCCTCGATGGCAATGACAATAAATTACAAATATTAGATTGTAACATCCATACTAGAGAATATGGACACCGTAATACAAGTAAACATTGTAATAAATGTTTACGATTTTAAAAAATTGATATAAATATTAATATTATTATTATTTTTTAATATTTTTCTTATTTATTGTAATATTTATTTGAGTTAGGTGATGGTAGAGTAGCCTAAGGGTAAATTTTTGCTCTAAAAATAAAAATAAATAAAAATATATTGTATCATATTGCATTATATATATATATTAGTATTAAATAGTATAAAAATTAAAATTGTTCTATCACTCTCTCATTCTTTACATCATATATGTATGATTTCTCTACAACTAAAATTGCATTGCATATTGTATTTCTTGTAGAGTTTCTTGAAACTCGCATATTAACTTAATGTTTGTCCGATGATTTATAATTACCATTTTTTTTTTATGCATTGATTAAAAACATTGGTCTGTGAAGAATGAACTCATCTGGATTATAATACATATCTATGTTTCCTTCAGTTACTCTTTTAAATGCTTCATATAACTTCAAATAATCTTGTTCTGCAATGTTTAAATTATAATTTTCACGAGGGAACACCTCATCTCTACCATTCTTCAAATACATATTTTTAACTTTACAAGTATCAAACTGGCTGCTATCCTTTTCCTGATTGTCATCTCTCCCTGTCTGAAACAACACATCTACAAACTCTGGCATGTCGTATCGTAAATATTGAAACTGATTAGTAATGTCAAATTAAAAAAAAATACCCTCCACTGGCTTCTGTATGCATTGATATGTATAAAATTGAATCGGAATTTGAGGATTTTTCAAAATGTTTTCTTTGTATTTGAGAGCATAATTAGACTCATATTCAACTATAGGCATTCGTAACTCCATAGACTGGATCACACATTTTGCAGCTTCGGGAAAACTAGCCTCATTTGCTGTTCCATCTGCATTGAAAGTTTTGTATCTCATAATGGCATTATGATCATTGGGTGCTCTGCGAAATATGACACAGACCACCTTTTCACATAATTTCTTTATAATCAGAGAAAAATCCAAATACCAATCTCATGGGGAACAGTACTGTGTGACTATTTGCTTGAATTTTTGTTCCAGCTTCGAACCTACCAACTTTATAATAAGCACTCTCTGATTTGGATAGTTTCAATGTCCCCACTGTAGTTTATGTAATTCCAGGGCAATCAATCATGTCAATCACTGTACCATGCTTCCTAATTTCAATTTGAGACAATAAGAATGGAACAAAATTATCTATAAGTTTTACATTAGCCCCGGAGGGGGGATATTCTTCACCATTACTTTGTTTTACAATATAAAATTTTATATACAGATCTGATCTATGTGGATGAATGAACCCATCCCCCACTCTAATGTCATACTGTATCTCTTTGTTGGGCTGATTCAAATTTGCAAATGTCCTCCTGTTTGGAGGGAAGGAATGCAATTCATAACTCTCGATATTTTCCATCTTGGTATTTATTTATATATTTTAAATATTAATTTCTATTATTGCAGTGCTATTAGCACCAGAAAAATCGATGATTTCATTTTTCTCATTTGTAATTGTTTTCTCTATGTAATTAACTTTATCAATAGACACAGGGAAATAGACTGGTGGGATTGGGGAATAGAAGATGGGTTCCATAAATTCTGAATTTGGTATAAATGTAGCAATGATAACTGTTTCTTTGTGACTACCAATCGAATTTTCTTCTGCTTTGATAATCATACCTTTGGCAATGTTGCAGTGAATATTCAATGGCTCTATAGCTAAGAATTTTGGTATAAATTTACCTATGTGCCTAACACCTGGTTCTAATTTGCTATTGTTCTCGAATCCTAGAAGTTCCCCCACGGTAGATAAGTCCACTGTTTCATTGGTAGACACAATCTCCACTCTGTGTTACAGAATTTTGAGATAGCAATACAGTGTCTGGAAGTTCAGATTGTAAAGTAGATAAGTTATACTGTCCAGGAAGAATAATATTTATTACATTACCTACTAATATAGTATTGTTGTAGTTAGTTACATTCGGAATTAGATACATACTGTAGAATGCTCTCAGAGCTATGGATTTTGGATAGATAATATCATCGTAGAGATGTAGTTTCAAGACCGAAGTCTCGCTGGAGAGATGAAAAATTCCCATATTTAATTTATAATACAGCTTTTTGAAAACCTTTTAATTTGATGTATGGTATTTTATTCAATATTCTGAGCATCGTAATGCAAACATGACCACATATAATTTGATCGAAATCTTGAATACGATCGTCGTTTTAATAAACCTTAACATGTTTTAAGTAACGAATTAATTCTGTAGGCGGTACTTCTCCGAAAGAATCGAAAATAAAACATTGTTATTTTGTTTATAATAGCATATCCAGTGGGTACCAATGTTTTCGGACTTACCCAAATTGACCACACCACATTCTCGAGAATGGGGATTACCTTTAGGGAGAGAATCAGACACGAAAACACCCCTGAAGTGTTTAATTTTAAATATCTTACCTAAAGATTCAATGTCTTGGTTCGTGAGTGCTTCTTCTTTTTCTTAATTTTCTAAGTGCTCTGGACTTCACACAACTGCCTAATTTTTTCTCCATAGCAAGATTATGACACTTTTGCTCTTCTAGTTCTGCCTTATTGTTTTTTGAGTCGAAAACAGTTTTGGCAATAGCAGCACTGCCCCCAGCTAAGCTTCCCCCGGCCCCCGAAGCTGCCAGGATAGCTGGAATGCTGAATATGAATCCTCCACTATGTGTTTTTATATTGTATATTGCAATCGTTTTAATTGTTGCGTACTGAGTAATAATTTCATTCCATTTCCTTTGGTTATACATTGTCTCTTCTTTTCTTGTTGTTTTTTTAGTAAAAAACGAATTAATTTTTAAATTTTTAAGATTGTAATATGGTATTTGGTATACAACTCCTTTAGCTTTCATGTTGTTGTTAATATTTATTATTATTATTATTTTTCAGGATATTTATATTATATATTTATTTATTACAAACCCCACCCTAATTTTTGTTTTGTATTCATAGCAATAGTTGTACCCAATGCTGTTATTCTTTCACCCAAAGAAGCATCTCTGCTAGTTAATCCTCCAAATGCTGCATCCTTTAATTTTTGATCAGCCACATGACGATCATCCAGATCTTTGTGTGTGTTGTATGCAATGTCATGTTCTTTACAAGCTACATAGAGAGGATTAATACCCCTGTCTCCTCTTTCCAACCTTTTTTCAAGTTTTGTCCCCGAACCACAGTATAGGTAACCAGGTACGTGTAATTCGAATGGAAGTTTATTAATAATATCATTCACCAAACCTCGACCCTCTGATATATTCCAGAATTTAGGAGGTAAAGTGTTGATTATCTTAATTAAGTACCCTATACCTTTGGGATCATTTACAAAAAAATTAGCTAGTTTGTCACTGATCATGTTTACACTACCCACTTTCTCGTTGTAAAAATTTTTGTTCCCAGCATTTTCTTCCCCTGTTATAACCAGCAATCTATCTATGAGTTTTCTTACATCGTTTACCCACACAAATTGTTTAGGTAAAATATTGTATTGTTTGATACCACTACCGGTTTCGAGCTGGTTCCGGATGGGTTTGATCAGATTTTTGTATTTATCACCAGTAGTGGGGTTTGTGGTATAACCAGCACCACTTAAGCACCACTTACAAGTGTAGAAAAGGTGAAGCCTCTCAGACAGATTTGCCTACACTTAAAACAATGGCAAGAGGGGCTTATACCCCAATTCTTCAGGTGTGATATGCCCTGATTTTTTAAGAATTTTGAATTCTAGTGTAGAAAAGGTGAAGCCTCTCAGACAGATTTGCCCACACTTAAAACAATGGCAAGAGGGGCTTATACCCCAATTCTTCAGGTGTGATATGCTCTGAATTTATAAGAATTTTGAATTCTAGTGTAGAAAAGGTGAAGCCTCTCAGACAGATTTGCCTACACTTAAAATTATGTCAAGTACCCATATCATCTTATTGTTTATAGTGTGTTTTTTCTGTCAAAATACCTGGAGACCCAGTAGAGTGTAGTGCATAGCCCCATGGTTTTTATTGCCTTGCAATCAGGAGGCCTTTGGGTTTGAGTCCTCATAAAATATGAAGCCTCCCCTGATGGCAAAATGTTAATATTGTTGCCTTGTAAACAAGAGGCTCGGGTTTGAGTCCTGACAAAATGTGTAAGATTGAAATACATGTTGCAAAATAATATCTCCATACGTGAGATTTTGAGAATAATTATTGTTAGTTGATATATAATTGATAGCTCCCAGATCTGAAAACCTGGAAAAAAGTGTTTTACAACAGCATAAAAAGAGCAAAATTATTTTATATTGGGGATCACCCGGGCCAAGTTATTGTTTTGGCATAGTTCTGTTTTTTTTTTTGGACCAAGAAATTTTATATAAATAAACAACAAAAATGCCAAAACAAAAATATTGCAATCAGTGTAATAAAAATATATCTAGTTCTCATTGGGCCAGGCACCGGCATATTTGCGACCGTAAGAAATGCAGAAAGGCCATGAAAATGTGTCCAAGATGCCACAAAATATTAAGCAAGGCATATTACAAATGGCATAAGTGTAATTCTTATGCACAGTCATCAACATTGCCCTCACAACCATCCACATCTGGTCTGAAAAGGAAGCATGAATCACCTGTTAATGCTGGACCTGCAAAGCAGCCACGCTATGCACCACCTATCCCTAGCAGTTTTAAAGGCCAATTAAGAGATCACTGTTTTGAATCAAAGCAAAAATGTGGTATTAAGAATTTTTTGAACAGTGTAAATCCTGATGTGCAGGCAATTCTAAATACACAAAATGGCTCTTATAAGCTGTCCCTCAAATTGTTTGCACAATATAAGAAGCCAAATGGCACAAAATTTACACAGCCCCACATAACAGAAACTGTACCGGTATATTCAAATGCAAATTCAGACAAAATAATAAGCAGTTTGATAGAACAATTGAATATTAAACACTCTGAATTTGCAGCAAAAGAGTCTGGATGGAGCCTATGCGGATCTCCACACAAGTTATATGTTAATATTTCTGAATTCAACCCATTACAAGGTTCCACTTATGTGCCATTACCTGCCAATATCAAAAACAAAACAGCCGTGGTTAATATAAAAAATAATGACCAGAAATGCTTTTTGTGGTGTATTTTAGCTGCTTTGTATCCAGTTTCAAGGAATCCTCAGAGAATAAGTTATTACAAACAACATGAGCATGATTTTGATGAGGCAATGGAGGGTTTAGAATATCCAATGTTTGTTCAGAATATTGATAAATTTGAAAAAAAGGCCAGGAATATTAATGGAAAACAATTATCTATTAATGTATTTATTTGTTCCACTGGCCGTGACAATTGCTTGATAGATCCTCTCAGAATCAGTACACTTGATGATGAATCTGCTGTTCCGATTGATCTGCTCTTAATTGAAAAGGATGGCACAAATCATTACACTCTGATACATAATCTTGAAGCTTTAGTGAGAACACAACTAGACAAATCCAATACAATATTCAAGTTGTGCAGAAGATGTTTAAGTGTATTTGATGGTAGAAAAATGGTGAATGGGGTTCGGGAAGAGAATGCAGAAATTGCTAAAAACAAGTTAATTGAGCATCTGAAATACTGTGGCAATTATAAACCTGTTCATATGGTGATGCCTAATCCAAGTGAAAATGCAAAATTCAAAAAGTTTGAAGCCTTGTTGGAACACCCAGCATATATTGTCTGTGATTTTGAATCAAATCTCAAACCTCTTGCATTCTGCAATCCAGATCCTGAAGAATCTTCAATTACACCATACCAGCTACATGAACCTTCCAGTTTTTATTATGTGGTTGTACAGGATGGTGTTGTTAGTAAAGAAAATTTATACATGGGAGCAGATGCCATCAAAGAATTTGCACATAGAATAGAAAATGAGTGCCATGACATAGCATCTAATGTTCTATTAAAATCAAAACCCATGTTGCCTTTAACAGAGAAACAGATTGAAGATTTCAACAATGCAGAAAAATGCCCGGTATGTGATTCTGAATTTTCAGATACAAATATCAAGGTGAAACACCATTCTCATACAGATGGTAAATTCTTAATGGCCCTGTGTAATAGCTGCAATATTCAGATCCAGAGACCAAAATTTGTCCCTATATTTTGCCATGTAGCATCCAATTATGATTTTCATCATCTGATCAGATATGAGGGGTTTGACAAGCAGAATTTAAATATTTTAGCTGAAAATGATGAGAAATATATTGCTATTAGCAAAATAATTAAAGTTAATGGTGTTTCTATTCACATAAGATTTCTTGATTCTTACAGAATTTTATCGGCTAGCCTGGCTACACTGGCCACTCAATTATCTGATGATCAATTCAAAATCACATGTGCCTTGTTTCCAAATCAGGACCTGAAATTAATTAGGCGGAAGGGTGTATATCCATATGATTATGTTACAGATTTTTCTAAATTTGATGAGTGTTCTCTGCCACCAAAACAACAGTTTTACAGCAAAATCAGAGCATCTGGAATCACTGATGATGATTATCACCATGCCCAATTGATGTGGAACAATTTAAAATGCAAGACATTTGGTGATTATCACATGGCATATTTGAAACTTGATATGACCCTCTTAGCTGATATATTGCAGGCATTCAGAAAATCTTCCATGCAAAATTATAAGCTGGATCCAATGTATTTTTACAGTGCTCCGGGCCTAGCATGGTCTGCAATGTTTTTGAACACTAAAATGCAATTGGATCTGAACCAGGATCAGGACATGTATCTGTTTATGGAACAATGTATAAGAGGAGGCATGGTGCAATGTTCTCAGAGATATGCCAGAGCAAATAACAAATATATTCCTGATTATGATCCAGCACTGCCATCAAATTATATACTGTATGTGGATGCAAACAGCCTGTATGGTTATGCCATGATGAAAAACTTGCCACATGCAGGGCTTGAGTGGGTTGAAAATTTCAATATTGAGAATCTTCAGGATTTTGATGACAGTGACTATGGCCTCTTCTTAGAGGTTGATCTGACAATTCCAGATAATTTACACAACACATTTTCTGATCTGCCCCCAATTCCCGAGGTTCAGTGCTCACCTGGCTCTAAACAGAAGAAATTGATGATGACACTGGAGCCAAAACAGGGCTATGTCATATATTACAAAAACCTCCAGTTCCTGATGAAACATGGTGTTCAAGTGAGCAAAGTTGGCAAAATTTTGAGGTTCAGGCACTCAAAATGGTTGGAGCCATATATTAATACAAACACAGAGCTTCGAACATCTGCAAAGAGCCAATTTGATAAGGCCTTGTTTAAATTGATGGTCAATTCTGTGTATGGCAAAACTATTGAAAATGTCAGAAAACATACCGATGTTAAAATAATTACTGACCCCAGCCTGAGCAAAAAATTGGTTGCAAAGCCTAATTTCAATTATAGAAGAATTTATGATGAAAATATGGCACTCTTCAACATGAAAAAAACAAAGATTAAGTTTGATAAACCTATTTATGTAGGGGCTGTGATATTGGAATTGGCCAAATTACATATGTTAAAATTGTATTATGATGTGCTGAAACCTTTTTATGGTGATTGTGTAAAATTGATGTACATGGACACTGATAGTTTTGTTCTTGATATTCAAACAGAAGATGTTTATCAAGATATCGCACAGCCTGAATTGTTTCAATACTTTGATACCAGTGAACATACAGAGATTCAACACCACAAAAAAAAAGGTGCCTGGCAAGCTAAAAGATGAGACACTTGGTGATGTTATTGTGGCATTTGCTGGGTTAAGGGCCAAAATGTACAGTTTTGAGACATGTAGTGGCGCTGTTGCCAAAAAGGCCAAGGGCATTGGCAGAGTTACTGTTGAAAAAGAGCTCCAATTTGAAGATTACAAAAATTGTCTCAAATTATGTAGCACAGTCAGAACATCAGAAAATAGAATTCAGAGTGTGGATCACTTATTGACTACAAATATTGTAAGAAAAGTGGCTCTGGACCCACATGATGATAAGAGATGCATTTTATCATGTGGCATACATACTTTACCTTGGGGGCATTGTGATTTGAAAAATGGAAATCAATGCCCAATTACAGAGCATGATTTGAAATAAATAAACATGCCTATGAACTTATTTGGGTTCAAAAAACAGGCTATTATGGAGCTGCCAACACCACAACCCTCTTCTGATATGATATCTAAACTGAGTGGCTTGTTAATTATTCATCTGAACAGCATACTTACAGATGTTGATGATGAAACAGGCAAAATATTGTACATATTTAACAATAATTTAAATCATTACCAATTACCTGTAGGTGGGCAATTGCAATTTATTACAACCCCTGAGGGTGATGTCAAGATTTCAGTAGGGAGAAATATTTATAGATTTAAGCACTCAAACATGATTTCTGGCACTGTTTATACTGTTTCTGCTGGTGACTGCTTATATATTGAGGTCCCGGGATCATATGACAAGCTTATACCCTTTTTTATAGAATTAAGAATCAGATACTCTATAATAAATAACCACTAAAACAAAAATGCCTAATGATATATTTGGCCATACAAGGCATGAAGATCACAGTGATGAGATTCTGATGCTTGATGTCAGAGTCAAGAAATTAAGAAGTGATTTACAAGCTTTACAAACCACACTCAATGCCAGTCTTCAATTAGAAATTACAAATTTACAATCACAATGCATGGACCCTCTTCTTAAAATTGATTCTGAACTCAAAGTGCTGCTTCAGAAATATACTGATCTGGCCACATTAGATAATTTTCAAAGTTTAGAAGAAGCTGTAGCAGCTCTTCAAGCCAAATTTAAGACCCAGGCCACCAATTCTGAGCAATTGAAACAACAATTGGAAGAGCAAATAAATAATGTCCAGGCACAGCTCCAAACAATTGTCAAAAGCATAAAATCACAAGAAGATTTTGATCTAGTGATTTCCACTCTAAAAGAACAGATTCAATCACTCCAAATACCTAATCTGGATCCTCTGCACAATGCCATAGCCGAGGTTAAAGAAAAAATTGAGACACTTGAAAATTTTATGAACAATTTGCCATCTTCTGATGCTTTGAGTGCAATAACTCGGAGTGTTGCCAACATTAAGCTGCAACTTGAAACATATGAAGATTTTGGAAAAATTCAAAGTACCATAACCCATCTTGAGGGTACAATAGCAGCAGTGCAAAGTGATTTGGCAAATGTACAAGAATCTCGCCTGCCCGGTATTGTAGATACTCTTGTTAGTGTCCAGCACCAAATCACAAAGCTTGAAAACCTCAACACTGAATCTGAACTATCTCATTTTCATCATTTGATTGATGATATTCAAACAAAACTTGAAATTTTACAACAATCCACACCCACTCAGGCAGATATAGCCCTGCTCCAAAATGCTATGCAAAATGTGGCTGATGCTTCTTAATTAAACAATGTAAAATTGGCACTTGAATGTTTGCAAAATACAGTATCAAATCTTCCTACATCACAGGAACTTAAAAATATTAAGAGGGCAGTGAATAGGATATTGAAATCAGAAGATATCAAGAATATCCAAGCAGAGATCAAACATCTCACTCAGACAGTGGCCACTCTACCAACCAATCAACATATTAATGAACTGCATGCCCTGTTTGAGGATATCAGAAGACAGGTCCATGATCTTACAGCTCAAAATTCAAAATTGGCAGTTGTTGAAAATTTGCAACAAATTGTAGCTAATATCAAGCAACAGCTAGGGACCATGGAATCCAATCAAGCAAATGCTCTGTCTGTTTTTGCCACCCAGCTACAAGAAATTGTGCAACAATACAAGAAACTTATTGTGGACATAAAAATCAAGCCAGGCCATGATGATGTTGTTAGGACCATCAATGAGCACCTTGAATCTGTAACAAGCAGATTGCTTACAGCAGAAAAAGAAATAACAGGCATAATCGAGAATCCAAAACATACAGTAATTCTTGAATTGTACAGCATCCCCAACAAAGAATATGATTCTCCATTTACACCAGGTGGCAAAATATATATGCTGTCCCCTGCACAATTTTATTACCAATTTTTAGTTGGGGGCACATTGAGACCAATCAAGATCAAATATTGGCTTCAACCACAGGCACACCACTACCCCACCTTATCAATAACAAATGCTGATAACAAAGTAAAAATCACCAGTGTAGAGTTAGAGGATTTTACAGATCCCAATACATTAGAAACAGCCTATGCTGAAGATGATGGCTCTTTGGAATTTAAAATACAAATAGGGGACAAATTATATTTAGAAAATCCTGTAGTATCAGCTGCTGAACACCCCATAGTTGCAATATTCTTGTTTTCATATTATGTCTAGAGAAATTATTGTTGATGAATTACACAGACAAGCCAGGCATAATTTTAAGAGACTGCCAGTAGTCACAAAGGGCATAGATGATTTATGGCAGAGCGACTTGATTGAAATGGCAAGTGGACAGTTGAAAAACTTAGACAAAATCAACAAGGGCTACAAGTATCTACTCACTATCATAGATACATTTTCAAAATTCGCCTGGGCTGTTCCACTCAAATCCAAGACTGGAAAATGTGTTACAGAAGCCATCAGGACAATCATCAATCAGAGTGGAAGATCCCCGCCCTATTTGCAAACAGATAATGTCAAAGAATTCTATAATTCAGTGTTTCAACAATTTATTAAAAGCCAGGCAATACAACATTACTCGAGTTACAGTGATCTCAAGGCCTCTATTGTAGAGAGATTCAACAAAACCCTAAAAAATCTTATGTATAAACAATTTACACTTCAAGGTAATTATAAATGGATTAATATTCTTCCAGAACTTCTACATAAATATAACAACTCGGTCCATTCCACAATCAACATGAAACCCTCTGAAGTAACTTCATCTGATGAGCAAAAATTGATCAGGACTGTTTACTATCCTAGATACCAGCCAACAACAAGAAAGGCCAAATACAGGGTGGGTGATCAAGTAAGAATCAGCAAATATAAGCACTTATTCAAAAGAGGCTTTACAAGAAACTGGAGCACTGAATTATTTACAGTGCTTCAAGTTAAACCCGGGACCCTTAACACATATATAATAAAGGATCACCGAGGAGAAATTGTCAAAGGCAGGTTTTATGAACAAGAGCTCAGCAAAACTAAACAGCCTGACACATATCTCATAGAAAAAATCATCCGCAGAAAAGGCAACAAGTTACTTGTCAAATGGCTAGGACTCCCAGAACACAGCTGGATCGATGCAAACAAAATAATAATATGAGCACCTGGGATGTTATAAAAAGGCTGCCAGAACCTGAACAACAGAATAAGAGAAATGGCAACTTGCTGCCTAATAATATTAGGTGTCTAATTGTTGGGCCATCTGCTTGTGGTAAAACTACACTAATGGTTGATAATTTTTTATTGGCACCCAACTGGTTAGACTGAAAAAACAGGCACTTGTATATCTTCTCTAAGAGCTTGGAACAATTAAAATATCAGCAGCTGATGAAGCTATATGATGGATTGGATATTGCTACTTTTGAACCAGATGTTAAGCCACTTCATGAATGTCTCGATAATTCTGTTGTTGTGTTTGATGACATTATACTGGATAATCAAAACAAGGTTAGAAATTTCTTTACACAGGGCCGGCACAAAAACATTGATTGTTTCTACCTGGCACAGACTTTTTCAAAAATACCCAAGCAACTGATCCGAGACAACAGCAATTTTATATGTGTGTTTCATCAGGATCATACCAACCTCAAACACATACATGTTGAATATGTAGGTGGGGACTTGAGCTACAATGATTTTTCCAAGTTTTGGAGTTGGTGCTGGAACCAGGACAGTTATGGGTTTGTTACAATTGATATGACAAGAACACCCAATAGTGGCAAATACAGAAATAAAATCAACAATTTTCTAGACATTCAAACATATATAAATAAACATGAAAACGCCAATCATTGATGATCTTAAATTAAGAGATTATCTTGTAAAAAGATTTAAGGGATGGAAATCAGAGAACCGGGGAATTTATGAAAAACACAAACAAACAGAACAGCCCATAATTGATGCTATTAGTGATTTAGGTAAAAATATCAAAACTGTTACAGAGCAAAATCAAAATTTGATCACAGAGCTTGTACCTGTAGCTGCAAGGAACATATTAGATTATCCATTCACCCCACTTTCCAGTATTCATACACCTAGTCCTATTGCTCCTAGAAGAATTGAAGCTACTCAGGATCCTATTGAATTGGGTCTTCTTGCTCAAAAATATTTAAGCACACTTAAAGACAATAAAGATGAGGTGTTTGGCTTATATGCTGACACAGAGCTTGATGGTAGCATCATACATAGAATTGGCAATTTCAGAGTAACATTTATGGGAGATGATCTGATTGTTTATTCAGAATCTCGTCTCGGAGAAAAAGGTGCTTTTGTTAAGTACCCTGGAACACCTGGATTGTGGGAACTGATGACTAGGAAAAGGCCTGGCAGCTATACAGATCAAGATTATGAATATTAGAAAGAAATATTAATAAAATCAGATGCTCTATACCAGAACAATGATCCCACACAAAAAAGAGTCAAGTCTAGCAGTGGGGCAAAATACAATAATTTAATCAAGCCCATATGGTCACAAATTAAGACTGGCAGTGGAATCAAACAATACAACACCCTGCCTAAAGAATTTGTGTGGGTTGATGATGTCAGGAAACTTGTAGATAGGTTATTGGTGATAGCTGGGGAGGAAAATGCTGGGAACCACAATTTTTACAATGAAAAAGTTGGAATTATGGACATGATAAGCACAAAATTATCTAATTTTATAGTGAATGACACTAAGGGGATTGGATATCTTATAAAAATTATTAATACTCTTCCACCTAAATTTTGGAATATTTCTGAGGGTCGGGGCCTGGTTAATGACATTATAAACAAGCTGCCATTTGAACTACATATTCCAGGCTATCAGTATTGTGGTCCAGGCACAAAATTGGATCATAGATTAAACAGAGGGGATCCTGGTGTAAATCCCCTAGATGCTGCTTGTAGAGACCATGACATAGCATACAACACACATTCTGATCTTGACAAGAGACATGTTGCAGACAAGAAATTAGAAGAGGCTGCATTTGGTAGATTTGTAAGCAAAGATGCTTCTTTAAGTGAAAAAATAGCAGCATTGGGAACCACCATAGCTATGAGCACCAAACAAAAACTGGGGTGGGGGTTGTGAATATGTATATAATAAACCTACAATGAAGGCCAAGGGTGTTATGTATCAAATACCTTATGCAGGTCTCAAATCTCTTGGGCCTATTGATAGCCTTTTGACCAAAAAGCAGCGCAAGAAAAAAAATTCTTGTATTGCAAAGGGACATGGTATGAAATTGTTGCTTAGTACCCCCCAATTAAAAAAATTACAGCAATCAAGAAAAAAATCACATGTGGGGGGATTTATATTTACCATCCCTGCCATCTTAGCTGCTCTCGGGGCTGTTGGGAGCTTGACCGGGGGATCAGCTGCCATAGCAAAAACAGTAATAGATGCCAAGAAAAATAAGGCAGAATTAGATGAGCAGAGGCGCCATAACCTGGCCATGGAGAAAAAAGGCAAAGGTGTTAAGAGAGCCATGAATAAGTTTAAAAAAAACAAGAGCCGCTTGCAAACCAAGATATTAAAGCTTTAATCAAGCCACTGGGCATCAAAAATTTTAGAGGTGTGTACATGTCTGATTCTTTGCCAGAGCAACCACTCAACAAAGAGTGTGGCATTGTTAATTTGGATAAGTACAAAAATCAGGGCACTCACTGGATTTGTTATCTTAAATATTTAAACAATGAGGCATTTGTGTTTGATTCATTTGGAGGTGTTCCACCTGAAAATTTAATAAAATATCTAAAATCAGCTAATCTTTATTACAATAATGCCCGTGTTCAAAACTTCAAAGATGTTAATTGTGGACATTTGTGCTTATCTGTTCTCAGATATATGTCTCAAATAAATAAACCATCAATTGAAAATTTTCAAAAAGCCCTGTTGTATCTGAAACATCATGGGGGTATTCCATCTCACCAGCCAAAATTCAATATTGAAACTCAAATTACATGATGACATAGTGTATCCCAAAACAATAGCTCTCAGAGCATTTTATGGCATGTACTTGATCCCTAATATTACACACCACAACAACAAAATTGCAGTAGGGGATCAAAAAATTGTCATCACTCCAGGGCAGTATAATCTGTCCACTCTAAATGCTCAATTACCCAGAGGTGTAGTGTTAAGTCAAAATTCTGTCACTCACAGAGTAGAGATTGTATCTGCTACAGAAACAGTGGATCTGGGTACTATAGGAGAGCTGTTAGGCTTTGAGAACAACACAAAACTTGAAGCGGCCATCAAACACACTGCTATTAATATACCTAAATTCTTAGCCATAGAGACTCTGAATATTCACTGTAATGTGGCTGAGGGTATGATCACCAAATCAAATAGCATAGGCACTCACAAACAAACTGGCATCATTGCAACATTCAAACCTAATTCTGAATTTATGGAGCCAATCATCTACACTCCATCCCCAACATTATATTTTCCTGTGTGCCATAATAGAATAGATAATATTGAATTGATGGTCACTAATGAAAAAGAAGAATTAGTTGATTTTGCTGGAGCCACAACAACTGCTATCATAGAAATTAACATTTAAATAAAAATACATACAAGAAGAAAATGGAAAATATTGAGAGTTATGAGCTACAATCATTCCTCCCAAACAGGAGGACATTTGCAAATTTAAATCAACCCAACACAGAGATTGAGGTTGATCTTGATGTAGGGGATGGCTTTATACACCCCCACAGAGCAGATCTATACATCAAATTTGATGTTGTAAACCTCGATGGAACAGATTATCCGGCAAATTCAAATATAAGATTGGTGGACAATTTTGTGCCACATCTATTCTCTGAAATTGAGATCAGAAAGCATGGTGTTGTTATAAACAGAGTGGATTATCCCGGCATTACCTCCACAGCTTTGGCCACACTAAAATTATCCAAAACGGAGGCTTCTTACTACAAAATAGGTGGATTTGAGGCTGGTGATAAAATTATATCTAAGAGCCACACAGTGCTGTTCCCGATGCGCCTATTGCCAGGATTCTTCTCAGATTACAAAGATATTATGTGGAAGGGTGGTTTAAGAATCACATTTAGAAGAGCTGCCAATGATAATAATGCTTTGATGAGGTACAGCACATTAAACTCTACAGGGGAAGCTCTGCCCAATACCCTACCTGATGAAGGCAGATGCATTATTCAGACTATGGAGTTAAGAATCCCAGTTGTTGAATATGAGGCCAGTTATGCTCTTAAATACAAAGCTGATATAATAAAAAATCCACAAATTCCTCTACAATTTTATACATATCAATGTGTACAGAAGCCCGCATCTGGTACTTATTATGAGTTTGATGCTACAAATTCATTCTCCAGTATACAATATGACATGCCAGATTTTGTGGTGGTACTGTTTCAGAATGGAAGACACAATAATCAGGAAAAAAATTCAAGCAAATTTGATAACTGCAACATCAAGAACATATATCTTAAAAATGGCAGAAATGAGGTATTTCCTAGAGAAAATTATAATTTAGACATGTCCAAGGATGATTTCCTCAAATTATATGAGGCATTTTCATCATTCAAAAGGGTCACTATTGGCAATACTGACATGTATTACACACCAGATGAATTCAAAACACAGAGACCCATGTTTGTAATCAACACCTCAAAAAGAAAACAAGTTGTGGTTAATGACAGGACAAATATTAAAATTATCTGTGAATTCCATGAGGCATTACCTGATGACACCATATGTAGTGTTATTCTCATAGGGGAAAAATCATATGTTTATGATGTAAGAAATGAGAGAGTCACAGAACAATTCTAGAAGAATTACATTGTTTTAATATTAGATATATGAGTTGAGGCTGGTGTCCAATTGAACTTAAACCAGAAGTAAATATGTGTGTGTGTGTGTATATTTTTGTGCTGTTGTACAACACACTTTCAAACCTCAGCTGTATATCAGCTAGCAGTGAATATTCTCAAAATCTCACGTGTAGAGATATTATTTTGCCACATGTATTTCAATCTTACACATTTTGTCGGGCCTCAAACCCGAGCCCCTTGTTTACAAGGCACCAATATTAACACTTTGCCATCAGGGGAGGCATTATATTTTATGAGGATTCAAACCCGAGCCTCCTGTTTACAAGGCAATAAGCCATGGGACTATGTCCACATTTTATTGAGAGCCCAGAACTCATAGCTATATATCAGCTAAATACAATTTCATAGTTGGACTATAAAAATTGTGCAAGGAATATTCTCTGTAAGTCCAGCTCTGGGCTTATATTAACACAACAAGACAAGACCAGAATTGTGGTCCGGCTTGTCATGCAAGGGGTCAATATTCTTATTACTGAGAATTCCTCTTGGAGTCAATAACATGAGAGCATGTATGGGGGGAATTTTCCCTGAAAAGCACAATATAGATTGTATCTCTTGGATGCACGCATAACTCTCCCAGGCCCCTGCATAATTAATTGCCTGCCGGGACATGTGACTGATCAAAAGATTAGAAAAAACATGAAACAGCCTGCCCTTGGATCAATATATTGATTGGGGAGTTTTGCTTGAGAATATAAATATTTTTCCCTCAATTTCAAATGTAGCCAAAACAATAACAGGGGGGGGCGGTTAATTTTTGACAAGCTTATAGACAGCAAATTGAGAGATTCAGCTTTTGTACACATGGCAGAATCAATCTGAGGGGGGGCTCACCATTTCTACACTAGAATTCAAAATCCCAGGAATTTTGACAGAAAAAACACACTATAAACAATAAGATGATATGGGTACTTGACATAATTTTAAGTGTAGGCAAATCTGTCTGAGAGGCTTCACCTTTTCTACACTAGAATTCAAAATTCTTAAAAATTCAGAGCATATCACACCTGAAGAATTGGGGTATAAGCCCCTCTTGCCATTGTTTTAAGTGTGGGCAAATCTGTCTGAGAGGCTTCACCTTTTCTACACTAGAATTCAAAATTCTTAAAAAATCAGGGCATATCACACCTAAAGAATTGGGGTATAAGCCCCTCTTGCCATTGTTTTAAGTGTAGGCAAATCTGTCTGAGAGGCTTCACCTTTTCTACACTTGTAAGTGGTGCTTAAGTGGTGCTGGTTATACCACAAACCCCACTACTATCACCACTGCTCGATTTCACTCGTTTTATACTGGCATCATTATTTTGGTACAGAGCATCAGAGAATATCAAAATTTTAGAGTAACTTAATGAAACGCCGTCCCTTGCCCGGGAAAACAAATGCTACCACTACCTAGATAGAGGCGGCAAAATCTCCCTCGGACAAGCGAAATAGCGTTACGGTCCAGGTTAAGTTCGTGTGTAGGAACCGGTGACCGACAGTGCATAGTGATAAGTCATATCGAATAAAAACAAAGACATATGTACTTTCAAATAACAACCTCTTTACCTGTAGCCGGGAAGCGGCTAGCTGCATACCTGAAAATCACGGGTAGCGACATGCGTACGAAATGATATAGCCCAAAATTAACATGAAAATAAAAAGTATATTCTATTCATAATCAACAAAAATCAATTTACTACATCTCCCCCTCTTTCACTCTCACTTTCACTCACAGAATCAATCCTCACGGGGTCATCGACACAAAGAATGATACATGACATGTACAGGTGTTATGACGATAAGCCCTAATTATTGCATTCTCAATTAATTTTACCTTACTTTTTGTCTAATCAGGTCATTTGTGATTTTGCTCCAGTGCTACTCAAATCCTAGCCAGCCCTTGCTTAAGTTCACCTTTTTTAAAAAAGAAACTAGTCGGCGCGGTGACAATACATTATTTGATCAGCATAAACAAAGGCGTCTCAACGGCAATTACATTCACGTGGGCGGATGTTTTCCTTTTACGAGACCTCACGTTGTTCCAAACATAACAAATAACCTCCGTTGAGTGACGCAAACATATACTCTCTAGCAGGCGGGACTTAAACACTTCGCCGCGACGAGCAATTCATATTACCAGGCAAATACTTTTACCAAATAATCACACATGCGGCCTGACATAGCTAGCTCTGACACATAAAAAATGAACAAACCTCAAGTAGATTAAACAATTAAGTGGGCGGCGCTTTACTCTAATAGTACGCACTTTAAACAAATACAAAGGAGCACAAACAACAATAAATTTAAGACCAAAAAAAAATATCACAAGGAATAAGAAAAATTGACCTGAGACGAATAAATTACAAATGACAAGCGCGACGGGAGTTTGATATAAAATTTTCGAGTTGAGTGGGCGTTTTCAAAATGTTGACGAATTTCAAGGGCGTTCTCTAAATCAATCGGGCCGTCACGTGCTGACAATCACACAGATGAATACATTACCAACTCTCAGCTTCCGAGGTGCATCCTGGCGTCGTTATGGGCGATTGAAAAACACATAGTATTCACGCGAAAGGTTTCCTTGGTCGCGACGATGAAGATGCGAAAAGTGTTCATACTTTTGGTTCCTCGGTTTCTCTTCCCCTCGGGATCGGTGAACATCTCCGTGGTCTGGGCGTCGGGACGTCAACGTGGCGGCTGGTAGGCATCATCGGCGTATCAATAGGGCGGCGTTCGACCTCTCTCTCTCTCTCTCCATGGCGGCGGATAGGCATCATCGGCGTGGCTCGTCGTTCCTCTCTCTCTCCGTGGCGTATGGTAGGCATCATCGGCGTAGTCTCTTCTGACATCGGGCGAATCGACGTAACGCCCTCATCTCTCTTCTTCCTCTAGCCCGCCATAGTTTCCGGTGCTCCTCGTTTCTCAAAAAATTATAAACGGCGTAAGGTAATCACAAAAAACACGGTCTCGCTTCAACTTCTCCCAGCGGTCGAGGTAGGCGCACTCGTGTAGACTTACTGTCTATCACACACACTGGTGTTCGTAAAACACAACAAAGTCCACTGTACACGCAGAGGTAGCACGAAGGTGCTCTCGTTACAAGAATCGCGGCAAAACTGTACGCGGAGAGGTAGCACGGAGCTGCTCTCGCTACAAGGATCGCGGTAAGACTGTGTATTGAAAAACCATGTCCTTCGTTTTATTTAGATTTTGAAAAACGACGCTAGGCGTTCGTTGAAGTGACGCTTCCTAAGAGGTCATTCCACTTTGCTCTATTGTCTCCCAACTGGGACGAGCCTCGCTGTCGCCCATAGCTCAATTGCAACCGGTGTCCACAAACTGATCAATTACAACCGATTTGATCTGGCGTCCGTAATTGCTGCTTGATCGCGACGAAACTCCACACATCCGTCCTTGCACACATGCCGCTGCGCTGGTATAAGTTTCACGTGAATCTGACCGCTGGAAACCGAGATATTTAAATGTTTGTCACTACGGTCGAATTTCCTAAGCTTTAGACGCATAACGTGACCCTTCAGGTGCTCACCCTTAAGACACGCGAACGTCTCGTTCCTCCCGTCGGCTTGGCAAAAATCAAATATGTATTCTTACAAATAAAAACTCTCAACTTTTTGAATCAACACATTTTTTACCGCTATGGACAATAATAATAATAATAATAATAATGACGGTAAATCTGACTGTCACAACCTCGCCCCCCTTCTTCTTCCAAGGATTTCGTAAGGGTGAAAAATTCGCTCTACGCAGGAACAGCTTCTTTTTTGTTGCAAATCCTTGAACGCACTGTATATAAAATTGACCAACAAATACATTAACACCCTGTATATAAAAATTGACAAGCAAATACATGAACACCCTGTATATTAATAATTGGCAAACAAATATATGAACACCCTGTATACAAAATTTACTCTCTGAACTGCATGGACACTGTGACCTTCCAGATACATAACATATATAATAACACCCTGAATATAACATAATATGAACAGTATATATACAAAACCAGAACAAGATGTGAGCACTTACGTGTCAGCTTGCACTCTTACGTCGCTCTTACTCTCGCACAGTGCTGTCCACTCTCTGCGCTTCTCATCGGAACAGTTCCACCTCTTGCAGTTCTCTATATGCTGGGGTGCTATGGTCTTCCCAGACGTGCAGTCCACTAACTCCAGAATATTGGCGGCGAGCTTACTGTTGCAGAAATACGGACCATCGTACATGAAAAAGAGCTTCTTGATTTTTCCTTCGATTTGAGAGCTAAGTCCGTGATTTTTTACAAATGCGAGGTCTCCAGTTCGAATCTCGGCGCCGTTTCTTGCCTGTCTTTCATTGGCCTTCTTCCTGGTTTCTCTCGTCCGTTCGACGGCCATCAGGATCTTTTGTTTGACAGTTGGGTCGCGGTTGTCCTGCTTCAACCCAAAGTAACGAACTACGTCTCTCCGAGGTGTGCTGCCGAATTGCAGTTCTGCTGGTGTGAACCCAAGGGTGTCGGATTCTGTGTTGTTTAGGAGGAGTACAATCGAGGTGACGTGCTTGCTACATTCCTGATGCTGTTTATGGCAAAATAATCTCAAGAGACGGTTCATTTCACAGTGCATGCGTTCGACCTTGTTTGCCTGCGGCCTGTAGCTCGGGATCCATATGGGCTTCACTGCGTATGCTTCCAAAGTGTCCCTCCAGAGGCTACTAGTGAACTGAGCTCCGCGGTCCGTGAGAATGTAGCGCGGAGTTCCGAGGTGTACAAAGTAATTTTCCGTAAGCTTACGGAGCAGCACTCTCTTCGCGGTTGACCTGACTGGATCCTCAACCAGAAAACGACTGCATCCATCCATGACTGTGAATAGGTACTTCATGCCGTCCTTGCTTTTCGGGAGTGGTCCCACGCAGTCTGCGAACAACACTTCCCGCGGTTTCTCTGCCACAAACGATGTTGGGTTTTTTGCTGCTCTGACGCGGTTAGGCTTAGTTTGCATACATATGACGCAATCGCGCACCCATTTCTTAGCGTCTTTCCGCATCCCTTTCCAATAATAGGTACTCTCAAGGTATCTCCACATTTTCCTCCCCCCGAATTGACCTGATTTGTCATGCGCTTCCTCCAAGATTTTCTTTCTCGCTTCAGCTGGCACATATACCCTCAGGCGCTCCGGGTTGTGGACATCTGTCTTGCACAGGATCCCGTTCGCGACGACAAAATGCTCTTTCACGCGTCGCTGGCGACGTGGATCTGCGGGTTGCTGGTCTTCCAGGATACTGAAGTACTGTGCGAGCTCGGCATCTTCGTGTTGCATCTCCGCAAACCGCCCGCGGCTGAAGGTGGTCAGGTACGGGGAATCGAACTGCATCAAATTTACGTGCACTTTTGTTAATCCTTTCCCTCCAACGTATCTTGACAGGGCATCAGGCACAACGTTCTCTCGCCCTTTCACATACTCCACCTCGAACGAGTAGCGCTGAAGGCGATTGCTCCACCTCGTTAATCTCCCACTCCAGTTTTTCGCGCGGTGCAGACATTGGAGATTCCGGTGGTCTGTTCTCACAACAAAGTGGCCTCCGGTCAGATAAACATGAAAAGTTTCAATGGCCCACACCACGGCCAGGCACTCGAGTTCTCCGACGGTGTAATTTCTCTCCGCCCCCCGCAGGGAACGACTGGCGTACTGAATCACACGTTTCTCCCCCTCCTTTTCTTGATACAGTACTGCGCCCACGGCCGTGATCGAAGCGTCGCACTGGACATAAAAAACGTCAGAAAAATCCGCGTGGTAGAGGCGAAGCTGTTCACAGACGGCGTCTTTCAGTTTATCTAGGGCTCCTTGGTGTTGATCTGTCCACTTCCATGCCTTTCCTTGTTTCAGCAGTTCAAATAGGGGTGACGCAAGTTCGCTGAAGTTCTGTATGAAGCGCCGGTGCCACGTAAATATCCCTAGAAGGCGCTGGACTCCTTTCCTTGATGTCGGGGGCTCGAGCTTCCTTATTGTTTCAAACTTCACTGGGTCCTGCCTCACGCCTTGAGCATCTATGATGTGGCCCAAAAATTGCACTTCCGGTTGAAAGAAAGCCGATTTTTCGAGTTTAATCGTCATTCCCGCATCTCGTAATTTAGTGAGGATCAGGCTTAGATGTTCGAAATGTTCTTCCACGTTTCTTGAAAAACACAAGATGTCATCAACATACCACAGACAGAAATCTTTCACTTCGTCTCCGAGCACTTCCGCCATGGCGTTCGTGAACGCTTGCACGCCGTTAGAGATTCCGAACGGAACGACGGTAAACTCGTATAGGTTATCCTCGAATCCGAAGGCTGTATAAGGCATGCTCTGTTCGCACAAGGGGACCTGCCAGAATCCAGATAACATATCGATTTTTGAGAACACGTGTTTGCCATGGAACAGTTGTAGGGTGTCCTGTAGTTTTAATGTTCTGACGCGTTCCAGCTTACACCTCGTATTTAGCGCGCGAGAATCTCCGCAAATTCTGAGGCTATTGTCAAATTTCTTCACCACGAGAAGAGGATTCAAATGTACGGAGCGTGATTTCCTAATTACGCCCCACTCCAGCATCTGCTGCAGCTGCCGACGCACTTCCGGACGATGTGTAAACGCTATCGGGTAAGGCTTACTGACAACTGGACTTTCTCCCTCGACACGGATTTCATGCGTATACTTCTGGCACTTTACTGGCCTTTCATCAAGAACGACGGCATTTTCCCTCAAAAGTTTGGCGAAAACTTGCTTCTGAATCGCTGAGAGATTCTCACACGAAGCAACTGCGGCGTGCAATCTTTCCTGTACTCCTTTGTCGCGGTCGACCTCCGAACATAAAGCGACGACGGGCTGGAACTCGCCCTCTTCTCCTGCGCATGACCTCCAGAACTCGACGTTGAACTCTTCGTCGCGATTATTCAAGGTTACAAAGTGTCGACCGATGTTAAGCACAGACGCATACCGGCTCAGGAAATCCATTCCTAGCAGCAGGTCCACGGACAATGACTGGACCACCAGAACCTCAACCTCGACGTGATGTTCATCCAGCGTTGCCTGCAGAATGGTGTGACCGAGGAACCTCTCTCTCGCTTTGCCCGAGAAATCGATGAGTCTAAAGTCTCGTACGTGCCGAAGTTGTGGCCTGCGCACTCCCTTTGTCACGCGCCGCCAAGTTGCCTCCGAGCATAAGCTTGCCTCACTTCCTGTGTCTAGGAGCCCCATCACAATTTCATCGCCCACTCGCAGTTGTACTTGTGCCGATTTCGAAGGCCAGCGGTCCTCGTGACTTTCCTCGGCTTGCTCGTCGGCGTGGATTTCCTCGTCCAGCCAAGCAGCACGAATTCTGATCGGCGTGGTCTTTGTTACATCCGGGTGGTTCGGCTCAAGCGAAGGTGGATCAGGTGTAGTCTGCCCCGCATCCGAGCCATGACGCGAGACTTTTATTAGTTTCCCGGATGCTGGTACCCCGACGGTCCTGGCCTGGGCGAACCGCGTCTGGAATTCGGTCTGGTCTCTTCTCTCGCTGGGCTCCGTTGCGTCCTCGCTCCACGGCGTCCTGCATCTCCCCGATCTGACTCCGGTCTGACCGACCTGCTATCCGCGTGGCGCTGATAAAAGCCATCTCGGACTTGTCCGTTCTGAAAAAAGCCGTCGTTTCTCCTTGGCGACGCACGAGTCGGACCTCCACGCCGTCTCGTGCCTCTGAACTGGCGTCTTCGTTGCGGTGAAGGTGGATCTTGCAGCTGGCGGTTCCTTTCAGCGCCTGGAGCGTGGTGCTGTCCACTCCATCCCTGCTGAACTAGATGAACGCGCGGGTGTTTATTCCGGTGCGACGAATCATCTTCCGGTCGGCGCCGCTTGCTAAACTTCTCACCTCTGGTTTTCTGCCTCTCCTCCTCGCACTGAAACAGGTTTTCCAGTGTGAGGGACATCGCGTCGGCGTCAAACACGCATGCTCCATTGAGATGACGACGAATCTCGTGTGGGAAATGGTACACCAGAACGGCTATTATCTCCGCCGTGGTCATTTGGGGTTGCAGAGACTTGAACTCATTGTACCGTTTCCAAAAGTACTGGGCATACGTGAGTCCTCCGCCCCTGTCGTATCGTTCGTTTCGCACCTGCTACAGCATCCTCTCTACCTGCAGGGGACGTTGAAAATAAGTGAGAAACGCTTCTTTGAACTCCTCATATGAATTGAAGTTCCCCTCGTTCCTGTCCATCCAGTTCTTGGCCCGGTCCTGCATTAAACCTTTCAGA
The DNA here is from genome assembly GCF_977018435.1 of Lepisma saccharinum. Taxonomy (NCBI): domain Eukaryota; kingdom Metazoa; phylum Arthropoda; class Insecta; order Zygentoma; family Lepismatidae; genus Lepisma; species Lepisma saccharinum. The sequence goes on along the minus strand of NC_139241.1, from coordinate 22,919,344 downwards.
ATCAGAAGCCTATCCTCGTCTGTCAGACCTAACTCACGGGCGGTAGAATTAAATTCCTCGAGGTACGTGGAAGGAAGAATTCTGTCAGCACCCGAAAATTTTTTGAAGTGCTTCCGGTACTCAGGCGGAAACAGAGCCCTCCTGGCGGCCGGTGGGTCAAACTGTAAATCCTCGTTCCTCTGCTCGCGGCGCGGACTCAACCGTGGTGACGCAGTGTTTTCTCTTCGAAGGGGGCGGGGCGTTTCTGGAGCTCGCTGGTCGCTTTCCCCGTTCGGGCAAGTGGCGATTTCGGCTGCCGGTGGTGACGTCTCTCGGGACTCCCGGGACGGTTGTGAAGTGCCGCTGCTAGTTATGCTCAGTTGACGCACTTTCATCTCGAGGTCCTCAATTCGTTCGAAGTTTCCTTCTTCTCGAACTGAAATTTCTCTCACTTGTCGCCCAAGGGTGTCTATGCCACGGTCACATGTCGCTTCCAGCTGCACGCATTGTCGGGCCATCTGCTGCATACCTTCCTCTTGGTCGCGCACGCTCTGAGACAGTGTTGCCATCTGGTTTTCTTGCCGGTCGATCCGCGCGTTGGATTCGGCGATTTTGGCTTCGACCCGGGATTCGCATTCCTGTATCCGCGTGACGAGTTCCTGCGTAATCGCCTCACCGGATGTACGGATGGTCTCCTGGAGGCGATCTTCCGTCACTCGCATCTGGGTGCTGATGGCCTCTATTTTGTTTTTGTGGCTTCCATCTTTGATTCTAGCGAGGTTTCGATTCCGCTTCGCGTGGCCTCCATCATTTCGCGTGGCTTCCATCTTGGGTTCCATCCGCAGTAGCATTTCGATGATCTGTTGGGAGTTGGTACCACTGAGGCTAGCTGCATCGTCGACCCGTTCTGCTCTTCCCGGAGATACCCGTTGCGCGCTGGTCTCATTGACTTGACCCCGCTGTTCGGTAGACTGGTTTTTTCACGCGGACTTAACGGGACATCGCACCGGGAACAAACCTGCCTAGCTGTGCCGACGTTTTCACTTTCTGGGAACTCCTCGCTGCAGACATCGCAAATCACCCTTACGTCACTCATGTTTAAGTTCTCGATGCGGCGGTTGCGCAATTTCATGACATCAAATATTCAACCCTCGGTCGATTCTCAATGCTCGCTGACAAGCGTAAACGTGAGCGCTCACAATATATATATACCAATGTATATTTATTTAAACAATTCGCAAACGAAAAAAGATAAGGGCGGTCGATTCCCCTTTGCCAGAACTCAACTTAACGCCTAATGCCATATGCCAAACAAATAAAATTTAAAAATGCCTAACGCCTTAAGTAGCTGCCCTACTACCTTGACAAAATAAACGCCTAATTTCTCAATTACCACCTCACGTCAAAAATAAAACAATAAAATCTCACAATGAAACACAGTTACATGACACCAAAATACGCCTGACGTAGCCCTTACAAAAACGACATATACCTCTGCACTGAGGGTGCTTTCGATTTAAAATATACCGGTCCCTGTGTTCGCGGCGCCAAAAATGTGAAACGCCGTCCCTTGCCCGGGAAAACAAATGCTACCACTACCTAGATGGAGGCGGCAAAATCTCCCTCGGACAAGCGAAATAGCGTTACGGTCCAGGTTAAGTTCGTGTGTAGGAACCGGTGACCGACAGTGCATAGTGATAAATCATATCGAATGAAAACAAAGACATGTACTTTCAAATAACCACCTCTTTACCTGTAGCCGGGAAGCGGCTAGCTGCATACCTGAAAATCACGGGTAGCGACATGCGTACGAAATGATATAGCCCAAAATTAACATGAAAATAAAAAGTATATTCTATTCATAATCAACAAAAATCAATTTACTACATCTCCCCCTCTTTCACTCTCACTTTCACTCACAGAATCAATCCTCACGGGGTCATCGACACAAAGAATGATACATGACATGTACAGGTGTTATGACGATAAGCCCTAATTATTGCATTCTCAATTAATTTTACCTTACTTTTTGTCTAATCAGGTCATTTGTGATTTTGCTCCAGTGCTACTCAAATCCTAGCCAGCCCTTACTTAAGTTCACCTTTTTTTAAAAAGAAACTAGTCGGCGCGGTGACAATACATTATTTGATCAGCATAAACAAAGGCGTCTCAACGGCAATTACATTCACGTGGGCGGACGTTTTCCTTTTACGAGACCTCACGTTGTTCCAAACATAACAAATAACCTCCGTTGAGTGACGCAAACATATACTCTCTAGCAGGCGGGACTTAAACACTTCGCCGCGACGAGCAATTCATATTACCAAGCAAATACTTTTACCAAATAATCACACATGCGGCCTGACATAGCTAGCTCTGACACATAAAAAATGAACAAACCTCAAGTAGATTAAACAATTAAGTGGGCGGCGCTTTACTCTAATAGTACGCACTTTAAACAAATACAAAGGAGCACAAACAACAATAAATTTAAGACCAAAAAAAAATATCACAAGGAATAAGAAAAATTGACCTGAGACGAATAAATTACAAATGACAAGCGCGACGGGAGTTTGATATAAAATTTTCGAGTTGAGTGGGCGTTTTCAAAATGTTGACGAATTTCAAGGGCGTTCTCTAAATCAATCGGGCCGTCACGTGCTGACAATCACACAGATGAATACATTACCAACTCTCAGCTTCCGAGGTGCATCCTGGCGTCGTTATGGGCGATTGAAAAACACATAGTATTCACGCGAAAGGTTTCCTTGGTCGCGACGATGAAGATGCGAAAAGTGTTCATACTTTTGGTTCCTCGGTTTCTCTTCCCCTCGGGATCGGTGAACATCTCCGTGGTCTGGGCGTCGGGACGTCAACGTGGCGGCTGGTAGGCATCATCGGCGTATCAATAGGGCGGCGTTCGACCTCTCTCTCTCTCTCTCCATGGCGGCGGATAGGCATCATCGGCGTGGCTCGTCGTTCCTCTCTCTCTCCGTGGCGTATGGTAGGCATCATCGGCGTAGTCTCTTCTGACATCGGGCGAATCGACGTAACGCCCTCATCTCTCTTCTTCCTCTAGCCCGCCATAGTTTCCGGTGCTCCTCGTTTCTCAAAAATTATAAACGGCGTAAGGTAATCATAAAAAACACGGTCTCGCTTCAACTTCTCCCAGCGGTCGAGGTAGGCGCACTCGTGTAGACTTACTGTCTATCACACACACTGGTGTTCGTAAAACACAACAAAGTCCACTGTACACGCAGAGGTAGCACGAAGGTGCTCTCGTTACAAGAATCGCGGCAAAACTGTACGCGGAGAGGTAGCACGGAGCTGCTCTCGCTACAAGGATCGCGGTAAGACTGTGTATTGAAAAACCATGTCCTTCGTTTTATTTAGATTTTGAAAAACGACGCTAGGCGTTCGTTGAAGTGACGCTTCCTAAGAGGTCATTCCACTTTGCTCTATTGTCTCCTAACTGGGACGAGCCGTGCTGGAAGTTAAGTTTCTGCGGATTAAGCCTCAGCCTCGCTGTCGCCCATAGCTCAATTGCAACCGGTGTCCACAAACTGATCAATTACAACCGATTTGATCTGGCGTCCGTAATTGCTGCTTGATCGCGACGAAACTCCACACATCCGTCCTTGCACACATGCCGCTGCGCTGGTATAAGTTTCACGTGAATCTGACCGCTGGAAACCGAGATATTTAAATGTTTGTCACTACGGTCGAATTTCCTAAGCTTTAGACGCATAACGTGACCCTTCAGGTGCTCACCCTTAAGACACGCGAACGTCTCGTGCCTCCCGTTGGCTTGGCAAAAATCAAATATGTATTCTTACAAATAAAAACTCTCAACTTTTTGAATCAACACATTTTCTACCGCTATGGACAATAATAATAATAATAATGATGACGGTAAATCTGACTGTCACAACTTTGATAATCATCTTCTGTAAAATTTTTTGGTTGTTTCTTAGTGACGAGCTCCCATAATCCCACAGTACCAGGATATCTGGACCAGCTGCTTTTCCCGCCCAAATTGATTTTTATGTTATCCTCTTCGAATATTACTTTAGATTTACCAATTTTCCATACTACGCTTTCATTTGGTTCCATAGTTGGATACAATCCAAATACTTCATCTTTTTCGAATTTTCCAGTTCTTAGATAATACCTTGCCAGGGGAACCAACTAGATTTTCTCTGCTTCTCCTATAGCTGCTTTAGCAGGTGGTTTCTTGAGTATCAGGTGTGTGTGAATGCTGGATAATGGCGTAGGAGGGAAATCTGCATAATTTTTAGCAGTAAGAGGTACCAATTCATTGATGAGATTTTTATTTTGTTCTGTGACAACCTTAATCTCTTTACCAAGACCACTGATTGCGTCAATAATGGGTTGGTCTTGACGATTGTGTTGTTGCCTCGATTCTCTGATTTCCAACCTTTGAAACGTTTGGACAAGTACTCTCGTAATTTCGAATTATCTTCAATTTTGTGTCTTGTCATATTTATTATTTTTAATTAATGGTTATTTTATATCGTTTCAACGTTCAAAAAGTCGTTGATTTTATTTCTAAATTTACCATTGTTAGGTTTACGAGTCATGTCGATGGTGACAAATCCAAAATCATCACTGTTCCAACAAGTCTCCTCCCACATAATCATCGTATACATGTTTTAAATTAGTATGATCTTGACGAAACAAACAGAATAAGTTTGTATTATCTCGTAGTAATTGTTTGGAATTTTGTAATAAGTTTGAGCTAAATAAACTAAGTCTATTTCTTTGTGACGACCCTGTGTAAAAAAATTTCTAATTTCATTCTGATTTTCTAGAATGACATCATCAAACACCACAACAGAATTTTTCAAACATTGGTCGAGAGGTTTTATTGTTGATGCAAATGTAGCTATGTTAAGTCCCTCGTACAGCTTCATGAGTTGTTGGTATTTCGGTTGTTCTATACTCTTTGAGAATACATACAAGTGTCTATTTTTCCAATGTAGCCAATTGGGGGAAAGCAAGAAATTATCAACCAGCAAAGTGTTTTTTCCACAACCGGATGGGCCTGCAATGAGGCATCTTATGTTATCAGGAAAAAGCTCTCAATTTTTTTATTAGTTTCCACTACATCTGGTAAACGCTGTACCACATTCCATGTTGATGTTAAAGAATCACCTGGTTTGCTTCTATCCAACTTTTGTCTGGCAGACCTAACCATTTCACATACAATTTATTATTTTTCTTCTTCAATATTTTTTCAATTAAATATGTATCTCGATATTTTGTTTTACTGAGTTCCTCTTCATAGAATCTCCCCTTCAATATTTTGTTAAGATTATCTTTTATGATATATGTATTTCTATTCCCTGGTAAAACTTGAACTACAGTGAATAACTCCGTACTCCAATTTTTAGTGAATCCCTTCTCAAATAAATGTTTATATTTACTGACCCTCACCTAATCCCCTATTTTAAACTTTGGCTTCTTGGAAGTGTATGCATATTTTTGACAATAAACAGTAGAAATCAATCGTTGCTCATCAGACTTGTTTACCTCAGCAGGTTTCATGTGAATAGTACTGTGCACTGTATTACTGTAATTATGAACTAGCTCGGGTAAAATTTGCACCCACTTATAATTGGTCTGTAGAGTAAATTGTCTCCACATGCGATTTTTTAATGTCCTGTTGAATCGTTCCACTATACTGGCTTTAAGATACTGTATGTAGAATAATGTTTAATATTATGTTGTTGCATTAACTTAGCAAGTGTAGAATTGTAAAATTCTTTCCCTCTGTCTGTCTGTAAATATTTTGGTATCCTACCCTCACTAAATATCGACTTAAAAGCCTCGGTAACACAAGCACCAGTCTTGGATTTCAGGGGAACAGCCCATGCATATTTGCTAAATGTATCAATAACTGTAAGCATATATTTGTAACTATGATTTATCTTATCCAAATTTTTTAAGGTCCCTGTAGCCATCTTAATCAGATCAGCCTGGAAGATTTCATTCACACCTTTCGTTACTACACTTAATCGCTTGTAGTTGCGACGGGCTGGTTTGTGTAATTCATTCACTATATCTTGTCTTGACATTTAGTTTGAAAAGAAAATATAACATAAAATGGATTATCCTCGGGGTATAATTGTTTCACTTCAAATAATAATTGGTCATTTTCTTGAACAGAGAAAGCAGATAATTTTGGATCCTCATGTATTTTATATTTCTTTCCAGATTCGTCCCAATATGCAACCGGTATCTGTAGAGCTCTGTAGACGCCATCTTTTCTCTATATGGTGAAATTTGGCACTTCGACATGTTTTCCTTTCTTCACATAGCCAAATTGTAAAAATTTAATTTTGCCATCAAAGAAAAATTCATGAGACTGACTGTAAGGGTACATTTTGTAAACATTTCCTGCATTAACATAAGTCCAGTGCCCTCGTACATTTGCTACACTCTCAAGTCAAACTATCTCAACGGTGAAAAATTGACGTAATTCAAGATCGTCTAATCTGCTTAATACTGATGCTTGATATTCGTTTATGGTGCGTACCTTTTCATCCTAGCTGGGTTTGATTTTCACATCGACATTCAAGTGATAAAACTGTTCTTTGAGATCATGGAGTTTTGATGTGAAACTTGATAAAGCAGATTCCTGGCTTGTTTCGAGGGTAGCAATTTGTTCTCTAATGTTGGAAGTAATCTCCTGTAAACTTTCTACAAGTTTCAATTTAGTGCTCGGGTTTGTAAGATCGAATACCTGCCTTCTGATTTCTACAAACAATGCATGTAATTCATTCACAATCTGATTGGTAGGGAAAGTAGCAATGGTATCTTGAATTATGGCAATTTCCGCTTGAATATTCTGGATGTCCTCCGACTTCAATATTCTATTTACTGCTCTTTTTACAGATCTTAACTCTTGGGAAGTGGGTAAATTGGTAACTGTGATTTGAAGTGTTGTCAAGGCCTGTTTAACTACATCTAACTCTGTAGCATCTGCTACACTGGTTAAGGCTTTTTTAAGTTGCTGTATGTCATCTTGCGTAGGGGTAGACTGTTGCAGTGTTTGCAATTTGTTCTATATGTCGTCTATGAGATGGTGAAATTAGATAGTTCAGATTCAGTGTTGAGATTCTCTAATTTTGTGATCTGTCGTTGAATTATATTTAAAGATTCAGTTACGCTTGGCAATTTGAATTCCAGAGTTTCTTGTACAGTAGTCAATTCATTTCTCATGGTTGTCAAAGTGTCTTCAATATGAGCTATGGTACCCTGTATCTTTCCAAAATCTTCGCAAGTTTCTTACTGTAATTTGATGCTGGCAACACTGCGTGCGATGGCATTTAATTTGGAAGATGAAGGTAAATTATTTATAAAGTCTTCTAATGTTTGCAGTATGGATTGAACTTATGTTATGGCTGCATGTAATTGGTCTGCTTGCAGTTCGGATTTAATATATTCCAGTGAGGGAATTTCAAAAGATAAAAATTGATCCCGTAATTCAAGAATGCTTGATTGAGCAGTTCATATTGCTCTTGAGTCTTGATAGTTTCAATTATGGAAAGTAGTTTGGTACGAATAGTATTCGCTAGGTTATTTAGTTCTTGCTTTAGATGCTCCGAAGTGGTTGTTTGTGTTTGACGGTATTTCTCAAGATCTTTTTTTAATTTAGCTAAATTCTATTTTAAATTTTCAACATTATCGATGGAAGCTAAATTAGTATATTTTTGAAGTAGGGACTTGAGTTCCCCATCAATTTTCACTATGGGATTAATTAATTCAGACTGCAGATTAGTAATCTCAGCGTGTAGGCTTACATTCAAAGAATTTTGTAATATTAATAAATCTGAATTCAGTTTCTTAAGACGTTCGTCTAATCTGGCAATGTCGCTGGAATTGTCTGGAATTTCCTGCCTTCTTCGATTTCCAAATATGTCCATTTTGTTTTGTTTATTTGTTTATTTTATTTTATTTATTATTTTATTTTGTTTCGGTATTTATATATTCATGAGAGGATAGATTATTCTTATTTCGATGAAGAGAGGAATTAGTTTATCATAATCGCCAATTATTTCAGCATAGAGGAAATTTCCTTTTTCTACATCGTATGATATGTTGGGAAACATATTATTGTGCTTAATTCTATAGAGATTATTTCCTACATGAACAACAGCAGCATTAGATGGTGAGAAATCGGTAGGGATGGAAAAGATGGAAAAGAGTATATAGATCTTGCTCAGGATAGGGACAGATGGAAGGCCTGTGTTGCTGCAGCCATGAACCTTCGGGTTTAAGAAGGTTAGAGAGTCAGTCAGTCATAAACAGTAATAATTACATAAACTTATGACATTGTAGTTTCGATTTCTACTTACTTCATTGCTACTTGTTTCAAATGTTTATTCAATAACTTACTCTACTGGTGTGCTTCAGAGTCTGTTTTGGTGGTTCCCTGTTAAGTGAACAGGGGAGGGGCAACGTGAAGGACTGGCAAATTATGAAAGTTGCTTCTGAATTTGGTTTTATTTTCTTATGAGGAGAGTTGCAAATCTATTTTGCATTTTTTACTAAGCTGGAAGATTTATTTTTGTTGAAAATTTTGGTGTATATATCAAGACTGGCAATCCGTTGACATGCTCCTTGGTATTTTTGGTTATTTTTATGCATTCTTCTTGAAGAATGACAGAAGCTGTACTTAATATTATTCTTGCCAGACATGTCACCATTCATGGCAGCTATGTGAGTCAAAGCAGCGGCATTGCAAGGTAACCCACTTTGACATACTGCTGCAGTGTCATCCTCACAATACAAACATCTGGTCTACAAGCTAACAGATGATGCATGTGTGTTCTGTTTTCTATTATATGATTGATGGCTGTGTGTATACCTAGACCTACCTGTAGTGATGATGTGATGAGCAGGGGTGTTCAGCATACTTTGCTGAGGATCCACTGTTGTAGGTCTAACACACGAAACCTATCTGATGAATCTATCTTCTGAACAGATTGCATAACTGCATTTGTCAGAAGCTTATATCTAGGAAAAGAAGGATTGAGTCCATCCTGGGAAATCTTTCTGCAACTCAGAAATGTTTTCCATAGGCCAGAGAGCTCCTGGGCAAATGGTGAAAGACCTTCATTGAAAATGTGTGCTGTCTCATGGAGAACAGTTATGTGCAAGTCACCTTCTGCAGTAACCAAATTGCTGTGGTGGGGTTAAATCCCTGAGACAACAATGGAAACATCAGGACAGCTGCCACCAACTGCCTGTACATATCCAGAATTCTCCTCAAGGGATAGCAGGGTATGTTGTTGGTCCCAATGTGGAGAACAACAACATAAAATAATGGATTTATCTCCACAAATACTTCTTCCAAATCTCGTAGCTTGTATCCAGGAAACCAACACTTGGGACACATACTTCACCTGTGAGTCTCCAATAACTACATAAGATATAGGAACAGGAGGCTGTTGATGCAGAAGAGAAGATTATCAACTATTCATCATGAACTTTTTTCTCAGTAGGTAGTAAAAGCCATGTAATCAGGAAACTATCAACAACTACTAATTATCAACTTACTTTATGTTTTCAATTTTATGTAAGGATCCTAAACCTAAAAACTGTCAACAACTTCTAAGTATTAACTTATGTTATAGTTTTAAGTTTTGTATAAAGGACCTAGAACTAACAAAGAAGGAAAAAGGGCCCAGACATTAACTTACCATTCAAGAAAGTCAATAAAAAGTCAAGAAATTATGCTTGTGGTCAACAAATTTTTCCTATCACAATGACTGATTGAATAATAATAGTATAGGGTTTCATGATAAGTAAAGGTATATAGGGTAGCACCCTGTCCTGTGCATATAGCACTGTGCCATGAAGGCCTTATACCGCCCCTGCATACAACAAAGGAGCCATTGTGCTATGTTAGGGTTTGTTTAGATATTATGGTCACTAATAGGGGGATTATATATTAATGCCACTGTTTACGGAAATACCAAACAAAGTCCCATTACCTCCATCCTTTCTCTTTTTTCTGTCATTCAGCCACACCACAAGTGGAACCACACCTTCCCGAAACAGGTAACGAATTATGTGCTTCCATCTGTGTGATGTTTAGGCACTCACTTGCTTTGAGGCTAGCTGCTATCCTAGAATAAATCTGGGGTTTCGTGACTCGCATGGGCTTCAATGCCTTTTAGATTGGTGCAGTGGAGAATGAACCTAACTGCCACTAACTTGTTTGTTTTTGTACACATGGCACACTTGTTTCCTTGCGTACATGAAGGTTTCTTTCTTTAAAACTGAACACACCAAAAGGGGCCATCTGTACAGGATGGAAGGTATAACAGGCACATAACCTGTAAAGTAACAAATGCATGATGTGTACAAGCAATCAAGTCAATGGCAGATCGTAACCACACATTCACATGAAGCAAATAATGTGTACAAACACTCAATATTGTTTAATATTGAATAGATACTAGTATTTATTCAATATTTTTAATTTATACAATATTTTATTTTATTTGTTTTTTAAAGGATCATTAGTTACCATTATTCTTGATTTTTGGATGGGGATATCAACCTAAGGAGTACAGGCAGGTGAATACAAGGTTCCCACACACCTGGAAAACCTGAAAATCTCGAGGAATTCTAAAAAAGTAAAATTCTCAGGGAAAATTCACTTAATTGATTAATGAGTCACATTGAAGTACATCTGAAGGGTTAGAATATGCTCCTACCTGTTGATTTTCTTCACACAAGCTGCTTGAAGACATAGGCTTGTAACATATGTTTATTTTCCATTACAGATTAATTGATATTGTGTCCATTTGTAAATTTCTGTTTCTCAAAAGTGTGAAAATATTTGCCACCTCATTCTCGTTCTCTCTCTCGCCGAGAATAAATCATCTTAAATCTGCTTCGTAACACAGCCGTCTCACACATTGCCATTTACTGCAAGAGCTGTGCCATACCTGTAATGTTGTATTAAGTGTTTGGCACATTCTTCTCGCATGTGCTGATTTTAATATCCTCGGACAAAGTTTTAATCTTCCCAATGATTTATCATCCATCCATGTTTGGAGTTGATGACAGTGTTTTACTAAATGTTTTTATCTTTTTGGGAAGAGCAGGCCATTTACACTGTTTTGGAGGAAGTTTTGATACTATCCTTGCCTTTTTTAAAGTTTGTGTTTCTCCTGTGAAAGTCCCTTTACAACTTGCATTTTTAACCTTTCTCCAAGGTCTCTTTACACCTTTCTTTTGTTAATATTTTAAGTTTAGGGTTTTTTGATAAAGGGACTTTCCCCGTATATTTAGAAGGGCCACAAAGGCCGATGCACCCAAAAAATTTAAATCAATGAATCAGCTAGTCCAACTCATCTCCAATAATAATAATAATAATAAGAAGAAGAACAAGGTAGTGGTGATATGTCTATAAGGGGAAATGGAGGCTATTGTAAAAAAGAAAATAATACTACACTGTGTATTGACTACTCTGGAGAAGAATTGAAGATTCTGGAAAAGTCTGGAAAAAATACATTTCAAGTTCACATGGGAACCCTGGTGTACTTATTTTTCTATACATTACTTGCGCAAAAAGATGGGGACCACAACACGAGCTCCACATATAGTTATACTGGCTGCGAGTTCAGATATCAGATCCTCTAGTCTGCCAAATGAAATCCAGGGTGCATTAATACAGTAAGTCTTAATTCATTTTTTTGTGTGATAATTTGGCGTGGAATAACCCATATGAATGTACATAAAATTTGTTTTAATGAAGATTTATTAATACAAGCAGTGAAAATGCCACTAATTTTATTTTATAGCCTTTTAGAACATACTTGAAGCTTCAATTTGAAAGAAAAAAAATTGGCATGATTATTGCAGTGCCTGTTAGTGACAATGCAATTTTAATAACGCCAGATGTTGATACAAAAAAAATAACTTTATTTGCAATACAAAACTTTTTCTAACTCTCAGTGCAAGGGAATGTTGGTGACAAGTTTTATAATGGTAAATACATATATGTATGAAATTTAGAATAAAAACGAAGTGATATATCGATTTCACTCTCAGATATAACTTTTTCTGTTAAGCACTGCGGGGCACTACCATGGCCTTGACAATGACCGATCTGTGCAAAATTCTGAAACTTTAGCCTCCTGTTTCTCAGTAACTATGAGTTGTAGAGAAGAAAAAGTTTGCATGTGTTCATGCCTTGGTAGTATTAAAAAATGCACAAAGTTTCATGAAAATCTGAATCGGTGGTAGCATTTTGATTTTTTTTCTGGCTGGTTTGATGTGTAACCAGTAAAATGTGTATTGTAATTATATGTGTTTCTTGTAAAGAAGAGAATATTAAATATAAACAAGCGGGAAAAGTGGTAGGGTACTAGGTTCCATTGTGCACAGGTGGATGTCGATTTTTTTCTCCTGAGAGGGGCAGGCATAACACTGGGAGCATAATGTGCAGATCTTAAGTCCCAGGACTCCCATTTTTCTCTCAAACGGATTCAGTAATGGCAGATTCAACTTCACCTGGGTACATCGGGATAAGGGGTCCATGTGTTAGTGTGCTATTGGGACATGACCGCCATATTTGATCGAAGTTAAATTTTTCAAATGGCAAGGAGGCCTTGTGGATTATCAAAACACATTAGAATTTTCCAAGGAATTCAATGCTGTAATTAGTTTTGTGATAGCTGGAACGGTATAGAAGTTATTGACACTGTAAAATGGCAACCGAGTGCTGCGATACGCACCGGTATATTCAAGAGGATGTGCTCAATGTGGTTTCCATTGTGACGAACACACACCCCTGCACTTTTTTCTATGGGGTTACTTTGAAACAGCTTGCGTATGCCAACAAAATACGTGACGCACAAAACCTTCACTACCTTATCATGCGGGCCTGTTATCAAATACCCCCACAGATGCTGATGTGGGTCCATGCAGAGTGGATCTCACGCCTCGAAGATTGTGTTCGGCATGATGGAAACCACATTGAGCACATCCTCTGGAACATACCGATATATACCGCAGCACGTGGTTGTTAGCTTTCAGTGTATTAACTCTTGTACCTTTACAGCTATCACGGAGCTAATTATAGCATTGCATTCCTTGGAAAATTCTAATGTGTTTTAATACCCAACATGCTCCCCTTGCCATTTCAAAAAATTGATCTCGATCCAATATGGCCGACTTCAAGATGGCGGCCAAGTTCCGGAAGCATCCTCACACATTGGCCCCTTACTCTGATTTACCCAGGTGAAGTTAGATTTGCCATTACCGCATCTGTTTCAGAAGAAAAAGGGTATCCTGGGATTTTTGAATCACCCTGTATATTCCCATGAAGGCAATGTGACAAAAGAAGTCTCTTCTAGGCACCTGGAGGCAGTTGCCCCTACTCTTTTGCAACCGTGAAATAACTGTCCTTGTCCCCTTCCCCTTCCCCAGTTTTGGCTCCTAATGGCCGATACTGATCAGAAGTATTCAGATAAATCTGAGTTTCACAAATTAAAAATGTTTTCAAATTTCCTTTATTTTCTTAACCAGAACCATTGAATAGCCACGTTAATTAAATCATACGCATTAGCAAATATTATTACAATTAGCAATTCTAAATGTGAAACCCATAGCATGCTACGAAGGATCGGACAAAAAATTGCTGGTGTTTTTTTTTTTTAACTCATTTGGGGTGGCGGGTTGAAGTGATGTGACTCTGTGATTAAAAATATATACCTCATAAATAAAACATGGAAATATACACTGTCAGTTAGGAAAGGATTTCAAAAATTCCATTCTTATTTGCATAAATAAGAGGCCCATATTGTGAAATATTATGTAGGCCTATATACGAGAATAAAAATAAAATTTCAAACTACCGATTTTCACGATTTGAAGTTCGGGTACTCCTTGTTGGCGTAGTTATAACGTCATTGCCTTGAAACTAAGGGGTCCCGGGTTCGATGCATGGTGGTTTAGAATACCACATTGCAACGTCCCACCTACACACAATTACCACACTCTAAACACTTCACTTAGGAGGACGGCAAAAGTCTACCCATATGCGCTAACTTTTTGTCAGCCGTAGAACATGGACTCAGAAATACCTCAGGGCTTGCTGGGTGTAAGGAAAGACTATACCAGCTTAATATATATGTTTATTATAGTCTCAACACAAGGGTGTCCGTTTGCACACTTACACACGTGTCTTTACCTGAAACCTTTACCACGCGCGTGCATTTACTTGTACCACACACGTGCTTTTACCTGTACCACGCACGTTCTTTTACATGTACCACCTTTGGTCTCGAAGAGATAAGGGGGGGCAGGGAACATCCAATTTATTCCTCGCTGTGAGGCGCCAGGGGGAGTATGGGGACCTAATTTTATTTAGGGCCTTGGTCGCCGCTGACGTCACGGGTTCCCCTGTAAAAGAGAGTAGGTTGTGCGTAGTACCCCAACCACAGCCGGGAATTGGCCGAAACCAATCTGTACTCCCGAATAACGGGCGCAGGGTAAAGGATTAAAGGATGCCGCGACACCCCGGCGTTAGCTGGGAGTTGGCAAGCCAACCGGTGTCTCCTATGAAGGGACGGCAGGTTAGAAAAGGAAGGTCCGGGTGCTCCCAGACAAGCCGGGCAGGTAGAACCTGGGCACCTATCAGCCTAAGCGAGCGGACCAGGTAGGTAGGTTGCTGCTAGGCTATTCTTCTTCTTTCTTCTTTCTCCGTCCTTCCTTCTGGGATGGCTTCTAGTTCTCAGGCTGGGAGGCCAGTTAACCCTGGATGTTTGCCTGTTGACATCAGGGAGCCAACTGAGCTCCGGTCTCGCTGCGCTGGGTTTTATACTCGCGGTGGCGCATGGGTGGTGAAAATTTTAACTACAAGTACGCGTTGCTAACTCATTTTTTTTACATATAGCAACCTTCGTACTGAGAAACACCCAAGAAGTGACATCAAGAAAACACTAGTGGGAAAATCACTAGATGCACGCGTTAATATAAAGTAAAACTGTGTGCATTCAGACAATACAATTAATAATGAGCCTCGCAGGACTCTGCAATTCTAAACAACGAGTTGAACAGTGTAAATGACAATAATTAATAACATTTACTGAATACAGCAACCACGCAGGGTCTAATAATAAGCGAAATTAATAAACATAGAGGTGGATCCGTTAGCGTTTACAGAATACAGCGACCACGCAGGGTCAAATAATAAGCGAAATTAATAAACATAGAGGTGGATCCGTTAGCGTTTACAGAATACAGCGACCACGCAGGGTCAAATAATAAGCGAAACTAATTATCGTAGAGGTGGATCCGTTAACACATTTAAACTAAAAGCGTACGCCTCGCAGGGACATTCCGCTTAACTCTTTCATCAGATTAAAAATAATATAGTGACCACGCAAGGTCTAATAATAATTAAATGGCGACCAGGCAGGGTCGTTACAACATTAACTGTAGGTCCCATCCCCATTAGCTTATCTGTTCATAAAGTGGACATACAAGAAAAATCCACAACGATTTGGAGCTTATCGTCATTCGTAAGCCGAAAAGACAGCTTATTAATTATGTCCCTCATTTCAGTTCGCTACACAACACACAGCACATATCATTCACAAAAAACAATCCACTCACTACCGTATTCACACGCTGCCTCTAAATAAATTCCACGCACCAAGATCACTCGACGCGATCTAGACTAGAAATTGTCCTTGTCATTTCGGTAAACCATTCCCGCTCAGCCAACAATTTTCTACTCCCCACTGTATCTCTAGTTGTTTGAAGGTCAAAGACCTCTTTTTCAACTCCTCTGCAAGCGTTCAATGATGTTCTTGTCCCTGCCAAATGACACTATCCCCTTGTCCGCGATAATCTGGCTTCAAAATTCCCCATTCCTGGGAAAATTACATGCTGGAAAAAAATTGGTTTGCAACATTGACCCATACTGTTGAGGAAGTTCAGAGGGTTTTTTCCCCGCCATATGCAAACCTGTTCTCTCTCCTGTAACAGTTTGAGTCCACAATTCCCCGATCCTGGGAAAAATACATGGTGGAAAAAATTGGTTTGCAACATTGATCGGAGCCCTGTCAAGCTTACCTGTCACCCCCGTGGAGTTGCCCGCCAGCTGGGGCCGCATCCGAATCGGCAGCTGATGTTGCCTAGAGCACCGTTCCATCCGGGGACTCATGCTTTCTTCGTTGTCCGAAATTCCGAATTTGCTGCAGATGGCGAGTTGAAGTGTGCTCGCGAACGGTGTAACAGATGCACGCTTGATTGTATGTTGGGACGCCATCTTTAACCTTTCTTTTGTTTTCTTTCTCAATGCGCCAGCGCAGCGAGTACCTAAGCGGCCAAACGGCAGTAAAAGGGAAATGGCGGAAAATATGTTTGTGGTTCAGGAAGAAGTGTTGGAGATGAAGAAGTGTTTTGAATGTAAGTATTTGTATTTCTTGTTTACCATGGAAGTCCAATTATTATTTTTGTCTTGCAAGTGATTGAAATGTTTGTTACGTGATGGTTAAGCACGTGTATTGTAGTTGATACAGGTTTATACAGGGAGGTTATTTCAGTCGTTTACCGCGACAGGGTCGGCCGCCTAGCAGCCCCTTCATGCAACAGGTCCCGGCAAATTGCGTTAGAGGAAGTCCTTAACAGAAACCGCTTGTTTTGTAATGTTTCCACTTTTCACAATTACAGTTACAATTACAATTGAAATAAGCACGTACCTTGTCGCAAGGATGCTGGAAAAGGTGTTCTCCCAAATACAAATATTTCTGGCACCTTATTTCTGACATCTAATCTTAGATTAGACGTCGCTACCTTATCCTCAGTTGTCTCGACAGCGCCGGCAGCTTATCAGGGGTCGGGGGAGTTGTCAGCCGCGAGAGGGCGCTTCATACTGAACGTTTTCACGTAATTATCGTACATAAAATTCTTTGTTCAAGACTATATTTGTTTAGCGGAATAACTAATTAATGAATAACAATTAACACACAATAAAGCACTAGCACTGAATAGCAGACCCAACTCAATAACACAGTATAAACAACACGCGTGCTGATAAACTCAAGCAGAAGTGAACATAGCATAGACTCAAGTAGTGTAATTGTCTATAATACTGGGACGAGAAATGATGAGCCCCCCTCAGGCAGATTTGGCTACACTTAAAACTAGCTCAAAATGTGCATATGAGCTTATTGCTCAAGTGTGGTACTCTGTCTAACCCAAGATTTTTGTAAAAATGCCCTCGGGAATTTCCCGTGAAATGATGAGCCCCCTCAGATTGATTTGCCTACACTTACAAAAGCTACATCTGCCAGATTGTTGTCCATAAGCTTGTTAAAAATATGCCCCTCTTGATATTGTTTTTGCTACACTTAAAATTAAGCCAAGATGCTCATATGAGCTTATTGCTTTTAGTGTAACACTCTATAAAGTGTAATCTTATTAGCTACATCTACACCCACGCACACCCACACCCACCCACACCCACATATATTTTCTTCCGGTTTAAGTTTAATTGGACACCAGCCTCAACTTGCATATCTAGTACTAAGACAATGCATTGTGCAGAGGCCCTCTAGAATTGCTCTGTGACTCTCTCATTTCTTACATCATAAACATATGATTTTTCACATATAAGAATAACACTACATATGGTGTCATCAGGGAGTGTATCATGGAATTCACAGATAATTTTAATGTTTGTCCTGTCATTAACCACAACTTGTTTTCTTTTTGAAGTGTTGATGACAAACATGGGTCTCTGTGCTTTGAATTCATCTGGTGTGTAATACATGTCGGTATTGCCAGTAGTGACCCTTTTGTATGCTGTAAATGCCTCATATAATTTCAGGAAATCATCCTTGGACATGTTTAAATTATAATTTTCTCTAGGGAACACCTCATTTCTGCCATTTTTAAGATATATGTTCTTGATGTTGCAGCTATCAAACTTACTTGATTTTTTTCCTGATTATTTTGTCTTCCAGTCTGAAACAGTACCACCACAAAATCTGGCATGTCATATTGTATACTGGAGAATGAATTTGTAGCATCAAACTCATAATAGCTACCAGTGGCAGGCTTCTGTACACATTGATACGTATAAAATTGTAAAGGAACCTGTGGATTTTTTAGGATATCTGCTTTGTATTTAAGAGCATAACTGGCTTCATATTCAACAACCGGGATTCTTAGCTCCATAGTCTGAATAAGGCACTTGCTTTCATCAGGTAGGGTATTAGGCAGAGCTTCCCCAGTAGAATTTAATGAACTGTACCTCATCAAAGCATTATTATCATTGGCAGCTCTTCTAAATGTAATTCTTAAACCCCCCTTCCACATAATATCTTTGTAATCTGAGAAAAATCCTGGAAATAGGCCCATAGGGAACAGTACTGTGTGGCTTTTAGATATTATTTTATCACCAGCCACAAATCCACCTATTTTGTAGTAAGAAGCCTCCGTTTTGGATAATTTTAGTGTGGCTAAATCTGTAGAGGTAATGCCAGGGTAATCTACTCTGTTTATAACAACACCATGTTTTCTGATCTCAATTTCAGAGAACAGATGTGGCACAAAATTGTCTACCAATCTTATATTTGAATTTGCCGGATATTCTGTACAATCGAGCTTTACAACATCAAATTTGATGTATAGATCTGCTCTGTGGGGGTGTATAAAGCCATCCCCTACATCAAGATCAACCTCAATCTCTGTGTTGGGTTGATTTAAATTTAAATGTCCTCCTGTTTGGGGGGAATGATTGTGGCTCATAACTCTCAATATTTTCCATTTTTTTGTATGTATTTTTATTTAAATATTAATTTCTATGATAGCAGTTGTTGTGGCTCCAGCAAAATCAACTAATTCTTCTTTTTCATTAGTGACCATCAACTCAATATAATCTATTCTATTATGGCATACAGGAAAATATAATGTTGGTGATGGAGTGTAGATGATGGGCTCCATAAATTCAGAGTTAGGCTTGAATGTTGCAATGATGCCAGTTTGTTTGTGAGTGCCTATGCCATTTGATTTGGTGATCATACCCTCGGCCACATTACAGTGAATATTTAGAGTCTCTATGGCTAAGAATTTGGGTATATTAATAGCAGTGTGTTTAGTGGCTGGTTCAAGTTTTGTGTTGTTCTCAAAGCCTAACAGCTCTCCTATGGTACCCAGATCGACTGTCTCTGTAGCAGACACAATCTCTACTCTGTGAGTGACAGAATTTTGAGTTAATACTATACCTCTGGGTAACTGAGCACTTAAAGTAGACAGATTATACTGCCCTGGAGTGATGACAATGTTTTGATCACCAACTGCAATTGTGTTGTTGTGGTGTGTAATATTAGGGATCAAGTACATGCCATAAAATTATCTGAGAGCTATTGTTTTGGGATACACTATATCATCATGTAATCTGAGCTTCAATATTGAATTTTGGCTGGTGAGATGGAATACTCCCATGATGCTTCAGATACCACAGGGCCTTTTGAAAATCTTCAATTGATGGTTTATTTATTTGAGACAGATATCTAAGAACAGATAAACACAGATGTCCACAATTAACATCTTTGAAATTTTGAACACGGGCATTATGGTAATAAAGATTAGTTGATTTTAGATATTTTACTAAATTTTCAGGTGGAACACCTCCAAATGAATCAAACACAAATGCCTCATCTTTTAAATATTTAAGATAACAAATCCAGTGAGTGCCCTGATTTTTGTACTTATCCAAATTAACAATGCCACACTCTTTGTTGAGTGGTTGTTCTGGTAAAGAATCAGACATGTATACACCTCTAAAATTTTTGATGCCCAGTGGCTTGATTAAAGCTTCAATATCTTGGTTTGTAAGCGGCTCTTGTTTTTTTTAAACTTATTCATGGCTCTCTTAACACCTTTGCCTTGTTTCTCCATGGCCAGGTTATGGCGCTTCATTTCATCTAATTCTGCCTTATTCTTCTTGGCATCTATTACTGTTTTTGCTATAGCAGCTGATCCCCCAGCCAAGCTCCCAACAGCCCCCAAAGCTGCTAAGATGGCCGGGATAGTAAATATGAAGCCACCCACGTGATTTTTTCCTGGATTGCTGTAATTTTTTTTAATTGGGGGGTACTAAGCAACAATTTCATACCATGGCCCTTGGCAAGACAAGAATTTTTTTTCTTGTGCTGCTTTTTGGTTAAAAGACTATCAATAGTTTTAAGAGATTTAAGACCTGCATAAGGTATCTGATACATAACACCCTTGGCCTTCATCCTAGGTTTATTATATACATATTCACAACCCCCACCCCAGTTTTTGTTTGGTGTTCATAGCAATGCTGGTCCCCAATATGCTATTTTTTCACTTAAAGAAGCATCTTTGCTTACAAATCTACCAAATGCAGCCTCTTCTAATTTCTTGTCTGCAACATGTCTCTTGTCAAGATCAGTATGTGTGTTGTATGCTATGTCATGGTCTCTACAAGCAGCATCTAGGGGATTAACACCAGGGTCACCTCTGTTTAATCTATGGTCCAATTTTGTACCGGGACCACAATACTGATAGCCTGGAATGTGTAGTTCAAATGGCAGCTTGTTATAATGTCATTAACCAGCCCCCGACCCTCAGAGATATTCCAAAATTTAGATGGTAGAGTATTAATAATTTTTATAAGATATTCAATCCCCTTAGTGTCATTCACTATAAAATTTGACAATTTGGTGCTTATCATGTCCATAATTCCAACCTTTTCATTGTAAAAATTGTGGTTGCCAGCATTTTGCTCCCCAGCTATTACCAGCAACCTATCTACAAGTTTCCTGACATCATCAACCCACACAAATTCTTTAGGCAGGGTGTTGTATTGTTTGATCCCACTATCTGTCTTGATCTGTGACCATATGGGCTTGATTAAGTTGTTGTATTTTGCTCCACTGCTAGACTTGACTCTTTTTTGTGTGGGATCATTGTTCTGGTATAGAGCATCTGATTTTATTAATATTTTTTGTAATGCTCATAACCTTGATCTGTATAGCTGCCAGGCCTTTTCCTGGTCATCAGTTCCCACAATCCAGGTGTGCCAGGATATTTAACAAAACCACCTCTTTCTCCAAGATGAGATTCTGAATATACAATCAGATCATCTCCCATAAATGTTACTCTAAAATTGCCAATTTTTATTTTTATTTTTATAATATATGACATAATCCTGTTTTGGCTCTAGAGTCATCATGAGCTTCTTCTGTTTAGAGCCAGGTGAACACCCAACCTCAGGAATTGGGGGCAGATCAGAAAATTTGTTGTGTAAATCATCAGGAATTGTCAGATCAACCTCTAAGAACAGGCCATAGTTACTGTCATGAAAATCCTTAAGATCTTCAATATTGAAATCTTCAACCCACTCAAGCCCTGCATATGGCAGTTTTTTCATCATAGCATAACCATAGAGGCTGTTTGCATCTACATACAGTATATAATTTGATGGCAGTGCGGGATCATAATTGCGAATATATTTGTTGTTAGCTCTGGCATATCTCTGAGAACATGGCACCATGCCTCCTCGTATACATTGCTCCATAAACAGATACATGTCTTGATCTTGGATCAGATCCAATTGCATTTTAGTGTTTAAAAACATTGCAGACCATGCTAGGCCTGGTGCACTGTAAAAATACATTGGATCCAGCTTATAATTTTCCATGGAAGATTTTCTAAATACCTGAAGTATATCAACTAAGAGGGTCACATCAAGTTTTAAATATGCCTTGTGATAATCACCAAATGTCTGGCATTTTAAATTGCTCCACATCAACTGGGCATGGTGATAATCTTCATCAGTGATTCCAGATGCTCTGAGCTTGCTGTAGAACTCTTGTTGTGGTGGCAGAGAACACTCATCAAATTTAGAAAAATCTGTAACTTAATCATATGGATATACACCCTTCCGCCTAATTAATTTCAGGTCCTGATTTGGAAACATAGCACATGTGATTTTGAATTGATCATCAGATAACTGACTGGCCAGTGTAGCCAGGCTAGCGGACAGAATTCTGTAGGAATCAAGAAATCTTAAGTGAATGAGAACACCATTAACTTTAATTATTTTGCTAATAGCTATGTATTTCTCATTATATTCTGCTAAAATATTTAAATTCTGCTTGTCAAACCCCTCATACCTGATCAGATGATGAAAATCAAAATTGGATGCACCATGGCAAAATATAGGGATAAATTTTGGACTCTGGATCTTAATATTACAGCTATTACACAGGGCCATTAAGAATTTACCATCTGTATCGGAATGGTGATGCACCTTGATATTTGTATCTGAAAATTCAGAATCACATACCGGGCATTTTTCTGCATTGTTGAAATTTTCAATCTGATCCTCTGTTAAAGGCAACATAGGTTTGGATTTTAATAAGACATTAGATGCTATGTCATGGCACTATTCTATGTACAAATATTTTGATGGCATCTGGTCCCATGTATAAATATTCTTTACTAACCACACCATCCTGTACAACAACATAATAAAAACTAGAAGGGTCATGTAACTGGTATGATGTAATTGAAGATTCATCAGGATCTGGACTGCAGAATGCAAGGGGTTTGAGGTTTGATTCAAAATCACAGACTATATATGCTGGGTGTTCCAACAAGGCTTCAAATTTTTTGAATTTGGCATTTTCACTTGGACTAGGCATCACCATATGAACAGGTTTATGGTTGCCACAGTATTTTAAATGTTCAATTAACTTGTTTTTAGCAATTTCTGTATTCACTTCCCGAACCCCATTCACCATTTTTCTACCATCAAATACAGTTAAACATCTTCTACACAACTTGAATATTGTCTTAGATTTGTCTAGTTGTGTTCTAATTAAAGCTTCAAGATTATGTATCAGAGTGTAATGGTGTGTGCCATCCTCTTCAATTAAGAGCAGATCAATTGGAACAGCAGAATCATCATCAAGTGTACTGATTCTGAGAGGATCTATCAAGCAATTGCCACGGCCAGTAGAACAAATAAATACATTAATAGATAATTGTTTACCAGTGATATCCCTGGCCTTTTTTTCAAATTTATCAATATTCTGAACAGACATTGGATATTCTAAGCCCTCCATAGCATCATCAAAATTGTGTTCATATTGTTTATAATAATTTATTCTCTCAGGATGATCTAAAACTGGAAACAAAGCAGCTAAAATACACCACAAAAAGCATTTCTCATCATTATTTTTTATGTTAACCACGGCTTTTTTGTTTTTAATATTATCAGGTAAACACACATATGTGGAACCTTGTAATGGGCTGAATTCAGAAATATTAACATAAAGCTTGTGTGGAGATCCGCATAGGCTTCATCCTGATTCTTTTGCTGCAAATTCAGAGTGTTTAATATTCAATTGATCTATCAAACTGCTTATTATTTTGTCTAAATTTGCATTTGAATATACAGCTACAGTTTCTGTTATGTGGGGCTGTGTAAATTTGGTGCCATTTGATTTCTTATATTGTGTAAACAATTTGAGGGACAGCTTATAAGAGCCATTTTGTGCATTTAGAATTGCCTGCACATCAGAATTTATACTGTTCAAAAAATTCTTAATGTCACATCTTGGCTCTGATACAAAACGGTGATCCCTAATTTGGCCATTAAAACTGCTATGGATGGGTTCATAGCATGGCTGCTTTGCTGCTCTAGCATTAACAGGTGTTTCAAGCTTCCTTTTCAGACCAGATGTAGATGGTTGTGCGGGCAATATTGATGACTGTGCAGAACAAGTATCTATATGTTTATATGTGAAATATTCCATGCTATATTTTCTATGGTATTTTGGGCATATTTTTGTGGGTGTTCTGGATTTTTCTGGATCACAATTCCTTTGGTGCCTAGCCCAATTGGTGCTGGATATATTCTTATTGCATTGATTAGAATATTTTTGATTTGGCATTTTTGTTGTTGGTTTATTATATATATTTCTTGGGATTCAAATCAAAATTCTATGCTTAATACAAAATATCAGTTGGGTTCAGCAGTGTGCTTTGTATACTTAGTGTGTGTGTGTGTGTGTGTGTGTATGTGTGTTAATATTTTTGGCTTTGGTATTTATATAAAATTTCTTGGGGTTCAAATCAAAACTCTATACTTAATAAACCTATGACAGGTTGTATAAAGCTGATAGCATACATGCACAAAGGTAGAATAAGTACAGAAGCACTGCCCTAGCACAAATGCATGTCTACACAGGCATGTCTTAGAAAAACAATGACCTAATACCATGTGTCATGTATAACAAACTGGGGCAGATATAAACCTGACTCTAAATATGAGTGGATTACAACAAACAAGCAAGATGTGTCAAATATCAGACCTGTATGAGGAGCACTGCAACAACACATCTGTACTCCTCAGCCACTCTCACAATACTAACTGATATGTAATGCAAAACTCTTGCATCATAATTTGTTGCATAATATTGGGTAATAATTTGTTGCACAACATGATGCAAGAGCTTTTGCATCATAATTTGTTGCATAATATTGGGTAATAATTTGTTCCACAACATGATGCAAGAGCTTTTGCCTTATTATTTGTTGCATAATATTGGGTAATAATTTCTTGCACAACATGATGCAGGAGAAATAAACCAGAAGTAAACATGTGTGTGTGTGTGTGTGTGTGTGTGTGTGTGTGGGGGGGGGGTGTGGGTTTTATGAGCATCTTGGCTTAGTTTTAGGTGTAGCCAAAAAAAATATCAAGAGGGGCATATTTTTAACAAGCTTATGGACAACAATCTCACAGATGTAGCTTTTGTAAATGTAGGCAAATCAATCTGAGGGGGCTCATCATTTAACGGGAAATTCCCGAGGGCATTTTTACAAAAATCTTGGGTTAGACAGAGTACCACACTTGAGCAATAAGCTCATATGCACATCTTGAGCTAGTTTTAAGTGTAGCCAAATCTGCCTGAGGGGGGCTCATCATTTCTCGTCCCAGTATTATAGCCAATTACACTACTGACTCACTACGTCTGGTAGCCGACAGTGTTGCTAACCATTTTCCGGCAATGTCCCTACAGACGTAGTCAAAATCTCCCTACAACTGACCAAATGAACCTACGCCAAGTAAAGCGACTAAAAAAACACCACCTCATGAGCGTGCAAAACAGACGATAAAATTTACACATTTACTTACCAAATCTTTCTGCTCGGTGCTTCCACAATTAATGAAGGAGCGAATTTACAATACAGGATCCCTCCCCGATTTTTGGAATATTTCTCATACTCACTAATTGAGGCCTCCTAATCACGAATTTGAAGTTAAAATTTGGGGGTCACGTGTAGAAATTGCAAAATATGTGTAATTGAGTGGTTCGCGATCGGCACGATTGCTCATTAATTACCGGAAGATTTTGTGTTTCCAATACTTAAAAAACGAAATATCCGTTCCTGATATTACTACGACCCCAAATTTTATCTATGTTTGCCTATCGTAACCTAACCTTCCCGTGAATGGTTCGTGGGGCTATCCGTCAATGGTTTGTGGGTGCATGGATTTCGACCCCAAATTTTAATTATGTTTGCCTTGCTTAAAAAAATCACAAAAATCTTATTTTCGTAGCACTTTAACGGCAAACGTTCTTCATCGAAGACGCCATTTTAGTATCCTGCAATTTTACGATCGATCACTGTTGCCAAACTTACCTGTAATCAAATCAGTCCACATTCCACATGTTCTTCTACATCGTGATTGTCACTGTCACATGTAAGCACCTTCTTTGGGCAATATACCCAAATCCATAAGTTTATTAATTAGCCCACGGCAATCCTCCTGCACACTCCACCTAAAAATCTATACAACATTAACAACTTTTTTACCGTTCTCTGCCGCCATTCTTACACGATCCATGCTCTCCAAGTATGAAATCGACAGTGTGGCAACGCTGTAGACAGCGTAACTAATTGCGAACGTCAATTGTTCATATCAACAAATATGGCTACCATACTTGTATACGGAGAATCATTGAGAGAATTGAAAAGCTTATTTTACAACTTCTACACGTTAATGAACCATTTTTTCACATCACCCCAACATGTTAACTTGAGACAAATCATCACGACTAATTATTTCGTGAGTATAAGACGCAGCATAGAAATTACAGAATGGTCCGGCATTGTAAATTCTTGCCTTAATGAATAATAGGGGTGCGCGGGACAGAATTTTTTGGGTCCGGACGGGATCGGGACCGGAAAATTTGCAATATCACTACCAAGTCGGAAAATTTCCGTAGCACTGGAAATCTCGAATTCTACACGTAATTTTCACTTTAAGTGTTTGTTTTTGCATTTGCAGAATAAAAACTTAAAATTTCCGATAAGTTCCAGAAACTTACAATGTAGAAAGGCAGTGTAAGCTGCCACGTTTTTTTTTCTGCTGGGACCTCAAAAAAGATGCGCGTGGCAGTAGACTCGGTCTTTGTTTTATCGTGATTTCATCATGCTATGTATGCAATTACGTCTGTAACACATACTGTGAAGTTGTAGCGATTACTTTCACAAAAATGTTTTAAGATTAGGTCCCTCAGCATTCTTCTAATAATAAACCTAAATGCTCTCGTAGTTAGGTTAAGTTCTGTTCGCATTAAAATAATATCGCTAAATGCTTTCTAAAGAAAAGGGTTCTAAATTACCTGTAAATTCATTCCCACTAATCATAAACTTGCATTTCTCTCGTCTTAATCTGTTCTTAAGATTTGTAACATCCTCTTAGCAGACGAATTACGTGGCAGCAGCAAATTTGACGCTTATTCTTACTGCTGACACGTGCGTGGCAGCAGACTCGGCCATGTAGAAAACGTCGAGAATTAACGACTTTTTAAAGTGACCATTCGGTATTTCCCGACTGCTCGGGATCCCGAAAAGTCGGGAAGTCATCGGGAATATTTTTTCCCGATCACGGTCCCCACTTTTCGGGATCCGCACACCCCTAATGAATAACGTTGTGTCATCTACTGTTGATTATGTTATTTGAAGTCATACATGCTGTTGCTGATGTGAAGTGATAGATATTGGTTGGTGATGCTGTATTTCCTGCAGTCTTCAACAATTCTGGTCCCATTATATTTCTCTTTTTTTTGTATCGCCTAACATTGAAAATATTCTTTACGTTTCCGTGTTAGAATGTGGCAATGTTAGCACTATTTTCGCGAGAGTGGAAATGTTTTCAAAAAAGAACTTGCCTTGAAAGTTCTTGGTTAAGCGATAACATATTTCAAAATTCTGATGGAGATTTGTTGGTTAGTTCTTATTTCTCCTCCTCGCTAAAGTATCCAGATAAACTAATCCATTCATTCCAAACCGAGCACGAAGAAAGTGCAACTGACTGGCGAGTAAGCTTTGCACCTTTGCACAATAAAATGTTATCTTGCAAGATTGAAAAAAGTCCCTACGTTTTCCCTTATTTGGTAAAAATCTGTCCGTACGCGGGCGAACTATAGTGAAAAGTCCCTATGCGTAGGGACATGTCCCTACGGTTGGCATCACTGGCAACATGTGTCGCGTTCGTTCAGTATGAAGCATTTCAATGTAATGTGAATTTGAATGTATGAAATATATTACCTGTGTGTTAGTGTAACTGGTTTTTATGTATATCTGTTCAGTGTGCCCTGTATTGGCAAAAAGGGAAATATGGGAACTCTTACCATGGTGTATGAGGAAGTATTTTTTTGCGTCTAGAATGTTTCTCGTGCGGAAAAAGAAAATCTGATATGCATTATGAACAGAATTTTTCGGAGAAATTTAGCTATTTGTTTTTGCCTTAAAATGTAGCTACTTTAGGAACTCATTGAAAACAAAAGATTATTCTTATTACTTTTCACGACATTCTAATTAGTTAATAAAAATTAATTCATTTGGGCAAAATATAAAATATTGACGTATTTCTTTGAACGAAACGAAAAAGGAAACTCAAAGCAGACGAACGGCGGTTCCGAAAGCAGACGAACGGTGGTTCCGAGAATACTGTTCGTTGTCATGGTAACGGCATGACGAAAGCATGTGACGTCACGCTCCTGGCGATACTAGCGCTGCAGCGACAGGCGGAAGAAGCACGCTAGCGGACGACAAATGATTTCCACGGGAGGTATAGGAATATTTCCATCTGTAAAACCTATATCTAATCTGTGGTATGAAGCCCCCTCTCGCGGCTGACAACTCCCCCGACCGCCGATAAGCTGCCGGCGCTGTCGAGACAACTGAGGATAAAGTAGCGATGTCTAATCTAAGATTAGATGTCAGAAATAAGGTGCCAGAGATATTTGTAGTTGGAAGGACACCTGTTCCAGCATCCTTGCGACAAGGTACGTGCTTATTACAATTGTAATTGTAACTGTAATTGTGAAAAGTGGAAACATTACAAATCAAGCTGATTTTGTTACGTACTTCCTGTAACGGAATTTGCCGGGACTTGTTGCATTAAGGGACCGCTAAGCGGCCGGCCCTGTCGCGGTAAACGACTGAAATAACCTCCCTGTATATATATCTAGCGGGGTTGAGCTACTTGTAATTATGATGAGAGGCCCAAGTTCCTTTTGTTTTATTCCAATTTCATCATGCAACGAATGCAATTTGAACATGGTTCGATTTCGATTCACTTCTGTTAATTCATACTGCGATGTTTTAGTGATTGCTTAAGATTTTGTTCAATATATGCTTCCGTAGTTAGGCTAGGCAGGCCGGTTCTCTCAGCATTAAAATGAAGTCCCTAAATGCATTATGCCTGCTGAGGTTCTGATTTATTTACACATTCCATATACCAGAGAATATAAAAGAAAAACTGCAAAACATATCACTACTGTAGAAAAAAGAAATTTCACCAAGGAAAATATAGGAAACTTTGTATATTCCTTAAAGAAAGAAAACTGGACTGATGTGCTCATGGAGGAAAATTTAAATACGAAAGTAAGCTTATTCACAAAGACAGTAAAATATCATTTTGAAGTAGCATTTCCATACAAAACATACAGACAACCCCTAAATCAAACAAAATCAATTTTCTGGATAACTAAAGGGATAAAAAAATCCTGTGAAACAAAAAGAAACTTATATAAAGAAATTCAGAAAAACAAGAATCCCATACTTAAAGACCACTACAAAAAATATGTAATTATTCTCAGGAAGGTAATAAACATAGCTAAGAAATTAACCATTGCAGATAAAATACGCAAATCTGCAAATAAATCAAAGAAACTATGGGAAATTGTTAATGATGAAACTGGTAAGAAAAGAAAGAACGTGAATGAAAAAATAGAAATAATGGCTGATGGAGAGAAAATAAGCAATCCCCTTGATGTAGCACAAATTTTTAATATATACTTTGTGAACATTCCCAATACCATAAATAAAAATGCAGTAATCTCTGCACCTAGATTAAGAACATATTTCAACAGTCTCCGAAACACAAACACTATGTTTCTCACACCAGTAACTGAGGGAGAAGTCGAGAAGGTAATTATAAATTTAAAAAATAAGTATTCATCAGGGCCAGATGAATTTTCAAGTTCTCTACTAAAAAAATGTGGGAATAGTATTTTACAACCACTAGTAAGTATTTGCAACACATCTTTAGAAACAGGTATTTTTCCTAGTGGAGCAAAATGCGGAGCAAAAGTGAGACCATTATTCAAGAAAGGCAGCAAAGAAGAATGCTCAAACTATAGGCCAATTTCTCTTTTATCGGTCTTCTCTAAAGTAATAGAGAAAATTATGCTAAATAGATTAGTAACTTTCTTTGAAAAATACGACATTTTATCCAAACATCAATTTGGATACCAAAAAAGTAAGTCAATATCAGAAGCTATTTTTGAATTTACAAATAACATTCTAAAATCGAGAGACAAAAAAATGCATGTGCATGGATTATTTTTAGATTTTACCAAAGCTTTTGATTTGGTTCAGCATGGCATTTTGCTAGATAAAATGGACCATTATGGAATCAGAGGTTTAGCAAAAAAATGGTTCAAGTCTTATTTAAAAGACAGATGTCAGTATGTAGATATTAACAAAATCAAATCAGACCAATTGTTCCTCAATACAGGTGTACCGCAAGGCTCAATTCTAGGACCAGTTTTATTTTTACTCTACATAAATGATCTTCCAGAAACCTTATCAGAGTCTCAAACAATACTTTTTGCAGATGATACTAATATCATAGTAAAAAGCCTGGAATATGAGCAACTTCAAAAGAATTCAATTTCAACAACAAGACAACTAAACACCTGGCTAAACAACAACAAGCTTTACCTGAATGTTAATAAAACAGTTCTAATAAATTTTAATCCAGCAAAACAAATAAAAAACTTAAATGTAATTATTAACAATGAAGTCGTCAAAGAATGCAATGCAATAAAATTCTTAGGAGTATGGATAGACTCAAACCTGTCTTGGGACATGCAAATTACTAATTTAACTCAAAAGTTAAGCAAGCTCTGTTACATGATGAGAATTTTGAGAAATGTTTTAACTTTGAATGATTTAAGGACAGTATATTTTGGACAGATTCAACCTGTACTTACATATGGTATCTCTTTCTGGGGCAGCTCACCCAAAATGCAGAAAATTTTTATTTGGCAAAAACGCATATTAAAAATTATGAAGAATGTATCCCTCTCAAACCCAACAAAACAAATTTTCAACGAATTTCAAATATTACCTCTTCCATGTTTGTACATATTAGAAACATTGTACTTTATTCATACAAATTCCAAAATCTTCTCAAAAAATCTGGACATACACAAGTACAGCACTCGCATGCATAACTCCCTCCATCTTTCTACTGTCCGCACATCCAAAACACATAGTGGTCTAGGATTTCAAGGTGTAAAACTCTATAACAAGCTGCCAGAGGAATTCAAGAATCATAATCCAAACAAATTTAAAATAACAGTAAAAAGCTTGCTTATTAAGTATTTGTTTTATAGCACAGAGGAGTACGTAAATCATATTTTTCATTAATAGATATAACCTTTGATTTTCTTCCATTTTTATGTTCACTAATAGCCATGACCTTTGATTTTTCTTCTATTTTTTAAGTTATTCTATACTCTTTTATACTTTTTTATATGCATAAGTATGTGTTAATTCCTTTGTACTCAAAATCATACATGTAATTAACCTATCCCATATCATAGTGCTATTTGTACTTATTAGATCAAGTGGACGGAAATAAATCATATCATATCATATCAGACTGTCTCGTGACTGTCAAACTAATGTAGTAGCAGTGTAATATTGTTTAATTGATTGAAATGAAAATTTTGTACTTTAGGGGAGGGGACCAACATACATTCTAGGGTATGTGTTAATTCCTTTGTACTCAAAATTATACATGTAATTTTATGTAATTTTATTTTATTTTAATTTTATACTATACTCTTTATACTTTTAATATGCTTAAGTATGTGTTAATTCCTTTGTACTCAAAATTACACATGTAATTGACCTATCTCATATCATAGTGCTATTGTACTTATATGATCAAGTGGATGGAAATAAATCTTATCGTATCTTATCTTATCTACTTACAATCGCTTTTGAACGAAAAATACATTGTCCATGGGAAGCGTGCATGCTTGCGTAAAGTAATTTTTAAGTTCTTTTTTCGGTACTTACTTTGGTATTTTTAAGTACTCATTACTTTAAGGAAGGTTCAAATTTCGTGTGACAATGATTGCCAAAGTTCTACAATAATTAATCTTCCTGCTATGAGAATTTAAAAAAAACAAAGAACAAAAAACAATCCAAACTGTTACCATGAGTATGCATATTCCCCACCCCCATTTTTATATATATTTTTTGGTAGTGTCTGCTGCCACGTTCTTTTTCTGCTGGAACCTCAAAAAAGATGCGCGTGGCAGTAGACTCGGTCTTTGTTTTATCGTGATTTCATCATGCTATGTATGCAATTACGTCTGTAACACATACTGTGAAGTTGTAGCGATTACTTTCACAAATATGTTTTAAGATTAGGTCCCTCAGCATTCTTCTAATAATAAACCTAAATGCTCTCGTAGTTAGGTTAGGTTCTGTTAGCATGCTTTCTAAAGAAAAATGTTCTAACTTACCTGTACATTCATTCCCACTAATCATAAGCTTGCATTTCTCTCGTCTTAATCTGTTCTTAAGATTTGTAACATCCTCTTAGCAGACGAATTTTTGTTTTCTTACATTAATTGAAGTATCGTAGACTAGTTGGAATGAATGTACAGGTAATTTAGAACTTTTAGAAAGCATTTAGCGATATTACTTTAAGGTAATGCTAACACATCGTAATCTACAAGGGACCTAAACTTTTTACTAAGGTTCGTATTGAACAAAATCTAAAAATATTTTTGTGTAAGTAATCGCTAAAACTTCACAGTAGGTGTTACAGACGTAATTGCATACATAGCATGATGAAATCGAGATAAAACAAAAAGAAATTGGTTTATAAAAAGCGTCTGTATGCACACTAAAGTAGTGAAAGAACACATCGACAGATGCTAGCAACTCCAAACTTAATGATGTGAAATTATAGTTGCCCTTGTAGAATATCATGTTGGGGAAGCCTTCGGACTGTTCTGCTTAACAGGAAGGTAACAAACGTATTTTATATCATAAGGGAAGTGGGCGACTCCAGAACACTTATTTTTTATTTATTTATTTTACCCTGTTTTTATGCTAATCTCCAAAGCGAAAAATATCAAAAAAATATTTTATAGTGTGAAAAATAATAAAAAAACACATAATGCTCTCGTAGTTAGGTTAGGTTCTGTTAGCATGCTTTCTAAAGAAAAAGGTTCTAAATTACCTGTACATTCATTCCCACTAATCATAAACTTGCATTTCTCTCGTCTTTATCTGTTCTAAGATTTGTAACATCCTCTTAGCAGACGAATTACGTGGCAGCAGCAAATTTGACGCTTATTCTTACTGCTGACACGTGTGTGGCAGCAGACTCGGCCATATTTTTTCTTTAAAGGGATATGCTGTAACAAAGTGCGGTTAACTTGTGTAATTTTTCCATTTTTCCCAACAAACAAAAAATTATCGTAGTGACTATCTTCACCAGGTAGCTTTTGAGCTATCCTATTTTCACCCGATTTTAACTGCGCATGTGTATGATCTACAACCTTTCCTGGCCTGCTGTGTGGATGTGTGTATTCTTTAGTTGTTGGTTTGTACAGATGGACTGGTGCTGCTAATATGTTACATGATGACAAGTATGAAGGGGTAAATGCGATTGTTAGGTTAGACCCGTCAGGTGTGGGGCTATTAGCATTATAATTATTTCCCAACACCTGATCATGTAATTTCTGGTCTTCAGCACTTTCTGCTATTCTCACTGCCTGGTGAAAGTAGTAGTTACACCCATTCTTAATTTAAATTATCTTCTTAACAGTAAGTTTAGCAACACTGCCAATGAAGATAAAATAGAATGTTATGGTGTGATTCAGATTTTTACTTTTGTTGGTAAAAATAGCCACATATGCTGTTTTCAGATCCTGGTGAAAATGGCTCTATGTGCTATTCTCACCACTCTTGTGAAAATGGTCATGGCCAAAAATTGGCCCAAGTTCGGTTTGTTTTATTGCGATTTCATTATGCTACAAATGCAATTTTTACATGGTTCGATTTAGATTTAAGTCTGTTATCACATACTGCAGAGTTTCAGCAATTACTTAAGATTTTTTCAATATATGCTTTCGTGGTTAGGTTAGGCAGGTCAGGGTTGGTACTTTTAGCATTAACATAAAGTCCCTACATGCATTCTACTAAGGTTCCGATTTACTTCTACATTCATTCCTACTAGTCCACGATACTTACTGAGGCTTGTCAATGGAGAATACCTTGTTCATGGGAAGTGTACATGCTTGCGTAAGGTGATTTTAAAGTTGTTGTTTTTTGCAACATAAATAACTTTTTGGTACCAGTTAGATATAGTGAAAACACATTTATCTCGTTTATTTCAGAATTACTTACATTTGTACTTACCTTATATGCATAGCGGAACATTTTTCAACTTGCGATGATTGTTTTTTTTTCACTGAAAAAAGCGTAATTTATAACATTACAAGTATTTATTGGTCGTTGCTACTTGGCGGGCAAATCTTGACTCACGTCTATCATCAGCTGATATGCAGTGTTTCCAAACTTAATGAACCGATAAACGCCGCACAAACTATTCACAAAGGGTTTTTAAGTGAAAATTGATCCACAAACCATTCACGGAAGGTTAGGTGGAACAAACAGAAGGTAAATTTCTCGTATCGGACAAACGGATTTCTTCAAATTTACAGGAGAAATTACTTACAGAATGCAGTTTCTTTAGACTTGTGGAAGTTCGGGGAAGTGTTTTCTTGCATCGTTCATTGAATTTTGCCGGTAAATCATGTATTTTTCGATATAAATGTGTGACGGATGCACGAAAGCTCTTGCATCCATTTACTTCCAGGTGGATGTAGCCTGTGTGTGATGACGTAATCCCGGTCAGTGTTTCCAAACACGTGTTTTTGTAACTGAAGAAAATACGTTTCTGCAAATGGTGTGTGGGGCTATGTGTCAATGGTTTGTGGGGCTATGCGTCAATGGTTCGTGGAGATATGCGAGAATGGTGTGTGGGGCTACGCATATTTCTTTCGAAACCAATTTTTAACTATTGTAACCTATAGTGACCCTACCTAACCTAACCTTACCGGTAATGGTTCATGGGGCTATGTATGAATGGTTCGTGGGGCTATGCATCAATGGTTTGT
This sequence comes from Lepisma saccharinum, assembly GCF_977018435.1. Classification (NCBI taxonomy): domain Eukaryota; kingdom Metazoa; phylum Arthropoda; class Insecta; order Zygentoma; family Lepismatidae; genus Lepisma; species Lepisma saccharinum. The sequence goes on along the minus strand of NC_139241.1, from coordinate 22,884,539 downwards.
GGGGCTACGTAGGTATTTTTGGGTGCAATGGGGTGGAAACACTGCATGCCGAGTACGGTAGTGAAGTGTGGGAAATTATAAGAAATGCATCAACAAAACACCAATCTTTAGGTAATAATATGGTGATATGCATTAATGGAAAAGAAGTCCAACATCCCCCTAATATTGCAAATGCTTTCAATGAGTATTTTGTAAATGCAGTTCCAAATAGAAGGAATGGGTTTATGGCTGCTCCAGAAGAATGTTCTACACACATAACAGTGAATGACAAATCCTTGTTCATTTCCCCCATTACTGAACAGGAATTAAAGATAATCTTCAGGCGTATAAAAAACAAACGATCTTCCGGCATTGATGAAATACCAGACTTCCTAATTAAGAAATGTTATAGTTCCCTATGTCAACCATTACTACATATAATAAACAATTCCATTGAACAGGGTATTTTCCAAGACAGGCTAAAAATAGCTGTTGTTAAACCATTACTGAAGAAAAATGACCCAAAGGATTTATCAAATTACAGGCCCATTTCCCAACTCTCAGTCTTCTCAAAAATTATTGAACATGCAATAATGATGAGAGTAGAAAATTTCTGTAGTAAACACTCAATCTTAAGTTTGTCGCAGCATGGTTTTAGGTCCGAACGAAGCACGAAAACAGCGTTAGCAGACTTAGTAGAATGTGTCACACAATCTCTGAATAATTGTAATCACACGGTAGGAGTCTTTTGTGACTTATCAAAAGCTTTCGATTCTGTAAATCACGAGATATTGCTGTGGAAACTTCAAAAACTTGGTATTCGTGGACTACCACAAAAGTGGTTTCAATCTTATCTTACCAATAGAAAGCAAATTGTAGAAATCGCTCACACCACAGCAAAAGGATACGTAACACATCAACACTCCACCATGAAAAGTGTAACATGTGGGGTGCCTCAGGGAAGTATTCTTGGCCCTCTTTTGTTTCTTATGTACATAAATGATTTACCAAATGTTATACCTGAGGCAAATGCAATATTATATGCTGATGATACAAATATTATAGTAACAGGCACTTCCAAAGATGCTCTACAATCTAAGGCTAATAACGTATTAAACAAATTAGATGACTGGTTTTTAAATAATAATCCACTCCTCAACAGCAAAAAAACAAATTACATTACATTTTCTACAATCCAAACCAGAAACCAAATAAGACTCAATCTAATATCTGGGAATACACAACTAGAGCCTAACAAAAATTCAAAATTTCTGGGTATCATTCTGGATGAACACCTTAGCTATACAGAACACATAAACACGCTACAATCAAAATTAAGTAGTGTGTGCTATGCCCTTCGAGAAATGGTAGACATCTCAAGCACCCAAACTGTAAAGTGCCTTTGTATGGCAAACTTTGATGCTTTACTAAGATACGGTATTATGGTTTGGGGTAACAAGGGCCACTCCAATGTCCTTTTTATGCTTCAAAAAAGAGCTATAAGAATCATAGCTGGAGTAAAGAAAACTTATTCATGTAGAACTCTTTTCCGTAAACTTAATGTGTTAACTCTCCCCTGCATATACATTTATGAATGCTTCATTTATGTTAAGGAAAATATTTCCAACTTTGCCACAAATGAGGAAATACATGGCCTAAACACAAGAAATAAAGACAAATTTCACATAAAACACTGCCGCCTCAACTTATGTAAGAAAGGTCCCTTAAACTCTTCCATAGATCTCTACAATAAACTACCACAAGATGTGAGGAAAGAACCAAACTTGATGATATTCAAGCACAAGACAAAATCAATGCTTCTGAAGCATGTTTTTTATTCTATAGCTGAATACATGGAAGCGGCTTTTACATAAGACAAATGTACATAATGTAGTATAATCACATATTATTCTTGTAAAATTAAATGTCAAACGAAAGTGGGTAATTAGTATATCTTCTCATGTTATATTTTTTTGTGATTTTGATATAATAGCAGAGTAAGACCCAATTTTTTACAATTTTTGGCTATATATTTTGTATTTGTAAAATCTATTAATGTACCTGTATTGTAATGTAAGTATTGACATGTCCTATATTACCATGTACTCTAATTTGTACACACCGGTAGTCCTTGGACGCAAATAAACTAAACTAAACTAAACTGTGACCGCCATTTTGCGTGTTACCGAAGGCAAAAGGAACGAAGTAAACTGACTCGATATGTCGGAAATAGAGCTTATTTCCGTGAAATAAGCAAAATGCCACCTTCAGCATTGTTTCTCAATGCAGAATACGTAAGTACGAATATTCAAATTAAATGAACTAGCAAATTTCAGCCGTTTGTCCGATACGAGAAATTTACCCAAACAGAAAATTGAATTGGAAAAAAAAACCGCTCACACGTCATCTTGTAAAACTACCGCGTGGTTGCTACACTAACACTTATTAACCGAAAAATGATTGTTTTTAGGCTAAAATTGATCCACAAACCATTCACGGAAGGTTAGGTTAGGCAAACATATAAAATTAAATTGAAAAAAATATATATATACAGCTCACACGTCATCTTGTAAAACTAAACTATCGTGTGGTTGCTACACTGACAGGGGGTTACATAATCGAACGCATGGAACATTTGATTCACGAAGTCGACGGTAATGGATGCACGAATAAAAAAAACAACACTATTTTCAGCTTTCAAAAGTTCACAGGAACTCAATTCCATAAGTACTTTCCTGTCTTTTCTCCTGTAAATTTGAAGAAATGTGTTTTCGCTATATCGAACTGTTACCAACCTTTTATTAGAAATCCAATCAGCACTCGTTATTTTAAAGAAGGTTCAAATTTCGTGTGACAATAATTTTCAAATTTTTTCGATAATTAGTCTTTCTGCTAGGAGCATTTTAAAAAAAATCCTAAAACAATCTGAACCATTATTCAATAATTATATAAGTTTGAAGAACGAGCCCATTATCCTCTCACTCAAATTAGTTTGAAAGAATTATTAACTGTGGTTCAGGACCATACACAGGTAGCTCAACTTTTTTTTAGCAGAGTGACTTATAAATATTATCTCAAGTAATTTAGGGCCGTATTCATAGTTAAATCTCAAGACACTGTGTAAGAGATTCTTAGCCAAGACGATCTTGGGAAGGTAATCTCGTCTTGAGACAGTGTCGTTTCATAGTCGTATCTTAAGAGACTCTTGGCTAAGAGCCGCTCTTCCCAAGGAAAGAAACTTTCTCTTCGCCAAGACGACGATCCTGAGATGCGATTGCCTGAAGTGATACCAACTTAAAAGAACTGCAAGAGAAATTATCAAAAGAAACAACAAAACACATTTTGAAATACATTAATAAATTACGTGAAGTTATGAACAGAGTCGTAAAAGTACATTTATTTCGATAAGTGATGATTTTGTTACAAAAGATGAATTACTTTCCTGGCTTTGAATGTTTTTCTTGGGTTAGCGATAGGGTTGTATGTTGGTTGTAAAACAAAAGAAAATCACGCAGCGGTGTGCAGTCAAGACGCAAATTCACAGCACTGTAGGTCCATGGTTTATTGTTCATATACGTTGACGAAAGAGAAACAACAACAACAAAAGAATTATCTACTCACGGATTAAAACTTATAGATACTCGAGTTTGGACTCAAATTAAAAATTAACCAGGAATTAGTCTACATAGAAACGAGTTACATCAAAACTCAGCGTACTCAATTCTGCGTTAATCTATGCTAAGCAATTTTTTTTGTCTTGAGAAAAAAGTGTCCCCCCCTTTTTTTTTTGCATACGATCGATTTCTTTGAAATTCTATAAAGAAGAAATGGGTGGTCCGATTCTAATGAAATTGTATTACGGTGCAACCAGAAAGATTTTCAACAATTCTTAATTTTCAGATTTTTAAAATTTGTCAAAAAAACTATTCTTAACGATTTTTACGAAACCACTTCTCTTATATTATTGTAGTCCTACAAATACAATTTTGTTCTTGCTTTCAAGGTCTTTGCATCTGTTTTTCAAATCCATTATCATTGTCAATTCACGTTGCAAAACAGATTTTTAATCAACGGAGTACAGGATGTCTACCAAAATAACAAATCCAAAATTCTTGACCTTTCTTCCCTTTTTCTTAACCTTATTTAATCGTTCACTACTTAGGCATAGTTGCAAATTTAGATATTTTTATTCAATGAAAAACCCTTACCAGAAGGCCAGTGAAGATGAAAACTGAAGCTGTGCTTGACTTGCTTTAATTATTAATGCATGTAAAAAGTAATGCTCCAGATTTCATCTTAGATGGGGAATGGCCACATTACGTTATGTAATATTTTTACAAAACTTCATGCATACAAGAATGTAATTCTTAAGAACCAAAGTAAAGAAATTTTAAACACAACTCAATTTAAATTTCCAAATCCCAGTACAGGTATATAACAATTTAACTCGCTACACTGTAAAAAAAATAGCAAACATTCTTGACCACAAGCATGATTTCTTGACTTTCTTGACTGGTAGACAGCCTGGAGTAAATATGTACATGGAACGTGTCCAACACTGTTAGCACTAAGGGCCTGCAGTTTCTATGGTTCAACGGACATCGCTGCATTGATATGTGCGAGAACCATTTCAATTCAACTTTTTTGGGACACAAATTTGATACATTATATATTAGGAAAATCAATTCATTTGTGAATATATATCCATAAGCATAAGATAAAAAAAAAAAGTTTTAGTTGAGCAAAATGGGCATTTACAGCTGCAGGCATGCATTTGAGAAATCTTATGAACTTGAAGGTTACCAACCTTACCACTCTTTCACTGTAGCATCAATCTGTTTGAACATAATTTCCTTACATCAGTCATATCCATAAGCATAAGATAAAAAAAAAGTTTTAGTTGAGCAAAATGGGCATTTACAGCTGCAGGCATGCATTTGAGGAATCTTATGAACTTGAGTTACCAACCTTACCACTCTTTCACTGTAGCATCAATCTGTTTGAATATAATTTCCTTACATCAGTCTAATACTGGGATGCTTCTCCATTTTCTACCCAAGTATCAATTTGCAACAAATCAGAAAGGGCTATCTAGTCCAAACTTACCTGCACATTGTCATGTTCTTTTCAGAAAACCATAGAACAGATGTTGTTCACTTTGTTAATATTTACATTTTTTTCCTGAAATCTACTTGATGTCCTCTTTCCACATACATAAAATAGAAGAAATCATGAAAGAAACTAAAAACTTCAGTTAATATCTGATATTCCCCGGACACCTATAACTTCTTCGTTTTGTCAATTTTTGACATTTGTATTTACCTATCTGGTTTGCGGAACATTCTTTAATTCATTCACGTTTTTTTGATCAAAGTAATTGTAATTTTTTTTAATAAAAGTGTTTTTGTAACTGACGAACGTACGTTTCTGCAAATGGTTTGTGGGGCTATGTGTCGATGGTTTGTGGGGCTATGTGTCGATGGTTCGTGGGGCTACGCATATTTCTTTCGAAACCAATTTTTAACTATTGTAACCTAAACGTGACCCTACCTAACCTAACCTAACCTTACCGGGAATCGTTCATGGGGCTATGTGTCAATGGTTGAATTTCCGCTATGAAACATTCCCACATCACACAAAACACCTTCCAGATGTTAAACAATGCTACAGGAACTTATTACCGTTAAGTAGTTTCTTCTGTAAAAATGAAAAAATCTGTCCGGGGAATATCAGGTTAGTACCAAAACTACTTCTATGGATTCTAAATCCCAAGCGGAATACTCATAATGAATTTCCACAATGTGCATATAAATTGTTCACTCCTATTCTCAAGAGTATAAGCGAAATGCAATGACATAATTCGACACAAGTACAAGTAAAATTCATCAACGAAGAAAGCGTAACATCTAGAAGTTGGAATTTCAAATGGGTGGTTACAATACACGTGAACAAGATATGCGGAGCGATTATAGCCTGGCATTTATGCACAAAATGAGTGTATAGCAAAGGACATCAAATATTCAGAATATGTTAAGAGCTAAACTTTTGACAGAAGACAAAATAAATCTACTGTCATTTAATGAATAACTGAGATGTATCAAAGTTTAATGCAAAAGTGTATAACAATACACTGGGTGTGTTTTTTATTCCATCATAAAACAGAAGGTACAAGATTATGGGATTCTCACATATGAGGAGATGCACAAACATTACCAAACTAATTTATCCCACTGCCTAATCACAGCCTCTCTGCCTTTGCTCATTTACGCTGTACCATAGGCTATAGAAACAAAGTGAGAGTCCATGGTCACAATAAAATGTTCCAGCGAGCTATGATCAATTGAAGTGCTTGGATGGAAAACATGGTAAGTGACATTTTGGTATTTTTGAGTTACAAAGTAAAATGTGCCATCCTTCAATTTTAGAGTGAAATTGCCATGTCATACAATTTGCATTGGACTCGGTGAAGCCTTCTGAAATTGGTAAACACAACACAAAAACAATTTATCTACAGTATAGCTTCTAATAATATTTTTTCATAATGAACTCGGAAATGACCAAGGTGTCACTTAGCATGTTTTACACACAGAGACCTTCAATTGCTTCCTATGAACATTTATCTTGCATAAGTTACTCATTATTTTTCAAATCGTTTAAGGAGTATATATTTTTTTACCCAGTCAATTAGAGTAACATTAGCTTGATGGTACACTATCATCAGGCCTTTTCCCATTAATGAATGATATCAAGAGAATTTGATGCACTTACTTACCTGAGTAACTCTCAACTGTACCAGGCTATACTGAATAGTTGAAAGCATATAATTCCTGTTGTAAATAATTTTTGGTGTGATACCACAGATTTTTACGTTACTTTTTTATCGATTGTCTGTGCATGTGTGCACATGGTGCATACATACTCCCTCCCATGGCTTCCAAGAATATCCACATGTTACAAATTCATAAAATTGATTGATTGATTTAGTTTACTTTACTTCGCGTTTTGTGCCTCTTGGCTAATTTGCGAAGATGGGGATGAGTGATGAAATTGATGAATGGACATTCACAAACAACCGAACCCGAGCGGGCTTCGAACCCGGGACCCTTGGCGTCGCAGCGCAATGTGCTAACTACTCAGCCACAGGGTCCGGCACAAATTCATAAAAGAACCAAAGGAATTAAGATAGTTAATTTTCCTAGACACATGGACATCACTGAGAAGTTAATTTTACTAGACACATGGACATCACTGTGTAATAAAACAAAATCAAAACTAATTTACAGGTAAAGCACTAATTTATTTTGAGAATAATCTTGTTCACTGGTCATACATAAAGGAAGGTCACATTTCATTATTTTCTTTGACTCTAAAAAAAAGGGGAAAGAACATAAGTTAAATGAAATTATGTTGTCCACGTATACAAAATACACATGTTTTTGGTGACATTAAAACCATGTAGTAAAATGCATGGTTTTAAGGAAAATACAGTTTTGCAGGATAACTTTTTGATATTCTTAGTATGAATGCACACAGCACTTGGATGAATATGTATTTAACGTCATGGAAAATGCTAAAACAGCGTTCACAGTAAAAATCAAACGAAGAGATACCCAGGTGGCATCTCATAAAACTAGGATTCCTACCACTATAATTCACTGTCACACACACATGCTGACGCAGAAAATTGTGTGTGAGAGAAAAAGAGAAACATTGAAAACTGAGTGAATAGTCTTTGACAAAGTATAAGCTGACCACATTGTTATATTCATATGAACAGTCTATTCACAAGAAGCTCCTTTTCATCTCACCATTGTTACAATGCACACGTGCAGACTCTTTTTTTTTCCATACATGATATCTGAGGTTCCTTGAAAATTTCAACATCGGCACTGTATATGATACCCATATTCTGGAAAACTGCACACGCGATAACAATGGCTCGAACTGTTTCCAAGTCTTCTGGACAAACGTGGAAAACGTCGCTTCCATATCCCAAAGGTACTCTCCACAACATTCCTCTGCTGAGCATGGGCATAGTTGTACCTCTTTCAGGATCAGTTGGTGGGTCTTGGAATGGACTGTAGAGGTATGGTCGAGCTGAGCTGAATATCCCTTGCCATGAAGAATTGCATCTTGTCCTTTGGAATATTGAATTATCATAAATACTTCCTGCCCATCTAGCCACGAAGTCAAGAACTCCCTTTTGGGACCTGCACTACCTGAAAAAATAACAACAAAATATCCTTAAGACTGATCTCACAATTTAAAATAAGAACATGGAAAGTTGTAAAGAAAATTCATTCCACATAAATTAATTAACATGCTAAAGGTCCCGGGTTCGATCCCCGGCCGGTTCAAATCCGGGAACTTTTCTAACATTGGAAGCGGCCCCGGCGCCCACCCAGTGTCGAATAACATGGGTACCTGGGGGAAACCCTAGGGGGTAAAGGCGGTCAGGGGCGTGATGCTGATCACATCACCCCCACTCACGACCGGATCAAGAAAGTGTGGGGCGTTACCCCCACACCCAGCGTGGTGCTAAGCACAGGGGAACACTTTACCTTTTTTTTTTAATTAATGCCTAACCACAAATTAACCCAATACACATACCTCATTATTAAAATGTCCATATCTTATGCATTTTGAAATGCAGAAAATACTCATTTCTGAAGTTAATAACATGAAAATAACTGTGTTTGTAAAAGTTTTTCAGTAGTATTCAAATCTAAACAATTGCTACATACCTGCCTAAACTACTTGCATAAGTGCACACGAGCAGGATGGTAAAATTATTCTCATCAGAAAACCTGTTCAGTTTTTGCTTATAGGCACATGTAGAATATGATTTATGTAAATGCATGTGTGTACTATGAGAATATCGAAATTACAAAAGCAGAGTTTGGACCTATATTAATTTATGTCAAATAAAACTTATCTGAAGGGATACAGCCTCTTCTGTGTACACCTTTGGAATGGAAAATAGAAGAGAAATATCCATGATTTCACAATTATGCTTGTTCAAATATGTTCATGTTAAATCATATATTTTTGTGTAATCATATATACTGTAGTAATAAAATAAAATCAGCGACTACCTTCATTCACCAGGTGATGAACCAAGCTCTGGGGCTATTTTCACCAGGTCTCGTGATTTGTCACTGTGGAAATTTATTTTTAAGACACAAATATTTTCTTGTATTCTATCTTTTGCACTGCATGTTAGGGAGGGCAGTTAGGTATTCCATGTGTGTGTCTAAAAATAATCAGAAACTTCTATAGTGCACAGGTTAGGTAGTTTGATTAACTGTTATTGTCTTGTTCATTTTCCCAAGTTAGTGTGAGTAATTTGACATACATACATTGAAAATGTGTGAAAGATATATCTGGTCTCACCACATTGTGACAGTAGTTGCACCCAAAATAGAAATACTAGGTACCCTTAACAATCTGTACTCCCTCAAGAAAGTAAATGCCTTGCATGGTTTATGTTAAATGTTGAGGTTTTTCACTATTTATAGCTCGCACAGATGTGTCATTGTGAAATAAAGTACGTCTGTTACCTTACTGTGAAAGAGCCTGAGGGCTTCGTGTAAGTGAATATAGCACCCAGCAGGACATTCCACAACAGGAGCTAAAATTTTTCGGAGTGTTAGGTTTGGAGTTGACGTGTTCTTTCGCTCTTTTTGTGTGCACATAAACGGTTTTTTACTAATAAAAGGCGGCGAAAGTAACCGTAGATGGAAGGTTTTAACTTACGCCGGTCATACTTTGGAATCAAATACATCCGTTATTTGTGTTTTCCGCGAGTTGGAACCAATTTAATATTACGCAAAACATCGAAATCTGTCCATTAAAGAGAAAACAAACAATTCTCGAGGGAGTACATTGGGTTAACGGCACCGAAATCCTATTGTATTCCATTATTTTGCTACACAACTGAGTAACAAATCGATGCACTACTTCAGAATCAAATAATGTTCATGCAGAAGCAATATTATTATAATACAGGATTACACTTTTCTTTATGAATCAATAAACCGAAGAAAAAGAGGCAGTACAACCAATTAACAAGGTTTATGTTTCCTCAAACTAAGATAATTACGTAGAGAGTAGTTCAATTTACATACCTGATGCAAAACTGAGGCATAAAAACTGGACAAAACAGCTGTTGCAATGAGAAAATCTTCAAAATATCCATCCTCTTCATCATAGTTTCTAACTGCAACGTCCATTTTTATTTTCTCAAGAGAACAGTCTGTATCTCAAGAGACCTGTTTCGTTCTCTTGGCGAATACAGGATCTTAAGAGACTGAATATCGCTCTTACGCTGCCAAGAAGTGTCTATGAAACAGCGAATCTTAAGATGGATCTTGAGAGAGAACTATGAAACGCCAAAAGTGTCTCTTGGCACAGACTGTTCTTATCCAAGATGGTGAAGTAAACCGTTTCTTGGCTAGTATCTTGAGATACGTTTATGAAACAGCATGGCGTCTTAAGAGAGGTCTCAAGATGCTTTCCTTTCTTGAGAAACGACTATGAATACGGGCCTTACTAAGCATACTTGCATTTTTTTTTTTCAGGGACTGAGGTGAGAACTCTGCAGTTCATTCAGTTGAGAGTTGAAAATTCAAATATTTTCACTGGCAAGCGTAATGCTGCAAAGATGGGATGGAGGTAATTATATATTTGTTTATATTCAGCCTTTAAGTGTAACTATCTTTTATATTTGTTCAACCCTAGAAAGCTAATGCGTTGTCTGGCAGACAAAACATTAGTGTCTACGTATATCAAAACTTCCACAAAAACTACCTAAGATTTTGCTATCATCCTGGACATGGCAAGAAACTAATGCACATTCTCAGCCAGTGATTTATCATATTATATCTGCAGATACATGCACTTATATCCTGGATAAACCCCTTTACTCAGCAACAAATAAGGAAAATTGGTGCATTGTGACCCTCTCGTAAGAGGAGGATGACCAGCTTCTTCTGCTGCCATGGCTCAAGCCATGTGCGTTGAACACCAGTCAGTGTTGCTTTGAGTGCACACAAGTCTTATAAATATATATAATTTTCCATTCCTGACAAATCTATTCATGTATTTCAGAAGTAAATACTAACTTTTGTAGTAAATAAAATAGTTTTTGCAAAATTCGGCTGCATTTTAATTCTGCAGAAATCAGTAGTTCAGCAGACGAATGGTTAGCTTATACGTTTGGCACAGGACACATTAGCTTTCTAGGGTTAAAGTGCTGGTGGACACTCTGCTTTGACCAGACGAAAAGAAGCGGATTAAATATGTTGTAAGAAGCTGGATAGAAAAATACTGGTTTCCCAGTTTCCATGTCACCTGCTGCCTGAATTTAATAAATTGTGCCAAAGATATTTTTTTATATATATTCAGAGTTCATTTGTGCTAATTGCAATCACCTTTTTTTAAAAAATAACATACATTATGTGTTTTTTAATGTTTGTGTTTTGTTTGTAGATACCTTCCACGTATCAACATGAAAGAAAACTAGCATCTCTGGGTATGACGCCATATTGTCTATCTTACCATAGGGCTGGAACAACGGATATAGCAACAAATTCGCATATGATACAAGTCCTTTAATTCACTTGGTATTATATAATAACTAAATACGTTTGCACACTGAAGAAATACAAAAAGGCCCACATCCGATAGGCTAGCTGAAATGTTCTCACGCTGCCGCGAGCCGACATGCACCATGCCGCTGCGTTCGAATATCAGGCTCCCAGAATTCCGCGTTCTTGCAAGAAGCTCCCAGCGGGAGTAAAATAAACAAATGAGGAGCGGAAAGCAATACTATTTACAATCTTCAACATGTTTTCTGTGTCATGTGTATCATTAAATCAGAATAATAAACGTGTCATAAATTTTCCACGGTTGCTAGTCGAATTTTAAAATCTGTGGTGACGATTATCATGCTGTTAACAGTTGAGGCTTCTTTAGGAATGTCATTCTTCTTTAATAATTAATTAATTTTAATCTAATCCTGTTTTAATTAATACATTTAATGTTTTGAGATCATATTTCAAAATGTGTGGCTTTATCTTAGTTGGGTTCATGGCTTTCTTGGACCATATTTACCAAAAAGAAAAGTGGCTGGTGTCTGAATTAGTTTGTTTTATCTATCCCTGGTATGAAGTATCATTTATTGTTAGGTACATCAGACTGCACTATTTCCTTCACATGTTCTCTACAATTATGTTGAGATTGTTTGATATTGCAATATTTTTACTTCCAATACACATAAGTAAATTACTTATTATGTTGAGATTAATAAGCAAAATGGTACCAGTTCCGATTCTTTAATCCCTAACTAATCATGGTACAGAGGTATTTTGGACGTGGTATGATTTCTGTTTGTCTGTTATCCCATATTTTGGAAGCTTAATGATTACTTGCTGTGTTTTCTGGAAAATTGTTTTGCAATTCACACACTCCTATATGATTTTTTGTTTGCAATCAGCCATTTTTTTAATATTTATACTGCTTGCTGCTGCCACATGTGAGGCAAGGAGGAGTTAATGCTATCGTTGTAGATGTACCAGGTTTAGGGCTCTTTGCACTAAAATAACATCCCTAAATGCTTTCAACAGCTGATCACATAATCTGGTCTCAAGCATGAAACTGCCTTTGAGCCTGAAATAAGATTCCATGCATGAGACATCTCTAAATGAAGAACATATGCTCAATTTAAGGTGTGGATTATCACGTAAACTACTTTTCAAAACATAGTTTCTCTGGTGAATAATACTTAGAGAATCGTTATTCCAAAACACTTTGTAATACTCCTATAAAACTTGCAAAAAATCATTAAACTTTCAGAACAGTCACCTATAAAAAATATTACTTCTATATTAGTAGTGAGAGCATTTTTCTGTAATAAACTTTGAACAAGTGTTCAGGTATGTGGCATATTGTAGCCTTTTAAATGTCTTAAAAACCGCCATGCAATGTCTGATGCAGTTTGACATTCAGCGGCAACAGTTTGCTCAACAGTCGGATCTTTTATTAGAAATTTCATTAGCTGCACCATGTTTAGAACCAGTGGATTTTTACAGTTTTCTTGACTGTAATATAGGTGGCATATTTTGAAGGGATTAGTGTGCCAATAACAATGCTACTTAGTATATCTGGTTTCATTATGTAAATATAAATAAATAAATAAATATTATATGAGGATGAGTGATGATATGGTGAAATTGATGATTGGACCCTCGCAAACACACATGCCCAGGCCTGATAATCTGCCATATATATATAACAGCATTGGTTAACATAAATGCTTTGGTGAACACTGCAAATTTTGTAATGATGTGATGATTTTGGTGTTAACACCAGTTTCAATGAATATAGATGCTTACTGTTTATCTTTCAAAAAACTTACAAACACATATAAGCCATCGTCATTGATTGCTATATGCGAATGTGTATTTAATATTGTAGAATGAGCTTGTTGTGTTCCAATGCGCTTGTGATATCTTAATTTTTGTGTCTAAAAATAAATTAATCAGAAATAGTTCACATGTATGTTCATATATTTCCATCCTTTACAGAAAAGTAATTCACCTGATGGGGCTTCAGGATGAACTGTCTGAGGTAAAATGTTGCAGGAAGTGGGAGAACCTGGTTAGGAAGTACAAAGTAAGTTTTTTTAAATTATTAGCTGTGACGTTTTCCCATTGTTCTTCATAGATCTGCATAAAAACCGTAACGAGTTCATTTCATAGCATTTTTTTCATTGCATGGTTGGTTCAAAATAAAAATGAATATTTAGTTATCTTGTTGCAGCTTCCTGTTCTCTTGTTGGTGAAGTTTCTCTACTACCATTGATTGCATTCTTCTTATCTTCTCTCTCTAGACCCTTGATGTAATTAAAAATTGTTTCTCCACTATAACCTACTGGTATTATTGCAAACATGAAATATCAGATTAACTAAAAATGTTTTATTGTTTTTTGTTATATACTAGAGACCTAATTCAGAATTAGGTCCTCTAGTATGTGTGTGTGTGTGTCTTACACACACACACACACACACACATATATTTAAAATGATGGAGGGCCACAAGGCCTCAATAATATTATATATATAAATATATATACAGGAATAGGATGAAAAGGAGTGCCAGAAGGACGGATAAACAGAAATGGCGTAGGAGGCAATAAACACTTACCACATTGAAAGAAAAGTCTTACACACACACACACATATACACCAGGTATCATGATAGTATTTTCTTGTATTTGTACACTTTTGCTGCATACATCTCTTGTGATATTGTTTTTTACTCAAATCTCTCAATCTTCTTTTTACAAATGTAATCACCTCTTACCAGCAATTATTTTAATGCAGTGTCTCATTGTTATTGGACTCCTTTGTTTTCTTTTGGTATGCATTTGCTGAGCGAACAAATTTGTTACCTCAAGCAAAATAATTGAAAATTCACAATGTTTTTTTACCTAGAAATTGTAGTTGCTTTGATTAAGTAGATTTTGTATTCTTGGTAGCAAGACTATAAGCAGATAACAGCTGATATTCAGGGCATTAGTATTCCAGAACTCTATAATCTAAAGAATTTTAATACTGTAAAGAAATCTCCTGGATTTTGGACCGCTATATACCTTCACTGGGGATCGAACCTGAACCTTCTAAAATAAAATTTATATAGCTGTGGAGATGTAGATAACTATGTATTCTTGGCTCATTGAGAATAAACTTCACTCCTCTCAAATATAATTTTGATACCTTGCATGCTCAAAACCTTTTGATGCCCTCTCCTGTATATTACACAAGGATTGTGTGGAATTAGAGTTCTCTTTCCTGTCACAGGAACTAAAGGATCCAAGGACAGGGACTGGCACCGAAAATGGGGAGGAAACTCCAATTTCGTGGCCTTATTATGAGGCCATGGATGCGGCATTGAGAGAGAGGCACAACATTTCTCCTCCTCTCTTAGTGTCCAGCAGCCCATCCACTTCAGGTAACATGCCGGTAGTGTTCGGCAGCCCAGGGCCATCCAACTCGGTGGATACACCATGCCTATCTGCCGAAACACCAAGACCCAAAAGGAGAAGAACTGACAAAGACAGTAGTGAGGTGAAAATACTTTTAGAGAGGACTCTAAGTGAACTGACTAGGCAGGGAGAGGAGATGACGGCAACAAATAATAAAATGTTGTCAATGTTAGAAGCATACATGAAAATATAGTTTGAAATAAAATATGAGGTATAGCATATATTATTTTTTTTTTAAAAAAAAAATCATGTGCATTTAAATTATACGTGTGATAGCTATCAACACGTTATGAAAAGGCTTGAGTTTTGTATGAAAATTCACTGTGTTGCATAGTTCTATGCAGCATGTTACTGTTGAAATAACCTTCACTGAAGCCAAGAGATTGTCTGTTCCTACTTCCACATTATCATGCATCTTCATAAGTTTGGTGCATTGCAGAGAGACAATTTTACATTGTTTTTGCTGGTGCTTTATTATTTTCTCAGCATTTCAGATGTGTCAGGTAAGTTAACAAGGCTTATGGCTGTTTAAAGAATTGCTGAATGTGTGCCTTGCTCCAATATAAACTAGTACTTTTAATCAGGGGTGAAAAAATACAGGGTATGTGGTTGCCATGGTGCATGAATATTATCACCTGCCCGGTGAATTTTCCAGTTCAGTGCTTTCGAAATCCCTTTATGCAATTATTAGAGACACATTTTTTTGGTAAATAAGAAAGCAAAATTTCAGTGCAAAAACAGTCAATTTCGGGTTCAAAAGCAGTAAATGAAATGAAATTTTGCTGTTATAGCCATGAAAAAGCACCATATAAAATGACATTTTGGTTTTAAAAAATGTGAATATAATCCCAAATTTGATATAAAAACTGCACTATTACACAAAATAAACATATCCCTTCTAATAGCACATTTAATCATTTCCAAAATATTAGTTTATTCCTGTATAAAGGGGTCCATTTTTGCTTCTCAAATATTTACAGCAGAATTAATCAATTTTCCATGAATTGAATAACTCAGACTTCAGAAAGTGTCGTGTCGGTATATAAACGGTAAATTTCGTGTTTAAGAGTCTATTTCGCATTTTGCAGTTCATTTCGTGACAAAAGGGGTGGGAAAATGCACCTTTCAGAAACATGAAAAATTTCATGTTTATTTCAGATTTCGTCAAAAATGAAATGTGCATGCCTCTAGCAATTATAAATGTTTGCAGTGTTGCTAGCTGAATATTAAATCTGCAGGGATATTGTATAGTTGACTATATATTACAATGTAATATATATTCATGGTGTTACAGTTCGACTTTCTTTAGAAGGGCACAAAAATTAATTACTTTCATTCCAATCTTGTAGTAATTAGAAATTAATTATTGTTTGAAGATCATATTTCAAAATTGATACCTTTATCTTAGTTGCATACATGGTTTTCTTATACCAAAAAGCTGGTACTTGAATTAGTTTTTTCAACCCCTTCTTAAAGGTTAAAAAGAAAAACATAAGTTATCTTTTTTCTTTTTAATCTTTAACTTACCTTCCTGTGTCTTACATCTTTACTATACTTGTCTTATCTCCTGAGGAAGCCACATGATGTGGTGAAGGCTTGAGATCAAAGTAAGTACATGCCAAAACTGGTCTTTATTACTTAGTATACATTTTTGTGTTTCTGATACTGTATTTATGAACCTAATATGGAAATGTTGATTGACTGTGTTAATGAAACTTGAATACATAATTTTAGTAACTTTCCTTCCAGTGAAACAAAACATTCTGGATGTACTGTATAATTGTAAGTTAAGATATTTTAAGTCTTTGTATCTGAATTTTGGCAATTTTTTAAAGGTACTTTGAAAAACATCAGATGCCATGTTTATTTACAACTTAATGACACTATTTACAGTTTAACATGATTAGTATTTTACATACAGCTTTTCTTGTATACTAAATGTTATTTTCGACTATGTAAATTATTGAATTTTAAATCAAGAGAAATTTAAGTGTGTTCACAGTTTAAATTTCCTTTTGTATGAACTTCCTCCCACCAGTACATATATTTTGTAATCACTTAAATGATTACGAGATGAATGTACTTTCACCGAAAGAGATTCTGATTACCTGCAAAATCCTTATGTACATTATTCTATAGATTATTTATTTATAGTGATTCAAATCAGTGTTTTTTTTTTCAAGCTGATTTAAATCAATCCACTGTGCCTCAAGGGTTTCTGTTCAGGGCATCCCATTGATGTTAATCATAGGGGGTTTCCATAGTGGAATATAGTAAAAAATATATATAACACTTATGTTGAAGGCTCCTCTATGTGGTTGAAATATTCTTCATATAACATGCTAACTAAACACATTGGATGTTTATTATTTGCAATAAATCTTGTTGCTGAGCTGATTGACATTATAATTGTGTTGTTGCCATTGTTCTTTTGATATTTTGTTGTCAGTACGAATATTTGTGATTAAACTTGGAAGATTGAATGAGTGCTACATAAAGTAACTGAAAACAATGAAGCTAATAGTTTGTGTGTGATGAATTATAACCAAACATAAGGCTGCCTAAGACTGAGAAAAGTGCAAAATGCAGCCAAATATTAGACACCTCTTAAGTTCATGGAATTGACCACTTGGTAAATTTTAGAAAGTATTAGGGTCATTCCTTACAAAGTCACATGAGAACTTGATTTGGGTATACTGATTTGGCTGGTGAGTGTTTAATAAAATGGTCAAATGTTCTCCCTTTGGGGTATAGAAAAGTACTTCAACTTCAGGATTCGTAACAAAATGTTGTATTTGTAAATAATTGTTAATATATTTTCTCTTTTCAATTTCAAATAAGGAAATACAACACACTCAGTTGCAAGCACAAAAAACAAAAAATGTTTCTTCCGACAAACAAATATCGTTGGATGTTTGAGTCTCTTGTGTTGTCGCAGACATGTTTGTATGTGAGGTTTTAATTTCAGACATCTACCATAACTTGCAGTGAGCTGCAAGTTTCTAACAGTAGACAAGAATATGCGAGACACTGCAACGTCCTTTGATTTGAGTTTCACGACTTCAAAATTCGGATATTTATGTATAGAAGTATATAGTACAGGGTGGACCAGAAGTTGCACTATGTAGGAAAATAAAATTTTGTTTTTGAGTTTCCATATTTATTTATTTTTAAACCTGTTCTTTTCTAAAGCATGTTCATCAAGAGTGGGAGAAACTTATTGCAAACTAATGATAACCACGTCGAGCATATTACATGAACTCATTGTTTATCATAACATATTTATTTTTCCTATGTATTGCAGCTTTTGTTCCACCCTGTGTAATACATTTGTGAAATCTAAATTTTTTTTTAATTGTCATCTGGTAACCCTATGTTAACTGCAGTGATGTCAAAGGGCACAAGGTGGCATTTTTTTTCACATTAATGCAAAATGAACTGGAAAGACTAATATTGTCCTAAGAGTGTTTTCTTCCATGCTACCAGTTTGTGGCTCCATTATCCATATGCAGCCTATAATGAAGGTATTTTACCCAGAATTGAATGGCACATGCGGCTATTTTTTACATAGAAATGCAGAAGCACTCTTTTTGTCTTTAATATCGTTTGTGTTGCTGTGAATAGAATGGAGGATTTTCAATAGAGAAGTTGGTTTCACGATACTCAGCATTATATGTAATTTCCTATGTGCAAAACTTGCAAATTTTCACTTAGCGTGACTTTCACAGGCTGAAATCCCAGAGATTGAACCTGGGTGGACTCGAACCCATACCATACCAGACTGCATGGCCATGCGGGAGGACCTATCTCTACTATAAAAGACACTTATTTGTAAATTTAAATTACAACTCACTCTTGTATTATTTTTACCACTACTTCATTGATTACATACACACAGAAGGCAAAAGCAAATTGGTAACAAGAAGCAATGGCTAATGTGCTACATAAAATTATTTTAGTTGTAAAATATGGCATTAAAAATAGTCACGAACAGCAGAAACTATAAGTGAAATAGGCTGGTTGCAATTGGCAACACCTCTTGAAGATTATATTGCAATTACAATGGGATGATTTGTTTTGAAATACCTGCAAGGCTTTTAGTGTGTTTATGTGCACTGATTTATTCTGTATATGTGGAGATTCTTGTTTTTAGAAACAATATTTTGTGCATGAAAATATGAAAAAAGCTGACACTGTATTAGGTAAATTTCTTACACAAAATTATTTAAATTATATGCCAAAAGTTGTCAAGACAAGTTATTTGTATGTAAACAGATTTTTTTTTGTTTAAAATGCATAACTTTAGCTTTAACACATAAAACATGTTTGTAGGGAAAGAACATAAAATGTAATGTTTTAGACAAAATAATTATGAAGATAATGCATTAAGATACATAAAATATGGAGTAAAAAAAGTCCTATTTGGGACTCCCAAAGACACCAGTCATTTTGAACCTTTGGCGGTGTGCTACTCAAGTGTGCAAACCTGGTTGTTAGTGGATTCCATATTTTGGAGTTCATGCATAACTAGATGAAATATTATTAAATTAGTATAAATTTGTCGCTTCAAAACATGCTGGTCATTACTACCGGTGTTGTATTTTCAATGGCAAGGCAATTCATGCAGAACAAGGTTTTCAAGTATGGAAACTAATATTGCAATGCAGCTTTCATGACAATAGTGTTGTCGCTTTGTAATCGAGGGGTCCTGGATTCAATACCTGGTGGAGGAACGTAGAGCTTCGGATCTGTAGATCCAGTCCTAATTAGCTTTACTGTGCATAAAGTGGACTTAATAAGGATGTTCTAAGTGTTTGCATTATTATTTAGATGTAAGTAGAACACTTCTTGAAGTCGTGTCAATAAAAATAAGACTATGCTATTATCTGTCTTAATATAGTTGATCAAGATGGATAGCTTTAGCGTAGGCAGACTCTTTCAAGTATTAAATATAATCTATCATCACACACCACCATGATACAGATTGATTCACTGAACAGTAATTCTTCTCATATGCCTGCCCAAAATAAGAACTTCACTTTTTTTCAAAATATACTTCATTAAATGAATTTATAATTAATACATTTAATAATTTATAATTAATACAAACACATTTGTGTAAGGTCAGTCCCTGGGCCTCTCTGCCAGAGTCCGGGTTCCTAAAATATGTTCAAATAAAGGTAAAAAAATGCCAAACCTTCAATTATAAATAAAACCTTTTTTGCAAAGAGATTCTATGAAACTATGAAATGTAAATTTTAGTTGATTAATTACACAGGACAATATAAGTAATATTCCAGGGCATCCCCAATGGCAGTGTAGCGTCATTGCCTTTTAATCAGGGGTCCCGGGTTTGATACCTGGTGGAGGCAAGTAGTGGTATTGATACTACGGACAGCGCCACTTACAAGTGTAGAAAAGGCGAGGCTATTTGATTGTAAAACAAAGCCAAGATGGGGCCTCTACCCCAATTTTTCAGGTGTGATATGCTCTGATTTTTAAGAAATTCTGAATTTCTAGTGTAGAAAAGGCGAGGGCTCAACAGATAGATTTACCCATGCTTAAGACAATGGCAAGAGGGGCCTATACCCTAATTTTTCAGGTGTGGAGGTTCGGGTTTAAGTCCTCATAAAATGTGAAGCCTCCCCTGATGGCAAAATGATAATATTGTTGTTTTGTAAACAAAAGGCTCGGGGTTCGAGTCCTGATAAAATATTTAAGATTGAAACACATGTGGCAAAATAATATGTCCACAAGTGAGATTTTGAATAATTACTGCTAGTTGATAGCCCCCAAATCTGAAACCCTGGTAAAAAGTGTTTTACAACAATATATTGTACAAAAACTGAATTTCTCAATTTTCTTATTTTTTCATATTTTATAACCACCCGCTCAGCTATACAATAGGAGAAGAGCGGGCAAGCATAATTAATTGTTTGCATGCCTTGCCGGCACGCAAGAGATAAAATCTACATGCTAGAAGGGAATAATAATGATTTTTCTGTGTGATTCACTGAAGAGGTCATTAATCTTTCTGTGCGTGTAACATGTCTGTAACAAGGAAAATGTAACAAAGATTGAGACAAAGATACATATTTTCACACAGTGGCAATGAACTGACCCCCCTCATGCTAAAAGCAATTCTATTCTGATAATATGAGCCTAGGCAAAGACTTAGAAAATATTATGGCAGTTCAAAATCCAATTTTGTCTGCATTAAGGTCTCAGAACCCAGTAAAATGTGGGCATATTCCATATTGAGAAGTGTTAATATTGCTGCATTGTAATCAGGGGCTTTGGGTTCGAGTCCTGAATAAGATTGAAATACATGTTGCAAAATAATATCTCTACAAGTGAGATTTTGAATAATTACTGCTCGTTGATAGCCCCCAGATCTGAAAACCTCCTTTCTCCTCTGCTCAGACAGATTCGGCCATGTGTGTAAAAGCTATATCTGTGTGATTGTTGTTTATAAACTTGTCAAAAATATGGCCTTTTTGTATGAAAACATGCAATCCTGAATACAATTCTGGTTTTGTCTTGTTCTGTTAATATAAACACAAGTGAGACTTACAGAATATTTATTGTACAGTTCAAAATCCAATTTTGAATTGTATTTAGTTGATATAGAGATGAGGTTTTAAACCTGGTGAAGTGTGTTGTACATCGGCAAAACTATCACCAAAACCTAGTTACTGCTGTTGTTTGGGTATAAAAGCACCAGCTCAGCCACTAACTGCTGAACCCAACTGATATTTTTTATTAAGTATAAAGTTTTGAATTGAAGCCCAGAAAATCTTATATAATAAACAACAAGAAAAAATGCCAAAACAAAAATATTGCAATCGGTGTAATAAAAATATATCTAGTTCTCATTGGGCTAGGCATTGCCGTATTTGTAACTCTAAGAAATGCAGAAAAGCCACAAAAATGTGTCCAAGATGCCATAAAATATTAAGCAAGGCATATTACAAATGGCATAAGTGTAATTCTTATGTACAGTCATCAGCATTGCCCTCACAACCATCTACATCTGGTCTGAAAAGGAAGCATGAAGCACCTGTTAATGCTGGACCTGCAAAGCAGCCACGCTATGCACCCATCCGTAGCAGTTTTAACGGCCAATTAAGGGATCACCGGTTTGTATCAGAGCCAAGATGTGGCATTGAGAATTTCTTGAACAGTATAAATTCTGATCTGCAGGCAATTCTTAATGCACAAAATGGCTCTTATAAGCTATCCCTCAAATTGTTTGTACAATATAAGAAACCAAACGGCACAAAATTTACACAGCCCCACATAACAGAAACTGTACCTGTATATTCAAATTCAAATTCAGACACAATAATAAGCAGGTTGATAGATCAATTGAATATGAAACACTCTGAATTTGCAGCAAAAGAGTCCGGATGGAGCCTATGTGGCTCTTCGCACAAGTTATATGTTAATATTTCTGAATTCAGCCCATTAAAAGGTTCTACATATCTGCCATTACCTGCTAATATTAAAAACAAAAGAGCCGTGGTCAATATAAAAAATAATGACGTGAAATGCTTTTTGTGGTGTATTTTAGCTGCTCTGTATCCAGTTTCAAGGGATCCTCAGAGAATAAGTTATTACAAACAGCATGAACACGATTTTGACGATGCAATGGAGGGTTTGGAATATCCAATGTCTGTTCAGAATATTGATAAATTTGAAAAAAGGGCCAGGCACATCAATGGCAAACAATTATCTATTAATGTATTTATTTGTTCCACTGGCAATTGCCCGATAGCACCTCTCAGAATCAGTACAATTGATGATGAATCTGCTATTCCGATTGATCTGCTCTTGATTGAAGGGGATGATACACACCATTATACTCTGATACATAATCTTGAAGCTTTGGTGAGAACACAACTAGACAAATCCAATACAATATTCAAGTTGTGCAGAAGATGCTTAACTATATTTGATGGTCAAAAAATGGTAAATGGGGTTCGTGAAAAAAATGCAGAAATTGCCAAAAACAAGTTAATTGAGCATCTGAAATACTGTGGGAACCATAAACCTGTTCATATGGTGATGCCAATGCCAAGTGAAAATTGCAAATTCAAAAAGTATGAAGCCTCGTTGGAACACCCAGTATATATTGTCTGGGATTCTGAATCAAACCTCAAATCTCTTGCATTCTGCAATCCAGATCCCGAAGAATCTTCAGCTACACCATACCAGCAACATGAACCTTCCAGCTTTTGTTATGTGGTTGTACAGGACGGTATTGTTACTAAAGAATATTCATACAAGGGACCAGATGCCATCAAAATATTTGCACATAGAATAGAAAATGAGTGCCGTGACATAGCATCTAACATCTTATTAAAATCAAAACCTATGTTGCCTTTAACAGAGGAAGAGATTGAAGATTTCAACAATGCAGAAAAATGCCCGGTATGTGATTCTGAATTTTCAGATACAAATATCAAGGTGAAACACCATTCTCATACAGATGGTCGATATAAACAGGCCCTGTGTAATAGCTGCAATATTCAGATCAAGAGACCAAGATTTATCCCCATATTTTGCCATGGAGCATCCAATTATGATTTCCATCATCTGATCAGGTACGAGGGGTTTGACAAGCAGAATTTAAATATTTTAGCTGAAAATGATGAGAAATATATATCTATTAGCAAGATAATTAAAGTTGATGGTGTTCCTATTCACATAAGATTTCTTGATTCTTACAGATTTTTATCTGCTAGCCTGGCTACACTGGCCTCTCAATTATCTGATGATCAATTCAAAATCACACGTGCATTGTTTCCAAATCAGGACCTGAAATTAATTAGGCGGAAGGGTGTATATCCATATGACCATGTTACAGATTTTTCTAAATTTGATGAGTGTTCCCTGCCACCACAAGAAGCATTTTACAGCAAAATCAGAGGATCTGGAATCACTGATGATGATTATCACCATGCCCAGTTGATGTGGAACAATTTAAATTGCAAGACATTTGGTGATTATCACATGGCATATTTAAAACTTGATGTCACCCTCTCAGCTGATATAATACAGACATTCAGAAAATCTTCAATGCAAAATTATGGACTGGACCCAGTGTATTTTTACAGTGCCCCGGGCCTAGCATGGGCCGCAACGTTTTTGAATACCAAAATGCAATTGGATCTGATCCACGATCAAGATATGTATCTGTTTATGGAGAAATGTATAAGAGGAGGGATGGTGCAATGTTCCCAGAGATATGCCAGAGCAAATAACAAGCATATGCCTGATTATGATCCAGCACGGCCATCAAATTATATAGTGTATGTAGATGCAAACAGCCTCTATGGTTATGCTATGATGGATAAACTGCCATATGCAGGGCTTGAATGGGTTGAAGATTTCAATATTGAAGATCTTCAGGACTTTGATGACAGTGAATATGGCCTCTTCTTAGAGGCTTATCTGACAATTCCAGATCATTTGCACAACAAATTTTCTGATCTGCCCCCAATTCCCGAGGTTCAGTGCTCACCTGGCTCTAAACAGAAGAAGCTCATGATGACTCTGGAGCCAAAACAGGGATATGTCACATATTACAAAAACCTCCAGTTCCTGATGAAACATGGTGTTCAAGTGACCAAAGTTGGCAAAGTTTTGAGGTTCAGGCACTCAAGATGGTTGAAACCATACATTGACACAAACACGGAGCTTCGAACATCTGCAAAGAGCCAATTTGATAAGAGCTTGTTTAAATTGATGGTGAATTCAGTGTATGGCAAAACAATTGAAAATGTCAGAAAACATACCGATGTTAAAATAATTACTGACCCCAGCCGGAGCAAAAAATTGGTTGCAAAGCCCAACTTCAATTACAGAAGAATTTATGATGAGCACATGGCACTTTTCAACATGATGAAAACAAAGATCAAGTTTGATAAACCTATTTATGTAGGGGCTGTGATATTGGAATTGTCCAAATTACATATGTTAACATTGTATTATGATGTGTTGAAACCTTTTTATGGTGATCGTGTAAAATTATTGTACATGGACACGGATAGTTTTATTCTTGATATTCAAACAGAAGATGTTTATCAAGATATGTCACAGCCTGAATTGTTTCAATACTTTGATACCAGTGAACATACAAAGATTCAACACCACCACAACAAAAAGGTGCCTGGCAAATTAAAAGATGAGACACTTGGTGATGTTATTGTGGAATTTGCTGGGTTAAGTGCCAAGGTGTACAGTTTTAAAACATGTAGTGCTGTTGTCAAAAAGGCCAAGGGCATTGGCAGAGTTACTGTGGAAAAAGATCTTGAATTTGAAGATTATAAAAATTGCATCAAATCCCAGAATTCAATCAGAACATCAGAAAATAGAATTCAGAGTGAGAATCACTTGCTGACTAGCAATATTGTAACAAAAGTGGCTCTGGACCCACATGATGACAAGAGATGCATTTTATCATGCGGCATGCATACTTTACCTTGGGGGCATTGTGATTTGAAAAGTGGCAATCAATGCCCAATTACAGAGCATGATTTGAAATAAATAAACATGCCTATGAACTTATTTGGGTTCAAAAAACAGGCTATTATGGACCTGCCGACACCACAACCCTCTCCTGATATGCTGTCTAAACTGAGTGGCTTGTTAATTATTCATCTGAACAGCATATTTACAGATAATGATGAAGAAACAGGCAAAACATTGTACATATTTAACAATAATTTAAATCATTACCAATTACCTGTAGGTGGGCAATTGCAATTTATTACAACCCCTGAGGGTGATGTTAAAATTTCAGTAGGGAGAAATATTTATAGAATTAAGCACTCAAACATGATTTCTGGCACTGTATATACTGTTTCTGCTGGTGACTGCTTATATATTGAGGTCCCTGGATCTTATGACAAGCTTATACCCTTTTTTATAGAATTAAGAATCAGATACTCTATAATAAATAACCATTAAAACAAAATGCCTAATGATATATTTGGCCATACAAGACATGAAGATCACAGTGATGAGATTCTGATGCTTGATGTCAGAGTCAAGAAATTAAGAAGTGATTTACAAGCTTTACAAACTACACTGAATGCCAGTCTTCAATTAGAAATTACAAATTTACAATCACAATGCATGGACCCTCTTCTTAAAATTGATTCCGAACTCAAGTTATTGCTTCAGAAATATACTGATCTGGCCACATTGGATAATTTTCAAAGTTTAGAAGAGGCTGTAGCAGCTCTTCAAGCCAAATTTAAGACCCAGGCTAACAACTCTGAGCAATTGAAGCAACAATTGGAAGAGCAGATAAATAATGTCCAGGCACAGCTCCAAACAATTGTCAAAAGCATAAAATCACAGGAAGATTTTGATCTAGTCATTTCCACTCTGAAAGAACAGATTCAGTCACTCCAGATACCTAACCTGGATCCTCTACACAATGCCATAGCCGAGGTTAAAGAAAAAATTGAGACACTTGAAAATTTTATGAACAACTTGCCATCTTCTGATGCTTTGAATGCAATAACTCGGAGTGTAGCAAACATTAAGCTGCAACTCGAAACATATGAAGATTTTGGAAAAATTCAAAGTACCATAACCCATCTTGAGGGTACAATAGCAGCAGTGCAAAATGATTTGGCAAATGTACAAGAAACTCGCCTGCCTGGGATTGTAGATACACTTGTCAGTGTCCAGCAACAAATCACAAAGCTTGAAAACCTCAACACTGAATCTGAGCTATCTCATTTTCATCACTTGATCGATGATATTCAAACAAAACTTGAAATTTTACAACAATCCACACCCACTCAGGCAGATATAGCCCTGCTCCAAAATGCTATGCAAAATGTGGCTGATGCATCTGAATTAAATAATGTGAAATTGGCACTTGAATCTTTGCAAAATACAGTATCAAATCTTCCCACATCACAGGAACTTAAAAATATTAAGAGGGCAGTGAATAGGATATTGAAATCAGAAGATATCAAGAATATCCAAGCAGAGATCAAACATCTCACTCAGACAGTGGCCACTCTTCCAACCAATCAACATATTAATGAACTGCATGCCCTGTTTGAGGATATCAGAAGACAGGTCCATGATCTTACTGCTCAAAATTCAAAATTGGCAGTTATTGAAAATTTGCAACAAATTGTAGCTAATATCAAGCAACAGCTAGGAACCATGGAATCCAATCAAGAAAATGCCCTGTCTGTTTTTGCCACCCAGCTACAAGAAATTGTGCAACAATACAAGAAACTTATTGTGGACATAAAAATCAAGCCAGGCCACGATGATGTTGTTAGGACCATCAATGAGCACCTTGAATCTGTAACAAGCAGATTGCTTACAGCAGAAAAGGAAATAACAGGCATAATCGAGAATCCAAAACATTCAGTAATTCTTGAATTGTACAGCATCCCCAACAAAGAATATGATTCACCATTTACACCAGGTGGCAAAATATATATGCTGTCCCCTGCACAATTTTATTACCAGTTTTTTGTTGGGGGCACACTGAGACCAATCAAGATCAAATATTGGCATCAGCCACAGGCACACCACTACCCTACCTTATCAATAACAAATGCTGACAACAAACCGAAAATCACCAGTGTAGAGTTAGAGGATTTTACAGACCCCAATACATTAGAAACAGCCTATGCTGAAGATGATGGCACTTTGGAATTTAAAATACAAATAGGGGACAAATTATATTTAGAAAATCCTGCAGTATCAGCTGCTGAACACCCTATAGTTGCAATATTCCTGTTTACATATTATGTCTAGACAAATTATAGTTGATGAATTACACAGACAAGCCCGACATAATTATAAGAGACTCCCAGTAGTCACAAAAGGCATAGATGATTTATGGCAGAGCGACTTGATTGAAATGGCAACTGGGCAGTTGAAAAACCTAGACAAAATCAACAAGGGCTACAAATATCTACTCACTATCATAGATACATTTTCAAAATTTGCCTGGGCTGTGCCACTCAAATCCAAGACTGGAACATGTGTTACAGAAGCCTTCAGGACAATCATCAATCATTCAGGAAGATCACCGCGCTATTTGCAAACAGATAATGGCAAAGAATTTTATAATTCAGTGTTTCAACAATTTATTAAAAGCCAGGCAATAAAACATTACTCGAGTTACAGTGATCTCAAGGCCTCAATTGTAGAGAGATTCAACAGAACCTTAAAAAATCTTATGTATAAACAATTTACACTTCAAGGTAATTATAAATGGATTAATATTCTTCCAGAACTTCTACATAAATATAACAACTCGGTCCATTCCACAATCAACATGAAACCCTCTGAAGTAACTTCATCTGATGAGCAAAAATTGATCAGGACTGTTTATTATCCTAGATACCAGCCAACAACAAGAAGGGCCAAATTCAGGGTGGGTGATCAAGTAAGAATCAGCAAATATAAGCACTTATTCAAGAGAGGCTTTACAAGAAACTGGAGCACCGAATTATTTACAGTGGTTCAAGTTAAACCTGGGACCCTTAACACATATATAATAAAAGATCATCGAGGAGAAATTCTCAAAGGCAGGTTCTATGAACAAGAGCTCAGCAAAACTAAACAGCCTGACACATATCTCATAGAAAAAATTATCCGCAGAAAAGGCAACAAGTTACTTGTCAAATGGCTGGGTCATCCGGAAAACAGCTGGATCGATGCAAACAAAGTGATAATATGAGCACCTGGGATGTTATAAAAAGGCTGCCAGAACCTGAACAGCAGAATAAGAGAAATGGCAACTTGCTGCCTGATAATATTAGATGTCTTATTGTTGGGCCATCTGCTTGTGGTAAAACTACACTAATGGTTGATAATTTTTTATTGGCACCCAACTGGTTAGACTGGAAAAACAGGCACTTGTATGTCTTCTCTAAGAGCTTGGAACAATTAAAATATCAGCAGCTGATGAAGCTATATGATGGATTGGATATTGCCACTTTTGAATCAGATGTTAAGCCACTCCATGAATGTCTCGATAATTCTGTTGTTGTGTTTGATGACGTTATACTGGATAATCAAAACAAGGTTAGAAATTTCTTTACACAGGGGCGGCACAAAAACATTGATTGTTTCTACCTAGCACAGACTTTTTCAAAAATACCGAAGCAGCTGATCCGAGACAACAGCAATTTTATATGTGTGTTTCATCAAGACCATACCAACCTCAAACACATACATGATGAATATGTAGGTGGGGACTTGAGCTACAATGATTTTTCCAAGTTTTGCAGCAGGTGCTGGAACCAGGACAGTTATGGGTTTGTCACAATTGATATGACAAGAACACCCAATAGTGGCAAATACAGAAATAAAATCAACGATTTTCTAGACGTTGAAACATATATAAATAACCATGAAAAGGCCAATCATTGATGATCTTAAGTTAAGAGATTATCTTGTAAAAAGATTCAAGGGATGGAAATCAGAGAACCGAGGAATTTATGAAAAACACAAACAAACAGAACAGCCTGTAATTGATGCTATTAATAATTTAGGTAAGAATATCAAAACTGTTACAGAGCAAAATCAAGATTTGATCACAGAGCTTGTGCCTGTAGCTGCAAGGAACATATTAGATTATCCATTCACCCCACTTTCCAGTATTCATACACCTAGTCCTATTGCTCCTAGAAGAATTGAAGCTAGTCAGGATCCTATTGAATTGGGTCTTCTTGCTCAAAAATATTTAAGCACACCTAAAGACAACAAAGATGAGGTGTTTGGCTTATATGCCGACACAGAGCTTGACGGCAGCATCATTCATAGAATTGGCAATTTCAGAGTAACTTTTATGGGGGATGATATAATTGTTTATTCAGAATCTCGTCTCGGAGAAAAAGGTGCTTTTGTTAAGTACACCGGCACACCTGGGTTGTGGGAACTGATGACTAGGAAAAGGCCTGGCAGCTATACAGATCAAGATTATGAGGATTACAAAGAAATATTAATAAAATCAGATGCTCTATACCAGAACAATGATCCCACACAAAAAAGAGTCAAGTCTAGCAGTGGGGCAAAATACAATAATTTAATCAAGCCCATATGGTCACAGATCAAAACAGGTAGTGGAATCAAACAATACAACACCCTGCCTAAAGAATTTGTGTGGGTTGATGATGTCAGGAAACTTGTAGATAGGTTATTGGTGATAGCTGGGGAGGAAAATGCTGGCAACCACAATTTTTACAATGAAAAGGTTGGAATTATGGACATGATAAGCACCAAATTATCTAATTTTATAGTGAATGACCCTAAAGGGATTGGATATCTCATAAAAATTATTAATACTCTACCACCTAAATTTTGGAATATTTCTGAGGGTCGGGGCCTGGTTAATGACATTATAAACAAGCTGCCATTTGAACTACACATTCCAGGCTATCAGTATTGTGGTCCCGGTACAAAATTGGATCATAGATTAAACAGAGGAGATCCTGGTGTTAATCCCCTAGATGCTGCTTGTAGAGACCATGACATAGCATACAACACACATTCTGATCTTGACAAGAGACATGTTGCAGACAAGAAATTAGAAGAGGCTGCATTTGGTAGATTTGTAAGCAAAGATGCTTCTTTAAGTGAAAAAATAGCAGCATTGGGAACCACCATAGCTATGAGCACCAAACAAAAACTGGGGTGGGGGTTGTGAACATGTATATAATAAACCTACAATGAAGGCCAAGGGTGTTATGTATCAAATACCTTATGCAGGTCTCAAATCTCTTAAAACTATTGATAGTCTTTTGACCAAAAAGCAGCGCAAGAAAAAAAGCTCTTGTCTTGCAAAGGGCCATGGTATGAAATTGTTGCTTAGTACCCCCCAATTAAAAAAATTACAGCAATCAAGAAAAAAATTGCATACAGGGGGTTTCATATTTACCATCCCTGCCATCTTAGCAGCTCTCGGGGCTGTTGGGAGCTTGGCTGGGGGATCAGCTGCCATAGCAAAAACAGTAATAGATGCCAAAAAGAATAGGGCAGAATTAGATGAGCAGAGGCGCCATAACCTGGCCATGGAGAAAAAAGGCAAAGGTGTTAAGAGAGCCATGAGTAAGTTTAAAAAAAACAAGAGCCGCTTACAAACCAAGATATTGAAGCTTTGATCAAGCCACTGGGCATCAAACATTTTAGGGGTGTGTACATGTCTGATTCTTTACCAGAACAACCACTCAACAAAGAGTGTGGCATTGTTAATTTGGATGAGTACAAAAATCAGGGCACTCACTGGATCTGTTATCTTAAATATTTAAAAGATGAGGCATTTGTATTTGATTCATTTGGAGGTGTTCCACCTGAAAATTTAGTAAAATATCTAAAATCAGCTAATCTTTATTACAATAATGCTCGTGTTCAAAACTTCAAAGATGTTAATTGTGGACATTTGTGTTTATCTGTTCTGAGATATATGTCTCAAATAAATAAACCATCAATTGAAAATTTTCAAAAGGCCTTGTGGTATCTGAAACATCATGGGGGTATTCCATCTCACCAGCCAAAATTCAATATTGAAACTCAAATTACATGATGACATAGTGTATCCCAAAACAATAGCTCTCAGAGCATTTTATGGCATGTACTTGATACCTAATATTACACACCACAACAACACAATTGCAGTTGGGGATCAAAAAATTGTCATCACTCCAGGGCAGTATAATCTGTCCACTCTAAATGCTCAATTACCCAGAGGTGTAGTGTTAAGTCAAAATTCTGTCACTCACAGAGTAGAGATTGTATCTGCTACAGAAACAGTGGATCTGGGTACTATAGGAGAGCTGTTAGGCTTTGAGAACAACACAAAACTTGAAGCAGCCATCAAACACACTGCTATGAATATACCCAAATTCTTAGCCATAGAGACTCTGAATATTCACTGTAATGTGGCGGAGGGTATGATCACCAAATCAAATGGCATAGGCACTCACAAACAAACCGGCATCATTGCAACATTCAAACCTAATTCCGAATTTATGGAGCCCATCATCTACAATCCATCCCCAACATTATATTTTCCTGTGTGCCATAACAGAATAGATAATATTGAATTGATGGTCACTAATGAAAAAGAAGAATTAGTTGATTTTGCTGGAGCCACAACAACTGCAATCATAGAGATTAACATTTAAATAAAAATACATACAATGGAAAATATTGAGAGTTATGAGCTACAATCATTCCCTCCAAACAGGAGGACATTTGCAAATTTAAATCAACCCAACACAGAAATTGAGGTTGATCTTGATGTAGGGGATGGATTTATACACCCCCACAGAGCAGATCTATACATCAAATTTGATGTTGTAAAGCTCGATGGAACAGATTACCCGGCAAATTCAAATATAAGATTGGTTGATAATTTTGTACCGCATCTGTTCTCTGAAATTGAGATCAGAAAGCATGGTGTTGTTATAAACAGAGTGGATTATCCCGGCATTACCTCCACAGCTTTGGCCACACTAAAATTATCCAAAACCGAGGCTCCATACTACAAAATAGGGGGATTTGAGGCTGGTGATAAAATATTATCTAAAAATCACACTGTACTATTTCCCATGCGCCTGTTGCCAGGATTCTTCTCGGATTACAAAGAAATTATGTGGAAAGGCGGGTTAAGAATTACATTTAGAAGAGCTGCAAATGATAATAATGCATTGATGAGGTACAGTACATTAAATTCTACAGGGGAAGCTTTGCCTAATACCTTACCAGATGCAGGCAAATGCATTATTCAGACTATGGAGCTAAGAATTCCAGTTGTTGAATATGAGGCCAGTTACGCTCTTAAATACAAAGCTGATATAATAAAAAATCCACAGATTCCTCTGCAATTTTACACATATCAATGCGTACAGAAGCCCGCATCTGGCACTTATTATGAATTTGATGCTACAAATTCATTCTCTAGTATTCAATACGACATGCCTGATTTTGTAGTGGTACTGTTTCAGATTGGGAGACACAATAATCAGGAAAAAAATTCAAGTAGATTTGATAACTGCAACATCAAGAATATATATCTTAAAAATGGCAGAAATGAGGTATTCCCTAGAGAAAATTACAATTTAGACATGTCCAAGGATGATTTTCTTAAATTATATGAGGCTTTTTCGGCATTCAAAAGAGTCACTACTGGCAATACTGACATGTACTACACTCCAGATGAATTCAAGACACAGAGACCCATGTTTGTAATCAACACCTCAAAAAGAAAACAGGTTGTGGTGAATGATAGAACAAACATTAAAATTATCTGTGAATTCCACGAGGCTTTACCAGATGACACCATATGTAGCATTATTCTCATAGGGGAAAAATCATATGTTTATGATGTAAGAAATGAGAGAGTCACAGAGCAGTTCTAGAAGCCCGATTCAAACACAGAGGCCCTTGATTACAAAACAATAATACCAACACTTTGCTGTCAGAGAGGCCCCAGACACTCTACCAGCTTTGAAACCTCAACTGTATTATCAGCTAGCAGTGAATATCTTATGTATGGGCAGTTGTATGTATTTCAATCTTTTATCAGGACTCGAACCCAAAGCCCCTGATTACAATGCAGCAATATTAACACTTCTCAATATGGAATATGCCCACATTTTACTGGGTTCTGAGACCTTAATGCAGACAAAATTGGATTTTGAACTGCCATAATATTTTCTAAGTCTTTGCCTAGGCTCATATTATCAGAATAGAATTGCTTTTAGCATGAGGGGGGTCAGTTCATTGCCACTGTGTGAAAATATGTATCTTTGTCTCAATCTTTGTTACATTTTCCTTGTTACAGACATGTTACACGCACAGAAAGATTAATGACCTCTTCAGTGAATCACACAGAAAAATCATTATTATTCCCTTCTAGCATGTAGATTTTATCTCTTGCGTGCCGGCAAGGCATGCAAACAATTAATTATGCTTGCCCGCTCTTCTCCTATTGTATAGCTGAGCGGGTGGTTATAAAATATGAGAAAATAAGAAAATTGAGAAATTCAGTTTTTGTACAATATATTGTTGTAAAACACTTTTTACCAGGGTTTCAGATTTGGGGGCTATCAACTAGCAGTAATTATTCAAAATCTCACTTGTGGACATATTATTTTGCCACATGTGTTTCAATCTTAAATATTTTATCAGGACTCGAACCCCGAGCCTTTTGTTTACAAAACAACAATATTATCATTTTGCCATCAGGGGAGGCTTCACATTTTATGAGGACTTAAACCCGAACCTCCACACCTGAAAAATTAGGGTATAGGCCCCTCTTGCCATTGTCTTAAGCATGGGTAAATCTATCTGTTGAGCCCTCGCCTTTTCTACACTAGAAATTCAGAATTTCTTAAAAATCAGAGCATATCACACCTGAAAAATTGGGGTAGAGGCCCCATCTTGGCTTTGTTTTACAATCAAATAGCCTCGCCTTTTCTACACTTGTAAGTGGCGCTGTCCGTAGTATCAATACCACTACTGAGGCACATAGTGGTTCGGATCCCACTTTAAACTGTAGGTCCAGTCCCAATTAGCCTTACTGTGCATAAAGTGGTCTTAAAACACCAAATCAATCAATCAAGTAAGTAATATTACACATGTTAAAAAATTCCATGTTACATATGTGATCATGAAATGAGTTGTTTTTTAAAGTTTTTGCTTTGAGATCATTTTAATCACAGAAAAGCTAATCGGGACTAGACCTACAGTTTAATGGATGTAGAACCACTATGTGTGTCTACCAGGTATTGAAACTGGGACCTTGTGATTACAATGCGGTGATGTCACCACTGCGACATCGGGGGGAGAATTAAAAAAAGTTTCTTTTGCAAATAAAATAACCAGTGATTGAAAATCGTTATAATTTTTCACAGCATTCTAACACATATTACACTGATGGGTCTCAGTGTTCATGATTCCAACTGTCAAGTCAATTTTTCTCAAAATTCGTAGGATTAGCTGTTTTATCTGATCTTTTACCTTTATATCCATCTTATTGTACCAACTGTTCAGTTATTGCAAAAGTACCACAGTTTAATAGAAGTCAAAAGCACATAAATAAAGAAAAAAGGCAAGGAGCGGCAGACCAGATTTTCAATGAATTCCCCTAGTAACTTGAAGATCTGAGTAATGCTGAAAAATAAATTGTGATGTAAAAAAGGAAGGTCAGAAACTCAGCTAGAGATGGAGGGTGTTGACAAAATGTTCGGTAATAAGGTGACATTAAAACCCCACATCCGCAAGCAGAGTTCAGGCATGAACAACGAAGGGTTAAAAATTCTGACAAGAAACACTTCTAACTGCAGCTGAAACTGGGAACTGTTTACCGCAAAGGGCAAAAATTGATACAATTTTTGAAGCAGCATTTTATTGAAGAACAGAGCTAGCTCTTTGTCCAAATCTACTTCCCCACCTTCAATATATCCCTCCATCAATCTTGAGTCACTTAACCTAGGAATACAAAACAGTTGACTCCGTACACGTTGAGACCACAAACAGTTGTGCAAATTGTGTACTGCTGATTTTCAAAGACAACTGCCATAGCTCGGTATGTTATTTGTGACAAGTAATATGTTACTCAATGGAGGTGTCTTTTCCCATGTTACGTATCTGGATTACTGCCAGTTAACGAACTTTTTCATGAACACAGAAATTGCCGCCAAAGTTGAAATTATCGCACTTACGTTTTCAATAAATAAGAATGTTCCAGTAAACTGTTAATATAGCTGGGAAACAGGCAACTACTTACAAGATAAAACATTATCTATTCATGACTGCGGTTGTAATCAGAATTTACACATTTTTTCTTTATCCTTGTGACAGTAGTACAAAGATAGAGCAATTCCAGCACACAGTTCTATAATTCATTTGTGGCCATTTTTGGCTTATGCAATTATCCTGGAAAGCACACCATTTTGCACATGCACTTACCACTTGTATTTTAAGCTGTATGCAATAGACCCAACTCATTAAGCATGCGTTGTTAGCGTGCTTGGTTAAAGAAGAAAAAAAAATATTTACTTTAGGTAAACCAAAACAATTACAATTATCACCCTAAAAT
The DNA here is from genome assembly GCF_977018435.1 of Lepisma saccharinum. Lineage (NCBI taxonomy): Eukaryota > Metazoa > Arthropoda > Insecta > Zygentoma > Lepismatidae > Lepisma > Lepisma saccharinum. The sequence goes on along the minus strand of NC_139241.1, from coordinate 22,848,414 downwards.
TGGAAATCATTATTCAGTATTTTTTGTACATATCAAGACACATACATTACTGCCATTTTGCAATATATGTGCAACTTTACATTTTACATTAAGAAAATAATACAAAATTATATGGAAACAATATTTAAAAAAAGAAAAATTCATAATAAATTCAAAATACAATTTTGTTTCCCAACAAGTCAAACTGAAACTGAAGAGCTTCTTTCCAAAGTGATGTATCTCAATTTTAAAATTTTCTCCTTTCTGAGGTACCGGTTGTTTATGTTGTCATGATTAGACCTCAGATTTTAGGTTTTCAACCTATTTTTCCCTTTGTAGATAAATAAGAAGTAAGTTACGTCAAAGTTTCATTACAGAACACAACTGATGGGAGTTTTATAGTACCTAAAATAACCTATTTTGCCAGTTAGAATCCATTGTAGGTTTTTCAGAATTTTTATGTCATACCGAGGTATTATCTCAGTTTGATACTAAAAAATCAATGACTAATGAATTTCAAAGATATTTTCTGTTGATTTCCCTCCCTCCAAGTCCACGATGTGTTTTCAATGCTCTAAACAAAGCAAAATATCTGACGCCACTGTTATCTGCATGGACCAAAGTGCTCACTCTCGCATCGGTTTGGTGCTTTGTGGCATTCATGATGATCTCACAGAAAAAAGGCTGAGTTTGACGGTGGATACCATGAAAAAGATTGTTGTGTATTCAGAGTGGCCTCTGTGCGATTCCAGTGTATCCAAGAATTCTAACTCAATTCAATGAATTATATATAAATTCTTAATATTTAATTTAAGGAGTGGAGTTTACATTTGCCATTTTACATACTCAGACTAGAAATACATATCTACAAACACAAATCAAATGTTACAGGATGAAAAAGAAAGTTAATTGTACACAAATTTCAAACTAAAATTTACCTAGTCATCATGAACATATCTGGCGATGATTCTCCATCTGCCAGATAGATTGTTTTACAAATGACGCTAACAAAGTAAAGAGATTGACAGAATTCTGGTTTTACACACAGCTTTCTTTTCTTTTCCTTCCTCGATAAGAACAAAAGTTAAACTGTGAAAAACTTGCCTTAGGTCATTTATAATTTTGCATAAATTCAATGAGACTTGGATTAACAAAAGCAGCAATTTTTCAAGTCCATGCAGAAAACTTCACAAATAATTGCTGGATTTAAAGGAATTCCCAGTTAGTAGCCACCCTGGTATTGTGCAGCAAGTAATTCATACACAATTCATTCTTTATAGTATTGCAACAATTTGTGTTTAATGTTGAGAATGATGCATACAAATGAAAATTTGGTCAGAAAATTAATATTTGGTGGTGTACATCCATATTAAAATTTCTTACGGTTATTTTGAAATTTTACTTTTGACGATTGTACCTGATCAATATTTTTCAAGAATTATGAAGTGCGATAAGTTTTCTTTGGAACCTATTTCAAGATTTTTTGTGCCTAATTTAAGATATTTAGAACCTATTTTAGGAACCTGAAAGCACTTTTTAGAATCTAAAAATCCTAAGTCTATGATTTTTTTACTGAAACATATTTTCGAGGGAATACATCACTTTGGAAACAAGTTCTTCAATTAGGCTTTGAATTTAACCTTATGAAATTAAATATAATCATGATCTCGTAGAGCAGGGTTGTTTCCAAAAAAATTTTCGATTGCCAGTCTCTCCCTAATCCCTACGGCAGCAGCATCATTGTTAATTGCATTGTCATAATTTCATTTTTGGGGCACATTCACCCTAGGTTCACGCAATATGTCTCCTTCTGTAATGCATATATTATGCATCACAGCACATGCTGGAATGACAAGAGGAGCTTTTCTTACATGAACTTCCAGAGCCTTTGTAAAAATGGAGCGCCATCTCACCTTAAGGAGCCCAAAAGCTCTTTCTACAACACTTCTTGCCCTTGCATGGCATTGGTTAAATACTGCTTGATAGTGTGCTCTGAAGGGTTCTTTATAAGGTGTTATTATTGATATCGGATTAGCAATGCATGGAAACGCAATATCAGCAAGCAGGAAGTGTCCCTCTGGTGGAAAGTTCCCATTTCTATATAATGGACTCAATCGCAAGACACGTGCATCGTGGACAGAGCCTGGATATCCAGTGAATACATCAATGAACTTCATGCTAGGATCACAAACACCTTGTAAGTGCATGGAGTAATATAGCTTTCTATTAATATAGTCGTCGTGAAGCCTTTTGGCACAGATAATTCTGATGTGGCAACCATCTAATGCACCAGCTGCCTGCCGGAATATATCAGTCCTCCACAGCAAACAAAATCTCTCTCCTACTGCATTCAATTCATCTTGGGTTGGCAGACATACCACACGTGGTAACAATACAGAAACCAGGTGCAGCATTCTCTTAACAATGTCATGCACTGATTGTCTGGCCATGTTAACAACTGCTGCAACCACCCGGTAAGAAGTTCCAGTAGTGAGCCAGAAAAGGAACACCACTGCTTCAATGTCTCTGCTCCATCCGTGCCTCTTGTTTTGCCCCAGCTGGATAACAAAGCTCCGGAATGATCTAAGTGACACTCTAAGATGAATCCTGCAGCTATGATTATCTTCTTCTCCCAGGATGCTTTGCAGTAAGTGGTTATTTTCTCTAATCACTGCATACGGCATCCGTCTTCTATGTTCCTGTAAAAAACACACACTCAATAAGTACTTTACACTGTAGCAAGATGAAACTGATAAAAAAATAGAATACATTAAAACTATCTCTAATTGTTCATACTAAAAGTGTATCCCTTTTACAAACTTTTCCAGAACATCTGTTTAGGACTTAAATAATGATGTAGGAAACTTGTAAGTGTGGTTAAAATGAAAGTTCTAACCATAAACTCTGAGTGTGAAGAAAATGAGAAGATAAATTCAGTTCTTGTATAGTAACTCATAGGCGAATACAAATTCAGACTTCAAAACACACTGCATGTTTCAAATATATATTTTGGGACAAGAGGGCATTCAACAGCATATAAAGCACATTTTGATATTTGAATGATTTGGATTACTTTGAATTTCTGCCACTTTTGGCAAATCACAAAGGCGAGGATGTGTGATAATATGGTGAAATTGATGTAGGGTCACTCTCAAAGAAAATCCAAACCTGGATGCTGTGCTAATCACTCCAGTACGGAGGCCATCACTAACGTTACCAGATCACTTATAAGAGAAAAGTAGAACATGCTGCCCCAAAATGTAAAAATTTAAGTAAAAATGTAAGACACAAATAATTCACAAAATTATTATTTTTGGAATAAAAAAAATTCCAAACTTGTCATCAATACTAAACAATACACATCTTTACTCTCAGAGGAGTAATTTATTTTCAAAATTTCAGCTTTAGTCAAAATGACGGAGCGAATTTACAATACCGGAAATATCTTCAAATTCGGCATATTCACTAATTTTGGCCTCGTAATCATGAATCTGCAGTTAAAATTTGGTGGTCACGTCTAGAAATTGCAAAATAAGCCGAAATAATGTAACGCTTGTGGGGTGTCTGGCGTTACGAGGGGGACTATTTTCTCAGATGGTAGACATTAATAAGCAACCCGTTTAATATATATATCTGTTATTTATTATTTTAATGGTTAACAGTAGTGATTATAGACTAACTCCCTATCTCTATGGCCATTTAGTGACTTGAGCTTTTCCTATAAGTAATAAGTCCCAAGTGTCACCCCTTGGTTAAGTGGAGGCTTACCCTCTAAGATAGGAGCGGCGAGCTATGGCGCGGCCTCTTGTCGTCTCTCGGAATAACTGCACTCCAACCCTTTTCTATGATTCTCCTAGTATTTATTAACATGGGCGTCCTTGTCTCAATTCCCCAACCCAACTTAGTATACCGCAACCTTGTGGTTATTTTAGCTGACAGTCCTTTCTGGGAGGGGAGGTATGGCCTTGCTGACCATGACGAAGGCTTGTGGTCCATAGACCTCGAGCTTATCGTCAGGGACGCTCCCAGAATATTCACGGCCAAGGCTCTGGCCTTGTTGAGCTAAACCACCAAACTTCCTGTAGGTAGCCTTGTCAGGAACCTTGCCCTTGATAGCTTTTGGGGGGAAGGAAGGGCCTGGTCTGTATCACACGTGTTGAGAATGAGACAAGTGATAGTGACGCAAGTCCTATTTCCTGGTTTTGCTTTCCTACTCTTGGCAGAGACAACGCCCCATTATGTAACTTGCAGAAACGCTCGTTACATATCGCCCCTCCTTATCTTAGATGGACTCCATCTAAGCTGACTATTGACATGCATTCATATATAAGGCTGGTTAGGCTTCTATTGTTTACCTATGTATTTAAACAATCTGGTTGCTCAAGTCACTGGACCCATTTGGAGTTAGATATAAATTACATGATAATAAGTTTACATAATAAGAGTATAGTATTCTTCAAAAGTTTATGGTTAAGATTTGCTTTTTATTCCGTTGTTGGTCACTGCACTATTCACATTCACTTGTGTTCGCTAATGGTTTAGGGTCCCAGGATTCCTTCCTGTTTGGTCCTAAGTTGGGCGACGGTCCTAGGGCGGCCCTCGGAAGTGGCTCCCCGTGGATAGGAACAGGTTCAGTCATCAAAAGGAGTAAAGTTGTCCATAGCTCTGAAACTGAGACTTGATTTAACAATATGGTAATTACTCCAAGATACATTCATATACTGGATATTTCGGTGCTTCGTAGGAAGGAGGTCTATCGTTTTGCCCACGCATCATGACAGGAACTGAGGCATTTCGCTGGGTTGTATGGCTTCTGCGATAGATTCGGTAACCTAACCATGATAAGAATGTGACCATTACACATGTCAGTAAGCTTAACCAAATATGAAGATGAACTAAGGATACTATTTTCTGGTTCGTAGGTGATTCCATTTGTTTGACAACCATACATTGAGGTTTATTAATTATATCAGATGTACACTCATAGTTAGTTATATTAGTTTGGCGGTGATTTACCCAATGTATTGGTAAAAATTGGGATATATGTGCCTTCGTGGGATCTGGGAGAATGCAAGGGAACTGTGCCCTATAACATTTAGAATTTATACACATTACACATTGACAACCTAACTGAACTACTAAGGTTCCATAAGGGGAATCTCTCTTAAAACTAAAAAGTATGCTTTCGCATTTAACTGTTATTTCCACATCTGGTGGTGTCAATACTAAATAGGTCGAGACGTTTAATAGTACAGGTAAGTTAAGTACAGGGTCTTCATGACAATATAGTGGGCAATACTGTTCTATAGTAGTAGCATCCTGTGTAAATATAGACTTTAAACATCTGTAATCTGAGGTGTATATGTTTCTGTAAGGCGTAATAAAACATAGTATATCATTAGTTAGAGAACAAGAGTGTTCGTAAAACGTCTTTTCCTATTCATCGATGAGTACTTCATCTGATGTTAGTGTTATTTGGCATATGTTATTTTTGAATTGAAATGGTAGGGGTTTTATGTTGTACGCTCGAAATTTGGATCGTTTACGCATGATTGGTATTTTCAGGCCAATTAGGGTATATTGTGGTCCTATGGTACATTCTAGTATTGGAGTGTTGTAATATTGCCCTAAATTGGTCGTGGAGATAGCCAGAGTATAATTATATTTAGCTATCTTTCCTTCAAGTGTATCGAGATGAGATACGAGGGTGTTGAGAGGCAGTATAGCTGGGTGTACCTTTCTGTTTTGGCATGCTGAGGTTAGAATATGTAAAAATTGAGGTGGATTGACAAAATTAAGATCTTGAATATTAACCCAATTTGTTGCTGGAAAGTTCTGGATTCTATGTTGAATTTTGTTTATATCCTGTTCCTTTAAGAAAAGGGTACGTATGTGGGTTTTAGTAATGCGGAAATAACTCCATCCTTGAAGTGAGGGATTGGTAGTAATCGTAGTGTTTCCCAATGAGGAGGGCAAATCTTCCCAATCAATTATTTCAGAAAAAGCAGCATTGTACTGTAGACGATATAATAGTGGTACAGAAGTTTCGTATAATATAGGTGGGTCAATTTCGTTGATATAGATTCCTGATGTTACGAAGGTTTTAATTGTTAAGCCGTCTACGAGTATGGGTGGGTGTAATGTAGAGATAAGGATGGCTAGTCATGCTGTCATTGAGAAATGTACGGGTTTATTTCCATCATTGAGTTTACGGGGCAGTGGTTTAGGAACTGTCCCTGTGCCTGGTTGTATTTGTACTTTAGAAGTATTGTCGTTAGTGAAGAGAACCTGTCTAGAAGTGGTGTGTGAGGGTTGGCTTACTAAAGGAGTGAGTTGACAACAACATTTTACATATTTCTTACATATCCAATACACAATGAATATCATTAGAATTAGAATTAAAATAACAATAGAATAATTAAGGAATTCATGAAATATTTCCAGTGAAGTACCCAAAGCTTCAGTGGTTTGGATTTGACTGAGTGCAATCAATTGAGTGGTCATAAGACGATTCCTATATATTGTCCATGCTACCGCAAGAGTAAGGACTATATTCCAAACAAGACTTAATGATATTTTGGAAAGATTCTCGTTAGAGATATCAGTTTTTATATCCTCCAAATCAAAATTAAGATCGTCATTTTCCTCATTCGGCTCTGTCTGAGTTGATATTTTCAAGAATGGTATCTTCTTGGGCCAACTAGCGTCTAAGCAATCATTAAAATGTTTGAATTCTGCGGCTTTACCTCCGGAAAATAAGACGTCTATTTTCATCGTTTGTATTTTTCCCCATGAAGCGGGCAAAATATGGTAGCTATGCAGCTTGTCACTAGTCTGACTAGAGCATGGAAAGGTTCTAGGAATTACAGTTTCTTCTGTTATTGATAGAGAGCAATTACATGGAAGGGTAATTTCGAGTGCACCGGCTTGAGTTTCATAAGTATCTAACGTAAAAGATCTACCGTTGCATTCGCCTTTTATTTTTGACGGCGGGTTGGTGATTACATAATGGTCCTGTGCAACTTCCGTTACGATAACATTACTTCCCTCGTAGCATTGATACATACAGTGTCCGGCTAATTCCCGAATAGTTGCGCCTTGGCGTATCTTTTGGGCACACGAAGAGCCCAGGGTGGCATCGTGACCAAAACGCGGTAGATAACACATTGGAGAATTGTGTGGGTTGCAGGTAGCTAGGAAAGTACCTGACAAGAGTCAAACCGAATTAGAACTAGTGGCTGAAAATAAAGGTGGATGTATTATGTTACAAGTGCTGTTTTGCCATCTAAAAGGCACAGTGAGGAATTCTTCTAAAATAGGGGTCTCGCCTATTTTCGTGATTGGAACCTTTAATGTGACTACTACCTGTTTAGGAGAGAACAAGCAATGAGCCAAAGGTACAGTGTAGTATTTCATTAGTTGGGATGTTGAGATAGCTAACTGATATCCATTTTTTGCCAAGGTAAATTGCAATTGTTTAAGATCTCTTTTTAATGTTTGTGTCCTGATTAGATATAAAGGAATTTTGTGTGAGAAGCAAGAAGTTCTAAGTTCCCTTATTTCGGCATTTATTGTCGAGCTCATTACTAATTGGTGCAACACAACAGATTTCAAAGCCAGTATATTCATGTTATGAGTCGTTCGATTTGCACTGTTTGCTAATTCAACGAGTTTATTTCCGAAATTAGATTTTAGTATGTCTACTTGAGATTCGAGTTTAATCACAGTGTTATTCGTTTGTTGAATTAGTTCGCGAAGTTGGGATCTCAATAAATGTACCTGCTGATGCTCGTTTTTAAGACTAGATGTAACTTTGTGGATTTCCGAATTAAGTGTATGCTCATTAACCAAAATGTCATGGAACTGACTTTCACTCAAAATTCCGCAACACCAGTTCGCGAAGTTGCCAATAAAATTTAATCCAAGTCCACGCGTAACTCTGTCATACTTCTCAGGAGGTGATGGAAACTCTACATAAGTATCATTTAAATGTAATAAAAATAGTTTGTTGTAATTCACTTACCATATGGTCCAAGGCATTGAATATTTCGGCGTCGTGGTTCGTTTCCACATAATTTACCTTTCCTGTTTTTGCCAATGTTACCAATGAATGGTCAACCACGTTGTTCACTGGAAGATCCTCCATGTAGGTAAGGGGAACACTTCCTTCATATAGGATCACCTTCGGCAACTGTCGCCAGTAGGCTCCCGGTGTAAGCCTAATAGTGGGAATGGTCCATACACCATCCAAGCATAAAAATAGGGTTAGGATGATCATTCTGAAACTAAAGAATGCGTGAGTGACGGCAATACTCCAATTTTCTCCCCACCAGAAAGAGCTTCGTCCCGAAGCGAACGAGGAAAATAAGTAGAAAAAACAACAACTTGGAATTATCATTTATAAGAATAATAATAATAAATAATAATAATAATAATAATATAATAAGAATGAAATAAAAATAAGAGAATTCTGATCATAACGTCGATTAACATACTACCACCAAAAAAAAATATATGACTAATACTGAAATGACTAGAGCTATAACGGTAATATAAACTTTTTTTTTTCAACTGACCATTAGGGAAATGTAAAATAACTAGGCAATTAAATCCATTAACACAATGAAAAAGGAACAAATCGAACTTAAACTAAACTTAAAACTAAAGAGTATAATAGAAAGTAATATATACATTATGTACATAGCGGAAGGAAAGTGAAATTACGGCTCATATAATCCCACTCGAGCTTCCAAGAATGAAGGCACATAATGGAGTAGTCCAGCCTCAGAATCATAAAAGGTATGTAAGGTCCACAAATCTCCAGCAATTCCTATTAAAGAATGAATAAAAGATCGTAGTTCACGGGCTCGCTCGTCGAGCCAGGTGAGTCTTAATTGTTGAGTAGGTAACCTATGTAATCCTGCTCGCAAAAAGGTGATAATGTCATGAACAACATACAAATATGCCGCGGAATCTCGCGGAAGTACCGCGGGCAAAACATTGAGACCTTCCTCAACATAGGGGTTGTCACCCGCGACAAATGCTCCCGGGAAATCCACATTAAGAAAAACGAATATCAGTAATTCAATTTCTTCATCCGGGTTTGAAGGCATGAAAGCATCTTGAATATCAACTGCTCGTGGTACGTAAAAATGTAGAGGTAGCGATGGGACTTCCGGCAGAAAGTCACGTTCAAAGTCCTCTGTAGAAATGAAATTAATAATATCATCCTCATAATCCTCTTCTGATATTGACATGGCAAGAGGGGATGAAACGAAAGGAATCGTTGCGAGACTAGAAATTGAGTCTACACTTGCAACGTCCATGTCTGGGTGATCTGGAGAACCATTCATTTTAGTACGCAAATAAATCTAATGTTTGTGAGGCGACACTAAATTCACAATCAAAGGTGAAGTCTAGCTGGTAACTTTCATAGCATTTTAAAATAAAAGATTTAATGTGCCCCAAGGACTGCTCCAGGAAATTGTCCTTTTCTTCAGCTTCTCCTGAGCATTTGTCCACAAATTTAATAAATAATAAAATTTCTGCAGACACTACTTGTTCACACACTGAATTTCGGATATTTCCGACACTAGGAATCTCAAAGACATCTGTAGTCAATCTGTATAACCAATGGTCAACATGAATGGCCATATCTGGCGAAGGGTATGCAGGGTACAAACATATATATGTAACACCATTTGATGGTCCTAAATGTACCACTATAATTCTTATGCAAAGGAAATGTCACTTTTACTAAAAATATCATTAAACAATTAGAATTGCATCTCTATAACCATTAATCTATCTTTCCCGAAGTGGGGACTTCTGAAGGCGCCTTTGGTATTAAAAACTCATTTAGTTGTTGCAACAATTGTAATACTTCCAAATTATCTTTATCGCCGAAATCAAGCGAAAAATTCCTGTAAATTCCTGCTTCCATATGAATTCGAATAAAATTCCTGGCAATTTCTGTACAATCGGAAAAGAATTTGTCGGCCGACTGTGTTTTGAACAAAACAGTTAGATACTTGTTTATTTGTTCAATTTTCAGGGGTTCTAAAACTCTAGAGCACGGAACATTCAATTGAGAGGCTATTCCTTGGACGATTGATTGGAATTGAGGTCCTGCAGGCGTTATTACTAAATCCAATCCTTCGATGGTAACTTTTCCTAAATAACCGTTAGACATAGAATTTAAGAAAGAGAAAAGAAAATACACAATGAGTTCCACTTGACCTTAATTTAATGAACTACGGAAATGAAAATACAAATTAAACTACAAGGGTATGTAGCAATTACAACAGAGAGAAAAAAAAATCGTGTATAAAGCAATATAAGCCTTAAGATTATCGAAGCGAATGAAGCGGATACACAGTTTACATTTGTATTTGTGTTTTATTTGCTGATTTACGAGTATTGTGTAGCTTGCGTATATTACACGCGCATAAAAACTTTAATTTCTTACGTGACCAATTTGAATGGAATATCATACGGCAACTAGAAAAGAGAATAAAGAAAAAAAATATAATAACTTTGTTACATATTGCGTAGTGGCAGAAATACGACTGCTTATAGTTATTTTATTATGCTACTTGATGTGCATTATATAAAAAGAAGCACATTTTATGCAGCTCGTTTCAGCACAGAAAGTCGCTAGGGTGAGGATTGTTTACCGGAAGCGAGATAACAGCGTGACCGCGAATCGCTCGCAGTTTGACGAAACGAGGGGGAGAAAAGATATTATTGCTGATTACGCACTACGGAAAAGGAAAGGAAGACGACTGCAGCTATTTGATGTTCTTGTTTGTCCGGACTTAAGTTTCGTCTCTTCCTCCTGCCAATCGTATGCGTTGCGATAATCCAACAAGTGTAAAAAAAGAAGAAAAAAAAAGAATACATCTACATATAGTATTAGGAAACCTATACATTTCGTCTACGAGCTAGAACTACAATTGCACATTGATTCATTGCCAGTATAAAATAACAAACTTTGACTATCACTTGGATGATACCTGCCTGGTAATCAAAACACTTGGTTTGAGTCGCGATTGTTCTTCAGTATTTAAATCAATTTTTTCATACTAAAATATCCACTAGATCATTCTAACATAATATTACGTATAATCGGCGTCCCGATTAACTTTGGTGCATAAAACGAACTTTATCTACTCTGGTTGCTGTGCTGGACGTGCCCAATACCGTTTTAAACGAGATATGTTTACCCGCAATGTTTTCTTGCCTTTTACTCTTTCTACATCGTAAACATTTTCTCCTCTAACATTTACAATATGGTAAGGGCCATCATATTTGCGTCTCAACTTATCTGAAAGCCCTTTTTGCCTGGCAGGCATATATACCATAACTAAGTCACCTTTCGCGTATGAAGGTTCTGTTCGGTTACTGTCGTAGCGGTTTTTAGCAGTATGATGCCGTTTATCATGCAATTCCTTGACTAAAACCTGTATGGAGCGTGCGTGTGTGCGATATTTCTCAGTAAATGTGTCTGTTGGATTTGAATTTAATCCAGCCTCGAGGGGAAACGTCGGTTTTCTTCCGAACATAATTTCGTATGGACTTAGCCCAATGCCGTCAAGTGCACTACAATTTGAGGCATAGACGATGAGGTTCAGATAAGATACCCACTCTTTCTGATGACGTGCAACATACTTGCTCAAAATATTAGCAAAGCTACGGTTCACCCGTTCCGCCTTGCCATTGCATTCAGGGTGATACCCACTTGTATTTAGATGCCTGATTTTGAGTTCGCTCAAAATATTTTCCACCAAAGTTGCTTTGTACACGGATGCATTATCGGTAAGAATAGTAGAAACCGGCCCAAAGATAGTAAAAATTTTCTGGACGAAAAATGAATCTACATTCTTTGCCGTTAAGCTCCTAAGAGGCTGAGCCACTACCCACGAAGAGAGCATATCGACAGCGAATATAATGTACTTGTATCCATTACTAGGCGTTATTGGTCCAAAAACATCCGAACTCCAGGATTCGCATATATTCCCGACAGGTAGCGGGTGAAGAAATCCTTGTTTCTTACCTGTAGGTGTATTTTTCTCCTGGCAAATCTGGCATGAGCGTACATAATCTATTACATCCTCACGTGCTGTTTTCCAATAATACCTATAATTTACATTTTGCAAGCATTTTGTTTGACCTACGTGACCACCTGTGTATGGGGAGTCATGTATGTCTGATAACACGTCATTTACCATATTATCAGGGATGACTAGCAGTTTCCTATTGCCGTTGCGTCTATATAGTACGCCGTTTCCTAGTTCGAAATATCGGACGGAAAGATGTGTAGGATCAGTTTCCTTTAACTCGATTAGCTTTTTTACGTTAAGGTCTTGCAATTGACGTGTTCTTATTTCAATTGCTCGATCATTCACCATTTTATCGACCTGTTGATCGATAATACCTACTATATCACCGTGGTCGATAAAATCTCGCTCTTCTTCTGTTAGTGGGTTTGTAGCACTGCGACTGAGGCAATCCGGAACGCAATTAAGACGTCCTGGACGGTGTCTTATTGCGAACTTATATTCAGAAAGCCTTATGCTCCAGCGAGCCAAACGATTGGTGAGATCCTTCGCTGTTCGTAACCAACAAGCTCCTGCACTATCTACTACTGCTGTGAAGAAAGTGTCTGTCAAGTATTGACGAAAGTGAAGCACTGAGAATACAAGACAGTATACTTCCTTTTCGCAAATACTATAGTTAACCTGGGGTCCCGTGAATAACCGTGAACAAAAAGATACTGGTTGGGTGATGGTTTTCCTTTCATTTTGTGGGTCCGTTATCACGTGACACAACATTGACCCGAATCCAAGGTCTGAGGAGTCACAATGAAGCTCTATAGGCAACGTCGGGTCAAAATGTCACAACACGGGGGCGGACGAAAGTCGTTCTTTCAACTGATTAAATGCAGCCAATTGTTTTTCTCCTATTTGAAAAGGTACGCCTTTTCGTAAGATCAGTGAGCGGTTTAGCAATTAATGAAAAGCCTTCTATAAACCTACGAAAAAAATTTGCACAGCCAATAAATGATCTAACCTGTTTTAGATTCGTTGGGACTGGAATATTCCTGATAGCTTCCACCTTCTTTGGATCGGTGGCGACTCCATTTCGTCCTATCACATGACCAAGAATTTCCGTTTCTCCAAAGGCAAAATGGCATTTACTAGGCTTAGCCTTTAAGTTAGCACGCTCTAAAGCTAGAAACATTTTTTCTAATCTCTCTAAATGTTCTGACCAGGTGGTACTAAATACTATTATGTCATCCAAAAAAACACACAAACTATTCCACTTCAAACCTGCAAAAACTTTATCTACACATCTCTGAAAAGCTGCTGGGGCGTTAGCCAAGCCAAAAGGTAGCCTAGTAAATTCAAAGGTTCCTAAAGGGGTAACCAGTGCCGTTTTGTGCCTATCTTTTTCTGCAATCTTCAACTGATGGTACGCTGAGAAAAGATCAAGCGTAGAAATGTATTTTACACCACTCAGGTAATGAATTATATCGAAGATTACTGGTAGACAGTAATTTGGAACCTTCATCTTTGCATTAATTCCGCGAAAGTCAACAACCATGCGGCAAGAACCGTCTTTTTTCGCTACAAGGATAATAGGTGCTCCATATTCAGATTCCGATTCCTGTATAATACCTAAAGAAAGCATTTTCTTTAATTCTGATTCTATAAATTCCCGTTGTTTTGGAGACACCCTATATGGCGTGCGCCTGACTGGAATATCATCCGTAAGCGGAATAGTGACTTCATAAGCATTAGTTACACCTAATTGTTCAGGAGATGATACAAAGCAATGTTTAAATTTCTCTAATAATGTCAGTAACTCACGTTTTTGTACCTCTGTGATATCTGATGAAATATCTAAGTCCGTTTCTACATTAAAGTCTTTATCTTCAAACTTGAAAGAACTTTTCAGATTTTCGTCTTTTATCGCGTCAACATGTTGAAGCCGCGAGTCGTTTTGAATGAAAGAAGCAGAGGGAGGAAATATTTCCTCCGGCTTGCACAAAGTTCCAATTACACAATTTGGCGGAAAAGTAACCTGAAAATGATTCATGTTGATAATAGGTATACAAGATGTGGTGTGCGAATTTATGAGTAGCCTAGGAACTAAACAGCGATATTGGTCATAAAGTCCATTGTTTACCTCAAGAAGTAAATCTTTGTTAGGGGGGACTGACGAAGAAAAACTTATAGTTAATTCTGTGTATTCGTAAGGTTTTAGTACTGCAGAATGCGAAGAGAAAACTTTAAATTTGGGTGTGGCTTCACTGTCTGTCGTGTTGTCTTCCTTTTCTAAGCGCGGAAGTTAGTCGAAGAGAGTCTTATCTGCTACGTCACTAGGATGTGTCATTGAAATACTTTTCCTACCCGAAGGAAGGTTATCGCTGGCCGCGCTCGAAGTTTCTTCCGGTTTAACTTCCAGTCGGCATTTGCAAACTACGCGAGACAATTTCCCGTCGCGATTAGTATTGGAAGCAAATGCGACGAATTTCTTAGGAGGTATGAACATAAATGGAACTTTTATAGATTTCTTGTGTAAGTATACTAAGTCTTGTCCGGTTGTAGTCGTGTTTTTGCATTGGTCGTCTTTCCGTATTTCGGTTCGAATCTCATTACTCACACTAGCTGTGTATTTTTCCTGAACGTACGGCACAAAGGATGGATGAGGTTTCCGTAACATTACTCCTGCTGGGTTTAAATATCTAACAAAACAATTAAAGAAATCTGCGCCTAGAATGATACGGTCTCTTAAGGAAGGATTTGCACAGACTGCCATTTGCATACCAATTTTATGTGATCCAATCCAAAAAATAAAAGTTACAAACTGGAGTGTTCCTTGAGGCAACACCCGATAGTGTAGACAATGTTACTGAACCTGTCCTTCTAGCAGAAATCTTAATATTGCGAGGTAACATACCAAAATGTAACAAACTACAAGTACTACCTGTGTCTATAAGTGCTGGAAACTTTTTCCCAAAAATTTTTACATTTATCATCGGTCTTTTGTTATAGTTTTCGTTTCCTAATGAGAAAGAAGAACAATTTTCTGCACGATACGATCGTTCTTTCAGGGGTTTTGTCTGACTTGGGCGAAGGCGACCCCTGTGGCGCATTCCCATTATGCGTTTGGGTTTTCTGAGTTTCTTGGAAAAGGAGAAGGATTTCGTGGCCCTCTGTTAGGATTTCGCTCATAATTCGTATGATTATGACCTCTAGAATCACGGCCTTGTATTGAAAAAGATCCGCGTCCTCGAGTGGTCGAATATCCATTATTTGAGGGGTATGATCCTTTGTTGGGACAGTAACGCGCAAAATGAAATTTAGATCCACACGCAAAACATAGCCTATCACCATTTCTACCATTGTTACAGTTATTAGGTCTACCTCTAAAGGATGTAGAGTCTCTGCCTCTTCCTGCACCTCGCTGCGAATGAGATTTCCATCTAATTTCTTGTCTCTGATTTTCCGGGATTTGAGACTGCTCCATCGCATGCACATAGCGCTTTTGATTTTCCGATGGTCCTGAAAAAGTTCTCTCTCCAGGATTTGATCCCTTTACAACTTGCGCATAAGATCGCGAAGCAATGTCAGCTTGTCGTTTAGCACGCTCTAAAAGTCGCAAGTTGGCTAATAAGTCGTCCAATGTTTGTGCTTTCATAGTTACTAATTTCTCGGTGTCTTGCGCTTGTAACCCATTACAAATGAAATTAATTTTCCCTTCGTTATTCATATTCGGATCTGCTTTGTTACACATTTTCAACACATCATGAAAGTAATTCTCTATTGACTCTTCGGGTTGTTTCTTTCGTGCAGCTAGACCAAGATAAGCCTGTCCTACCCTAAAAGAGGTTGAAAAGTCCTTGTTAACGCTTCTTCAACTTGTGCAAAACCTTGCAAATTTTCCAGCATTTCACGGTTTAAATCCCAATACGCTAACGCGCTTTTTTTAGATACGCAGGTAAAAATGTGACCTTTTGTGTGTCTGTCCACCCTAAAATCGAGGATACTCTCCGATATGTGTTAAAAAAATCAGATATACTCTCTCCCGGATCCGCGTTGAAATTTTCTGGTTGAATAGACGGGGTTCTAGCGTAAGAACACATAGTGGGATTCGAATTAGTAGCTGCAGATGGAGGGTCAGGCATTTCTAGTATGTCAGTTTCGATAGGTAGAGGTGTACGTATTGCTTCCTCAGAGCAAGCAGGAAGTGGACACGTAACGGTCGCAGTAAGTAGGGGTTTGCGTTCACCAGACGTCTGTTGACGCGTAAGAACCATTAAACAACACGATTTTTGTACAACGACAAAGCGGACATCTTAACAAAACACAACAATCAAGTTTCGACAACTACCTCATTTCGAACAACAGACCACCAAGAAAGCACAAGAGACAACCTAACCAAATCAAACCTAAAAATTTCAAACAAACCTTCGTCAGGGAGCGCGTGATATTTGCTCCACTGTGAAACAGAGAGAACCGTAAAAACACGTAGCAAGGTACTGTGTTCTTCCTTCAGCTGTAAGCAGAGAACCGCACCTCCACCACTCTGTAAAGCTTGTGGGGTGTCTGGCGTTACGAGGGGGACTATTTTCTCAGATGGTAGACATTAATAAGCAACCCGTTTAATATATATATCTGTTATTTATTATTTTAATGGTTAACAGTAGTGATTATAGACTAACTCCCTATCTCTATGGCCATTTAGTGACTTGAGCTTTTCCTATAAGTAATAAGTCCCAAGTGTCACCCCTTGGTTAAGTGGAGGCTTACCCTCTAAGATAGGAGCGACGAGCTATGGCGCGGCCTCTTGTCGTCTCTCGGAATAACTGCACTCCGACCCTTTTCTATGATTCTCCTAGTATTTATTAACATGGGCGTCCTTGTCTCAATTCCCCAACCCAACTTAGTATACCGCAACCTTGTGGTTATTTTAGCTGACAGTCCTTTCTGGGAGGGGAGGTATGGCCTTGCTGACCATGACGAAGGCTTGTGGTCCATAGACCTCGAGCTTATCGTCAGGGACGCTCCCAGAATATTCACGGCCAAGGCTCTGGCCTTGTTGAGCTAAACCACCAAACTTCCTGTAGGTAGCCTTGTCAGGAACCTTGCCCTTGATAGCTTTTGGGGGGAAGGAAGGGCCTGGTCTGTATCACACGTGTTGAGAACGAGACAAGTGATAGTGACGCAAGTCCTATTTCCTGGTTTTGCTTTCCTACTCTTGGCAGAGACAACGCCCCATTATGTAACTTGCAGAAACGCTCGTTACAATAAGTCGGTCCGTGAACGGAGTAAACACCTTTGATTTATGAAGAAAACAACTATTTTTTGCAATGATTAGCATTTCAAAACTATGTTTACGATGACCCTGAATTTTAACTATGCTTGCCTAACCTAACCTTACCGTGAATGGTTCGTGGGGCAAACATTTTTTCCACCTTATGCAAGATGCCATTAGTAAAAATTTACTATCCTTCGGACACTTCTAATTTTTTCGTTTCGTCAATTTTTGACATTCGTACTTACGTATCTGCTTCGCGGAACATTCCTGAAGGTGTATCAACGTTGTTTTGATTAAATTAATTGCAATTTTTCACATTACCAGTACGTCTTTCTGATAGGCCTTTTCGCTTGCCTGAGACGAACTAACCTAACCACGCGCCAATGGTTCGTGGGACTAGCGCCAATGGTTCGCAATTATTTCCAATTTCTAGATCCTGATACTAACACGACACTAAATTTTAACTATGTTCCCTAACCTAACAGAACTAACCTAACCACGCGCCAATGGTTGATTGATTGATTGATTGATTGATTTATTAGCATCCATTCAACTTTACAAAAGTTTGGAATTGTCACATTGTACATGTACATTTAGAATACATTTATAAAATTATAGGCATAATATAATATAAAATACAATAGATAGCATGAGATACAAGATATCGTATAAAGAGAATAAATGCATGCTCAATGTTATTTTCTTGAGATATATTGCCTAAAAATATGTTTTCTATATTCAATATTTGCTTAATTTGCTATGACAATATGTACACACATGTATATATATATATATATATATATATATATATATACATACACACAAACATAAATTGAGCATTAAATAGTCACCTATACTTACATCTAGATAAATTAAATCGAACAGCAAAGGATAAATAAAAAAATAATGATGATAGGGCAGTCCTACTTTGTTATATTATTGTTGCTATTCCTGTCACATACGGTATCAATGTACTCTTGCCCTGTGTAAAAACAATGTTCCTTTAGGAATCTTTTTAGATGTAACTTGTATACTGGCAATGACTTTATATTTTTGAATGCATTTGGTAGCATGTTAAATAAGCGTATACCATTATATGTTACCCCTTTTTGGTAGAATGTGGTATTGTGTAATTCCATATGTAAGTCATTCTTTCCCCTGGTGTTGTAGGTGTAGTAGTCCTTATTTGCTGTGTGTGTATTTTGACAAATTTTCATGCTTGTTAGGATTTCATATAGGTATATGCATGGAACTGGCAATATCTGTAATTCTTGAAATAATGGTTTGCATGGTGCATCTGTTGGAGCATTTGCCAGAATTCTAACAGCTCTCTTTTGTAGTCTAAATAATGTAATTCTTTTGTTCATGTTCCCCCAGAAAATGATGCCGTACCGTAATACAGAGTGAATGATGCCATAGTATAGTGTTTTTGCTGCTTCTAGATTTACTACATTTCTTACTGTTCTTATCGCATAACAAAACCCACTAACCTTGTTTGCTGTAGCTTCAATGTGTAGAGCCCACTTTAAATTTTCAGACAGTTGTACGCCAAGAAATTTTATGTTAGATACATATTCTATGTCCTGATCTTGAAAGTTAATTTCTGGAGTTTCACTGCTACAGCTGTTGATTTGAAATCTAATTGCATTTGTTTTTTTAGTGTTTACCACAAGACCATTTTTTTCCATCCACTCTGAGATGTGAGTGATTGTATTCTTTACGTTGTGTTTTAACCGTTCTGTGTTTGTTCCTGCTATAAGAACAGTTGTATCATCAGCAAAGAGAGTTGTGTTTGCATCTTTACAGTTTTGTGGAAGGTCATTGATGTAAATTAAAAAAAGTAAGGGTCCTAAAATGGATCCTTGGGGTACACCATATGTAATACATCGTTTCTTTGATCGATAATTTTCCTTGTTATTATCCTCATCGATGTGAGTTATTTCTACTATCTGATTCCTGTCTGTTAAATATGATTTAAACCATTCTTTTGCTACTCCCCTGATCCCATACTGGTCCATTTTTTTTACCAAGAGTATGTGGTTGACAGTGTCAAATGATTTTGTTAGATCAAGAAAGAGCCCTACACAGTGTTCTTTCTTATCCAAAATTTCTCTAATTGCTTCTGTGAATGTGTGTATAGTAGATTGTGTAGATTTTCCTTTGCAAAAACCATGTTGTTGTTCAAAATGATGGAAAATTTGTTAAAAAATGTTATTAATCTATTGTACATAACCCTTTCAAGTATTTTTGAGATGACTGGGAGAAGAGAGATTGGTCTGTAATTACTCATTTCATTTTTTGACCCTTTCTTGTGCAGAGGTTTTATTATGGCAGTCTTTAGCTGTTCTGGATATTTACCGGTAAGGAGACTTTGATTAACTACATGACGTATTGGGCCACATAGGTCTGCGGCACATTTTTTTATTACAATGTCAGGTATCTCATCTATGCCGGCAGAATAATTGTTTTCCAAGCGACTTATTAAGCTAAATATTTCCTTCTCGTCTGCTGGGAGTAAGTATATACTAGAATCTACTTTAATTATATTACTAGTTTTATGATTTTGTTTTTGGATGTTTTTTGTTATTTTTTCTACTATCCCAGTAAAGTATTTATTGAAAGTTGATGCTACATCTTGGGGATTGACCACGCTTTTGCCTTCGTGTTTTAGTGATATGTTGTCTTTGTATTTTTCTTTCCCTACCATACCTAATTCAGTTTTTGCAATATGCCACAAGGTTTTTTGTTTGTTTTTTGAGTCTAGGATCATATTGCTATTATAGTCTTTTTTTGCTTCCTTGACTGAGTTTTCAAACTCCTTTCTTTTTTCCTTTAGATATGAATTGAATGTTTCACTTTTGAATTTGTGTCTGCATTTATTCATTATGATGAAATCTTTCCAGTTTTCTTTGATGTCGGGTGTTATCCAATTTGATTTTGTTTTAATGTATATTTTTTTTGTTATTTTGGGAAATGCTAAATTAAATGAGTATGAAATGGCAGACTGCAATGTCTCGTATGCTTCATTCACATCAGTTTGGTAGTATAGGCCATCCCATGATTCTCTACTTATTAAGTAGTTAAAGTAACTAAAATTAGCTTCATTAAATTCTCTTTTTGTGGTATTTTTGTATCTATAAGGTGTGTGTGTTTGGTTTGTGTTTTGTGCTGCAGTCAGTTTTATGCATTGTGCCTCATGGTCTGAAAAGCCAGTACTAATTGTATTGACACTGTATACAAATAAGTTGGTGTTTAAGAAAACCTGATCAATTGCTGTTTTTGAAGTTGATGTGATTCGTGTGAGTACTCTCACAACTGCTGTCAGATTGTGAGCTTTCATGAATATTTCTACCTCATGTTCTATTTTTTGACTCAGGAAATCAATGTTAAAATCTCCTATTAGTATGGATATGATTTTTCTTTTGGAATAAGCATCTAATATTACATCTAGTTTCCTAGTAAAGTTGTTGATATTACTGTCGGGTAGTAGTTATGCACCCCCGTAGAGTCCGATAAATCAATTGATTGGAAAAGATCGATCAAAGATCAATTGATGACCAAGCCGTGTGGGCAAGCAAGGGTGGGTGTTTTGAGCGTTTTGATTGGTTGTTGTGAAAAAGTGGGCGGGGCTTAATGGACTTCCTGTTGTTAATGAGGATATTGATAAGTGGGGGGCGTTTTCGGGTGTTTGATGGACTTCCTGTTGTGAATGAGGAGAGTGTGGGGGGCGTTTTCGGGGCTTTGATAAGTTTGGCGGGAAGTGTTTCCTGTTGTTAATGAGGGATTGATATGGGTTTTAAGGAAAAGATAGCGGCGAGAGTCGTTTTTCTCGTCTGGGTGATGAGTCATTCCGGGGAGGAGGAAAAGTAGGCGGTGACGGTTGGTTTTCTCTGAATTGGAGTATGTGTTTTGTGGGAGTCACGTGACTGTGACGTCACAAAAAGGAAGTCACGTGACCAGATTATATTATTAAATTATTATTAATTTAAATATTAGTATTATTATTATGAATTGTTTTAATTTCTGTGACGCCATTTTGTTTTTGTTATGTTATTTTGGCGTGTGACGTCATATATAAATAGGAGTACGTGTTTCCGGTGTTCGAAAACAGATGGCGTTGATGAGTCGGAAATTTTCGGATTATTATTATTATGAATTGTTTTAATTTCTGTGACGCCATTTTGTTTTTGTTATGTTATTTTGGTGTGTGATGTTATATATAAATTGGAGTACGTGTTTCCGGTGTTTGAAAACAGATGGCGTTGATGAGTCTGAAATTCTCGGATTATTATTATTATTATGAAATGTTTTAATTTCTGTGACGCCATTTTGTTTTTGTTACGCTATTCTGGCGTGTGACGTCATATATAAATTGGAGTACGTGTTTCCGGTGTTTGAAAACAGATGGCGTTGTTGAGTCTGAAATTCTCGGAAATGGGTACGTGTATCCGGTGTTTGAGGAGAGATGGCATTGATGAGTCATTCTGGGAAATTCGGCAGTTTTCGTCCTGTAGTCAAAATGTAAGAATTAAAACGCTTTTCAGGCTCTGAAAAGCATAATAATTCAACATTTTCCTGAAGATCATCTTTGGTTTGCTTTGGGGAGAAAATGAGTTTCAAA
The DNA here is from genome assembly GCF_977018435.1 of Lepisma saccharinum. NCBI lineage: Eukaryota > Metazoa > Arthropoda > Insecta > Zygentoma > Lepismatidae > Lepisma > Lepisma saccharinum. The sequence continues at coordinate 22,826,489 of NC_139241.1, read as the reverse complement.
AGAATATTAGCACTGAACGCGATTTGTTGCAACACTGATATTATATAATTACTCACCTGTAGAGTTTCATTACGTGTAAGAATTTCTGTGTATATATTTTGTAAACTGATGATCGACACCAATAAATGTTGCGATGTGTAAATATGAACTTATTATTTGACAAAATGAAATTAATATAAGGTACTTACATCGTCCCCGTTCTCCATTCTGATCGTTTGTTAACAATTTCAAAGTGTGAAATGAACGTAGACAAACATATGCAGCTGCCGCAAACACAGATTCCAGTATCATATCGCCTTTCAAGATAGTAAGTTAATTGCTGAATCTGGCTAATTGGTATATCCGGTAAACTCTGATTGCAGTATCATATCAAATTGGTGTCAACACTTGCGAGATTAACTCACTGCTGGCTAATCGGCATATCCGGGAAATGTGGATCGCAGTATCATATCAAGTTGGTGTCAACAGTTGCGAGATATCTAATTGCTGCATGTGGTTGATTGCTTGGCAGACTCTGATAGAAAAATAATAAGGGTCTAATTAAATATACAGCTCTCTGACAACCCGGTCGAGAAGTGTTGAGATAAACTGTTCTAATATAAAGTTCCTTCTTTCTGTTTCCCAATGTAATGTTATGAACCGATCGGCAGGAAAAGTGTACAAATATGGATGTTATTAGCTGAGGCAGGTGTCTCACATAATAAAGATGTATTTTATAATATTGGTTATATATGTTTTATAATGGGTTTGGTGTTATAAGTCCAGTTTATGCACAGTAAGGCTAAACAGGATCGAACCTACAGTTTTAAAGTGGGATCCGAACTTCTATAAGCTTTCACAGGGAAATGCATAGTAAGGTTAATTGGGATCGGACCTACAGTTTTAAAGTTTCTTCTTTCTGTTTCCGAATGTAATGTTATGAACCAGTGTTGTAATATCGGTAGGAAAAGTCTACAAATATGGATGTTATTAGTTGAGGCAGGTGTCTCCCATAATGAAGATGTATTTTATAATATCGGATATATATGTTTTATAATGGGGTTATTGATTTACTGTTATAAGTCCACTTTATGCACAGTAAGGCTAATCGGGATAAGTGTTAAAGGGGATCCGAACTTCTATAAGCTTTCACAGAGAATATATATAAGTATAACATACATATATATAACTTGACCTTTGACCTTTGACTTTGACCTTTGACCTTGATTTTTGACCTTTGACCTTGACCTTTGACTTTTGAGCTTGACCATCGAATTTCTCGGCTCCTAATTGAGCTAGGAGGATGGTTGATAGCTTGTTGGACTCGGAGTGAAGTCCTCTTTCCGGTGAACCAGGTTTCATTGTTATAGGACCAGCGGTTTCCTACTTTCTTTATTTTCAATCGTAGACCCCCCTTCCGACCACTCTACTGAAAGGTCTCGACGTGCAGATTACGAATATATAATCAGATTCGCTCTACGTCGATTAGGGGAGGAGCTAGAGCCTTTTTAAATTGTCGTGTTTTTTTTTTTTTTTTTTTTTTTTTTGCGAAAATTTAAAATCACTATATCTCGACTCCTAATTGAGCTAGGAGGATGATTAATAGCTTGTTGGACTCGGAGTGAAGTCCTCTTTCCGGTGAACCAGGTTTCATTGTTCTAGGACCAGCGGTTTCCTACTTTCTTTATTTTCAATCGTAGACCCCCCTTCCGACCACTCACTCTACTGAAAGGTCTCGACGTGCAGATTACAAATATATAATCAGATTCGCTCTACATCGATTAGGGGAGGAGCTAGAGCCTTTTTAAATTGCCGTTTTTTTTTTTTTTTTTTTTTTTTTTGCGAAAATTTAAAATCGCTATATCTAGACTCCTAATTGAGCTAGGAGGATGATTGATAGCTTGTTGGACTCGGAGTGAAGTCCTCCTTCCGGTGAACCAGGTTTCATTGTTCTAGGACCAGCGGTTTCCTACTTTCTTTATTTTCAATCGTAGACCCCCCTTCCGACCACTCTACTGAAAGGTCTCGACGTGCAGATTACGAATATATAATCAGATTCGCTCTACGACAGAATCAAATTTATACACTGAGGTTATTAGCGAGCAGAATGTATCGAAGTAGATTCCGCTTTATGCACGGATAGATTAATCGGGACAGAATTCACTTTATGCAATTAGGCTGATCGGGATACAAATATACAAGGTCATGGTAGAAATCAGATTGTATAATAATAGCAATAGGATAAAGCCTACATTCTTTAATTAGGATATCGATCAAACTTGGTGCATAAAACGGGTTACAAACATCAGTTCAATCAATCGATCAGTCACTAAGAGGATTCCACATTTTCTACCATGCCGTCGTATATTTTCGTACCGATTACCCTCGGTGCATAATCACGTATATTTCTGTATCGATTAACTTCGGTGCATAAAACGGCCGCGACGGTTGGTCGGAATTTCCGGTGTCTGAAAACAGATGACGTCGATGAGTCAGAAATTCAATGAGTGATTCTGGTGAGGAGGTGTTTTTTGCGGGCGGTCGTTGATGAGTTTGAAATTCCTGGAATTGGGTGCGGTCCTTTCAGCGTACAATAAACTATAAGTATTACTCTTCAAATTGTCTATGAATATTGTGAGAAATAATGCTGATTTAGAAGCCACTTTTAATTTTGGATTTCTTATTTGGTCGAATAAAATTCAGCATAATAATGATGGACCCCACTGTACATGATGTTTTTAAAATGAAAATAACTATCGGTAGTATGAATTGTAAATAAAATAAAATGTGTAAAATGTGCTGAATTTTGAATCTCTTATATCACCGAATAAAATACAGCATAATACTTATGGAGCCCACTGTACAAGGTGTTCTTAAAATTGAAGCAAATATTGGTAGTATGTATTGTAAATTGAGTAAAATGTGTAAGTTTTTCTGAATTTGAAACTTATTTCGTCGAATAAAATACAGCATAACACGTATGGAACAAACTGTACATGGTGTTTTTAAAATAAAAACAAATATTGGTAGTATGTATTGTAAATTGAGTAAATATGTAAGATCTGTCCAATTAATAAATAGAGCGGTGTTTACATACAAAAGTAATGTTATTATTGCGTTGCACTTGGGTGTGGTCCTTTTAGTGTACAGTGAGAACCATGAGTATTACTCTTCAAATTGTCTATGAATATTGTAAGAAATAATGCTGATTTAGAAGCCGCTTTTAATTTTGGAGTTCTTATTTGGTCGAATAAAATGCAGCATAATACTGATGGACCCCACTGTACATGATGTTTTTAAAATGAAAATAACTATCGGTAGTATGAATTTGTAAATAAAGTAAAGTGTGTAAAATGTGCTGAATTTTGAATCTCTATTTCACCGAATAAAATACAGCATAATACTTATGGAGCCCACTGTACAAGGTGTTCTTAAAATTGAACCAAATATTGGTAGTATGTATTGTAAATTGAGTAAAATGTGTAAGTTTTTCTGAATTTGAAACTCTTATTTCGTCGAATAAAATACAGCATAACACGTATGGAACAAACTGTACATGGTGTTTTTAAAATGAAAACAAATATTGGTAGTATGTATTGTAAATTGAGTAAAAATGTAAGATCTGTCCAAGTAATAAATAGAGCGGTGTTTACATACAAAAGTAATGTTATTATTGCGTTGCACTTGGGTGTGGTCCTTTCAGTGTACAGTGAGAACCATGAGTATTACTCTTCAAATTGTTTATGAATATTGTAAGAAATAATGCTGATTTAGAAGCCGCTTTTAATTTTGGAGTTCTTATTTGGTCGAATAAAATGCAGCATAATACTGATGGACCCCACTGTACATGATGCTTTTAAAATGAAAATAACTATCGATAGTATGAATTGTAAATAAAGTAAAGTGTGTAAAATGTGCTGAATTTTGAATCTCTTATTTCACCAAATAAAATACAGCATAATACTTATGGAGCCCACTGTACAAGGTGTTCTTAAAATTGAACCAAATAGTGGTAGTATGTATTGTAAATTGAGTAAAATGAGTAAGTTTTTCTGAATTTTGAAGCTCTTATCCGTCGAATAAAATACATCAACTTATATATTTATAGAACATACTTTTTTCCTCAAATTATATAACCGACATTATAATATGCACTCTTATTAGTGGAGAGCTCAGTGCATAAAACGGATTTTCAACATCCGGCACCCAATAGATCGGACACTTTATACCATACCCTCGTATATTTCTGTACTCTTGAGCAAGTTCTATATACTCTTTTCCATCCCTACCGATTTCCCTTAGGTCCATCTCAACGTTGTCCCTCCATCTTCATCTTGGTCTTCCTACAGGTCTCTTACCATCAGGTTTCCCAACAAAAATTCTGTAAACTCCTTTTTACTCTCCCATTCGTGCCACATGGCCTGCCCCACCTAAGTCTTCTTGATTTAATTATTCTGATAATATCTGGACATGAATACAAATTATGTAGTTCTTTCAGCATACGGTGAGAACCATGAGTATTACTCTTCAAATTGTCTATGAATATTGTAAAAATAATGCTGATTTAGAAGCCGCTTTTAATTTTGGAGTTCTTATTTGGTGGAATAAAAACAGCATAATACTTGTGGAGCCCACTGTACAAGATGTTCTTAAAATGGAAACAAATATTGGTAGTATGTATCGTAAATTGAGTAAAATGTGTAAGTTTTTCTGAATTTTGAAGCTCTTATTCCGTCGAATAAAATACATCAAAATACTTATGGAGCCCACTGTACATGGTGTTCTTAAAATGAAAACAAATATTGGTAGTATGTATTGTCAATAGAGTAAAATGTGTGAGCCGCGGCCAAGTAATAAATAGAGTGGTGTTTACATACAAAAGTAATGTTATTATTATTATTGCGTTGCACTATACTTAGGAAATTTTTTCCCTCCATCTTTGCACTGTACTGATAAAGACATTACAGAAGAATAAAAACTCTGCAGTGATAGTCGCAACATATGCACATATTAGATACGTGTAGGGTTGAGTCATTAACGGTCCGGATGCAACTTCCTTGTTGGGTCTGCATGCCTGAGATAGCAATACTTCCTCTCAGAGTTTCCTGCTACAGTGGGCATCAGAAAATTGAACAGTTGCAGCCGAAAAAATGGAGAAGGTGCCAGTGGAAATCTGGGTGCGGATTTTATCCATGGTTCCCCTGTACGATATTATTCCCTTAGCAGCATTGAATACAATTTTGAAAACTGCTGTGCAGATAGTGGTAGGCGATTACACTCATGCCACGTATGGGTGTAGAGTAAAGAAGATAACCGACTTTGCTAATATTAGTCCCATGCTTAACGACGAGTTAGATTTTCTGAAAGAAAATCGCTTCCCAGGTATGTACCGGTGGAGTGATTCATGGCGCGAACATAATAGAAAAGTAGATGATGTGATAGACAAAATAATTCGCTCCACCGAACTGGAAAGTGCATGCCGTAAATATGGAGTGTTCGACGTGTGTATTTTACATAGTACCGGTAAATAAAAAGAGTGAATTAACTTTATGCACTGAGGCTAATTGGAAATCGGATGTATGGTTAATCGGGAGCAGAATATATCTATGCGGATTGAACAGATGTTTAAAGTCCACTTTATGCACAGATAGGTTAATCAGGACAGAATTAACTTTATACACTGAGGTTATTCGCGGCCAGAAAATATCGAAGTGGATTCCGCTTTATGCACGGATAGGTTAATCGGGACAGAATTCACTTTATGCAATTAGGTTGATCGGGACAGAAATATACGAGGCCACGGTAGAAATCAGGTTGTATGATTATAGCAATAGCATAGGACCTACAGTGTTCTATTAGGATCGGTATCCATGTCAGCCGGGTCCGGGTCGTGATGGTGTTGTAAGGGTCAGCTATATTCGGGTCCTGTCAGGGCCCGGTGTCTGTTTGAAATCCGTTTTATGCACCGAGGCTGAACCATTTTATGCACCGAGGCTGATCGGCACAGAAATATACGAGGGCATGGTATAAAGTGCCCGATCTATTGGGAGGCTGATTGAACTGATTTTGATACCGATCAATTGCTCGAATGACGGGTTCAACTGGTATTCGAAATCCGTTTTGTGCACCGAGACTGATCTGTACAGAAATATACGAGGGTATGGTATAAAGTGTCCGATCTATCGGGTGCCGGATTGAACTGATGTTGAAAATCCGTTTTATGCACTGAGCTCTCCACTAATAAGAGTGCATATTATAATGTCGGTTATATAATTTGAGGAAAAAAGTATGTTCTATAAATATATAAGTTGATGTATTTTATTCGACGGATAAGAGCTTCAAAATTCAGAAAAACTTACACATTTTACTCAATTTACAATACATACTACCAATATTTGTTTTCATTTTAAGAACACCATGTACAGTGGGCTCCATAAGTATTTTGATGTATTTTTATTCGACGGAATAAGAGCTTCAAAATTCAGAAAAACTTACACATTTTACTCAATTTACGATACATACTACCAATATTTGTTTCCATTTTAAGAACATCTTGTACAGTGGGCTCCATAAGTATTATGCTGTATTTTATTCGGTGAAATAAGAGATTCAAAATTCAGAACATTTTACACCCTTTACTTTATTTACAATTCATACTACCGACAGTTATTTTTTATTTTTAAAAAACACCATGTACAGTGGGCGCCATCAGTATTATGCTGCATTTTATTCCGCCAAATAAGAACTCCAAAATTAAAAGCATTCGGTATGTACTTCTTCTTATCCTCGTCGTTCTGACACCATGAAGGCCAGCCGTTCGCTTCCTGTTTTATTTTCAAGAAGGTGTTGACATAACCAGCAAAAAGTCCTCCAGTTTTTTGACAGGGTCGTATATGGATGTTTTATACTTTCACACATCCGACAACACTTTGTAGCCTAAACTGCAAGCTTTACGCACTTCGGCGATGACCCAAGTCGCCGAAAGAGCACGTTGTTCATCGGAATGCTGGCACGTACCTTCACATTTTAATCTGATAGCACATTCCTTACGCAATATAAACATTTAAAAGTTGAAAACAACCGCCTACGCCCCTTATTCGAGGCAATAAGAGACGAATTTTTAAGGGGCGTAGGCGGTTGTTTTCAACTTTTAAATGTTTATATTGCGTAAGGAATGTGCTATCAGATTAAAATGTGAAGGTACGTGCCAGCATTCCGATGAACAACGTGCACTTTCGGCGACTTGGGTCATCGCCGAAGTGCGTAAAGCTTGCAGTTTAGGCTACAAAGTGTTGTCGGATGTGTGAAAGTATAAAACATCCATATACGACCCTGTCATAAAACTGGAGGACTTTTTGCTGGTTATGTCAACACCTTCTTGAAAATAAAACAGGAAGCGAACGGCTGGCCTTCATGGTGTCAGAACGACGAGGATAAGAAGAAGTACATACCGAATGCTTTTAATTTTGGAGTTCTTATTTGGCGGAATAAAATGCAGCATAATACTGATGGCGCCCACTGTACATGGTGTTTTTTAAAAATAAAAAATAACTGTCGGTAGTATGAATTGTAAATAAAGTAAAGGGTGTAACATGTTCTGAATTTTGAATCTCTTATTTCACCGAATAAAATACAGCATAATACTTATGGAGCCCACTGTACAAGATGTTCTTAAAATGGAAACAAATATTGGTAGTATGTATCGTAAATTGAGTAAAATGTGTAAGTTTTTCTGAATTTTGAAGCTCTTATTCCGTCGAATAAAAATACATCAAAATACTTATGGAGCCCACAGTACATGGTATTCTTAAAATGAAAACAAATATTGGTAGTATGTATTGTAAATTGAGTAAAATGTGTAAGTTTTTCTGAATTTTGAAGCTCTTATCCGTCGAATAAAATACATCAACTTATATATTTATAGAACATACTTTTTTCCTCAAATTATATAACCGACATTATAATATGCACTCTTATTAGTGGAGAGCTCAGTGCATAAAACGGATTTTCAACATCAGTTCAATCCGGCACCCGATAGATCGGACACTTTATACCATACCCTCGTATATTTCTGTACAGATCAGTCTCGGTGCACAAAACGGATTTCGAATACCAGTTGAACCCGTCATTCGAGCAATTGATCGGTTTCAAAATCAGTTCAATCAGCCTCCCAATAGATCGGGCATTTTATACCATGCCCTCGTATATTTCTGTGCCGATCAGCCTCGGTGCATAAAATGGTTCAGCCTCGGTGCATAAAACGGATTTCAAACAGACACCGGGCCCTGACAGGACCCGAACATAGCTGACCCTTACAACACCCTCACGACCCGGACCCGGCTGACATGGATACCGATCCTAATGGAACACTGTAGGTCCTATGCTATTGCTATTATCATACAACCTGATTTCTACCGTGGCCTCGTATATTTCTGTCCCGATCAACCTAATTGCATAAAGTGAATTTTGTCCCGCTTAACCTATCCGTGCATAAAGCGGAATCCACTTCGATAGGCATAAGAGACGAATTTTTAAGGCGCGTAGGCGGTTGTTTTCAACTTTTAAATGTTTATATTGCGTAAGGAATGTGCTATCAGATTAAAATGTGAAGGTACGTGCCAGCATTCCGATGAACAACGTGCACTTTCGGCGACTTGGGTCATCGCCGAAGTGCGTAAAGCTTGCAGTTTAGGCTACAAAGTGTTGTCGGATGTGTGAAAGTATAAAACATCCATATACGACCCTGTCATAAAACTGGAGGACTTTTTGCTGGTTATGTCAACACCTTCTTGAAAATAAAACAGGAAGCGAACGGCTGGCCTTCATGGTGTCAGAACGACGAGGATAAGAAGAAGTACATACCGAATGCTTTTAATTTTGGAGTTCTTATTTGGCGGAATAAAATGCAGCATAATACTGATGACGCCCACTGTACATGGTGTTTTTTAAAAATAAAAAATAACTATCGGTAGTATGAATTGTAAATAAAGTAAAGGGTGTAAAATGTTCTGAATTTTGAATCTCTTATTTCACCGAATAAAATACAGCATAATACTTATGGAGCCCACTGTACAAGATGTTCTTAAAATGGAAACAAATATTGGTAGTATGTATCGTAAATTGAGTAAAATGTGTAAGTTTTTCTGAATTTTGAAGCTCTTATTCCGTCGAATAAAAATACATCAAAATACTTATGGAGCCCACTGTACATGGTGTTCTTAAAATGAAAACAAATATTGGTAGTATGTATTGTAAATTGAGTAAAATGTGTAAGTTTTTCTGAATTTTGAAGCTCTTATCCGTCGAATAAAATACATCAACTTATATATTTATAGAACATACTTTTTTCCTCAAATTATATAACCGACATTATAATATGCACTCTTATTAGTGGAGAGCTCAGTGCATAAAACGGATTTTCAACATCAGTTCAATCCGGCACCCGATAGATCGGACACTTTATACCATACCCTCGTATATTTCTGTACAGATCAGTCTCGGTGCACAAAACGGATTTCGAATACCAGTTGAACCCGTCATTCGAGCAATTGATCGGTTTCAAAATCAGTTCAATCAGCCTCCCAATAGATCGGGCACTTTATACCATGCCCTCGTATATTTCTGTGCCGATCAGCCTCGGTGCATAAAATGGTTCAGCCTCGGTGCATAAAACGGATTTCAAACAGACACCGGGCCCTGACAGGACCCGAACATAGCTGACCCTTACAACACCCTCACGACCCGGACCCGGCTGACATGGATACCGATCCTAATAGAACACTGTAGGTCCTATGCTATTGCTATAATCATACAACCTGATTTCTACCGTGGCCTCGTATATTTCTGTCCCGATCAACCTAATTGCATAAAGTGAATTCTGTCCCGATTAACCTATCCGTGCATAAAGCGGAATCCACTTCGATATTTTCTGGCCGCGAATAACCTCAGTGTATAAAGTTAATTCTGTCCTGATTAACCTATCTGTGCATAAAGTGGACTTTAAACATCTGTTCAATCCGCATAGATATTGTTGTAAGCCCGTTTTCCTGGGCTCTATGAGGTCACAGGGAAGTTTCATTTAAACATCTAGGTAGAGCTTAATAATATTTGATGGCTGAACCTGCTCCGTTAGGAGGGTAGAGATATGGAAAGTTGGTGTAAGGTTATTCACGCTTGTTCATACCTGGTAGATGTGTGTGATGTCTTGTCCTGATGCTTCTCGCAGACCGAATCGTGACAGTTCCAAGGTTCTATCCAGCGACCCTCAGTTCACCAAGCCAAGCGATCCCTTGCGCCTTGTAGCATGCTAGGCAGCGGTAACTCCGTGTTCCATCGTCGTAGTTAGCAGTGTAACGTGTTGTTTAAGTAATCGGACTAGTATCCATGTAGCGTCGATGAGTGTCAGAATCCAAAGAGAGCGAGCTCCGGGACGGAGCTTGCTTTTATCATTCTAGGCGTCGAAAGGTTGTTAAACCTTTCAAACGCGGTAGATCCTGCTTAGATCCACGCGTTTGCCTTTCCAGTTCCTTGTTTTACGGAAGTTACAAGTTAGCGCATTCTTGAGATCGCTCGCTGGTCGGACAAGTTCAGGAAATGAACAAGGGTGAATGTTAACATGACGAGGTTTTCTCGGTTTAATGGTCTCCATATCTCTACATTCCCCTTGTTGAAATAATCGAACCACTCTGTGATGGTCGACTACCTCGTCCGGAGTAGGTTATATTTAAAAATTATGATTTATTAACATATCAAAACTCGTAGAAAACCAATACAGTAAACCAATCAGTAGAAGAATCACATCACCGTAAAAAAAAAATTGGAATCACCAGAATAGTCATATCATATCGTGGCACCAAACACCGTTGAGAAAAAAAAATATAAAACACGTAGAATAATAAAAAAAAAATTGTAGGTCATAGCCTCTTATAAACTCAAAAAGTACGAGCACAATAACTAAGTCTTGAGGCATGGATAAAAAACAATTACATAAGTGTTATACTGAACTAGTTTTGATGGAGTGAAGACAGCACAATAATAATAAAAAAAAAACACATGTCAGCACAGTGTGAAGAAACGCCGGGAACCGCAAGCGGTTGTATTTACTGTTTGCTGAGTTCAAAGTACACTCGGCGGAACATACACGATGCTGGGCGGAGCCTTGAGGTATGTTACCTATGGCAACTCTGTAAACTGCATGCCGCCATAGGCTGGACGTTCTGTGCAGCTGACGATAAAAAAAAAACACAAAAGAAAGAGACGTATCTCTAATCCAGTATGGGCAGTACCCATGGGCACAAACTTTTGGCACTGTAAAGGACATGCGTGTGTATTAATTGCGCGTGCCTGACGGTAGTTGGAGTAGCTGAGCACCGGAACACTTGTAGCCGATGAAAAATAACATATGCATCATATGACGTCAGGAAACAAGAGCACAATGCACTCAGTGGGCGGGGCCTTGTCGATGTAGATCGTCATGGGAATGCAGTCTGGAAGTCAACTTTGCGATGGCGCTTTGGGTCAACAAACGTCCTGGGTAAAGCGCTCCACATCTGGGTCGCGGCGCGGGAGATGGAAAAAGCAGCCATGGGGTCCAGGCGGGAACGGGTCCTTGTTGGTGCTGGAACTCCACTAGATCGTCGTCGGTCTCTGCGATGAGCCTAGGTCTGTCGCTCGATGGTACAAGCCAGTGGTCGTCATGGGTCCGGTAGCATCCGTGGCGATGAGAAAATGAAACAAGCGCAAAAAAGGGAAAAATTAGGAAAAAGCAAAAGGTAGTGGAGCAGGGTTACAATAAATGATGACGGGTTATGAAATCAATTGAAAAGGGACTTTCAGTTAAAGCTGGTGAATTATTTTGGGGGGGATGGGAGGTAATATCTAATTTGAATGACGGCGAAGGGGCGTTATTACTTATATGATGTAGAGTTTTGAAGGGGGCCTGTTTATGATTAACAGGTTTACCTGAAGAAAAGTTCGCCGGGGCAACGGGGGGGGGGGGAAGTAGGTGGAATAATTCCATGTTGTAAGGAAAGTTCGCCGGGGGGGAATGGGGGGGAGTTAGAATAGTCGGCTTAGCCGGGAATGAAATGAGAAAAGAAAGGAGAATTCAGCGATAATAGAACGAACTAAGTGATTACGAGACATTTCCTTCTGTAATATGTGTAAATGTCGTTTATAAAAGCAATTGCAAGAATTTTACGTGTCTTGTGGACAAAGGTTTAAGCGCCTTCATTTCGCTGCTAATAAAAAAAATGAAAAAGAAGTGAAAAAGAGTAAGTAATAAATTTGTGTAATAGTTCGTTGAAAAATACAGTAGATTGTAATTTCATGGGATATGAGCTATACCATGTTGTATGCTATCAATATTGGAACTATAATATTAAAGGAGAGAGTGGGAACGTTTGCCTATATTTATTTATGATATGCTTTATTAACATATTTAGTGCATTGCAGCTTTCAAAGAAGCAGTTCGCGTTACACCTGAGCGTAAATAAAAAAAAATTGCTATGGCCAAAAAGCCAAAAGTTCAAGCAAGTTCTACGCAGTTCATTTGTTCTTTAAATCATTGATCTTGTTCTATCTTAGTTCATTCGTTCTTTATTTCTGTGTACTTTTTTCTTCATTTGAGCGTATATGTACCAGCAAATGGGGAAAAAAAAATATTTGCTAGTTAGAATCATAAACACACTAAGTACTTATTAGTCAAATCAGCTAAGTGATATGTTCTGACTATTACTATGCGTTTAATCGCAAAATATAAAATAACATTAAAATATCTGTAAAAAAAATTAATTATTAGGCAAGAGATGTATTATAAATGTTCCGACGATTGAGATAGCATTCTGTAATCCTGATCTTGTTAAAAAAATAAAAATAACCATGTTGTATTAAAAATAAAAATGAGTTCGTTCTAACGAAGAAATGCAGTGCGAGCATTGGAAGTGGAAAGAGGGGGGAGGGGAGTCGATGAGCGTGAGAAAATGCTGGATCATGGGATGCTAGCATGTGCAATGTACGGAGCGATGAGGCTAAAGAGAGGTTAACGTAGTGGCGTGTTAATGAATGTTAGTGGGGTTTTTATGGCACTAGTCGTAGCGGGCTTTGAGTCTAGAAATAGTAATAGTGTCAGTCTTTTGTTTACTCCTGCCGTCGATGAAAGTTACTTCGTAGGAATTCTCATTAACTTTGCGAAGAATAGTTCCTTTGTACTTATAAGAGGACGCAAAAGCTTTTGACACGCCTGGAGTTGGAGTGGCATCTAGAATCCATACATGTTGTCCTGGTGAGTACTGCATTTTCCTAGAAGTGCTGTCTACGTACTTTTTCTGCTGTTCGTAACGCTTATGCAGGTTGTCATGTGCTGTCTTACGTATGGAAGTCAGGAGTTCAAGTCTCTGTGCGTTCGTCTGGGAAACATTGTCGGGGTTCGAAGGAAGGACTGCGTCAGCTAAGATCCTTGGGTTGTAGCCAAATAAAGTAAAATACGGGCTCTGGAGGGATCCAGAATGGATTGTAACGTTGTGGCTGAACGCTGCGCTAGCTAAATAGTCACACCATGAATCCTTCTTTTCTAACACAAAAACTCTCATAGCTTTCTTCAAGTAACTAAATGAACTTTCAACTAATCCATTCGTGAAATGGGCACAAGTATCTACATATTTTAGTTGTACGCCTGTAATATTAGCCAACTCTCGTAAGAGTAAACTTGAATTGGGTGTTGAACGATCTAAATAGATCGTTTCCGGGATGCCATGAACTAAAAAGACTTTCTCAACTAGGGCTGTTGCTATGTTTTGTGCATCGTGATTAGCCAAAGGAGCTGTAATTACATACCTTGTACAACTATCAACTACCGATAGAAAATATTTGTATTTGTGCGTTTTTGAAGAGACTAAAGGACCACATACGTCAATATGAATTCGTTGGAAAGGAATTTGGGCTGGTTGAAATGTTTGCAGCGTATGCGGTTTAGGACCTTGTGGTTTCTTTGAAATCTGACAAGGGATGCAATGTCTAACCTTATCGTACACAAATTTCTTCATATTGGGGAAAAAGTAACGCATAAGCATTAAATTATATGTCTTTTGTGCACCTTGGTGACTTCCGTTCATTTTGTGTGCATGAATAAGGTCGAAAACTTGATTTCTTAATGCATGAGGAATACAAAGTCTATCCCTATTACCAGTTTTGATTTTATTAGTCCTGTATAAGACTCTATTTTTGAGTACATAAGAATACGAAAGCTTTTCTAGTTTAGGGTCACTAGCTTTATCTTTGTTTTCTAATACATCAATAATGTCTCTGAAATAGGGGTCTTTACGTTGTTCTGAACTAATATCAAAATCTGCTGCTTGTGCATGAAATACTTGATGAAAAAATAAGTCATCATCATCATCATCATCTTTCTTGTCAAGATTAGTCTTTTCTATAGGGTTGTCTTTGGGAATTACAGGTGACTGAGTGTTTACTGTATCATTGGGAAGGACTTCTGGATGCTGGGCCATAAGGGAAGCAGATGGGGTAAAAAGTACAGGGTTAGGGGTGTTAGGTGTCGTAGTGGTAATGTTCAAATTGATATAAGTTTCTGTTCGTGGACTTAACTGAACTGTGTTTGAAAGGGTAGCTTTTCCCTCATACACATTTGCATTTTCAATTTGGGTAAATATGTCATGCGACACCTGGTGAGTTTTGTACTTTGATCTTAGAATACTATAATTAGGAGTACGTCCTAAATGATAAATAGTTATTGTATTGTCTTTTACCGACATTTCGCACCTCTGCGTTCGTAAAAAGTCATTTCCTAAAAGGGGAGGGACATTAGTTGAATCTACTATTCTAAATGGGTGCGAATATTTACGCTTTCCTATTATGATAGGAAGAACTACAATTTCAGACACACTCAGTTTCGATCCGGACACACCTTGGATTGTGGATTGTACTTTGTATGCTTTTCTTTCAGTAGGGAGAAGATGGGAAGGATAAATTGAGATTTGGGAACCCACGTCAATAAGTAAATCTACCTGTTTTCCTTGTATGCTACTATTAATAAAGTATAGGCCATATACTTATAGTTTATTGTACGCTGAAAGGACCGCACCCAATTCCAGGAATTTCAAACTCATCAACGACCGCCCGCAAAAAACACCTCCTCACCAGAATCACTCATTGAATTTCTGACTCATCGACGTCATCTGTTTTCAGACACCGGAAATTCCGACCAACCGTCGCGGCCGTTTTATGCACCGAAGTTAATCGATACAGAAATATACGTGATTATGCACCGAGGGTAATCGGTACGAAAATATACGACGGCATGGTAGAAAATGTGGAATCCTCTTAGTGACTGATCGATTGATTGAACTGATGTTTGTAACCCGTTTTATGCACCAAGTTTGATCGATATCCTAATTAAAGAATGTAGGCTTTATCCTATTGCTATTATTATACAATCTGATTTCTACCATGACCTTGTATATTTGTATCCCGATCAGCCTAATTGCATAAAGTGAATTCTGTCCCGATTAATCTATCCGTGCATAAAGCGGAATCTACTTCGATACATTCTGCTCGCTAATAACCTCAGTGTATAAATTTGATTCTGTCGTAGAGCGAATCTGATTATATATTCGTAATCTGCACGTCGAGACCTTTCAGTAGAGTGGTCGGAAGGGGGGTCTACGATTGAAAATAAAGAAAGTAGGAAACCGCTGGTCCTAGAACAATGAAACCTGGTTCACCGGAAGGAGGACTTCACTCCGAGTCCAACAAGCTATCAATCATCCTCCTAGCTCAATTAGGAGTCTAGATATAGCGATTTTAAATTTTCGCAAAAAAAAAAAAAAAAAAAAAAAAAAAAAAAAAAAAAAAAAAAAAAAACGGCAATTTAAAAAGGCTCTAGCTCCTCCCCTAATCGATGTAGAGCGAATCTGATTATATATTTGTAATCTGCACGTCGAGACCTTTCAGTAGAGTGAGTGGTCGGAAGGGGGGTCTACGATTGAAAATAAAGAAAGTAGGAAACCGCTGGTCCTAGAATGAAACCTGGTTCACCGGAAAGAGGACTTCACTCCGAGTCCAACAAGCTATTAATCATCCTCCTAGCTCAATTAGGAGTCGAGATATAGTGATTTTAAATTTTCGCAAAAAAAAAAAAAAAAAAAAAAAAAAAAAAAAAAAAAAAAAAAAAACACGACAATTTAAAAAGGCTCTAGCTCCTCCCCTAATCGACGTAGAGCGAATCTGATTATATATTCGTAATCTGCACGTCGAGACCTTTCAGTAGAGTGGTCGGAAGGGGGGTCTACGATTGAAAATAAAGAAAGTAGGAAACCGCTGGTCCTATAACAATGAAACCTGGTTCACCGGAAAGAGGACTTCACTCCGAGTCCAACAAGCTATCAACCATCCTCCTAGCTCAATTAGGAGCCGAGAAATTCGATGGTCAAGCTCAAAAGTCAAAGGTCAAGGTCAAAGGTCAAAAATCAAGGTCAAAGGTCAAAGTCAAAGGTCAAAGGTCAAGTTATATATATGTATGTTATACTTATATATATTCTCTGTGAAAGCTTATAGAAGTTCGGATCCCCTTTAACACTTATCCCGATTAGCCTTACTGTGCATAAAGTGGACTTATAACAGTAAATCAATAACCCCATTATAAAACATATATATCCGATATTATAAAATACATCTTCATTATGGGAGACACCTGCCTCAACTAATAACATCCATATTTGTAGACTTTTCCTACCGATATTACAACACTGGTTCATAACATTACATTCGGAAACAGAAAGAAGAAACTTTAAAACTGTAGGTCCGATCCCAATTAACCTTACTATGCATTTCCCTGTGAAAGCTTATAGAAGTTCGGATCCCACTTTAAAACTGTAGGTTCGATCCTGTTTAGCCTTACTGTGCATAAACTGGACTTATAACACCAAACCCATTATAAAACATATATAACCAATATTATAAAATACATCTTTATTATGTGAGACACCTGCCTCAGCTAATAACATCCATATTTGTACACTTTTCCTGCCGATCGGTTCATAACATTACATTGGGAAACAGAAAGAAGGAACTTTATATTAGAACAGTTTATCTCAACACTTCTCGACCGGGTTGTCAGAGAGCTGTATATTTAATTAGACCCTTATTATTTTTCTATCAGAGTCTGCCAAGCAATCAACCACATGCAGCAATTAGATATCTCGCAACTGTTGACACCAACTTGATATGATACTGCGATCCACATTTCCCGGATATGCCGATTAGCCAGCAGTGAGTTAATCTCGCAAGTGTTGACACCAATTTGATATGATACTGCAATCAGAGTTTACCGGATATACCAATTAGCCAGATTCAGCAATTAACTTACTATCTTGAAAGGCGATATGATACTGGAATCTGTGTTTGCGGCAGCTGCATATGTTTGTCTACGTTCATTTCACACTTTGAAATTGTTAACAAACGATCAGAATGGAGAACGGGGACGATGTAAGTACCTTATATTAATTTCATTTTGTCAAATAATAAGTTCATATTTACACATCGCAACATTTATTGGTGTCGATCATCAGTTTACAAAATATATACACAGAAATTCTTACACGTAATGAAACTCTACAGGTGAGTAATTATATAATATCAGTGTTGCAACAAATCGCGTTCAGTGCTAATATTCTTTTGAAACTCATTTTCTCCCCAAAGCAAACCAAAGATGATCTTCAGGAAAATGTTGAATTATTATGCTTTTCAGAGCCTGAAAAGCGTTTTAATTCTTACATTTTGACTACAGGACGAAAACTGCCGAATTTCCCAGAATGACTCATCAATGCCATCTCTCCTCAAACACCGGATACACGTACCCATTTCCGAGAATTTCAGACTCAACAACGCCATCTGTTTTCAAACACCGGAAACACGTACTCCAATTTATATATGACGTCACACGCCAGAATAGCGTAACAAAAACAAAATGGCGTCACAGAAATTAAAACATTTCATAATAATAATAATAATCCGAGAATTTCAGACTCATCAACGCCATCTGTTTTCAAACACCGGAAACACGTACTCCAATTTATATATAACATCACACACCAAAATAACATAACAAAAACAAAATGGCGTCACAGAAATTAAAACAATTCATAATAATAATAATCCGAAAATTTCCGACTCATCAACGCCATCTGTTTTCGAACACCGGAAACACGTACTCCTATTTATATATGACGTCACACGCCAAAATAACATAACAAAAACAAAATGGCGTCACAGAAATTAAAACAATTCATAATAATAATACTAATATTTAAATTAATAATAATTTAATAATATAATCTGGTCACGTGACTTCCTTTTTGTGACGTCACAGTCACGTGACTCCCACAAAACACATACTCCAATTCAGAGAAAACCAACCGTCACCGCCTACTTTTCCTCCTCCCCGGAATGACTCATCACCCAGACGAGAAAAACGACTCTCGCCGCTATCTTTTCCTTAAAACCCATATCAATCCCTCATTAACAACAGGAAACACTTCCCGCCAAACTTATCAAAGCCCCGAAAACGCCCCCCACACTCTCCTCATTCACAACAGGAAGTCCATCAAACACCCGAAAACGCCCCCCACTTATCAATATCCTCATTAACAACAGGAAGTCCATTAAGCCCCGCCCACTTTTTCACAACAACCAATCAAAACGCTCAAAACACCCACCCTTGCTTGCCCACACGGCTTGGTCATCAATTGATCTTTGATCGATCTTTTCCAATCAATTGATTTATCGGACTCTACGGGGGTGCATAACTACTCGGGTGTTCTGTATACACAAATTAATACTAGCCTAAGTGGTGGAAATTCAACTATGGAACTTTCAACGCCAATGGTTCGCAATTATTTCCAATTTCTAGATCCTGATACTAACACGACACCAAATTTTAACTATGTTTCCTAACCTAACAGAACTAACCTATCCACGCGCCAATGGTTCGTGGGGCTAGCTATTCTCCGTCGGAGAATTAATTTTCAACAAACAACATGAATTTTAGCTATGAAACATTCCCACATCACACAAAACACCTTCCCGATGTTCGACAATGCTACAGGAACTTATTACGGTAAGTAGTTTCAGTAAATATGCGATAACGCCCGGACACGTATCACTCATTTATTTCCTTAATTTTACCACTGCTACTTACCTATTTTGCCTTGCGGAACATTCTTTAAGGTGAAGTTATGCCTTTTTCCATAAAATACTGTCAACTTTTCATATTACGATTGATTATTTGTCTTACTTGTTCCGCTTCTGTAATAGACAATATGGCGTGCACTCGTAATGGATCATCGCGCGTCATGACGCGCCAGCTTGTGTTTTGTCGATTTTCAGTGCACAAGCAGTGTTTCAAACCTTCATGATGGAAAATTACGTACTATTTCGATTTTTTTTCATGTTTACATCCACAAACCATGCACGTTAGCCCTAAAAACCATCCACGGGTAGCCCCACAAACCATTTACGTTAGCCCCAAAATCCATCCATGGGTAGCCCCAAAAACCATCCACGGATAGCCCCACAAGTCATTCACACAAGGTTAGGTTAGGCCTGTTAGGTTAGGTTCCATTAGCACTCATTTCACCCCTAAATTCATCGAAAAAAGAAAGCGCGGCGAACATAGTTAAAAATAGAAATTATCGTAAAAAGAAGGCACGTTTGGAAACACTGCAGAGATCGCGTGACTTTCATCGCTCTCGCCATCTGCACACACACAATGGAAACAACGGCATAATGTGACAGGCAATGCCAATTTCTTACGTAAAAAGTGATTAGTTCTTGTTCGGCAGCATTAAACTACGAAGTTTTTACTTTCCGTGAAAGAAAATACCTCCAAGAACGTCCACAATGCTAAAGAAACTCATTTCAGTAAGTACTTTCTCCTGTAAATTTGAAGAAATTCGTCCGGGCGATATCGCATATTTACCATATTTTCTTCTGTAAAAAAAATAAATGTGTCCGAAGGATAGTAAACAAGTACCGTATCGACAATCATAGCGGTAATATCTGCATGTAATTTTGCAATTTTTAGGCGTGAGCGCCAATTTTTAACTGCAGATTCCTGATCACGAGGCCAAAATTAGTGAGTATGCTAAATTTCAAAGCAATCTAAGATATTTTCCGGTATTGTAAGTTTATACCAAAATGACTTATAAAACTCTGAACAGTCAAACAAACTCTGAAATTATACTGGGTCCTAGGATAGTGTGATAACCTCTTTGAGCTCCACGGGAGAGGGTTCGAATCCCGACCTTGACATGTGTGTTCTTAGTAAGTGTTCATCAATTTCATCACATCATTCATTCTTATCGTCGCAATTAGGCAAAAGTGCAAAAAAATGATATAAAATAACGCAATTTGGTACCCTTGACCCTCGGTACCGCCGGGAGAAAGTGAAATATTTTGCAAGGTTTGTTAAGATCTGGTTGTTTATTAATGTTTTCAGTTGATTTTTGCTTGTGGAAATGTGGGTAATTATGCAATATAGCCCGAACACCTCTCACTCATTTATTTTGTTCATTTTAGCATAGATACTTACATATTCTGCATTGCGGAAGATTCTTTGAGTTGAAGTTATGCCTTTTTCCATAAAATATTGTCAACTTTTCATGTTACGTGTCATTATTTGTCCTCCTTGTTCCGCTTGGGTAACAGAAAATATGGCGTGCACTCGTCATGGATCATCGCGCGTTCTGCTTGTCTTTTGTCGATTTGGAGTGGGTATGCAGTGTTTCAACCTTCTTAACCGAAACATACCTACTTTCGTGTTCATTATGCCATCACAAACCATTGACGGATAGCCCCAAAAACCATTCACAATAGCCCCACGGACCATTACCGGCAAGGTTAGGTTAGGTAAGCATAGTTAGAAAAAAGAAAAAAATTCTCGTAAAGAAGGGAACGTTTGGAAACACTGACAAGACTGTGCGACTTTTGATGCTCGCGCCATCTGCAGGCACATAATGGAAACAATGGCAAAATGTTGTTGCTTTACAGAAAATGCAAGTTCCTTACATAAAAAGTGATTATTTCTTGTTCTGCAGCATTATATGGTGAAGTTTACAGTTTCCGCGAAAGATATTATCTCGAAGAACTTCGACAATGCAACAGAAACTGATTTCAGTAAGTAGGTTTTCCTGTAAATTTGAAGAAATCCGTTCGGGCTATATCGCATATTTAGTGAAAAAAAATGACATAAAATAACGTAATGTGGTACCCTTGACCCTCGGTACCCACGGGAGAAAGTGCAATATTTTGCAAGGTTTGTTAAGATCTGGTTGTTTATGAATGTTTTCAGTTGATTTTTGCTTGTGGCAATGTATTATTGTGAAGAAAAGTAAGCATGTTACCTTAATGTGCTACTTTACCATGTTGCAAAACAGCACGAAGGTTTCGTGCAAGTCAATCTAGCATCAAAAATTACTTTCCACAGCAACAGCCATTATTTTACGAAGTTAGGTTAGGTTTCGTATTGATTAGTTACTTTTGACGTGTTATTTCGCTATTTTAGTGGGAATACAAACAGTTTTTACTAACAAAAATCGGCGAAAATACTACGAAATTGCAGGTTTTATCTTACGTGTGCCATTCTTTGGCTTTCCTAATGCTCGACCCTCTTTTACATTAAAACATTAAAATCTGCCGATTAAAGAAAAATTCGACGTGATTATCGAGGGGCTACACTGGGTAAACGGCCCCCGTTTCATCAATCAATCGATTTAATCACTCAGACAGAGAGGTCTTTGTTCTAAAACCACACACTATTTTTGCAATGTGTGAATCAAAATGTTCAACTGAAACAGGCATTTTCGGTTATGGGTGCGATACTCGGTGGAGGCGCATGGTAGTTTGGATTCCACTTTAAACTGTAGGTCCAGCCAGTTAGCCTTTGTTCACAAAAAACCAAACACAAAGTACACAAGAGGTATAAGCAAATATATAAAAATGTACTCCACCAATCAAAAATTAATCATAATGACCGTAAAATCAATAATTCAAACAATAAATGTAAAACAATGTGGGAAATTATAAGAACTGCATCAACAAAACACCAATCTTTACGTAAAAATATGGTGATATGCATTAATGGAAAAGAAGTCCAACATCCCCCTAATGTTGCGAATGCTTTCAATGAGTATTTTGTAAATGCAGTTCCAAATAGCAGGAATGGGCTTATGGCTGCTCCAGAAGAATGTTCTACACACATAACAGTAAGTGACAAATCCTTGTTCATTTCCCCCATTACTGAGCAGGAATTAAAGATAATCTTCAGGCGTATAAAAAACAAACGATCTTCCGGCATTGATGAAATACCAGACTTCCTAATTAAGAAATGTTATAGTTCCCTATGTCAACGATTACTACATATAATAAACAATTCCATTGAACAGGGTATTTTCCAAGACAGGCTAAAGATAGCTGTTGTTAAACCATTACTGAAGAAAAATGACCCAAAGGATTTATCAAATTACAGGCCCATTTCGCAACTCTCAGTCTTCTCAAAAATTATTGAACATGCAATAATGATGAGAGTAGAAAATTTCTGTAGTAAACACTCAATCTTAAGCTTGTCGCAGCATGGTTTTAGGTCCGAACGAAGCACGAAAACAGCATTAGCAGACTTAGTAGAATGTGTCACACAATCTCTGAATAATTGTAATCACACGGTAGGAGTCTTTTGTGACCTATCAAAAGCTTTCGATTCTGTAAATCACGAGATATTGCTGTGGAAGCTTCAAAAACTTGGTATTCGTGGACTACCACAAAAGTGGTTTCAATCTTATCTTACCAATAGAAAGCAAATTGTAGAAATCGCTCACACCACAGCAAAAGGATACGTAACACATCAACACTCCACCATGAAAAGTGTGACATGTGGGGTGCCTCAGGGAAGTATTCTTGGCCCTCTTTTGTTTCTTATGTACATAAATGATTTACCAAATGTTATACCCGAGGCAAATTCAATATTATATGCCGATGATACAAATATTATAGTAACAGACACTTCCAAAGATGCTCTACAATCTAAGGCTAATAACGTATTAAACAAATTAGATGACTGGTTTTTAAATAATAATCCACTCCTCAACAGCAAAAAAACAAATTACATTACATTTTCTACAATCCAAACCAGAAACCAAATAAGACTCAATCTAATATCTGGGAATACACAACTAGAGCCTAACAAAAATTCAAAATTTCTGGGTATCATTCTGGATGAACACCTTAGCTATACAGAACACATAAACACGCTACAATCAAAATTAAGTAGTGTGTGCTATGCCCTTCGAGAAATGGTAGACATCTCAAGCACCCAAACTGTAAAGTGCCTTTATATGGCAAACTTTGCTTTACTAAGATACGGTATTATGGTTTGGGGTAACAAGGGCCACTCCAATGTCCTTTTTATGCTTCAAAAAAGAGCTATAAGAATCTTAGCTGGAGTAAAGAAAACTTATTCATGTAGAACTATTTTCCGTAAACTTAATGTGTTAACTCTCCCCTGCATATATATTTATGAATGCTTAATTTATGTTAAGCAAAATATTTCCAACTTTGCCACAAATGAGGAAATACATGGCCTAAACACAAGAAATAAAGACAAACTTCACATAAAACACTGCCGCCTTAACTTACGTAAGAAAGGTCCCTTAAATTCTTCCATAGATCTCTACAATAAACTACCACAAGATGTGAGGAAAGAACCAAAATTGATGATATTCAAGCACAAGATAAAATCAATGCTTCTGAAGCATGTTTTTTATTCTATAGCTGAATACATGGAAGCGACTTTTACATAAGACAAATGTACATAATGTAGTATAATCACATATTATTCTTGTAAAATTAAATGTCAAATGAAAGTGGATAATTAGTATCACCTAGAAGTAGGCTGCAATGTTCTATATCTTCTCATGTTATATTTTTTTTGTGATTTTGATATAATACCAGAGTAAGACCCAATTTTTTTTTTTTACAATTTTTGGCTATATATTTTGTATTTGTAATATCTATTAATGTAGTATTGTATTGCAATGTAAGTATTGACATGTCCTATATTACCATGTACTGTAATTTGTACACACCGGTAGTCCTTGGACGCAAATAAACTAAACTAAACTAAACTAAACATGCTTTTAAAACTCACAACAAGATGGCGCCAACGAGTGAAGACGTACTTTTATCAGCTCCTCTCAAATTGAAGACAAAATATGATCATAAATGTGCAAAGTGTAAAAGATCTGTAAAAAATGGAATTCTTTGCGACATGTGTGACGAATGGTTACACTTTAAGTGCGGCAACTTGAATGCCGATGAAGAAATCGACCAAAACAGTGAATGGTTCTGTCCGCAATGTGAAAACGGAGAAAAAAGTGTTGAAAATCTTTTACAGGTAGTGAATCTACTGCAAAGTGATATAATGGAGTTGAAAAATGAAAATGAAGCCCTGAAAAACAGACTAGAAACTATTGAAAAGGCAAAGGAAATAACAAATTCTACATCCTCATGGACTCAAGTGGTTAGGAAATCAACAAAGAAAAAACATCACATCGATAGCATAAATTTCGAGAGTAAAAACAGATTTTCTACACTACAAGATTTCCAGACTGAAAAAATACACCCAGAAACTAATTCAAGAATGTACAGAAGAAATGTGAAGTCAAAAAACACAACCACAAACATCTCGAAAATAAAAAAATCGATTGTTAGTCAACCAGAAGTGATAATCTATGCTGATAGTCATGGCAGAGGAATGGCAGAAAAAGTGAAGAGTCAGCTAGGCGATGTTTCAGTGTTAGGTTTTGTCAAGTCAGGTGCAAAAATTGGGCAGATTGTAAGTAGCCTAAAACCTCAAAACAAAGAAATCAGCAGCTGTGTAGTGCTAATGGCAGGTTCAAACAATGTAGCATGCAATGAGGGTCACAATGTGATATATACATTGGAAAAGAAACTACCTGAAATAAGAAACTCTAAAGTGATCATAGTTAATATACCAACGAGATACGATCTCATTCCGGAATCTTGTGTTAATGTGGCCATAAAAGAGACAAACAAGAATATCAGACACCTGTGCAAAAACTTTATTAATGTCGATATTGTTGATGTAAGAAGGCTAGAGAGAAACAATTTCACAAATCACGGCATGCATCTGAACCGATCTGGAAAAGAAAAGGTGTCAAAAGCAATAGGTACGGTGATAACTGAATACATTATAAACCAAAGAAGAAAGTGCAATCTTATTGAACTGAAATGGCACCCCATAAATAATCAGGGAAGTGAAGTGGTAAATGTAAAGAAATATAGTGATGTGGTAAATAGCGGAAAAGTCTTTGTTGTGATGAATGGTGAAAAATGCAGTCAAATGGTAAGTGATAAAAATGGTAGTGAAGAAAATGAAGATTACAGTGAAGTGAGAAAAGATGAAAAAGACAAGGAAGTGGAAAATGATAAAAGAGTTAATGTAAAACAAAAAGAACCATCTGCACGAACATCCGATAAAATAAGGAGTGCTCCGGGCAAATTTAAAGATGATTTTTTATTGTAAAATGTAAAAATGCAACAAATATTGTAAATGTTAAACCTAAGGAACAAGGTCTTACACCCAATAGTTTCTCTCAAATGAAAAAGAGAGTTATACAATGCAATATTGTGCATCTAAACATTCAAGGTATTACAGGCAAAGTGTTAGATTTAGAAATGCTCCTAACCGATGAATGTTTAGATGCACATGTACTGTGTGTTACTGAGCACTGGCTGTCCAAAGATGAAATTACTTACCTTCAAATTCCAAATTTCCACCTAGCTAGTTTCTCATCAAGGTCTGTAATAAAACGAGGGGGAACAGGCATATTTACAAAAAATGATATAATCGCCAAACAAATTGTCCCCAAAACTGTGAGACCTATAGAAAAACATTTTGAAGTTAGTGTTGTACGTCTTGCACAATATAATTTAATAATAGTATGTTGCTACAGAATGCCTGATGCAGACTATACAATATTCATTAAAAATCTGTCAGTATTGTTAGATGAATTAAAAAGTTATACATGTGAAATTTTGGTATGCGGGGACCTAAACATTGATTTTCTAAAAAATACAGAACGGAAACTGCACTTTGAAGCCACAATAAACACTTTTGGCCTAAAGCAAATTGTAACTACACCCACGCGCATAACGAAAGAGACACTCTCCCTCATAGACCACAGGTTAATAAGTGTACACTCAAAAGAGTTTCAATGTGAAAACATATCAGTCCACTTCTCCGACCATGAAGCACAATTTTTATGTCTCACATGTAAAAGAGAAGCTACTGAATATCATAGAAAGCCACTAAAAATGCAGAAACGTAAATATGATAAAGGTTCTATACTCATGTTTATTGGAAAACTAAACAGCGAAAATTGGGAAGTTATTTATAACTTACCTTCCACAAACGAAAAATTTAATTTCTTTCTGAACAAAATTATCTTGTTACACAATGAATGTTTTCCACCTAAACAAGTAAACATATCCACCGAGTGTAAACCATGGGTCACAAACGGAATCAGAATCTCAAGTAGAAAACTAAAAATGCTCCATTCTGAAAGTAAGGTGAATCCCAATCCATCTTTTCTGAAATATTACAAGAGGTATAAGCAAATATATAAAAATGTACTCCACCAATCAAAAATTAATCATAATGACCGTAAAATCAATAATTCAAACAATAAATGTAAAACAATGTGGGAAATTATAAGAAATGCATCAACAAAACACCAATCTTTACGTAAAAATATGGTGATATGCATTAATGGAAAAGAAGTCCAACATCCCCCTAATATTGCGAATGCTTTCAATGAGTATTTTGTAAATGCAGTTCCAAATAGAAGGAAGGGGTTTATGGCTGCTCCAGAGGAATGTTTTACACACATAACAGTGAATGACAAATCCTTGTTCATTTCCCCCATTACTGAACAGGAATTAAAGATAATCTTCAGGCGTATAAAAAACAAACGATCTTCCGGCATTGATGAAATACCAGACTTCCTAATTAAGAAATGTTATAGTTCCCTATGTCAACCGTTACTACATATAATAAACAATTCCATTGAACAGGGTATTTTCCCAGACAGGCTAAAGATAGCTGTTGTTAAACCATTACTGAAGAAAAATGACCCAAAGGATTTATCAAATTACAGGCCCATTTCGCAACTCTCAGTCTTCTCAAAAATTATTGAACATGCAATAATGATGAGAGTAGACAATTTCTGTAGTAAACACTCAATCTTAAGCTTGTCGCAGCATGGTTTTAGGTCCGAACGAAGCACGAAAACAGCATTAGCAGACTTAGTAGAATGTGTCACACAATCTCTGAATAATTGTAATCACACGGTAGGAGTCTTTTGTGACCTATCAAAAGCTTTCGATTCTGTAAATCACGAGATGTTGCTGTGGAAGCTTCAAAAACTTGGTATTCGTGGACTACCACAAAAGTGGTTTCAATCTTATCTTACCAATAGAAAGCAAATTGTAGAAATCGCTCACACCACAGCAAAAGGATACGTAACACATCAACACTCCACCATGAAAAGTGTGACATGTGGGGTGCCTCAGGGAAGTATTCTTGGCCCTCTTTTGTTTCTTATGTACATAAATAATTTACCAAATGTTATACCTGAGGCAAATTCAATATTATATGCTGATGATACAAATATTATAGTAACAGACACTTCCAAAGATGCTCTACAATCTAAGGCTAATAACGTATTAAACAAATTAGATGACTGGTTTTTAAATAATAATCTACTCCTCAACAGCAAAAAAACAAATTACATTACATTTTCTACAATCTAAACCAGAAACCAAATAAGCCTCAATCTAATATCTGGGAATACACAACTAGAGCCTAAAAAAAATTCAAAATTTCTGGGTATCATTCTGGATGAACACCTTAGCTATACAGAACACATAAACACGCTACAATCAAAATTAAGTAGTGTGTGCTATGCCCTTCGAGAAATGGTAGACATCTCAAGCACCCAAACTGTAAAGTGCCTTTATATGGCAAACTTTGCTTTACTAAGATACGGTATTATGGTTTGGGGTAACAAGGGCCACTCCAATGTCCTTTTTATGCTTCAAAAAAGAGCTATAAGAATCATAGCTGGAGTAAAGAAAACTTATTCATGTAGAACTATTTTCCGTAAACTTAATGTGTTAACTCTCCCCTGCATATATATTTATGAATGCTTAATTTATGTTAAGCAAAATATTTCCAACTTTGCCACAAATGAGGAAATACATGGCCTAAACACAAGAAATAAAGACAAACTTCACATAAAACACTGCCGCCTTAACTTACGTAAGAAAGGTCCCTTAAATTCTTCCATAGATCTCTACAATAAACTACCACAAGATGTGAGGAAAGAACCAAAATTGATGATATTCAAGCACAAGATAAAATCATTGCTTCTGAAGCATGTTTTTTATTCTATAGCTGAATACATGGAAGCGACTTTTACATAAGACAAATGTACATAATGTAGTATAATCACATATTATTCTTGTAAAATTAAATGTCAAATGAAAGTGGGTAATTAGTACATCTTCTCATGTTATATTTTTTTGTGATTTTGATATAGCAGAGTAAGACCCAATTTTTTACAATTTTTGGCTATATATTTTGTATTTGTAAAATATATTAATGTACCTGTATTGTAATGTAAGTATTGACATGTCTTATATTACCATGTACTGTAATTTGTACACACCGGTAGTCCTTGGACGCAAATAAACTAAACTAAACTAAACTAAATAATTGTAGGTCCATATTTTGATTAAAATAATTAAATTCACATCTATACATCTTGTATTTTTCTTCTTATTGTAGTGTCTCCCATTATGTAACTTAGCATTGTATGACTTTTCCATACCCGAAGAAATAAATAATTTATTATTATAACAAATTTCATACTTACTCGTTCCAACTCTTCCAGCTGAAGCATGATCCCTAGTATTTCTATAATCGCCCTATGAATTCGACGTAGGTTTTGCTGATTTCTTATAAATTGCATAATTATAAGAAAGATAATGTTTCTCTCTTCTTGTGGACGCTTCGTTTTCCATCGCTTTCACACGGATTAGGATCTCTTTATTCTTTTTTCGCCTTACGTACAACATAAACAAATCAATGGCTACCGGACAAAGCAATTCAACTGTTTCATCTGTCTGCCATCTAGTAGTACACGATAGAAACTCCTTTCCAATTCGGACAACGGAACGTTGCATATGAGGGACAAATAGGCGACACGACGGAGTTACAGGCCAATCCGGACACGGCCTATGTTAGGCATGTAATTTTAGGGCTCAACATTCACAAATCATCTCTAAATGCTTTCTTTGTTAGGCGAGGTGAGTCAGGTTTATAGCTTTTAGAATTAAAATGACATCACTAAATGCTTCCAATTCATGCTCATGTAACATCTGGTCTCAAGCACGAACCCCCTTTGAGACTCACATGGAAATCAGCCACAAATATGTCCAGTATTCTAAGGCACTTCCTAATACTTCTATAAAATTTGGAAACATCGTTAAACATTTGGAACCGTTACCAAATTATTTTACAAGTTTGCTATGAAAATTCAGAATTCATTTTAACCCCCAAACTCCATTATTTCCGTGTACCAGAAACTTCCTATATTTCTTGAAAGGAACCAAATTTTATGCGAGGAAAAATTCAAAGGTTATAGAAGGGTGAGAAATGTATGTATAGGAGGAGCTGGTTATCAAATGTTCACTCTCGAAAATTACATATATTATTTTAATAGATCCTTTTTTATGCATTACAGAACATAAATTTAGTGACATGTCTATTTTGTGTACATTTTGGCTTAACAGTAGTGGGGTTTACGGGGGGGACAGGACAACTTACAAGTGTAGAAAAGGCGAGGCTATTTGATTGAACAATCTGATTTGCTTACACTTAAAACAAAGCCAAAAGGGGTCTATACCCCAATTTTTCAGGTGTGATATGCTCTGATTTTTAAGAAATTCTGAATTTCTAGTGTAGAAAAGGCGAGGGCTCAACAGATAGATTACTTAAAACAATGGCAAGAGGGGCTTAAACCCCAATTCTTCAGGTGTGGAGGTTTGGGTTTAAGTCCTCATAAAATGTGAAGCCTCCCCTGATGGCAAAATGTTAATATTGTTGTCTTGTAAGCAAAAGGCTCCGGGTTCGAGTCCTCATAAAATATTTAAGATTGAAAACATGTGGCATTCCACAAGTGAGATTTTGAGAATAGTTGATATACAACTCCCAGATCTGAAAACCTGGTAAAAAGTGTAAGAGCAGGTAAGCATAATTAATTGCTTGCGTGCCGGCAAGACACGCAAGAGACATGCTAGAAGGGAGCATTAATGATTTTTCTGTATGATTCACTGAAGGGGGCATTAATCTTTCTGTGCGTGCAACATGTCTGTAACAAGGAAAGTGTAACAAAGATTATTGAGATAAAAGTACATATTTTCACACAGTGGCAATGAACTGTACCCCCCTCGTGCTAAAAGCAATTCTATTCTGATAATATGAGCCTAGGCAAAGACTTAGAAAATATTATGGCAGTTCAAAATCCAATTTTGTCTGCATAAGGGTCTCAGAACCCAGTAAAATGTGGGCATATTCCATATTGAGAAGTGTTAATATTGTTGCATTGTAAGGGGCTTTGGGTTCGAGTCCTGATAAAAGATTGAAATATGTACAACTGTCCACACATGAGATATTCACTGCTAGCTGATAATACAGTTGAGGTTTCAAAGCTGGTAGAGTGTCTGGGACCTCTCTGACAGCAAAGTGTTGGTATTATTGCTTTGTAATCAAGGGGTTTCTGTGTTTGAATCGGGTCTCTAGAACTGCTCCGTGACCCTTTCATTTCTCACATCATAAACATATGATTTTTCACCTATGAGAATAACACTTCTTTTTCCTCTGCTCAGACAGATTCGGCCATGTGTGTAAAAGTTATATCTGTATGATTGTTGTTTATAAACTTGTCAAAAATATGGCTTTTTTGTATGAAAACATGCAATCCTGAATACAATTCTGGTTTTGTCTTGTTCTGTTAATATAAACACAAGTGAGACTTACAGAATATTTATTGCACAATTCAAAATCCAATTTTGAATTGTATTTAGTTGATATAGAGATGAGGTTTTAAACCTGGTGAAGTGTGTTGTACATCAGCAAAACTATCACCAAAACCTAGTTACTGCTGTTGTTTGGGTATAAAAGCACCAGCTCAGCCATTAACTGCAGAACCCAACTGATATTTTTATTAAGTATAAAGTTTTGAATTGAAGCCCAGAAAATCTTATATAATAAACAACAAGAAAAAATGCCAAAACAAAAATATTGCAATCAGTGTAATAAAAATATATCTAGTTCTCATTGGGCTAGGCACCGGCATATTTGTAAGCCTAGGAAATGCAGAAAGGCCATGAAAATATGTCCAAGATGCCATAAAATATTAAGCAAGGCATATTACAAATGGCATAAGTGTAATTCTTATGTACAGTCATCAACATTGGCCCCACAACCATCTACATCTGGTCTGAAAAGAAAGCATGAAGCACCTCTTAATGCCAGAGCAGCAAAACAGCCACGCTATGAACCTATCCGTAGCAGTTTTAACGGCCAATTAAGGGATTACCGGTTTGTATCAGAGCCAAGATGTGGCATTGAGAATTTCTTGAACAGTAAAAAACCTGATGTACAGGCAATTCTTAATGCACAAAATGGCTCTTATAAGCTATCCCTCAAATTGTTTGTACAATATAAGAAACCAAAAGGCACAAAATTTACACAGCCCCACATAACAGAAACTGTACCTGTATATTCAAATGCAAATTCAGATACAATAATAAGCAGCTTGATAAATCAACTGAACATTAAACACTCTGAATTTGCAGCAAAAGAGTCCGGATGGAGCCTATGCGGTTCATCACACAAGCTCTATGTTAGTATTTCTGAATTCAGCCCATTACAAGGATCTACATATGCGCCATTACCTGCCAATATCAAAAACAAAAGAGCCGTGGTCAATATAAAAAATGCCGACCAGAAATGCTTTTTGTGGTGTATATTAGCTGCTTTGTATCCAGTTTCAGACCATCCTGAGAGAATAACTTATTACAAACAGTATGAACACGATTTTGACGATGCAATAGAGGGTTTGGAATATCCAATGTCTGTTCAGAATATTGATAAATTTGAAAAAAAGGCCAGGCACATCAATGGCAAACAATTATCTATTAATGTATTTATTTGTTCCACTGGCAATTGCCCGATAGCACCTCTCAGAATCAGTACAATTGATGATGAATCTGCAATTCCGATTGATCTGCTCTTAATTGAAGGAGATGATACATACCATTACACTCTAATACATAATCTTCAAGCTTTAGTGAGAACGCAACTAGATAAATATAAAAACATATTCAAGTTGTGCAGAAGATGTTTAACTGTATTTGATGGTCAAAAAATGGTGAAGGGGGTTCGGGAAGAGAGTGCAGAAATTGCCAAAAATAAGTTAATTGAGCATCTGAAATACTGTGGCAATCATAAACCTGTTCATATGGTGATGCCCAATCCAAGTGAAAATTGCAAATTCAAAAAGTTTGAAGCCTTGTTGGAACACCCAGCATATATTGTCTGTGATTTCGAATCGAACCTCAAACCTATTGCATTCTGTAGCCCAGATCCCGAAGAATCCTCAAGTACATCATACCAGTTACATGAACCTTCCAGCTTTTGTTTTATGGTTATACGGGATGGTGTAGCTAGTGAGCCATACTTATACAAGGGACCAAATGCCATCAAAATATTTGCACATAGAATAGAAAATGTGTGCCGTGACATAGCATCTAACAACTTATTAAAATCAAAACCCATGTTGCCTTTAACAGAGGAACAGATTGAAGATTTCAACAATGCAGAAAAATGCCCGGTATGTGATTGTGAATTTTCAGATACAAATATCAAGGTGAAACACCATTCTCATACAGATGGTCGATATAAACAGGCCCTGTGTAATAGCTGTAATATTAAGATCAAGAGACCAAGATTTATCCCCATATTTTGCCATGGAGCATCCAATTATGATTTCCATCATCTGATCAGGTACGAGGGGTTTGAGAAGCAGAATTTAAACATTTTAGCTGAAAATGATGAAAAATATATATCTATTAGCAAGATAATTAAAGTTGATGGTGTTCCTATTCACATAAGATTTCTTGATTCTTACAGATTTTTACCTGCTAGCCTGGCTACACTGCCCTCTCAATTATCTGATGATGACTTGAAAATCACACGTGCTATGTTTCCAAATCAGGACCTGAAATTAATTAGGCGGAAGGGTGTATATCCATATGACTATGTCACAGATTTTTCTAAATTTGATGAGTGTTCCCTGCCACCACAAGAAGCATTTTACAGCAAAATCAGAGGATCTGGAATCACTGATGAAGATTATCACCATGCTCAGTTGATGTGGAACAATTTAAATTGCCAGACATTTGGTGATTATCACATGGCATATTTAAAACTTGATGTAACCCTCTTAGCTGATATATTGCAGGCATTCAGAAAATCTTCAATGCAAAATTATGGACTGGACCCAGTGTATTTTTACAGTGCTCCGGGCTTAGCATGGTCTGCAATGTTTTTGAACACCAAAAAGCCATTGGATCTGATCCAAGA
The DNA here is from genome assembly GCF_977018435.1 of Lepisma saccharinum. Taxonomy (NCBI): domain Eukaryota; kingdom Metazoa; phylum Arthropoda; class Insecta; order Zygentoma; family Lepismatidae; genus Lepisma; species Lepisma saccharinum. The sequence continues at coordinate 22,792,714 of NC_139241.1, read as the reverse complement.
TCAAGATATGTACTTGTTTATGGAGAAGGGTATAAGAGGAGGGATGGTGCAATGTTCCCAGAGATATGCCAGAGCAAATAACAAATATATGCCTGATTATGATCCAGCACGGCCATCAAATTTTATACTGTATGTAGATGCAAACAGCCTCTATGGTCATGCCATGATGCAAAAACTGCCATATGCAGGGCTTGAATGGGTCGAAGATTTCAATATTGAAGATCTTCAGGATTTTGATGACAGTGACTATGGCCTCTTCTTAGAGGTTGATCTGACAATTCCTGATGATTTGCACAATAAATTTTCTGATCTGTCCCCAATTCCTGAGGTTAAGTGCTCACCTGGCTCTAAACAGAAGAAGCTCATGATGACCCTGGAGCCAAAACAAGGATATGTCATATATTACAAAAACCTCCAGTTCCTGATGAAACATGGTGTTCAAGTGACCAAAGTTAGAAAAGTTTTGAGGTTCAGGCACTCAAGATGGTTGAAACCATACATTGATACAAATACAGAGCTTCGAACATCTGCAAAGAGCCAATTTGATAAGGCCTTGTTTAAATTGATAATCAATTCAGTGTTTGGCAAAACTATAGAAAATGTTAGAAAGCATAGTGATGTTAAAATAAATACTGACCCCAGCCTGAGCAAAAAATTAGTGGCAAAGCCAAATTTTAATTATAGAAGAATTTATGATGAGCACATGGCACTTTTCAACATGAAGAAAACAAAGATCAAGTTTGATAAACCTATTTATGTAGGGGCTGTGATATTGGAATTGTCCAAATTACATATGTTAACATTGTATTATGAGGTGCTGAAACCTTTTTATGGTGATCGTGTAAAATTATTGTACATGGACACGGATAGTTTTATTCTTGATATTCAAACAGAAGATGTTTATCAAGATATGTCACAGCCTGAATTGTTTCAATACTTTGATACCAGTGAACATACAAGAATTCAACCCCACAACAAAAAGGTGCCTGGCAAGTTAAAAGATGAGACACTTGGTGATGTTATTGTGGAATTTGCTGGGTTAAGTGCCAAGATGTACAGTTTTAAAACATGTAGTGCTGTTGTCAAAAAGGCCAAGGGCATTGGCAGAGTAACTGTTGAAAAAGAGCTTGTATTTGAAGATTATAAAAATTGCATCAAATCACAGAATTCAATCAGAACATCAGAAAATAGAATTCAGAGTGAGAATCACTTGCTGACTAGCAATATTGTAAGAAAAGTGGCCCTGGACCCACATGATGACAAGAGATGCATTTTGTCATGTGGCACACATACTTTACCTTGGGGGCATTGTGATTTGAAAAATGGGATTCAATGCCCAATTACAGAGCATGATTTGAAATAAATAAACATGCCTATGAACTTATTTGGGTTCAAAAAACAGGCTATTATGGACCTGCCCACACCACAACCCTCTCCTGATTTACAATCTGTAATGTCTAAACTGAGTGGCTTGTTAATTATTCATCTGAACAGCATACTTACAGATAATGATGATGAAACAGGGAAAACATTGTACATATTTAACAATAATTTAAATCATTACCAATTACCTGTGGGTGGGCAATTGCAATTTATTACAACCCCTGAGGGTGATGTCAAGATTTCAGTAGGGAGAAATATTTATAGAATTAAGCACTCAAACATGGTTTCTGGCACTGTTTATACTGTTTCTGCTGGTGACTGCTTATATATTGAGGTCCCTGGATCTTATGACAAGCTTATACCCTTTTTTATAGAATTAAGAATCAGATATTCAATAATAAATAACCATTAAAAGAAAATGCCTAATGATATATTTGGCCATACAAGGCATGAAGATCACAGTGATGAGATTCTGATGCTTGATGTCAGAGTCAAGAAATTAAGAAGTGATTTACAAGCTTTACAAACCACACTCAATGCCAGTCTTCAATTAGAAATTACAAATTTACAATCACAATGCATGGACCCTCTTCTTAAAATTGACTCAGAACTCAAAGTGCTGCTTCAGAAATATACTGATTTGGCAACATTAGATAATTTTCAAAGTTTGGAAGAAGCTGTAGCAGCTCTTCAAGCCAAATTTAAGACCCAGGCTAACAACTCGGAGCAATTGAAACAACAATTGGAAGAGCAGATAAATAATGTCCAGGCACAGCTCCAAACAATTGTCAAAAGCATAAAATCACAAGAAGATTTTGATCTAGTGATTTCCACTCTAAAGGAACAGATTCAATCACTCCAGATACCTAATCTGGACCCTCTGAACAATGCCATAGCCGAGGTTAAAGGAAAAATTGAGACACTTGAAAATTTTATGAACAATTTGCCATCTTCTGATGCTTTGAATGCAATAACTCGGAGTGTAGCAAACATCAAGCTGCAACTTGAAACATATGAAGATTTTGGAAAAATTCAAAGTACCATAACCCATCTTGAAGGTACAATAGCAGCAGTGCAAAGTGATTTGGCAAATGTACAAGAATCCCGCCTGCCCGGTATTGTAGATACTCTTGTTAGTGTCCAGCACCAAATCACAAAGCTTGAAAACCTCAACACTGAATCTGAGCTATCTCACTTTCATCACTTGATCGATGATATCCAAACAAAACTTGAAATTTTACAACAATCCACACCCACTCAGGCAGATATAGCCCTGCTCCAAAATGCTATGCAAAATGTGGCTGATGCTTCTGAATTAAACAATATAAAATTGGCACTTGAATCTTTGCAAAATACAGTATCAAATCTTCCTACATCACAGGAACTTAAAAATATTAAGAGGGCAGTGAATAGGATATTGAAATCAGAAGATATCAAGAATATCCAAGCAGAGATCAAACAACTCACTCAGACAGTGGCCACTCTACCAACCAATCAACATATTAATGAACTGCATGCCCTGTTTGAGGATATCAGAAGACAGGTCCATGATCTTACTGCTCAAAATTCAAAATTGGCAGTTGTTGAAAATTTGCAACAAATTGTAGCTAATATCAAGCAACAGCTAGGGACCATGGAATCCAATCAAGCAAATGCTCTGTCTGTTTTTGCCACCCAGCTTCAAGAGATTGTGCAACAATACAAGAAACTTGTTGTGGACATAAAGATCAAGCCAGGCCACGATGATGTTGTTAGGACCATCAATGAGCACCTTGAATCTGTAACAAGCAGATTGCTCACAGCAGAAAAGGAAATAACAGGCATAATCGAGAATCCAAAACATTCAGTAATTCTTGAATTGTACAGCATCCCCAACAAAGAATATGATTCACCATTTACACCAGGTGGCAAAATATATATGCTGTCCCCTGCACAATTTTATTATCAATTTTTTGTTGGGGGCACACTGAGACCAATCAAGATCAAATATTGGCTTCAACCTCAGGCACACCACTACCCTACCTTATCAATAACAAATGCTGACAACAAAGTAAAAATCACCAGTGTAGAATTGGAGGATTTTACAGACCCCAATACATTAGAAACAGCATATGTTGAAGATGATGGATCTTTGGAATTTAAAATACAAATAGGGGACAAATTATATTTAGAAAATCCTGTAGTATCAGCTGCTGAACACCCCATAGTTGCAATATTCTTGTTTTCATATTATGTCTAGACAAATTATTGTTGATGAATTACACAGACAAGCCAGACATAATTTTAAGAGACTGCCAGTAGTCACAAAAGGCATAGATGATTTATGGCAGAGCGACTTGATTGAGATGGCAAGTGGACAGCTGAAAAACTTAGACAAAATCAACAAGGGCTACAAGTATCTACTCACTGTAATAGACACATTTTCAAAATTTGCCTGGGCTGTGCCACTCAAATCCAAGACTGGAAAATGTGTTACAGAAGCCCTCAGGACAATCATCAATCATTCAGGAAGATCACCGCGCTATTTGCAAACAGATAATGGCAAAGAATTTTATAATTCAGTGTTTCAACAATTTATTAAAAGCCAGTCAATAAAACATTACTCGAGTTACAGTGATCTCAAAGCCTCAATTGTAGAGAGATTCAACAAAACTCTAAAAAATCTTATGTATAAACAATTTACACTTCAAGGTAATTACAAATGGATTAATATTCTTCCAGAACTTCTACATAAATATAACAACTCGGTCCATTCCACAATCAACATGAAACCCTCCGAAGTAACTTCATCTGATGAGCAAAAATTGATCAGGACTGTTTATTATCCTAGATACCAGCCAACAACAAGAAGGGCCAAATATAAGGTGGGTGATCAAGTAAGAATCAGTAAATATAAGCACTTATTCAAAAGAGGCTTTACAAGAAACTGGAGTACTGAATTATTTACAGTGGTTCAAGTTAAACCCGGGACCCTTAACACATATATAATAAAGGATCACCGAGGAGAAATTCTCAAAGGCAGGTTCTATGAACAAGAGCTCAGCAAAACTAAACAGCCTGACACATATCTCATAGAAAAAGTCATCCGCAGAAAAGGCAACAAGTTACTTGTCAAATGGCTGGGTCATCCGGAAAACAGCTGGATCGATGCAAGCAAAGTGATAATATGAGCACCTGGGATGTTATAAAAAGGCTGCCAGAACCTGAACAGCAGATTAAGAGAAATGGCGTGTTGCTGCCTGATAATATTAGGTGTCTTATTGTTGGGCCATCGGCTTGTGGTAAAACTACACTAATGGTTGATAATTTTTTATTGGCACCCAACTGGTTAGACTGGAAAAACAGGCACTTGTATGTCTTCTCTAAGAGCTTGGAACAATTAAAATATCAGCAGCTGATGAGGCTATATGATGGATTGGATATAGCCACTTTTGAACCAGATGTTAAGCCACTTGATGACTGTCTCGATAATTCTGTTGTTGTGTTTGATGATGTTATACTGGATAATCAAAACAAGGTTAGAAATTTCTTCACACAGGGCCGGCACAAGAACATTGATTGTTTCTACCTGGCACAGACTTTTTCTAAAATACCGAAGCAACTGATCCGAGACAACAGCAATTTTATATGTGTGTTTCATCAAGACCATACCAACCTCAAACACATACATGATGAATATGTAGGTGGAGACTTGAGCTACAATAATTTTTCCAAGTTTTGCAGCAGGTGCTGGAATCAAGACAGTTATGGGTTTGTCACAATTGATATGACAAGAACACCTAATACTGGAAAATACAGAAACAAAATCAACGATTTTCTAGACGTAGAGACGTATATAAATAACCATGAAACGACCAGTCATTGATGATCTTAAGTTAAGAGATTATCTTGTAAAAAGATTTAAGGGATGGAAATCAGAGAACCGAGGAATTTATGAAAAACACAAACAAACAGAACAGCCTGTCATTGATGCTATTAATAATTTAGGTAAGAATATCAAAACTGTTACAGAGCAAAATCAAGATTTGATCACAGAGCTTGTACCTGTTGCTGCTAGGAACATATTAGATTATCCATTCACCCCACTTTCCAGTATTCATACACCTAGTCCTGTTGCTCCTAGAAGAATTGAAGCTACTCAGGATCCTATTGAATTGGGTCTTCTTGCTCAAAAATATTTAACCACACCTAAAGACAACAAAGATGAGGTGTTTGGCTTATATGCTGACACAGAGCTTGATGGCAGCATCATACATAGAATTGGCAATTTCAGAGTAACATTTATGGGAGATGATCTGATTGTTTATTCAGAATCTCGTCTCGGAGAAAAAGGTGGTTTTGTTAAGTACCCCGGCACACCTGGGTTGTGGGAACTGATGACTAGGAAAAGGCCTGGCAGCTATACAGATCAAGATTATGAACATTACAAAGAAATATTAATAAAATCAGATGCTCTATACCAGAACAATGATCCCACACAAAAAAGAGTCAAGTCGAGCAGTGGGGCAAAATACAATAATTTAATCAAGCCCATATGGTCACAGATCAAGACTGGTAGTGGAATCAAACAATACAACACCCTGCCTAAAGAATTTGTGTGGGTTGATGATGTCAGGAAACTTGTAGATAAGTTGCTGGTCATAGCTGGGGAGGAAAATGCTGGCAACCACAATTTTTACAATGAAAAGGTTGGAATTATGGACATGATAAGCACCAAATTGTCTAATTTTATAGTGAATGACCCTAAGGGGATTGGATATCTCATAAAAATTATTAATACTCTACCACCTAAATTTTGGAATATTTCTGAGGGTCGGGGCCTGGTTAATGACATTATAAACAAGCTGCCATTTGAACTACACATTCCAGGCTATCAGTATTGTGGTCCAGGCACAAAATTGGAGCATAGATTAAACAGAGGTGATCCTGGTGTAAATCCCCTAGATGCTGCTTGTAGAGACCATGACATAGCATACAACACACATACTGATCTTGACAAGAGACATGTTGCAGACAAGAAATTAGAAGAGGCTGCATTTGGCAGATTTGTAAGCAAAGATGCATCTTTGAGTGAGAGAATATCAGCATTGGGAACCACCATAGCTATGAACACCAAACAAAAACTTGGGTGGGGGCTGTGAATATGTATATAATAAACCTAGGATGAAGGCCAAGGGTGTTATGTATCAAATACCTTATGCAGGTCTCAAATCTCTTAAAACTATTGACAGTCTTTTGACCAAAAAGCAGCGCAAGAAAAAAAGCTCTTGTATTGCAAAGGGACATGGTATGAAATTGTTGCTTAGTACCCCCCAATTAAAAAAATTACAGCAATCAAGAAAAAAATCACATGTGGGGGGTTTCATATTTACCATCCCTGCCATCTTAGCAGCTCTCGGGGCTGTTGGGAGCTTGGCCGGGGGATCAGCTGCCATAGCAAAAACAGTAATAGATGCCAAGAAAAATAGGGCAGAATTAGATGAGCAGAGGCGCCATAACCTGGCCATGGAGAAAAAAGGCAAAGGTGTTAAGAGAGCCATGAATAAGTTTAAAAAAAACAAGAGCCGCTTACAAACCAAGATATTGAAGCTTTAATCAAGCCACTGGGCATCAAACATTTTAGGGGTGTGTACATGTCTGATTCTTTACCAGAGCAACCACTCAACAAAGAGTGTGGCATTGTTAATTTGGATGAGTACAAAAATCAGGGCACTCACTGGATCTGTTATCTTAAATATTTAAACAATGAGGCATTTGTGTTTGATTCATTTGGAGGTGATCCACCTGAAAATTTAGTAAAATATCTAAAATCAACTAATCTTTATTACAATAATGCCCGTGTTCAAAACTTCAAAGATGTTAATTGCGGACATTTGTGTTTATCTGTTCTCAGATATATGTCTCAAATAAATAAACCATCAATTGAAGATTTTCAAAAGGCCTTGTGGTATCTGAAACATCATGGGGGTATTCCATCTCACCAGCCAAAATTCAATATTGAAACTCAAATTACATGATGATATAGTGTATCCCAAAACAATAGCTCTCAGAGCATTTTACGGCATGTACTTGATCCCTAATATTACACACCACAACAATACAATTGCAATAGGGGATCAAAAAATTGTCATCACTCCAGGGCAATATAATCTGTCCACTCTAAATGCTCAATTACCCAGAGGTATAGTGTTAAGTCAAAATTCTGTCACTCACAGAGTAGAGATTGTATCTGCTACAGAAACAGTGCATCTAGGTACTATAGGAGAGCTGTTAGGCTTTGAGAACAACACAAAACTTGAAGCAGGCATCAAACACACTGCTATGAATATACCCAAATTCTTAGCCATAGAGACTCTGAATATTCACTGTAATGTGGCGGAGGGTATGATCACCAAATCAAATGGCATAGGTACTCACAAACAAACTGGCATCATTGCAACATTCAAACCTAATTCTGAATTCATGGAGCCAATCATCTACAATCCATCCCCAACATTATATTTTCCTGTGTGCCACAATAGAATAGATTATATTGAATTGATGGTCACTAATGAGAAAGAGGAATTAGTTGATTTTGCTGGAGCCACAACAACTGCTATCATAGAGATTAATATTTAAATAAAAATACATACAATGGAAAATATCGAGAGTTATGAGCTACAATCATTCCCTCCAAACAGGAGGACATTTGCAAATTTAAATCAACCCAACACGGAAATAGAGGTTGATCTTGATGTAGGGGACGGCTTTATACACCCCCACAGAGCAGATCTATACATCAAATTTGATGTTGTAAAGCTCGATGGTACAGATTATGCAGCAAATTCAAATATAAGATTGGTGGACAATTTTGTGCCGCATCTGTTCTCTGAAATTGAGATTAGAAAGCATGGTGTTGTTATAAACAGAATAGATTATCCTGGCATTACCTCCACAGCTTTGGCCACACTAAAATTATCCAAAACCGAGGCTTCATACTACAGAATCGGTGGATTTGAGGCTGGTGATAAAATATTAACCAAGAGCCACACAGTGCTGTTCCCCATGCGCCTGTTGCCAGGATTCTTCTCAGATTACAAAGATATTATGTGGAAGGGTGGTTTAAGAATTACATTTAGAAGAGCTGCAAATGATAATAATGCTTTGATGAGGTACAGCACATTAAACCCTACAGGAGAAGCTATGCCTAATACCTTACCAGAGGCAGGCAAATGCATTATTCAGACTATGGAGCTAAGAATCCCTGTTGTTGAATATGAGGCCAGTTATGCTCTTAAATACAAAGCTGATATCCTAAAAAATCCACAAGTACCTTTACAATTTTATACATATCAATGCGTACAGAAGCCTGCCGCTGGTACTTATTATGAATTTGATGCCACAAATTCATTCTCCAGTATACAATATGACATGCCTGATTTTGTGGTGGTACTGTTTCAGACTGGGAGACACAACAATCAGGAAAAAAATTCGAGTAAATTTGATAACTGCAACATCAAGAACATATATCTTAAAAATGGCAGAAATGAGGTATTTCCTAGAGAAAATTACAATTTAGACATGTCCAAGGATGATTTCCTCAAATTATATGAAGCTTTTTCGGCTTTCAAGAGGGTCACTACTGGCAGTACTGACATGTATTACACACCAGATGAATTCAAAGCACGGAGACCCATGTTTGTCATCAACGCTTCAAAAAGAAAACAAGTTGTGGTTAATGACAGAACAAACATTAAAATTATCTGTGAATTCCATGAGGCTTTACCTGAAGACACCATTTGTAGTGTCATTCTCATAGGGGAAAAATCATATGTTTATGATGTAAGAAATGAGAGAGTCACGGAGCAATTCTAGAAGATATTTGTTCTATTATCCTGTTGTACAACACACAAACCTCAACTGTATTATCAGCTAGCAGTGAATATCTTATGTGTGGGCAGTTGTATATATTTCAATCTATCAGGACTCGAACCCAGAACCCCTTGTTTACAAGACAACAATATTAACATTTTGCCATCAGGAGAGGCTTCACATTTTATCAGGACTCAAACCCGAGCCTTTTGCTTACAAAGCAACAATATTAACATTTCGCCATCTGGAGAGGCTTCACATTTTATCAGGATTCAAACCCAGAGGCCTCCTGATTGCAAGGCAATAAAAACCATGGGGCTATGCACCACACTCCACTGGGCCTCAGAACCCAGTAACTATAAGCTTTATATTAATATACATAGCAGAATCAATCTGAGGGGGGGGGGGGATCACCATTTCTACACTAAAATTCAATTCCTGGGATTTTGACAGAAAAACACACTATAAGCAATAAGATCATATGGGAACTTGGCATAATTTTAAGTATAAGCAAATCTATCTGTTGAGCCCTCGCCTTTTCTACACTAGAAATTCAGAATTTCTTAAAAATCAGAGCATATCACACCTGAAAAATTGGGGTATAGACCCCTTTTGGCTTTGTTTTAAGTGTAAGCAAATCAGATTGTTCAATCAAATAGCCTCGCCTTTTCTACACTTGTAAGTTGTCCTGTCCCCCCCGTAAACCCCACTACTCTTAACATTAGAAGTTGTGTACAGAGGCCTAATTTTTATCTTGATAATTTTATGCCACTATTGTAATGAGGAACGGACAAATATTGAGCTTCAAAAATAATTGTTTGATGTGAATCACTCTGCAATGTAGGCTACCTCCATCGGGATTCTAAGTCTAGATTCCTTGATTACAAGGTAATAGTCACCTGCAAGGTTTTTCTTTTAACTGTCACTGTTTGGTAATATAGGAGTAACTCTACCTCATTATATTTAATCTGTACTAACTAATTCTTGATTCTTTTGCAGGTGACAAATTGCCTTCTATTGGAAATGAAATTAGTCAGCCTTTTTCCTGTGAGCATAATAGATTTTGTCCTTTGCTTTAACCTTACATTTCTAGTAATACATGAAACATTTTGGCTTTCTAATATCTGTACAAGCATTTCCAATGACAGTAGCCTTCAAGATCACAAGAATTCTCCAGATTTACTGTGAAAACCATATTTTCAAAATTAACTCAAGTTGATTCCATGTCATGCACTTTATTGTAACCATGCAAATAGAAAATGGTCAATAATGACAGTAAAAAAAACATATTTTTGACCTTTGTCAGTTTTTGCAAAGCTGGTCTGTAAAGTCAATTTCTCTTTGTGTTTTTGACTGCAATTTGTAAGCTTTTTTAGTTTTCGTTATTACGTTTTTGCAGGAACTTCCTAGCGAAATGACAGATTTTTCAGTTTCATTGAAATACAATTTAATTCATCCTAATCTATTTATGGATCGTATATTTTATATACAGTCACAGGCACTTCTGGATTATTAGAATTCCATTAAATTTCAATGGAATCGCTACAACCCAGAAGTGTCCATGACTGTACAAATATATTTTCGAGTCATTCTAGGGCATTGACCTGTTGTAACTGCTAAAAAAAATTGGATATGATAATTTACGCGCAATGTCTTCTTTCTTCTTTTTCATGCCAAGTCACTTTTATGTACTGTTGCGTCAGGGCTGTAATTTTTTACCTTTTAAATAGTTTCCACCCTTGCGAAGTGTCCCTATATAATTAAAGTTTCATTGATCGTAAAGTATTAACATGTATTGAGTATTTTTTTTCATTAGCTTCAAGAAAAACAAAATTTTGTTGTTCCAGGTGCATGCAGGGCACTATACTGTAGAGATATGGTGATTAAAAAAATACGAGAAAACCTCGTCAAGAGATTATTTTATGCTTGTTTATTCACTGGAATTGTCCGACTGGCGAGCAATCTCAAGAATGCGCAAACTTCGTAACTTCCTCGAAGCATTGACTGAGAGGCAAATATGTGGATCTAACATGATTCAGCGTGTTCGAAAGGTGTAATAATCTTTCGAAGCAAAAGATTATAAAAGCAAGCTCGCTCGTATTTCTCTTATTTTACTAGTAAACATTACAACGAACTAAACTACAATCGACGGAGTACGAATTTTACGGCTGCATAAGCCTGCAGCCATTCCCGCGGGATTGCTCGGAATAGTGAGTCAAGGGTCACAGTATCGAACCTTGGCATCAGTCACGATTCGGTCTGCTAGAAGCATCTGGACAAGAACATCATTCTCCTACCAGGTATGAACAAGCGTAAATAACCTTAAATTCAATCTTCCATATCTCCTCCCTCTTAGTCGGAGCAGGTTCAACTCACAAGTATACTTAAGCTCTACCTAAATGTGTTATTGAAGCATCCTTGTGACCTCAGATCCCTGGTAAAGATGGGATTAAAACATGGTGGAGGTGCTTCAGGCTCCTTTTGCAATTGAGTACCCTTCTGTACAAATTGCTATAAATTGAATCAGTCCCCCTACCACTTTGGGAGAATCTCACAAATTAACTTTTAATACTTTTTAATTAATCTAATACTCCCACAGTAAGCTTAAGATGCGTCAGGCCCAGTGACAATTTTGTATATTATCGTATGGAATACAACCCTTCTTTTCTTTTGTGCCGTCTCCCCCCACAAAATCTACTTCTTTGGCATAATATTCATTCTGTACGTACTTAAGCATAATGCACACGGGAATGAGAACAATTGCTTGTATTTATTTGAAAAACAACATATTAATGAATAAACTAACTGCATACCCCTACTATCATTTGTTCTTTGGTCAGCACGACAAACTTTAGTTTATGAATACGTCACAGATAGCATTGCACGAACATCTAGATGCCTCCCTCGATCAAATCATAGAGTTAGCTACTGCAATTTCGGCGGGCCCAGTACAATCACAACCCCTATCGCCAGCTCCCTTCCCTTCATTAACACAGTTAAGATCTGCTAACAGAAATTACCCCCAATTCTTACTAGGATTAGAAACACCCAGCAGAACCCGACACCAACCCTTATCAAGTACCCCAACTAACATACCTACTAACTCTAAAACTACTAATAGCCCTGAGAGCGTTACTGCAGAAATTTCCACCACCAACATGGCCACTCCAATCCCAACTGCGTTATATCCGACGCCTTTCAGCGGAAGCGACCCCAAAGAAGTCGAACCCTTCTTCCTGAGGATAGAGAATTTCGCTCACGCTGCTGGATGGTCGGAAACTAAGCGGAAAGAGATGTTTCCTTTATTCTTAACTGAAACAGCTTCGACTTACTTTCACGATATACAGAAGAGGCCTAACTTCACGGACTTGACATATACCCAAATCAAAAATGAGCTAAGTGCCCTGTTCAAAGGTGCTTTCCTCCCCGCAGAGCCGGTCCAGATTGTTTTCGCGCGAAAACAGTTGATTACGGAGCCCATTCACGCATATGTTATTCCTAAGAAGGCATTGGTCCAACAGTATTTCCCGAACGCCACTGAAGAACAGACTTTATCCTATATAATCACGGGACTGCGAGTTAAATACATTGGTAGTTTCACTAACAAACATTTTGCCAAAACAGAGGAGTTAATAGCCCACCTACAAAATTTTTAACGCCAACAATTATTGATTAATTCCCGCATGATGTAGGAGAATTATGAAATTGATCAGGCTATAGCGCAAGCAAGCTTGCATGAGACATTGACCTCCGGGCCACTTCACAGCTGCTCGCATGCACAGGTTTGCTCCCCCCTCCCAAGTAATACGCCAACTCAGGCTCAGCAATTTGTAGCGTACAACCAACATCCAACTCTTCCTCCCCCACACCCCTCTTATCAAGTTCAAAGTCTACAGTCAACTTCCGCTCTCGTCTTTCCTCCGCAGACAGCAACGCCAATAACACTGATCGGCATGAAAATCCTCCCACGAGGATGAAAGGGTGTACCTTATAGATTTCGGGTCGCTGATTACGAATATCGCATTGAAAGAGTTCCAGCACGTAAGGTTTTTTTAGGGGGCATTTTCCATAAAAAATTACCGAAAAATTGTACTTTTTTAATGAAATATGTGTTTTTTTCTGCTTGGAATGCATAATTGTGTATTTTTATCTCAATCCAAGAATTGTTACTATATCCTAGGAACATTCTTTCCCCTGGCCCCACAACCCCCAGCCCCGTAATAGGAAAAAGTACCAAATACACCCCACCCACCCCAAAAAACAGTGAATTCGCCCACAACACACATTTTTTTGATAATTCTAAATAAATGTCAAAACAAAAATGTGAATAATTTGCATTTTAACATTACTGCTGGAAGAAATATTTTCACGATGTCACTGGCTCTAAAGTGAATGGTATCTTACAGTTTTTAACTGTGTGAAAGGCTTATTTGTGTACACTGGAGTTCAACGTATTATTTTCGTTACACTCTTCCTACACTGTCACCTTGGCTTCCTTCAAGGTAAAAGGATCCGTAATAAACTTGCGGTCATTCGTTGGCACCCTCTTGTCTAGACGACAAAACGGATGTGGCTGGAAAAAGGCACCAAGACATCCACCTCGTTGTCTCGTGAAGCACATATTTTACTCCCGTGGTGATCGTGGTGTAAGAGAGTCGCGTTACTCTGTGTCTGTGTATACCGTTAAGGAAATATATTTTTGCGTGAAATATTGACATTTGTGTTAAACCAACATGCCACGAACTTGCAAACAGCCTGTAGATTCATTCTGCTACATATGTGGCGAAGTGGTCTTCAAGGGACAAAGTAGGCCATTGTCACCGTTCCTAAGGACAGTGTACCACCTGTACTTCGGGTGTAAAGTAGGCGACCAGGATCGCAACTGGGCTCCCAAACAAACTTGTAACTCGTGTGAGCGTACACATAAATCGATGCCGTTCACCTTACCTATGGTTTGGCACGAGCCCCGGGATCATGTTGCAGATTGCTACTTCTGCCTGACCAATATTACAGGTTTCTCAAAAGGCACGAAGCATAAAATACAGTATCCTGACTTGGATTCCGCGAGGAGACCTGGCCCACATGATGTTGTTCTGCCTGTACCCGTACCACCAGACTCATACACACTGAGCAGTGTTTCATCCGACGAAGAACCTGCGACTTGTCAGGATGTTTCACAATCTTCGAGTACGCATTCAGATCCCAATTACGCCCCAGTGTCTGACACTAAGGAACCACATGTGATAAGTAAGGAAGAACTGAATGTTCTGATCAGAGACTTAAACCTTCCGAAGACCAAGGCCCTGTTGCTTGCATCACGACTTCAACAATGGAATATACTTGACCGAGATGTGAATATATCGATGTACAGAAAAAGAGATGTGAGCCTAGTTCCTAATTTTACAAAGGATGGTGATTTGGTGTATTGCAGTGACATTCCGTCGCTTATGGAACAACTGAAATTTGACTACATCACTGAATAATATAGACTGTTCGTAGATTCGTCGCAGACTAGCCTGAAGGCAATGTTACTTCACAATGGTAATCAATATCCTGCCATCCCTGTTGCTCATGCTGTGCATATGAAAAAAACATACGAGAACATGCGGAACCTACTACAGAAATTAAATTACGAACAGTTTAAGTGGTGTGTATGTTCTGACCTTAAGGTTATTGCCATCCTCACCGGTTTACAAGGAGGTTACACCAAACACTGCTGTTTCTTGTGTCATTGGGACAGTCGAGCCAAAGAGCAGTACACCATCACAAAATGGTCACCAAGGAACCAACTGGTCCCAGGATAAATGAACGTGGCTAATGAACCTCTTGTGGATTCGGAGAAAGTATTCTTACCACCTCTCCATATAAAATTAGGTCTAATGAAGGTATTTGTCAAGGCCCTGAAGCGGGATGGTGGAGCATTTACTTATCTCAGAAAACTTTTCCCAAAACTTAGCGAGGCCAAGGTGAAAGAAGGAGTTTTTACAGGGCCTCAAATCAGAGACGTTTTGAAGGATTCTACATTTCCTTCTATGTTGAGTGATGTGGAACGTGAGGCTTGGGGAGGCCTTTCAAGACGTGTGCAGTAATTTTCTCTGGAATCATAAGTCACCTAATTACAAAGACATTGTGGGCAGGTTAATTACTTCATTTCGTACCATGGGATGTAATATGTCCCTCAAGTTACATTTCCTGCATTGTCACTTGGACTTCTTCCCTCAACAGTACAGCTTGGGGGAGGTATCCGACGAACACGGTGAAAGGTTTCATCAACAAATAGCTACTATGAAGAGGCGCTACAGTGGGAAATGGAGTGTGAATATGTTGGCAGACTTCTGTTGGAATGCGGCACGCGAGACACCCTGTACAAATTACAAGAGGAGTAGGAACACCAATTGACATGTAAATGTTGAACTTTTACTCTTTATGTAGTTGTATCTGCTTGTTTTATATTGAAATTCTGATGATAGCGGGCAAATTTATATGGGGGAGAATAGCACCTATGCGTGGTCATTGAAACCCGCCCCCACCCCTCCCTTAAAACTGGTACGTCCTGGAGAAAAACGGGTTGCGGATTCGAACTCAGGAGCTCGAAATCTATAAGAATCACCTATTTTGGTTCATGGGAGCGACAAAAAGTTTAATTTTCCAGAACAGTGTAATTGCTATGGGAAATCATCAAGGATTTTCCCAACCAAGTTCCCAAATTCCACACTCCGCGGCGCCACCTGCTGTGGCCAGCGCTCAACCCACTGACAACACCACCTCTAGTGACGATATAAATAAGCTTTCCACGCAGCTTGCAAATATATCTTTGCATTCTGGCGAAAAAAACTGAATCAAACCTCATTACTTAATTTTTGTGCTAATGATTTTGAATTCGCAAAGAATGCAAATCTAAACACGCATAATAGAGTTCAAAACAAGGAGAATAATAACTCATCTTCCTACAGAGGTAATTCTACGTCTAATCAAAGAGGTAGGTCGAACTCTAGAGGACAATTTAGAGGAAATAATAGGTTTCAAGGTAGAGGTCAGAATCGAAATATGATACAAATACCTCGGTCTGTACTTTCTGTGGTCGATATAACCACTTGAGTAGTAACAAAGAAACAATAGTTTAATCTAGAATCATCTTCGGCTTGCAGGAACGAAATCGAAGATATTAGTACAATAGACAAAGTTCCCATAATTGAGAAAGATGGCTTGTATTACATCAACAGTAGTATACAAGGGAAAGAAATAGATTTACTTATTGATGTGGGTTCCCACATATAAATTTACCACTCTCACCTCCTCCCTTCCGAAAGAAAAACTTACAATGTAAAATCCACAACTCAAGGTGTGTCTGGAACAAAACTGAGTGTGTCTGAAATTGTAGTCCTCCCAATCAAAATTGGAAAATACAAATATTCCCACTCTTTCAGAATTATAGATTCTACAACCCTCCCCTCACTTTTAGGAAATGACTTCTTGCGAACACAGAGGTGCAAGATATCGTTAAAAGAAAATACAATAACTCTTTATCATTTAGGACATACTCCAAATTACAGTATTTTGAGGTCAAAGTACAAAACTCGCCAGGTTTCGCATGACATATTCAACCAAATTGAAAATGCAAATGTGTATACAGGGAAAGCTACACTTTCAAACACAATTCAGTTAAATCCACGATCCAAAACTTATATAAATTTGAAAATTACCACAACGACACCTTCCACTCCTAAGCCTGTACTTTTTACCCCATCTGCTTCCCTTATGACTCAGCATGCAGTAGTCCTTCCCAATGTTACAGTAAAAGTAGTGGAAAGGTATTATTTCACCTGCCTTCCTTGTAGGTATGCCTAGTATTTAACCTCAGTTGTGACGTATTTTGATGATTTTGATGATTTTTTTTATGGATTTTACTGCCTTCGACGATGTTTTAGCCCTATTTTTTGCTCAATTTTATTTTGGGTCTTTTTTTGTAAGGTGGTGGAGCTCTTCTTTGTAGGTATGCCATGATCTTACGTGATATAACTTAACCTATTCACTTTTTTACTGCCTTTTACGGGTTAAAATAACCTACAAAGTGTAAAATGATTGTTTCTATGCAACCCTTGTAGGTGGACCTAGTATTTAACCTCAGTTGTGACATATTTTGATGATTTTGATGATTTTTTATGGATTTTATAGCATTTGACGATGTTCTAGCCCTATTTTTTGCTCAATCTTATTTTGGGACCTTTTTTGTAAGGTGGTGGGGGCCCTCAACGTAAACGCCTACGGGCCGTCAGCGTAAACGGCTACGCCCCCTTTTCACGATGTATGTCGTGGCCTTGGTTCAATTCCCCACTACTACTTTTGGAGGGGGCCCACAGTGGGAGGGGCTCGCAGTGTTGCCAAATTACTCCATAAAAATTTCACCATATGATATTTCACAGGCGAAGCTAACCTACAAATAGAAGTTGGCAACACTGACTAGTACCAAGAAATTTGCTTCACAAACCCCCCTTTTTTTAATTTTGCCATATGATATTTCATAGGCGAGGCTAATCTACAAATAGGAGTTGACAGCGATCTATGCTGTAATATTTTGTAGCCTTCTAAGATGATAAGTATGCAGTAAGATGGAGAGTTGGTGACAAATAAGTACGCTAACTGGCAATAGTGGTGGTGCAGTGTTGATGCTCTTGTTACCCCCCTGTTTTTTCTAGCATACTGATCTATTGCATGCTAACCAAAAACTCTTAAGCAATATTGTGAGACAGGCTCGTTTTTTGTAATGCCACGGACGGAAATATGCATACCTCTGTCTTCCACATGTATGTAATGCGATTTGAGGGGAAGAGGTTCAATTAACCTTATGGCTGACAACGTTTCTATAAAATAACAATTCCTATGAACTCTGTAAATTTCCGAGCATATGTTGTCTTCATATTTTTACTTATCTTCGAGTGTACATTACAAATTCGCAAACAGATTTTGGCTATCTCGTACCGTTTAAGAGATAAACCTACTTGCGGTCGCCATTTTGGATTTCCGATCATAGGTTGTATTCACACTTTTACTTATCTTCGAGTGTACATTACAAATCTGCAAACAGATTTTGGCTAACTCCTACTGTTTAAGAGATAAACCTACTTCTGGTCGCCATTTTGAAATTCTGAGCATAGGTTGTATTCATACTTTTTACTTATCTTCGAGTGTACATTACAAATTCGCAAACAGATTTTGGCTAACTCGTACCGTTTAAGAGATAAACCTACTTCCGGTCGCCATTTTTAATTTCCGAGCATAGGTTGTATTCATACTTTTATTTATCTTCGAGTGGATATTAGAAATCTGCAAACAGAATTTGCCTGTTTCTCTCTGTTTTAGAGATATTCCAAAAATATATATATATTTGATAAGCGACAACAACAGAGACATCTGTGTACAAATGTCTGATCTCGGTGAACACTTGGGAACAAGTCAACTTTTTTCAATACTACATCATTTTAAACTCTCTTTGCCAGCAATAGGGAATGGTAGTAAGTGTTAGACAAAGTACTTTGGAGCTGAATATGCCTTTCTTAAGACGTCGTATATTGCTAAAATATCTTTAATTTACATATTTCTCATACCGCCGTATCTTCTTCTATTAGACCTCTTCAAGAAAATCGCCAATTAGTGAAAACTAATTGAGCACAACAGCAAAAGAGGTGCTAATAGGGCAAGCATACAATGATATGGGGATATGTGAATTCTCGGTTTCTTCGATTCAGATAAATGGATCGAATTGAAACTGGGATATTTTGCATTTTTTTATATGATAGCTAAAATAACAGAGATTTTGATTGGCTAATAATTTATACGTAGTGTTTTCTGATTGGTTTAAGTAAGCAAGATTTCTATTGGCTCTATAAATCTATATAAGTCAGAGCACAGTGCTGATTTCTCACCTTTGCTGGATCGGCAGAGGAACCCACATCGCGGGGGATAGAACCTGAACGGGCTCCACCAAAGTATAGGAGACTAGAAGCATATAATTTGGCGGAAAAACCCAAGTAAGGTCATAGAGTTTTTCATAAGGAATAGTATTATCAGGTTGGTGATATCCCATTTAATTTTATATAAATAACATATCTGAAATTTCTATCGTTTGTTTGCTCATATTTTAAAGCATATAAAAAAATGGAATCACCTACCTGTTTTACTCATAAGAATGATAAGATCGAATGTGTCACTTGTGGGAACCTAATTTCAAAGAATAATTTATCGATACATAAGACAAGGTGTAACGGAGCAAATCGTTTGTTACTTTCTAAAGCCTGTGCTCAATGTGGAAAAAAAATTAGCATTCCAAATCTAAGTAGACATTTGAAAATTTGCAAACCATCGACCGGAGAAGGAACATTGAAAAGAAAAATTGATTATTCTGAAGCTGAAGCTTCTGCTCCAAAACAAATTAAATTAAATAATAAATATAAACCAATTAGGTCTGCATTTAATGGTCGACTTCAGGATTTATCATTTACGTCGGAAGCAGGCCGTGACATTCCTTGCGTGAAGCGAAAACTTTTGTACTGAATACTTTGAAAAGTAATCTTGAAAATAATTCCATAAAAGTGTACGTTGATTTATGTTCCGAATATGAGAAAGTCGATGGTGCAACACAAGTTTTTTATCATCGTACCAAAAACCAGGCTCTTTATTTGGCAGATGTTGAAAATTTGGACGAGTTTTACTCTAATCTGTCAAACGAGTCGATTATGAAACATGACACTTTAGAGACTATGGGGTCGGAATGGTCTTTATGTGGTAGTCCTCATACATTAACCGTTTACGTGAACAAATTCATGCCTTTTTCTGCATCGAGTTACGTTCCTCTACCACCGACCATTCAAAGCAAGATAGCAGAGTTAAATATTCAAAATAATGACTCAAAATGCTTTCTTTGGTGCATCTTGGCAGCTCTGTATCCTGTTCATTGGAAAAATAATCCAGAGCGAGTTAATCATTACAAGCAGTACGAGACAGAGTTTGAAAATATTATGTCTAGCATTGAATACCCCGTGGCATTGTCAGACATATCAAAGTTCGAGTCGCGTGCACGAGATTCTGATGGAAAACGCATTGCTATTAATGTATATTCTTATACGCCAGAAAAATATCTTGTGCATCCCATCATGATAAATGATATCAACGATAATAATGTTCATATAATTAATCTTGTTTTAATTTCAAACAACAATATTCACCATTACTGCCTTATTCGTTCACTATCATGACTAATCAGATGTCAAGCAACGAAGTATGCAAATCAAATCGAGGTTTGTCCAAGGTGTTTGACCACGTTTAATGATCGAAGAAAATTCAATCACCAAATATATACCGCAAGGCAAATTGCTATTGAAAAACGTGTCGAACATGAAATATATTGTGGTGACAACAAACCAGCTCGAATGTTGATGCCCAAAAAGAACGAAGTCGAAGAATTTAAAATGTACAAGGCTTTGTTTGATCATCCAGCCATTATCGTCGCAGATTTGGAATCATTTCTGAAGCCACTGTACTCCTGCAAACCAAATCCTAAAATGTCCTCCACAACGCCATACCAGCTTCATGAACCAAATAGTTTTGGTTACACTGTCATACGACAAGATGAAATAAATAAACCATATGTATACCGTGGATCGAATGTTATCGAACACTTTTTTGAAAAGATGGAAGAGGAAGTTGAGAAAATTGGCAGCTACTTGCAAATATCCAAACCGATGAATTCGTTGACACCAGAGGATCAAAAATATTTGATGAAACTGTCGAGTGTCCAGTGTGCAATCAATACTTCACAAACGAGAATCGTAAAGTGTTTCACCATTCGCACACAGACGGTCGTTTCATCAGCGGAATCTGTAATGCTTGCAACCTCAAAATTGAAAGGCCCAAATTTGTCCCCATATTTTTTCATAATGGATCGAATTACGATTTTCATCACTTAATTCGGAAACTTGGATATGACACACAAAAAATAGATATTCTTGCTCAAAATGAAGAACGATACATTTCTATAAGTAAGAAAGTTAAGATTTCGGGGACAAATGAAACCATAGAGATGATGTTTCTTGACTCATTCAGATTTCTCTCTGCAAGTTTGGACGCTCTAGCAAGTAAACTTTGTGACGAACAATTCAAAATTACGAAAGCTAGTTTTCCCAACATAGATATAAAACTGATTAGAAGTAAAGGGATTTATCCGTATGACTATGTAAACAATGAATCTAAATTTAATGACGACACTCTCCCTCCTCAAAAAGAATTCTTCAGTCAACTGAGAAAAGCAGGAATTACAGACAAAGAATACGAACATGCACAACTGATGTGGGATAAACTAGAATGTAAAACATTCGGAGATTATCACAACGCATACTTGAAATTAGACGTAACATTACTTGCGGATGTGTTTGAGGCATTCAGGAAAACGTCAATGTCTATTTACAAGTTGGACCCTGCGCATTTCTTCAGCCTCCCGGGATTAGCGTGGTATGCAATGTTGTTGCAAACTAAAATTAAGTTAGAATTATTAACAGATGTAGACATGTTACTTTTCATCGAGAGAGGGATTCGAGGTGGGATGCTACAATCTGTACAGAGACATGCAAAAGCCAACAACATGCACATGGAAGAAAAATATGATGCAAATAAACCATCGAATTACATTTTTTACATCGATGTTAATAATCTCTATGGATATGCTATGGTACAGAAACTTCCTTATGGAGGTTTCGAATGGATAGAAACAACTTCCATAAATATTATTGATTTTGACGATTATGAATTTGGTTTCTTTGCAGAAGTGGATATTGGATTTCCAGACAATTTGCATGATATTTTTTCCGATTTACCACCGGCACCCGAACTTAAATGTCCACCTAATTCTAATCAACGCAAGCTTTTATTAACTTTGGAGAAAAAAGAAAGATACGTTCTCCATTACAAAAGTCTACAGTTTTTGATTGCGATGGGTGTTAAAGTATTGGATATTAGAAGAGTCCTCAGGTTTAAACATTCCGAGTGGCTCAAACCATACATTGAAACAAACACACAACATAGAACAGTTGCCACTTCCGATTTAGACAAAGATTTTTTCAAATTGATGAACAATGCTGTATATGGCAAGACAATGGAGAACGTGAGAAATCACGTGGACGTGAGAAATCACGTGAACGTGAGATTTGTTTCAGATGAAAATAAATGCAGTAAGTGTGTACTGATCCTAGATTTAAATCACGAAAAATTTATAACGACAATCTGTCACTTTTCAATCTAGATATAAAAGTGATAAAATTCCGAAAACCAATTTATGTGGGAGCAACAGTTTTAGATTTATCGAAACTTCACATGTTTCAATTTCACTACAATGTTATGCATCCTTTCTACAACGATAGCATTTCATTACTTTACATGGACACCGACAGTTTTATTTATAGCATTAAAACATCCAGTATATATGAATATGTAAAAAATCCGTCCTTGCTTGATTATTATGATACTTCTTCCTACCCTCAACCGAACAGATTTCGAATTCCATCTATTAACAAAAAGTTCTAGGTAAATTAAAAGACGAGTGTAACGGTGACATCATTCTCGAGTTTGCCAGTTTGCGTTCCAAAATGTATACATTTAGAACTGAGAGCAGAATCACGAAGAAAGCTAAAGGTGTTGGTAAAACTACTGTAAAAAACAAACTTTCATTTCAAGACTATATTGATTGTGTGAAGGAATTGAAGCAGCAGCAATGATTGGAAAAAAGAATCCAAAGTGTAGACCATGTTATTACAACAAACAAAGTTAGCAAAGTAGCATTAGATCCACATGATGATAAAAGATGTATTTTGTCTTGTGGGATCCACACGTTGCCTTGGGGGCACTATAGTTTAGATAGTAGTAAGAAATGCATACAATGCACTTAAAAAAACCTTACGGCTGGCAATATTTCTATCAACACAAGCATATAAAATAACCTTGCCTATGAACCTGTTTGGCTTCAGGAAGCAAGCTATGGAAGTGCGCGTCCAGCCTACGTCGTCGTCGAGCTTCAACGAGCTCCTGCCTTCCATGCTATCTAAACTTAACGGTCTGTTAATTATACACTTGAATAGCATTTGACCCAGTACGACGAAGATGTGGGCAAAACTTTTTATGTATTCAACAACAACTTGAATTATTACCGGTTCCCCATCTCTGGCAAACTTAAGTTCAACATTAACCCTGAGAACAAAGGGGAGGTCAAGGTTTCCTCTGGCAAGAACATCTATCGCATCAAGCATGATAGGATGGATGTGACTACAACGTACGATGTGTCTGCTGGCGATCGCCTGTATGTGGAGCTCTTGGACGACTACGACAAACTCATCCCTCTTTTGTGGAGATGCGAATCACCTACCCTATAATAAATAACCATAGCAACAATGCCTAACGATATTTTTGGTCACACGAAACGCGACGACCACGGCGACGAGCTTCTCATGCTCGACGTAAGGGTCAAAAAGTTGCGAAGCGACCTGCCGGCCCTGCAGTCCACGCTCAACTCCAGCCTCCAGTCAGAGATAGCCAGCCTGCAGTCTCAGTTCCTGGAGCCCGTACTCAAAATTGACGCCGAGCTTAAATCGCTGCTGCCAAAGTACACCGACCTCGCGTCAATAGACAACTTCGACAACTTGGCGCTGAGCATAGGCAAGCTGCAGAACGAATTTTTGAAGCTGCAGCAAGCGCAGACCTCCCATGTGGAACAGCTGAAGCGACACTTGCAGGACCAAACGAGCACCATCCAGACTGAACTGCAAAATATTATCCAGATTTATCCAGATCGCGTGAATGCCAGTATTGCCAAATTGCACGAACAGTTTCAATCGTTCGAAATTCCTACGTTGGAAAGCATCAAGGCTGAGCTTCAAACAGACGCTTTGCATGCAGCCATCAACGAACTCAAAACTATACTCCAAACGCTACAGGACTTCATCAACAATCTACCTTCGTCCAGCGAGCTGAATGCCACCCGTAGCGTGGCCAACATCAAACTCCAACTTGAGACCTACGAGGATTTCGGGAAGCTGCAAGGTACTATAGCCCATATTGAGGATGCTCTCGCCGTCATCAAAAATGATCTGGCAAACGTACACGAAGCACTGGAATCCAAACTGCCTGGCATCAGGGATACTCTGGCCAGCGTCCAACAGCAGATCACCAAGTTGGAAAAACTAAACACCGAATCAGAGTTGTCGCATTTTCATCACTTGATCGACGACATACAGGCTAAGTTGGAAACTTTGCCACAATCCACCCCACCCAGGACGACATAACACAATTACAAGAAGGCATACGCGCTGCTGCTGCTGCCTCAGAGTTGGACGCGATGAAAAAAGCTTTGGAGTCGCTCCAAAACACTGTGGCCCCCCTGCCTACCTCGCAGGAACTGAAAAGCGTGAAGAGGGCTCTCAACCGAATACTCAAATTGGACGACATCAAAAACATCCAAACCGAAATTGAATTGCTTCGGGAGTCTGTTGCAACCTTACCCACCAACCAGAACATAAGCGAGCTACATGCCTTGTTTGCGGAAATTAGAACCCAGGTCCACGACCTCGCAACCCAGAGCTCCAAGTTGACACTCGTGGAAAGTCTACAGCAGATTATCGACAATGTGAAAGAGCAAATTGGCAGCATCGAGGCGAGCCAGGAATCGGCCATAGCCAATTTCAGTACCCAACTACATGAGTTAAACGAAAAATTCAAGAGGCTAATTGTCGATGTGAAGATCAAGCCCGATTACGACACTGTTGTCCGTGCTATCGAAGAGCATCTGGAATCAATAAACGGTAGATTGGTGGATGTGGAGAGCGAGGTTCGAACCAATGTAAACACCCTGAATGCCAGCATCGACAATGTCAAGTCCACTGTTGTCATCGAACTGTACAGCATTCCAAACAGGGAATTTTCCTCGCTCTTCCATCCGGGTGCCAAACTCTACATGCTGACTCCTGCCAAAGCCTACCAGCAGTTTTTCCTCGCTGGCACACTTCAGTTCGTCAAGGTTACATACTGGTCTTTGCCTCACGCAACCCACTGCCCAACCATGACCGTGACGAACATCAGTGACGAGCCTAAAATAAGAGGAGTGGAGTTAGTCGATTTTACCCACCCCGAAACTCGCGAGACTGCCTATGCCGAAGATGCCACTCAAATTATCGACATAAAAATAGGTGATAAGCCTTACATAGAAAACCCGGCATTGTCTGCAGCCAGAAATCCCATCCAAGCTATATTCTAATTTTCCCGCAATGCCTAGGCAGACTATTGTGAGCGAGCTGCACAAACCTGCACGGCGAAACTACAAACGACTGGCGGTAGTGACCAAAGGCATAGACGACTTGTGGCAAACTGACCTTGTGGAAATAAGCATTGGCAATTTAATAAATTACATAAAATCAACAAGAGATACAAATATCTTCTCACCGTTATAGACACATTTTCAAAATTTGCGTGGGATTTACCCCTCAAGGCAAAAACAGGAACCTGTGTAGTGGAAGCATTCAAAACTATTTTCGATGAAAGTGGCAGGCGACCTCGATTTCTTCAAACAGACAACGGAAAACAATTCTACAACTCTGTCTTTCGACAATTTATTCAAAAACAAAATATTCAACATTACTCCACCTTTAGTCACATCAAAGCCAGCATAGTGGAACGTTTCAACCGAACTCTCAAAACACGGATGTGGAAATAATTCACGCTTCAGGGGAATTACAAGTGGCTCGACACGCTTCCGGAACTCGTTAACAGCTATAATCACAGTTTACATCGTACGATAAACATGAAACCAGCTGACGTCAACAAATCTGACGAGCGACGTTTAATTTCTACGGTTTATTGTCCAAAGTACAAAATTACAAGCAAGAAACCGAAATACAAAATTGGCGATCATGTGAGAATCCGTAAAGTTAAGCGTGCGTTCGAAAAAGGCTTCACAAAAAATTGGAGTACGGAACCGTAGTTCGAGTCTTACCCGGAAACCGTCACACGTATATAATAAAATATAATCGCGACGAAATTCTGAAAGGAAGATTTTACGAAGAGGAACTTTCTAAAACAAAATACACCGACACGTATCTTATTGAAAAAGTATTACGTAGAAAAAGTGACAAAATGTTGGTGAAATGGCTGGGACTCGAGGAAAAAAGTTGGATAGACGCAAACGAGGTGATTATGTAACGGGTGCTTGGGACGTGGTACGGCGACTGCCAGATTTTCCATCGGAACGTCAGGGTAAGGAAAATGGCGAGTTTCTACCCAACAACATTCGCTGCCTTATTGTTGGACGTTCTGGATGTGGAAAAACAACGTTACTTATTGATAATTTTCTTCTTGCACCCAACTGGTTAAACTGGAAGAACATGCACCTGTATGGTTTCTCCAAAAGTTTGGAGCAATCGAAGTATCGCCAGCTGTCGAAACTGTACGAGGGACTAGGCATAGCTATATTTGCTTCTGAAGTGATACCACTAGACTTCTGTCTCGAGAATTCGGTGGTGGTTTTTGACGATGTGATCCTGGAGAACCAGAACAAAATTCGCAATTTTTTTACTCAGGGTCGGCACAGAGGCATGGACTGCTTCTACCTTGCTCAGACTTTTACCAAAATCCCCAAGCAGCTACTCCGAGACAATGCTAATTTTATTTGTTTGTTTCGTCAAAACTACACCAATTTAAAACAGGCTTACGATGATTATGTAGGTGGGGACATAAACTACAATCAGTTTTCCAAATTTTGCTCTTCATGCTGGAACCAAGATGAATTCGGATTTGTCACAATAGACATGACGAGGAAACCCAATAACGGAAAATACAGAAACAAAATTAATAATTTTCTGAACGTTGCAACGTTACAAGAAACGTCTTGACCTATTATAAATAACTACATACAAAAAATGAAACGCAAACTTGCAGACGACAACCTGAAGTTGCGTAGCTACCTGGCAAAACGGTTTAAGGGGTGGAAATCCGAGAATCGTAAAATTTACGAAGAGAAAAAGCGTCAGGACCAGCCTATCATCGATGCCATCAGTGGACTTGGTAAAGAAATCAAAGATGTCATCGAGCAAAACAAAGAGTTAATCAACGAGCTTGTGCCAATCACCGCTCAAAATTATACCATACCCACACCAATATCCACCATTCACACTACTCCGTTCGAACTTGCTCCGGTTCCGAGACGTCAGGCCCTAGGCAGTACCTCTTCGGACAAGCTAGTCGAGCTGGGTCCGTTGGCGAGGGATTACCTAAGCACTGGGAAATTCGAAAAAGACGAGGTATTCGGATTGTACCCGACCATGGAACCCAACGAGGGTGTGGTTTGGAAAATTTGAAAATAGAAAGTCACGTTCGAGGGTGACGATGTAAATGTTAATTTGGGTGAGAAGAACAGCTGGACTAGGTATCCCGGCACCGTGGGACTGTCGGAACTTATCACTAAGAAGCAACCTAAGAATATACAGACGAGGATTACCAAAGTTACTCAGAAATTTTGATCATGACGGACCTACTGTACCAAAACAACGATGCAACACAGAATCGCGTGAAATCTAGCAGTGGAGATAAGTACAGGAACCTCATCACGCCAATATGGACCCAGCTCAAGTCTGACAACGGTGTCAAACTCTACAACACCTTGCCCAAAGAGTTTGTTTGGGTAGACGACGTAAGAAATCTTGTAGATCGATTGCTGGTTATCGCAGGCGAAGAAAATGCAGGCAATCGCAACTGCCACAACCAGAAGGTGGGCATCATGGACATGATTAGCGCCAAGCCTGCCAACTTCATTGTCAACGATAACAAAGGTATAGGTTACCTTACCAAAAACACCCTGCCTCTCAAATTCTGGAATGTAGCCGAGGGTCGAGGTCTCGTGAACGATATTATCAACAAGCTACCCTTCGAGATGCACCTGTCAGGTTACCAGTACTGCGGTCCGGGTACCAAACTCGAACAGCGACTGGAGAGAGGAGACAAGGGTGTGAATCCTCTGGACGCAGCATGCAAGGATCACGACATTGCATACAATACTCACACAGATCTCGACGCACGTCACGATGCCGACAGGAAGTTGGAGCATGAAGCTTTCGGGAGACTCGTCAGCAGAGATGCCTCGCTAGGTGAACGGGTTGCTGCATTGGGTACGACTATCACTATGAACACAAAACGAAAATTGGGGTGGGGGCTGTAAATAAATAACACAATGTTAAAAAAAGCAACTTGTATAACCAACCTATCATCACTTCGTTGCATTAAGGGGCAAAGCCTTATCCTTTCATGATATATAAATAACATACTATCACCATGAAGCCCAAATGTGTTGTTTACGAAATAGCCTACACAAACCTCAAGTCTCTCGGAGCTCTTGATGGATTGCTCAGCAAAAGCAGCGCGAGAAGAAACGTTCCTGCTTGGCAAAAGGTCATGGAATGAAATTGCTGCTTAGCATTCCTCAGTTGAGGACGTTACAAGGTTCGCAAAAGCAGCAGAAGACTGGAGGTTTCATATTCAGCATCCCGGCTATCTTGGCAGCTCTGGGTGCTGTAGGCAGCTTGGCAGGAGGCACTGCCGCCATTGCCAAAACCGTCATCGATGCAAAAAAGAATAAGGCCGAGTTAGAAGACCAGAAACGTGACAACCTGGCTATGGAGAAGAAGGGGAAAGGTGTGACCAAAAAGCGAATGAACAACCTCGAAGCTTTGAAAAAGTTAAAAAACAGAGCCCCTGTCCAACTTCGATATTGAATCTTTGATCGAATCGCTGGGGGTCAAGCACTTCAGGGGCGTTTTCATGTCTGATTCTCTACCCTCTCTTGTGAAGAAAAAAGAGTGTGGTGTGGGTAACCTAGACAGTTACGAAAATCCAGGTACAAATTGGATATGCTACCTTAAAGCCAACAACGACAAAGCATTTGTTTTCGATTCATTCGGAGGCACGCCACCTGCTGGGTTGGTAAAGAATCTCAGTGTTGTCAACCTCTACTACAATGACGAACGCATCCAGGGTTTCAGCGGTGTGAACTGTGGCCATCTCTGCGTTTCCATGCTTGTCTTCCTCTCGCAATTAAATAACCCAACAATCGAGGATTTCCAGAAAGCATTGTGGCACCTGAAGCACTATGGGAGTATTCCATCTCACAAGCAAGACTTCGCTTCTGAAACTCACATTGCATGACGATATCATCTATCCTAAATCTATTGCTCTTCGTGCATTCTACAGCATGTACCTGATACCTAATGTGACGGTACACAACAATACCATCAAAATTGGCAGCGAAAAAATCAGCATCACCCCTGGCCAGTACAATCTGTCTACCTTGCAGGCTCAATTGCCAAGAAGTGTACTGCTGTCGCAAAGTTCTGTTACTCACAGGGTGGAACTAGTGTCTGCCACGGAAACTGTAGACCTGGGTACCATCGGAGAGCTCTTGGGATTCGAGAACAACACAAAGCTCGAACCTGGCATCAAGCACATCGGTGCTAACATTCCTAAATTTCTAGCCATTGAGACTCTGAATATACATTGCAGTGTGGCAGAAGGTATGATCACCAAATCCTCGGACGGCATCCCAGGGAGTCACAAGCAGACAGGTATTATCGCTACGTTCAAACCAAACTCTGAGTTCATGGCGCCAATTATCTACACACCCTCCCCACCGATATACTTTCCTGTATCTCGTAATCGCATAGACAACATAGAATTGGCAATTACCAACGAAAAGGGAGAGGTGGTTGATTTTGCAGGAGCCACGAGCACTGCCGTCGCGGAGATTAACATATAATAAATAACCATCATGGAGCAAATAGAAAGTTACGAGTTGCAGTCCTTCCCACCCAATCGTCGCACGTTTGCCAACCTCAATACAGCAAATCGAGAGATAGAATACGACGTGGACGTCGGGGATGGATTTATTCACTCTCACAGAGCTGATTTGTGTATCAAGTTTGATGTTGTGAAGAGATACAACAGCGAAGCATTTCTTGCCAATGCAAATTTAAGACTTGTAGATAATTTTGTGCCGTACTTATTCTCGTAGGTGGAAGTTAGAAAGCATGGCACCGTCATCGATAGGGTTGACTACCCCGGGATTACCCCTACAGCAGTGGGAACAGTGAAACTCTCCTAGACCGATGCAGCATACTACCAGGCAGGGGATTCGAAGCAGGTAAAAAAATCAAAACTCAAAGTCACACAGTACTGTTTCCCATGCGCCTGCTTCCTGGCTTCTTCTCCGGCTACACAGAGATTATGTGGAAAGGTGGTTTGCGCGTCACTTTTAGCAGAAGCGCCAACGACAACAATGTGCTGATGCGTTACAGCACCTTGAGTGCAGACGGGTCAGCACTTCCCAACACACTACCCGATCCTGCCAAGTGCATCATCCAGTCCATGGAGCTGCGCATGCCCGTAGTGGACTACGAAACTAACTACGCCCTCAAGTACAAAGCAGATATTTTGAAGAATCCCCAAGTACCCATCCAATTTTACGGTTACCAGTGCGTGCAGAAACCTGCTTCCGGCAACCATTTTGAATTTGACGTGACCACACAGTTTAACAGCATCCGGTACGATATGCCAGAGTTTGTGGTCGTGCTCTTCCAGACAGCGGAGGACAACAACCAAGAAAAAGATTCGAGCCAGTTCGACAACTGCAAGATCAAGAACATCTACCTCAAAAATGACAGGAACGAGATATTCCCGCGTGAGAACTACAACCTGAACATTGCAAACAACGACTACCTGAAACTGTACGAGGGATACATAGCTTACAAGAGAGTGACCTCCGGCAATGTGGACGTGTACTACAACCCCAATGAGTTCATAGCTCGCAGACCCATGTTCGTCATTAACACATCGAAGAGAAAGCAGGTGGTTGTTAACGATCGCACCAACATCAAAATTGTCTGTGAGTTCCATGATGCCTTGCCTGCCGATACTCTATGCAGCGTCATTCGTATTGCAGAGAAAACTTTTGTCTATGATGTCAAGAATGAAAGAGTGACTGAACAGTTTTAGATACAAGAAAAAAAATTGGATACTTCTATAAAAATTACACTGACCTTAGATCCAAACATTCTTCACACATAAAAAAAATCACTATACTATAGAAATTTATGACAATACTGACTAGTGCCAACTTCTATTTGTAGGTTAGCTTCGCCTGTGAAATATCATATGATGAAATTTTTATGGAGTAATTTGGCAACACTGCGAGCCCATCCCACTGTGGGCCCCCTCCAAAAGTCGTAGTGGGGGCATTGAACCAAGGCCACGACATACATCGTGAAAAGGGGGCGTAGCCGTTTACGCTGACGGCCCTTAGGCGTTTACGTTGAGGGCCCCCACCACCTTACAAAAAAGGTCCCAAAATAAGATTGAGCAAAAAATAGGGCTAGAACATCGTCAAATGCTATAAAATCCATAAAAAATCATCAAAATCATCAAAATATGTCACAACTGAGGTTAAATACTAGGTCCACCTACAAGGGTTGCGTAGAAACAATCATTTTACACTTTGTAGGTTATTTTATCCCTTATAAGGCAGTAAAAACACGTTAAATCAGGCATACCTACAAAGAAGAGCTCCACCACCTTACAAAAAAGACCCAAAAAAAGATTGAGCAAAAAATAGGGCTAGAACATCGTCCAAGGCAGTAAAATCCATAAAGAAAATCATCAAAATCATCAAAATACGTCACAACTGAGGTTAAATACTAGGCATACCTACAAGGAAGGCAGGTGAAACAATACCTTTCCACTACTAGTAAACCCTCAATCACCTGTATCTGGTATCTCAAAAGAGAATTAAAATTTCTGAACATATTCTTAAAGCCATTTTGAAATATCTCACCCCTAACACCAAACGCAAGATTCGTTCTTTTTTAGGACTTGTAAATTTTATTCGGCGATTTGTGCAAGGATTTGCAGGACCGACAGAATGTTTATTCAAGCTTCTCAAAAAGCATGTCAAGTTTGAATGGACTGATGAACACCAGAAAAGTTTCGAAACACTAAAACAAATGATAACTTCAGCCCCTATCCTCCGCCCCTATGACCCTAAGCGCCTCTCATATGTGTTCATTGATGCATGCGCAGAAGGCATTGGCGGAGCGCTGTTACAGTCTGACGGAGAAGGAAATTTACATCCCTGCGCTAACTGCTCGAGATCCTTAACACCAACAGAGAAAGAAGCTGACACAATTTCCCTTGAGATTGCAGGTGCTTCTTATGTTCTGAAAACTTTCAATTTTTTCTTATTAAGCAACGATTTGTGGTTCTCACAGACAACAAAGGATGTTCCTATCTTCTTTCAACTAAACACCCTAGTTCCATTTTGGGAAGAAGAGCACTTTATTTTCAAAATTTTGACTTCGAAATCAGGCATATCAGCGCCAGTAAAAATGAACTTGCGGATGCACTTTCACGTGCAAGCTTACCGTTTGAAAAGACTAATCATGACAAAACAAGTGACGATGATGATGACGACGATGCTCTGTTCTTTCATCAAGTATTCCATACACAATCATAATATTTTGATATTAGCACAGAACAGCGTAAAGACACGTATTTAAGAGACGTTATTGATATTTTAGAAAACAAAGATTAAGCTAGCAATCCTAGGCTAGAAAAACTCTCCTATTCTTATGTACTCAAAAATGAAGTTTTATACAGAACATCCAGAATCAAAACAGGATGTCGAGATAGGCTTTACGTCCCCCACGCATTAAGAAATCAAGTTTTCGATCTTATTAATACACATAAAATGAATGGAAGTTACCAAGGCGCACAAAAATAATATAATTTAACGCTTATGCGCTACTTTTTCTCTAACATAAAGAAATTTGTCTATGATAAGGTTCGACATTGCATCCCTTGCCAGATATCAAAGAAACGACAAGGTTCTACCCCCCATGCCCTTCAGACATTCCCTCCTGTCCCTTTCCTTTCCAACGAATTCATCTTGACGTCTGTTAACCATTAGTCTCTTCTAAGACACACAAATACAAATATTTTCTATCAATAGTCGATAGTTGTACTAGATACGTCATTACAGCTCTTTTGGCTAATCATGATGCACAAAACATAGCAACAGGTCTCGTTGAGAAAGTTTTTCTAGTCCATGGTCTCCCGGAAACTATTTATTTAGATCGCTCAAAACCCAATTCAAGGTTACTTTTACGGGAGTTAGCCAATATTACCGGCGTACAGCTCAAATTTATAGACACTTGTGCACATTTCACAAAGGGACTAGTTGAGAGCTCATTCAGCTATTTAAAGAAAGTCATGAGAGTTTTTATATTGGAGAAAAAGGATGCATGGTATGATTGCCTGGCTAGTGCCACGTACAGCCATAATATTACACTCCATTCTGGATTACGTCAGATTGCATATTTTACTTTGTTTGGCTATAATCCAAGGATCCTAGCAGACGCAGTCCTCCCTTCGAACCCTGACAATATCTCCCAGACAAACGCACAAAGACTTGAACTCCTGACATCCATACGTAAGACCGCTCATGAGAATTTACAAAAGCGTTTCGAACAACAGAAACTACACAGACCGCACTACCAGACAAATTCAGTACTCACCAAGCCAACATGTGTGGCTCCTAGATTGCACTCCGACTCCCGGAGTTTCTAAAGCGTTTGCGTTCTCCTATAAGTACAAAGGAACTATTCTTCGAAAAGTTAACGAGAATTCCTATGAAGTTACTTTCATTGATGGCAGAAACAAAGAAAAAACTGATACAATCACGGTTTCTAGGTTGAAAGCCCGCTACGACTAGTGCCATGAAAATCCCGCTAACATATACACTAACATTCATTAACACATTCCACTTCCGTTCTCTCTCTTTAGCCTCCTCGCTCCGTACATTGCACATGTTAACATCCCACGCTCCAGCATTTTCTCACGCCTACCCCCCGCCCTTCTTCACTTCCCGTGAACGCAATGCACTTCTGCATCAGAACGAACTCATTTTTATTTTAACAAGCCCAGGATTACAGAACGCACTCCTAATCACCGGAACATTTATAAGAAATCCCTTGCCTAATAATTAATTTCCCCTGATATTTTAATGTTATTTTTAAAATTTCCTATTATACGCATAGTAATAGTCAGAACATATCACTTAGCTGATTTGACTCATAAATACTTAGCGCGTTTATGGTTCTAACTAGCAAACATTTTTTCCCTCATTTGCTGGTACATAAACGCTCAAATGAAAAAAGAAAGAAAACAAGAAAGAACGAAAGAAAGAACAAGATGAAAGATTTAAAGAACAAATGAACTGCGTAGAACTTGCTGAACTTTATTATTTTGGCCATAGCAATTTTTTTTTATTTATTTACGCTCAGGTGTAACGCGAACTGCTTCTTTTGTAAGCTGCAATGCACTAAATATGTTAACAAACATATAATAAATATAGGCAATGTTCCCACTCTCTCCTTTGATTTTATAATTCAACTATTCATAGCACATATCCCATGAAATTAAATACCTACATCTCTTTCCGTGAACCTTTTATAAATCTATTAGTAATTATTTTTCAATTATTTTCCAATTTTTCATTTTTTTTGGTTAGCAGCGAATCGAAGGCACTTAATCCCTTGCCCACATTACATGTAAAATTCTTGCAATTATTTTTATGTACAACATTTGCACATATTACAGACGGAAATGTCTCGTAATCACTTAGTTCGTTCTATTATCACTGAACTCCCCTTTCTTTTCTCATTTCAGACTCCCACCACCAGATGTCTCCCGCTCATTATGTCGTTATCGCGACCACCGTGATAGATTTAATCGGCATTCTTATTTTATTGGTTTTATTAATTACATCTTGCTGTTGTTCCCCCCTCCCCTTCCCCCCCTTGCGAAATTTCCCCCTGTAAGCCTGTCATTCATAAACAGGTCCTTTTAAAAACACTGCATATTATAAGTAACCCCGCCCCTTCGCCGTCACTTCGATCAGGTACTGCCTCCCCTCCCCATCGAAATTCTTCCCCAGTTTCTTTTGAAAGTCATTTTTCTGTTGAGTTTATTACCCGCCACCATTTATTAAAATTCTGCTCCGCTCCCTTTTTCATTCTCCTTATATTTTCCTTTTCGCTTGTTTCATTATCATCGCCGCGACTGCTCATGGATCGTTCACGTCAATCTGCTGCCTGTGCTTACGAGAGAGAGATCTTGGCTCTTTGAAGTTAACGGATGACAATTTTGTGGAATTTCATCGCTGAAGGACCCTCTCCCGTCTGGAACGATCGGATGACTTTCTAATCATCTTGGAAGCGACGGAGCACAGCACTCAAACTGGCATCTCCCGCTCCAGCGCACAGCGACATCATACGCTCGAGATTCACCTATGACGTCACGCAGAACTTCCTCGGCAAAGCCCCTCCCACCCAGTGCTTGTTGACATCGCCTGCATCACATCACGTTTTGCGCAGTTACTTTCTTTGGCCGTAAGTGTGTTTCAGTGCTTTTGCCTCGCTCAAATGACGTCACCCTCACGTGTTTCGTGTGCGAACATTTCCTGTACATCAACAGGTTTGTGCCCACGGGTGCTGTTGTATATTTTGGTTCATTTATATTTTCGAGCCCCGTGTGAGGTACGCTGTTACCTTTCTTCGTGACGATATGACATTATTTCGTCTGCTATCGAGTGACCCCCACCTCTGGCGGCATCCAGACTGTCACATTGCCATAGTGACCATCGCTCGACGCCCCGCCTCACCGTAGGCTTGGCATCCAGAGTGTGCTTTGGACTGTGCAAACAATCAACAAACCCACGTGTGTTGTGCAAAGTTCTTTTCGCTGTGTTATGGCCTGTGTTTTCCGGCTGTTATAATGTCTTCTTGTTTTATTCAAAACTAGTTTTTATACTTCAATACTACACGATTCATTCATATGCCTCAAGACTTCGCTCGTTAGTGCTCCAACTATTTGAGTACACAAGAGGCTTTACCTTACAGTTTGATTTTTCTACGTGTTTTGTGCGACAGGGATTGGTGATATGAATATTTTGGTGAATAGTTTGGTTGTTCTACGGTTTTGGAATTTTAATAAATGATCAATTTTAAATCTACCTTCTCTGACATGGTTGATCGACCATCGCAGAATGGATCGATTGACTTAACAAGGGGAATGTAGAGATATGGTGATTAAAAATACGAGAAAACCTCGTCAAGAGATTATTTTATGCTTGTTTATTCACTGGAATTGTCCGACTGGCGAGCAATCTCAAGAATGCGCAAACTTCGTAACTTCCTCGAAGCATTGACTGAGAGGCAAATACGTGGATCTAACATGATCCAGCGTGTTCGAAAGGTGTAATAATCTTTCGAAGCAAAAGATTATAAAAGCAAGCTCGCTTGCATTTCTCTTATTTTACTAGTACACATTACAGCGAACTAAATTACAACGATGGTGTACGAAGTTCACGGCTGCATACGCCTGCAGCCATTCGCGTGGGATTGTTCGGAATAGTGAGTCAAGGGTCACAGTATCGAACCTTGGCATCAGTCACGATTCGGTCTGCTAGAAGCATCTGGACAAGAACATCATTCGCCTACCAGGTATCAACAAGCGTAAATAACCTTAAATTCAATGTTCCATATCTCCTCCCTCTTAGCAGGTTCAACTCAAGCATATTTAAGCTCTACCTAAATGTGTTATTGAAGCATCCCTGTGACCTCAGATCCCTGGTAAAGATGGGATTACAACAATACAGTAGTATTGCAAGGGACAAGAACATGTGGAGAAACCAGGCCAAAACACACCAAAATAGTGAGTATGTAGATTTACATTTTTTTTCTGGTTATATATTCAATAAATACAGAATATTGAATACATTGTTTTTGACAAACGTGAAACGTTAAATTGAAAAATTGGCTTGGCAGGCACTGTCCTTCCGAGCACTGCCCATACAGCACAACATGGTTTCAGATACGTTAGCAACACGTAAGTCGTGAAACATTGTAATGTTGCAGAACATTACAGAAATGTTTCGGTTAAGTTTCAGTAATGTGGAAATGTCCGCGAACATAACACAACATTGATAATATTACAGAAACATGTAAATGTAACATTGCCGACATTTCCATAAGGTTGCATAATATTTCAGTTACATTACTGCAATGGTATTTTACATTGTGGTTATATTGCAAGTATTCATACATGGCATATTTGAGGGGGGTTATTGGGGTTAAGCCCCTTCAAAAATTATTACAATATTCGCTTTTAATTTTTTCCTGAAAATAGAATTTACAGGATTCTACTTAGAAAACTACGTT
This sequence comes from Lepisma saccharinum, assembly GCF_977018435.1. Classification (NCBI taxonomy): domain Eukaryota; kingdom Metazoa; phylum Arthropoda; class Insecta; order Zygentoma; family Lepismatidae; genus Lepisma; species Lepisma saccharinum. Next base: position 22,755,134 of record NC_139241.1, on the reverse strand, counting down.
TACGCAAGATATTTGAATGTATTTATTTTACCTCTCGTGAATTGACCACATATCTTAATTGTCGCAATTAATATAAGGGGAGAAAAATGCATAAAAGTACTGGATATGAATTCATTAATATCAGATAACAGGTAGAGCTAAAAAAAATTAAAAAAGTGAAAATGAAATACTGACAACTAAATCACTAAATTCTAAGATAACATCAAATTTGTTTAAAAGAATAGTGTTTTACATGCTATAATAAAGCTTTCCCTGGTTTGTAACACCATGTCACGAAGAACATGGGATTTGTGTGATGTTATCAGCATCATGCTCCAGTCGCTATCCATCCCCTTTACCAATTGATGAGGCTGGCAGCATGTAAAACATTTTGCAGAATCATGGACATCTGAAAATTCGTTTGTCTGCATTTCTCAGGGATAACATATATGTTCAACTTACATGGTTTTTCAACCTACACAGTGGTCAAAATATCAGTATTACACAGCAATATTCCAAATTAGATTTCAAATGTTACAAATTGAGCATGTGGTTTTAAAGTATATAATTTCCATATACTAAAATTTACCATGTGTAAATTCTGGTATAAGCTGGTGTAACATATTGTTATGTTTTGTAATATTGCTGTCAATTACAAAAGAATCAAGAGATGACTTCAGCCTTTCATCTGAAATAAAAAAAAGGTAAAAGGTAAAGTGCTCCACTGTGCTTAGCACCATGCCATGAAGGCGTATAGAGGGTGTGGGGGTAACGCCCCACACTTTCTTGATCCGGTCCTGAGTGGGATTGATGTGATCAGCATCATGCCCCTGACCACCTTTACTCCCCCCCCCAGGTACCCATGTCATTCGACACTGGGTGGAAATAATTCAATAGCACACTTGGTGTTTGTAGTTTATCAAAACCTTGTACAACCCTACTTGAAATTCTTGACAAGTCTGCATTCTAATAATATTAATTTTGAAATAATATGCATTTATCTCTTAACTTGAAATACCTCTGCAAAGGGTCCTAAAGTAACCTGAATTGGAAGTCAATGTCTCATATACTTACATAACTGGAGAATGTAGACACACATTGACCATGAAAGAGATTCAGTTAATGAACCAGTAAAAAATAAAAAAGACTGGGAAAAACGACTAGTGCACAAAAGACAAATGCAAAATGGAAACACACTAAACTTCAGGAATTTTTATGCAGTAACATTACAAAAATGAGAACACGCCAGACAATTGTTATGATGGTTTGGCCGGTTTGAGCCTACACTGTAAGAAATATAAATGAGAGCCTTGTAATCAAGTGTTGTCTAGTTCGATACACAGTGGAGGTGCATATCTGTGTATAACAAACACAACATCAAAGTAGAAAACCCTCGAAAAAAGGATCCACTTCTGATCATATATGACGTTCCGGCCAATAAAGACCCAGAGGAATTTTACACAGAATTTTACAGCCTTAATCTCCAAGAATCAATTCCATATGAAGAATACACAAATGATTTCAATGTGAGATTTAAAACAGGACCCCGTAACAGCAACACAGTACATCTAGTTGTACAAACCACAAGTAAAATTAGAAAAATCCTTCTTCGCACAGAAAACGTATATTTACCGTTCCTATCTCTTTTCATCAAAGATTATATCGTGGTTGCACGTTGCCTGAAATGTGGAGATCTGGGCCACGTAGTAAAATACTGCAAAAACAAACCCTTGTGCACCCATTGTGGAAATGAGAATCATGAACGCCAACACTGCGATAAAAAAACCCAACCGAAAACATGCATTCCATGTAAAAACAGGAACAAAACATGCAATAGTAAAGACAACAAAGACTGCCCAACATACACCCTCATGTGGCAAAGACTAGTGGACAAGACAGACTATGGAGAACACCCCTAAAACAAAACGGAAAAGAAATCCACCAAGTAGAAGAAAAAGAAACGCTAAAAGAGCGGCAGCATACCGACTAAAAAAAGCAATCGATTTAGTAAACTCTTCCACGCTAAACCCAGAAGCTCCCCCCTACATGTACCCATATAGCACATACTTCAATCCCCCAACCCTTCTCGACCTCTCTACTGAACCGTCCAACCTATCGGAGAATATAAAATTCACTACAAACACCCATTCCATCCTCAACGACCCTTTTCCAACACCTTCTGCCCCAATTGAGGTAATAAAACCCGCTCTGACACGAACACCTACATCTGACACATCATCTCACACCCCTCTCACATTCAAGAAAATTGAACTCACTGCAGAAGACACACTTGACTTATATGACACCGATCTCGATACTGACTCGGAACCTCCATCACCCTCGCCAGAACACTCATCCCAACCCTCGGATCCGTACCTAATATATAGAAACTTCGAACACAACTTGAAACTTTCACGCCTAGAAGAGAGAGATATTCTCATTACTGCACTGAGACTACTAGTCAGGAAGAAGCATAGCAAGGGCTAAACTATTACCTTCCCCATACCAGAAGCAGTGGACAGGATAACGTTAAAAACTTACAACCTTCCTACCGACACAGAGGAGCTGCTCCGGCTAACCGAGACAGCTTTCGGACGTCGCGGAGAGTCCCTGGTACTTGACGATGTTTACGCGGACTTTGTAAGGGCACACGGGAGAATGGAGTTCATAGCTACAAACGAATGGCCCCGATGCCACCAATTAGTACGGCACTCATAGATAACGACAAGATACGCGTTGCACAGATCAACACCAGAAGAAGCAAGCTTGCAACACTTGAAACAATCAATTACTGCAAAGAGCAATACATTGACATAATTCTCATGCAAGAACCATACACATCCAAAAACAAAATTCCCTACATACCACTCAACGTTCACACAATTCAGGACGCAATCAAACCATGGCAGCAATAATTAACCTAAACAGAAATCTAACAATCACCAAAATAGCACAATTTTGTGACACACACATAAATTGTGCTCAAATATCTTCCGAGCATGGTTCTTGGATCCTAATAAATAGTTATTTTCAATTCAGCCATGACATAGACCCATATTTGGAAAAAATCGATCTGATCTGCAATGCGTACTAAAACTATAAGATCATAATCACAGCTGATACGAACTCCTCCTCTCCGTGGTGGTACAGCCAAGAAACCGACACCAAGGGGGTAGCCATGGAGGAATTCATTTCTGAGCACAACCTACAAGTCGAAAATCAGCCAGATAATCCCCCCACCTACAGGGGAAGGGCGGGAGCCTCAAGCAACATTGATCTAACACTCACGAATGCAAGGGCCTTGGGCGATGTCCAAAACTGGAAAGTTATAGATCTCGCCACAACAAGTGACCACAACTTAATACTATTCGACTTAATCTACAGGCAACATCAGCTTGAACAGACAAACCAGGAGAACATATTGAACTGGAGAAAAATCGATCATCAAAAATTCCTAGAAAAGCTCATTATCCCTGAACAATTGGACCAACAAAAATCACTCAACACGCTCGCAGAGGAACTCTCTGCAAACATCAGACAAGCAATTGAAAATTCATCACCCAGAAATAACCAAAGGAAAATGAAGAGGAAGCCATGGCCAAAGAAATTAACCAACCTTAAGAAACAAATGCAAAAAGCCAGGAAACTATATCAAAAATCCATCATCGCACAATACAGAAATGCCAACCTCCAGATTTACCGTGCCAAAAAAAAGCAATACGAAACCGAGCTACTAAATTATAAGACACAACAATGGAATATCTTCATCGAAAAACGTCTGGAATTAAATAAATGGGGCACCCCGTATAAAATCGCTACCGGCAAAATAAAAAAACCACAAACCATTTCCACCTTAATTAATGACGAGAACAACACGAATATGACAAAGGACTTGGAAGAAACCATCAACTTCTTAATGAAGAATCTCATACCAGACGACAAACCTGAAAACGACAGCGAGGAAAACAAGGATACAAGAAAAATCTATCACCAGCCATATCCAGAATCACCAATATTACCTTTCACTACCCAGGAAGTAGAAAACGAAATAAGCAGCATGAAAATGAAGAAGTCCCCGGGACCAGACGGAATTCCTGTGGAAATAATACAAGAAATCACCCCAGTACTTACGCCTTACATTACTCAACTATTTAATGAGTGCCTTGTTCAGAAGATATTCCCAGAAACCTGGAAGGAAGCAAACTTAATAATCATCAAGAAACATCCAAATAAAGATGAAACCAGGGTCAATTCATACAGACCAATATGCCTTCTCAACGTTTTGTGAAAACTCTTCGAGAAACTTATCCTAAAAAGACTCAAAGAATTTCGCCTGCTCAAACCCATATCAGGGATACAATTTGGGTTCACGAAAGGTAAATGCACTGACGATGCATTACGCCTGCTATCGTCTACAACACAAAACACTCCAAACAAGTACATGGTTGGAATCATGGTGGACATCGCCGGGGCATTTGACAACTTGTGGTGGTCCAGCCTTTTTCAAACACTTAAAAATATGAACTGCCCAGGTACACTCTTCCTACTTCTGAAAAGTTATTTCTCTAACAGAAAAATTAGCATCAAATATCCGGATCTACAAATGAGTAAGATCACGTCAAAAGGTTGTCCTCAGGGTTCCATTCTGGGACCCGAGCTTTGGAATACTAACTTGGAGCCTGCGCTTATGAAACTACAAGACCATCCAGACATAGACCAGATCATAGCTTATGCGGATGACATTATCATGCTCACTTCCGGTAACTCAAGAAGGGAAATCGAAGATAAAGCATCCACTGCAATCAATATGCTATCCAATTGGTGTGATCATGCTAAACTCAAAATAGCTTCGGAAAAGACTCATTATATTATCCTTAAGGGGAAGTTACAAAGAAACCCTCAAATCAAACTCAGAGAAAGAAATTTAAAAAGAGTAAGAGAAGCTAAATACCTTGGCATTACTCTTCAAGAGAAGATGTTTTTTAACAGACACATAGCCCTGGCAACAACCCAGGCCGAAACAACTATAAACAGTCTAGCCACATTGAGTTCAGCAAACTACAACCTTCCACTATCACACATAAAAACATATCTCATTACCATATATAATTCTATTATTTCCTATGGCTCGCCCCTGTGGGCCATGGAAACCAGTAAACAGTACATTAAAAACAGATTGAGATCTTCACAACGCAAAGTGATACTTCGCCTAACGGGTGCATTCAGAACAACCTCAACCCTGGCTCTTCTCATGATTGCGGGCCTACAGCCTATTGAAATCGTTATTAAAACTAGAGCATCAAAGTATTACTTTAGAAATGGACAAGCGGACGAAATCTATAAACTAATTGGAATACGCCCTGCCACGGTACCAGAAATTTACGACCACTTGTTTAGCGTATGGCAACAGGAATGGACACAAGCTACGCAAGGAAGGAGACTTCACAGCTTCCTTCCAAACATAAAAGAACGACTTTCGATGGACCATTTCCATCCCACGAGAGGTCTCATACATTTCCTAACGGGACACGGTCCCTACGGTCAACACCTAAATAAGCACAACCTCAGACAGACTGATAAATGCCTGAAATGTAAAACCGAGACGGACACACCGGAACATAAAGCCTTCTTTTGCCAGACATCAAACAAACAAATCGAAGATTTAAGACAAAAGCTACCAAACTTCAACACGTACCAGTTAATAAGAAATCCCGAGCACTTTACGTCACTAAACGACTTAACAAACCTGGTGTCGAAAGAGGAACATTCCCTCTTCAAATCCGGCATCACTCACCTCCCCATTCAACCCCTACCTCCGGAATGTAATATACCCCCCAGAAGATCACAAAGAATCCACCTTCGACAAACTCAACAACAGGACATCCCTCCTTAGGACTAAGATCACCAAGAGGATAATGAAGCAGAACCTCCCACAGGAACATCAAGAAGGAGACACTAATACAGAAGACAGTGATACGCCAAAACGAAAAAAGGTTACGTCTCCCCGGAGAAAGGCAAAGGATAACACTGCAAGGACTCGACCTAGGAACCAACCGAATTTAACCAAGATTCTTCTTTTTCGTTTCTTTCTTAAATTGTAATCTTACACCCCCTTCTTTATTCTCGTTACTAAACACACTGCAAACTTCTCTCACTGATTCTTGACAATTCTCTATATTTCCACTACCGAACGTACTAATGTACCCGATACTTCCCAGGAAATCCCTCCCTACTTCTTCCCTTCCTGATGATGTCCCGGGTACCAACCGTCGTACCGATGTTCATCCCAGTCCGACCAACTCTTGCTGGTCTCCCGCAAGTCTCCTTGCATCAGGTACCACTCGTTCTTTCATATCTCTTCCTACTATTAATACGTACATCTCAAAGCCAATAATACTCTCACTATCTCAAACATAACATACTAGAACATAGACCCTGCTTAACATTCATAGAATCGTGTTAATGTCCATTCCTCATCTCATCCATCAACACTAATGCACACGACACACAATAAAACTTATCCTAAGAAAACATTACCCACCCAATTACACACTTATGTAATTTCGTATCTGTGATCATAAATAATATTAATGTTAAACACTAACACTTATTTACTTCCTACTATTTCTAACCTTCATCTTAATCTTCTTACCTTGTAGAATGATGTGAAACCAACTTTGTTCAGGAAAACCGAACAAATTTGGTTCTTCACACTGGGACATTCTTGCCAATGTCACAGTGAATTATTGTAATTAAAAAAATAATGGAAATCAAGGATGAATCAAAGAAAAGCGGGGGAATCCGTAAAAAATTCACGGAACTGACTCCCTGGGTTAATTTTCAGGTACCAGGGCATAAGCACATACCTCCGAAAGTAGCTTGACTACTTTTATCCGTATACATAAAAAAAAAAAAATAATTATCGTTCTATGTAACCATATCTTGTATACTGTTTAGGAAATAAAATTCTTTGTATTATAAAAATCTGTGTATAGAGTGGGTTTAAAGCAACAATGACAACCAAACAAATATAAATAAACATACTTTGACACAGTTATGATGCCAGTGAGTGCTCAGGCACAATTTATGTCTTAGGGCCTCCCCGATGGCACAGTAGTAGCGTCATTGGCTTGTAATCAAGGATCCCAAGTTCGATACCTGGTGGAGGCACATAGTGGTTCAAATCCCACTTTAAACTGTAGGTCAAGTCCCGATTAGACTTACTGTGCATAAAGTGAACTTAAAACACCAAATCAACCAACCAACCAAGCAATTCATGTCAGCATTGAAGTCCAAAAATTACACATACATTACATGGTTATGGTTATTATGAAAAGAACATTTTTTCATAAAATACATCCTTTATTATTATTATTTTTTTTTGTTTAGATACACTTTTTTCTGTAGTTCAGAAGAACTCCATTGCAGGTTCTGCAATATACCCTCATGTTGGAGTGGAATAACATTCAGTTCCTTCCTGTAAAGGAAATACGGTCATGTGTAACATCAATTCGGAATTAACATTCTAGTCAGAACTTCCATTTAAAGAAAAATATTTTGCATCAGTAAAATAACAACCCAGATTTTTTTAACTTCTCGTTCTCACATACCAAATATTCTTAACTTCAATTTTATTTCTAAAACATATTGTGTGTGATAAGATAATATCTGCAAAAGAATACCTATGCCACACTAGGGCTTCTAACCAAAGATGACTTTCATCAACAAATAAGACCAACTATCATCACAGAAAGAATACTCCAGCTTCCTTCATGGTAAAGTAGTTATCACAACATGCTATGGCGCCAGGGGTTCCAGACCGAAGCCTGGCACAGGTGTTTTTGAGTGTCCATTCATCAATTTCAGCACCCCCATCTTTGCGATTAGTCAAAAATGGCAGAAATACAAAGTAAAATAAGCCAATTCAATCGATCAACAATCAGGAACATTGCACAAATTTGCAAGACATTTAATTTGAAAATAAAAATGTTCCAACAATGTGAAAAGTTATCGATAAGTTATCGGAAAATTGAGGTTTGACCAATGTCTGAAAATGAAATTTTGGCATTCTGGGTTATGCAACAACCTACTGCATAACATGCCAAGCTTTCTTGTGAGATTATAGAGTTGCATAAAAGCCAGCTTTTTGAATTGGCGTTTTTTTTCTCTCGATAAAAAGCAGGCTTTTTTGAAGAAGAAAAACATCAGAAATGTTGTCTTTTTACCAATTGCAGCTAAACTATTTCACTTGGAAGTTACTGTTATGAGTTTACAGGTTTGTAGTCACATGTTTTACAACTTGCTACAAAAATGTTCATGATGCGGCAGCCAAGAGACATATATTGGCCAATCTCAGTGGGCACATATTGCATAGTGGTTCAGCTAGCTTACCGAGGAAGGGGGGGGGGGTTGCAGTCCAACCACCTCTATTTTTTAGATTTTTCAACTGTTTGAAAATAAATTACATGGTTCCCTGGAACGTTCCCAATATTTCTGTATTACTTCTGCTCATAAAACATAAATGTAATGTAATTAGGTGGCAAAACGCACTTGGTGGACATATCATGTGCCATCTTTGAATGCGTCTCATTCGAGATACTCATGCCAGTAACAGTGTACAATTAGTTGGTAATGATGGTAATTATTATAATAATTATATTTAATAAACAACTGCACTTCTACACTTCTACAAACAAAAAATCATTAATAAAAATGTCATGGATTTTGAGAGTTTTAGTGAATGATAAAATATATGTGACACACTCATGCAATAATTGGTTATTTTTTATTAATGATAGTAATACCTGTAATTAATATAATTTATAAATACCTACCCATATATAATCAGCAAAGGAAGCAGTGATTCAATAATAAAATGGTTCCTTGAATTTTAGTGTGGGCCTGAGAACCATCCCCCGGTATGTAAGTTTGTTGTACGGCACAAGTAATCTAGGGTTAAAACTAAACGTGTAGTGCTGATGAGCACATCTGACCATGAAATGGACTTAAAACAAGCTCTTACATGTTTTTGTCTCAATTTAAATGTTGATGTCATAAAATATGAAAGAAATGTTAATATCAAAATATTCAATGTTTCGTGACAATTAAAAATCTTTACTGTTCACAACACATATGTACATGTTACATGAATGTAACTGAGTTTTGAGACTGAAACAACACGTGGCTCTTGGAATCCAAACCTTAAAAGTAAATGCATCCTTTCAAAGTGAAGTATCATAAGCTGCAAGTGCTGCTTGTCACTTGGCCTGTACCATTTTCTCAGGGAACGTTCACACAGAAGCAGCAAATGGCATGTGTCACTTGTAAGCAGACCCTAAGTGATACATCCAACCTTTTGAATAGAAGTGCGACAACGAGCTAAACATGTCACTTGCATGTTGCTCAGACTATACTGTTTTCTCAATGGCATGCATCGTGTCGCTTTGGTCTGTTGTTCTTGCATTCATGATGAATATTTTGCTTCATACTGAAGGAGACTATGTTGCTTGTTATATGCGACTTCAGTCTGAAAGCTCCTTGAATAGCACGCATGATGTCGCCTTGGTCTTGTTTATGCATGTGTGGTGGATGCTGGCTTGGATTGAAGGGGCTCTTGTAACTTCAATGGGACACCCCCACTGCAATGCGTTGCTTCGGTCTGAATAATCTTTCTCTATACTTAACAAGATTATTAGCTACTTCATCCGAGATTAAGATTTACTTTAGCCTGCAAATCAGAGAGAACAAATTGCAAGTACTGTTGTTGGAAAAAGGCAGGCTTCTTATATAAGGTACCTTTCATAATCATAAATGGACCTCTGGAGTGGAATAAAGTAAATGCTCTTGCCATGTAATAAGAAGGGGTCTGAGGTTCAATCCTCAATGGAGGCAGAGTGCTTCGGATTAATTTCAAACTGTAGGTCCAGTCCCGATCTCAATTTTTTTTGCCATTTGCGGTCAGTCTTATTTGCTTCTGCTTCAGTTTTAATGCCAGTGCATTTCAACAAAAGGTCCATTGCACACAGGGGTTGACAACTAATTTAAATCTAATATCATATTTCACAACAAGTCTATACATAATTGAACTATTTATTACTCTTTATGATTATACCATAGTTGATATATTAATATTGAATATTCATTAAGAGTGCATGTTAATTTACACAAACTTTAAAGATCAGAAATGTATTTATGAATGAAATTCTTGGGATCAGGGCATCGACTTATAAGAAATAAATTTACTGGGTGTGATATCAAAGGTGAGAACCACTGCAACAAGTAGCAAAATTACATCACTAGTTGCTCCGTGTCCAGGTTTAGCCGCCATTTAACCAAATTATACATTATGTACTGGAAAGCCAGAATACAAATGTATTTTACTGAACACAAACTTTAATGTAAAGAGATTTCATACTAGATTCTCAAAAGGTAGAGCGGGATATTATTTTTTGCTTCATGTAAATGATCATATATCAAATTCAAGCACTGAAAATCATATCATACTATTAGGTTCTATTAAAAACACATACAAAACTACTCTAGTTATGTGAATATGTTTATACTACATAGATATATTTAATAAGCCTACCGAAATATGAAGATAACACTCAGAAAGAGCAGCCCATTCAAAGAAGCCAGCTTTTTTGAAAACACTGTTTATATCTAGCTACGAATTTCATATTGTAAATTGTATTTTATATTTAGAAATGAGTGCCTATTTTACAGTAGGGAGATATACGAAAAGTACTGCCAACTCCTGTCTTTTCATTGATTTGAGACACTTTTGTGAATAAATCTCAACCAAAAAAGCCAAGGAGAGAAAAAAAACTTGTTTCCCCCCAAAAAAGCCAGTTTTTTCCGACCACTTCCAACTCTATGAGATTATAAACCAAACATGGAATGACAGTTATTCTATACATTTATATCAAAACTTTTACAGCAATTCCTTCAATCAAACATCTCAAACTCACTGTGCCACATCTAAGTGGGAATAGAGACTTCTTTTTCTAATGTCTGTGCTTTAAGAATACAATAGGCACAATTTTGGAAAGGGAGAAAAGAAATGAATTATGAGCTCTGTATGTTTGTACAATTTCTCAAAGAACCAAAACCACTGTTGGAAAAAATTCTGCATCTGACATAAAAAATGATAACACGAACACTTTATTGCCTCCCTGATGGCATAGTGGTAACGTCGTTGCCTTGTAATTAAGGGGTCCCAGGTTCAATCTCTGGTGGCACCTAGCAGTTCGGTTCCCACTTCAAACTGTAGGTCTAGACCCGATTAGCATATCTGTGCATAAAGTGAACTTAAACAAAAAACACTTCAAACTGCAACGAACATTTTCTTAAGCTGTGCGAAAGGCACACAAAAGCACAAACAGGAATAATCATAGGTAAATATATGTCTGCTATGTAATTTAACCAACGTTTTCAAGGCTGATTTGGAAAAGAAATTTGCATTTCATTGTCTCTGGATTCTGAGTTTGAAGTGGAAAATGTTAGCTGGGGATGTTCGATAGAGCCTTGGGGTTAGTTGAGGAGATTTTCATGTAGTTTAACATGGTGACAATGAGACAACTAGGGCGGAGGAGTGCTTTGCAAAACTCTTGCTACCTGCACCCGCAGTCCCTACCTTTGAACACCGGCAGGATAGCCAAAAGAAAAACTAAGCTACTGGATGTTTATGCTTGCCATATGGGGGAAAAAAGCTTTACCAAGTGTTCTTACTATATATGCCTTTAGCAAGCTGTCTGGTGGGAGGAACAATGGCTGATGGGAGCAATGGCAGATATCTATATCTTGCTGATGCCAATGTTATCAATGTAAATCAAGGAGAATGTGATGGTAGATTACACTTTAAACCTAGCAAATATCTAATTCGTGGTTATGTTTCTGTAACAGTGTAAAAATGTTAATCTGAATCAGTGTATTGATTTTTATGATTTTTGTGAGTAAAAAATGCAAATTATCCCAGTTTCCATTACATCATTATAACTTACTTGTTTTGTTTGATGTTTCCGAGTTTGACCCACACACGCCACGCCACTTCTGCCATATTAGACACAGCTTGCTCTAGCATTTGGCCAGTGTTGGTGAACAGTTCCTAAAAGAAGAAATTTTATGAATTAAATCAGTAGTAATTTATTTATATTTAAATTGGATTCCTGATGTGGATGAGTAGCCAAAAAAGCCCAAACATAACCATTACATGTAACAGTCAACAGTAACAGTCAGTAATGAACTGACCGGATTATTTTGATGGGTGACTGATAGTGGAATTAATGTAGAGTATAAAAAGGGTAGTGGTGGAACCTACCCCACATCCAAGGTTGGAGTTCATGTTTCATTTCCCCCATAACATTGCAATTGAACATTCATCCTCTCCCCCCCCCCCCACTGCTGCCAGCCCTGGGACTATTATTACCATTACCGCAAATTACTTTTCCCCCACAATTTTATAATGGAAAATTATTTATCCTTGTAGCATTTTAAAATAGTAGGATTCAATTGTCAGGAATGGCACAGCAGCATTTATCAATCGTAGCACCCTTTTGATGGACTTTCAATTCATCCAGGACTAAAATTGTTGCTCGAGAATAAGAACTATATTAGGTGTGTTTTTTTAATTATTTTTTTATAAGAGGCATGTTTCTGGCTATGATGTTTATATAACTACCATTCAGTATCACTAAGGTCCACCTAACTAGCACATTCATATTTTCATTTAGTTGACAACCCCCAACCCCTTTCATAGAAAAATTCCTGGGTGCACCTATTCTCGCACATATGTTTAAAACAAATAAAACTTGATGAATTTTTTGAGTTTTTTCTAAACAGTTGAGGTTTGGCTCTCAAAATATATATCACAAAAAATAAAAACAGGTACTGCCTGACACAATGAAAGGAAAACATGCATTCTCTGCTTACAAGTGATAAGCCTAACTGAGTAACTTAACGACTGGTGCAATTAAAGAATAAATAAAATTAGGAATCAAATTTGCCACAGAAAAAAATACCCATGTGGTGAATAGTGGTGAAAATATTGGAAAAGTTTACTAAATATCTAGTGATATGGTCATTCCAAATTTTTAGAGAGTGGTGCTTACTTAATACATGCAAATAACTGCCTAACCTGATAAGCAGCATGGAAACTAAAAATACAACACAATCTCTTATGAATTAATGTGTGTCTCCTAAAAAACATTCCTCATATTACAATGAAAAAAGACCAGATTAAAAAAAATAATAATAAAAGCATTAGCTTCACCACCTGGCACAGTTGGTCACTGTAATAGGAACAACTGAAGATGACCGGACCCCTCTCCGATTTTCTTCATATTTGGCATACTCACTAATTGAAGCCTCGTAATCACGAATCTGAAGTTAAAAGTTGTCGGGAAACGTCTAGAAATTGCAAAATAAGTGAAAATAAGGCGTTAGTTTTTGGAATGGAAACAGTCGATTACTGCGAAATTTTTGGTTTCACAAGCAAATATTCCTGATACTACCACGATACCAAATTTTAACTATGTTTGCCTAACCTAACTACACGTCATTGGTTCGTGGGGCTAGCGTCAATGGTTCGCAATTATTTTGCAATTTCTAGATCCTGATACTACCACGACATGAAATTTTAACTATGTTTGTCTAACCTAACCACACGTCAATGGTTCGTGGGGCCAGCGTCAATGGTCCGTGGGGCTAGCGTCAATGGTTCGCAAATATTTTGCAATTTCTAGACGATTCAGACAAATTTTAACTACAGATTCGTCATTAGCAGGCCTCAATTAGTAAGTATGCCAAATATGAAGAAAATTGGAGAGGGGTCCGGTCATCTTCAGTCATAGCCTGTAATAATATACATGTAACCAGTTGCAGCACTGTGACACTACTGCAAGTCATGGCATGCTGTATCTTTCAGAGGTCTATGGTAGCCAGTACCATGTCTGTTTTGTCTATAATTGTATACTTAAATGTAAACAGAATTTTGATTAAGAGTGTCATGTACATTTTGTGTTATCAACGACTAATTTCATTCTTGCCACCAAAGGAGCTGAAGTAAGAAGAATCGAGATTCAAAAATAATTTAAAATTTTACTTCGTGCATGTTGTAGATCCCATCCATATTTAAAACAAAGTCTGATTGCATAAGTTTGCAAGAATGTGACAATTATTTTTTTTGCAAGCAATGTAATCAAAAATAGAGTTGGGAAAAACAGCTTGGAGACATGTTTGGGCCTTTTATACAGTATGTATAAACCTGACCTGCCTAACCTACTGACGTATGCATCTAATAGCAGAAATAATCTAAACTTGACTTTCCTATACTATTCACATATTTATTTCTGCTATAGATAGGATGCACATGTGAGTAGGTTAGGCAGCTCAGGTTTATGCACACAAAAAGGCAAAAAAGGTTTTTTGTTACATGTCAGCACATATCTCCAAGCTGGCATAGCTGTTGCTAAATACTCATCTAGCCACAGTGTGTAAAATTAAAAAAAAACATCATGACAATGGTGCTGCCCTCAATTTACACATTGTAACAATATCACAGAATGAATTAGTTGAAACGTGAATATTTTTAGATAAGAGGCTGGGAACGTATCAACTTATATGGTACAAGGTATTCTACACCTCTTCACTATACACAGGAAAGTTAGAAAATTTTCTTTTTCAAAGAATAGGGTAAGTGTTGTGCAAAATTTAGGCGGGGGGGGGGGTTATACTGTAAATGCAAAAGGTGTATATTTAGGCCACAGCTACTTCACCAGGTGATGAGAATAGCATATGGAATTGCTATCACAACGGCCCTAAACCTGGCCTGCCAAACTTAACAAATGCATTTAGGAATGTAATCCTCCTTCATACCTACATCACGGGCATTGTAAAGTATTTACGGAAGGAATTTAATGCTAACAGCCCTAAATTTGAGCTACCTAACCTACCAATGATAGCATTTAGGTCTGTAATAATTATTCATACCAACGTCAAGTGACATTAGCAGCAGCAGTCCACAACGGAACACTTTGCAGTATTATTCCAGCACATGGCTAAAACATTTCATTCTTCCACGTTATTTTATTTGTGTGCACTGGAAATGTTCACTGCAATAGTGGTACGCTTGGCCCTCTGTTCCCCCAAAAGAAAGTGAAATATCTTGCATTGATTATGAAGATTTTGTTGTTTATGAACGTTTTCAGCTGATTTTAGCTCTCGGAAATGTGTTATTGTGAAGTAGGCATGTGCCGAAGCCGATTACAGATGTATGAAAATCGGACGAAATTGACACATCGGCATCGGTATCGGAATCAGCAAAATTCTGATATTTAAACCGGTACAGATTATACTAGAGTTTTACCTTCTAATAAGTTTTATATTCTAGTTTTGTAAGATTTATTGAAAATTTGGTTATGATTCGTCATTATTGTAGAGTCTTTGTAATAAAATTATTGCAAACTCTCATTCAGAGGATCAACCTAACTATAAATCGGAAATAAAACAGTACATTGCTGAACCAGGAACTGCTGTTGTATTGTAAATTCAAAAATGAGTATTCAAACCTGAGGGAGATGGTAGCTAAGGGTTAATGTGTGTCTTGATTAACATGATTTATTCCAACTATGGTGCCTTAGAAATGTTACTTTATTTTAATTCATGAATCCTAGCAACAAAACAAATTATTCTGATAGAGAAACAATTTTTATGACAAAAATATGTTTTAGTTTACAAACAGAAGTAACAATTATAAGCTTATGCTTGTATGTGTATTGGCGTCTCTAGTATCCAAGTATATTGTTTCAATGACAATAATATTGGGCCTCCTGATGGCGCATTGGTGTGTCATCGCCTTGTAATCAAGGGCTCCCGGGTTCGATACCCGGTGGAGGCACACAGTGATTCGGATCCCACTTTAAACTGTAGGCCCAGTCCCCATTAGCCTTACTGTGCATAAAGTGGACTTAAAACACCAAATCAATCAATGATAATATTATCATTTTATGAAGCCAGACATCTCAGCCGGGACATGGATGTTCTTTGTAGTGTTCCTTAATCAATTTTATCATATCAACATCCTCATCTTCATGATTAGCCAAAAGTGACAGAAATGTGAAGTAAAATAAAGCAAAAAAAAAAAAAAGAACATAACACCGTCTAGTAAACAAAAGTTTCAAGGTTCGATTCCTTGAAAGGATGCATGGTGGTTGAGATATAACTTTTAATTGAAGATCCAGTATAATTTGCTCTATGTGTGTGTGTGTGTGTGTAAAATCAGCTTAAAAGAACAAAGAATATGTCGCATTTCATAATGCATTGAAAACTCACATGTAATAAAAAATTTAGGAATTCTTGCAATGTTGAAAAAATGAAGTTTTGATAATGTCACACCTCTGGAATACACTGCAAATTCAGTCGTAGCCAGAAATTTATTTTTGTGTGTGCTTGTGTTAAAAAAATAGTTTTGGAGTAATGGAATTTGAATTGATGCCACGAATCTATTTTATCCCACCATTTTCTATTTCAGAGAAATGAAGCTGAAAGCTCACATACACACAACAGGAAGTGATAAAAGAGCCTGACTAAAGACTGAATGAATACTTGATCTGTAGACATGAGAAATATAAATGATGAGTTGAAACTACACATGTGGTATTTTTCTTTTATGCCTACCTATTACAAGCTACGGGTGAAATTTATTAACTGGAAATTTCTTATAAAATGAACGAACGCTGCATCTACAACGCTACATCCACTTTCACTTTAATTAAACTACAATAATCTGTTCACAACCCCAGGCTGCAAATGTAGTAAAGTCTTGTCCAATATAATTTTGGGGGAAGTGCATTGCTGGATTTGGGTGTAAACACAAAATGAGTATATTTAACTAGAAATTCACTTTCCCTTTGATGAGATATTTATCCATACTTCTCCTGTTCATTAGTCCATATTTTTTGCTTATTTCTTTTAAAAATAGTTCAAGTATTTTCCATGTTTTTAGTTATTTTATTTCCTGCAGAAAATTTATGTATTTTAATTGCAGAGAATTATTTAGTTTGATCTGTACATAAGAATTACAAAATAGTTCGTATATGGTTCGTGTACATTGAATGGAACTGAATTTAGTTTTAGACAGGTTTTTTTTTTTTTTTTTTTTTTTTTACTTCTTTGCATTTTTCTTAATGTTACTCATTTTATCAAATAGTAGTTATGTCAATTTTACATGTGTTATTTGTTCTTAGATTTGGAAATATTGGTTAAAAATGTGACTACTTGGTTCTGTGGGGGGAATATTTGGTTGGATTTCCACCACCACCTCTTAACCTATGTAGCGATTTCCAGTAAATAACTACGTTTATTATCTAAAATTACCAAAAATCCTACAAGTTTCATCTCTGCATTTTTGATGTAAAACGCTCACGTATTACAAGAAAACTTGTGTAATTCTAAAATTCACGATGTGTGGCAGCACCTGTTCTGCCATTCTCGGCAGTTTCTGGTATCACACGATTAGTGGTAAGTGCAAGACAGCAGTTGCAAGACGGCGAGTGCCAGAGTGTAGTAACAGCAGGGCAGGCGAACACAGGGGTAGGTCACTTGTTCTGGCTTTCAACCGGTCTGCCCGGGTGCTAATCACGCATCACCTTGATGCGGAAACAACAGTTGCTCCGGCAAAATTCGAATTGTGGCTCGCGTATACTTGGCCCGTTTCGGCAAGTGCGATGCCTGGAGAAAACGTTCACGTAATTGAAAGTATCGTCAACGAACTATAATACTGCAATTATTGGCGATATTACGTGGAATGAACGAGTACGCTTACGATTGGGGGCAAAGTTGGAAATTCACACCCACGTTTCTTGGACTACATAAGTATTCGTGAAGCTGCCGTGGAAGGAAGGAGAAACGTTGGTGCAAATTACGAGAACATCATTTGAGCTGCAGTACTAAGGTATGAAACTTAATTTCTTGACAAAAGTGTGGCCATTGTACTTAGTGTTGCAAGTGGTTCATATTACGAATTTAACAGTGCTAACCAGTGATTTTGGTGAAGGTGTATAAGTGCTTCAATTCTACATTTCACATGTAATTGGTAATTCTTGCGCTGAGAAAAAGTAACAGCATAGAAAAGTTAGGTAATAGAAGTGGAAGCTACATTTAAACCTCTGCGCTTTGAAATTGCATTTCCATCGGTGGCCAGTAGATGGCGCGGCCGTCTTCTTTTGCTGCTCGCAGTAAATAGGGGGGAGATTCATTGTCCCACTGGAGTGTACTTCACCACAGAAAGGACAGGGGTGGGTTGTGAAACAGGTTTTCTGAAAACGAGGGGGGAATATATGTCTTTTTCTGATTTCATGCAGTTCGTGAATTTACGGAATGAGGACTTTGCCAGGCAGCTACATACCCTACCAGGGCGCGATATCATTGAAGATTGATTTGGGGGGGGGGGGGGGGGCAAGAAGATTGTGGTCTACACAGACATACACAAACTATACATATACATTATGTACGTGCATGAAACTTTTCAAATTTTCTACCAAGCAACTGAGAAGAAAGAGCCTATATGATTAATATTTATAATGTTATTAAATATAAAAGTAAATTACTAAACATGTAAAAATACATTAGTATTTAATACATATAAGGGAATTTATTATATATTGTTTATGTATCAGATATTTATAACTGCCTTCTCGATTGCGCCGTGAATACGTTTTCGCCTTGCAATCAAGGAGTCCCGGGTTCGATACCTGGTGGAGGCACATAGTGGTTCGGATCCCACTTTAAACTATCGTTTGATTGACTTGTTATTGATTTTTAGTTTTGGTTATTATGTATAGGTTTTCTACCTACCTGTGGGTGATCGCGGCGATAGGGTTGAAATAAAACATTATCTCTTATGCCTTTAGAATCGGTTTGGATGGAAGGGGGAAGGGTGCGTGGTATTCGCATTAACACAAGGTTAGTCGAGCAACTGTGCAGAATAAGGTTGACTAACAATGGCAGTGAGCCAAAGTATCCAAAGTAAACATATATTGCTTAAATATGTCTGCATTATACAGTGACTCAACTACAGGGAGGACAGGGGCTAATGCGAGCAATTACCTCTTCGATTTCAAATTTTATGCAAATAAAAATTCATTTTGTAAAATTTTCTTGCTTGTTTCGCTCACATTATCTGCTATTCTTGTTTTCATCAAGTTCAGAGGGGCGGCGGGAGCCAACCATTGGGCACGAATGATCTAAAAAAAAGTTGTAAAAGAGAAAATGCCATGGCGTCCAGGAAAATTAATTGCGCACTAATAAATCAATATTGTTTTCAATTGCACAAATTGGATCTAAAAATTTTTGAGGTATCTATCTGCATTTTTCCGGACCTTCTCATCGGACTAAAATGTATGATATAAAGTAATCCCCTCACATTAGCCTTCTAATATTAATTGTAACTAATGTATTCAACAATGTACTCATTTCTGTTTTGGGGGTTGAACTGGACCTCTAGATTTCCAGTGTTAACCCAGCATTACAAGTTTAATTGGAATCTAGTAGAAGGAAATATGGCGGACTCCAGCTTTGAAAGATGGGTAATAGGGCGGTGATGGGACTTCTTTCACTGAAAATTCGTCACTCAATGAAAGTCGATCGGAAAGACTGAATTCCGAAAAGGATTTCAATTTTAATAATAATAATAATCCGTTGCGCAACAGCCCATGCAGGGCCTAGGCATACCTACCGACTGCCGATCTCCCTCCCACGCTTTCCTTCGTCACCTCTAAGCGTGGAGATCTTCAACCAGTATTGGAATAGTCGGGGGGTCAGCCCGACGTATCCCCAGCCGTTATAGTAGGTCTTCTCGACCGGATTACGCTCACTCACTCGGAGCTCCCCAATTTCCTCACGATGGTGGGTTGCCACCGGCCCTATACGTAGGCCGAATAAATTCCGACCAGAGCCGGATTCGAACCTACGCCGTCCCGCAGCGAACGATCTCAAGACGAGTGAACGCCTTAACCCGCTCGACTACGGAGGAGGACAATTTTAATAATAGTGGACATTATTAATAATAATTTCAACAATAGCATTTCTTTTCGATATATTTCATGAAACAAGACCTTTTTATATTAATAATAGATCATCAGTGCTGGAGTTGTGGGTGTGGAGAAGGAGTGCAGAGGGGTGCTTTTCCCCCAGTTATGTAAATTTCCATTAACCATCCCCTCCTGCTAAGATAATTTGCATAAGCATCCCCACTTCTTCATTGTCTCCATGCTGATCTACACAAAGACCCTCCTCGACCAAGAGGCCTCCCCGATGGCGCAGTGGTAGCGTCGTCGCCTTGTAATCAAGGGGTCCCGGGTTCGATACCCGGTGGAGGCACAAGTGGTTCGGATGCCACTTTAAACTGTAGGTCCAGTCCCGATTAGCCTTACTGTGCATAAAGTGGACTTAAAACACCAAAACAATCCAATCCTCTTCGACCAAGCATACCAGCTATAGGAGTATCCACTTCGAGCACTGTAGATCATAAAATAAAAACACACTGGAAAGAAGGAAATGTCCACAGAATTTCAATATGGAAGAAAAATGAACTTCACAAAATGCCCCCAAATAATGGTAACATTTAACCCATACGCTGTGAACCCTTAGGGCAAAGGGATAATTCGACTCCACAAAACTAACTGAGTTTTGGGATCACTTTGAAGTAACATGGAACAGGTGTAAACTATTTTAGAGTTTTTTTCAGCTCTTATTTGAATATAAAAAGGCTTAGAGCCATCTTGAAAATATTTGATGTGAAGTTACATTCAAATACCACACGTAAAATTAAAATTAGTGATAAAAGTTCATGATTTATCAAATTTAATTCTTTATATTGTGCAGCAACAAAGCAACGACTGGTTGAGAACTGGATCTTTCTATACTGGATTCATGCAAGAAATAATAAGTTATGTCAGCGTTTCGTTAAAAAATGCAACAAAAGTTTTTTAGTGCCTAAAAACCTATTTTGCTTGTTAGAACCTATTTTAGGTTCCACTGTTACCTGTGCAATACAAAGTGGTCTGATCTGTGTGGTCTTGCTCACTTTGGCGTCACTTCCATGCTTTGTGGCATTCACGCTTTGCAAACTAACATTTCAGCATTGAAGTTTGCACCACTCACTATATATTTGTTGTAAGATTTTCAGAATATAAGATGATCCTCACAGACAAAATTGCGGAGTTTTACTGTGGTTAACATGAAAACAGATTGGTGTCTAACTATACGGCGATGAGTGGATTTTAATAGCAAATTTCCAATGTTGAGTTCTGCCATCGCCGTAGGGTTAGGCAACACACATAACGTTATGCAAGATAGTGCATATTTCAGGATATATGTGTCCCATTTTCATTGCCGGTGACTATACCTAATCAGCAGTATTCAGAAATTTTGAACTATTTTAAGTTTTTTTTAACCTACTTCAGGATTTTTCGAGTCTAACTTAAGATTTTTAGGACCTATTTCAGGATTTTTAGAACCTATTTTAGGGTTTTTCGAACCTATTTTAGGATTTTTCGAGCCTAACTTAAGATTTTTAGGACCTATTTCAGGATTTTTAGAATCTAAAAATCCGAGGTCTAGTTATGAGATATGGGATTTTTCCTATAGATGTCCACCTGCGAGCAAGGAAGTTAATTCTGCATTTCGGAGGGGACACATATGTTAAGTTAGCCGGGCCCCTCTGGCCGAACCAGAACGCCCCTGCTTATTATCGAAGATGTCGTATCATATGTTACTGGAAACCGGATTTCTGTCTTGTAAATTAAATTATTTCATAAGCGGCACTTCCTGTTGAATTTCTAAGCTATATAAAATTTCAGAAGCAGAGAGAGAGAAAGAATATTGCGGGGATGGTTCTACACCTCGCCACACCCTGCATTGCCGGGCGGCTACTACGCCACTGTCTCTAATTATCATGATCAATTGAGCTTTCGTGGCTCCCTTCAGTAGCTGTTATGTCAATCTTCGCAGGTTTCAGATTCAAATCTTCTGTGGAAAAATAGCGACGCATTGGCTTCGAGGAGGAGGGGGGGGGTAACCTTGAGTTAGGACTCACTCACTGTCGTAATGTTCCCAAGTTTACGACCGCAACCATTACCCCGATGCCCAAACTGCTCGCGGATCTGATTCAGGTTTGGCCTGCTTTTGAAGGTCCTACAGGCATTTTCTTCCCCCAACTCTCGTGTTTACAATCCCGCCAGAGCCAGTTTCTCTGTGACGCAGGCCCGTAGCCAGGAATTTTTAGTAGGGGGGCGAAGTCAATCCTAGAGGTGACAAATTTTTAATATATTGTGTTGCATTGGAAGGTGCCCCCTCCCCCTCCTCCAAAAGTGATAAGTAACAGGAAAGGGATGATATCTTCAAACTCCAACGAACAAAAAAAGTTCGAGCAACATCAAATAACAATATTTCGATAATGACCTTTTCGGACTACCAAAGAATACAAAGATAAAGTTTAACATAAATAGGCTAATCGGGACTGTATCTACGTTATATTTACAGGTCAATAATGTTAATAGACGATTAATATGTACCAACAGCTTTGGGCTTCTCTGCAGAACTGATTAAGGAAGACGTTTATAAACCGTGCTTCATAATGTTTTCCTCTAGTTTCCAGTATGCAAGATTTTTACGCACAAAGGAATCTAACGAGAGTCCAAGAACACCATTGTGTTGTGTTAGGCAAGAAAAATAGAATTAATTAAATAATAATGGTTACATATTATCTACACTTTGATGAATTGTGTAAACATTTACATTTTTTTAGGCCTACTTGCTAAAACATTAAAATGGGTCCCTTACTCCACCATGGATTCTATTTGCTTCAAATGAAAGACTCTTGCATCACTTCAGACAATCTTTGCCTACGTTAACCATTTTGCAAAATATTGTGTTGACACCTGACAAACAAATAGGAATCCCTTGATTGATCAGCGACTTCTTGGATTACACTGTCATCATTAATATTTCATGTTTTATCAAGTTTTATCGAGGGAAATGCTGTATCCTCTTTACATTTTGAAAAATACCTTCCTTAATGACTATGGTACGAAACCGAAAGATATAAGGGGCCTCCTTCGCTTTACCCCCATTTCCGCGGCACGAAGTGTCTGAGCAGCTTATCGTCACCACTTTTTGAGCAGAAGAGTACAAACCCCAAATATCAGGGATTTTTATTCTGATACTAATTTTTACCAGTCACACAATGGCTTAAGATATATGAATAAAATTAGGAGAATCCACTACATAGCAGAAGAGTTGACATAATTATTTGTCAAAAAATTAGATTGTGCCTGAGGTAGGTTTAACAGACAACTTCTGCTACAAACACAATTTATTATTATAAATATAAGAAAATAAATAGAATGTAATTTGAGAGATTTTCAATCGTATTTATTTCACTGCAGCTTTTTTCTACTTGTCATTTTCTTGAACCTTTATTCATAAGGTGCCGCCTGATAACATTGACAACTTTCACAGTGTGTGTGCAGGACATCAAGGCAAGCAACTCTTCTCAGTCACTATTTGCGCCTCTAATTCATCTTTCGATGTTGCAAGAATCAAAATAGGCATCTTCTGTCCTTAATGGATGCAATCCCATTGTAAGCTTCGTAGTTGCAAATGTCATTTATTTTTACTGCCGTTTAAAATTCTGAGAGCAATATATAACATGCTATTGAAACGATATCATGCAAACAGTCAGGGTTAAAACTTAACTTTTCCTTTATAAAATGGATATCATAACACACACCTATGTTGCTTACCATATTTGATGCGTTTGCATAGAGAAATGATTCATAAGATTTGAAATTGATATTTACACTCCATAAGATGCTTAGTGTAACCCTATCGAACTACACATTTTATCGCTTTCTAACCGAAATAATAATTGTGAAACACTATCACATTTTCATCGTGTTTGATAATAATTTGAGCCAGTAAGCTGTCCTACATCTTTCACTAGCCGACCTACATGGTAGGATGGTTACATAACACACTGCGAAGCCAGGGGTTCCAGGTTCGAGCCTGAGCATGAGTCTTCTTTGTGAGCAGAGGCGAAACCACAATTTTTTATCTGGGGAGGGCGGTCAAGTACCATGAGAAACGTGCCAATAATAATAATAATAGTAATATAGTGGTGGTAATGGTAGTAATAATAGTAGCATTACAAGACGTTATTATCGTCGTAAATCATGCAAAAGGGGATCGAAGTCAGTGCTAAAGCATTTGTGTTTGAACAAATTATTTGAAATATTTTTCCAACACGTTCAATTTCATATTAGCTAATAATGGAAAACAAGCACACAAACCGTATTTTTCAAGGACAGAATAGTGACGAACATTATTATTTTGTACATATGACAAGTATAACTTTCATGTATACAACATATATTTTAAACATATGTAACATAGAGCGACATAAAATAAGAAAACACATATGCAACATGTTAACGCTAAATTGTGTACGTATTCAAAGTTTCTTTAATATATATATATATATATATATATATATATATATATATATATATATATATAATTTAAATACATTACATGAGTAGTGCTAACTTGTTGTTTCTAAGTCATACTTTGTAGGTATGCATTTGTAGCCTCTGTTTTTTACCAATCGAATATCAGTTTTTGACATAAGTAGTGGTATCAGCCCGGTTCTAAGCCCGAAAGTGAGGCTCGGTGAGGCTCGCCTTAATGGTTTGCTCTTGTAAGGCATAAGCCTCATTTTCTCGCAGTGTTGCCAACACCTTACTCGAAAAAATCACCAAGGTTTTTTTTGGTCTAACCTGGCCTAAAGCAAGGAGCTGGCAACCTTGCTTGAGGCTTCTTAATGGTTTGCTCTTGTAAGGCATAAGCTCTATTTTCTCGCAGTGTTGCCAATATTTTACTCGAAAAAAATCACCAAGGTTTTTTTCTTGGTCTAACCTAACCTAAAGCAAGGAGCTGGCAACCTTGCTTGAGGCTTGCCTTACAGTGCATAAAGCAAGGTTGCCAACCTACTGGTACTTTTACCATGGCCTTTTACAAAAAAGAGAGAGGAGAGAGAGAGAGAGGGAAGAGTTAAACAACCGACAGCTGCCAACACCCACCTACAGCTTTTTTTTTTCTTGGTCTAACCTAACCTAAAGCAAGGAGCTGGCAACTTTGCTTGAGGCTTGCCTTACAGTGCATAAAGCAATTTTTGCCAACCTACACACACTGGGCAAGGAGAGCCGGCAACAAACACGCACTGCCGTAAAAGAGAGAGAGATGGGTGGATGGCAACACAGTATGTGTGTGCGTGTGTGTGTATAATATGTAGCATTATTAACTAGAGTGTGTTGGCAACCCACTTACAACTAAAAAAAAAATAGAGATGCCAACGTTGCTGTAAGATGAAGAGAGAGAGAGAGATTTATGGCTGGCAACAGTGGTGAGCGAATGCGCCTTATTGTAAATTTTTTCCAAGTCCCAAAAAAAAGAAAAAAAAAAGAGAGGCCAATATTTATATATATCGTGACCTTTGTAAACCTCTCTCGGGGGAACGATGTGCCACACACGCGCACGCGCGTGCCTTTTATTATTTCCGTATTGTGACGTAAACAAACAAATAATAATTGTTGTTTTTTAGGATTCCTGGCCCCTATAACCTCGCCAGGGTGCGTGGTGCCCAACCAAAAAAAGTAAAAAGTTTTCTAACGGCTGCGGTTCTAGATAACCATACCTCTGTAGAGTTTCACGTGTTTTTTTCTTTCTCAAACTTCCATGAAACTCTACAGAGGACCTCCGTAATGCATGCAACGTGTACTAACGAGTCTAGTGTTATTTTGATGTTGTAATATTTTTGGATATAGAGTTTTATTGTGAGATATAGATAAAAATAATTATGTTTATTATAATATTTTCTTGATGAAGATGGAGAATGTATGTGTGTGTGTTACAAATAAGGTTGCATGCTTTTTTTTCTAGTGTGTGTGTATGTGTTTTTGATGTTTCAACAGCATCTGAAACGATAAAAAAAGAAAGAATTTTATTGTTAATTTTCTTGTGTAAAAACAACAACAAATTTTTTTGTGCAAATTTTCTGATTTGTCTCTCGTGCTATAGTGCAAAAAAAAGATATTGTAACTGATAACTAATAAAATTGACATTTGTAACTGATCTGAACTAGTGAAATTCGTATTGTGCTATTGTAACTGATTGTGCTAGTACAAAAAATTTCTTATTGTGCAAGAAAAGATGTTAAAAACTTGTTAAAACTGCTCTGTGACCCTCTCGTTCTTCACGTCGTAGGCGAAGGACTTCTCTGCAATCAGGATGACACTGCATAGGGTATCCTCGGGCAAGGCATCGTGGAACTCGCAGACGACCTTGATGTTGGTTCGATCGTTGACCACAACCTTCTTTCTCTTAGATGTGTTGATGACGGTCATGGGTCTCCATGCTTTGAATTCGCTGGGCGTGTAGTACATGTCCACGCTTCCCTCGGTCACGCGTTTGTAAGCCGAGAACGCTTCGTAAAGTTTGAGGTAATCGTTTTTGGTCACGTCGAGGTTGTAATTCTCGCGCGGGAACACTTCGTTCCTACCGTTCTTCAGATAAACATTCTTGATCTTGCAGTCGTCGAATTTGCTGGAATCTTTTTCCTGATTCTTGTCCCTCCCGGTCTGAAAGAGCACCACGACGAAATCTGGCATGTCGAACTGTATGTTGTTGAACTGCGTCGTCACGTCGAATTCCATGTGACTTCCCGACGCCACCTTCTGTACGCACTGGTAACCGTGAAAGTGAATCGGCACCTGCGGACTTTTCAAGATCTCCGCTTTGTACTTGAGGGCGTAGTTCGTTTCGTATTCCACCACAGGCATTCTCAACTCCATGCTCCGGATGACGCATTTCGCCGCTTCGGGTAAAGTGTTGGCTATCGGCGTGCCGTCGGCGTTCAAGTTGGTGTATCGCATCAGTGCGTTGTTGTCGTTGGCCGCTCTTCGAACGTGACCCTCAGTCCTCCCTTCCACATGATCTCCTTGTAGTCGGAGAAGAAACCAGGCAGCAGACGCATGGGAAAGAGCGCCGTGTGACTTCTCATCGATATTTTGGTCCCGGCTTCGAATCCCCCGGCCTGGTAGTACGCTGCGTCCGTTTTGGATAATTTCAACGTTCCCACTGCTGTCGACGTGATGCCTGGATAATCTATTCTGTCGATGACGGTGTTGTGTTTCCTCACCTCCACCTGCGAGAACAGGTGAGGCACGAAGTTGTCCACGAGTATCAAGTTTGCTGCTGCGGGAAACGCGTCTCCGCTTTCTTTCTTCACCACGTCGAATTGAAGGTAGAGGTCCGCTCTGTGAGGATGAACGAACCCGTCGCCTACGTCCACGTCGTATTCGATCTCCCTGTTCGCCTCGTTGAGATTGGCGAACGTGCGACGGTTGGGAGGGAAAGATTGCAATTCGTAACTTTCGATTTGCTCCATTTTACACGTATGGTTATTTATTATACGTTGATCTCCACGATGGCCGTCGTAGTGGCACCTGCGAAATCCACCACCTCTCCTTTCTCGTTCGTCACCACCAACTCTATGTCGTCTATGCGGTTGCGACATACTGGAAAATAGATCGGCGAAGAGGGCGTGTAGATGATCGGTTCCATGAACTCGGAACTTGGTTTGAAAGTGGCTATGATTCCCGTCTGCTTGTGACTTCCTAATCCGTCCGAAGATTTCGTGATCATGCCTTCGGCCACGTTGCAGTGCACGTTCAGAGTCTCTATGGCCAAGAATTTAGGAATGTTGGTTGCTACGTGCTTGATGCCAGCTTCGAGTTTGGTGTCGTTCTCGAAACCTAAAAGTTCTCCCATGGTGCCCAGGTCCACGGTCTCCGTCGCGGATAGGGTTTCCACTCTGTGAGTGACCGAATTTTGAGAAAGGTACGTGCCTTTGGGTAACTGAGCTTGCAAAGTGGAAAGATTGTATTGGCCTGGCGTGACGACGATGTGTTCGCTTCCGACGCTAATTTTGTTGTTGTGATGCGTGACGTTAGGTATGAGGTACATGCTGTAGAATGCACGCAGAGCCACGGATTTAGGATAGACGATGTCGTCGTGCAGCGTGAGTTTCAAGATTGAAGATTCGCTCTTGAGATGGAACACGCCCATCCTAGTGATGCTGTTTGAGGTTCCACAATGCTTTCTGGAAATCCTCGATCGTAGGGTTATTTATTTTAGAGAGAAACGCGAGCACGGAGAGGCAGAGATGACCGCAGTTCACGTCTCCGAAATTTTGAATGCGTTCGTCGTTGTAGTATATAGAGGTTTTGTTCGTTTTCAGATAATAAATTAAATTTGTAGGTGCAACACCTCCGAAAGAATCGAAAACGAATGCTTTATCATCATTTTTGTGGTAACATATCCAATGCGTGCCTGGATTTTCTTGACCGTCCAAGTTGACTACTCCGCATTCTCTTCTTTTAACGCTTGAAGGTAACGAGTCGGACATGAAAACTCCTCTGAAGTGTTTGATTTGTAACGGTCCGATCAGAGATTCAATGTCTCGGTTGGTGAGTGCTGTTGTTTCTTTTTTTTAAACTTTTTCATCACGCCCTTGCCCCCTTTCTTCTCCATGGCCAGGTTGTGACGTTTCTGTTCTTCCAATTCCGCTTTGTTCTTCTTCGAGTCGATGACGGTTTTCGCGATGGCGGCACTTCCGCCAGCCAAACTTCCAACGGCCCCCAATGCTGCCAGGATGGCCGGGATGCTGAATATGAAACCTCCGATCTTTTGCTGTTTCCGCGAACGCTGCAAGCGTCTCAATTGAGGTGTGCTGAGCAGCAATTTCATTCCGTGTCCTTTCGACAAGCAAGAACGTTTCTTCTCGCGTTGTTTCTTGGTGAGTAACCCATCAAGGGCACCTAGATTTTTTAGATTCGAATATGGTATCTGGTACACGACACCCTTGGGCTTCATGTTGATGCTCTATGTGTTATTTTTTCACGATATGTTATTTATATATAAATGTTCTGAGATTTTTTTTCAATGGATGTTATTTTATATATACTCCGCGTAGCCCCGTTACACAAATTCTATTACATGCTTTGTTTTCTTACCAAGAAGTTTCTTTGTCCCCTTGTACACAATTCGAGTTTTGTTCTCGATTAAGATAGTTAGCTTCTCGTCGGATAACATGATAGCGTATCAATCTGGTAAAAATAGACTGTATTGTCCGTTGAACAACAGACGCACCTTGGGACCATACTGGGTAGAAACGATTGAACCGGAAGTTATCGTGTAAGGTTTGTCGACTTCCAATTCCTGAATGTTTACATACTCGACTGATAAATTTAGCATTTGTTTTAATGCTTGGAGGTCACTCATTTTTTCACTCGTCATATCAAAGAAAAATTTTCAGGGTGTTAGAGAGAAATTTAATTTTTATTCACGATGTGTGTTATTTATATATATATTTTTTCACGAGATTTTTTTTGTATCGAATATTTTTTTAACAGAGGAAGAAAGTTCGTGCTTCCGAAAACGCGATGATGTGCGTGATGATTTCTTCCGTATCCTGCTTAGATTTTCTCCAATCATCGGTGTCCCGTCTTCTCCCCTGCCTCGCCTCGTACAGTTCGTCCAACCTCTTGTTCAATTTCTCCCCCGCGGCCGACAGAAGAGTGTCGAGATCACCGCACCTCATTCCACTGATCTCCCGAAGACGGTCCTTGAGAACTATTTCGCATCCCATGTGAAATGCTGGCGTCGTTTTAGCTATGATCACAAGTTTATTAACATCTCCGTTAACTACCTTTTTGAATATTTTAGATAGTACTTCGTGCGGCAAATCAGTTATGCAAGCCATGTTGTTTTTTACTGGATGTTATTTATATACCCCACCCCAATTTTTGTTTTGTGTTCATGGCGATGGTGGTACCCAGTGCGGCGACCCGTTCACGCAACGATGCGTCTCTGCTCACGAACCTTTCGAAAGCTGCATGTTCCAATTTTTTGTCTGCTTCGTGACGTGCGTCCAGATCCGTCAGCGTGGTGTTGTAGGCGATGTCGTGATCTTTGCATGCCGCGTCCAACGGATTCACACCCTTGTCTCCTCTCTCCAATCTTTTCTCGAGTTTGGTACCCGGTCCGCAGTACTGGTAGCCAGGTAACTTGTAAGGTAACTCGAAAGGTAACTTGTTGATGATGTCGTTCACGAGTCCCTTTCCTTCGGCCACGTTCCAAAATTTCGGAGGCAACGTGTTGATGATTTTGATCAGGTAACCTATGCCCTTGTCGTCGTTCACGATGAAGTTGGAAAGTTTCGTGCTGATCATGTCCACGATGCCAACCTTCTCGTTGTAGAAATTACGATTGTCTGCATTCTCTTCGCCGGCTATCACCAACAATCGGTCCACGAGTTTCCTAACGTCGTCCACCCAAACGAATTCTTTGGGTAACGTGTTGTAGCGTTTGACGCCGCTGCCTGTTTTGACCTGGTTCCAAATCGGTTTGATGAGATTCCTGTACTTCTCGCCGCTGCTCGATTTCACCCTATTCTGCGAGGCGTCGTTGTTCTGGTACAAGGCATCCGTCATGATCAGAATTTCCTTGTAACTTTGGTAATCTTCGTCGGTGTAATCTTTCGGCTGCTTTTTGGCAACGAGTTCCCACAGTCCCACCGTACCCGGATACCTGGTCCAACTATCCTTCTCGCCTAAATTAACTTTAATGTCGTTGCCTTCGAAGGTCACCTTCGATTTCCCAATCTTCCACACCACACCGCCGCCTTCGCTGGTTTCCATGCTGGGATACAATCCGAACACTTCATCCTTGTCGAACTTCCCCGTGCTCAGGTAGTCTCGTGCCAAAGGTCCCAACTCGATCTTATCCGAAGACGTGCTGCCTATGGCTCGACGTCGTGCCGGTGCATCCTTCAGTTCGAACGGCGTCGAAGGAATGCTCGAAATGGGCGTGGGTACGGCGTAACTTTTAGCTGCGAGCGGTACGAGTTCGTTGATCAAATTTTTATTTTGTTCCGTGACACTTTTAATTTCTTTACCTAGACCGCTGATGGCATCGATCACAGGTTGATCCTGACGTTTCTTCTCTTCGTAGAATCCGCGATTCTCGGATTTCAAACCTTTGAAGCGTTTCGCGAGGTAATCGCGAAGCTTGAGATTTTCATCTTCGATTTTTCGTTTCGTCATGACGTTATTTATACACGTCGTTTCTCACAACGTTGCAACGTTTAGAAAGTCGTTGATTTTGTTTCTGTATTTTCCGTCGATGGGTTTCCTCGTCATGTCGATCGTCGCGAATCCGAAATCGTCACCGTTCCAGCAAGTAGAGCAGCAGCGTTCCGAAAATTGATTGTAGTTCATGTCTCCGCCTACGTAGTCATCGTACGCGTGCTTGAGGTTGGTGTGATCTTGACGAAACAAACATATGAAATTAGCGTTGTCGCGTACTAACTGTTTTGGAATTTTGGAAAACGTTTGAGCTAGGTAGAAGCAATCCATTCCTTTGTGACGACCTTGCGTGAAAAAGTTGCGAATTTCATTTTGATTTTCCAGGATGGCGTCGTCGAACACAACGACTGAATTTTCACGACAATCGTCGAGTGGTTTTATTTCCGAGGCGAACGTTGCAATGTCCAGGCCATCGTACAGTTTCATCAGTTGCTGGTATTTGGATTGCTCCAAACTTTTCGAGAACACGTACAGGTGCCTGTTCTTCCAATCTAACCAATTCGGTGCGAGGAGAAAATTGTCCACGAGCAGTGTCGTTTTCCCACACCCCGAAGGACCTACGATCAGACAGCGGATGCTGTCGGGAAGCAACTCACCGTTCTTTTTTTTCGTTTGACTTTCCAAATCCGGAAGACGCTTCACCACGTTCCACGTACTCACAAGATCACTTCGTTCGCGTCGATCCAACTCTTTTCCGGAAGTCCCAGCCATTTGACCAAAAGTTTGTCACCTTTCCTACGCAATACTTTCTCGATGAGGTACGTGTCGGGGTGTTTCGTTTTAGAGAGTTCCTCTTCGTAAAATCTTCCTTTCAAAATCTCGCCGCTACTATCTTTTATTATATACGTGTGTCGGTTTCCGGGTAGAACTCGAACCACCGTAAAGAGTTCCGTGCTCCAATTTTTTGTGAATCCCTTCTCGAAGGTGCGTTTGAATTTGCTGATCCTCACCTGGTCTCCAATTTTGTATTTAGCTTTTTTTGTCGTGGGTGTGTACTTTGGACAGTAAACGGTAGAAATTAAACGCTGCTCGTCAGATTTCGTAACGTCAGCTGGCTTCATGCCTATCGTTCTGTGTACCGTATCATTATAGGTGTCGACGAGTTCCGGCAGGATGTCGACCCATTTGTAATTTCCCCGAAGCGTGAATCGTTTCCACATGTGTGTTTTCAAGGTTCGATTGAATCTTTCCACGATGCTGGCTTTGATGTGACTGAAGGTCGAATAATGTTGAATCTTGTGTTTTTGAATAAACTTTTGGAATACGGCGTTGTAAAATTCCTTCCCCTTGTCCGTTTGCAGAAACCGTGGTTGTCTGCCGCCGCTTTCGCGAAAAATTCATTTAAATGCTTCCGTGACGCATGTTCCCGTTTCCGCCTTCAAAGGTAGAGCCCATGCGAATTTCGAAAATGTGTCTATGACGGTGAGGAGGTACTTGTTGCCCTTGTTCAATTTATGTACGTTTTTCAAATTGCCGCTACTCATCTCCACGAGGTCACTTTGCCAGAGGTCGTCGATGCCCTTGGTTACCACAGCCAAACGTTCGTAGTTACGGCGTGCAGGTTTATGCAATTCTTCGACGATGGCTTGCCTAGACATTTTTTTAGAGATTACTTTTCAAGAGAAGCACAAGCGTGATGGGATTCAAAGAGGGTGGCACTTCGCTCGTGTTTTGAATGATCAGCTTATCGCCGGCACTCACGTCGAAAACGGTAAGATCTTCGTCTTCGTGTATTTCATATATGTTGCGCGTTTCGTTCCAACGTGCCAGAGGAATGTTTCCTGCTTTCTGGACACCACGATTCGATATCAAGGTCATGGTGGGAACGCTAGCTTTTCTACCGTGAGACCAGTACGAAAATTCGTTTATCTGAATCGTGCCATCGAGGAGAAACTTGTAGTACGGATGATAAGGATGCGACATGTACAGTTTGTTACCTTCGACGAACGTGGAGATTCTCTGTTGATTGGGAACGCTGTTGATTTCGATGGCTTGCAAGGTGAACAATTTGGCGAATTTAGTGTCGACGCCGAGCAGATTACTGTGAACTTGTCCGAGTTTATTTTCGATGGGCAGCAAATGCTCGACTATGGTATCTGTTACGGCAGAAAACGACGGTTTGATTTTCACTTCCACGTTCAACTGCTTGTAGTTTTCGTTGAGTTCTTGCAACTTGGCACCGAAAGAGGCCAGCGTCGATTCCTGCGTGGATTCCAGCACTCCAACTTGATCTCTGATGTTGACGACAATGTTCTGAAGGTTCTCGACTTGATTCAATTTCGAGCTCTTCTCGGTAAGATCGTTCACGATGCTTCGCATCTCTGTAAACTGCGTGTGAAGGTCGGCGACGCTCTGCGAAGTGGGCAGCGTCGACACCAGCGAACTAATTTCGTCTCGAATCTGTTCCACGTTCGCCGTTTCCGTTTCCAGTCGTTTCAGCATTCGAGATATGTTCCTTTTCAAAGCGTGCAATTCTTTGGAGGTGGGGAGATTGGCCACCCTACTCTCGAGATCGCTCAATGAACTTTTGATGTCGCTCGATTCGGATAGTGCCGTCACCGCCGTTTTCAATTTTTCCAAATCTTCGCTCGAAGGCACGCTCGTCAGTAACGATTCCAAGTCACCCTGTATGTTGTCGAGTACGTGATGAAAATGAGCGAGATTCGTTTCAACGTTCAAATTTTCAAAATATTCGATCTTCTGCTGAACCGTGCTCAACGTGTCTTGAATGCTCGTCAACGCTCTCGCTTCAGCGTGAATATTTTTAATTTCTTCGTTGATCAATTCCAAGGACGCCTGAAGCGTAGCGATGGTGGTTTGAATGTGTTCGAAATCTCGATAGGCCTCCAATTGAATTTTTATGTTCGCGACGCTTTTACCGATGACCTGCAGTTCGTCCGACGATGGTAGGTTCGTCATGGTATCTTCCAAAGTCTGTAACTTGGATTTAATTTCTTCCAACGTGCCGGTGAATTCTTTTTGTAATTTGGAAACGACGACGTGCAAGCGTTCTACATCTATATCGTTCACCACGGTTTGAAGTTCGGAGAAATTCTTTTCGATTGCGGAAGTTCGTTCTTCGATTTCGAGTTTCAATTTTTCCAAATTTTCATTTTTCGATTGAAATTGCTGTAATTTGGCCAAATCATTTTGAAGCGAATCCACGCTCAACTGTATATTTTGAACGTTGTCGTAAGAAGGTACGTCGACATAATTTTTTATCAGCGTCTTCAGTTCGGAATCGATTTTCAGAATGGGGTCGAGACATTGCGTTTGGAGCGTAGCGATTTCCGACTCTAAACTTTTGTTTAAGGTCTCCTGCAAAGCGATCAAATCGGTCCTCAACTTCTTAACACGAACGTCCAACATGAGAATCTCTTCTGCATGGTCTACACGCTTGGTGTTGCCGAAAATGTCGTTAGGCATTTTTGGTTAACGGTTATTTATAATAGGATAGACGATTCGTAATTCTACGAAGAGAGGAATAAGTTTGTCGTAATCTCCGAGGAGTTCCATGTAAAGATAATCTCCTGCAGACACATCGTACGTAATGTTAGAAAGCATCTTGTCGTGCTTGATTCGAAAAATGTTCTTGCCGGTAGAAATTTTGATTTCGCCTACGTTTTCCGGATTCACGGTGATCCGAAGTTTCCCGTCGATTGGAATTTCGTAGAAATGTAAATTGTTATTAAAAACATAAAAAATCTTACCCACATCATCATCCAATTTCGTCCAAATGCTGTTGAGGTGAATGATCAACAGACCGTTGAGTTTAGGTAACACGGAAGGTAAGACTTCATGATCTGGTATGGTTTCCATAATGATCTGTTTTTTGAAACCGAACAAATTCATAGGCATGCTGGTTATTTAAGAATACGGCCAAAGTTTTTTTTTGTAATGACAGTCAAAGTGTTTTTTTTTTTGTTTTGTTTTGTTTTTATGAATCTTCTGTTGAAGATGGACATATGTTGCAGGTTTTGCTTTCTGCTAAGCGATAGTGCCCCCACGGCAATGTGTGAATACCACACTCGAGGACGCACCTCTTATCGTCATCGGGATCCAGCGCAATTTTTCTAACTTTGTTTGTGGTGATGATATGGTCGACGCTCTGGATGCGCTGTTCTGCTCTTAGAACCGACGACCTGGTCTTGAGGCAATCGACAAAGTCCTCGAATGTGAGATGCTCCCGAACCACCTGTCTGCCGACACCCTTGGCCTTCTTGGTAACGCTGCCCTCGGCTTTGATGGCATAGGCCTTGGCGCGAAGACCTGCAAACTCGAGAATTACATCACCGTCCTTCTCGTCTTTGAGTTTGCCAGGCACCTTCTTGTTGCGGGCCAGGATACCGTACTTGTTTTGCTGGGGATAGCCCGAGGTGTCGAAGAGGTTAACCAAAGATGGAACTGTGGCTATATCCCCGTACGCGTCGTCCGTGCGAACGTGGTACACCAAGCTGTCCGTGTCCGTGTAGAGTAGGCTGATATTGTCGTTATAGTGCTGGCGTAGTTTCCCATAATATATTTGAAACATGTGCAGCTTGCTCAGGTCTAATACTGAGGCGCCAACATAAATTGGCTTGTTGAGCTTCACCTCGCTCTTCCTCATATGCACCAGAGCAAGCTGTTCATTATAAATGGTCCTCGATTTGAATAACGGGTTTGCTACGAGCCTGCGACATTGTGCTTTGTTTGATATTAGCCTCACATCTACACGATTCCGTACATTCTCAATGGTTTTCCCGAACACCGCATTGTTCATGAGCTTGAAGAAATCCTTATCAAGCTCGGACGTGGCTGCGGTGCGGTCTTTGGTGTTGACTTCAATATATGGACGCAACCACGGAGAATGCTTGAACTTGAGGATGCGGTGAACTGCGTGGACCGTGACCCCTCGCTGCATCAACCACCGGAGATTCTGGTAGTGCAGGACGTAATTCTTCTTGTTTTTGAAATCCATGACGAGCTTCTTCTGGTTGGAATCGGGTGGACACTTGAACTCGGGTGCAGGGGGAAGATCGCAGAACAAATCCTGCAGCTTCTCGGAGAATTGCAGATCAACCTCGGCGAAGAACCCATGTTCTGAATCGTTGAAACCTTCAACGTCAAAGTTGGAGGGGTCAGCCCACTCGAAGCTTCTAAAGGGGAGTGGCTGCATCATGGAGTGTCCGTAGAGGTTATTGACGTCCGTGTACATGATGTAGCTGGACGGTTGTGAGGGGTCGTAGCCGGTGGCCATGTGGTGATTGTTGGCGTGCGAGTGTCGCTGCGACACCTGGACCATGCCACCCCGCACGGCACGTTCTACAAACAGCATCATGTCCACGTCCGAAAGAAGCTCAAGCTCGATCTTCGTCACCAGAAACATGGCTGACCACGCCAGTCCGGGGAGACTATAGAAGTAGGCAGGGTCCAGCTGGTAGATCTTCATTGCGGTCGCACGGAACGTCTGGAACACGTCGGCGAGAAGCGTCACATCAAGTCTGAGGTAGGCGTCGTGGTAGTCCCCGAGAGTTCGACAGCCCAGCTCGCGCCACATGGACTGGGCATGGTGATATTCTTCGTCGGTGATGTTCGAGCCTCGTAGCTGACTGTAGAACTTCGCCTGGGGAGGTAGCGACGTCTCCGCGAACTTGGAAGGGTCTGTGATGTATTCGTAGGGATAGACCCCCTTACGCTTGAAGAGGCCGGCGTCCAAGTTCGGAAAGTTTCCGGAGGTAATAAGCATTTGCTCGTCGCTAAGCTTCCCTGCGAGAGCATCGAGGCTGGCCGGGAGGAACCTCAGGGAGTCGAGGAAGCGAAGCTCGACGGTAGAGTGTGATCCTGGGATTCGCACCCACTTGCTCAAGCTAATGTAACGCTCCTCGTTCTGCGCCAGGACGTTGATTCGCATGTCGTCGTACGCAAAGTGAGGCACCAGATGGTGGAAGTCGTATCCCGAGCCATTGTGAAAAAACACAGGGATAAATCGCGGGTCCCGGGCCATGAGGTTGCATCCGTTGCACCAAGGACCAACATACCTACCGTTAAAGTGATCGTGGTGTTGGACTTTACGGTTGTTGGCGGTGTACTCCTTGACGCAGACAGGGCAAGCGATGGCCTCGTCGTGTCTACGTTGATCGTCGGGGGACAGTGGGAGCATAGACTTGGGGGCCAACAGTACCTTCCCTATCTCGTTGGCCTCGACAACCATCCTCTCGAGGAAGTGTTTGGCTGCGTCGGGGCCACGGTACACGTAGGGCTCGGGGGCGATGTGCTGGTCTCGTCGCACCACAACGTATGCGAAACTGGATGCCTCGTGGAGTTGGTAAGGGGTGGTGGAGGAAACTTCGGGATCGGGATCGCAAGTGGACAGGGGTTTGAGGAAGGCCTCGAAATCCGCGATGATGATAGCGGGATGCTCCACCATGGCACCCCACATGCGGAAACGCTCCACGGTGCCAGGTTTGGGCAAGACTGCCACACCTGGCTCGTTGGCATTGCAGTAGCGCTTGTGGTGAGCGAGCTTCTCTGCAGCGATATTGGAGCCTCGAACATGTTGGTAATTGTGTTGATCCCGTCCGTCGAACATTGACAAGCACCTGCGACACACCTCGACGTGGTGACTATCACTGCTCCATTGGCTCGAAACAAGTCTAGAGAGGGAACGGATAAGGGTGTAGTGGTGATGGGTCTCGTCCTTGATGAGCAGAAGGTGAATTTCTCGAGCACCATCGTCGTCTACGTCGCTCACCCTGATGGGGTACACCGCATTTTTGTCAGTGAGACCGTAAACGTTGATGGCCAACCGCGCACGAGCCTCAAACGTTCGAATGTCCGAAAGCGCCACCGGGTAGTCGATCCCAGCCATCGCATCTTCCAGCTCTGGCTCGTAGGGTAGGTAGTGGCCAACACGAAGCGGATGATTTTTCCAGTCGACGGGGTGCAATGCTGCCAGCACGCACCATACGAAGCACTTGGCGTCACTGTTCTGAATGTTCAGGACAGCCTTCTTTGCCGCAATGGTAGGTGGTAAGGGGACGTAGCTGGAGGCGGAGAGAGGCACGAACTTACAAAGTTTGACGCACAGTTCGTGAGGCTCGCCACACAGCGAACCCCCCGAGCCTTTAGCTTGATGTTCTTCTTGTTTTGCCACCAGCTCCTCGGCAAACTGGTTGTAGATGACCTCGAGGTTATCGACATCCGCCAGATGCAACGTCTTCGCCTTGGTGTTGTGGCAGAAGCTGTAAATTTCATCAGACGGCTTCTTGTACTGGCAACGTAGCGATGCGTAGAATTTGGTGGAGTGCGTTGCAAGCGCATCGCCGAGGATGGAAATATTTTTGGCTTGCACGTTCTCCAAAAAGCTACGCACGTCGCATGAGCCCTCCGAAGTAAGGACAAAGTCCTCTAACAAACGCTCGAAAGCAGACCGGTCTGCTTTCATCGCAGGCTTGACGCGTTTCGTGGGTGGTGCATTGATGGAGGCTGCTTCCGCCTTCCTTTTGGTGGAGGTCGAAGGCTGGGCCCCAGATGTACTTTCGCTTAGACAAGTAAGCTTATGCTTCTTGGCATACGCAATTGTGATGTGTTTATTGCATCCGGAACATAGTTCGGTGGCAGCCAAATGCTTGCCTGGCACGCAGGTGCGACAATGTCTTGCAAAATTTTTTGCTTGATATGTTTTTTTTGCACATAGGGCAACTTTTCATGGAGCGCATTTTTTTTGGGGGTATGTTTATTTATATGTGATCTGTTGGTGGTAGAGTGTTTACAAAAAATACCTTATGAGAAAAATTTTGTAGGCTAATTCTAATTAGTGTTAGTTTGAGGGGTTTGTTTATATATGGGTGGTGTTGTTTTCCTCAAATATGTGCTTTAATAAACCCTGTAAAAAAATTTAAAAAAATATATAAGAAAAATATGATTGTAGATAGAAAAAAGCACAATAAATATTGTATGCATGTGTAATTCTATTTAGCTTCTTTTTGCTAGACACGAATCTTCTTCAGATTTTATTGCCCACTAGTATATTTTTCTACCAATCTAGTAGAGGTGTGAAACTATAAAAATATTCTTGTTTAAGCACTAATCATTATGTTTCCAATAGGACTCCTATGGGACGTAAAACCTTGTAACTTTGCTCTATGTATATACTAGTGCTTTTCCAACATATTCACAAAACCTTAGAACCTTCACAGACAAAAAAATAAAGTTTCCCCCTGTACACTTGTATAATTTTAATCTCCAAGTTCGATACCCGGCGGATCCCACTGTAGGTCGAGTTTCGGTTAGCCTTACTGTGTATAAAAATAACAAATCCAACTTAGAGTATCAACATATTCAAAAAAATAAAGTTTCCCCTGTACACTTGTATAATTTTAATCTCCAAGTTCGATACCCGGCGGATCCCACTGTAGGTCCAGTTTCGGTTAGCCTTACTGTGCATAAAAATAACAAATCCAACTTAGAGTATCAACACATTCAAAAAGATAAAGTTTCCCCTGTACACTTGTATAATTTTAATCTCCAAGTTCGATACCCGGCGGATCCCACTGTAGGTCCAGTTTCGGTTAGCCTTACTGTGCATAAAATAACAAATCCAACTTAGAGTATCAACACATTCAAAAAATAAAGTTTCCCCTGTACACTTGCATAATTTTAATCTCCAAGTTCGATACCCGGCGGATCCCACTGTAGGTCCAGTTTCGGTTAGCCTTACTGTGCATAAAACAACAAATCCAACTTAGAGTATCAACACATTCAAAAAAATAAAGTTTCCCCTGTACACTTGTATAATTTTAATCTCCAAGTTCGATACCCGGCGGATCCCACTGTAGGTCCAGTTTCGGTTAGCCTTACTGTGCATAAAATAGACTTAAAACAACTTAGAGTATCAACACATTCAAAAAAATAAAGTTTCCCCTGTACACTTGTATAATTTTAATCTCCAAGTTCGATACCCGGCGGATCCCACTGTAGGTCCAGTTTCGGTTAGCCTTACTGTGCATAAAATAGACTTAAAACAACAAATCTAACCCAGAGTACACGCGTCAATACCATCCACCATGAGTAAACTAACATGATCATAATCATCGTCCCTCCCCTCGCTCCGATTATTACCTCGCTTTTATGTTAGTAGTAATGCACCGGCGTTGAGTCCGATAAATCAATTGATTGGAAAAGATCGATCAAAGAACAATTGATGACGCAGCAGTTTTTTTTTTGTTTTTTTTTTTTTTGAAAAAGGGGCGGGGCTTATTTTGTAAGGATGAATTTGATTGGTCGTGACGTCATAAATGGGCGGGGCTTATTTTGTAAGGAGCGTTTTGATTGGTTGGAGGAATTCGGGTTTTTCCCGCGGGAGTTTCCGGCGTCTGAAAACAGATGGCGTTGATGAGTCAGAAAGTGTGGGGTGGGGAGGAGGAAAAGTACGCGGTGACGGTTGGTTTTCTCGGAATTGGAGTACGTGTTTTCGGGGTCTGAAAACAGATGGCGTTGATGAGTCAGAAATTCTCGGAATTTGGGTGTTTCCGTTGTTTGAAGAGAGATGGCGTTTAGGAGTCATTGTTGGGAGGAGGTGTTTTTCTCGGGCGGCCGTTGATGAGTTTGAAATTCCAGGAATTGGGTGTGGTCTGAAACATGCCCGAACATGTTTTAGATTGATGAGTCATTCTGGGGAGGAGATGTTTTTCTCGGGCGACCGTTGATGAATTTGAGTGATGGAGAAACGGCAAAAAGAGATAAAGGAGAGAGAGCGTCTAGATGTAAAGAAAATAAATAGAGTAAAAAAAGTAGGTTTCACGGAGGGGGTGACTGTGCATAGTGTACCAGGGCAGGAAGAAGATAGGAGAGGCACGTGGGCGTTGGATGCTCTGCGCAAAACAATGCGCGCCGAATATAATTCGAAAATACGTCACGAAGACAGTACTATATAAAAAAGAAAAATTGTGTACGTACCGCAGAACTGTTGATCGAAGCCTACCGACCGGAGATCATAACCGAGACTGGCACATCTGTTGCGAGAGTGAAGAAAATTGAAAAGGTAAGAGACAAATATTTAGTTTTAGTGTTCTACCTAGAACAATGCAAATCGCTGGTCAAAGACTATCATCACCTTCACACAGTGAGAATCGTAAACAAAGATACATCTTTCTTTTGAAGCAGACAGTTTAATGCAGAAGAGGATGACATTTAACAGTGATCGATGGTGGGGGTGGGCTCCCGGTCCTCTTCTGCTAGGGGTGGGATATATATATCCAGCAAAATCACTAAGCATTGCAGTCTACTAGCGATACACATAAAAAACACAAGATGGAACCAGAAAGCCGCTACAACATTGATAACAACATGGATGTCGTTATTCGAGGTACTTTCACCGACACTGAATTGATTTTGAGACATGTAAAAAATTACATTGTCCTAAATAGCGATGAGTACCCATCATGCGTGTACAAATCAGATGCGATCTTCGACACTTACAAGAACAGATTCCCCACACGAGAAGACAGCTTCAGATCTATAAACATTATAGGAGAACTTTACTTCACCTTCGAGGGCAGTGGAGAAAACATAAAAGTGGAAATCAGCAACGCCACCGGAGAAGTCACACTAAATTTTGAACAATGGCGAAAATTTCTCTCTTACCATGAAACCCTCATGGAGGAATTCCAGCGACGACTAAATCGTAATGACTATGTGATTTTCGCTTATTGGTAGTCTACTTTTCGTCTATATAAATCTGATATATTCTTGAAATAGAAGGAGAAACAGGAGGCACCAGTTGGCGCTGCCGATTGGCTCTAGTGTCATTTCGGTTACGCATTCTGAAAAACAAAATATAAGAATTAAAATAGATTCCGTTCCATGTAGATATCGGCTAGAAAGAAAAGTTATCAGATATGTAGCACATGCTAGAATAAACGATGTTATCAGAAATAAACTGAAAAATAATTACCTGGCTCTATACCGACGGAGATTGGCGTGGAGCCTTTAACATAATTAACATATTTTCTGTCTAATTTCAGATGTCGACACTCCCTCTCGGATTCAATTTGATGTATGGCGATATTAAGGAGACAACAGCAGGTCCGACAGAACGAAGGAACTTATGGAGCAAAACACATGCAAGACAGGTTGAAAAACACATCGGCAATTATGTGAATTTCTGTGAAGAAAATGGACTGGCGGAAGAGTTATTGGCAAAATTAGAAGAGACATGTAAAGATATCGAGGTATCGGTGGACTGTTTGGTCAAAATATTTACTTACATTGTTGACAAGAAACGAGATGCGCCAGTGTTTGGCGATTTTGTAGAGAATATACAAAGAGCGCAATATGTACCTTCCCATCTATCTTTAAGAATATGTTTCGAATTGATGGAGGTGTTTAAAGGTGTGAGAAATGAGAAGGGTGAAAATAAGAAGACAGGGGGAACAGGGGAAAATATACATGAACGAATGATGGAGATGTTGAAAAAAAGAAAACTGAACGAGTAACAAACACATACTAATACACTAACATCTACCAGTAGTGTAACAAAATATGTAAAAATATCTAATAACCTGTAGTACGAGTTGAAATAAAAAGTTTGTATATGTAGAAAACTTGTAATTTTCTGTAGAAGTTCAATGTGTTAATAAAAGATTTTGTACAGAACAATATTGTTTTTGTATATAAATAGTATTATATTAGAATGCCTAACACAGGATAAAAACCCCAAAAGTTTAATGAAAAAAGTACCACGAATCCTGAAATTAACTATGTTTTGATAAAAGAGGAACCGGATTCGAAACCCTCCAGACATGGTTCGAATCCTGGAATTGCCAATGTTTGCATAAAGAAAACCAGGATTCGAAACCCACTCAGGTATGGTTGCGAATGTCGCCGGAGACCCTGGATTCGAA
Organism: Lepisma saccharinum; assembly: GCF_977018435.1. NCBI lineage: Eukaryota > Metazoa > Arthropoda > Insecta > Zygentoma > Lepismatidae > Lepisma > Lepisma saccharinum. The sequence continues at coordinate 22,712,011 of NC_139241.1, read as the reverse complement.
TCCTACAATTAACTAAGGTTCCCTAAAAACATGTTTGATTCTGCTCAGGTATGGTTGTGAAATGTAAAAGGGTACTTACAACATGTAATAAATCTTGGCCATCCATGTTGCTGCCCAGATGAAAAGGAGATGAACTGGAGGGAAGGATGCCTGCAGAAGGAATTATATCCACTTCCTTATAGACACACACATCTGCAGTTATTTTTTGCAACGTACGTTAGAAGTCTGCATATGAGATCACGACGTTTTTGTGAGGCACAACAGTTCCTTGATAATTTTCACAGAAGTTCCTTGTTTCGTGTCAGCACATGTTCTTCGAACAAGACTTCCTTATAGAGACGGACATCTGGTATCATTTTTTGCAACGCGGCCCCGATGAAAAGGAGATGAACTGGAGGGAAGGATGCCTGCAGAAGAAATTCTATCCACTTCCTTATAGAGACACACATCTGCAATTATTTTTTGCAACGTACGTTAGAAGTCTGCATATGAGATCACGACGTTTTTGTGAGGCACAACAGTTCCTTGTTCCGTGTCAGCACATGTTCTACGAACAAGACTTCCTGATAGAGACGGACATCTGGTATCATTTTTTGCAACGCGGTTTCCTAATTTCTTTATTTGCAATCGTAGACCCCCCTTCCGACCACTCTAACGAAAGGTCTCGACGTGCAGATTACGAATATGTAATCGGATTTGCTCTACGTCAATTAGGGGAGGAGTTAGAGCGATTTGAAAATTTCGATTTTTTCACTTTTTTTTTTTTTTTTTTTTTTTTTTTTTGCGGAAATTTAAAATCGCTGTAGCTCGGCTCCTAATTGAGCTAGGAGGGTGATCGATAGCTTGTCGGACTCGGAGTGAAGTCCTCTTTCCTGTGAACCAGGTTTCATTGTTCTAGGACCGGTGGTTTCCTACTTTCTTTATTTTCGATCGTAGACCCACCTTCCGACCACTCTAACGAAAGGTCTCGACGTGCAGATTACGAATATATAATCAGATTCGCTCTACGTCAATTAGGGGAGGAGCTAGAGCGATTTGAAAATTTCGATTTTTGCAACTCATATGAGTCAGGAAGACATCTGCGTTGAATAACAGAATGTGTCACTGCTAAAAACCATCTTGTAAAGACGGTTAATTGATTCCGAGAATTTACATGAGCCTTCGTATCAGTCAGAAAAACATCTGCTGAAGACGTTTGACGATTTCTGAGAATTTTACATGAGTTGTCATATCTGCCAGGAAAACATCTGGTGAAGACGGTTAACTAGTCGCAGTAGAACCGTTAGGAACGGGAATAACTGCTTTGTCATGCTTGCGTATATAAAGAAAGGCGTTCTCTCCACAACACAGTGTTCGTGAAACAGTCATCGTACGATCATGGATGTACAGTTATCCGCTGACGATCTGTTAGCACGTTATCGTGATGGATATTACACAACACATGGACAGTTGCGGGAAGTGTTGACGATCATCGCGCAAAAAATCATCGCGGGAGAAAGTATCTCCCTAGTAGAGGAGTATGACCGTCTACTACAGACCGTGACATCATTCGTACCCGATCTTACCGGAGAAGGATGGAGAGATATTTCCGAAGAGTCGCCAGGCCCGTCATCGACACCTGATCCTGTATCCAGAGTTGCCGAGGAGAAGCAGATAGCCGTCACATCACCAGGAACTTCCAGAAGCACCGCATCCGGATCAGACCCGGAACCTTTACCAGGACCGTCATGGAGACCGGACCCTTTACCCTCAGCAGAACCGTCATCCCAAAGTGCTTCTGTATCAGATAGAAGAGGTAAGAAAAGAAAACGTGATACAGTGCCTCGTGAACAAATAGGGAACATAATATTACACAACATTCAAGAACGTGAATATCCCAAATTCCGTTCCAAAGGACGTCGTGTGGAATTCAGTTTCTCGCACCCTCCAGAAAATGTCGATCCTCACACATGGATCCGTGAAGGTGTTGAAAATCTTCTCACCTATGTTAAGAAAGACACCAAGGATGAAGACAAGATAGGTTTAACTCTCTCTAACATATCTGACCCAACCGTGAAAGATATTTATGTCGGGTGGCACAGAAGCGACCAGTTACACAGTGATATGGTGTGGAACATTATGTATAAAATATTGCAGAGTGCGAAAACATTCACGGCTACAGATCGGTTAATTTTGAGAGCCGACCATGTCAATATACCTGTCGGAGGTGGTGGAGGTAAACGAACATATTGTTTACCTAATTACATGTTAAGCACGCAAAAAAGGAGTATCGTTGGTGTGCCGAATAGGAAAAAACCACTCTGTTTAGCTGAAGCTTTGGTAATAGGAAAAGCCTATGCTGATAATGATCCGTCCTATTCACAGTATCGAAAAAATAGAAATCTTCTTAAACCTGTTTTCGAACTTATGCGGAAAGCAGATGTAGATCTGACAGACAATGCGTGTGCCGGAAGCGGAATTCCTGAACTGAGAAAATTTCAGCAAGTTCTCACAGATCATAAAATTATTGTATACAACAATCTTCGTGATGCTAAAGATGTTCTGTTTGAAGGACGGGTTGAACATGTTTTAAAATTTATATACCTTCTGTATGATAATGCCAGACAACATTATGATGTGATAGTGAACCGTGTTGGAGCATTTGCAGCAAACCAAGAATGTCATGGGTGTAACCAGCTCATATTCGGTAAACCTCATAGTCACATGTGTAAGCAATTATGTTGTATGTGCCGTGCAACTCCACCGTGTGTACCTGAACCGGGTGTCCGTAGAACATGTCAGACATGTCACCGAAATTTCAGAAATGAACAGTGTTTCACAAATCATGTTTCTACACCATTCCGAAACGGTACTGTCTGTAGCGAAATCCAACAGTGTCCCCGATGTTTCAGAATTATTCTCACAAACAATAGATATGAAAAAGTACATAGATGCAACATGAAATATTGTACTGTGTGTAATTGTGTGAAACCTGTAAATCATTTCTGCTACATGCCTATACCGAAACCTAAACAGTACTCAAAATTTCTATTTGTGTTTTACGATTTCGAATGCTACACTGATATTCCTTTTTCTGACAAAGAAAAAACTTTCCTTCATGTTCCGAATCTTATCGTGGTGCAGACAGCCTGTCACGCATGTCACAAAAGAGAGGATTTAACAGCTTCGTGTTCTGTTTGTGGAACAAGGCAGTTTATATTCTGGGATGACCCTGTAGATACATTCCTGTCCTACCTGGAATTGCAGCATAAGTTTTCCAACATAACCATCTGTGCACACAATGCACGAGGTTACGATTGTACATTTCTATTACGGAGAATGCTGGAAAGAGAAATGAAACCTCGTGTTATCTTAGATGGTACCAAAATTGTCTGTATGACATACCAAAATCTCCATTTTGTAGACAGTCTCAACTATGTTCAGTCAAATCTTGCAGGATTTTCAAAACTGTTTGGTTTACCTGTGCAGAAAGGACATTATCCGCATTTGTGGAACACTTACAAGAATAGAAATTACATAGGACCACCACCTCCTCCTTCTGCATACGGATATGAATATATGAAAACGGTTGAAGATCAAAACCGTTTCATGTTCTGGTACAACAATGAATGTGAAAAAAATATACCTTTTAACAACAAAAACGAACTTCTCCAATATTGCATCAAGGATGTGACCCTGTTGAGACAAGGATGTCTAAAGTTGAGGCAGAATTTTCTAGACATATGCAAAATAGACATTTTCAGGGACTGCATCACGATAGCATCTGCCTGTTCATTAATTTACAGGCAGAAATTTATGCCGTCTAACACTATTGGAATAATCCCTAAAGGAGGTTACCATCATGCAGATCAGATGTCCAAGTTCGCATTGAAATGGTTAACCTATGTTGAAGAACAGAATCATGTAATACTTCTTCACGGCGGACGTACTCGTGAAAAATATGTCATAGGAGGACGTTACAAAGTGGACGGCTATCACGAGGAGACGCAGACAGTGTACGAGGCGCTTGGATGCTACTGGCATGGTTGTCAACGCTGCATGTCAATTAACAGAGATATGTATCCGAAAAACGACGACGAAGAAGAAACAGATCAGGATAGTAACAGTCAAAAATATAACGACATGTTGAACACAGCAGCCTTCAGATACGAGACAACATGCCGTAAACTTGAGGCTCTACGTTCTGAAGGATACCGTGTCGTTACAATGTGGGAATGTGATTTTAACAAAACATTAAAAGCCGATCCTGAACTCGATAGACATCTATCGACGCATCCTATCGTCTGCTGCATTCCTTTAAATCCACGAGACGCCTTATATGGAGGAAGAGTTGAAACAGTCAGGACGTATTACAAAATCAAGGAAAATGAAAAATTACAGTACTATGATTTTACAAGTTTGTACCCTTATGTGAACAAATACTGTGCCTATCCTGTCGGACATCCTACCATATTTCTAGGAACTTCTATTCCTTCGGTAAATGAGGTTTTGAACATGGAGGGGCTCATAAAATGTACTGTTCTACCACCAAAAGCCCTTTTACATCCTGTTTTACCTACAAAAATGCATGGAAAACTGATGTTTGTCTTGTGTAACGAATGTGCTATCAGATTAAAATGTGAAGGTACATGCAGCCATTCCGATGAACAACGCACACTTTCGGGGACTTGGGTCATTGCCGAGGTGCCTAAAGCTTACAGTTTAGGCTACAGAGTACTGTCAGTGTCGGAAGTGTGGAAGTATGAAACATCGATGTACGACCCTGTCACAAAAACTGGAGGACTTTTTGCTGGTTATGTCAACACCTTCTTGAAAATAAAACAGGAAGCGAGCGGCTGGCCTTCATGGTGTCAGAACGACGAGGATAAAAAGAAGTACATACAGAAATATTTCGATAAGGAGGGTATTCTATTGGAAGAAAACAGTATCGAAGTCAATCCTGGTAAACGTACTCTGGCTAAACTCTGCCTTAATTCTTTATGGGGCAAGTTCTGTCAACGGGACAACCTTTCCCAGACAACCATCATCAAGGAATCGAAAGATTTTCTCGATAAAATGACTGATCCAAATATAATGATTGGAGGAGTGGTATTCATCAATCAAGACACCGTTTTAGTGAACTGGAAATATGTTGAAGAGGCTGTCAGTCTGAACAGGAAAGTAAATGTTCCTATCGGAGCCTTCACAACATGCCATGCTCGTCTGAAACTGTATGAACTTCTCGAAAAATTGGATGACAGGATATGTTATTGTGATACAGATTCTGTAATTTACGTAGATAGTCCTGAAATGGAATATCATCCCCAGACAGGTGACGCACTAGGAGAACTCACCGATGAATTGGCAGATTTCGGACCCGATGCAGTTTGTGAACAGTTTGTTTCAACGGGACCGAAAAGTTACAGCATGAAAATAACAAAACCGTTCTCCGAACCGCAGTATATCTGTAAAGTGAAAGGAATCACATTGAATACCTCCACATCGGAATTGGTTAATTTTGATACCATGTGCGACATGATAAACAATGAGCAATCTGAAGTTATGGTCGAAAATATTTTCAGGATCAGAAGAACAAAACAGTTTCAAGTAATCAGTACATATGAAAAAAAGTTGTTTCAGCCGGTACTGTTGAAACGACGTTTCGACGATGAACATTTATCGTATCCCTTCGGATACTGTGCTGACTAAAATATGTCTGTAACGGTCCAGAGTTCGAACCCTTCTTCGGACAGTCAGTGTATAAAATGTGTTTACAATGTGCCAGATCTTCATTTTTCTTCAAATCTCCAGTATAAAACATGTTTCCTAAACTTTCCCATCCTTTCACCATGATGGTCTGCGGAGCATCAGGAAGTGGAAAAACTACTTTTGTGACAAATATGGTCGACTCCATCGTTCATCTTGTCGAAGGACCCATCAAGAAAATCGTATGGTGTTACGATCAGGAAAACAGTATTCCACAAAATCTTCGAGATGTGCAATATCATAAAGGGATCGTCGATTGGCAGTCGTGGAACGGAAAAACCCCTACTCTCATAATCCTGGATGATCTTATGATGGTTGCTCAAGGAGAAAAAGTCGCCGACCTTTTCACAAAAGGCAGTCATCACAAAAACATTTCGGTGGTGTTCATAACACAGAATCTTTTTCATCAAGGGAAAAATTGCAGAGACATTTCGTTGAACGTGAAGTATTTCGTTATTTTTAAAAATCCTCGAGATATGAACCAATTCACTGTGTTTGCACGACAACTTCATCCTCACCACATGAAGGAACTCGAAAAAGTATATATAGATGCTACCACTCAACCTTTCAGTTATTTGTATATTGATCTTTCACAGTCAACACCGGATCCTTTACGTTATCAGACAGACATTTTTAACCAGAATTACTCAACTGCATATCTTCCTCAGGAATGTTTAAAACATCGAGATGAGGAGAACGAGGAAGACACGTACCAAATCACGTTCTAACAGGAATAGACATTCGTCTTCTTTCAAGAAACATTCACCTTTCTTGCACGTGTTGAAAAATTCACCGACCAAAATCCGTAAATCATTATTGAAAAGTGCTCCGAAAAAGACAATTCGTTTCATCAGCGAATGCTGCCTGAACGTTTTAAAAGGAAACGTGAAAATTAAACCGTCAACAAAACGTCGTCTGACCCCTTACAAGTCGGTCTTACGCAATCTCGTGAAACCGAAAGTGAACATCGAAAAACGAAGAAAACTACTTGTGCAAAAAGGTGGATTTCTACCCTTACTTCTAGGTTCTTTGTTATCGGGTCTTCTCGGTACTCTCATTCCTCATTGAGAAATGACATCTTCCTACAAGAAGATGATCGTCCTTTCACCGGAACAGTTAGCACGTATTCGCGGTTCCGACTCGTCTGTAACTCAGAAATTATCCGTTCTGGATAAAAAAATGAATGATATTCTAAAAATGAAAAATATATCAGATGATCAGAAATGGCGTCTTTACAGAAAGGAACTGGACGAGTATTTATGGCTGAGTCGAAAATCCAAAGAACCATTACAAATTCCTATTGTTCAAGATAACGACGGTTCTTCTACTATTTCGCCAGGATCGACGTTCTTTCCTCCGAACCTGGCTGAGACGTTACCCCGTAATACACGTCATCAGTTACAAAATATCATCGACGAGTACCAATCTACGGCTCAACATTTGATAGACGAACGTCAGGAAAAAACACTTCCTGATCCGAAGACGTTGAACTTCTCAGCGTCGTCAACGGAAAGCCCTGGACCGTCTCATCGACAGAAACAGAAAAAGAAGAAGAAGAAAGCGGCTGTCCGTGTTTCCAGAAAAACTACACCGTTTCTGAGAACACCTGACGCATACAAGCTGGTTCCTCTGAGAAAAAGCCGTAGACAGAGAGATCAGTCATGGGAGTCCCTAAGTTAAAACACGATAAAATCCTCACCAAAATATATTACGATCCCCGACACCGTGCTTCATTCTCATCTGTAGATCGTTTATGGAACGCGGTGCGGGATAAAAATATATCCCGCAATACGGTGAAAAAATGGTTGATGCACCAGGAAACGTACACACTCCACAAACCTGCAAGGAAAAGGTTCCCCCGAAATCATTACAATGTGTGGAACATAGACATGCTTTGGGAAGCTGATCTCAACGACATGACATCGATACAAAAACATAACGATGGATACAGATATCTTCTGACAGTGATCGATGTATTCTCAAAATATGCCTTTGCATTACCACTAAAAAATAAAACAAGCAATTCGGTAACCGAAGCTTTCAAAAATATTTTCGGACAAAGCAGACGAAAACCTGTCACACTACAGACCGACCAAGGAACGGAGTTCACAAATTCTACATTCCAGAAGTTTTTAAAAAATGAAAATGTAAATTTTTCGATCGCTTCAAATTATCCTGTGAAAGCAAGTGTAGTGGAACGTTTCAACAGAACATTGAAAGAACGTATGTGGAAATATTTCACATCGAAACAAACAAGACGTTACGTAGACATTTTACCGCAACTTCTCGAAGGTTACAATACAACTATCCACAGTTCCATAGGAATGGCACCTCGAGATGTGAACGAGTCTAACGTTTACATCGTGTGGAAACGTCTCAACAAACCTGACAAACATATTTCACAACCGTCTTCAGATCTGAATGTTGGTGATTTCGTACGAATCTCCGTCGTCAAAGGACATTTCGAGAAGGGATACGAACAATCGTGGTCACGAGAACTTTTCAAAATCCACTCCCTTGTTCAGCGATCACCTGTACCTGTATACATATTAGACGATTTAAACGAAGAACCTGTAAAAGGCACATTTTACAAACATGAACTGCAAAAAGTTTATTCGGATCCTGACGAAGAGTATAAAATTGATAAGATTTTGAACAGCCGGGGAAAAGGTAAAAAATTGGAATACCTGGTTCGCTGGCTCGGATATCCACCTAGTTTCGATTCGTGGATCAAGGCATCTTCCGTAAAACAGTTATCAGAAAAATAATTTCCAAAACATATTTATATCAAAATATATCGTCACCACGATCCAGTGAGTTCTTTGTGTTCGGCGAGAATGGACGATAATTTCTATGTTTACCTACCGTCATCTGCATCGGAGAAGTATTTTCCGAACAACACGCTGACCCATTTCAACGTAAAACTTGCAAAACGGATCGATCTGTCTCCAGAATTGTGGGAAGTCGGATTAGCAGAACTGCATTATTCAACTCTATACGACAATGTTTTGGAAACAGATTACGGAACGGTAACCTTTCCTGTTCGGACGTATGCAAGTGCTGAGGATCTGATCTCTACCATCGAAGAATCCCTTCCCAACGACCTGGAAATACGGAGAAACGTTCTTAAGCAATTCTGGCATTTTCTGTTGGAAGCGCAATGGGACGCGTCGGGATCTTCTGTTTCTACGGATAATACACTCTATATTAACGAGCAGCCATTTTATTTTCCTGCAGCAACATATACAATAGAGGAGTTCATTCAGTTCCTGAGAACAAACCCTGCTAACGCCGTTGTTCCTACTCATCTCAGATTTTTCTTTAAAGAGGCTGTGAACAAACATCTGTCCGTGATAGGGGTTCCCGATCCTGAATTGGAAGGTGTTCCAACAAATACTGTTACACCTATAGACGAAACTGATGACTACGCTAAATTTCGATATGACGTATTGAAATCTATTTATTCTACGCACGTAGTGTCCAATAACGTCGTGGATAAAAACCCCTACATATTCATTTATTCCGATCTCGTGAAACAGCAATTGGTCGGAGGAGAAATGCTACGTCTTTTACGTCTTGCCCGAAAACAGTATTCGGAAACAGAATCATCTTGCACAGTACCCGTAGCCCATCATACATTTAATCCGATTCATTACGTTTCTCTGGATAAAGATTCTTTCGAAACAATAGAAATTGCGATGTATGATAGAAAAGGATATTTTCTGCCTTTGAGAAACGGCTCCGTACCTACAATAGCTGTTTTACATTTTCGTAGGAAAGCAAAGTCCTTTTAAAAAACAGTAAGGAATCATTTTGCTCAGTCTATGTCGAAAAGCTGATGAATCACCATGAATTCGCAGACCGAATATTACAGTAATCAGATCCGTGGGGGAATTGGACCCATCTATCGTTCAACTAGAATTCAAAAAGGGAGAGGATTGGGGTCTCTCTTCGCAGGACTCTTTAGAATGGTGAAACCTCTACTCTGGAGTGGTGCAAAAGCGATCGGAAAAGAAGCTTTGAAAACAGGCGCTAACATTGTCACCGACATTGCAACAAGCCAGCAAACTCCGAGAACTATCGTTCGTCAACGTGTACGTGAAGCGGGTCAAAATCTTCAAAGTAAAGCACAACGGAAAATCGATTCTCTGGTAGGTTCCGGTATAAGAACAAAACCTGCAACAAAAATTGCTCAGTCGATGTTAAAACGTTCAGCCACCCGTATTAGAACATCTGCGATCCGTAAAAAAAGCGCATCCAAAAAGCGGAGAAAAACATCCACAAAATCTAGGACAACACGCAAAAGGAAAATTAAACAGAAGGCGGCAGGAAAAGATATTTTTGGATAATGATGGAGAATAACACTTGCATGATCTCGCAGTTCGATCTTTTCAGCAAAAAACCTATTCAGCAAAATGTCGAAAAAACTTACACGGTCGCCTACAAGCCTATCGCTTCCATCGATAATCAGAACATACTTCAGTTTGCCGTTCCGCCGGCAGGAACAGATTTTCTAGATCTTTCATCTGCCTATCTCCGTCTGCTAACGCAGATGGTCAATCAAGATGGGTCTCCCATGAGTGCTTCCGAACCTTCCAACGCCCTCACAAAAAACTGCGGGGTCGTAAATTATCCTCTCCATTCACTTTTTTCACAAGTTACAGTGGCTCTCAACGGTATCGCTGTAACAGTTGCCGATAACAATTACGCATATAAATCAATCTTCGAAGCAGAAATCAATTACGGCAGCGATGCTGCGAACACGCATCTCACAAATGCCTTGTGGTACTTGGACACACCTGGACATCAAGATGCAATCACAGCCGACAACAAAGGTTTCACCACCAGAAAAGACTTTTTCCAGCACGTTCCGACAACCGGAAGTCCTACGGAAGTGTCTGCCGTAGTCGAACTTATGGGAAAACTGCACATAGATTTTTTCCACCAGCCTAAATACCTGGTCAACGGCGTTGAAGTACGTATCGATCTAGCCAGGTCACGTGATGCTTTTTACATCTGGGGAGATCAGACTTCACCAACCACCAGAATAAAAATTTTAAAGGCTGTTCTCGAAATAAATCACATCATTCCTACTCCTACCACCAGTTTGGCCATAGACAGAGCACTCTCTTACGCTCCAGCCCATTATCCGTTCACCAGAAGCGTCATCAAAGCTTATTCTTACGTTGCCGGAACGCAGCAGATTTCGATCGATAATGCTTTTCAAGGTGCTTTTCCGAATGTTGTTCTTTTTGCTATGGTATCCACCGCCAGCTTTCTCGGAGACTCTAAGAAAAATCCGTTCGACTTTAGAAGTTTCAATCTATCTTCTTTCCATCTTGTGAAAAATGGAGAACTCGTACCTTACGAACCCTTGCGGGTCACCACAGGAGGAAACGGAGGATTGATAACACGTGCCTATCAAACTCTATTTTCCGGTACAGGCATTCACCACGCCAATTACGGACACCAGATCACAAGGAAAATGTTCGAGAACGGATCCTTTTTCCTGATTTTCGACATAACACCTGACTCTTCAGGAAACGACACGCACACCAGTCTCCAGGAACAAGGTATCATCGGAGCCGAGATGCAATTTTCTCCCCAGCTGTCGGAAAATATAACATGCCTTCTGTATGCTGAATTCGAATGTGCAGTAGATATAACAAAAGACAGAAGTGTTATCCTCCATCAGTGAGACCGAATTGTCTATAAATATGTGTGCTTGTGTTTCTGGCTCGCAGTGTTATCGAGACAGTTCTGACGTAGACATTATACTACCTGTGATGGAGAAACCTACCAAAGTGATAACCCGTACTATTAAGCATAGTAGTGTTTCTTCGAAAGTGACAACTTCAAAACCTGTGAACATACAATCGTTTCCCGAACTACTTGACAACAGCCCTGGGAGCATAGAAATAACCAAAGACAGAAATATTATTATAAACATATGAAAACATATGTAACGTGAGATGGAAAAACTCATCGAACTGTTAACCTGTGATGATATTTATAATAGTGATTCTTCGGAAGTACTGTCCGCCAAACCTGTTGACACGCAACCGTCCCCCCAAAATATTAGAAGAATATCATCTTACTCTCATTTTACGTTTTCGGAAACATAGGCAGCATGAACACGTCGCAGATCAGGGAGATTCTATCTCAAAACTGTTCCACCAAGAACATTTTCTACGGTGTTTACTCGAGAGATCTTTTACCTCGGACGTTTCCTACCCCTGCTTTGATAATCGCAAACACTGACACTTCCAACTTCCAGGGTACACACTGGGTGGCCTTCTATTTTGGCAAAAACAATATTGCTGAATATTTCGATTCATACGGATTTCATCCTTTCTATCCAGAATTCGTAACTTTCCTGAATCGTCATTCCTCGGTCTGGACTTACAACAACATTCCCTTACAGGGGGTATTGGCCACGACGTGCGGACATTACTGTTGCGTGTATGCTTATTACAAAGCACGCCATGTTACGACCAAGGATTTCATTCAAGCATTTCCGCCCGGTGTCAGTAAAGATGGATATATCCTACACCGTTTTCGTCAGATCTTCAAATGTTTACCCCATTCCAAGTGCCCGAGAGGGGATCAATCGTGTTGCTCCATCCACACGATCCGGTGTCGTGTTATGCAAAAAGCTATATAAATGTGTGCTGCTGTAGCTTTCTCTCAGTGTCGTCGAGACAGCTCTAGTGAAAACATCATGGAGCCTACTAAGGATTCTACAATGGAAAAACACAATAAACTAGTGAAACGCATGACCCATCAGGATGATGCTTCCAAACGTAAAACCCGCAAACGTGTGCAGCCCCTCAAAATCGAAACTGTCCCTATCAAGAACGAACCGTTGGACGAGGGGGTAGATGTGACTACAGACTGTGATTTCATGAAACGTCGTAGGGAGATCGGCTTTTCCCCAGATACAATCGAATGTCCTGGACTACACAACGTAGAGGCGTGTTTAGATCTCTATCTTGCTAACACATATTTTCTGAACAAGGAAAAAAACAAGTTCGTGGCAATAGGATTCGAAAAGCAATCCCCTTTCAATTTGGTGTGGGAGTTTTCGCAACAGGGGAGATCACCCGTACGCATCGATTCTAAGCAGATTAGAGAACTGTGGGCTTTGAAATCTGACTTACTGAATTACGTCGAAACAGGTCGTCGATTCAATTACTTGGTTACAGGAAATATCACCGTCAGTGCTGTAAATTTTTTCGGGAAACGTTGTATCTCGATGTATCAGCATCATTCATCCGATGCTTTTATTTTCACAGCCTCTGAACTACACTTATTTTTGTGTAACCTTTTTTGGCCTCTGCAGAAATTAAAGAACGAACGTTATCATAAATTGCAACCCGAAATGGAGGCTTTTGTATATTGCATCAAGAAAAATATGGTTTCAGAAAAAAAAGAAGTGCCCAATTTAGTGAACTATTTTTATATTCTTTGGTACAACGAACTGATGATTGAAATATATCTTGAGAACAATCTTGGGCAGACATTGACATTGTAAATAAGTTCTGTTACTTTCATGTATCTGATGTTGTAAGTAGCCATTGTAAATGAATCATTGTTCTTTTATGTATTGTACATCAACCGCTGTTATTTTATGTATTGTAATATAACCCTTCAGGTATTGTAAACCTTTCATATTCAATTGTAAATACAACATTTGTGTTATGCTATGTATTTAAACCCATATTACCGATTGTAAATAAAACATTTGTATATTTTAAAAAACTCTTTTATTTCTTGTACTTATTACAATAGAAACTGTACATCTTCCAGACATTTTCAACTGCACAGGTTTTTTTTACATTTTCACATTTGCTATGTTCTTTGCATCTTCCTGAAATGTTTTTCACACTATTCAATTTTGGACATTCAAGTTCTTCGATGTTACGTACGGATATTTTATTTTTACCTTTTTTTCCAAGTAATTTTTCAAACCATTTCACTTTCTCCGTACCTTTAACGTACACTATTTGATTCACAAGCACAACATATAACAGATCTCCTAATTTCTCATACGGCAGCCATCCATCTCCCCAGTTGAGACCGTGTTTGTTGGCACGGAGCCAGTAATTCACTCGGCGATACTTTTCACTCAAACAGTGTAAACCATATGGAGATTTCACTAAACAATCAAATGCATTGTCAAAAGGAAATTTTAAAATTCCGACTTCTTTCCACACAAATTCTCCTCCTGCTCCTCGAAGACCTTGAACGTCCAAAAAACAGACATCCATTTTGTTCATCAGGTGAAAACTGTCAACGTATCTTCAATGCTACCCCGGCATACGGCGCACTTGTCCAATTGGGAAGCACAGGATCCGCAGGAAACAAAATGTCGACACGGGAGAATTACAACACTGCTAGGATTCTCAAAACATATTTTGCACACAGAATCCACACTAGGTTTATCGGACGTTTTCTCAAGAGTCTCTATACTGTCGCAATACTTGCAGCTCTTGGAGTTACGATGTAACGCCGCAACACTCTGTATAAAAGGACACTGGGGTACCAACATGTAATGTCCTAGAATCGGACAATCTTTGGATGTCCAATCGCAAAGTCCGTACGAACAATGAAAACATAATACTCTGTCGCTAAAGCCTGAATAGTAAAATCCTGCAGTCACTAATTCTTCCGGAGTCTGACGTAATCCTATAGGCCACTTTCTGTATGTTCTATATCTCGAATTCACTGATAAGTAATTGATAACATACGGCTCGGCGTGAGTCCTGCAGACGTGATAAGTAAACACTCTCATACGTCATAAAAGGTGAAGTAATCGGATACTGTAGGTGACGGTGTCCCAGGTATCGGCGATAAAGGAACAGCCAGAGGATCGTCGGGGAACAGACGTCTGCGGACACCGAAACCTTCTGCAGGAACCACAGGGAAACAGGGATGTCCTTCTAATTTACGTAACAAAGGACGATCACAGCCAGAACACCACAAGGAATTTCTGTTCGCCAACAAAGACAGCCACTCTTTCACTCTCTCCTTCAAAGCTTCACCGATCTTATCCTCTTCCTTCCTGCGACGTAGTTCGCACATACACCTGTGACTTGGAAATCCTGTTCTCTCGTCCGCTCTTCTTTTCCTCTCTTCTATCTCCTTCAACGTCTCGCAGTGATGATGGACTCCTTTTCCTAATCCGTTGAACAGGTAACATCCACACCAGGGAGATTCAGGTATCGCTACATACATAAACGGGAAATAACTCAGCACCCGATGCAGGGCCGTTCGATCGTTGTCCAGGTCGCCGCAAGATCGAACAAGTTCCCAGAACTCCTCGTAGCTAACCTCGTAGAAATTCACGCCATTATCAGACAGTCTTGTACCGCACACATCCATCCTCGCATGACGCTATTATCATGTATCCCTTCTATTTATACCTTCCTTTTTTCTACGTCAAATTTCCGTTAAACATACTTCAAATAGTCCTCTAGAAGACCGAGCCTAAAACATGTTCGAACATGTTCCTTTCAGACAGAAAATAACCACACCCGATTCCAAGAATTTCCAAGAATGGCTCATCAACCTAAAACATGTTCGAACATGTTCCTTTCAGACAGAAAACAGACACGCCCAATTCCTGGAATTCCCTAGAATGACTCATCAACGCCATCTGTTTTCAAACACCGGAAACACGTACTCCAATTTATATATGACGTCACATGCCAAAATAACATAACAAAAACTTTTCCTCCTCCCAACCCAGACTTTCTGACTCATCAACGCCATCTGTTTTCAGACACCGGAAACTACCGACCAACCGTCACTGGAAAAACCCGTGACTCATCAACGCCATCTGTTTTCAGACCCCGAAAACACGTACTCCAATTCCGAGAAAACCAACCGTCACCGCGTCGCCTACTTTTCCTCCTCCCCACCCCAGACTTTCTGACTCATCAACGCCATCTGTTTTCAGACACCGGAAACTACCGACCAACCGTCACTGGAAAAACCCGTGACTCATCAACGCCATCTGTTTTCAGACCCCGAAAACACGTACTCCAATTCCGAGAAAACCAACCGTCACCCCGTACTTTTCCTCCTCCAGACTTTCTGACTCATCAACGCCATCTGTTTTCAGACGCCGGAAACTCCCGCGGGAAAAACCCGAATTCCTCCAACCAATCAAAACGCTCCTTACAAAATAAGCCCCGCCCATTTATGACGTCACGACCAATCAAATTCATCCTTACAAAATAAGCCCCGCCCCTTTTTCAAAAAAAAAAAAAAAAAAAAAAAAAAAAAAAAAAAAAAAAAAAAAAAAAAAAAAAAACTGCTGCGTCATCAATTGATCTTTGATCGATCTTTTCCAATCAATTGATTTATCGGACTCAACGCCGGTGCATTACTACTATGTTATTCGCGATGAAGAATAGTTTTTTTCAAGCGCACGTTATGTATGCTCATATTTTTTTTGTTTATCGTAAATTTCGATGTTTAATCAAAACAACACTTTCTGTTCACTAACGCCACTCGTAATTATTATTATTAACACACACACACATGCAAAAAAAATAACAAGAAACAAAACTTACCTACAAAAAACTGCTAGCAATTTAACACTCACAAATGGTAGTATAATCGCGCACAGTCGCAAAAACTTCACTGTTCTGTCCAGAAGCTTCCACAGAAACAAAAGTCATCTTCCCCCTCTCTCTTCTCTCCACCCGTCGTCGCATCCGGTTGCGGTGACAATATAAGCAAAAACTAGGTCGTGTCAGTATTGCCAACTCACTAGGCCTCTGAGTTTAGGACGACCCGAATTGTGCTGCCAGAGCGTGTTGCGCGCGGACCAGGTTCGAGGGCACAAACTCAACTGGCATCTCTCGCATTACTATTTCAGCGAAGCGTTGCAGAACAAGCAATGTTTGTGTTTCCCACGGCAGCATCTCGAGTATCATCACAAGCTGGTCGGGGGTTACGTACACCGTAACCCTCACATGAACGTGGCACTCAAAAACAGAACGGAGGATGAGATTATTTTGACATTGGACTTTACGTCACTCTACCCGAGCATCATGGTGGCAGCTGGCCTCCCCCCTTTCAACGTGAACTTGGGAGAGGCGCGAATTCCACGCCGCCGGAACGGACGTTCCGCCCGGTACGGAAGTTGATGTTTATCGCGGCGTCACGAATCCCACACCGGCTGCACGGAAGCTGATCTTCACGTGTATTTCTCACAGGACACGCTAAACGCCACGTCCATCCGTAAGATCATAGCCTTGTGTAAAAAATCAAAAAATTTAAAAACGATAAAATTTTACCACCGGGCAAACTGCTCGAAATGGACGCCAAACAGAACACGGCTAAATTAATAATAAATAGTATGCACGGGTAAATATACAAATTGAAAAACATCCCCGAAGAGATTCGCCCCCCACGTCAAATCAATTTTACGTTCGAAGGCCGTACGGGAAAACCTTTACTTTTTTGGTTGGGCACCACGCACTCCTGGCGGGGTTATGGGGGCCAGGAATCCTAAAAAACAACAATTATTATTACTTTGTTTGTTTGCTTGCGTCATAATACACGCGCACGCGTGTGTGTGTGTTTGTGTGTGTGTGTGTGTGGCACATCGTTCCCCCGAGAGAGGTTTACAAAGATCACGATATACAAACATTGCCGGAGTTGGAAAATTACGATATGGCGCATTCGCTCACCACTGTTGCCAGCCATAAATCTCTCTCTCTCTCTTCATCTTACAGCAACGTTGGCATCTCTATTTTTTTTTAGTTGTAAGTGGGTTGCCAACACACTCTAGTTAAAAATGCTACATATTATACACACACACGCACACACATACTGTGTTGCCATCCACCCATCTCTCTCTCTTTTACAGCAGTGCGTGTTTGTTGCCGGCTCTCCTTGCCCAGTGTGTGTAGGTTGGCAAAAATTGCTTTATGCACTGTAAGGCAAGCCTCAAGCAAAGTTGCCAGCTCCTTGCTTTAGGTTAGGTTAGACCAAGAAAAAAAAAAGCTGTAGGTGGGTGTTGGCAGCTGTCGGTTGTTTAACTCTTCCCTCTCTCTCTCTCTCCTCTCTCTTTTTTGTAAAAAGGCCATGGCAAAAGTACCAGTAGGTTGGCAACCTTGCTTTATGCACTGTAAGGCAAGACTCAAGCAAGGTTGCCAGCTCCTTGCTTTAGGTTAGGTTAGACCAAGAAAAAAACCTTGGTGATTTTTTTCGAGTAAAATATTGGCAACACTGCGAGAAAATAGAGCTTATGCCTTACAAGAGCAAACCATTAAGAAGCCTCAAGCAAGGTTGCCAGCTCCTTGCTTTAGGCCAGGTTAGACCAAAAAAAATCTTGGTGATTTTTTCGAGTAAGGTGTTGGCAACACTGCGAGAAGATGAGGCTTATGCCTTACAAGAGCAAACCATTAAGGCGAGCCTCACCGAGCCTCACTTTCGGGCTTAGAACCGGGCTGATACCACTACTGACATATTTTGACAATTTTTTGTCGATGTTTTAGCGTTTAGCGATGTTTTAGTAAAATTTCGCTTTTTTCCCACTCATACTTGGTAGGTATATCACGATCTTACGTGATATAACTTAACCTATCCTTTTTTCTTACTTATTGTTTCAAAATAATACTTTGTAGGTATCCTTTTTTTTATCAATTGAATATCAGTTTTTGACATATTTTGACAAATTTTTGTCGATGTTTTAGCGTTTAGCGATGTTTTAGTACAATTTTCAATGCGTGATACCGTCTGCACCCAAGTTGCTGTATCGCATCAGTGCGTCGTTGTCGTTGGCCGCTCTTCGAAATGTGATTCTCAGTCTTAGGGTGAGTTGTTGTATTTTATTGCCCGAAATATAGCTCGGTGCCCCCCCAAACAGATTTTTCCTAAGTCTTACCGTTTCCAAGATAACCCCACTTCCGGTCGCTATTTTGGATTTCCGAACATAGGTTCTATTCATATTTTTTCTCACGTATAGGTGTTCATGATGAATCACCAAACAGATTCTTGCTAAGTCTTACCGTTTCCAAGATAACCTCACTTCCGGTCGCCATTTTGGATTTCCGAACATAGGTTCTATTCATACTTTTTCTCACGTATAGGTGTACATGATGAATCCGCAAACAGATTTTTCCTAAGTCTTACCGTTTCCAAGATAATCTCACTTCCGGTCGCCATTTTCGATTTCCGCAAACAGATTTTTCCTAAGTCATGAATTGGAGGGTTCTATGAGAACCTATATTAATTCTCGTAAGAGAACAGAAAACACACACACACAAAAAAAAAACAATACTGTGGTCACTACAACAAATAGTCTTCTTCAACCCGAATCCAACAACCCAAAAATCATCATCCTAACTAGAACCATGTAACTATCTGCCATCTGTTAGAGGTTTTGTGAACTAAGTGGTGCTTTTTTTTATGTATAGGTGTACATGATGAATCCGCAAACAGATTTTTCGCAAGTCTTACCGTTTCCAAGATAATCCCACTTCCGGTCGCCATTTTGGATTTCCGAGCATAGGTTCTATTCATACTTTTTCTCACGTATAGGTGTACATGATGAATCACCAAACAGATTCTTGCTAAGTCTTACCGTTTCCAAGATAACCTCACTTCCGGTCGCCATTTTGGATTTACGAACATAGGTTCTATTCATACTTTTTCTCACGTATAGGTGTACATGATGAATCCGCAAACAGATTTTTCCTAAGTCTTACCGTTTCCAAGATAATCTCACTTCCGGTCGCCATTTTCGATTTCCGCAAACAGATTTTTCCTAAGTCATGAATTGGAGGGTTCTATGAGAACCTATATTAATTCTCGTAAGAGAACAGAAAACACACACAAAAAAAAAAAAAACAATACTGTGGTCACTACAACAAATAGTCTTCTTCAACCCGAATCCAACAACCCAAAAATCATCATCCTAACTAGAACCATGTAACTATCTGCCATCTGTTAGAGGTTTTGTGAACTAAGTGGTGCTTTGTTTGTGTGTAAAAAAAAAGAAATGCAATGCTTTTTGCACTTGGTTATCATCACCTAACATGTTATTAATTGTTTTTTAAAATTAATTACAACTGAAAACTAATAATTAATATTATCTAAAGTTTCTAATTAATATTATACAAGAAATTGATATATTTTTTTTGTTCTTGTTGCTAGTGTTGGGTAATTATAGTTGTTGCAAAATGTAGCTTTCGCGTATGACAGTTTCTGAGTTTTGTTGGGTATATAAGAACAATTTTACACGACCTCTCTCGGTTCTCCTCCGTAGCCGTGCGTGTTAAGGCGTTCACTCGTTCTTGTCATTGTTTGTTCTACGTGTGGCCTATAGGTTCGAACCCGGTCGTGGTCGAAAGCTTTTCAGCGTGTCTAGGAGTCTTGATCAGCGTGTATATTTACTTCTCTGTGTTGAGTCTACGGATTCTGAACGGGGTTGTTTAATGTATATGTTGATCTTGATATATGTATATATGATGTTCATGTATGTATCCAAAGCACATTGGAAACAATATTCGATCATTAGCTGCGTTCAACCACTGCTGCGGTGGAGTGACCACCCCCCTGTCCCTGGACCCCTGTCCCCGGGGTCCTATTCCTGTCCGTGGGCTCGTGTTCCCGGGGTCCCTTTCCCCTTGTCCCTGAGCTCGTGTTCCCGGGGTCCTATCCCTGTCCCCGGGCTCGTGTTCCCGGTTAAGTTAGGTTAAGTTAGGTTAAGTTGTCTAATGTCTATGTCTATGTGTAATGTCTATGTCTATATGTAATGTCTATGTCCATGTCTCTGTCTTTGTAGGTTTTTTTTTTGTCCTAAGATTTTTTTTAACGCTGGACTTGGAAAAAATTTTCGATTGATGAAAAAAAAATGGTTCCATGACGACCTATGTTTATTTTGGTATGGGTGGACAGAGGACACCGAGACTCGACCGACGCACTAAACCCGACCTCTCTACGACTATTCGTTGAAAAGTTACGAGTGATCAAAGTTTTTGGGAGGGGGTGGGCTAACTTCTTACCCCTTGACCCCAGGACCACCAAAACTTGGTATACGTATTCTACACCTCCAAAATCGACAGGGGGCATCTAACGATGCCGTATGGGGGTGTTTTTCGATATATTTTTTCGATAACTCTTACCATTTTCGAGATATTTGCAATTTAAGATTTTTTTAACGCTGGACTTAGAAAATTTTCGGTACATTTTTTTTTTGTTCCATGACGACCTATGTTTATTTTGGTATGGGAGGACAGAGGACACCGAGACTCGACCGACACACTAAACCCAACCTCTCTACGCGTACTCTACGTCACCAAAAAAGGTTAGTTAAGAGTTTCCCCAATCTAGTTAAGTGGATTGGTTGAAATCTCCAAGGCGTATTTTGCATTTTTTTTTCAAATATGAACACGTTAAAACTGAACTGTCTCGGATTTTTGAGTTTTGTAATCACCTCAAGAAATTCTATATAAAATAACATACCTGAAAATTGTATTCACAGTAGATTGAATTCTTGAGTTTTTGTATTCGCACACAAGAAATTCTATATAAATAACATACCTGAAATTCTATTTACAGTAGATTGAATTTTTGTGTTTTGTAATCACTCCAAGAAATTCTATATAAAATAACATACCTGAAATATTGTATCGCTATATACTAGACTTTTTGATTTCTGTGATTTTGGAGAAAGCATAATGGCATCCACCACCAGTTTCAATCGTAAAAATGATAAAACTGAATGTGTTACTTGTGGGAAGCTAATCTCAAGGAACAATTTATCGGTACACAGGGCAAGATGTAGCGAAACAGGTTCGAGAATTAATCGTTCGTTACCTTCTAAGCCTTGTGCTCGATGCGGAAAGATGATCAGCATTGCACATTTAAGTAAACACCTCAAAATTTGCAAACCATCGACCGAACAAGGAACATTGAAAAGAAAAATCGATGATCCAGGAACCGAAGCTTCCACTTCCAAGCAAATTAAATTATGTAATGAACGAAAACCAATTAGATCTGCATTTAACCGTCATATTCAGGATTTCTCTTTTACTTCGGAACCAGGCCGGGACATTCTTAGTTTCTTGCGTGAAACGAAAACATCCGTGATAAATATTCTAAAAAATAAATTGGAAAATAATTCCATAAAAGTATACGTTGATCTATTTTCCGAATACGAAAAAGTCGATGGTACAACAAGTATTTTTTATCATCGTACAAAAAACCAGGCTCTTCATTTGGCGGACGTCGATAATTTGGACGAATTTTATTCTGATCTTTCAAATGAACTGGTTAAGAAACACGACGATTTCGAGGCTAAAGGGTCGGGATGGTCTCTGTGTGGAAGTCCTCACACGTTAACTGTTTACGTGAACCGATTCTCGCCTCTTCGCGCTTCCAGCTACGTTCCTCTTCCACCGAACATTCAACACAAGAGGGCTGTGTTAAATATACAGAACAGTGATAACAAGTGTTTTCTTTGGTGTGTGTTGGCGGAACTTCACCCGATTCATTGGTCAAATAATCCAGAACGGGTTTATCATTACAAACAATACGAGTCCGAGTTTGAAAGTGTAATGTCTGGCATCGAATACCCGATGACCATATCTGATATATCAAAATTCGAAACACGAGCACGAGATGCAGAAGGAAAACGCTTAATCATCAACGTGTATTCCTATACGTTGGATAAACATGTCGTGCATCCCGTCAGGATAAGCGATGTCGACGATGATGATGCTCGTGTGATTAATCTTCTTCTAATTTCAAACGACAGTGTTCACCATTACTGTCTCATTCGTTCACTATCACGCTTAGTCAGAAGTCAATCAACCAAGCATGCAAACAACATCGAAGTTTGCCCGAGATGCCTAACCACGTTCAACGATATAAAACAAGTCGATTATCGAAAATACACCGGACGTCAGATTGCTATCGAGAAACTTGTCGAACATAAAATATATTGCGGTGACAACAGACCGACTCGCATGTTGATGCCGAAATCAAAAGAGGTCGAAGAATTTAGGATGCATAAGGCATTGTTTGAACATCCCGCAATCATCATTGCTGATTTTGAGTCTTTTCTCAAACCGTTGTCGTACTGCGAACCAGACCCCGAACTTTCTTCCACAACACCGCATCAGGTGCACGAAGCCTCGAGTTTCGGATATGTTGTTGTGCGACAGGATAGGATAGATGAACCGTATGTTTACCGAGGACCAGACGTAATCAAACATTTTTTTGAAAAGATGGTTGAAGAGGTTGAGACCATTGGCAGCCTCTTACGCAAATCGAAACCAATGCTTCCATTATCCAGCGATGAACTTCAATCTCACAATAACATTGAAACGTGTCCGGTGTGCGATCAACGTTTCACCGACGAGAACCGGAAAGTATTTCACCATAATCACTTCACCGGAAACTACATCGGTGGAATCTGTAACACGTGTAATCTAAAGATCCAAAAACCTACGTTTGTCCCCATATACCTTCATAATGGCAGCGGTTACGACTTTCATCTCTTAATTCGGAATCTTGGATATGATAGACAAAAAATAAATATTCTAGCAGAGAATGAAGAAAGGTACATTAGTGTCAGCAAGCGAGTATTGATTCCGGGAACAAATGAAACTGTGGAGATGAGATTTTTAGATTCTTACAGATTTTTATCTGCCAGCCTGGACGCTCTTGCCAGCAAACTTTCGGCTGAACAATTTAGAATAACGAGAGCTAGTTTTCCCAACGTAGACATAGAAATGATTAGACGTAAAGGGATTTATCCTTACGAATATGTTAGTGATAATTCTAAATTTAACGACGACACTCTTCCACCTCAAAAAGAATTTTACAGTCGACTCAGAGAGAAAGGAATCACGGATGATGAATACGAACACGCGCAACGGATGTGGGACAAATTAGGATGTAGGACACTCGGCGATTATCACGATGCCTACTTAAAACTGGACGTGACGATACTCGCGGATGTTATTCAAGCATTCAGGAAAACGTCGGCGAATATTTACAAATTAGATCCTGCATATTTTTACGGTCTCTCGGGCTTAGCGTGGTCTGCCATGTTATTACAGACAAAAATAAAACTCGAATTGATACCGGACGTGGACATGTTATATTTTATCGAGAGGGGGATACGAGGTGGAATGGTGCAATGCGTACAGAGACATGAAAAAGCAAATAACGTTCACATGACAGAAGAATACGATCCTAATGAACAATCGAAATACATATTTTATGTGGATGCAAATAATTTATACGGACATGCTATGATACAAAAACTTCCTTACGGCGGGTTCGAATGGGTGGATACCACTTCCATTAACATTAATAATTTCAACGACTGTGAATTTGGCTTGTTTATAGAGGTGGACCTCGAATTCCCCGACCATCTACACTATTAATTCAAAGATCTACCTCCTGCACCCGAACTAAAATGTTCGCCTGATTCAAATCAACGTAAGTTTCTGTTAACATTGGATAGGAAAGAGAGATACGTTCTCCATTACAAAAATCTTCAATTCTTAATTGAGAAGGGAGTTCAAGTAATAAATGTAAGAAGAATAATGAAATTCAAACATTCCGAGTGGTTAAAACCTTACATTGAAAAAAATACGTATCATAGAACACGCGCCACGTCAGATTTAGATAAAGATTTTTTTAAACTCATGAATAATGCTGTTTACGGAAAAACAATGGAGAATGTCAGGAAGCACGTGGACGTGAGATTAGTTCCCGATTCAAATAAATGTAGAAAATTGATAGCATCGCCGACATTCAAATCACGAAATATATATGATGAAAACCTGGCCCTGTTTGTGATGGATAAAAAAATAATCAAGTTCAACAAACCAATCTACGTGGGGGCGACGGTTTTGGATTTATCTAAACTGCATATGTTTGAATTTCATTATAATGTCATGAAACCCTTCTATAATGAAAATATAACACTTTTGTACACGGACACGGACAGTTTTATTTATTCCGTACAGACATCTGACCTCTACAACAATTTGAAACAACCGAAAATGATTGATCATTTCGACACATCTTCCTTCCCTCAACCAAACAGATTTGATCTCCCTTCTCGCAATAAAAAAGTGCTTGGTAAAATGAAGGATGAATGCAACGGAGAAATCATTCTGGAGTTCGCCGGCTTACGTTCCAAAATGTATGTGGTGAAAACAGAAACCAGCATCATCAAAAAAGCCAAAGGTGTTGGTAAAAATACCGTGAAAAACAAGCTTGTGTTCGAGGATTACATCAATTGCCTCTATTCACAGTCGAGGATTCTACGTTTGGAGACAAGGATACAAAGCGTAGAACACGTGCTTACCACAAACAAAGTTAAGAAAGTAGCATTAGATCCGCATGACGATAAAAGATGTATTTTGTCTTGTGGAATCCACACGTTGCCTTGGGGGCACTATCGTTTAGAAATTAGTAAAAATTGTAGGCAATGCAATTGAAAAAAAAACAACTTAAATAACTATAACTAAAATAAAAAAAAACTTTAACTGTCTCAAATTATCACATACACAATAAATAACTAGCAAGGACAATGAATCTCTTTGGTTTCCGAAAGCAAACAATGGAGGCTGTACACCGCACGGCAGATCATGAATTTCTACCTTCCATGTTATCTAAACTCAACGGCCTGTTGATCAATCAATTTTCGGAACGTTGCTCTTCTTGCTGGAACAGTGACGATTTCGGATTCGCGACGATCGACATGACGAGGAAACCCAACGACGGAAAATACAGAAACAAAATCAACGACTTTCTAAACGTTGCAACGTTGTGAGAAACGTTGCAACAACGTTGCAACGTTTAGAAAGTCGTTGATTTTGTTTCTGTATTTTCCGTCGTTGGGTTTCCTCGTCATGTCGATCGTCGCGAATCCGAAATCGTCACTGTTCCAGCAAGAAGAGCAACGTTCCGAAAATTGATTGATCAACAGGCCGTTGAGTTTAGATAACATGGAAGGTAGAAATTCATGATCTGCCGTGCGGTGTACAGCCTCCATTGTTTGCTTTCGGAAACCAAAGAGATTCATTGTCCTTGCTAGTTGTTTATTGTGTATGTGATAATTTGAGACAGTTAAAGTTTTTTTTTATTTTAGTTATAGTTATTTAAGTTTTTTTTTCAATTGCATTGCCTACATTTTTTACTAATTTCTAAACGATAGTGCCCCCAAGGCAACGTGTGGATTCCACAAGACAAAATACATCTTTTATCGTCATGCGGATCTAATGCTACTTTCTTAACTTTGTTTGTGGTAAGCACGTGTTCTACGCTTTGTATCCTTGTCTCCAAACGTAGAATCCTCGACTGTGAATAGAGGCAATTGATGTAATCCTAGAACACAAGCTTGTTTTTCACGGTATTTTTACCAACACCTTTGGCTTTTTTGATGATGCTGGTTTCTGTTTTCACCACTTACATTTTGGAACGTAAGCCGGCGAACTCCAGAATGATTTCTCCGTTGCATTCATCCTTCATTTTACCAAGCACTTTTTTATTGCGAGAAGGGAGATCAAATCTGTTTGGTTGAGGGAAGGAAGATGTGTCGAAATGATCAATCATTTTCGGTTGTTTCAAATTGTTGTAGAGGTCAGATGTCTGTACGGAATAAATAAAACTGTCCGTGTCCGTGTACAAAAGTGTTATATTTTCATTATAGAAGGGTTTCATGACATTATAATGAAATTCAAACATATGCAGTTTAGATAAATCCAAAACCGTCGCCCCCACGTAGATTGGTTTGTTGAACTTGATTATTTTTTTATCCATCACAAACAGGGCCAGGTTTTCATCATATATATTTCGTGATTTGAATGTCGGCGATGCTATCAATTTTCTACATTTATTTGAATCGGGAACTAATCTCACGTCCACGTGCTTCCTGACATTCTCCATTGTTTTTCCGTAAACAGCATTATTCATGAGTTTAAAAAAATCTTTATCTAAATCTGACGTGGCGCGTGTTCTATGATACGTATTTTTTTCAATGTAAGGTTTTAACCACTCGGAATGTTTGAATTTCATTATTCTTCTTACATTTATTACTTGAACTCCCTTCTCAATTAAGAATTGAAGATTTTTGTAATGGAGAACGTATCTCTCTTTCCTATCCAATGTTAACAGAAGCTTACGTTGATTTGAATCAGGCGAACATTTTAGTTCGGGTGCAGGAGGTAGATCTTTGAATTAATAGTGTAGATGGTCGGGGAATTCGAGGTCCACCTCTATAAACAAGCCAAATTCACAGTCGTTGAAATTATTAATGTTAATGGAAGTGGTATCCACCCATTCGAACCCGCCGTAAGGAAGTTTTTGTATCATAGCATGTCCGTATAAATTATTTGCATCCACATAAAATATGTATTTCGATTGTTCATTAGGATCGTATTCTTCTGTCATGTGAACGTTATTTGCTTTTTCATGTCTCTGTACGCATTGCACCATTCCACCTCGTATCCCCCTCTCGATAAAATATAACATGTCCACGTCCGGTATCAATTCGAGTTTTATTTTTGTCTGTAATAACATGGCAGACCACGCTAAGCCCGAGAGACCGTAAAAATATGCAGGATCTAATTTGTAAATATTCGCCGACGTTTTCCTGAATGCTTGAATAACATCCGCGAGTATCGTCACGTCCAGTTTTAAGTAGGCATCGTGATAATCGCCGAGTGTCCTACATCCTAATTTGTCCCACATCCGTTGCGCGTGTTCGTATTCATCATCCGTGATTCCTTTCTCTCTGAGTCGACTGTAAAATTCTTTTTGAGGTGGAAGAGTGTCGTCGTTAAATTTAGAATTATCACTAACATATTCGTAAGGATAAATCCCTTTACGTCTAATCATTTCTATGTCTACGTTGGGAAAACTAGCTCTCGTTATTCTAAATTGTTCAGCCGAAAGTTTGCTGGCAAGAGCGTCCAGGCTGGCAGATAAAAATCTGTAAGAATCTAAAAATCTCATCTCCACAGTTTCATTTGTTCCCGGAATCAATACTCGCTTGCTGACACTAATGTACCTTTCTTCATTCTCTGCTAGAATATTTATTTTTTGTCTATCATATCCAAGATTCCGAATTAAGAGATGAAAGTCGTAACCGCTGCCATTATGAAGGTATATGGGGACAAACGTAGGTTTTTGGATCTTTAGATTACACGTGTTACAGATTCCACCGATGTAGTTTCCGGTGAAGTGATTATGGTGAAATACTTTCCAGTTCTCGTCGGTGAAACGTTGATCGCACACCGGACACGTTTCAATGTTATTGTGAGATTGAAGTTCATCGCTGGATAATGGAAGCATTGGTTTCGATTTGCGTAAGAGGCTGCCAATGGTCTCAACCTCTTCAACCATCTTTTCAAAAAAATGTTTGATTACGTCTGGTCCTCGGTAAACATACGGTTCATCTATCCTATCCTGTCGCACAACAACATATCCGAAACTCGAGGCTTCGTGCACCTGATGCGGTGTTGTGGAAGAAAGTTCGGGGTCTGGTTCGCAGTACGACAACGGTTTGAGAAAAGACTCAAAATCAGCAATGATGATTGCGGGATGTTCAAACAATGCCTTATGCATCCTAAATTCTTCGACCTCTTTTGATTTCGGCATCAACATGCGAGTCGGTCTGTTGTCACCGCAATATATTTTATGTTCGACAAGTTTCTCGATAGCAATCTGACGTCCGGTGTATTTTCGATAATCGACTTGTTTTATATCGTTGAACGTGGTTAGGCATCTCGGGCAAACTTCGATGTTGTTTGCATGCTTGGTTGATTGACTTCTGACTAAGCGTGATAGTGAACGAATGAGACAGTAATGGTGAACACTGTCGTTTGAAATTAGAAGAAGATTAATCACACGAGCATCATCATCGTCGACATCGCTTATCCTGACGGGATGCACGACATGTTTATCCAACGTATAGGAATACACGTTGATGATTAAGCGTTTTCCTTCTGCATCTCGTGCTCGTGTTTCGAATTTTGATATATCAGATATGGTCATCGGGTATTCGATGCCAGACATTACACTTTCAAACTCGGACTCGTATTGTTTGTAATGATAAACCCGTTCTGGATTATTTGACCAATGAATCGGGTGAAGTTCCGCCAACACACACCAAAGAAAACACTTGTTATCACTGTTCTGTATATTTAACACAGCCCTCTTGTGTTGAATGTTCGGTGGAAGAGGAACGTAGCTGGAAGCGCGAAGAGGCGAGAATCGGTTCACGTAAACAGTTAACGTGTGAGGACTTCCACACAGAGACCATCCCGACCCTTTAGCCTCGAAATCGTCGTGTTTCTTAACCAGTTCATTTGAAAGATCAGAATAAAATTCGTCCAAATTATCGACGTCCGCCAAATGAAGAGCCTGGTTTTTTGTACGATGATAAAAAATACTTGTTGTACCATCGACTTTTTCGTATTCGGAAAATAGATCAACGTATACTTTTATGGAATTATTTTCCAATTTATTTTTTAGAATATTTATCACGGATGTTTTCGTTTCACGCAAGAAACTAAGAATGTCCCGGCCTGGTTCCGAAGTAAAAGAGAAATCCTGAATATGACGGTTAAATGCAGATCTAATTGGTTTTCGTTCATTACATAATTTAATTTGCTTGGAAGTGGAAGCTTCGGTTCCTGGATCATCGATTTTTCTTTTCAATGTTCCTTGTTCGGTCGATGGTTTGCAAATTTTGAGGTGTTTACTTAAATGTGCAATGCTGATCATCTTTCCGCATCGAGCACAAGGCTTAGAAGGTAACGAACGATTAATTCTCGAACCTGTTTCGCTACATCTTGCCCTGTGTACCGATAAATTGTTCCTTGAGATTAGCTTCCCACAAGTAACACATTCAGTTTTATCATTTTTACGATTGAAACTGGTGGTGGATGCCATTATGCTTTCTCCAAAATCACAGAAATCAAAAAGTCTAGTATATAGCGATACAATATTAGTAGGTAGAAAGGGGCGGAGCTGGATCTAGCTGTTCTTTTTTAACAACATAAAAATGGCGAGGTTGGCAACACTGCAACACTATGTTTTTTCCCACTTTCGAGAAGAGGCTAACTTAACCTATGGTATTTCCCTGTAAGGCACCAACTTTTGGGCCCTCAGCGTAATCTGCTACGACAAAAAAAATTCCCTCGCCCCAAGTATGAGTCCACCTCGCCCCAAGTATGAGGCCACCTCGCCCCAAGTATGAGCTCACCTCACTCTCGAGAAGGGCCTAACTTAACCTAATTTTTCTATGAATATGCTTAGAAAATGCTATAATATAGGTAAAAAATACATGAAATTGACTTATTTTGGACTCGCGCCCCAAATATAAGGCCACCTCGCCCCAAGTATGAGGCGAGAAAAAATTTCTTCACTCCCAAGTACGGGGTGCTTTTTTTTTGCTCTCCTCTTAAAAATACAAGTTACTCTCTTGAAGGACCTAACTTAACTTATACCTGTGGCCCTACAAGTACGAGGGCTCTTTGCCCTCCTGCCCCTACCCCATATTTACAAATTACTCTCGGGGAGAACCTAACTTAACCTATATTTCACCCCCCTCTCCCCTGTGCAGTATAGCCTAGTATAGCAATATTTGCTCATAATCTATTGCATTGGGAGGAGGCGTATATAGGCTCTTGCACCTCTGAAAAGATTCACGAGAACCAAAAAGTAATTTTATATATGCCTGGTATATAAAATAACCATGCCTATGAACCTGTTTGGCTTTAGGAAGCAGGCTATGGAGGCATTCGCCCAAAGTGCACCGTTGCCACCTGCGGGCTTGGACCTGTTGCCCTCTTTATTATCTAAACTCAACGGTTTGTTGATTATACACTTGAATAGCATACTGACCCAGTACGACGAGGATGTGGGTAAGATTTTCTACATATTCAACAACAACTTGAATTATTACCAGTTCCCCATCTCTGGCAAACTGCAGTTTGACATGAATCCCGAGAATAAAGGAGAGGCCAAAATTTCCTCTGGCAAGAACATCTATCGCATCAAGCACGATAGGATGAACAGTACTACCACGTACGATGTATCTGCTGGCGATCGCCTGTACATAGAGCTCTTGGACGACTACGACAAACTCATCCCTTTTTTCATAGAAATGAAAATTAGCTATCCTATAATAAATAACAATAATGCCTAACGATATTTTTGGCCACACGAAACGCGACGACCATGGCGATGAGCTTCTCATGCTCGACGTCAGGGTCAAGAAGCTGCGAAGCGACCTGCAGGCCCTGCAGTCCACGCTCAACTCTAGCCTTCAGACCGAGATAGCCAGCTTGCAGTCTCAGTGCCTGGACCCTGTACTCAAGATTGATGCAGAGCTAAAATTGCTGCTGCAAAAATACACTGACCTCGCATCGATAGACAATCTCGACAAGCTGGCACTGAGTGTGGGTAATCTGCAGAACGAACTCCTAAAGTTGCAGCAAACGCAGACCTCCGACGTTGAACAGTTGAAACAACGCTTGCAGGACCAAACAAGCAACATCCAGACCGAACTGCAAACTATCATCCAGAGCATTAAAACTCAAGACGACTACGATCGCGTGAACGCTAGTATTGCTAAATTGCGCGAACAGTTTCAATTGTTCGAAATTCCTACGTTGGAAAGCATCAAGGCTGAGCTTCAAACAGATGCTTTGCATGTGGCCATCAACGAAGTAAAAACTAAACTCCAAACATTGGAAGATTTTATCGACAATCTACCGTCGTCCAGCGAACTAAACGCCATTGCCCGTAGCGTAGCCAACATCAAACTCCAACTTGAGACCTACGAGGATTTTGGGAAGTTGCAAGGCACCATAACCCATATTGAGGATGCTCTTGCCGTCATTAGAAATGATCTGGCGAACGTTCACGATGAGCTGGAAACCAAACTGCCGGGCATCAGGGATACACTGGCCAACGTCCAACAGCAAATTGCCAAACTGGAAAATCTGAATGCAGAATCCGAGTTGTCTCATTTCCATCACTTGATCGACGACATACAGACTAAGTTGGAAACCCTGCAGCAATCTACCCCCACCCAGGATGACATAACGCAACTGCAAGAAGGCATACGTGCTGCTGCCGATGCCTCCGAGTTGGACGCGGTGAAAAAAGCTTTGGAATCGCTCCAAAACACGGTGGCCACCCTGCCTACCTCTCAGGAACTGAAAAGCGTGAAGAGAACTCTCAACCGAATACTCAAATCCGACGACATCAAAAACATCCAATCCGAAATTGAATCGATACGGGGGTCTGTCGCGACTTTACCTACCAACCAGAACATCACCGAGCTGCATGAATTGTTTGCGGAAATTAGAACGCAGGTCCACGACCTTGTAATACAGAGCTCCAAGTTGACGCTTGTAGAAAACCTGCAGCAGATTATTGCCAGCGTGAAAGAGCAAATTGGGAGTATCGAGGCAAGTCAGGAATCGACTATAGCTAATTTCAGCACCCAACTACATGACTTAAATGAAAAATTCAAGAGCCTTATTGTCGATGTAAAGATCAAACCAAACTATGACACTGTTGTTCATGCTATCGAGGAACACCTGGAATCGGTGAATGGCAGATTGGAGGATGTGGAGACTGAGGTTCGAACCAACGTAAACACTCTAAATGCCAGCATCGACAATCTCAAGTCTACGATTGTCATCGAACTGTACAGCATACCAAACAGAGAGTTCTCCTCCCCTTTCAATCCAGGTTACAAACTCTACATGTTGACTCCTGCAAAAGCCTATCATCAATTTTTTCTCGCTGGCACACTTCAGTTCGTCAAGGTTTCCTACTGGTCTTTGCCTCACGCAACCCACTACCCAATCATGACCGTGACGAACATTGGCGATGAGCCTAAAATAAGAGGAGTTGAGCTGGTCGATTTCACACACCCCGAAAGTCGCGAGACTGCCTATGCCGAAGATGCCACTCAAATTATCGACATAGAAATAGGTGACAAGCTGTATATAGAAAACCCAGCATTGTCTGCAGCCAGAAATCCCATCCAGGCTATATTCTTATTTTCGCGCCATGTCTAGGCAGGGTATCGTGAACGAGCTGCATAAACCTGCACGACGAAACTACAAACGACTGGCGGTGGTGACCAAAGGCGTGGATGACCTTTGGCAGGCTGACCTTGTGGAAATGAGTAGCGGCAACCTAAAAAATTTACATAAAATCAACAAAGGATACAAGTATCTTCTTACTGTTATAGATACATTTTCAAAATTTGCGTGGGCTTTGCCCCTCAAGGCTAAAACAGGTGTGTGCGTAATGGAAGCATTCAAAACTATTTTCAATGAAAGTGGCAGGCGACCTCGATTTCTTCAAACGGATAACGGAAAGGAATTTTACAACTCGATATTTCAACAGTTTGTTCAGAAGCAAAATATTCAACATTACTCGACTTTCAGTCACATCAAAGCCAGCATAGTGGAACGTTTTAACCGTACTCTCAAAACACGCATGTGGAAACGATTCACGCTTCAAGGTAACCACAAGTGGGTCAATGTGCTTCCGGAACTCGTAAACAACTATAATCACAGTTTGCATAGCACGATACGTATGAAGCCTGCCGATGTCAGCAAGTCTGATGAGGCACAATTGATCTCTACTGTTTATTGCCCCAAGTACCGGCCCACTAACAAAAAACCGAAATTCAAAATTGGAGACCAAGTAAGAATTAGTAAATTTAAGCGCATGTTTGAAAAAGGCTTTACCAAAAACTGGAGTACGGAACTTTTCACTGTTGCTCGATTGTTACCCGGTAACCGTCACACGTATATAATAAAAGATAATCGCGACGAAATTTTGAAAGGGCGATTCTACGAGGAGGAACTCTCTAAAACAAAATACCCCAATACGTATCTTATCGAAAAAGTATTACGTAGAAAAGGTGACAAACTGTTGGTGAAATGGTTGGGACTCGAGGAAAAAAGTTGG
Organism: Lepisma saccharinum; assembly: GCF_977018435.1. Lineage (NCBI taxonomy): Eukaryota > Metazoa > Arthropoda > Insecta > Zygentoma > Lepismatidae > Lepisma > Lepisma saccharinum. The sequence goes on along the minus strand of NC_139241.1, from coordinate 22,678,273 downwards.
ATCGACGCAAACGAGGTGATTGTGTAACGGGTGCTTGGGATGTGGTGAGGCGACTGCCAGATTTTCCCCCGGAGCGTCAGGCTAGGAAAAACGGCGAACTGTTGCCGGACAACATTCGCTGCCTTATTGTCGGACCTTCAGGGTGTGGGAAAACAACTTTACTTATTGATAATTTTCTTCTTGCCCCCGACTGGTTAGATTGGAAGAACAGGCACTTGTATGTTTTTTCCAAAAGTTTGGAGCAAGCAAAATATCAACAGCTGACAAAACTGTACGAAGGGCTGAGCATAGCTACTTTTGCCTCCGAAGTAATGCCACTAGACTGCTGCCATGAAAATTCGGTGGTGGTCTTCGACGATGTCATCCTGGAGAACCATAACGAAATTCGCAATTTTTTTACACAGGGGCGGCACAGAGGCATGGACTGCTTCTACCTTGCTCAGACTTTTTCTAAAATTCCCAAGCAGCTTCTCCGAGACAACGCTAATTTTATTTGCTTGTTTCGTCAAGACCACACCAATTTAAAACATGCTTACGATGATTATGTAGGCGGGGACATGAACTACAATCAGTTTTCCAAATTTTGCTCTTCATGCTGGAATCAAAATGATTTCGGATTCGCCACGATAGACATGACGAGGAAACCCAATGACGGAAAATACAGAAACAAAATAAACAACTTTCTAAACGTTGCGACGTTACAAGAAACGTCTTGACGTATTATAAATAACAAATGATGAAACGCAAACTCGCAGACGACAACCTGAAGCTGCGCGACTACCTGGCCAAACGCTTCAGGGGTTGGAAATCAGAGAATCGCGGAATTTACGAAGAGAAAAAGCGACAGGACCAACCTATTATTGATGCTATAAGTGGACTAGGTAAAGACATCAAAGATGTTACCGAGCAAAACAAAGATTTAATCAACGAGCTCGTGCCACTTGCTGCTCGAAATTATGCTGTGCCTACACCGATATCCAGTATTCACACTACCCCGTTCGAACTTGGAGCTGCACCTCTGAGACGTCAGGTTCTAGGCAGTACCTCTTCGGACAAGGTAGTTGAATTAGGTCCGTTGGCGAGAGATTACCTGAGCACCGGGAAATTTGAAAAGGACGAGGTGTTTGGATTGTACCCCTTTGTGGAACCTAACGAGGGTGTGGTTTGGAAAATTGGAAAGTCAAAAGTTACGTTCGAAGGTGACGACGTGAAAATTAATTTGGGTGAGAAGAACAGCTGGACTAGGTATCCTGGCACTGTGGGCCTGTGGGAACTTATCACCAAAAAGCAACCTAAAGATTACACAGACGAGGATTACCAAAGTTACACAGAAATTTTAATCATGACGGATGCCCTGTACCAAAACAACGATGCAACACAGAATCGCGTAAAATCAAGCAGTGGAGAAAAATACAGGAACCTCATCAAGCCAATATGGAACCAGCTCAAGACTGGCAGCGGTGTCAAACTCTACAATACCCTACCTAAAGAGTTTGTTTGGGTAGACGACGTAAGGAAGCTTGTAGATCGATTGCTGGTTATCGCAGGCGAAGAAAATGCAGGCAATCGCAACTTCCACAACGAGAAGGTGGGCATCATGGACATGATTAGCACCAAGCTTAGCAACTTTATTGTCAACGACAACAAAGGTATAGGTTACCTTATCAAAATCATCAACACCCTGCCTCCCAAATTCTGGAATGTGGCCGAGGGTCGAGGTCTCGTGAACGACATCATCAACAAGCTACCCTTCGAGATGCACCTACCAGGTTACCAATACTGCGGACCGGGTACCAAACTGGAACGGCGACTGGAGAGAGGAGACAAAGGGGTAAATCTGCTGGATGCTGCATGCAAGGATCACGATATTGCTTACAACACATATACGAATTTAGATGCGCGTCACGATGCTGATAGAAAATTGGAGCATGCCGCGTTCGGGAGACTCGTCAGCAGAGACGCCTCGCTGGGTGAACGGGTTGCAGCATTGGGCACGACCATTGCCATGAATACAAAACGAAAATTGGGGTGGGGGCTGTAATTAAATAACATACAGTAAAAAAATGTCTACAGACTTACCAACAGAAGTGTTATACAAAATATTTACATTTACTTTCGACGATAGTCACGAGGATGTTAAAAAGCTTATTGATTTAGTTAAAATAACACCACAATTTCGCTTGCCCTGTGAAATGCTACTTCTGGATCATCTGAGAAAAATAAGCGGTGTAAAATCTTCTTCTTCCCCCTATGCTTTTTTTTTTCGGGCTGCTGATGAAAAATTGGCTGATAAGATGGACGAACTTCACGAGTGGAGACAGGGGAGGAGACGATATACAGACGACTGGTATGCTTCAAATGCTGAAACCAGCAGGATCATCGATCACTTGATCGCATTAGGCAATGCCGAAATTTTTTTCTATAAATAACACACTGTAAAAAAATCTACGAGACCAAAAAAAATATTTCTTCGATATGAGTGAAAAAATTAGTGACGTCCAGGCATTAAAACAAATGCTAAATTTGTCAGTCGAATATATAAAAATTCAGGAATTGGAAGTGGACAAACCTTATGCAATAACTTCTGGTTCAATTGTTGCAACCCAGTTTGGTCCTAAAGTACGTCTGTTGCTCAACGGACAATACAGTCTATTTTTACCAGATCGATACGCTAGCATGTTATCCGACGAGAAGCTATCCATTTTAATCGAGAACACAACTCGAATCGTGTACAAGGGGACAAAAGAACTTCTTGGTAAGAAAACAAAGCACATAATCGAATTTGTTTAATAGCTACAAAGTATATATAAATAACATACCGTAAAAAAATTATACAAGGGAGAAACAAAAAAATCTCGGAACATATATAAAATAACATATCGTAAAAAAAAAAAATACATCATGAAGCCCAAGGGCGTCGTGTACCAGATACCATATTCGAATCTGAAAACGCTGGGTGCCCTCGATGGGTTACTCACCAAGAAACAACTCAAGAAGAAACGTTCATGCTTGTCCAAAGGACACGGAATGAAATTGCTGCTCAGCACTCCACAATTGAAAAAGTTGCAGCATTCGCGGAAGCAGCAGAAGATTGGAGGTTTCATATTCAGCATTCCGGCCATCTTGGCAGCTTTGGGTGCAGTGGGCAGCTTGGCTGGAGGCAGTGCCGCTATCGCCAAAACCGTCATCGATGCAAAGAAGAACAAGGCCGAGCTGGAAGAACAGAAACGTCACAACCTGGCTATGGAGAAGAAGGGGAAAGGTGTGACCAAAAAGCGAAAAAACAACCTCGATGCTTTGAAGAAATATAAAAAAAAGAAGAAGCCCTGTCCAACTTCGATATTGAATCTCTGATCGAACCGTTGGGAATAAGAAACTTCAGGGGTGTTTTCATGTCCGATTCTCTACCCTCTGCTGTGAAGAAAAAGGAGTATGGCGTGGTCAACCTAGACAGTTACAAAAATCCTGGTACACATTGGATATGCTACCTCAAAATTGACGATAACAATGCATTTGTTTTCGATTCGTTCGGTGGCACACCGCCTGCCAGGTTGGTGAAGTATCTCAGTGTTGCCAACCTCTACTACAATGACAAACGCATCCAGGGTTTCACCGATGTTAACTGCGGCCACCTATGCCTTTCCGTTCTCGCATACATGTCTAAAATAAATAACCCCTCAGTGGAGCATTTTCAGAAAGCATTGTGGTACCTAAAATACCATGGGAGTGTTCCATCTCACCAGCGAGACTTCGGTCTTGAAACTCGCGTTGCATGACGACATCATCTATCCTAAATCTATTGCTCTTCGTGCATTCTACAGCATGTACCTGATACCCAATGTCACGGAGCACAATAACAAAATTACTGTTGGAAATGAAAAAATAGTTATCACGCCAGGACAGTACAATCTGTCTACCTTGCAAGCCCAATTGCCAAGAAATATACTGCTATCTCAAAATTCTGTAACTCACAGAGTTGAAATTGTGTCTGCTACGGAAACAGTAGACCTAGGCACTGTTGGAGAGCTTCTGGGATTCGAGAACAACACAAAGCTCGAACCTGGCATCAAGCACATCGGTGCCAACATTCCTAAATTTCTAGCCATCGAGACTCTGAACATACATTGCAATGTGGCAGAAGGCATGATCACCAAATCCTCGGATGGCATCCCAGGCAGCCACAAGCAAACAGGTATCATCGCTACGTTCAAGCCAAACTCTGAATTCATGGAACCGATTATCTACACACCCTCACCACCGATATACTTCCCTATATCTCGTAATCGCATAGACAACATAAAATTGGCAGTGACAAACGAAAAAGATGAGGTGGTGAATTTTGCCGGAGCTACTACTACCGCCGTCGTAGAGATTAACGTATAATAAATAACAATCATGGAGCAAATCGAAAGTTACGAGTTGCAGTCCTTCCCACCCAATCGTCGCACGTTTGCCAATTTGAACGAGCCGAACAGGGAAATCGAATACGATGTGGACGTCGGGGATGGGTTTATTCACCCTCACAGAGCTGATTTGTATATCAAGTTTGATGTGGTGAAGAGAGACAACGGCGAAGCATTTAACGCCAATGCAAATTTAAGACTTGTGGACAATTTTGTGCCGCATCTGTTCTCGCAAGTGGAAGTTAGAAAGCATGGCACCGTCATCGATAGGGTTGACTACCCCGGGATTACTTCTACAGCTGTGGGAACACTGAAGCTCTCCAAGACGGATGCAGCATACTACCAGGCAGGGGGATTCGAAGCAGATACAAAAATCAAAACTCAAAGCCACACAGTACTGTTTCCCATGCGCTTGCTTCCAGGCTTTTTCTCCGACTACACGGAGATTATGTGGAAGGGTGGTTTACGCGTCACTTTTCGCAGAAGCGCCAACGACAACGATGTGCTGATGCGTTACAGCACCTTGGGTGCAGACGGTGCAGCACTTGCCAACACACTACCCGACGCTGCCAAGTGCGTCATCCAGTCCATGGAGCTGCGCATGCCTGTGGTAGAATACGAATCTAATTACGGTCTCAAGTACAAAGCCGACATCTTGAAGAACCCCCAAGTGCCCATCCAGTTTTACGGCTACCAGTGTGTGCAGAAACCTGCTTCTGGCAACCATTTTGAATTTGATGTTACTACGCAGTTCAACAGCATCCGGTACGATATGCCAGAGTTTGCAGTTGTGCTCTTCCAGACAGGGAAGGACAACAACCAAGAGAAAGATTCTAGCCAGTTTGACAATTGCAAAATTAAGAATATTTACCTCAAAAATGGTAGGAATGAAGTTTTCCCACGCGAGAACTACAACCTAAACATTACAAACAACGATTACCTGAAACTTTACGAGGCGTACACAGCTTACAAAAGAGTGACCTCCGGCAATGTGGACGTGTACTACAATCCCAACGAGTTCATAGCTCGCAGACCCATGTTCGTCATCAACACATCTAAGAGAAAGCAGGTGGTTGTCAACGATCGTACCAACATAAAGATCGTATGCGAGTTCCACGACGCCTTGCCTGCAGATACTTTGTGCAGCGCCATTCTTATTGCAGAGAAAACATTTGTGTATGATGTCAAGAATGAAAGAGTGACTGAACAGTTTTAGGTGCAAGAAAAAAATTATACTGACCGTAGGTCCAAATATTAGATTCCTATTAACCTCCAGGGTATGTGAGAAATGGCTATTGATCTTCTAACAATACAGCTTCCACAATCCTCACAATAATCTGAAAATATTAATAAAATTAAACATCGTTGCATTTAGAAATAATCATACTTGAGCGCACAAAGGAACTTCCCCTTTGGCTCTGCGTATGCCCTCTTTTCGCCCCGTAGGACACGGCGAGGAATTAGTTCCGTTGAAAATTTGCAATTTTTTGTTACATGTGTTGATTTTTTTATTAAAATCATCAATAAAAACCTAATAATTTGATGTACTTTTTTAAGATTTGGTATGGTTCGCATAACATGCTGGAGAAGATGTATTAAGCTGATGATGACCCCATTCCATAGTGTGCTCGTTACATGGAAGCACACAAAGTTTGTTGTCCGCAGCATCAAGTGCCACCTTATCGATAGCATCCGTATGCACCTCATGGAGGTGGCTAACTATGCGATGTTCTTTTCTTGTGATCTGCTTCTTCTCAAACAAACATTTCTTGTATAGCTCTATGTCGAACTGTGAAACAACACTTCGTCCTACTCCTTTTGCCTTTTTTATCTCCTTGGACTCGTCCACAAATCTAATACAGTACATTTTTGCTCTGAGGGCCACAAACTCTGCAATGATTCTTCCTCTGGCCTCATCTTTCATTTTCCCCACTGTCATCTCGTTCTGGATGCCAGACAGCTTGTACTTCTCGAGGGAATCTTCTGAGTAGTTGGAGAAGTCAAAGTGCTCAGCTAATATTCTGTAATCTTCAAACAGATCCTCGGTCCTAATACAATAAACGAAGCTATCTGTGTCCATGTATGCTACTTGAATGCGATCTTGAAAATGAGGTTGCATAACTTCGTAATGGAAGCAATACATGGCAAGTTTGGACAGTTCTAGGACCGTGGCTCCAACAGCTATTGGCTTATCGAGTGTTACTTGCTTCTTCCCCCTCTCGATTAACATTAGGTCATCAGTAAATCTTGTAAAATTTTTATAGAAAGGATCGGCGATTAACTTCTCGCATTTCCGAGGATTAGATACCAGATCGCAGTTAATTCGATTTCGAACCTGCTCCATTGTTTTGCCAAAAATGCTGTTATTTAGCAACTTGTAGTGGTCTTTATCAGCAGCTGACGTGGCTCGTGCCCGGCTTTGTGTATTGTCACTGATGTAAGGCTCCAACCACTTCTTCTGTGTAAACTTCAAAGCCTTGTGGACTCGCTTCAAAATCAATCCTTGTTGCAAATAAAATTGCAATAATCGATAATGTAGCACATAGTTCTGTTTGTTGTGAAATGTTAACATGAGCTTCTTGTCATTTTTACCACCAGGAGGAACTTCCATCTGTGGTGCCATAGCAAAACCATGATGCTTGTCGTGAAGTTGGTGAGGATACTCGAGATCAACTTCAAGAAAACACCCACACGAATGATCAGCAGGCCATTTCAGAAATTCACGATTCGCAAGTTCGTCTTCCTCCATCCACATGTAATCTCCAATAGGCAAGAATTGAGACATGGCCCATCCATATAAATTGTTCATATCAATGTAGGATATGAATGTTGAAGGGGTGTTGGGGTTGTAGTTGGGCATGTACTTGTTATTGGCCTTGATGTATCTGAGTGGTGCTTGGACAATGCCTCCTCGAATGGCATCCTCGATAAAAAGGTGATGGTCTATATTACTGATGAGGCCAATCTTCACTTTTGTACTTTTTAGCATTGCTTCCCAGGACCAACCGGGGGTAGTGTAACTATATGCAGGATCCAACCCATGTGTACTTATGCATCTGCGTCTGTGGGACTCGAAGACATCAGCCAACAAGGTTGTGTCGAGTTTTAAATATACATCATGGTAATCTCGCATATTCCGGCATCCAAAAGCCTCGAAAACTTTTTTTGCATGCTGGTAGTCGTCTACTGAGCAGGTGCTATTTGTTAGGCGACTACAAAAAACTTCCCGTGGCGGAAGTTGTAGCTCGTTAAACTTTCCAAAATTATCCATATACTCGTATGGGTATATGGATTTTTGTTTCAGGAGGTTGAGATGCTTATTTTCAAACAAGCGTTTGGTTTCTACGAGCTCATTCTCGGTCAACTGTTCAGCTAATCCTGCTAAGCTCGATGGTAAAAACTGGTAGCTGTCCAGGAATCGAATCTCGACCAGATTTTTTCTTCCCTCTACTCTCACCCACTTGCTGAATGAAATGTATTTTTCCTTTGTTTGAGGGATGATATTAATGCGTTCGGAATCACAACCAAGTTCCTTTACAAACAAATGCGCATCGTAACCTTTTAAGTTATGTATCAAAACTGGTACAAAACTTAAAACCTTGATCTGCAAGTTGCATTTGTTACAAACACTGACGCTGACGACCTCCCCACTCCAATGATTATGATGGTAAACTTTCCAATTATTTTCAGTGAAAGCACACTCACAAATTTCGCAGATGGTAGCACGATTATGTTCTTCCTCTTGTTGTGGTGTGGGTGGTGGCATTGGTACTTTAAGGTCAAGAAGCTTGGTAAGTTGTTTTGTAAACTCTATAAGAGTTTCAATGAATACTTTAGGGGCACTCGCACCAAAATACAACTTAAACTTTGGCATGTTGGTCATACTATGGGGGTATGCATAAACTGGTAGCAGGGCAAAGCTACACGGAGTGTGGTGGCTGATATGAACAGACTTGGGACCTGCTTTAGTAGATGTTGGTAATTTAAGCAGGCTTTCAAAATCTGCATAGAGCACCACAGGATGCTTCAACAGTGCTTTCAGTTTCCAAAATTTCATTACATCTAAATGCTTTGGCATTTTTATTGTTGCAACTGCATGTTTGGCACATCGCACCATGTGCTTTTGCAGCTCAAGATCAGGCGACTGTCGTCTCCCATAAAATATTGCAAGACAACAATCGCATATTTGGATTTTGCCCTCATGCTTTGTAATTTGCCTTGCAACAAGTTTTGGTAAATCATTTATAAGGCAATAGTGGTACACATTTTTATTTTTAATTAATAAAAGGCGAATAACCTTCTGCCTGTCTACTATTTTGCTAACTCGAAGAGTATATATGTTATTTGGAGAATCATATGTAAAAACATTTACAGCAATCTTCGAGTTGCATTGCCTCTCAAAACAATCGATGCTATCCAAAGTAACAGGGTATTCAATGCCAGCCATCATTGGTTCAAATTTTTTGAGGTATTCCGGTTTGTTATAGTTGTATAATTTATTCCGGTTATTGTTTGGAAGATGGTGAGCAGCAATAATACACCATAAAAAACATTGATTATCATTATTTTTGATATTGATCACTGCTTTTTTGTTTTGTATCCATAAGGGTAGCTTGACGTAACTATTTCCACGAAGAGGCTTGTACTTGGCCACCTTGACTTCTAGGTGACAAGATGAGAACTCGGGCAATAAACAAAGTTTCCACCCTGAGCCCCTCCCTTCGAATGCTTCGTGTTTTGCCAGCAACACCTCATACAAATTTTCGATGACAGTATTTAAGTTTACATCATCGGCAGCATGCAATGGGATCGGATGGCCAGAATAGTGATGGAAAGTATGTATTTCGTTATGGGTTTTGTTATAGGTTTCGTAAATACCGCTGAATATTAAAGACAGTTTGATCGAGAAGCTCAACAAAAATTCTCGCACCTTATTGATGACATCCTTTTTGATTTCTCTCAAGAAGGTGTTTAAATCACAACCTTCATCAGCATCGTACGAAATATCAAAACCCCTCTCTAGAGTGATTCGTGTCTCACTCCTTGGCTTTTTGTTCGGACTATGTGGTTGGGGGGCTTCCAGTTTACGCTTTCTCCCCAGTTGCCACTGGCTTGATCCCCCCCCACATATTTTATGATGCCTTGCCATATGCGATTTTGTAATAGCCATATTACAGTTCTTGCACTCCATTGTAGCCTCTGTAGTGGTCCGCTTCTCCTTACTTGGGTTGCATCTTTTCCGATGGTAGGATATATTTGATTTTGAAATTATTTTTCCACATGTCGAGCACGCAATTTTGGGGGCCATTGTATCCTTGTTTATTTATATACAATTTTTCACATAGCAATCCTAAAAAAAAGGGGGAGTAATCAAAAATTTCCATTTTATGTTTCTGTATAATTATATAATAAGGGTGGGTTTTATATAAATAGTAAATCTAGAAGATGCAAGAAGCATCTATCGGGTATTTTATATTTCAAACCAGGAAAAAATAATATCAAACAGAAAATATTAGGGGGAAAATTTGATAAAAATACATCAATTTTGATTGTTGCAAAAGAAAAAGCTTCACACATCGTATGAGTTCTCCAAAATAATAATAAAAATTTCTTCCAACATATACTCAGAAAAATTAGGTCTGTTTTTGCTACAGGCTTAATGCATTTTTGGCAGATGGTGTGTTGATGAGGGCCACTTTCACCTTCATGGCGTGGTGTTAAGCACAGGGGTAACCTTTACTCATATGTATATTTCAGTTCGGCAACATAACCAATAAATTACATTTAACTTTTTTCACCATTTCAAAATCTATATATAGCTCGCTTATATTTAGCACACTTATTGTTGCAAGTTGGCTATTTTGTTTATGTAGCACTCGGATTATAAATATATATAAAAAAACCACATCATCGTAATAACCATAGCCATGATTGATTTGGACATACAGTTTAAAATAAAATAATAAAAAAAAAAACTGCACTTTAATATGCACCGCGTACATATTTCCTAGCAACAACGACACACTGAAAAAAAAAAAGTTAAGTTTGAGTTCGGGTTTTAAGTCCACTTTATGCACAGTAAGACTAATCGGGACTGGACCTACACTTTAAAATAAGATCCAAACCACTTATACCTCCACCGGGAATCGAACCCCCGGGACCCCTTAATTACAAGGTGATAACACTACTACTGCACCATGAAGAGGTCCTCAGAAGAAAAAAAAAAATAGTCCAGCAACCCTCATACGGAAAACAATAACAAAACTAGATTTTGTAAATTTGCAAGGAACATATTGTTCAAGCTAGTAACATTTACGTTTCCAGCATGTTCCAAATATAAAAACGAAAAAAAAAAAAAAAGAGATGCGAAACATATCCACAATATACAAGAACTGCTAGGTTTATTTCAAGAAGTTTGTACCTCTCTCACAGAAGCTCCACTAAATTCATAAATCAAAGCCACATCATTCAGACTATATGAAACAGTATTACTCACCCACTAAAAAATCTTGCTAGTACTATTTCACTTTAAAAACTGATGCAAAACTGAACTCTACCACGTAGGACAATTAGTTATATTCCCAGCGCTAGGATAAAAAAGTATCGCGTCGCTAAAACATACGTGAACCAATAGAAATTCACAACAATTCGCCACAGAAAATAGTCCCTCTCGCTTCTTAGCCATTTTATTTTGAACGCACATCACATCATTCCTACCATGCTGTCAAATGACGTCACTATCTCCCAACAGTTGGCAAAGTTGACACGCAACTGTTTAGAGAGCAGTAAACCGAACACCACAATTTTCGAACATACTGAATTACACAACACTTTGAAATTCCGAGCTTATTGTTCCCAAAACCGGAGGTACTGAAAAAATTCTGGTGTCATGCATTTGTTCGAACTACACGACACTTTGCAATTTCCCGCAACAAGTTAAAAGCTGGAAAATTCAAAGAGCATCCTGCTTATTTGTGTCTCCCCTCACAACACAAGCGAATGGTAGTGTAACAATAGTAGCGCCGCTATCGAGGTAGAACTCCAGATTTTTCCAGGGTCACAGCATTCAAAGCTTTGTCACACTAGCTGGGAACTCACAATGCCAGTTTCCAACTATTTTTTTTTTTTTTTACTTTCTATAGAGAACTTTGGAACTTCCCAGGGTCGATACATATCCAACAATATTGCAACATTATGAAGAATGCATAATTTTCAGAATTTTCCTTCTTCACCCAGTAACAAACGTCGCACACTTGCTTTTTGGTACCAAAACTAATCCCTACACTACAATGCACATATATACAGTTAATAACTCTTACATATATTTTTCAAATATCGACATTTACATAGAAATAAATATGTTGATAGCAACATTGGCAACTGTATAAGATTGGTTTATTACTACAAACAGAGGCACTCGCAAAATTACAAGAAGAGAGAGAGGGGGGTATCAACACTTCACCACCGTGCCATTGCTAGAGATGAATAATAAGCAAACCGTCGAGTTTAGCCAAAAAAGTTCATAGGCATGGTTATTTTATATACCAGGCATATATAAAATTACTTTTTGGTTCTCGTGAATCTTTTCAGAGGTGCAAGAGCCTATATACGCCTCCTCCCAATGCAATAGATTATGAGCAAATATTGCTATACTAGGCTATACTGCACAGGGGAGAGGGGGGTGAAATATAGGTTAAGTTAGGTTCTCCCCGAGAGTAATTTGTAAATATGGGGTAGGGGCAGGAGGGCAAAGAGCCCTCGTACTTGTAGGGCCACAGGTATAAGTTAAGTTAGGTCCTTCAAGAGAGTAACTTGTATTTTTAAGAGGAGAGCAAAAAAAAAGCACCCCGTACTTGGGAGTGAAGAAATTTTTTCTCGCCTCATACTTGGGGCGAGGTGGCCTTATATTTGGGGCGCGAGTCCAAAATAAGTCAATTTCATGTATTTTTTACCTATATTATAGCATTTTCTAAGCATATTCATAGAAAAATTAGGTTAAGTTAGGCCCTTCTCGAGAGTGAGGTGAGCTCATACTTGGGGCGAGGTGGCCTCATACTTGGGGCGAGGTGGACTCATACTTGGGGCGAGGTGGACTCATACTTGGGGCGCGAGTCCAAAATAAGCCAATTTCATGCATTTTTTACCTATATTATAGCATTTTCTAAGCATATTCATAGAAAAATTAGGTTAAGTTAGGCCCTTCTCGAGAGTGAGGTGAGCTCATACTTGGGGCGAGGTGGCCTCATACTTGGGGCGAGGTGGACTCATACTTGGGGCGAGGGAATTTTTTTTGTCGTAGCAGATTACGCTGAGGGCCCAAAAGTTGGTGCCTTACAGGGAAATACCATAGGTTAAGTTAGCCTCTTCTCGAAAGTGGGAAAAAACATAGTGTTGCAGTGTTGCCAACCTCGCCATTTTTATGTTGTTAAAAAAGAACAGCTAGATCCAGCTCCGCCCCTTTCTACCTACTAATATTTCAGGTATGTTATTTTATATAGAATTTCTTGGAGTGATTACAAAACACAAAAATTCAATCTACTGTAAATAGAATTTCAGGTATGTTATTTATATAGAATTTCTTGTGTGCGAATACAAAAACTCAAGAATTCAATCTACTGTGAATACAATTTTCAGGTATGTTATTTTATATAGAATTTCTTGAGGTGATTACAAAACTCAAAAATCCGAGACAGTTCAGTTTTAACGTGTTCATATTTGAAAAAAAAATGCAAAATACGCCTTGGAGATTTCAACCAATCCACTTAACTAGATTGGGGAAACTCTTAACTAACCTTTTTTGGTGACGTAGAGTACGCGTAGAGAGGTTGGGTTTAGTGTGTCGGTCGAGTCTCGGTGTCCTCTGTCCTCCCATACCAAAATAAACATAGGTCGTCATGGAACAAAAAAAAATGTACCGAAAATTTTCTAAGTCCAGCGTTAAAAAAATCTTAAATTGCAAATATCTCGAAAATGGTAAGAGTTATCGAAAAAATATATCGAAAAACACCCCCATACGGCATCGTTAGATGCCCCCTGTCGATTTTGGAGGTGTAGAATACGTATACCAAGTTTTGGTGGTCCTGGGGTCAAGGGGTAAGAAGTTAGCCCACCCCCTCCCAAAAACTTTGATCACTCGTAACTTTTCAACGAATAGTCGTAGAGAGGTCGGGTTTAGTGCGTCGGTCGAGTCTCGGTGTCCTCTGTCCACCCATACCAAAATAAACATAGGTCGTCATGGAACCATTTTTTTTTCATCAATCGAAAATTTTTTCCAAGTCCAGCGTTAAAAAAAATCTTAGGACAAAAAAAAAACCTACAAAGACAGAGACATGGACATAGACATTACATATAGACATAGACATTACACATAGACATAGACATTAGACAACTTAACCTAACTTAACCTAACTTAACCGGGAACACGAGCCCGGGGACAGGGATAGGACCCCGGGAACACGAGCCCAGGGACAAGGGGAAAGGGACCCCGGGAACACGAGCCCAGGGACAGGAATAGGACCCCGGGGACAGGGGTCCAGGGACAGGGGGGTGGTCACTCCACCGCAGCAGTGGTTGAACGCAGCTAATGATCGAATATTGTTTCCAATGTGCTTTGGATACATACATGAACATCATATATATATATATATATATATATATATATCAAGATCAACATATACATTAAACAACCCCGTTCAGAATCCGTAGACTCAACACAGAGAAGTAAATATACACGCTGATCAAGACTCCTAGACACGCTGAAAAACTTTCGACCACGACCGGGTTCGAACCTATAGGCCACACGTAGAACAAACAATGACAAGAACGAGTGAACGCCTTAACACGCACGGCTACGGAGGAGAACCGAGAGAGGTCGTGTAAAATTGTTCTTATATACCCAACAAAACTCAGAAACTGTCATACGCGAGAGCTACATTTTGCAACAACTATAATTACCCAACACTAGCAACAAGAACAAAAAAAATATATCAATTTCTTGTATAATATTAATTAGTAACTTTAGATAATATTAATTATTAGTTTTCAGTTGTAATTAATTTTAAAAAACAATTAATAACATGTTAGGTGATGATAACCAAGTGCAAAAAGCATTGCATTTCTTTTTTTTTACACACAAACAAAGCACCACTTAGTTCACAAAACCTCTAACAGATGGCAGATAGTTACATGGTTCTAGTTAGGATGATGATTTTTGGATTGTTGGATTGGGGTTGAAGAAGACTATTTGTTGTAGTGACCACAGTATTGTTTTTTTTATTTGTGTGTTTTCTGTTCTCTTACGAGAATTAATATAGGTTCTCATAGAACCCTCCAATTCATGACTTAGGAAAAATCTGTTTGCGGAAATCGAAAATGGCGACCGGAAGTGAGATTATCTTGGAAACGGTAAGACTTAGGAAAAATCTGTTTGGTGCTTCATCATGTACACCTATACGTAAGTAAAATATGAATAGAACCTATGTTCGGAAATCCAAAATAGCGACCGGAAGTGGGGTTATCTTGGAAACGGTAAGACTTAGGAAAAATCTGTTTGGGGGGGCACCGAGCTATATTTCGGGCAATAAAATACAACAACTCACCCTAAGACTGAGAATCACATTTCGAGGAGCGGCCAACGACAACGACGCACTGATGCGATACAGCAACTTGGGTGCAGACGGTATCACGCATTGAAAATTGTACTAAAACATCGCTAAACGCTAAAACATCGACAAAAATTTGTCAAAATATGTCAAAAACTGATATTCAATTGATAAAAAAAAGGATACCTACAAAGTATTATTTTGAAACAATAAGTAAGAAAAAAGGATAGGTTAAGTTATATCACGTAAGATCGTGATATACCTACCAAGTATGAGTGGGAAAAAAGCGAAATTTTACTAAAACATCGACAAAAAATTGTCAAAATATGTCAAAAACTGATATTCGATTGGTAAAAAACAGAGGCTACAAATGCATACCTACAAAGTATGACTTAGAAACAACAAGTTAGCACTACTTACATGGTCAATTCATCCGCCAAATTGTCTCTCAAATGTGAACGCTCCATTTCCTCAAAAGAATTGTTCATGCATTTAAGCAGCAACAGTCTGAAGTATATATCTGGCCTTACCTCTCTCTCGGGTAATTTAGAATGCATTACAGAAAATAATCATATTGGGATCGAAGCGAGCAGGAAAATCTTTAGTATCAAATATTTGCAAACTGAAAACAATATTTATTTAATAGGGCGCAACAAATTTCACGGGGAACATGGCATTCTCTTTAACATTTTTTTTATTTAGATCGTTTTGGCTCCCAGGGCTGACTCCCGCCGCCCCCTAGCTATAGCTCTGAACGTGGGACTAAGAATAGCAGATATTGACCTTGCGAGCGAAGCGAGCAAGAAAATTTTACGAAATGTACTTTTATTTGTAAAAAAAAAAATGAAATCGAGGGAGCAATTGCCCCTCTTTGTCCCCTGCAAGTGCCCTTAGCCGTCTGGAGGAAAATAGCAAGAAACACTTGAAAACTAATTCCAACTTGAGTATCCATTTTGTTCTACTATTCTTAGATTCTGCTAGTCATGTTTCTTTACTTCAATGTTTGCCCCCTCCCAGATTGGACTTCCGTTCAAGATTGGGGGGGACAATGCCCCTACCCCCTGTGGTTGCAGCAGTGTTTATGAGCGTCTCTTCATCAATTTCACGTCACTCCCTCTCTCTATCACATGAATCGCTATTACCAAAAGGTAGACTTGGGAAACAAAAAAATATGCTGTTCAAACTTCTTAGCAACACATCCAAGAAAAACATCCAAATACATTAGGCACTTTTAATAGAAGACTACTCAAAATATCACAACTGTTCTACATACTGAAAATTGATAAATCATTTCCCAAAGTTTGAATCTGGAAGAGATTTTATTCCCCAAATCCTGATCCGACATTATACGGAATCCCACGCACCTTCATAAATCACAAAATCAATAAATGTCTTTGTTATATTGCTAGAGTAATACAGGATCAAATTGTAAAGATTAGTGAGAATTCCAGGTAGATATGTATTCTGTATTTTTTACAGGGGGGGGCAGTTGCCCCTCTGCTCCCTATAGCTACAGGCCTGCTGTGACGTCACCTACGTAGGTGAAACTTCTTCCGAGGTTCGCCATTTCAGCAACGAAAACATGTTGATTTGAAGAAGGGTAGTGTTGCCCACGGGACGAGATGGGACAGGCTTTTAAAAATTCGAGACGAGACGAGATTGACCATGTGATAAGACAAACGAATATTTTCGAGACGAGACAGCATTTCGACGAGACTCCAGGAGACGAGACAGACCAAAGTCTCGTCTCGTGGGCAACGCTAAAGAAGGGGGGCGTATGTCAGGCTCACACAAAGCATTTGTGTGTGGGGGGGGGGGAGATTCGAAAGTGTTGAATGCTCAATTGATTGAATTAGGTTATTTACGTCGTTTTCTGCCACTTTGGCTAATCACGGCGATGAGGATGAGTGATGATATAATGAAATTCATATGAGAACATTCACAATGAACATCCATGTCCAGGCCGGGCATCGAAATACACGTAGAACGAAACAATTTAATAATGATTGACTACTATAAATGTGGAGCTGAAAAAAAGGAAGGGGTGGGCTGACATCTGATTGGTGTCGTTCTGTCCGAGTCACTAAATAGCTGTCCAGGTTCTTTACTCTGGTAGTGAGAAATTGGAATTTCAATAATATTACATTCCTTGTAATGTGATAACTAGGGCTAGGATTTTGATGCAAATGCATATTTTTTTTGGTAAGGCAGAAACATTGCATAGTAGATAGGAACGTATTTTACACGTAAGTGAATAAATGGGAACGCCATTGTTTGGGCATTTTTTTTGCAATTATTTGAACCTTTTTGAAGTAAATGTAATGTTTTAGACTTTTTAAACCGTTTGTCATTTTTCGGCCATTTTTTAAGTCATTTTATGAATTTTCTACATTTTGGTGAAAGAAGGGACATTTTACATGCAAATGTAACCCTTTGAAGGAGAGAGGTTCCCGACTCTCGTCTCATTGTCTTCAGCGCAGTTCTGAATGACTGTGTTTGAAGAAACAAAGAAATTCTGTGCAGGATTGTTGACACAAGGTGTTGTATAACAATTCAGCTCAAACAATGTGATTTCCCCTATATCAGTAAATAATATTGTCGCCAGACGGATTATTGTAAAAAAACAAAGGGTACAAAGTTTTGTGCTCTGTATCGGATATTTTGTCAGGGAGCAATTTGCACTCTATGGAATTGAAAGTGACTTAACAGGAAGTGATATTGTTCATTTCAAGTAAGCTAGTCTTGTGTAGGTGGAAGTCGAGAAAAAAAAAATCCGTGTACAAGGCTCTCTTGTCCAAAAATCGACAATCATTCGTTGTGTACTGTAAGTCAGTACTTAAAGTGTAAAAGATGACAAAAAGTGAACTTTCTTACTTGTACTACCACCATACGCAATGATCATGTGATAGATACTGTAACGTTGATTTGTAATTTGATAGAATTTGTGTTGATAGAAACTTTCTCTTGGTAGTTTATAAATTTGTTTTAAAAATCTTTCAGAATTTTTAGGTCATTTTTCTAAGTTTATAGGGCATTTTCTTGCATGTATTAGGTCATAAATGCATTTACAATCTACTTAAACCTGAGTTGAAGAAATAAAGATGAATAAAAAATAATAGAAAAATTGGTATTTTAGGCAATATTATATAATATGGGCAGGCCCGTACCCAGGGGAGGGACCACGGGGGGCATGTCCCTCCTCGAACTATGAAATATTTAAATGTGAACTTACAATAAGCTACGAAAATCGACGATTTTTCAAATTTGTAAAATTCCAATTTTCTTCTTGCAAAAATGAATGTGTTTGTTGTGTAGAGAGGCAGACATCAGAAGTTTGCAGTCTGCAATATTGTATTTTTAGTTCTATTTTACAATCATTGATGCAAGGGGGGATTCTCTCCGAGATTCAGACTTCGGGAAATGATTTCGCAATTTTCAATATCTAGAACAGTTGTGGCATTTTGAGTAGTGTTGTATTAAAGTTCCCTAATGTGTTCGGATGTTTTTCTTTGATGTGTTGGTATGAACTTCGAACTGCTTAAATTTTTGATTCCCAAGTCTACCTTTTGGTAATATTGATTCATATCATATGAATCATATGGTAGAGAGAGGGAGTGGATATTTAATTTTTGTTACTTAGCTTTGCTTTTGTGCAACTTCTAGCTAATCGTAAAAATGAGTGATGACGTGAAATTGATAAAGAGACACTCACAAACAGTGCCAAAACTACAGGGGTGAAGGGGGCATTGTCCATCCCCCCTCCCCGACCTTGGATTGAGTTCATTCTAGGGGAAGCAAACATTGAGGAAGAAAGAAAAACAAGGACAAATGGATACTCAAGATGGAATTAGTTTTCACGTGTTCCATGCATTTATCTTTCAGACGGCCGAGGGCACTTGCAGGAGGGCACAGAGTGGAAATTGCCCCTTGGATTTCAAATATTATACAAATAAGAATACATTTCGTAAAATTTTCTTGATCGCTTCGCTCGCAATATCTTCGCACTTATAGTCCAAATTCAGAGCCATACCATGGGGCGGCGGGAGTCGGCCTTGGGAGCCAAATGATCTATGTGGGGGAGAAAAATGTTAAAGAGAATGCCATGGAGCCCCGTAAAATTATTTGCACCCTTTTAATTAAATTTCTCTCTATGAAACTTCATATGAAATATTAATGATGCCACTGTAATCCAAGAAGTAACTGATCAATCAAGGGATTCCAATTTGTTTGTTGGGTGTCAAACACATGTATTTCAACAATAAAATAACAAAATTCACACAACATTTTGCAAAATGATTAACGTAACCAGGAGGTAAACATTGTCGTGATGCAAGAGTCTCTGCCCTTTGAAGGAAATAGAAACCGTGGTGGACAAAGGGACCCATGTTGTAGCAAGTAGAAAAAAAATATTACAAAGTTTTACATAATTTATCATCAAAGTGTAGATAATATGTAACCATTATTATTTAATTAATTCGATTTTTCTTGCATAACACAACACAATGGTGTTGTTGGTTTCTCGTTAGATTCCTTTGTGAGTAAAAATCTTGCATACTGGAAACTAGTGGGAAACATTATGAAGCACGATTTATATAGGACTCCGTTAATCAGCTCTGCAGAGAGGCCCAAAGCTGGAGTTTTTCTGGCTTTGATTCTCGGGATGGGTTATCTGAGGTTGGTACTTTTCCGGCCTTGTGCCTCCAAGGTTCACCCACCCTTATATCAATGGGTACCCGAGAGTAAATCAACGTGGTAAAGGCTTCCGGGGCGTAGTCGAGATCGAGAATGTGTGGGCCCCACCCTTGCATATGCCATCATGGCACGGTCATAGGAGCCGACTCCATGGGACTTGGGAGGGCTCGAGCCCCCCCCCACCAATGTTAATGATATGGGGGAAGAGACCCTCAAATAATTTTACTTAAGAGAATCTAATGTATTATTTTGCTTCTCTTGTAAAGTTTACTCTGAATTGTGCAACATGAACTTAACTTAAAATACACATTTGAAATGTTCTAGACCATCAAATTTGGGGGCTGAGACCGGTAAACCATCAACTTTGGGGGGGGGCTATGAACGGAGACAGCAAAACACATGACTTATTACTATATACTAAGTATATAATTATGAGTATTGATAACATTTTTACTAAAGAGAGTTTCAAAATAACGAGGTGATATGAATTATACCAGTATGTTTCTTGTTTAGTAAATTCCAAACAATTTGAGGTAGTAAACACAACTTTCAGGCAATATTGATATGTACGATATTTAGTTATCCTCGAAATCTCTTCCTCTAGTCCAAAGAATAAGGGGAAAATAATTCTAAAGTCTTTGAGTTTATTTAACACTGGCTTGCAGTAAAGTACGCAAGGAAAGCTTACGAAAAGTCTGTATTGCGAAAGCGGGAACGGCTATGATCAAAGGCATTATTGCTAAAGCACGGCGTGCTATGTGTTTATTTATTATTGCAAAATTAAATTTAAAAAGTAAAATATTGTAGCAAGAACAAAAAAGTAAAACTATTTGCCTGCGATTTGTGTTAGCATTTATGTAAATAATTAAATAAAACTGTTAAATATTGTAAATATTCGCTATTTTTATGGGTACGAGTAGTATAATTGATGCTATAGCTGGTGCACTTATAGCGTACAAAAGAAGAGCTCATATGATTAAACAGCCCGATTTGGCTACACTTAAAACAATGACAAGAGGGGCTTATACCCCAATTCTTCTAGTGTGATATGCTCTTAATCCCAAGAACCCTGAATTCTAGTGTACAAAAGAAGAGTTCATATGCCCCGATTTGCCCACACTTAAAACAATGTCAAGAGGGGCATATACCCCAATCGGCCATGCGTGTACATATTTAAATCTAAAGAATTTTGAGCCCTAGTGTACAAAAGAAGAACCCCCCTCAGACAGATTTGCCCATGTGTGTAAAAGCTACATCTCTCAGTTTGTTGTCCATAAACTTGTCAAAAATATGCCCCCCCTTGATATTATTATAGCTACACTTAAAACTAAGCCAAAATACTCATATTCTCATGCTCTACAACTTAGAGATCAATACAATGTTTCATGTTCTTTCTAATCTTTGATCAGTTTCATGTCCCGGCCAGCAATAAATTATGCACGCCTGGGAGATTTTATATGCTGGCACGCAAGACATATAATCTACACATCATTATTGAAGTTTCATGCTCTTCCAGGGAAAATTCCCTTTGCATGATAGCTGATGCATGATACCCCTCTCATGCAAGCCTGGGTTCAATTCTAAAAGGCTCTGTTCTGTTAATATAAACACAAGTGAGACTTACAGAATATTTATTGCACAGTTCAAAGTCGAATTGTATTTAGCTGATATAGAGCTCATAACTCCTAGGTTCTGATGCTCAATAGAATGTGGACATAGTCCCATGGCTTATATGTTTTGTAATCAAAAGCTTCTGGGTTTAAGAAGTGCTAGTCTTGCTGCCTTGTAACCAAGAGGCCCCCAGGTTTGAAATCTGGTAGAGTGTGTGGGCCTCCCTGATGGCAAAGTGTTTGTAGTATTGCCTTGTAAACAAGAGGCTCGGGTTTGAGGCCTGATAAAATGTGTAAGATTGAAATACATGTGGCAAAATAATATCTCCACACGTGAGATTTTGAGAATATTCACTGCTAGTTGATATACAGCTGAGGTTTGAAACCTGGTAAAGTGTGTTGTACAACAGCATAATAGAGCAAAATTATTTTATATTGGGGATCACCAGAGCCTAGTTACTGCTGTTGTTTGGGTATAAAAGCACCAGCTCAGCCACTAACTGCTGTTATAATTGTTTTGGCATATTGTCCACAGTTCTGTTTTTTTTGGACCAAGAAATTTTATATAAATAAACAATAAAAATGCCAAATCAAAAATATTGCAATCAGTGTAATAAAAATATATCTAGTTCTAATTGGTCTAGGCACCGGCATATTTGTGAGCCTAAGAAATGCAGAAAGGCCACAAAAATGTGCCCAAGATGCCATAAAATATTAAACAAGGCATATTACAAAAGACATAAATGTACTTGTTATGTACAGTCATCAACATTGCCCCCACAACCATCTACATCTGGTCTGAAAAGGAAGCATGAAACACCTGTTAATGCTGGACCAGCAAAGCAGCCACGCTATGCACCACCTATCCATAGCAGTTTTAATGGCCAACTTAGGGATTACCGGTTTGTATCAGAGCCAATATGTGATATTAATAATTTTTTGAACAGTATAAATCCTGATGTGCAGGCAATTCTAAATGCACAAAATGGCTCTTATAAGCTGTCCTTCAAATTGTTTATACAATATAAGAAACCAAATGGCACAAAATTTACACAGCCCCACATAACAGAAACTGTAGCTGTATATTCAAATGCAAATTCAGACAAAATAATAAGCAGTTTGATAGATCAATTGAATATTAAACGCTCTGAATTTGCAGCAAAAGAGTCAGGATGGAGCCTATGCGGTTCTTCACACAAGCTCTATTTTAATATTTCTGAATTCAGCCCATTACAAGGATCTACATATCTGCCATTACCTGCCAATATTAAAAACAAAAAAGCCGTGGTTAATATAAAAAATAATGATGAGAAATGCTTTTTGTGGTGTATTTTAGCTGCTTTGTATCCAGTTTTAAATAATCCAGAGAGAATAAGTTATTATAAACAGCATGAACATGATTTTGATGATGCTATGGAGGATTTAGAATATCCAATGTCTGTTCAGAATACTGATAAATTTGAAAAAAAGGCCAGGAATATCAATAATAAACAATTATCTATTAATGTATTTATTTGTTCTACTGGCCGTGGCAATTGCTTGATAGCACCTCTCAGAATCAGTACATTTGATGATGAATCTGCTGTTCCGATTGGTCTGCTCTTAATTGAAGGGGAAGATACACACCATCATACTCTGATACACAGTCTTGAAGCTTTAGTCAGAAAACAACTAGACAAATTTAATAGAATATCTAAGTTGTGCCGAAGATGTTTAACTGTATTTGATGGTCAAAAAATGGTAAATGGAGTTCGTGAAAAAATGCAGAAATTGCTAAAAACAAGTTAATTGAGCATCTGAAATACTGTGGCAATTACAAACCTGTTCATATGGCAATGCCTAATCCAAGTGAAAATGTCAAATTCAAAAACTTTGAAGCCCTGTTGGAACACCCAGCATATATAGTCTGTGATTTTGAATCAAACCTCAAACCCCTTGCATTCTGCAGCCCAGGTCGTGAGGAATCTTCAATTACACCATACCAGTTACATGAACCTTCTAGTTTTTATTATGTTGTAGTACAGGATGGTGTTGTTAGTAAAGAATATTTATACATGGGACCAGATGCCATCAAAGAATTTGCACATGGAATAGAAAATGAGTGCCATGACATAGCATCTAATATCTTATTAAAATCAAAACCTATGTTGCCTTTAACAGAGGATCAGATTGAAGATTTCAACAATGCAGAAAAATGCCCGGTATGTGATTCTGAATTTTCAGATACAAATATCAAGGTACATCACCATTCCCATACAGATGGTAAATTCTTAATGGCCCTGTGTAATAGCTGTAATATTAAGATCCAGAGACCAAAATTTGTCCCCATATTTTGCCATGGTGCATCCAATTATGATTTTCATCATTTGATCAGGTACGAGGGGTTTGACAAGCAGAATTTAAATATTTTAGCTGAAAATAATGAGAAATATATTGCCATTAGCAAGCTAATTAAAGTTAATGGTGTTCCTATTCACTTAAGATGTTTATCAAGATATAACACAGTCTGAATTGTTTAAATATTTTGATACCAGTGAACATACAGAGATTCGATCCCACAACAAAAAGGTGCCTGGCAAGTTAAAAGATGAGACACTTGGTGATGTTATTGTGGCATTTGCTGGGTTAAGGGCCAAGATGTATAGTTTTGAAACATGTAGTGGTGTTGTTGCCAAAAAGGCCAAGGGCATTGGCAGAGTGACTGTAGACAAAGAGCTTGAATTTAAAGATTACAAAAATTGCCTCAAATCATGTAGCACAATCAGAACATCAGAATCCAGAATTCAGAGTGTGGATCACTTGTTGACTACAAATATTGTAAGAAAAGTGGCTCTGGACCCATATGATGATATGAGATGCATTTTATCATGTGGCATACATACTCTACCATGGGGGCATTGTGATTTGAAAAGTGGCAAACAATGCCCAATTACAGAGCATGATTTGAAATAAATAAACATGCCTATGAACTTAGTTGGGTTCAAAAAACAGGCTATTATGGACCTGCCAACACCACAACCCTCTTCTGATATAATATCTAAACTAAGTGCTTTGTTAATTATTCATCTGAACAGCATACTTACAGATGTTGATGATGAAACAGGTAAAACATTGTACATATTTAACAATAATTTAAATCATTACCAATTACCTGTAGGTGGTCAATTGCAATTTATTACAACCCCTGAGGGTAATGTCAAGATTTCAGTAGGGAGAAATATTTATAGAATTAAGCACTCAAACATGGTTTCTGGCACTGTGTATACTGTTTCTGCTGGTGACTGCTTATATATTGAGGTCCCGGGATCCTATGACAAGCTTATACCTTTTTTTATAGAATTAAGAATTAGATATTCAATAATAAATAACCATTAAAACAAAAATGCCTAATGATATATTTGGCCATACAAGGCATGAAGATCACAGTGATGAGATTCTGATGCTTGATGTCAGAGTCAAGAAATTAAGAAGTGATTTACAAGCTTTACAAACCACACTGAATGCCAGTCTTCAACTAGAAATTACAAATTTGCAATCACAATGCATGGACCCTCTTCTTAAAATTGATTCAGAACTCAAATTGCTGCTTCAGAAATATACTGATTTGGCCACCTTGGATAATTTTCAAAGTTTAGAAGAAGCTGTAACAGCTCTTCAAGCCAAATTTAAGACTCAAGCCACCAACTCTGAGCAATTGAAACAACAATTGGAAGAGCAGATAAATAATGTCCAGACACAGCTCCAAACAATTGTCAAAAGCATAAAATCACAAGAAGATTTTGATCTAGTGATTTCCACTCTAAAGGAACAGATTCAATCACTGGAGATACCTAATCTGGACCCTCTGAACAATGCCATAGCCGAGGTTAAAGAAAAAATTGAGACACTTGAAAATTTTATGAACAACTTGCCATCTTCTGATGCTTTCAGTGCTATAACTCGGAGTGTTGCCAACATCAAGCTGCAACTTGAAACATATGAAGATTTTGGAAAAATTCAAAGTACCATAACCCATCTTGAGGGTACAATAGCAGCAGTGCAAAGTGATTTGACAAATGTACAAGAATCTCTAGAATCCCGCTTGCCTGGTATTGTAGATAACCTTGCCAGTGTCCAACAACAGATCACAAAACTTGAAAACCTCAACACTGAATCTGAGCTATCTCATTTTCATCACTTGATCGATGATATCCAAACAAAACTTGAAATTTTACAACAATCAACACCCACTCAGGCAGATATAACCCTGCTCCAAGATACTATGCGTGGTGTGGTTGATGCTTCTGAATTAAACAATGTAAAATTGGCACTTGAATCTTTGCAAAATACTGTATCAAATCTGCCTACATCACAGGAATTTAAAAATATTAAGAGAGCTGTGAATCGCATATTGAAATCAGAAGATATCAAGAATAACCAGACAGAGATCAAACAACTTACTCAGACAGTGGCCACTCTACCAACTAATCAACATATTAATGAACTGCATGCCCTGTTTGAGGATATCAGAAGACAAGTCCATGATCTTACTGCTCAAAATTCAAAATTGGCAGTTGTTGAAAATTTACAGCAAATTGTAGCTAATATCAAGCAACAGCTAGGGACCATGGAATCCAATCAAGCAAATGCTTTGTCTGTTTTTGCCACCCAGCTTCAAGAAATTGTGCAACAATACAAGAAACTTGTTGTGGACATAAAAATCAAGCCAGGCCATGATGATGTTGTTAGGACTATCAATGAGCACCTTGAATCTGTAACAAGTAGATTGCTTACAGCAGAAAAAGAAATAACTGGCATAATTGAGAATCCTAAACATACAGTAATTCTTGAATTGTACAGGATCCCCAACAAAGAATATGATTCACCATTTACACCAGGTGGCAAGATATATATGCTGTCCCCTGCACAATTTTATTACCAGTTTTTTGTTGGGGGCACACTTAGACCAATCAAGATCAAATATTGGCTACAACCACAGGCACACCACTACCCTACCTTATCAATAACTAATTCTGACAACAAAGCAAAAATCACCAGTGTAGAGTTAGAGGATTTTACAGATCCCAATACATTAGAAACATCTTATGCTGAAGATGATGGCTCTCTGGAATTTAATATACAAATAGGAGACAAATTATATTTAGAAAATCCTGTAGTATCAGCTGCTGAACACCCTATAGTTGCAATATTCTTGTTTACATATTATGTCTAGACAAATTATTATTGATGAATTACACAGACAAGCCAGACATAATTATAAGAGACTGCCAGTAGTTACAAAGGCATAGATGATTTATGGCAGTGCGAATTGATTGAGATGGCAAGTGGACAGCTGAAAAACTTAGAAAAGATCAACAAGGGCTACAAGTATCTACTCACTGTAATAGACACATTTTCAAAATTTGCCTGGGCTGTGCCACTCAAATCCAAAGTAGTGTATATTGGGCGTTTCAAAGTCGTACTTAGTAGGTATTGTCTTTTTTTATCAATTGAATATCACTTTTTGACATATTTTGACAATTTTTTGTTGATGTTTTAGCGTTTGACGATTTTTCAGTGCAATTTTCACCGCATCTCATTTTTTTCCCACTCGTACTTGGTAGGTATGCATTTGTAGCCTCTTTTTTATCAATTGAAAATCAGTTTTTGACATATTTTGACAAATTTTTGTCGATGTTTTAGCGTTTAGCGATGTTTTTGTAAAATTTCCTATTTTTTCTTTTTTTCCCACTTGTACTTGGTACGAATGCCACGATCTTACGTGATATAACTTAACCTATTCATTTTTTTTTCGTGCTAAACTACACGAGAGCCTCTACGTGCTTTGACCTACTTTAGAGTAGAACCATAAAGACAGAGCTGCAACCCAAAGTGAGGCTCGAAGTGAGGCTCGGTGAGGCTCGACTTAATAGTTTGCTCTTGTAAGACATAAGCCTTATTTTCTCGCAGTGTTGCCAACATTTTACTCGAAATAAAATCACCAAGGTTTTTTTCTTGGTCTAACCTATGTTATTGAACTGCGTCGTCACGTCCAAACCTGCATGACTTCCGAACACTATTGGTTTTATTCATATTTTTTCTTACGTATAGGTGTATATGATGAATCCCTAAACAGATTTTTCCTAAGTCTTACTGTTTCCAAGATAACCCCACTTCCGGTTGCCATTTTGGATTTCTGAACATAGGTTCTATTTATGCTTTTTCTCACGTATAGGTGTACCTGATGAATCTGCAAACAGATTTTTCCTAAGTCTTACAGTTTCCAAGATAACCCCACTTCCGGTCGCCATTTTGGATTTCCGAACATAGGTTCTATTCATATTTTACTTACATATAGGCGTACGTGACGAATCTGCAAACAGATTTTTTCTAAGTCTTACCGTTTCAAAGATAACCCTACTTCCGGTCGCCATTTTGGATTTCCGAGCATAGGTTCTATTCATATTTTACTTACATATAGGCGTACATGACGAATCTGCAAACAGATTTTTCCTAAGTCTCACCGTTTCCAAGATAACTAGTAGTGCAGGTGGCCCGGTTCAACGCCCGAAAGTGAGGCTCGGTGAGGCTCGGTGGGGCTCGCCAAACCTCAAAAACTTATTTTTTCTCCACGTTCCGCGCCTCATTTATTGCGCTGACGATGTTTCACAGCGTAGAAAACAGCACCAAAACATCAAAAACTCACTTTGATTATTTGGAGCTCACCAAAACCTCAAAAACTTATTTTTATTAATTGAGGTTCACCAAACCTCAAAAACTCTCATTTTCTCTCTATGTTCAGCGCTTTTATTTGCTGCGCTGACACAACGTGATGAGTAAATAATACAGTCTTTTATCCTTGAAGGATGAATGCATCTTATTGTAATTTTCCAAGTCTTGGTCAAATGTTTGTATATCGTGACCTTTGTAAACCTCTCTCTCGGGAACGATGTGCCATACACACACGCGTGCACGCCTATATTGTGACGCTAACAAACAAACAAATAATATTTTTTTTAAGATTCCTGGCCCCTAACCCCACTTCCGGTCGCCATTTTGGATTTCCGAGCATAGGTTCTATTCATATTTTACTTACATATAGGCGTACGTGATGAATCAGCAAACAGATTTTTCCTAAGTCTTACTGTTTCCAAGATAACCCCACTTCCGGTCGCCATTTTGGATTTCCGATCATAGGTTCTATTCATACTTTTTCTCACATATAGGTGTACACGATGAATCACCAAACAGATTTTTCCTAAGTCTTACCGTTTCCAAGATAACCCCACTTCCGGTCGCTATTTTGAATTTCCGAACATAGGTTCTATTTATATTTTACTTACATATAGGCGTACGTGATGAATCCGCAAACAGATTTTTCCTAAGTCTTACTGTTTCCAAGATAATCCCACTTCCGGTTGTTATTTTGGATTTCCGAACATAGGTTCTATTCACATTTTACTCACGTATAGGCGTACGTGATGAATCCGCAAACAGATTTTTCCTAAGTCATGAATTGGAGGGTTCTATGGCAACTTATATTAATTCTTGTAAGAGAACAGAAAACACAAAAAAAAAAAAACAATACTGTGGTTACTACAACAAATAGTCTTCTTCAACCCCTATCCAACAAACCAAAAAAAAATCATCATCCTAACTAGAACCATGTAACTAACATTGTGATGACTCATATTAAGCACTCCTTAATTGTATTACTTATAAGGGTATACTATTGCACAACGTTTTTGCAACAAGTTATTACGTAACATTGTGATGACTCATATCTAATGCTCTTTGTTGTATTAACTATAAGGGAGTAAACTATTACACAACATGTTGCAACAAGTTATGACGTAATGTGATGAGTCATATCTAACGTGGCGTGAGAGCAGCCGAAGAGTACGGACGTCCTGTTGCAGCGCTCCTCGTTTTTGTAAAAAAAATAGGTATTTAACTTTTTTTGAAGCTACATACCATCTATTATTTCAAGTTCAAAGGTGTTTCACGTGGTTTTTCATAGTAATTTCGACCAGATTGAATTTTGACGTGATCGTGCATTTTCTATTTCACCTCAAAAAATTCTATATAAATAACATACCTGAAAATTGTATCGCTATATACTAGACTTTTTGATTTCTGTGATTTTCGAAAAAGTAATGGCATCCACCACCAGTTTCAATCGTAAAAATGATAAAACTGAATGTGTTACTTGTGGGAAGCTAATCTCAAGGAACAATTTATCGGTACACAGGGCAAGATGTAGCGAAACAGGTTCGAGAATTAATCGTTCGTCACCTTCTAAGTCTTGTGCTCGATGCGGAAAGATGATCTGCATTACAAATTTAAGTAAACACCTCAAAATTTGCAAACCATCGACCGAACAAGGAACATTGAAAAGAAAAATCGATGATCCGGGAACCGAAGCTTCCACTTCCAAGCAAATTAAATTATCCAATGAACGCAAACCAATTAGATCTGCATTCAACGACCAACTCCAGGATTTTTCAATTAAGTCAGAACCAGGCCGTGACATTCTAAGTTTCTTGGACGAAACGAAAACATCTGTACTAAATATTTTGAAAGATAAACTTGAAAACAACTCTATAAAAGTATATGTTGTTCTGTTTTCCGAATACGAGAAAGTCGATGGCACAACGAGTATTTTTTATCATTGTACAAAAAACCAGACACTTTATTTTGCTGACGTCGAAAATTTGGACAACTTCTATTATAAAGTTTCCAACGAGCTGGTTAAGAAACATGACGATTTCGAGGCTAAAGGGTCGGGATGGTCTCTATGTGGAAGTCCTCACACGTTAACCGTTTACGTGAACCGATTCTCGCCTCTTCGCGCTTCCAGCTACGTCCCTCTTCCACCGAACATTCAATACAAGAGGGCTGTGTTAAATATACAGAACAGCGATAACAAGTGTTTTCTCTGGTGTGTGTTGGCTGCACTGCATCCTGTTCATTGCAAAAATAATCCAGAACGGATTTATCATTACAAGCAATACGAGTCTGAATTTGAAAGTGTAATGTCTGACATCGAATACCCGGTGACATTGTCGGATATAACAAAGTTCGAAAATCGTGCAGGAAAACGCATCGCTATTAATGTATATTCCTTCACGTCAGATAAATATGTCGTGCATCCCGTCAGGATAAGCGATATCGACGATGACGATGCTCGTGTGATTAATCTTCTTCTAATTTCAAACGAGGATGTTCATCACTACACGCTAATTCGTTCACTATCACGTTTGGTCAAAAGTCAAACAACCAAGCATGAACATTGCATCGAAGTTTGCCCGAGATGCCTAACCACGTTCGACGATCGAAAACAACTCGATTATCGAAATTACACCGGACGTCAAATTGCTATCGAGAAACTTGCCGAACATAAAATTTATTGTGGTGACAACAGACCGGCTAGAATGTTGATGCCCGAAACGAACGAAGTCGAAGAATTCAAAATGCACAAGGCATTGTTGGAACATCCCGCAATCATTGTCGCAGATTTCGAGGCGTTCCTCAAACCACTCTCCTACTGCGAACCGGATCCCGAACTTTCCTCCACAACGGCGTACCAGCTTCATCAACCTAATAGTTTCGGCTATGTTGTTGTGCGACGTGATAAAATAAATGAAGCATATATATACCGAGGGCCAAATGTAATCGAACACTTCTTGGAAAAAATGGTGGAGGAGGTTGAGGTAATTGGTAGCGTACTGCTTACATCAAAACCGATGGCACCTTTAACTGAAAATGAACTTCAAAATTACAATTCCACTGAGGTGTGTCCGGTATGTGATCAAAGTTTCACTGATGAGAACAAAAAAATATTCCACCACGATCATTTCAGCGGAAACTACATAGGTGGAATTTGCAACACGTGCAATCTTAAAATCCAGAAACCTAAATTCAGCCCCATATTCTTTCACAACGGAAGCGGATATGATTTTCACCACCTGGTGAGACATCTTGGCTACGATCCGAAACGTATAGGTGTCTTGGCCGAGAATGAAGAACGCTACATTAGTCTCAGCAAGCAAGTGTCGATTCCGGGAACGAAAAATACAATCGAGATGCGCTTCCTGGATTCGTATAGATTTCTCTCTGCCAGCCTGGACGCTTTAGCGAACAAACTCACCGACGATCAATTTAAAATAACTAGAGCTAGTTTTCCCAACGTAGACATAGAACTCGTTAGACGTAAAGGGATTTATCCTTACGAATACGTTAGTGATGGTTCTAAATTTAACGACGACGCTCTCCCACTTCCAAGAGAATTTTACAGCAGACTCAGAGAGAAAGGAATCACGGACGAAGAATACCAACACGCGCAACTCATGTGGGAGAAATTAGAATGTAGGACACTCGGAGACTACCACGACGCATACTTAAAATTAGACGTGACGATACTTGCGGATGTTTTTCAAGCGTTCAGGAAAACGGCAACGAATATTTATAAATTAGATCCAGCGTATTTCTACAGCCTACCTGGATTAGCGTGGTCGGCAATGTTATTCCAGACAAAGGTCAAGCTGGAACTGATATCGGACGTTGACATGTTGCTATTTATCGAAAGAGGGATACGAGGTGGAATGGTGCAATGCGTACAGAGACATGCAAAAGCTAATAACGTACACATGAAAGAAGATTACGATTCAAATCGAGCATCGAATTACATCTTCTACGCCGACGTTAATAATCTCTACGGACATGCCATGGTTCAAAAACTTCCTTACGGGGGATTCGAATGGTTAGATCCCACTTCGATAGACATTATTTATTTCGACGATAGCGAGTGTGGTTTCTTCGCAGAGGTAGATCTCCAATTCTCCGACCACCTGCACGACACGTTTTCGGATTTGCCTCCGACTCCCGAAATCAAATGTCCACCCGACTCGGTTCAAGACAAGCTTTTGTTAACATTGGACCCTAAACAGAGATACGTCGTCCACTACAAGAATCTCCGGTTTTTGATTGGGAAGGGTGTTCAGATAGTAAATGTTAGAAGAATACTAAAGTTTAAACATTCCACGTGGTTAAGACCTTACATAGAAACTAACACACAACATAGAACAGCTGCCACTTCCGATTTAGACAAGGACTTCTTTAAATTAATGAACAATGCGGTGTACGGAAAGACCATGGAGAATGTTAGAAAGCACGTAGACGTGAAATTAATTTCCGATAAGAATAAATGTCGGAAGTGGATAGCCGATCCTAGATTCAAGTCGAGAAAAATTTACAACGAGAATTTGGCACTTTTCAATCTAGATATAAAATTGATGAAATTCAGAAAACCAATTTACGTTGGCGCAACGGTTCTCGACTTGTCGAAACTTTACATGTTCGAATTTCATTACGACGTGATGAAACCCTTCTACAATGATAAGATGTCACTTTTGTACACGGACACCGACAGCTTCATTTACAGCATACAAACACCTAACCTATACGAAGACATAAAAAATCCTTCCATGCTTGAGTATTTCGATACTTCTGCGTATCCTCAACCCAACAGATTTGGAATTCCTTCCCTCAACAAAAAAGTCCTAGGTAAACTGAAAGATGAATGTAACGGTGATATTATTGTCGAGTTCGCGGGTTTGCGTTCGAAGATGTATGCCATGAGAACAGAGAGTAGCGTCACGAAGAAAGCAAAAGGTGTGGGCAAGAATACGGTGGAGAACAAACTCACCTTCCACGATTACATCGATTGCCTTTACTCACAATCGACGATACTAAGTATAGAACAATAAATCCAAAGTGTAGACCACGTGATTACAACAAATGAAGTTAGGAAAGTAGCATTAGATCCGCACGACGATAAAAGATGTATTTTGTCTTGTGGAATCCACACGTTGCCTTGGGGACACTATCGTTTAGAAAATAGTAAAAATTGTAGGCAATGCAATTGAAAAAAAAATAAACTTAAATAACTATAACTAAAATAAAAAAAACTTTGACTGTCTCAAATTATCACATACACAATAAAAAACTAGCAAGGACAATGAATCTCTTTGGTTTCCGAAAGCAAACAATGGAGACTGTACACCGCAAGGCAGATCATGAATTTCTACCTTCCATGTTATCTAAACTCAACGGCCTGTTGATCAATCAATTTTCGGAACGTTGCTCTTCTTGCTGGAACAGGGACGATTTCGGATTCGCGACGATCGACGTGACGAGGAAACCCAACGACGGAAAATACAGAAACAAAATCAACGACTTTCAAAACGTTGCAACGTTGTGAGAAACGTTATAGTTAATACAACGAAGAGCATTAGATATGAGTCATCACAATGTTACGTAATAACTTGTTGCAAAAACGTTGTGCAATAGTATACCCTTATAAGTAATACAATTAAGGAGTGCTTAATATGAGTCATCACAATGTTAGTTACATGGTTCTAGTTAGGATGATGATTTTTTTTTGGTTTGTTGGATAGGGGTTGAAGAAGACTATTTGTTGTAGTGACCACAGTATTGTTTTTTTTTTTTTGTGTGTTTTCTGTTCTCTTACAAGAATTAATATAAGTTGCCATAGAACCCTCCAATTCATGACTTAGGAAAAATCTGTTTGCGGATTCATCACGTACGCCTATACGTGAGTAAAATGTGAATAGAACCTATGTTCGGAAATCCAAAATAACAACCGGAAGTGGGATTATCTTGGAAACAGTAAGACTTAGGAAAAATCTGTTTGCGGATTCATCACGTACGCCTATGTGTAAGTAAAATATAAATAGAACCTATGTTCGGAAATTCAAAATAGCGACCGGAAGTGGGGTTATCTTGGAAACGGTAAGACTTAGGAAAAATCTGTTTGGTGATTCATCGTGTACACCTATATGTGAGAAAAAGTATGAATAGAACCTATGATCGGAAATCCAAAATGGCGACCGGAAGTGGGGTTATCTTGGAAACAGTAAGACTTAGGAAAAATCTGTTTGCTGATTCATCACGTACGCCTATATGTAAGTAAAATATGAATAGAACCTATGCTCGGAAATCCAAAATGGCGACCGGAAGTGGGGTTAGGGGCCAGGAATCTTAAAAAAAATATTATTTGTTTGTTTGTTAGCGTCACAATATAGGCGTGCACGCGTGTGGGTATGGCACATCGTTCCCGAGAGAGAGGTTTACAAAAGTCACGATATACAAACATTTGACCAAGACTTGGAAAATTACAATAAGGTGCATTCATCCTTCAAGGATAAAAGACTGTATTATTTACTCATCACGTTGTGTCAGCGCAACAAATAAAAGCGCTGAACATAGAGAGAAAATGAGAGTTTTTGAGGTTTGGTGAACCTCAATTAATAAAAATAAGTTTTTGAGGTTTTGGTGAGCTCCAAATAATCAAAGTGAGTTTTTGATGTTTTGGTGCTGTTTTCTACGCTGTGAAACATCGTCAGCGCAATAAATGAGGCGCGGAACGTGGAGAAAAAATAAGTTTTTGAGGTTTGGCGAGCCCCACCGAGCCTCACCGAGCCTCACTTTCGGGCGTTGAACCGGGCCACCTGCACTACTAGTTATCTTGGAAACGGTGAGACTTAGGAAAAATCTGTTTGCAGATTCGTCATGTACGCCTATATGTAAGTAAAATATGAATAGAACCTATGCTCGGAAATCCAAAATGGCGACCGGAAGTAGGGTTATCTTTGAAACGGTAAGACTTAGAAAAAATCTGTTTGCGGATTCGTCACGTACGCCTATATGTAAGTAAAATATGAATAGAACCTATGTTCGGAAATCCAAAATGGCGACCGGAAGTGGGGTTATCTTGGAAACTGTAAGACTTAGGAAAAATCTGTTTGCAGATTCATCAGGTACACCTATACGTGAGAAAAAGTATGAATAGAACCTATGTTCAGAAATCCAAAATGGCAACCAGAAGTGGGGTTATCTTGGAAACAGTAAGACTTAGGAAAAATCTGTTTGGGGATTCATCATATACACCTATACATAAAAAAAATATGAATAAAACCAATAGTGTTCGGAAGTCATGCAGGTTTGGACGTGACGACGCAGTTCAATAACATAGGTTAGACCAAGAAAAAAACCTTGGTGATTTTATTTCGAGTAAAATGTTGGCAACACTGCGAGAAAATAAGGCTTATGTCTTACAAGAGCAAACTATTAAGTCGAGCCTCACCGAGCCTCACTTCGAGCCTCACTTTCGGTTGCAGCTCTGTCTTTATGGTTCTACTCTAAAGTAGGTCAAAGCACGTAGAGGCTCTCGTGTAGTTTAGCACGAAAAAAAATGAATAGGTTAAGTTATATCACGTAAGATCGTGGCATTCGTACCAAGTACAAGTGGGAAAAAAAAGAAAAAATAGGAAATTTTACAAAAACATCGCTAAACGCTAAAACATCGACAAAAATTTGTCAAAATATGTCAAAAAGTGATATTCAATTGATAAAAAAGAGGCTACAAATGCATACCTACCAAGTACGAGTGGGAAAAAAATGAGATGCGGTGAAAATTGCACTGAAAAATCGTCAAACGCTAAAACATCAACAAAAAATTGTCAAAATATGTCAAAAAGTGATATTCAATTGATAAAAAAGACAATACCTACTAAGTACGACTTTGAAACGCCCAATATACACTACTATCCAAGACTGGAAAATGTATTACAGAAGCCTTCAGGACAATCATCAATCAGAGTGGAAGATCACTGCGCTATTTGCAAACAGATAATGGCAAAGAATTCTATAATTCAGTGTTCCAACAATTTATTAAAAGCCAGTCAATACAACATTACTCGAGTTACAGTGATCTCAAGGCCTCAATTGTAGAGAGATTCAACAAAACCCTAAAAAATCATATGTATAAACAATTCACACTTCAAGGTAATTATAAATGGTTCAGTATTCTTCCAGAACTTCTACACAAATATAACAACTCGGTCCATTCCACAATCAACATGAAACCCTCTGAAGTAACTTCATCTGATGAGCAAAAATTGATCAGCACTGTTTATTATCCTAGATACCAGCCAACAAGGAAAGCCAAATACAAGGAGGGTGATCAAGTAAGAATCAGCAAATATAAGCACTTATTCAACAGAGGTTTTACAAGAAACTGGAGCACTGAATTATTTACAGTGGTTCAAATTAAAACTGGGACCCTTAACACATATATAATAAAAGACCACCGAGGAGAAATTCTCAAAGGCAGGTTTTATGAAGAAGAACTCAGCAAAACTAAACAGCCTGACACATATCTCATAGAAAAAATCATCCGCAGAAAAGGCAACAAGATACTTGTCAAATGGCTAGGACTTCCAGAACACAGCTGGATCGATGCAGACAAAATAATAATATGAGCACCTGGGATGTTATAAAGAGGCTGCCAGAACCTGAACAGCATATTAAAAGAAATGGCAAGTTGCTGCCTGATAATATTAGGTGTCTTATTGTTGGGCCATCAGCTTGTGGTAAAACTACACTAATGATTGATAATTTTTTATTGGCACCCAACTGGTTAGACTGGAAAAACAGGCTCTTGTATGTCTTCTCTAAGAGCTTGGAACAATTAAAATATCAGCAGCTGATGAAGCTATATGATGGACTGGTTATTGCCACTTTTGAACCAGATGTTAAGCCACTCCATGAATGTCTCGATAATTCTGTTGTTGTGTTTGATGACATTATACTGGATAATCAAAACAAGGTTAGAAATTTCTTTACACAGGGCCGACACAAAAACATAGATTGTTTCTACCTGGCACAGACTTTTTCTAAAATTCCGAAGCAGCTGATCCGAGACAACAGCAAGTTTATATGTGTGTTTCATCAAGATCATACCAACCTCAAACACATACATGATGAATATGTAGGTGGGGACTTGAGCTACAATGATTTTTCCAAGTTTTGCAGTGGGTGCTGGAACCAGGACAGTTATGGGTTTGTCACAATTGATATGACAAGGAAGCCCAATAGTGGCAAATACAGAAATAAAATCAACAATTTTCTGGACATTGAAACATATATAAATAACCATGAAAAGGCCAATCATTGATGATCTTAAATTAAGAGATTATCTTGTAAAAAGATTTAAGGGATGGAAATCAGAGAACCGAGGAATTTATGAACAACACAAGCAAACAGAACAGAATGCTATTAGTGAATTAGGTAAAAATATCAAAACTGTTACAGAGCAAAATCAAAATTTGATCACAGAGCTTGTACCTGTAGCTGCTAGGAACATATTAGATTATCCAATCACCCCACTTTCTAGTATTCATACACCTAGTCCTGTTGCTCCTCGAAGAATTGAAGCTACTCAGGATCCTATTGAATTGGGTCTTCTTGCTCAAATATATTTAAGCACATCTAAAGACAACAAAGATGAGGTCTTTGGCTTATATGCTGACACAGAGCGTGATGGTAGCATCATACATAGAATTGGCAATTTCAGAGTAACATTTATGGGAGATGATATAATTGTATATTCAGAATCTCATCTTGGAGAAAAAGGTGGTTTTGTTAAGTATCTCGGAACACCTGGATTGTGGGAACTGATGACTAGGAAAAGGCCTGGCAACTATACAGATCAAGATTATGAGCATTACAAAGAAATATTAATAAAATCAGATGCTCTATACCAGAACAATGATCCCACACAAAAAAGAGTCAAGTCTAGCAGTGGAGCAAAATACAATAATTTAATCAAGCCCATATGGTCACAAATCAAGACAGGTAGTGGAATCAAACAATACAACACCCTGCCTAAAGAATTTGTGTGGGTTGATGATGTCAGGAAACTTGTAGATAGGTTATTGGTGATAGCTGGGGAGGAAAATGCTGGCAACCACAATTTTTACAATGAAAAGGTTGGAATTATGGACATGATAAGCACAAAATTGTATAATTTTATAGTGAATGACACTAAGGGGATTGGATATCTTATAAAAATTATTAATACTCTACCACCTAAATTTTGGAATATTCCTGAGGGTCGGGGGTTGGTTAATGATATTATAAACAAGCTGTCATTTGAACTACACATTCCAGGCTATCAGTATTGTGGTCCAGGCACAAAATTGGACCATAGATTAAATAGAAGTGATCCTGGTGTTAATCCCCTAGATGCTGCTTGTAGAGACCATGACATAGCATACAACACACATTCTGATCTTGACAAGAGACATGTTGCAGACAAGAAATTAGAAGAGGCTGCATTTGGTAGATTTGTAAGCAAAGATGCTTCTTTAAGTGAAAAAATAGCAGCATTGGGAACCACCATAGCTATGAACACCAAACAAAAACTGGGGTGGGGGCTGTGAATATGTATATAATAAACCTAGGATGAAGGCCAAGGGTGTTATGTATCAGATACCTTATGCAGGTCTTAAATCTCTTAAAACTATTGATAGTTTTTTAACCAAAAAGCAGCGCAAGAAAAAAAATTCTTGTCTTGCCAAGGGCCATGGTATGAAATTGTTGCTTGGTACCCCCCAATTAAAAAAATTACAACAATCTAGAAAAAAATCACATGTGGGTGGCTTCATATTTACTATCCCGGCCATCTTAGCAGCACTTGGGGCTGTGGGGAGCTTGGCTGGGGGATCAGCTGCCATAGCAAAAACAGTAATAGATGCCAAGAAGAATAGGGCAGAATTAGATGAATTGAAGCGCCATAACCTGGCCATGGAGAAACAAGGCAAAGGTGTTAAGAGAGCCATGAATAAGTTTAAATAAACAAGAGACGCTTACAAACCAAGATATTGAAGCTTTAATCAAGCCACTGGGCATCAAAAATTTTAGAGGTGTGTACATGTCTGATTCTTTGCCAGAGCAACCACTCAACAAAGAGTGTGGCATTGTTAATTTGGATAAGTACAAAAATCAGGGCACTCACTGGATCTGTTATCTTAAATATTTAAAAGATGAGGGATTTGTGTTTGATTCATTTGGAGGTGTTCCACCTGAAAATTTAGTAAAATATCTAAAATCAGCTAATTTTTATTACAATAATGCCCGTGTTCAAAACTTCAAAGATGTTAATTGTGGACATTTGTGTTTATCTGTTCTTAGATATATGTCTCAAATAAATAAACCATCAATTGAAAATTTTCAAAAGGCCCTGTGGTATCTGAAACATCATGGGGGTATTCCATCTCACCAGCCAAAATTCAATATTGAAACTCAGATTACATGATGATATAGTGTATCCCAAAACAATAGCTCTCAGAGCATTTTATGGCATGTACTTGATCCCTAATATTACACACCACAACAACAAAATTGCAGTTGGGGATCAAAAAATTGTCATCACTCCAGGGCAGTATAATCTGTCCACTCTAAATGCTCAATTACCCAGAGCTATAGTATTAACTCAAAATTCTGTCACTCACAGAGTTGAGATTGTATCTGCTACAGAAACAGTGGATCTGGGTACTATAGGAGAGCTGTTAGGCTTTGAGAACAACACAAAACTTGAACCAGCCATCAAACACACTGCTATTAATATACCTAAATTCTTAACCATAGAGACTCTGAATATTCACTGTAATGTGGCCGAGGTTATGATCACCAAATCAAATAGCATAGGCACTCACAAACAAACTGGCATCATTGCAACATTCAAACCTAATTCTGAATTTATGGAGCCAATCATCTACACTCCATCCCCAACATTATATTTTCCTGTGTGCCATAATAGAATAGAATAGAATAGAATAGATTACATTGAGTTGATGGTCACTAATGAAAAAGAAGAATTAGTTGATTTTGCTGGAGCCACAACAACTGCAATCATAACTAACTCTCTAGCCTTCTTAAATCCGAAGGTTCATGGCTGCAGCAACACAGGCCTTCCATCTGTCCCTATCTTGAGCAAGATCTATATACTCTTTTCCATCCCTACCGATTTCCTTTAGGTCCATCTCAACGTTGTCCCTCCATCTTCGTCTTGGCCTTCCTACAGGTCTCTTACCATCTGGTTTCCCAACAAGAATCCTGTAAACTCCTCTTTCCTCTCCCATTCGTGCCACATGGCCTGCCCACCTAAGTCTTCTTGATTTAATTATTCTAATAATATCTGGACATGAATACAAATTATGTAGTTCTAAATTATGTAACCTTCTCCACTCACCTGTCTCCTCATCCCTTTTAGGTCCAAATATTTTCCTAAGGATCTTATTTTCAAATACTCTCAATTTATGTTCCTCTTTCAATGTAAGGGACCAAGTTTCACACCCATATAATACTACAGGAAAAATTACTGTTTTGTATATTTTAACTTTTAGTTTCTTAGATATTAAACGAGAAGACAAAAGTTTATGAAGAGAGAAGTAACATGCATTTCCTGAATTAAGCCTACTTTTTATTTCCTCTTTAATATAATTTTCATTTGTTAATATTACTCCTAAGTATTTGAATTTGGAAACTGTTTCAAACGAGTTGTTATCAATAATTAGATTTTGATTATTACCTAACACTTGGTTTCGGCCTGTAAGCATATATTTAGTTTTCTCTTTGTTAACTTCCAAACCTATCTCTTTAGCAGTTTTGAAAAATATTTTAGCATTATTCTTAATCGTATTTATATCGTCCCCCAGTAAGTCTACATCATCTGCATATGCTAACAACTGAGTCACACAATTTAATTTTAGTCCTTCTTTAGTTTCTTTTACCTTCCTTACAGCATATTCTAAGGCAAAATTAAAGAGCAATGGAGATAATGCATCTCCTTGTTTTAACCCATCATGAATTATAAATTTGTCAGACATATTATTACCCACACGAATTTTACTATCTGTTTCACTGGTGCATATTTTTATCATACTAACAAGCTTCTTAGGTATTCCAAACTCTACTAATATATTATATAATTTATCTCTTTTGACCGAATCATATGCTTTTTTGAAATCAATGAATAGCTGATGGACATTTTGATTATATTCCCACTTTTTTTCAAGTGTCTGTCTGATGTGAAAAATTTGATCTGTAGTTGATCTGTTACGTTTAAATCCACATTGATAATCACCTACAATTTCATTAGCACATGGGGTTAGTCTTGTTAAAAGAATGTTAGACAATATTTTGTATGTTGTTGAGAGTAGAGAAATTCCACGGTAATTATTGCAGTTCATTTTATCACCTTTTTTAAACACAGGAACAATTATGGATTCTTTCCACTGTTGAGGGATTTCTTCTTTATTCCATATTAAACAAATTAATTTATGAATTTGACATATTAATGAATTTCCACCATATTTAATTAACTCAGCTGGTATTAAATCAATGCCAGGTGCTTTGTTATTCTTAAGCCTTTTAATAGCATCTTTAACTTCAGTCAAGTTAGGTTCTGGAACTAAAGGTTCTGCTGTGTGTACTTCATTTACTTCTGATTTATCTCCTACATGGACATTTAAAAGGTCATTAAAGTAGTTCTTCCATCTATTTAGAATATCACTTGGGTCAGCTAGAAAATCACCGTCTTTATCTTTTATCAA
This sequence comes from Lepisma saccharinum, assembly GCF_977018435.1. Classification (NCBI taxonomy): domain Eukaryota; kingdom Metazoa; phylum Arthropoda; class Insecta; order Zygentoma; family Lepismatidae; genus Lepisma; species Lepisma saccharinum. Next base: position 22,636,508 of record NC_139241.1, on the reverse strand, counting down.
GTTTACTTTAGGTTGCCACCCCTTTCTAAATTCATTTACACCTTTATATAAATATCTGATATTTTTATTTTTGCTGTTTGTTTCAATTTCGTTAATTTTGCTTTTCAAGTATTCTCTTTTTTTACTTCTAAACGTGCGGTTAACTTCTCGCTTTATTCTATTATAATTGCTTAGATTTGTATCATCTGAGTTATTTAACCACCTAAGTCTAGCCTGATTTCTTATTTCTATTAGATTATGACATTCATTATCAAACCATGGCTTACTTTTTCTTGGTTTATGGTATCCTATAGTTTCTTTAGCTGCTGATTCTATTGCATTACGTATGTGCTCCCAATTCTTATTTACGTCTGTTTCATTTATATTTTCATCATCATTTAAATCCTGCAAAACATCAAATCTATTTGACAGTTTAATTTGGTAATCTTTCTTAATTATTTCATCAGTAAACTTTCCTGTATCAAATTTTAGAACTTTTAGATTTTGTTGCTTATGATTTATCACTGAGAGTCTTTCTCTTAATTTAGCAATTACTAAATAATGGTCACTGGCACAGTCAGCACCTCTATGTGTACGAACGTCAATTATACTAGTATGCCTTCTCTTATCAATGAGAATATGATCTATCTGATTATGAGTTTTACTATCTGGAGAAGACCAGGTATATTTATGGATATCTTTATGTTTAAAAGTGGTACTTTTCACAATTAAATTCTTTGAGGTTGCAAAAGTAATCAATCTTATACCATTATCATTACTTAATTCATGAAGACTTTCTTTACCAATCGTGGGTTTAAATGTATCTTCTTGTCCAATCTGTGCATTACAGTCACCTAACAGAATTTTCATATCATACTGAGAAAATTTATCAAAGACCTGTTCTAACTCTGTATAAAAATCATCTTTAGTATTATCATCTTTATCTTCCGTTGGTGCATGTATGTTTATTAAAATAATTTTACACCACCTACCCTGTAAAACTGCAAATGATATCCTATCATTAATAAATTCTAATGTTTTAAGAGCCGAGATAATTCTATTATTTATGAAAAAGCCTGTTCCAAAATTATGATTTTCAGTACCACCATAGAAAAAAGTATAATTTTTAGTTTTACAATTCCCTTCTCCTGGCCACCTAACTTCCTGCACAGCTACTACATCTAATTTATACTTCACTATCTCATTAACTGTACACTGAAATGCCCCAGGCAGGTAAAGGCTCAGAACATTCCAGGTGCCTAATTTAATATCCTTATTCCTAACGTAGATCTTATCCTTAGTCCAGGGACCTCCCAAAGTAGTCCCCACCCGGAGATCCGAACGGGGGACTATTTTACCTCCGGAATATTTTACCTTGGAAACATCCATGGCCTTATATTTCTGTTTCTTGACATGTCTTTTTACAGTGCAGAGTTGTCAGCTCTACTCCTAACTCCCAATATGAATGGAGGAACTACTACACAAGACAAACACAAACATATTAGACAGCACAATTACTACACAAGACGAACACAAACACATTAGACAGCATAACTACTACGCAAGACACACACAAACACATCACAACTACTACACAAGACACGCACAAACACAGCACAACTATAACACAATATAAACACACACACACACCACAACTACTACACAATATAAAAAAACAAACAAACACAAACACACACACACACAAACACACACACACACACACACACACACACACACACACACACACACACACACACACACACACACACACACATACACTCGTGGATCTCAGACACAACAGGCTCTTATATTTAAAATTGCCTGGAATGGTTTCTAAATGTAAAGGAACAAAAAAAAAAGGCATTCAGAAGATATATAATTTATGCACATTCTGCGTATATTTGGAGGGGGAAAGCGGGTAAACCCCCTGAAAATACTTTAAAAAAAATGGGGTTTCTCCCCCCCCCGAAAAAAAGGGATATGAACAGTTGCATTAATAACACTTGTAACGTTTAAAATATGCTTGTCACATCTGATTAAGAATTATTCATTTAACTTAGATAAATAGGTTTAACACGAGAACACTTGTCTAAAACTGTTTCCTTCCTTCTTTTATGGCAGAAAACTGAAGAATGAGCAACTCAAAGTCAATTTCGTGCAGGGTATCAGCACTCGCTGTGAAGGATGCTAAAATTAGAAAGTATGTTATCCGACAATGATTTTCTGATGGTAGTTTTAGTCTTCTTGCAACACTGAAGGACCACTTTCCACTGGCATTTGATGGTAAATTACTCACTAAAATTCTCAGATCAATGTCACGATTTGTGAAAAAACTAACATTGAACCAGGAACAGTAATTGTTATGGACAATGCATAGGAAAAGAAAGTATTCCCACCTCAAAAAACCATAAGGAAGATATTAAGGCAAGGCTAACGTCAAAAATGTACCCTATTCTGACGATTCTTTTAAAAGAGCATTACTCAGTATTGTAAATTCTGTGCGAGAGAGATTCAATATTAATATTGTGGACTCTATTGCAGAAGAGTCCACAATATTACGTTTGTACGTGTACGTACGTGTGTACGTTTGTACGTGTAAGAGTCTATCCCCTACCAGTTACATATTTTCATTTCGCATTTAGGTTTAGGCAAAGCACCTAGAAACTTGGCATCTGTGGACAAGAAAGCTACTTTCCTGTACATAGTGAGTTGCACAATATGTTCCCTTGTACAAAAAAGTACAAAAGTAGTTATGTATTTTCATTCGATTGTTCACTTCTGTATATGCTTCTTTTTTACAATTTGTTTCAAAAGTTATACGAAGAGCTCTTGTATATATTTACAAATTCTACAATAATTTGCGATGTGAATGAAAAGTAATTAATAGTTGACAAAATTGGTTTCTTAAATATATGCACGTTCCATTGCTTTTTTGAGTTTATAAATTTGATACAAATTTTAATTTAAACAACTTATGTCTTTAAAATTACGTTGAATATGTTCAAATAAAATAATTATCTAGCAGAATATTGATATTGCTTGGATACTGGATTATTATTAATATTACATATTCTATGATACTACATATTTAGGTACATATTTTATCAATTATTGTTACATGTTTATGTACATATTTTGTACTTTGATATTACATAAAAATCCAGGCTCTACTAATCACGGTGTTGAGGATTATTGGTGTCATGATGAAATTGATGAAGGTACACTCGTAAGGAACACCCCTGCCCAGTCCAGGATTCAATCCCAGTACCTCTGCCAAGTAGGGGAATAACTAGAAATACACTCGAATTTTCTCTTACCAATTGATGGGTTCTTAACAGAGAACTTTCGTTTCATCTGCGGTGTTCTCTTTGTTTTCCACATGACCAGTGCTCGAAAAATTTTCTTCAGAGCTAGGCGCCTGAAAATCAGGCGCCAGGAAACCACCTACTAGTAATTGTGGATACTATAAGCAGCTGAGCCAGCCCCTGTGGCGGAGTGGTTAGCACATTGTGCTACGATGCCAGGGGTCCCGGCTTGGACGTTTGTACGTGTCCATTCATCAATTTCATCATATCATCATTCATCACCATCTTTTCAAATTAGCCAAAAGTGGCACAAAATGCAAAGTAAAATAAAGAAAATCAATCAGTCTATAAGCTGAGCATCACTGTATTCAAAACATCGCTAAATTATGTGAGAAAGCTGGAAATGGGAGGGTTGGGGGACAAAGAGTAAGAAAAGAAATTGTTACTGATTCTATAGAATGTTCACAACGTTGATAAAAATAAATAATTTGCTAACTTACGCTGTACTGCAATTTGAACTTGAAAGTTTCGTACACTAAAACTTAAAAAACGGCAATATTACAGCAAGAGATCACAGTCGGCAAGCTGAAATTTTTAGTCGACACGGTGACCTGGCGACCGGGATTTTTCGAGACCTGCACATGACATACAAGTCAATTCATGTGAAATGTTGAACAATGGGTTTTTAGATAAGCAGTGCTTACAACTTAAAGAGTTTAAATTTGTATCCAATCCTCTGTACAATGCACCTCCACCTAGGATTGAACATGCGACCCCTTGATTACAAGGCAACAACGGAGATCACCATGCGATCGGGGAGGCTCAGGTGTTATTTGTGAGTGTCCCTTCATCACTCATCTTTGCAAAAAACGAAGCAAAGTAAACCAAATCAATTTCCCCTTCACAAGAAGAATAAAAGATTGAACGTACCTACTAAAGTACAGGGTGGTCCGAAAGTCTTTTAACCCCCCACCGAAATGTAATAAGAACAATAGAGAAACAATACAACAACATCAAACACATGTACTGTAAATATTGTTTTAATTTTCTATTTCAGATGACTGACACGAGCTCCTACAGTTTGGAAGATAACACACATGTCAGGGCGCCGCATCATTTTGGTTCACGAAAATGATGGTGTTCATACAGACCTTCTCAATGTGTGTCAGTGTCATTAAAAGTGAATATACTAAAACCAGTACATGCATTTCATGTTACTACATTGTTCCCCCATTGCTCCCATTACCCCTCGGTAGGGGGTGACAAGACTTTAGGACCACCCAGTACAATATTATAATATCTGTAACCATTGCACAGAGTGTCAGGGGAATTTGGGGGGGGGGGCATAAATTCTTATACCAATTCTATATAACTTCACACAAAAATGGGGGGATTGTTTCGTCTGATTGACATGTTATCGTTATTGATTTCTAGTTATTGTTATTACATACAGTTTCCAACCTACCTATGGGTGATCACGGCGATAGGGTTGAAGTGAAACACCAACTCTTGTGCCTTTAGAATCAGTTTGGTTGTGGGCAGGGGAGTGTGCTGTTCAAATTAATACAAGGCTAGTCAAGCAGACAAACTACTAAGTATAAAGTTCAATAAGACACTAACAATGGCAGTGAGCCTGAGCAGTTTTGTACATTTTATGTTAGGAAACATGAAAGTGAGCCTAAAGTATAAAAAACGTAAACATATATTGCTTAAATATGTCTGTATTATATTGTAGGGATGGGACAGATAAATCGGTACCCTATCGGTATCGGCCGATATAGGTATATCGGTGTATCGGTTCATGGGTAAAATTACCGGTTATTTTACCGATCCGATATATCGATAAATATCTGATAATTTAGTGCAAAATTCTGCCATTTTGTTGTAATATTTAAAGGTAAATCTCCATGCCATACTTTCTAAAAAAGTAAATGTCTAAATGCGCAATTTCTTTTGCACTGCCTTCACCTCAAAACACATTTATTAAGGAGGTCAATGAACCTTTCAGGTTCTTCAAGCAACATTTGGAATTTTATATTGATCGGTAGAATATCGGTTATCGGTAAATTTTATATCGGTACTTTATAGGTATCGGTCAAAATTGCATATCGACCCATCCCTATTATATTGTTCTGCAAATTTTGTCTGACCAAAATAATTTGAGTAAATAATTTGGCATGAAGATGGGGGTCAATGTTCTACTTTTTTAAGGGGGTGTGTATCATAGGCCATGGGGGGGATGGGCACCCCTGCAGAAAGGAAAGTGTCAAACATATAAAACAAGAAAAACAAGCACAAACCTTGACAAAGCAGACAAGCTAAACAAGAAATCGTACTCCCTTGTTGTTTGTCAAATCCCTTCATTCACCCCGAAATCCGTTTAGTCCCTGCACATGGTGAAGTGGAAGGAACCCAAAGTGCACAAGAGAGTCAGAAGAGAAGATCCTGGAAAGTCAAACAGGAAGAATTTTTGAGAAAGAAGAATATGATTTATCTAAAATATTGATAGCAAAATACAGAAGTTTTGAAATATCAAGACAGTTTACCAAAGAGTAAATAATGATGCATTCACTACATCGAATGTATTCAGCTCTCTTGAAACTGCGAAATATAGGATGGAGTTATGTAGTTTTCATCATGCAACCCCAAGTATAGACTAAATTGAAGTGTAAATGCAGATCCTTGGACCTCATACATGGCAAGAAAGTGCAGCTAACACAAATATTCTAAAAAGGTAATACTGGCAGTGAATGATCAAAAGAAACAGTATGGTACAACAGAGTATTTGGCACATGCATTCAAACAGAGAAATCACATGTAACAGTAATCAGATTTAAAATCTACCTTGAAGAAAGTAAATTTGCAGTTTTGGTATACAATATGATAAAAGTTCACCTTGAGAGTTTGAGCTTGTAAATAAAACAATTCAGAGTGTTGGAGATGAAAACTTTGAATCAAATAAACTCTATGCAAAAAGGAATTACATGAGCAAAGAAAAGAATGCGCTAAATTCTCTATGAATATTATTTTGGGCAAAAGTTCATGGAAAAATTAATAACATTTATAAGTAGAGGGCAGATTTTTGCATATTTTCCTACTTTATCCCTACGTGGTAAAACATAAGCAATATCTTGTTTATGGTGAAGTGGGAAAAATACATCAGATCACTAAGGATGTTAAGAATCTGGAAATTTCAATTTCTCTATCAGGATAAGCAACCTGGATAGCTAGTTGGTACTAGTGTTGGGTGATATTTCATCGCGAAAAATTATCAACTAGACAATATATCGTCACAATATTTTGGCGATATGTATCGTGTAAGTGATATATTGTCATGATATTTTAGCAAAATATATTGTGTGGACTATATCAAAGTGTTCGAAGATTAATATGGAACAGGGATGTACCTATGAAATGCAAGAAGGTAATATATAACACATACTATGTGCCAATAATTATGTATGGTGCAGAGACTTGTACATTGACAGAGACAAAAGAAAGATGTAGGCAGAGGAGATGAAATTTGGGAAATTGGGAAAGACTAGAAGGGATGGAATAAGGAATGAGGAGATCCGACAGACATTGGGTGTGGTGAAGCTTCAGGACAGGATAGATCAGACACAGATGAGATGGTTCGGACACATGAAGAGGATGGATGCAGAGACTACCAGTAAGAGCTTACCATGCACAAGGAGTGGGAACAAGGCCAAGGGGAGACCAAGATGCCGGTGGAAAGAGCAGATGGCGGAGAGTGTTAGGAGAAGAGGACAAGATTAGAACTCCGTGTAAAGAGAGGAGTGGTGGAAGACCAGAAAAAATGGAGAGGCTTGACTTCTATGTCAACCCAGCCAGAGGCAGGAAACGGTGAAGGATGATGACGGTATCATGTCACTGATATATCGTCACAATATTTGGCGACATATATTGTGGAGACGATATATTGCCGATATCACAATATGAAAAAAAATCGTATGTATTTTCTTGACAATACGCATATATCGAGATATCAAATTTCCGATATCGTCCATCCTAGTTGGTAGCACCTACTTTTGACAACATGACACTAATCAGATGCCAGCCCACACCTTCTTTCTTGGCCAGCTACACATGTGTAGGAATCAATCAGTACTCAGTCAGTTTTCCTCTGTGTGTGTATTCAAAAGAGGAAGGTGGTTTCAAAATTCTGTTGAGATGTCATGTTTTCCCCAAATTCATTAGTTGATAAATGCCCAGAGAACATATGTTTCTGCCGGTTATTGGAGATACAATATTAGAAATGGCATTCTGTCATGCATGTACGATGGAGATAAATTTACCTGTTAAAATAATTTATTGCTTTCATGCAAAGAAACTGCATGCATATTGTTTTATCGTATGTCCTTCAAAAGTCACCGTGGACGTGATTTGAGGTAGTGCGGAATGCACATATAATGTTTATTGCTGTTGGTCTGTTCACAGTTGTCTCTGTGGGTCAGTTTGCAGTGACGGTGTCCAAGGAGGAAGGGGGAAAGTACCCCACTTCAAGTCGAGAGACAAGAAAAATGATAATTCAGTGGACTTTTAACCTAAATATGCATTTTAAGTGTAAAAAGATGTATTAAATATCTCTTGTTCCCCAGATTCCATAAAGCTTTTCTGCCTCATCTTTTCTGAAGGTTTCTATTCCTCACAGTTCAATACTACAGTACAGGAAGTAACACTATGTCCCATTGGAATTACTAGGCTCACTTCCTGTGAGGTAGAAATAACTTTTCACAATACAAGAACACTGTAACAGGTATTGGTATTGGAACATCATTTAGTGTGTACTACCACAAACGAGGCTCTGGCGACTGGCCCTGTTTTTTGTCCTTGTGTGTGCTGCGTGCCAGTTTGCAGCCTCAGCCTTTAACGAAAGTCAGAAAATGTTAATATTTTAGTAACAAGACATTGCAATTATGTTATTTTATTTATGGTAAGGACCCCATATAACGTGATGGGTGCAAAATAGCCTAAGTGCCGATGCACCCAATATTCTAAATTCAAACTCTGTACTGTGGAAAACTCACCTCCACTCACGACCGGATCAAGAAAGTGTGGGGCGTTACCCCCACACCCCCTATACGCCTTCATGGCATGGTGCTATGCACAGGGGAGCACTTTACTTTTTTTTTACTGTGGAAAACTTACAAAAATGCTTGGTTATCAAATACAGTGTTAATGCAAATTGATAACTGTGAAAGCGACGAAAGAAAATTAAAATAACATGTTCATGTTGCTGCCTATTTTGAATACTTTTTTCTTATTTTGATTGATTGATATTTATAGTTTTGGCATGTTAGCACATAGGCTATTTTTGCCTGTCACGCAATACAGGGATAAGTTTTTAAACTCAGAAAAATGGATTGATTGAAATTAAAATTGTGGGTGCATCAGCACCTAGGCCATTTGCCCCAACATTATACGGGATCCAGCACCTTATCGTAGCTAAAATCAACATCTGTCTCTGACAACTAAAATCTCCTGACCTATATCCTGTCCCAGCTAACTGTAGAGCAGGGCCACGCATATCGGAAAGGAGGAGGAGGAAAATCTAGTGGTGAAAGCACAGTATTGCCAACCGTATGGTCCTGACTGTACACGTATGGACGTACGGTCCAGACCTTAGTCCGTACGAAAAATGCACGACTTGTCAAAATTTGCTCTTGCAGTTTTATCCGTAATATTTCCCTAAGAAATTCTTAAACCAATCGTATGGACCTGGAGACAAGAATACGGTCCGTTTGCCATGTGCGTTCGGTATTATCCTTTTCAAAAGTTTGCAACACTGGAGGAAATTGGGAAAACTCCCGTCGCCGATTACACAATCCCGTTTCTCTTACTGTTCATTGGTGGAGCAGTCTCGTGTCACTACTTGAGCAGAGACTTGTTCTCGTTCACCTGGTCTACAGTTAGCTGGTACGGAGTTTAGTTAAAAGCTGAGGCTACAAATGGGCACTCAGCACATATATACACAAAGCACAGGACAACACACAGCACTAAGGAGAATTATAATGGCCATAGGTGCTATAGCCTTGTTGGCCTGCGTGGAAGCAAACTTGACATTTGGGTGCCTTCTCAAAAGATCATGCCTTACACATTGCATTTTTCTAAATACCTATTTGCCTGCTGATTTTCATAATTTTTGGTGCGTATGGACCTGCATATTTCAGAGAATTTTAGTGACTATAAACCCACCCAATTTAATACTTTTTACACACACATGCTAGTTAGGACTACATCCAAAGTTCTGTGTAGAATCTGAACCATGACACAACTGCAATCATAGAGATTAATATTTAAATAAAAATACATACAAAAAAAATGGAAAATATTGAGAGTTATGAGCTACAATCATTCCCCCCAAACAGGAGGACCTTTCCAAATTTTAATCAACCCAACACAGAGATTGAGGTTGATCTTGATGTAGGGGATGGCTTTATACACCCTCACAGAGCAGATCTATACATCAAATTTGATGTTGTAAAGCTCGATGGAACAGATTATCCGGCAAATTCAAATATAAGATTGGTGGACAATTTTGTGCCACATCTGTTCTCTGAAATTGAGATCAGAAAGCATGGTGTTGTTATAAACAGAGTAGATTATCCCGGCATTACCTCCACAGCTTTGGCCACACTAAAATTATCCAAAACGAGGCTTCTTACTACAAAATAGGTGGATTTGAGGCTGGTGATAAAATTATATCTAAGAGCCACACAGTGCTGTTCCCTATGCGCCTGTTGCCAGGATTCTTCTCAGATTACAAAGATATTATGTGGAAGGGTGGTTTAAGAATCAAATTTAGAAGAGCTGCCAATGATAATAATGCTTTGATGAGGTACAGTGCAATAAACTCTACCGGGGCAGCTCTGCCTAATACCCTACCTGATGAGGGCAAATGCATTGTTCAGACTATGGAGCTAAGAATCCCGGTTGTTGAATATGAAGCCAGTTATGCTCTTAAATACAAAGCTGATATCCTAAAAAATCCACAGATTCCTTTACAATTTTATACATATCAATGTGTACAGAAACCTGCCACTGGTACCTATTATGATTTTGATGCTACAAATTCATTCTCCAGTATACAATATGACATGCCAGATTTTGTGGTGGTACAAAATAATCAGGAAAAAAATTCAAGTAAATTTGATAACTGCAACATCAAGAACATTTATCTTAAAAATGGCAGAAATGAGGTATTCCCTAGAGAAAATTATAATTTCGACATGTCCAAGAATGATTTCCTCAAATTATATGAAGCATTTACAGCATACAAAAGGGTCACTACTGGCAATACCGACATGTATTACACACCAGATGAATTTAAAACACGGAGACCCATGTTTGTCATCAACACTTCAAAAAGGAAACAAGTTGTGGTTAATGACAGGACAAACATTAAAATTATCTGTGAATTCCACGATACACTCCCTGATGACACTATATGTAGTGTTATTCTCATAGGTGAAAAAACATATGTTTATGATGTAAGAAATGAGAGAGTCACAGAGCAATTCTAGAAAGTCTCTGCATATTACATTATCTTAGTACTAGATATACAAGTTGAGCCTGGTGCCCAATTAAAATATTGAGCATATTCCAGGTAACATATTAACATAACAGCAACAAGTATTTAAGCTTATATTACATTATATTATTGTGTAAGCAAAAGCTCTTATGAGAATTTTTGGCTTAGTTTTAAGTGTAGCTATAATAATATCAAGAGGGGGCATATTTTTGACAAGTTTATGGACAACAAACTGAGAGATGTAGCTTTTACACACATGGGCAAATCTGTCTGAGGGGGGTTCTTCATTTCTACACTAGGGCTCAAAATTCTTTAGATTTAAATATGTACACACATGGCCGATTGGGGTATATGCCCCTCTTGACATTGTTTTAAGTGTGGGCAAATCGGGGCATATGAACTCTTCTTTTGTACACTAGAATTCAGGGTTCTTGGGATTAAGAGCATATCACACTAGAAGAATTGGGGTATAAGCCCCTCTTGTCATTGTTTTAAGTGTAGCCAAATCGGGCTGTTTAATCATATGAGTTCTTCTTTTGTACGCTATAAGTGCACCAGCTATAGCATCAATTATACTACTGGTACGTCAACACTAAGGTTCTTTGCACCCGTCACATGTCCTTTCTTTACAAGTCTGTTGCGGACATTAAAACACACCCATGCCCTCGCCGTGACTCGAATCCGACACCTCCGGATCAAAGCGAGTTGAGCCGACCACCCAACACGCTCGGCTACCGAGGCCGGCATAAAACTGTTATGTTGGCCTCTTAATGTAAATACATAGCCTACTTTTAAATAAAAATGTTAATTGTTATCTAAAAAACAAATGAGCAGACACACGTTTTTCATGTTACATTTCATTTGCATGAGGAATATAATAGCTGCTTAAATCTGCTATACGAAGACGTAATTTTTATTTTTAAAAAAGGGAGGGAGTGAGTCATTCATTCATTTATTTCAGTGATCAGAGCCACTCCAATAATTTTGACAAGTCGGCGCCCCTGGGCATGGTGTTATATGCACGGGAAAATTTACATTACCTTTACCTATGGAACTCACCAGAATACATGTTGCTAAATTCCACTGAGTCTATTTTTGCGTTCAAAAGTAAATTTTATAAAATTGCAACGCATTAATCACTTCTAGGCTATTCAGAAAGCACTTCATCAACATTATTTACTGATGTAGATGTAGATTCAGTACCACTTGAGAGTTCACAAGGGGATACGAAATCAATACCGGGAAGAACGTTCGCAATAACGACGACCCAATGCAACGAGGCAAGGAATTTTCACAATTCTGGCAAGAGTCACCGCGTGACTTTTTTTTGGGGGGGGCGGGGAGCGGGAATGCAAAATTGAATTTGGCGGTGGCGGTAGCTTACATGGTTTAGACATATCGAAAGTTCTCAAACGACACTGTAAAGATTCGTGATAAACCTCCAATACCGCTCTCCAAATTTTCCATTATATAATCAAAGCTCAAGAATGGGTTTAAACTCGGTACACTTAGTACATCCCACTGATGTTCCTATTTCTATACTCTTCCACGTGAACACATCACAGGAAGGCAAGTTCTTCGAGCCGATGTGACGATGACGTCACAGAATTTTCAGACCGTGAGGGTTGACAAAATCCCATTCATTCTCTGCAAAAGGGGATGAGGCCTTGCTCGAAAAAGGTTTTATATCCCTGCAAAAGGGGACCTTCAGGCAGTGGGCAGAGAACACAACGTAACTTGACTGCGGGACAGAAGTGATGTTTTCTTGGGAGGCATAGAGGACCAGTCGTCCTTGAGCGAGGGAAGGTTGGGGGAGAGACGGATCCATTGACCATAGTTTGATGTCGTGCGTCAACGATTTCTTTAAAAACAACCCGCAAACTCCGTGCTGTGACTTCCTGCGTGATGTAGGCTTAGTCTTGGTTGGGACCAGAGGCGCAAACACGAATTTTTGTCTGGGGGGGAGGCAAGTACCAGAATAATCGTACCAATAATAATAATAATAATAATAATAATAATAATGTTAATTAAATAATGTTAATAATAATGTTGCTAATAATGTTATTGTATTATTATTATTATTATTATTATTATTATTATTATTATTGATTTACTATATTTTACTTCTCTTCTTGTGCCGATCACCACTACTAGTTAGCAGTCTTAAAAATATTCCCGAATCAAACGATAGTATTATATATATTGCAATATTGGGCAATGTTTGTTAGAAGTTTTAATTAAAATTTTAGATTAACTGAATACTTAAAAAGAAATGATGCCTCTCGCTCGAGCGCGTTCGTCTCCCGAGTTTTCCCCGTTTACTTCTGAAAGAAATAATCAATTCCACTTCTCCGTAACTATTGGACTTACGACCTTCAAATTTTTATGGGACACTTTTCAAAGGTTTATTTCATAATCTATTCATTCAAATTTTCATTCTCACAAATGGTTTGATATTTGGTTTTATTTACATTAAATTTGGCAATGTTCATTCCAAATGCCATAAACAGGCGAAGTCAACCTCGACCCTTTACACGGAACGGGGTCTTTCCCGGCGGTTGGAGTTTTTCCCCCCTCATTTCGGCAGGACCGCGAAGGAAGGGAGGGGTGCTGCTAATGGCCCGCCTGCTTTTGACCACGGAATGCTTGAACCTCCTTTCAGTGTGTTTTACGAAGCAACGGGAGTTTGTGTTATTTGTAACAAGTGCCAAACCTTCGTTGGAAGAGTAAACCTTCAAGAAATGGAAGATCGAAGAGAGAAAAGGCGCAGAATACCATATTCAAAGGTTCCAAAGAAGAAATCTCGGCAGGGTGCTCTTCTTCGGAATTAATGGAAAAACCACAATTCATCTCTTTTCATTTAGATCGTTCGGCGCCCAAGGTCGACTCTCGCCACCCCCAGCTACGGTTCGGAACTTGATAATACTAAGAAAATCAGGTACTGCTAGCGAAGCGAGGAAGAAAATTTTACGAAAAGTATTTTTATTTACATAAAATTTCACAATATTTTTTATTAGCTTTATTTTTACTTCAACTTTTGTTCACTTTTTGGCTAATTTGCGAAGACGGGGATGAGTGATTATATGATGAAATTGATGAATGGACACTCACAAACATCCATGCCCAGGCCGGGAACCCGAGACCCCTGAGTAGTATAATTGATGCTATAACTATTTCGATAAATGATGAACCCCCCTCAGGCAGATTTGGCTACACTTAAAACAAGCTCAACATGCCCATATGAGCTTTTTGCTCAAGTGTGGAACCCTGTCTAATCCAAGATTTTTGTAAAAATGCCCTCGGGAATTTCCCGTGAAATGATGGGCCCCCTCAGATTGATTTGGCTACACTTACAAAAGGCACTTCTGTGAGATTGTTGTCCATAATCCTGTCAAAAATATGCCCCTCTTGATATTGTATGATATCTTAAGTATAGTGACTGCTATAGTGCCCTAGCATGTATAGATTTCAAAATATTAACAATTCTGTTAATATTGCACTTTTCAGAAAATTCTATTTATAAAAATTAGGCATTTACAGCTTAAATATTGCATATATCAGGAAAATTATAGAGAAAAAAAATGTAGAGAATCATGCCTAGAATATGCCTACAAAATTTTAAGTCTCCAGTACTGATAGTTTTTGAAAAAATCACAAATTCAAAAAATTATCGATTTTTTTAACAAAACTTCTAAACAGCCTCTAGATTTCAAATATGCAACCCCCATGCTCCTATCTTGAAAAATAGGCAAGTTATTCAAGATCTAGAGAACGGCAAGAGATTTTTGATAAAATATAGAGATCAAAAAGTTGCATCTCGGCATGCCCATGAGAAATCACCAAGCCCCATGCCTCTAGCATTCATGGTTCCAGAGATAATCAAAATTCAAAAAATTATCGATTTTTTCAAAATTTGAGTATGTTGCTCTGGGGGGCATGCAGAGTTACCCCCATAAATATAATTGTCCTAGGATCAAAACTAGTGAAAATTTCAGAAATAAAATTATCGATTTTTTTAAAATTTCAGTATGTTGCTCTGGGGGCCATGCAGAGTCACCCTCATAAATATAATTGTCCTAGGATCAAAATTAGTGACAGAATATAGAAACAAAAATTATAATAAGGCTTGGATACAGCTACCAGCCACTATATTTTTATTTTGAACACAGCTCTTAAAACTAAGCCAAGATGCTCACCCACCCACACCCACCCACACCCACCCACATCCATACATATTTACTTCCGGTCCACTTCTATTGCATCATGTTGTGCAATATTATGCAATAAATTATTAGGCATGTGTTGTTTTCTGATTAATTGGTTATGACATAATGTGATGATGTGGTGTTTTCTGATTGGTTTAAATAAGCAAGGTTTCTATTGGCTATATAAATCTATATAAGCCAGAGCACAGTGCTGTTTGTTACCATTGCTGGATCGGCAGTGGAACCCACAAGTGGGGGGCAGAATCTGAACAGGCTCCACCAGATTGTAGGAGACTTGAAGCATACAGTCTGGTGGAATAACCCAAGTAAGATCATAGAGACAGTATACACTAGTGCAGTAAAAGCCAATTTTTGGCAGGGGGGCCAAAGTGGTTCCTAAATACAAAATAATTAATATCTCAAGAACTAATTGACATAGAGCTATGCAGTTTTTTTTGTCTGCCATACAGTCTGGTGGAATAACCCAAGTAAGATCATAGAGACAGTATACACTGGTGCAGTAAAAACCAATTTTTGGCAGGGGGGCCAAAGTGGTTCCTAAATACAAAATAATTAATATCTCAAGAACTAATTGACAGAGCTATGCAGTTTTTTTTGTCTGCCATACAGTCTGGTGGAATAACCCAAGTAAGATCATAGAGACAGTATACACTGGTGCAGTAAAAACCAATTTTTGGCAGGGGGGCCAAAGTGGTTCCTAAATACAAAATAATTAATATCTCAAGAACTAATTGACAGAGCTATGCAGTTTTTTTGTCTGCACTGAACCCAACTGATATTTTTTATTAAGCATAGAATTTTGATTTGAATCCCAAGAAATTTTATATAATAAACCAACAACAAAAATACCAAGGCCAAAATATTAACACACATACACACACATACACACACACCCACACCCACCCACACATATTTACTTCCGGTCTACTTGTGGCCTATTTCTGGTTTATTTATATTGCATCATGTTTTGCAACAAATTATTACCTAATATTATGCAATAAATTATTAGACATGTGTTGTTTTCTGATTGGTTGGTTATGACATAATGTGATGATGTGTTATATTCTGATTGGCTTATTGTTTCAGATGTTTTCAATGCGGTCTGTGCTTAGGCTATATAAAGAGATTTTGCATTGCATATCAGCCAGTATTGTGAGAGTTGTTGAAGAGTAAGGTTGTGTTGTTGCAGTGCTGCTCATATTTTTTAAACACAAAAATATTGCAGATTTTTATAAATTGAATTACAAATCTATTTGATTTAATATACAGAATTTTTGACAACCTGTCATAGGTTTATTAAGTATAGAGTTTTGATTTGAACCCCAAGAAATTTTATATAAATACCAAAGCCAAAAATATTAACACACATACACATACACACACACACACACACACACACATGTTTTCGCACCGTGAAAAACGAGGAACCGGTCACAGCAACGGCAAAGTTGGGAACCAAAAAAAGTGCTCCAATTCGCTTGAGATTTCGAACAGTGAACTATTATCTCACTGGTATTCTCCAGTTGGCGTGTGGCTGGCGGTTTATGCTTAGAAGCTGAGATATAGACCACCAACTGGGATCCCACCAAACGAGGAACTTACACCCCGAAACGAGGACCCGATCGTCTTTTGTCTTGTTGAACACTGACACGTTATGTAACGTCCAATGGGGGAACCGCAAAAGAAGGAACTTTGTTCTTGTTCACACACTTGGTTGCACACCAACCTTGTGAGGAACGAAAAACAAAGTTATTTTAAGATATAATAAAATAAGTCTGAAGAGATCTCTATTTTTCGTTCAGGTTGAAATGTTTTGAAAATAAAGAGATAAGTTTAGGGCAATTAGTTATTTTATTTAATGTCACTTGTTTGAAGATTTAATTACATTGTGATGGAGGCGAGGAGAGATGAAGAAAAATAGCAAACAAGGACATATAATGAATCGCACGTGACGTTGGTTAGAGTTGTACTTGAAGAATTACCCTGGACTAGCAGAGAAGTCATAAGAAAAAAGCACAACCATGTGGGATGATTGCTGGATATAAACCCTCTCTTCCCTAATACATTTTGTAAATCAACTTGCAGTATGACTGTAGTCTGTATGTTCTAAAGCAGAACATTCTAAAAAAATCTGAATCAAATTCAAATCAACAGATAATATTATTAAGTAATTAAACGGTGTTATTGAGAAATATGCCTACGTTGAGTATGGTTCCTTTTTATGTTTCTATGTGAAAGCAACTTGCCTTGGTATGAATCTTCCTGTTGTATCGATGGAATTTAAACAACAAGAATTATTTAACTAGAATGCTTGTTTGTTTGAGTTAATTTTTAAGTCCACTTCTTGCACAGAGAGGTAATATGGGTTGGAATTACAAGTTTAACGTTGAATCCAAAATACCATGTGCTTTCACCGAGTATCTAACCGCCTTCATTGCAAGGCCAAGCCGTTACCACCACGCCATCGAGAGGCGCAGGTATTTATTTATTTATTTATTTATTTATTTATTTACGACTTTGTTTACATGGCGAAGTTAAGGCATTAATGCCTTCTCTTCCACTTAACCATTAATTACAGGGATCATTTTTTTCTTTGCAGTAAATTGTATACAATTAAAAAATTAAAAAAGATAAATGAAAAATAAAATAATAAAAGAAAAGTAAAGTAGTGAAAGTAAAATGAAACTAAAAATGAAAGCAATACAGTTTGAATACGAGCAGTCAAGCCCTGGATTAACCATTAATTACGTACATTGCTCATTATTTTTACTAACACAATGAAAAAAAAGTAGCTTAGAAGAAATTAAAAATAAAAGTAATACAGTTTCTACATGCACACACACACACACAAACACACATTCACACACAAGTACCTACATAGAAAGCATATTTCGTGGGCTAAATGTATAACGTATTTCTTTCTGGGAATTTAATCTAGGTCCAATTGTTTAGCATGTATAATTTTAATTGTCTTTTGAATGTTACAATTGAGGAGGAGGCTTGGATTTCGGGGGGCAGTCTGTTCCAGTGTCCTGCAGAGGTAACGGTAAACGAATTGGCGTAGAAGTTAGATCTGTGGATAGGGATGGATAACAGAGATTTTTCACGTGATCTGGTGTTGCGGGAGTGAAAGTCCGAAAGATATTGAAACCGCCCGGAAAGGTATTAAATATTTTAGGGCAAAGTTAATGGATTGTTTGGCTAGAAGAACTTATATGTGACGTGCCTGAAGAGTGTAAGAGGGTAATCTTCACCGAAGACACACTTTTCCTACACAATCTAGTCTGTATTTCTTGCAGGCTAACGAGGCTCTATCGCCTGGACCATAGTATAACAATGGATAATGTACATGAGGATAACACGGAACCATGGTCATAGCGACTGCGGAAATCACTAGGCGTATAGGGAAGTTGCTACACTATATTTGCGTTGGAGACGGAAGTAACTAGCGCTCTCAAAACGTATGAATGAAAACTAACAACTTCAAAATGATGGTAAATTAATAAGGATCTGCCTTGACAAGGTGTGCCATAAGTCCATGACCACAGACTACTTCATACAAAATCGTATAAATTCAAGTGATTCATATCGTAAACTGTGTGTGTTGCATTTTGTGCAGCACTGCGTTACGTAATGCACATGCACACACTTAAAGTGTAGAAACCACATGTTGTAAACATAATATATATTACGATGTCATGGGGGATTGTGAGATATCATCGTTGCTTCTTTTTTATTGAATGTTATGTTATGTTTGACGCTTCATGAAAGCATAATACAGAAGAAACTAGGGCTTGGTATTCATGCTCTACGTAAAATGTTCTCGTTACAGACGTTTTACATGAGTTGTTGCTTTAGAGTATTGTGTGCGATTGCCCTAGTTAGAAACTTTAGTGTATAGTGAGAAAATAAATGATTTCTGTAGCCTACAGATCAGTTCATTCTCCTCTATAGTTTATTTATTTATTGAGAAAATTTCAGATACAGATCGTAACCATTTTACACTGAAATTAGTAACAATGAAAATAACAAAATAAAAAATAACAAAATTAGAAAAAATATTAATATAAATAAGTCGAGATAGCACCATTAAATATTATTTAGTAAGATATGTTCTATTGGTTGACCGAAAGGCGTACTCTCTTGAAAATTCACCAGCACTTGATGGGAGGTCGTTATATTGGGTGGAAAGTCTGTGGAAGAGCGATCTTTTTTTGAATTTCCAGTCTAGGCTTTTTTGTGTAAAATAGATTTGAGTTGCGTGTTGTTGTGCGCATAGGTACTCGAAAGTGGAATTCCTGGAGAAGCGTGTTGCAACGGATTTTGCCATTGACGATTTTGTAAAGATACCTAAAATCATTCAGTAAACGGCGCTGATAGGGAGTCTGTAAGTTTAGAATAGACAGAAGATGCGGTGTTGAAAAATTGCGTAAAAAGGGAACCCTGTAACGAACTATAGCAAGGAAAAAGTTAAGAACAGAGTCGATTCTGGAGGGCTGAGTGGGACATGCCATGGACCAGACGGGAGAGCAGTATTCTATTATTGGAGAAATGAATGATTTGAAGTACAAGGTGAGGGCTGAGATGTCATTAATTTCGGTGAAACGATACAATAAACCTAAGAGACACATAGCCTTTTTTTGTCGTGCCTGTAATATGTTCTTCAAATGTGAGTTTTTGGTCGAAAACAATGCCTAAGTCTTCGTGAGAGGATACTGCTTTGATGATATTGCCAAAAATGGAGTAAGATGACTTTAACAGGTTCTTTCTGCCTGTCTTGCAGAAGAAAATGTCTATTTCGTTTTGCTTAATGAAAACCTAGACATGTGTACAGAATTTTGGAATAAAGATCGGATTTTTACTGTCAGATGTTGAAGTTCAAGAAAATGTTATGGTAAATGGAATCTAAAACATGTGTATTGTGAAATTTATATATTCTTGCCATTCTTGTGGTTATGTTCTCCCTTTCTATTTGCATGTGATAAATTTTCATTATAACTCCACAGAACAATATTCCCTCTATGGTAAAAATATACTGGCTGTATTCTGGGTAGTTCGTTACTTTCAGTGCAAGGGAAAACAATACGGTTCTGTTTTGGTTTATTTCATTGAACATCACGTAGTATGTAAATAACAAATGAAGAAAATAAATTAAAATACTAAAGCATTAAGTAAGATTTGAAAAGAAGAATTTAAAATTTATCTTGCTTCCTTGTTACGAAAATCGGAAAGTGACCCAATATCATACTTATTTAGTAATTGTGTACGAGATTGGGACATTTTCCATGTATCTCCTTTGCATAATCCAAGACAAGACGGAACCCTTTTAATAATTGCATGTTGATACTTATTACATTACATTCCAATTGTTGGTACGATTCCAAATGAAAAAGTCAATTTTCTTTTCAAATATCGAGCTTAAATATTAATATGCGTACTGATCGATAGTTCCTCACTGTTACATTGCATTTTCAATATGCTCAGTGTCCCATCCTGTAAAAGATTATCCTTGGTATTATCCTCTCTAGAGGTTATTTTATGCCGTCGGTATATACGATTATTACTTTGTTTATCTCATCCTAACGCCATTCTTCATGCTTATAGTCTCAATTAGCCAAGAGTGGTGGAAAAACGACATAAAGTAAACTAAATTAATTAAAAAATAAAATTAAGTCATTTAAGGTAAATAATGTTTAAATGACATTAATCAGTAGCGGCCCTTTTCCACGCCAAGTTGAGTTAATTTGCATTTGCTCTAAAGAATTTCCCAAGGAATTTTGACTGCTCAAGAGCAGTCTCTCCCTTTCATTTTTTTCCCGCATGGCACAAGCTTACTTCTTGAGAGGTAATTCCGTTCGGCTTTGTTCAAAGGTGGATGGCATATTTTTTAAGTGAGTTTTTTCTAAGTAGTCGTGAATTCTCAGACCACTTCCTTATCATTTCTTTCCATTCACTCTTCTCTCTCTCTATCTATCTATCTCTCTCGTTCTATCATTCTATCTTCCTCTCTTTCTCAATTCTCTCTCTATCTTCCGCTGTTTCATATCGAACGCTAATTTTCTTTATATATCCATACATTTCTCTCTTCGTTTCATTCCCTCTTTGTAGTTTAATGTATGAATCTCGATTATTTATTTTTTATCCTTCGAGTGTGTATCCTTTATGATTGATTGATTGATTGAGTTTATTTTACTTCGCGTATTGTGCCTCTTGGCTAATTTGCGAAGATGGTGATGAGGGATAAATGATGAAACTAATGAATGGACATTTACAAACAACCAAGCCCGAGCGGGATTCGAACCCGGGGCCCCTAGCGTCGCAACACGATGTGCTAACCAGTCGGCCACGGGGTCCGGCGTGTATCCTTTATGTTCAAGGTGGTCTACACCCCATTTTCGTCCCCCCTGTGGCAACGGTCCCATGCCTCTTGTGTTGTCTTTCGTTATATAATTAATTCTTTGCACTCGAGAAACAGTGAAATATGAAACCATGTTATGTGAGGATGATAATTGTGTTTTGGTGTTATGTTTAATTCTTAATTTCATCACTGAATATGGGAAGGCAAAAGGAGATTTTTCTGGGCAGAGGCCCAATTATTATTCTCTGAAATACTATAAAAATTTTAAATTTGTGAAAGAAGTTTCATGTTTGCCGGGAGACCAGAGACATGTTAGACCCCTGGCCTCTCCTTCTGGAGCAATCACAGGAGCTAGAGATTTCAAAATTGCAGAAGACATTCTATGTAACATTCTGCTATTATTGTTATTTTTCTAGTGGAAAATCATGTGATTAAATTTGTCGGTGTTCCCATAATTGTATTGCAGTACTACAAAATGTTTCTAAATAATCAGATATAATGATCAAGGCATTTATACAAAGATTTGTCTATGCTCCACCCAACACAATGCATAATTATGAATTCTATACTACACGGAAGAAAGAAAAACATATCTAATTTCAAATATTTGGTACAATTTCTACAGATGTAAAGATTTAATATTTTAAAAATTAGGTGTTAGGAACTGGTACCATGAATATGTCACATTTCATTTATTTATGTATTATTCACTAGTATATATTTTTTATAACTTTGACAGTAGTTGTGTTACATTCCATTAATACTCAATATTATTTTTGAGACACCATGAATAATAAAAATAAAAAATTTACAATATTTGATGGAATTTTCATTGACAAAATTCCTCGAACGTGCTCGTTGTCAATCCTTGATAAAGCAGGAACCAAATTAAGTTTAACACCAACGCTTGGAGTAACTTTTTCCAAAACGAGGAACTTTTCATGCTTCCTCGTGCGTGTTTATACATAATAGTTATGATGATGATTATTATTATTACAACAATGATGATGAAAACGATGAAGATAATATCTTTTTTGTTTAGAGCACATGCTATTCAGTCTTAGAAAATGTATTATGAAATTTTTGCTGTATTGCATTCCATTAGTATTTAATATTAACTTTTAAACGCTATAGATAACAAAAAAATAATATTATGAAAAATAGATATCTCAACACATATGTTAATATGTTTAAAATACATAAGATCTTTTTTTTAAAAAATACTGATTTTTCATTGACAAAATTCGTCGAATGTGCACGTTGTCAATTCTTGATAAAGAAGGAACCAAATTAAGTTTAACACCAACGCTTGGAGGAACTTTTTCCAAAACGAGGAACTTGTCGTGCTTGCTCGTGTGTGTGTGTGCCTGTAATGAATATAATTAGAGGAATAAAGCAAAAAATAAGAAGAAGAATGACGATGATTCGAATCTCCTTCAGTAAGAGCAGACGCCATTCAATGTCACAAACTGTTTAATGTAACACAATAGAATAGTGAAAATGTTAGTATAAGCAATAAAATAAAATGCAAAATCAAATATGTCATAGATAAACTTCAGACACCATGATACCAGTTACGTTTCATTTTGAGATGATACAAGTGAAGGTTTTACTTGATGTAGGGAACGGCAACTAGGAAGTTGATTGAGGATTCTACAGTTAAATATAATGAGCATGCTATGCACAAACCGAACGTCATGGGATGGGACAAATTCTTTCTTCTGCTGCATTGTATGCATTTCCCTAAACAAGCTGTTTTTTTCGTAACTCTGCGCCTGAACTATATCAAATATAACTGGGCAGTACGTACCATGGAAATGTTAACCTGCAGTCCAAAAACTAAAGAGCTTTGTACATAAAAATGAAAATGATGTCATACGAGAGTTATACTTGTAGTTAATAGAATATGCTGTTATTTCAATAAAAACAGTACAGCAGGTGGTTAGAAACAGTATTTTTCAAGATGGTCGCAATGTACATTGCATGATATATTGATTGTACATTTTAACGTTTCATTAATTCACTGCATATAACAAGAAGGAACTAATATGAATGATAGTACGGTAAGGTTAACACACCCTAGAAGAACTATTTGGTGTATTTCACCACTTTATTTTGTGTATGTAAACTGAGATATACTAGTACACGTCTGTTATTTTGATTGATTTAGTTTATTTTACTTCGCGTTTTGTGTCTCTTGGATAATTTGCGAAGATGGGGATGAGTGACGATATGTAGAAATTGATGAATTAATACACACAAATATCCATTCCCAGGCCAGACCTGGAACTCCTGGCGTCGTATCGCGATGTTCTAACCACTCCGCTACGGAGGCCGGCTATATTTGAAAGTATAGAGAAAACCAGGAGAGCACTGATACTTACGTAAGTCATCACTGCTCAATTTACAGTAAAAGTTTTTATCGCATTGCCTTCGTTCAACAGACATGTGGCAGTTGTACAAACAGCCCCAGCGGGAAAGAAGCAGTGCAGTGGTGGGGTTGAATGAGTGGCGCCTGCATGTCTGGAGCTCTGGGCAAGGTCTGCCCAGAATGAGACAACGAGCATCGACTATCTATTGCTGTTGTATACCGACTTGAAATCGTGGAGATTAGAAAAGTTTTCGGAAGTCTCGTCTCGCCTCGTTCTTGATTTCTGAACATTGATCTCGGTCTCGGTTCTGTACGATCGTTTATTATTATTATTATTATTATTATTATTATTATTTTGTAATTGACCAGTAATGTTGCTTTTTCTTTTTGTTTGTTCTCTTGTTTATTAAAGTAGACATACATAATTAATTTGTTTCCTGACACATAGCAAGTAAAAGAATATGACTGCATACAATCTTAGACAATGCTATGAATTTGTAATTAAATAATTTCAATTAATTACCCACGTAAATAATTTCCAAGCATTTCTTTTCAATTACTTTAATTTACATAGACATAGACATACTCACGATGGGGGATAAGAAGGGGCAGTTGTCCCCCTAATACTCTCACTAAGAAATTTAGTGTAGAGGAATCTTATCGTTATTAAATAATATTATGCTTTTAACAAAATTAAGTATTATCAAGTCGACAAAAGTTCAAAGGAACTATGGTAGATTGGGGGGGAGGTGCATTATAAACTACGAAATTGAACTCTCCCACTAACACACACTTTATTCCTTAGTTGTGTTACCTTTATGTATGTAGAATATACATTCCTCATACATTGTAAATCAGTAGCGGCGATTGGGTGGTAAAAGTGAGGGAGGGTGAAGGACAGTTTTCTATTTCTTCGTAGACAAGGCTTAGAATTAAGAACATAATGGGGGATAGAAGTGACAAAAAATGTGGGTTTCACCTAATCGCCGTCAATGTTGTAAATGAATAAATTACGTTTGGTTGTTTTGAATCTCGTGTACTGTTCATGTTGTCAGTACATGAAAAATAGTCTCTGAACCCAACCATGGAGAGAAAAAAAAATGGAGGTGGGCCCCGGATGCAACTTCGCAAACTCTACATAGCGAAGCACAAGTCTCCTTATTCCATTGCCGTTATTAGTTGATTACGACATGACGTCATTCGGTCTGGCAGAACGCGTAGAACCACATACTCGTTGGATCCTATTTCAGCAGAATTTTTACACTGGCGTGCACGGCAGAAGACGGTAGAAAAACAACATCTTGTTAATAAGCATGTGCGGTCACATTGGCGCATTGGAGAATAGTATTTATGCTTTCCTTAGTTTAATAATTAGTGTTAATATTATTTCCTCATATAATATAATAATAATAATAATAATGAATTGTCTTTATTAAGCGGGAGAGGTTCAGCCTAGAGGTGTCCTGACGCCTAACCCTTGTCAATACCCTTACATGTGAATGTAATGATTACATTTCGTATCGTAAGTTGTTCAAAAATCAAATGTGCATTTAAATAGTAATAGTATATATGTAAAATTTAATATTTTTTACTAGATAATAACAATGCTACACATATCACTATCTACGTAAGAATGTTTTCCATTCTGTATACAGCAGTACGGAATGACATAAATACTGATGATTTTTGCAGTTCATATGAGGGGATAAAATGATTTGGGTGACAGGGATGAGCCGTGCTTGATTCAAATGTCATTCTCGTGAATTAAACTACAAAGCATCCACTGCAACAACAGATCTTTTCGTTCCCTTACAAAACAAATGTGCTATTGTTATTATTTCCTTCCCTTTTCTCTGGGTAATTTACAATGTGTTTCTGTGTGTAGTCTATTGAGAGTAATTATTATGGGTTAGAGAATACCGTGAATTATATTTCTAAAGAGAATATTACAAAAAATACGTGCTTTATTGATTTATTTTGTTTACTTTACTTCGCTTTTCTGCCACTTTTGGCTAATCACGAAGATGAGAATGAGTGATGATATGATGAAATTGGTGAAGGGACACTCACAGAAAACACCCAAGGCAAGGCTTGATTCGAACCCGAGACCTCTGGCGTCGTAGCACGGTGTCATTACCACTCCGCCACGAAGGTCGGCTGTGTACTTGAAATAAAACGCACGAATAATATAATAACATTATTATTTAATACTGAGAATATATTTGTGTCTCTTAATACTTCATATCACTTTTCCCAAATTTTCAAACTCGTCTAGGCATGTTATCATTAGTCGTTACTTGGTATCTTGTATACGACATTATTATGAACAATTATGCACAAAAACTCTTTTTCAAGGAACACAATAAACTTGTTGCTTGCGCTCGGTGCGACTGCCTTTCAGCCCCCCAAACCCTAATAGCTGCGGTTTTGTCATCAACAGACTGAAGCATCTCGAGCAACGAAATAAATGTGCATACCTGCCAGGGATGAATTTATTTCTTACCTTATAAAACGTAATAATCAATTTTGAAGTAATATGTTCCATTCTGTTCTCTGAGTTTTCCAGAATGCTCATTTTTTCCAGAGTACTCAATACACAGTACACCGCAACTCGATATTTATTTTGCAATGATCTCCTCAATTTCCTCTCAGAAGAAAGAACTGATTTTGATCGAAAAATAAATAAATAACATTTCGTAATGTCAATCCGCTTCTATTGAAATATTGAGAAATGCAGGACACGAACTGAAGCTAACAATCCTTGCGATAAGTGGAACTGCTACTTAGGGGTGGTAATGAAATATTTGCAAAATTTTATAAACATTTAAGAGACCACAAGGAGAAAGAATCTACTTATATATACAATATGTGTATGCTACAGATGTGAAAATTGTGCAATATCCAAATGCCCAAAGACATTCTTATAATTTATTTAACGGAGAGAGAGGAATGTCTGTACGTTATATAGATGCAACGGGTAACTTGGTGTTTGTCAGTGGCGTAGCGTTATAGTACGCCCGTACGCCCGGCGTTCCCAGCTTTCAATTTCAAAAATGCGTAAACGATGTAAATATAAATTTAAACTTGACTAATTTCATATATGTTTGACCTTCATGGCATTATAATAGCTATTTTTCGCGATCCGCTTGCAACGCTCCACTAACAACACTCGTTCTAGACTTTTTTTCAATGCCTTTCCTGGCCGGACGCCGGGCAGGTTCGGCGTAAAGGACTCTATATTCTTTGCTGTCTATCTGGAGGGGAAGCTTGGATCTCTACAGCACGCGCGCAAATGCTCTCTCGTACGCCAGCGTACGGAGCAGGAGGACTAGCTACGTGATTGGTTCATGTGACCCTTCCTGCCTTCTGAAGCAGATGACAGCATTAGAATTCCTACCTGGGTCTTCGCGCTCGTGCTATGTGATGATACAATACGCAATATTGACTGACGTAGCTTTACCAAACTCAAATATACCACTTCTTAATTGCCACTGCATTGTATAATTTATCGGACGAAAAGCGATGTGCATTAAAAACTAAAAGATCAATACAGTTTTTGTCAAATAAGTTGGTGAAGTCCTCGTGGTAGAAGTTCACCCTGTGGCTGCTCTACCACTTAACCCGCAAAACTATTATTTTTTTATTAATATTATTTTTTCTCGTTAGTATCTGTCAATGCAAATGTTTAGCATTCATTTGAAAACTCTTAACAGCGAATGATCTCTGAACAAAGTTATTTTAAAATGTTTATCAACATTCTCAAATTGTAATAAACAGTGGTCTCAATTACTAATCGGCACTGTTACGTCAGTTGACTGTACTGTATTTAAATCACCCACCTCCGTGTCAGAGTGTTTTGCACAGCGCGTCAAGACGACCGAGGCCCCTGATTCGAATCCCGGCGTGAGCACGGGTGTTCTTTTTGAGTGTCCCTTCTTCAATATCATCACTCATATTCATATTCGCGATTAACCGAAAGTGGTAGAAAAGCAAAGTAAAATAAACCAAATCAATCAGTAGTTGGATCATCCACAAGAATGACGTATACTGTTGTTCAGAGGCGCTTGTGATTCAGGTAGGTTTTTTAATGACTTGCGTCATGCCGAAAGGTATATATAAAAAAAGATATAAGACACCGAGTTCAAAACATTTGTGGCATAGTGAGGCATCTAGTTTTCTAGCTAAAACATGCATGGATGATGTTTTATTGAAAACCCAGCTGAGTTTAGGCAAATAAACAATACCTGTGGCAACTAATACCATAAGTAAATTATTAAGCAAGAAAGGGCCGACCCTTCCTTTAGGCTTGGCGTTCCCACCTGAAATGCCCATGCTACGCCACTGGTGTTTGTAGTCTTCAACTGCATGAATTTATAACTCCCTTTTTATCTTTACGGTACGAAATATCCACATCCCAGAGGCACACGCTAATGTTAGCACTTCCATTAATTGCATTCGTCATTTGTCTCTTTTAGGAAAAAAATATCTTGAAACAAAATAATCTGTAACGTAGGCTAGTCTTCTGCTCTGACGTGCGAGCCTAGGACAATAAGCACAGCGGCGTCAAGACCGTGTCATTGTAGGTGTGACGTCATCACTACGGTAGCCAATAAGACGGCAGAAAATGCTTCACTATGTAGAGTTTGCAAAGTTGCGCCCCGGATGGTGCCACATATCTTTGAATTCCCCTAACACAGTGATTTTCGCCGTCCCTGTTCCAGACCCATGAATACAATATAACAGCGAGATGGAATTGGTGTTTTCTTTCTCTGATTGTACTTCCATCAGAGCTATTGCCCCTTTAATGTGAGGGTCTGCGCACACCCATGTCATTAGATTTGGGTGCCAAAGAGAAAAATGCCTGATAAAGAGGAAGGTTCCATTACACGGCACCTTCAAGTCTGGGTGAACAGGCGGCAAAGAACAAAAACCAGGAGCTAATAATCCATTTCTCTCTGCTGCTTATTGGGCTTTCTGTGGTAAACATTTACCTGGATTAGCTTACTATATGATTTGCAAATGGAACAGTTGGCAAGTTTCCCTTTTACCTTTTATTTTATGCAAGAACACCAACGAGCCGACAACAATGTCAGAATGCAAAATAATCATTAATGCCATGACAACTGTAGGAGGGGATGTCTATTCTCTAAGTGATTCAGTGTTTCACCTCACAAGGGGACATTCTGCCTCCATACGATTGTTTATTCTGATGTTCTTACTGATGGAATGAAAATATGTATATGCGATTTACTTTCCATTACACTTGACACGGACTGTACCGACTTCATACATTCGATCGTAATAAAAAACTTTTCCCAGCATATTCATGCAGTCAAGGTCGAGTCACGCAGGCATAATTACAAAGCCATCGCACATCTCTCTCTCCCTCTCTCATTTAAAGTGTCAAAGAGCTCATGCAATGTAAACTTAGACATGGGCTGACTTGAGGGCTTCCTCTATCCTAACGTCTCATGTTATATATAAAAAAAATACTCCAGTGAGTGAGTGAAGGGCGGTTTAAAAAAAAAAGCACTACACTCCCTCTCCTTCCTTTCGAGGAAGTCTTTGATCCGCCACCGAGACTGTACAAAGTACTCTTCTTCATGCACAGATTAGTAATCGAGTATATTCCTACAGTTGAAAGTGTTCCTTTACTGGGACCCCTTTTTAGTATCAAGTAGTAGATACAATGTGTGAGATTGTTTAATAAGGCAGGAAACTAATCTGCGATCGAACACTTCATTCCCAGCCTTTTTTCCTTCGCTTATAGTAGTGGGAAAGTATATAGGGACAGTGCCGGAAAGGAAGAGCTCTCCTCAAGCAGCTTTGGCCATACTTAAAACAAGCTCAACATGAGCATATGAGCTTTTTGCTCTAGTGTGGAACCCTGTCTAACCCAAGATTTTTGTAAAAAAGCCCTCATGGATTCCATGAGAAAGGAAGAGCTCTCTCAGATTGATTTGCCTATACTTACAAAAGGCACTTCTGTGAGATTGTTGTCCATAAATTTGTTAAAAATATGCCCCTCTTGGCCATACTTAAAACTAGGCCACCCACACCCATACACACCTACACCCACCCACACCCACCCACACATATTTACTTCCGGTCCACTTCCGGTCCACTTCCGGTCTACTTTCGGTCCACTTCCGGTCTACTTCCGGTCCACTTCCGGTCCACTTCCGGTCCACTTCCGGTTTGCCTACTTCCGGTCTACTTGTGGCCAAGTTGTGGCTTATTTCTGCTATTTTTATTCAGTATAAAGTTTTGAATTGAAACCCAGGAAATTGTATATAAATACCAAAGCCAAAAATATTAAGTGTATACACACCTACACACATATACACACACACAAAGCACAGTGTTGAACCCAACTGCTATTTTTATTCAGTATAAAGTTTTGAATTGAAACCCAGGAAATTTTATATAAATACCAAAGCCAAAAATATTAAGTGTATACACACCTACACACATACACACACATACAAATCACACAGCTGAACCCAACTGATATTTTTTATTCAGTATAAAGTTTTGAATTGAAACCCAGGAAATTGTATATAATAAACAACAGCAAAAAAATGCCAAATCAAAAATATTGTAATCAATGCAATAAGAATATATCCAGCTCTAATTGGGCCAGACACCAAAAGATTTGTAACCCAGATAAATACAGAACTCCCACAAAAATTTGCCCCAAATGCAATAGAAAATACAGCATGCAATACTTCACATATACACATAAAGATACTTGCTCTGTACAGTCATCAACATCTGGTCTGAAAAGAAGGCACGAAGCACCTCTTAATGCCAGAGCAGCAAAACAGCCACGCCATGAACCCATCCGTAGCAGTTTTAATGGCCAATTAAGGGATCACCGGTTTGTATCAGAGCCAAAATGTGACATTAAGAATTTTTTCAACAGTATAAATTCTGATGTGCAGGCAATTCTAAATGCACAAAATGGCTCTTATAAGTTGTCTCTTAAATTGTTTGTACAATATAAGAAGCCAAATGGCACAAAATTTACACAGCCCCACATAACAGAAACTGTACCGGTATATTCAAATGCAAATTTAGACAGAATAATAAGCAGATTGATAGATCAATTAAATATCAAACACTCTGAATTTGCGGCAAAAGAGTCCGGATGGAGCCTATGCGGTTCATCACACAAGTTATATATTAATATTTCTGAATTCAGCCCATTACAAGGTTCCACTTATGTGCCATTACCTGCCAATATCAAAAACAAAAGAGCCGTGGTCAATATAAAAAATAATGACGCGAAATGCTTTTTGTGGTGTATATTAGCTGCTTTGTATCCAGTTTCAAGAAATCCTGAGAGAATAACTTATTACAAGCAACATGAGCACGATTTTGACGATGCAATG
The DNA here is from genome assembly GCF_977018435.1 of Lepisma saccharinum. Lineage (NCBI taxonomy): Eukaryota > Metazoa > Arthropoda > Insecta > Zygentoma > Lepismatidae > Lepisma > Lepisma saccharinum. Next base: position 22,605,323 of record NC_139241.1, on the reverse strand, counting down.
GAGGGTTTAGAATATCCAATGTCTGTTCAGAATATTGATAAATTTGAAAAAAAGGCCAGGCACATCAATGGCAAACAATTATCTATTAATGTATTTATTTGTTCCACTGGCAATTGCTTGATAGCACCTCTCAGAATCAGTACACTTGATGATGAATCTGCTATTCCGATTGATCTGCTCTTAATTGAAGGGGATGGCACATACCATTATACTCTGATACATAATCTTGAAGCTTTAGTCAGAAAACAACAAGGCAAATCCAATACAATATTCAAGTTGTGCAGAAGATGTTTAACTGAATTTGATGGTAAAAAAATAATAAATGGGGTTCGGGAAGTGAATGCAGAAATTGCTAAAAACAAGTTAATTGAGCATCTGAAATACTGTGGCAACCATAAACCTGTTCATATGGTGATGCCTAATCCAAATGAAAATGCCAAATTCAAAAAGTCTGAAGCCTTGTTGGAACACCCAGCATATATTGTCTGTGATTTCGAATCGAACGTCAAACCTATTGCATTCTGCAATCCAGATCCTGAAGAATCTTCAAGTACATCATACCAGCTACATGAACCTTCCAGCTTTTGTTATGTGGTTGTACAGGATGGTGTAGCTAGTGAGCCACACTTATACATGGGACCAAATGCCATCAAAGAATTTGCACATAAAATAGAAAATGAGTGCCGTGACATAGCATCTAACATCTTATTAAAATCAAAGCCTATGTTGCCTTTAACAGAGGATCAGATTGAAGATTTCAACAAAGCAGAAAAATGCCCGGTATGTGATTCTGAATTTTCAGATACAAATATCAAGGTGAAACACCATTCTCATACAGATGGTCGATATAAACAGGCCCTGTGTAATAGCTGTAATATTAAGATCAAGAGACCAAGATTTGTCCCCATATTTTGCCATGGAGCATCCAATTATGATTTCCATCATCTGATCAGGTACGAGGGGTTTGACAAGCAGAATTTAAATATTTTAGCTGAAAATGATGAGAAATATATATCTATTAGCAAGATAATTAAAGTTGATGGTGTTCCTATTCACATAAGATTTCTTGATTCTTACAGATTTTTATCTGCTAGCCTGGCCACACTGGCCACTCAATTACCTGATGATCAATTAAAAATTACACGTGCCTCGTTTCCAAATCAGGACCTGAAATTAATTAGGCGGAAGGGTGTATATCCATATGACTATGTTACAGATTTTTCTAAATTTGATGAGTGTTCTTTGCCACCACAAGAAGAGTTTTACAGCAAAATCAGAGGATCTGGAATCACTGATGAAGATTATCACCATGCTCAGTTGATGTGGAACAATTTAAAATGCCAGACATTTGGTGATTATCACATGGCATATTTGAAACTTGATGTGACCCTCTTAGCTGATATACTGCAGGCATTCAGAAAATCTTCTATGCAAAATTATAAACTGGACCCAGTGTATTTTTACAGTGCCCCGGGCCTAGCATGGGCCGCAACGTTTTTGAATACCAAAAAGCAATTGGATCTGATCCACGATCAAGATATGTATCTGTTTATGGAGCAATGTATAAGAGGAGGGATGGTGCAATGTTCCCAGAGATATGCCAGAGCAAATAACAAGCATATTATGCTGCCTGATTATGATCCAGCACGGCCATCAAATTATATACTGTATGTGGATGCAAACAGCCTCTATGGTGACGCCATGATGAAGAAACTGCCATATGCAGGGCTTGAGTGGGTTGAAAATTACAATATTGAAGATCTTCAGGACTTTGATGACAGTGACTATGGCCTCATCTTAGAGGTTGATCTGATAATTCCAGATCATTTGCACAACAAATTTTCTGATCTGCCCCCAATTCCCGAGGTTCAGTGCTCACCTGGCTCTAAACAGAAGAAGCTCATGATGACTCTGGAGCCGAAACAGGGTTATGTTACATATTACAAAAACCTCCAGTTCCTGATGAAACATGGTGTTCAAGTGACCAAAGTTGGAAAAGTCTTAAGGTTCAGGCAGTCAGAATGGTTGAAACCATACATTGATACAAATACAGAGCTTCGAACATCTGCAAAGAGCCAATTTGATAAGGGCTTGTTTAAATTGATGGTGAATTCTGTCTATGGCAAAACTATTGAAAATGTCAGAAAACATACCGATGTTAAAATAATTACTGACCCCAGCCTGAGCAAAAAATTGGTTGCAAAGCCCAACTTCAATTATAGAAGAATTTATGATGAGCACATGGCACTTTTCAACATGAAAAAAACAAAGATCAAATTTGATAAACCTATTTATGTAGGGGCTGTGATATTGGAATTGTCCAAATTACATATGTTAATATTATATTATGATGTGCTGAAACCTTTTTATGGTGATCGTGTAAAATTATTGTACATGGACACGGATAGTTTTATTCTTGATATTCAAACAGAAGATGTTTATCAAGATATGTCACAGCCTGAATTGTTTCAATACTTTGATACCAGTGAACATACAAGAATTCAACCCCACAACAAAAAGGTGCCTGGCAAGTTAAAAGATGAGACACTTGGTGATGTTATTGTGGAATTTGCTGGGTTAAGTGCCAAGGTGTACAGTTTTAAAACATGTAGTGGTGTTGTCAAAAAGGCCAAGGGCATTGGCAGAGTAACTGTTGAAAATGAGCTCCAATTTGAAGATTATAAAAATTGCCTCAAATCCCAGAATTCAATCAAAACATCAGAATCCAGAATTCAGAGTGAGGATCACTTATTGACTTCAAATATTGTAAGAAAAGTGGCCCTGGACCCACATGATGATAAGAGATGTATTTTATCATGTGGCATACATACTCTACCATGGGGGCATTGTGATTTGAGAAGTGGCAAACAATGCCCAATGACAGAGCATGATTTGAAATAAATAAACATGCCTATGAACTTATTTGGGTTCAAAAAACAGGCTATTATGGAGCTGCCAACACCACAACCCTCTTCTGATATGATATCTAAACTGAGTGGCTTGTTAATTATTCATCTGAACAGCATACTTACAGATGTTGATGATCAAACAGGCAAAACATTGTACATATTTAACAATAATTTAAATCATTACCAATTACCTGTAGGTGGGCAATTACAATTTATTACAACCCCTGAGGGTGATGTCAAGATTTCAGTAGGGAGAAATATTTATAGAATTAAGCACTCAAACATGGTTTCTGGCACTGTATATACTGTTTCTGCTGGTGACTGCTTATATATTGAGGTCCCTGGATCATATGACAAGCTTATACCCTTTTTTATAGAATTAAGAATCAGATACTCTATAATAAATAACCATTAAAACAAAAATGCCTAAAGATATATTTGGCCATACAAGACATGAAGATCACAGTGATGAGATTCTGATGCTTGATGTCAGAGTCAAGAAATTAAGAAGTGATTTACAAGCTTTACAAACCACACTCAATGCCAGTCTTCAATTAGAAATTACAAATTTACAATCACAATGCATGGACCCTCTTCTTAAAATTGATTCTGAACTCAAAGTGCTGCTTCAGAAATATACTGATCTGGCAACATTAGATAATTTTCAAAGTTTAGAAGAAGCTGTAGCAGCTCTTCAAGCCAAATTTAAGACCCAGGCCACCAATTCTGAGCAATTGAAACAGCAATTGGAAGAGCAGATAAATAATGTCCAGACACAGCTCCAAACAATTGTCAAAAGCATAAAATCACAAGAAGATTTTGATCTAGTGATTTCCACTCTAAAAGAACAGATTCAGTCACTCCAAATACCTAATCTGGATCCTCTGCACAATGCCATAGCCGAGGTTAAAGAAAAAATTGAGACACTTGAAAATTTTATGAACAACTTGCCATCTTCTGATGCTTTGAGTGCAATAACTCGGAGTGTAGCAAATATTAAGCTGCAACTTGAAACATATGAAGATTTTGGAAAAATTCAAAGTACCATAACCCATCTTGAAGGTACAATAGCAGCAGTGCAAAGTGATTTGGCAAATGTACAAGAATCTCGCCTGCCTGGGATTGTAGATACCCTTGTTTGTGTCCAGCAACAGATCACAAAACTTGAAAACCTCAACACTGAATCTGAACTATCACATTTTCATCACTTGATCGATGATATTCAAACAAAGCTTGAAATTTTACAACAATCCACACCCACTCAAGCAGATATAGCCCTGCTCCAAAATGCTATGCATGGTGTGGTTGATGCTTCTGAATTAAATGATGTGAAATTAGCACTTGAATCTTTGCAAAATACAGTATCAAATCTTCCTACATCACAGGAACTTAAAAATATTAAGAGAGCAGTGAATCGCATATTGAAATCAGAAGATATCAAGAATATCCAGACAGAGATCAAACAACTCACTCAAACAGTGGCCACTCTTCCAACCAATCAACATATTAATGAACTGCATGCCCTGTTTGAGGATATCAGAAGACAGGTCCATGATCTTACAGCTCAAAATTCAAAATTGGCAGTTGTTGAAAATTTGCATCAAATTGTAGCTAATATCAAGCAACAGCTAGGGACCATGGAATCCAATCAAGCAAATGCTCTGTCTGTTTTTGCCACCCAGCTTCAAGAGATTGTGCAACAATACAAGAAACTTATTGTGGACATAAAAATCAAGCCAGGCCATGATGATGTTGTTAGGACCATCAATGAGCACCTTGAATCTGTAACAAGCAGATTGCTTACAGCAGAAAAAGAAATAACAGGCATAATTGAGAATCCAAAACATTCAGTAATTCTTGAATTGTACAGCATCCCCAACAAAGAATATGATTCTCCATTTACACCAGGTGGCAAAATATATATGCTGTCCCCTGTACAATTTTATTACCAGTTTTTTGTTGGGGGCACATTGAGACCAATCAAGATCAAATATTGGCATCAGCCACAGGCACACCACTACCCCACCTTATCAATAACAAATGCTGAGAACAAAGTGAAAATCACCAGTGTAGAGTTAGAGGATTTTACAGATCCCAATACATTAGAAACAGCCTATGCTGAAGATGATGGCTCTCTGGAATTTAAAATACAAATAGGGGACAAATTATATTTAGAAAATCCTGCAGTCTCAGCTGCTGAACACCCCATAGTTGCAATATTCTTGTTTTCATATTATGTCTAGTTGTTGATGAATTACACAGACAAGCCAGACATAATTTTAAGAGACTCCCAGTAGTCACAAAGGGCATAGATGATTTATGGCAGAGCGACTTGATTGAGTTGTCAAGTGGGCAGTTGAAAAACTTAGACAAAATCAACAAGGGCTACAAGTATCTACTCACTGTGATAGATACATTTTCAAAATTTGCCTGGGCTGTGCCACTCAAATCCAAGACTTGAAAATGTGTTACAGAAGCCATCAGGACAATCATCAATCAGAGTGGAAGATCACCGCGCTATTTGCAAACAGATAATGGCAAAGAATTTTATAATTCTGTGTTCCAACAATTTATTAAAGGCCAGGCAATAAAACATTACTCGAGTTACAGTGATCTCAAAGCCTCAATTGTAGAGAGATTCAACAGAACCCTAAAAAATCTTATGTATAAGCAATTTACCCTGCAAGGTAATTATAAATGTCTCAGTATCCTACCAGAACTTCTACATAAATATAACAACTCGGTCCATTCCGCAATCAACATGAAACCCTCTGAAGTAACTTCATCTGATGAGCAAAGTTTGATCAGCACTGTTTATTATCCTAGATACCAGCCAACAACAAGAAAGGCCAAATACAGGGTGGGTGATCAAGTAAGAATCAGCAAATATAAGCACTTATTCAAAAGAGGCTTTACAAGAAACTGGAGCACTGAATTATTTACAGTGGTTCAAGTTAAACCCGGGACCCTTAACACATATATAATAAAAGATCATCGAGGAGAAATTGTCAAAGGCAGATTCTATGAACAAGAGCTCAGCAAAACTAAACAGCCTGACACATATCTTATAGAAAAAATCATCCGCAGAAAAGGCAACAAGTTATTTGTCAAATGGCTAGGTCATCCGGAAAACAGCTGGATCGATGCAAACAAAATAATAATATGAACACCTGGGATGTTATAAAAAGGCTGCCAGAACCTGAACAACAGAATAAGAGAAATGGCAACTTGCTGCCTGAAAATATTAGGTGTCTTATTGTTGGGCCATCTGCTTGTGGTAAAACTACACTATTGGTTGATAATTTTTTATTGGCACCCAACTGGTTAGACTGGAAAAACAGGCACTTGTATGTCTTCTCTAAGAGCTTGGAACAATTAAAATATCAGCAGTTGATGAAGCTATATGATGGATTGGATATTGCCACTTTTGAATCAGATGTTAAGCCACTCCATGAATGTCTCGATAATTCTGTTGTTGTGTTTGATGACATTATACTGGATAATCAAAACAAGGTTAGAAATTTCTTTACACAGGGCCGACACAAAAACATTGATTGCTTCTACCTGGCACAGACTTTTTCAAAAATACCCAAGCAACTGATCCGAGACAACAGCAATTTTATATGTGTGTTTCATCAAGATCATACCAACCTCAAACACATACATGATGAATATGTAGGTGGGGACTTGAGCTACAATGATTTTTCCAAGTTTTGCAGTAGGTGCTGGAACCAGGACAGTTATGGGTTTGTCACTATTGATATGACAAGAACACCCAATAGTGGCAAATACAGAAATAAAATCAACGATTTTCTAGACGTTGAAACATATATAAATAACCATGAAAAGGCCAATTATTGATGATCTTAAGTTAAGAGATTATCTTGTAAAAAGATTTAAGGGATGGAAATCAGAGAACCGGGGAATTTATGAAAAACACAAACAAACAGAACAGCCTATAATTGATGCTATTAGTGATTTAGGTAAGAATATCAAAACTGTTACAGAGCAAAATCAAAATTTGATCACAGAGCTTGTACCTGTAGCTGCAAGGAACATATTAGATTATCCATTCACCCCACTTTCCAGTATTCATACACCTAGTCCTGTTGCTCCTCGAAGAATTGAGGCTACTCAGGATCCTATTGAATTGGGTCTTCTTGCTCAAAAATATTTAACCACACCTAAAGACAACAAAGATGAGGTCTTTGGCTTATATGCCGACACAGAGCTTGACGGCAGCATCATTCATAGAATTGGCAATTTTAGAGTAACATTTATGGGAGATGATATAATTGTATATTCAGAATCTCGTCTCGGAGAAAAAGGTGCTTTTGTTAAGTACCCCGGAACACCTGGATTGTGGGAACTGATGACTAGGAAAAGGCCTGGGAGCTATACAGATCAAGACTATGAGCACTATAAAGAAATATTAATAAAATCAGATGCTCTATACCAGAACAATGATCCCACACAAAAAAGAGTCAAGTCTAGCAGTGGGGCAAAATACAATAATTTAATCAAGCCCATATGGTCACAGATCAAGACTGGTAGTGGAATCAAACAATACAACACCCTGCCTAAAGAATTTGTGTGGGTTGATGATGTCAGGAAACTTGTAGATAGGTTATTGGTGATAGCTGGGAGGAAAATGCTGGGAACCACAATTTTTACAATGAAAAGGTTGGAATTATGGCCATGATAAACACAAAATTGTCTAATTTTATAGTGAATGACCCTAAGGGGATTGGATATCTCATAAAAATTATTAATACTCTACCACCTAAATTTTGGAATATTTCTGAGGGTCGGGGCCTAGTTAATGACATTATAAACAAGCTGCCATTTGAACTACATATTCCAGGCTATCAGTATTGTGGTCCCGGTACAAAATTGGATCATAGATTAAACAGAGGTGATCCTGGTGTAAATCCTCTAGATGCTGCTTGTAGAGACCATGACATAGCATACAACACACATTCTGATCTTGACAAGAGACATGTTGCAGACAAGAAATTAGAAGAGGCTGCATTTGGTAGATTTGTAAGCAAAGATGCTTCTTTAAGTGAAAAAATAGCAGCATTGGGAACCACCATAGCTATGAGCACCAAACAAAAACTGGGGTGGGGTTTGTGAATATGTATATAATAAACCTACAATGAAGGCCAAGGGTGTTATGTATCAAATACCTTATGCAGGTCTCAAATCTCTTAAAACTATTGATAGCCTTTTGACCAAAAACCAGCGCAAGAAAAAAAATTCTTGTATTGCAAAGGGACATGGTATGAAATTGTTGCTTAGTACCCCCCAATTAAAAAAATTACAACAATCTAGAAAAAAATCACATGTGGGGGGATTCATATTTACTATCCATACCATCTTAGCAGCTCTCGGGGCTGTTGGGAGCTTGGCTGGGGGATCAGCTGCCATAGCAAAAACAGTAATAGATGCCAAGAAAAATAGGGCAGAATTAGATGAGCAGAGGCGCCATAACCTGGCCATGGAGAAACAAGGCAAAGGTGTTAAGAGAGCCATGAATAAGTTTAAAAAAAACAAGAGCCGCTTACAAACCAAGATATTGAAGCTTTGATCAAGCCACTGGGCATCAAACATTTTAGGGGTGTGTACATGTCTGATTCTTTACCAGAACAACCACTCAACAAAGAGTGTGGCATTGTTAATTTGGATGAGTACAAAAATCAGGGCACTCACTGGATTTGTTATCTTAAATATTTAAAAAATGAGGCATTTGTGTTTGATTCATTTGGAGGTGTTCCACCTGAAAATTTAATAAAATATTTAAAATCAGCTAATCTTTATTACAATAATGCCCGTGTTCAAAATTTCAAAGATGTTAATTGTGGACATCTGTGTTTATCTGTTCTCAGATACATGTCTCAAATAAATAAACCATCAATTGAAAATTTTCAAAAGGCCTTGTGGTATTTGAAACATCATGGGGGTATTCCATCTCACCAGCCAAAATTCAATATTGAAACTCAAATTGCATGATGACATAGTGTATCCCAAAACAATAGCTCTCAGAGCATTTTATGGCATGTACTTGATCCCTAATATTACGCACCACAACAACAAAATTGCAGTAGGGGATCAAAAAATTGTCATCACTCCAGGGCAATATAATCTGTCCACTCTAAATGCTCAATTACCCAGAGGTGTAGTGTTAAGTCAAAATTCTGTCACTCACAGAGTAGAGATTGTATCTGCTACAGAAACAGTGGATCTGGGTACTATAGGAGAGCTGTTAGGATTTGAGAACAACACAAAACTTGAAGCGGCCATCAAACACACTGCTATGAATATACCTAAATTCTTAGCCATAGAGACTCTGAATATTCACTGTAATGTGGCCGAGGGTATGATCACCAAATCAAATGGCATAGGCACTCACAAACAAACTGGCATCATTGCAACATTCAAACCTAATTCCGAATTTATGGAGCCCATCATCTACAATCCATCCCCAACATTATATTTTCCTGTGTGCCATAATAGAATAGATAATATTGAATTGATGGTCACTAATGAAAAAGAAGAATTAGTTGATTTTGCTGGAGCCACAACAACTGCTATCATAGAGATTAACATTTAAATAAAAATACATACAATGGAAAATATTGAGAGTTATGAGCTACAATCATTCCCTCCAAACAGGAGGACATTTGCAAATTTAAATCAACCCAACACAGAAATTGAGGTTGATCTTGATGTAGGGGATGGCTTTATACACCCTCACAGAGCAGATCTATACATCAAATTTGATGTTGTAAAGCTGGATGGAACAGATTATCCGGCAAATTCAAATATAAGATTGGTGGACAATTTTGTGCCGCATCTGTTCTCTGAAATTGAGATCAGAAAGCATGGTGTTGTTATAAACAGAGTGGATTATCCCGGCATTACCTCCACAGCTTTGGCCACACTAAAATTATCCAAAACCGAGGCTTCTTACTACAAAATAGGTGGATTTGAGGCTGGTGAGAAAATATTATCTAAAAATCACACAGTGCTGTTCCCCATGCGCCTGTTGCCAGGATTCTTCTCGGATTACAAAGATATTATGTGGAAGGGCGGGTTAAGAATTACATTTAGAAGAGCTGCAAATGATAATAATGCTTTGATGAGGTACAGCACATTAAACTCTACAGGGGAAGCTATGCCCAATACCCTACCTGATGAAGGCAAATGCATTATTCAGACTATGGAGCTAAGAATCCCTGTTGTTGAATATGAGGCCAGTTATGCTCTTAAATACAAAGCTGATATAATAAAAAATCCACAGATTCCTCTGCAATTTTACACATATCAATGCGTACAGAAGCCCGCATCTGGCACATATTATGAGTTTGATGCTACAAACTCATTCTCCAGCATTCAATTTGACATGCCTGATTTTGTGGTGGTACTGTTTCAGACTGGGAGACACAATAATCAGGAAAAAAATTCAAGTAGATTTGATAACTGCAACATCAAGAACATATATCTTAAAAATGGCAGAAATGAGGTATTCCCTAGAGAAAATTATAATTTAGACATGTCCAAGGATGATTTCCTCAAATTATATGAGGCTTTTTCGGCTTTCAAGCGTGTCACTACTGGCAGTACTGATATGTATTACTCACCAGATGAATTCAAAGCACGGAGACCCATGTTTGTAATCAACACTTCAAAAAGGAAACAAGTTGTGGTAAATGACAGGACAAACATTAAAATTATCTGTGAATTCCACGAGGCTTTACCAGATGACACCATTTGTAGTGTTATTCTCATAGGTGAAAAATCATATGTTTATGATGTAAGAAATGAGCGGGTCACAGAGCAATTCTAGAGGCCCGATTCAAACACAGAAACCCCTTGATTACAAAGCAATAATACCAACACTTTGCTGTCAGAGAGGCCCCAGACACTCTACCAGCTTTGAAACCTCAACTGTATTATCAGCTAGCAGTGAATATCTTATGTGTGGGCAGTTGTATATATTTCAATCTTTTATCAGGACTCGAACCCAAAGCCCCTGATTACAATGCAACAATATTAATACTTCTCAATATGGAATATGCCCACATTTTACTGGGTTCTGAGACCCTTATACAGACAAAATTGGATTTTGAACTGCCATAATATTTTCTAAGTCTTTGCCTAGGCTCATATTATCAGAATAGAATTGCTTTCAGCATGAAGGGGGTGCAGTTCATTGCCACTGTGTGAAAATATGTATTTTTATCTCAATAATCTTTGTTACACTTTTACATGTTGCAGACATGTTACACTTTTTCCCCTGTCGCACAGAAAGATTAATGGCCACTTCAGTGAATCGTACAGAAAAATCATTAATGTTCCCTTCTAGCGTGTAGATTTTATCTCTTGCGTGCCGGCAAGACATGCAAACAATTAATTATGTTTGCCCGCTTTTCCCCTATTGTATGGCTGAGCGGGTGGTTATAAAACATGAGAAAATAAGAAAACTGAGAAATTCAGTTTTTATACAATATATTGTTGTAAAACACTAATTACCAGGTTTTCAGATCTGGGAGTTGTATATCAACTAGGAATAATTATTCTCAAAATCTCACGTGTGGAGATATTATTTTGCAACATGTATTTCAATCTATCAGGACTCGAACCCTGAGCCCCTTGTTTATCAATTAAACTTAAACTGGAAGTAAATATGTGTGTATATGGGTGGTAGTGTGTATGTATGTGTGTATGTATGGGTTTTTGGCTTAATTTCTGGTGTGGCCAAAAATATATCAATTTTTGACAAGTTTATGGACAAAAATCTGGCTGATGCAACTTTTGTAAGTATGCACAAATCAATCTGAGGGAGCTCTTCCTTTCTGAAGAGCATTTTTACAAAAATCTTAGGTTAAGCAGGTGCTACACTAGAGCAAAAAGCTCATATGAACATGTTGAGCAAGTTTTAAGTATAGCAAATCTGCATAAGAGCAGCTCTTCCTTTCTTGGGTTTATAATACAGGGGAGCTCTTCCTTTCTCAGGGGAGCTCTTCCTTTCTCAGGGGAGCTCTTCTTTTCTGAAAAATTCCCGAGGGCATTTTTACAAAAATCTTGGATTAGGCAAGAGTTCCACACTAGAGCAAAAAGCTCATATGAACATGTTGAGCAAGTTTTAAGTATAGCAAATCTGCATAAGAGCAGCTCTTCCTTTCCGGCACTGTCCCTATATACTTTCCCACTACTGCTTATGCTGGTTTCCGTGGCGCTGTGGTTAGCACATCGTAGTTCTAGGTTAGAATCCTACCCTCCATTCATCAATTTCATCACATCATGTCTCATGCCCATCTTCGCGATTAGCCAAAAGTGGCAGAAAAGCGAAGCAAATTATACCAAATCAATCAATCAGCCCCAGCATTGTTTATCTTTTTTTCATAATGACGATCAAATCAAGAAATGTTAGAATGTCTAATTTTAAATTGTTAATCACGTAGCACGAAACTGAAGGGGCAGAGTGCTGGAAGTGCAAAAGTAACCTTTCGTACTCGTACTTTATTCTCGGACAGAACGTGCGTAGTATTACGAATGACATTCCCAATGAATGAGTAATAATTGTGACAAACCTAAACCCAAATAAAACCTGGCTTGCTTCATAACATAATCAATAGAGTGAACTAAGCTTTCAAATAAACAGAAGTTGATTATTATCCTTTTCTGCCAATTCCGACAATAATAATATTGTTCAGAAGTACAGCTCAACAAAGATGTGGAGAATCCGGCAAACTCGCGAAATAAAGTGGACAGTCATTTGTTCTCTCCTCGCGCTTCCCCATAACTTGTGCCCGAATATCGCCTTGTTGTCATGTCTATAATTTCCTTTCAGTGCTTCGTTCTCAATAACATCAACAACGATCTCGTATTACATCTCTACTTTCGATGTGTACAGTTTTCCCCCTTCATGTCGCATATTTTGGTAAAACAGGGGTATGATTACATGACGAGCAGCTGATTGCATTGCCCAAGCTCCAACTCCTCGCTGACTGTTGGAAATTTGACAACAGCGCCAATGCATTTTTCACATGTTGCTCAATCTGTAACATAAAAATCTCTCTGCATTTCTTAGGTGAAGTTCGACGTCTAATATACTTATTATTTTCCAAAGAAGAGACGAAATGGGTAAGAGGAAGATTGGAGAGGACATTTCGTGTAAATTTTGTGCGTTCTACAGCACCGTGATCAAGGCATCACGTAATAAAAAAAAATATGCTGTCAGCAGCAAATTTAAACCTCGTAACCAACTAGCATATATTACTTTCACAGTTATGGTTCTAACAGTGTCTGCATTGTTAGGTTAGGAGGCCAGATTTAGGGCTCTTAGCAACCAATTTTCGCCACGTGTGCAGGTCGCGTTACACTACCATTTCTCTCTCTCTTGTCGCCACGGCCTGCTGTATTCTTTAACAATCTGACTGTCCAAGGTTTTCTTCGAGTTCTTTTTTCAATCCTTCATTTTTTAATTCTATATAACAATATGCACAATGCTTACAATGACGGAAAACCTGCCTACTACTGCATTTGCAAAATTGGAAGTAACAAAAGGATACTTAATGTATACTGCCATAAGTTCATTTTGTTTAGGTAAATTGTTATTTTCCCTTGTTGATCCACACTCTTTGCCGCCCTCCAGACATCAAGACGCCATTCAATGAAACAGCTCAGCGTTCTTCCCACGCTTGTTTCCCTCTGAAGTTCAAGTGTATGGAAAAATAATGCTTTGAATTCATATCATTTTAAAGAAAAACTTTACATTAAATTTTGAATGTAATTCTAACGATATTAATAAAAATAATTAAACTACATAAACATGTGATTCTGAAGTAATTCACTTATCTTATTTTATAAAAGTGACTGTTCCAGGATATTCAGCGAAAGAGCTAAAGAGTTGTTGCAAGTTCACTTTGTGAACAGATAGATTGTAAAAATAGTGTAAAATAATTGTAAAATTTAAGAGCGATTTGAAGTTACGGAGATTGCCGAACAATAGGTGGGTTTAATGTGACGTCAGAAATAGTACCACCGCCATCTTCGTGGCCAAAGTGTTTGTCGTCTGCACGGAAATAGCCACCACGTAGCGTTCCGTTACACTTGCGCCAAAGGTACGTTTGTTGTTAGTACTGTGTAAAATGTCGGTAACATTGCATAAAATTAATGACAATGTTCTGCTATCTGAAAACAGCGGTAAATTTTCACGTGTTCAAGCTCTTTGCTCAGTCGACAGAAAAAGATATGAAGAAAAGGGGAAGAATTGCGGTGTAGATCCAGATGAACTGGACTATAACGAAATAAAAAGGGGCCTAAACATTTGGCCAATTATAGTTCACGTCTGTTTATTTACTTGACCCAGTTACCTGGAATCAATTTGTTTTCGTATTTATTAGTGGTTCGGATTCTGCATGAAATATTTACATCCAGTAAAGATTAACCGTAAATTCCAAGGCTCTGACATTACCGTCTGTTTCCCTATAAGTTTGTTCAAGCTCTGTAATTTAAAATGTTTCGTTGTCGAAAACAGTAATTTCACTCCTAACTTTAACAATTTCGAATATGCCAGTCCTCGTGGCGGAGTGTTGACACAGCGTGCTACGATGCCAGAAGTCCCGCGTTCGAATCCCAGCCTGGGCATGAGTGTTCTTTGTGAGTGTCCGTTAAACAATTTCATTGTATCATTACTTATCCTCATCTTCACGATTATCCAAAACTTGCAGAAAAGCGAAGTAAAATAAACCAAATTAATCAATCAATTTGTTAATATGTTTTAACCCAGCAGTGCTTCATTTTTCTGACAGTACGCAAAGCGTACTACCGGCATCTTCTCTCATGTATCGGATAAGAATTAATAACACTTTGTGTTAACGAACGAAATATAAATAATCAAGTACAAACGTTCAATTACCAAGATGAATTTAACTTTGTGTTATCATTTCTATCGTATCAGCACCCAAAAATCAAACAAACAAGCATACTTGTAAGTATGGTTAAACAGAGTTCGATCCATTTCTATTAAAAGTAAAAGAGGAAGGTGATGTATAAACTTTCCTGAAAGGAAATGTTCATTAATGTTGGTACAATTTATTCTTGCCAACCAGAGACGGCTTCCTCTGATCAACAATTATCGAGTCCTTTCATATTCCGTGTCGTGAAGTACACCTTCTCTTTTTCGAAAAATTCGAGGATAAACGTGAGTTTCTGTTAAACAATAAAATACTGCATAATGTACCATCGTAAACCAGGTTATCAAATCTCCCGCCCGCCAGCTTGAATTCCGTATGTTTACAAGAACCTTACTCAATCATGGCGGCAGATCCAATAGTGCAACAGTTTATGACGTAGATGAAACACACTTATAGAGCTGTCCTATGTTCTTTGCCTAATAGGTTAGATTTTCGAAGGACAGTCATTTTTTGAGAGCCATGTCCTTCGGTCCACGATGCCACTAAAAAAAAATCCTATTATTCAGCAGCGTCCTGCAAACCGTCCAGATGACTTCTTTAACAGAATAAAGTCTTCCCTTTCATTAACAAATAAACTTTTCTATGTATGAATAAACTGGAGGCATCGTGTGTTTGTACAAGCTCTTTCCCGGTTCCCTGAAGGAGTAGCTTCTCATCCTTTTTCATTCGCATGAAATGGAATTAGTGCTAAAAACTGAAGAACATTCTTGCTCTGAGTTCATAAATCTCTAGCTACATGCCCTACTTATAAGTGATAGCTAGAATCGCGTGTACCAGGACAAATTCTCCAACCAAAAGAGTGTTAGGTTACTTAGCGACAAATAAAACAAAGCGAACAAATATCTTACTTCATCACAGAACTTACTAAGTGGGAACATATATGTTCCTTTCCCTAATACAGAATTATCATTTCCCACGCACCACATGAGTGCTTCCAAAGCTCTCCCTTACAACAAACTTCAACTAAAAATTATAACACAAGTATTTCTCTTCGTCATGTACTGTTGAGCCTGATTAACAAAAAATGCCAGATCTAAATTTTACTTTCAGTCCTTGCGCTCAAGGGTGGTTTCAGGGTTCGAATTCCAGATAAGCATGTTTTGTACTTGTCCTTTCTTGCATCATAACAAGCTCTACAAATGCCTAATTTCGATATAACAACTGCAGAGCGCTTTTCCTGCTTTCACCATGTGAACGTTGTTATCTGATTCAGTAATCTAAAGCCCTTGTTCCACTGGTTTGGTTGCTACAAAGTATTTGACTGGTATCTATATTTCGCTGCAGGTTGCAAGCAAGAAGTAACAAAGTAATAGTTAATGGCATTCGCATAATATGTAATAAAACATGGCCATTATTATTCGGAAATTTATTATGATTCTTCTTTCGCCGAGTGAAAGAATTCACTTTTACGCTAAAATTAACGACACAAAATAGCAGAGTACTGAAGCGGGGCTGAACAAAACGAATAAACAGCGTTCGCTTTCCGTTAACTCCTGATGTGTTGCAAAGCAATTAGCTTCTCTGCTGTACATTCCGTGTGTAAATGAAAGCAGTATTCCAGCTCCCCCCTTAAAATTGTATGTTTCATTTCTCTCTTATATTTCATTACTTATTCACCTCATTAGGCAGATGAGTATTTAATTAATAGATGGATGAAACTGGTATAGCGATTCGAACCCAATGGTTTTGGTGTTAACAATATTTAGCAATGATGACTTCCTTACACTTTTGCCAGCAGTCAGAACTGAGAGTTAAATTTCTTACTGTGGGATTTTTTTTGTAAGTAAGGACGATGGCATGGAAAACAGCTGATTGCATCGCCCACGCCCCAACCGCCGGATTACTGTTAAAAATTATACACAGCGCTAATTGATTTATCTCATCTTGGTCAAGCCGTAACATCAAAATCATTATATCTATTTTTCTTAGGTGGAGCTGAACGTCTAATCACATCTAGGCAAATATACTTATTTCCTTCCTTCGCTGCTGATAAAGCGTTTTCGCCTTTCAAGTCTATGCAGGAAAATCATGCCTGACTGTACAGACTATTAAGAGAATTAAGAACGTTTCTGCTCTCCCCCTCTCTCCCTTCAAGAAAACAATAAGAATGGCTTTCTTTTTTCATTTCGCAGAACTATATTGAGTTAATCATGATGTACTTGTTACGTGAAATACAAGAACTGTTTTCGGGTGGTCGACTGCAGACAGAGTGAAAGGTTTGATATTAAAAATGTAACAAAGAGGAACGTTTGATACACCATTCAGAGATCAGAGAGGGGGTGACAGGGTATATATGCGAAAGTTTTCTTTGGCAGGTACAGCACTGTTCTTTCGAGCGGAACTATTGTTTAATCAGTGTGATAGTTCCCGATAATTCAAATCATTCGTTGTCTTTGCAATTACAATCGCACACCTCAATGTTATGAAATTAGAGTGACAACACGACCTATCGAATCGATTCTCATGTTTCATTGCAATTGCTTTTTCAAAAACAAAACAAGAACAGAACCATTAAATACCAAAGTAAAATACTTTCTGGCACTCTACAAGTAACAACACCGTTTGCTAAATATTTTAAATCTGTGTACCAGCAGGATGATGGAAAAAATAAGATGCTGAATATTCAATCTTACAGTGAAATTGGTAAACTAAACCTGTCAGATATTAGTCTTAAAAATATCGAAGATGCCATAAAAAATCTAAAGCCGAAAATCTACTGGTTCCGATAAAATTCCGCCTTACATACTTATGAGATGTGGATAGATACTCAAATACCCCCTGCACACGCTGTTGAATCTAGTGCTCTCCATCTCAGCATTTCAAGATATTTGGTTCGATCGATTGATTGATTTTGTGTTTTATGTCCACTTTATGCACAGTAAGGCTAATCGGGACTAGACCTACAGTTTAAAGTGGGATCCGAAGTACTTGTACCTCCACCGGGTATCGAACCTGGAACCCCTTGATTAGAACCCGAAGACGCTACCACTGAGCAATTGGGGAGGCCTCAAATATTTAGAAACTCTTCATCCTCCAATGAAGTAGAACCAACCCACTGGCAATATCCCCAATTCGAAATATGTGTAAAACATTTAATGATATAAATGAAAATGAAAACAGAAAACTCCAATATTGAAAAGAAAAATATTAAAATTACATAAATTACGATGGAACCTTAGACGTGTATGTTTGCTTAATGTGTTGTTTGTCTATATATTTTATTATATTACATTGATCTGTGCAATTATTCAATAATGGTATCTTAACTAGTGTATAATGAACGCAATAACTGGGTATTAGTCTATATCTGTATTAAAAAAAAGGTAAAGTGTTCCCCTGTGCATAGCACTACGCCATGAAGGCGTATAGGGGGTGTGGGGGTAACGCCCCACACTTTCTTGATCCGGTCGTGAGTGGGGGTAATGTGATCAGCATCACGCCCCTGACCGCCTTTACCCCCCGGGGTTTCCCCCAGGTACCCATGTTATTCGACGCTGGGTGGGCGCCGGATGTTCAATTTCTGATACAGTATAAATAAATAAAGAGGTTTACTAGTAATTGTTTACTGCAAACATTTACTGCTGTGACTGTGCTAACTTTATCATCATTATTTCCGTACTTACCGGTAACCCATAATTTGCAAGTTCCATGTTATGGTTGGAGCTTCCAACTAGCCGAATGGTTAGCGCTCACTCATAGGGTCTTTCATATATGGAGTATACTACAGTTGTAACGTCGTTGCCTTATAATCAAGGAAATCCCTTTTCGATACCCGGTGGAGGCACGTAATGGTTCGGATTCCACTTTAAATTGTATGTCAGTCCTAATTAGCCCATCTGTGCTTGAAGCAGACTTAAAATAAAATTCAAGTTAGCGCTCACGCCTTTCGGTTCGAGCAATCACAGGTTCCCTTACCGGTGGTAGCTGGAAGATTATTGTTTCTTCAAGGCAATAGGGGAAATACGTGAAAGCAATACTAGTTGTGGAGATAACCAGATAACAGCGACAATGAGATGTGATGTGCTGGCCACGTGTCAACCACGATAAAACAGATTGGCAGGCCTCCCTTATTCAAATGCTGTTTCCCTACAGAGTTTAGTCTTCGTAACTGTCATGAAGATAATAATAGATAAAATGGGTGGGAAAATATTAACAAACATATGTATATCTTGATAATTTTTTTAGCTTACACAAGCACAAGAAATTTCTTATTTCTGTAATATCTAGGGTTCAAGCACGGAACGAGTTGTAGTCACTTTTATATCATACTGAAAACGTTTGTTATTCCGAAAAAAAATATTTCTTATATTTAAGTCAAGATCCTACGAACTCTAGGAATTGAAGGAAAAATAGGCACGAAATCACATTTTCTTAAAATTTAATAATAACAACAATAATTTATTGTTTCAACAATAGTTGAATAGCATTCTCGCTCAAGAGGAATAGACATATTCACTCATCCCCATCTTTGCAAATTAGCCAAAAATGGCACAAAAAGCGAAGTAAAATAAAGCAAATAAATCAATCAATATTCATTCCCGAAACGCTCGAAAAAAGATTTTAGTTCCAAAGAACATTGCCATAGCTACTCATGTCTGGTGCTTGCGTGCATTAGAAAACCCGTTTATCTTTATTATTTTGATAATAAAATATATTGATTTTATTACATAAACTATCAAATGAACGGGAAACAAAGAATTGATTATAACGCCATTAAGCCTTGTTTCCATTATATGAAAAACTCAAGATGCTGACCAAGGCAGAAATTTATTTTATTTTAAAAAAATAAATTAAACGTAACGTTTCAACCTTCTAGCAAAGTCTTCATCAGACTCTGTATCATGTACAATTTTTTTATTAATTTGTACTTGATACAGAGTCTGATGAAGACCTTGCTAGAAGGTTGAAACGTTACGTTTAATTTATTTTTTTAAAATAAAATAAATTTCTGCCTTGGTCAGCATCTTGAGTTTTTCAAAGAATTGATGGTGGAAATAATTTCAAAATTCATGGTAGGGCAAAAATCCGTGGAGTTTGTATGATGAAAATGTAGAAGTGGCGTTGTGTAAAGTATGCAAGGAAGCTAATGATCAAAAACCATTGAGTTTTGCATCAAAGGAAAGATATCCTTTGTTTAATTTCTACTGTCTTTTTCCAACTGAAAACATGATTTAAGAAAATTCAGCCATGAAACCTTCCGGTGTCGCAAAGAATATTCTCAGAAAAGATATTTTTTTCCGCGAAGTTGTAACCGAAGTGTTTGAGCCCCTGCCAATGTTTTCTAAACGTTAGCGACACTGAGCCGCATTAAAAATTCGCCATCCGGAGCAATCGAGACAGCAGCGACACAATTTTGCCGTTTTTCCTTGCAGTTGACGTTAATTATTTGTACAGCGACCTTGAACCAAACTGGAAGTACTTAGGTCGCCACGAACTGCTCCCGTGAATTTCACTGTTGCTGCTCTTGTTTGGAAGAGAACCCGAAAAGCGAGCTCTCAGAGATCCAGCACACAATTCTGGGAGAAAGGATTCCAAACGCTTTGGCGCCTCATAACGGTCATGGGGTCTTTGGTAGAGACTTCCATTTAAAGGGCACATCAGTTTACTGCAGCGAGGAAACAACGCAGCTGCAAGGGTTCTGTTAAATCCGTTACGAATTTAACAATCATTCGTTATCGTCATTGCAATTTACGCGTACAATAAATCACTAACCTTAATCCTCATACGTTTTACACTTAAGATTTCGCAAGCGAACAACACACTGGCGTGTGGATGAAGTCCTCTGTGGAGTTTGTGTGCCCTGTCCATGTGTAATAGTGAAGTCTCCCTCATCACCCTTTGATTACAAGGCATCGCAACCTCACCGATGGTTTAGTTATAACCAGGGCGCGGATTTTGATGACATGTCATCTTTTTTTCCTTGTGTAGTATGCATTGCTCTTTAGTAGGAAAATTCTAGATGTGACGCCCAGGTTACAAAAATGCAATTTTTATTATGCATTTTTTCGTCATATTTTCCATGTTTTAAGTTTTAGGTCATTTCTGCAAGTTTTAGGTCATTTTTTGGTCATTTTTCGCGTTTCACTCACAATATAATTATTCCATATTCAAAAAAACGTACTTACGCTCAAATTTAATTTCGATAAGCATATACGGGCAGTGCAACTCGCAAGTAAGAAGAAATCCACGCAATTGTTACTGCAACAGAGTACATCCATGAAGGTGAATAAATCGTCCGATTTTAACAGACTTTTGTGAAGCTCTAGTTTCTGCTAACATCCCGTTTTGGACAGTAAACGATGCTAAATTTAAGAGCTTTCTCGAAATGCATTTCGGACGTCCTATCCCAAACGAATCAACTCTTCGGAAGAACTACCTGGTACAATGTTACGACAGCACCATGAACAAGATACGGGGAAAAGTACATGGGAAGAAGATCTTCGTATCCATCGATGAAACAAATGACGTAGAAAATCGTTGCGTGGCTAACGTTGTCCTTGGTACGTTGGAGATCGACGGACCAGGTGAAGTCTTTCTGCTCACGAGTGAAGTGTTAGAAACTGTCAATCACTCCACAATATGTAGACTGTTTGAAAAGTGTATGTTTTTGTTACGGCCTGAGGGTATCAGATATGATGACGTCTTACTTTTTGTGACTGACGCCGCGCCAAACTTTGTGAAAGCTGGGAAGTCAATAAAGGCTTTTTACTCGAAAATGGTGCACGTTACTTGCTTAGCACATGCTATGCATCGGGTGGCAGAGGAAGTTAGAGCAAATTTTCCTGAATTGGATGCCCTTGTGTGAAAGACGAAGAAAGTTTTTATAAAGGCTCTTGCTCGTAAAGTTCTGTTCGAGTCCATGACTCCCGGTGTTCCACTCCCTCGAGAACCTGTCATCACTCGGTGGGGTACCTGGATAGATTCAGCAATTTATTATTGCGATAATTTCCAAGCACTATTTTCAAACGGTGAAATTGAAGGACAGCTAGCCTTCATAAAGGCACATTTCAGTTCCTTAACACATGGGATGACAAGTGTACGGGAGCAAGGTGCAAGCCTCTAAAGTTCTCTAACTGCAGTTAGAAAAATTGCATCTCATTTGCAAAGTGTAGGAGGAGAAGTTTGGTAGAAGCGTATCGAAGAAAGTGGAAAGCGTTCTTGACAAAAACTCTGGATACAAAACTTTGTGTCGCATTTCTCAGGTGTTGGCCGGTGATTCATTTGATACTTCGTGCATTGAAGAACTCACTGCCACCGATTTAGTGCATTTCAAGTACGCTCCTGTAGTGTCGGCAGATGTGGAAAGGAGTTTCTCCAAATACAAAAATGTGCTGTCCGACAACAGGCGTTCACTTACTTTAGAGAACCTTCGCATGCTCATTGGTAAGTACTGCAATAACTCTGAATAAGTAAGATTTTTTTTATCTAAAATTCAATTACAGAAGTAAGAATTGTGCCGTGCCGTACACTGTCATACGTTGAAACAGAGGAAAATTGTAAGTATTTTTTGTACTGCCATACCCTGAAATAAATAAAAAAAAATTAAGTCACTTTTTCACTTTATAACTATCATACCTTGAAATATAGACAAATTTTTAAGTCATTTTTTATGTCATTTTCTTGATATTTAGGTCATTTTATAGGTCATATTTCAGATTTTTTTAGGCCATCAAAATCCGGGCCCTGGTTATAACATCGCCACCGTGTAATCAAGAGGTACCGGTTTCGAGGTTTCGATACCTTGTGGACGCACATAGTTATTCGGTTCGATGTAAAATAAATCAAATGAAAATCAACCGTTGTCAATTATGTAAGCTCCTTGCTTATTTTGCTTGAGAAACGAGCTAGTAAATATTCGCCCTCCCCCTATCCAGATTATTTCAATTTCAAGACAAGGTTCGACTGCTTCTACTTTGACATATTCAGCTCAGAGAAAGCAGACGATTCTACAGCCATTTTTACATTTTGTTTAGTTTGTTTTGAATTTATGTAGTTAAATTAACCCTAAAACAGGAAAAGTGACAGTGATATTCAAGGAGTAAAACACAGAACATTCTCAAACATCGTCATTCCAAGAGAGGACTTCATACGTCCTATTGTCTTACTACATAACAGTATCTGACATGTAATATACTTACAAACATCCGCATAACTATGAGTTTTTAGAGCAATACAGCATTAACTGTCAGTTATGTAAATGAAACAGCACTAAAACTTCCAAAGGAAAACAAGGATAATATGCTTCACAGAAACTAAGAAACCGAAAGCACCTTTAAAATTTTCAGGCTGATTTGTGTGTTTCCCATATAGCTACTTTTTGAACTTTGTTATTACAAAATTTTAAAATTAAAACAAGCAAGTAATAAGTCAATAGTTTTTTGAGAAAAGAAGAAAAGATAGTAAAACTTCTTCAATACAGGAGGTCTGAATGCTTCTATTTTAAAATCATTCAACAATATTTGACTACACGGTGAGAGGAGTGTGATCTGAGCGTTACTTGAAATTAGTTTGTGAATCAAGCTTAATAGGTCGATGCCCTCTTTTCAGTTTTATTGCACTTATTTCAGGAAACTTGTAATATCATATGGAATATCAGTTTATTACCTTGTCAAATATAAAAATTCAATCAGACGACGGTCCACCTCCAGTTTGCTCCAATTTGGTTATTTCGGTACGTTCATATCAGTATGAACAAACATGGTACCCATTATCACCCCAAATACGTCAGAAAAAAGAAGTTCAAGAGCGCGTTCAGTCTATTTCTATTTTCTTAAACTTCTTTATTTCAACAAGTTTGTATCAATATAATAAAGCTCTAACCCGATTATCAGCATACAAATTTCAGAAGTAGAGAAGTTCGAGTAGTTTTTATTACGGCAAATCCCACTGAACAGTATACCAGAGTTCGTTCATTCTAAGACTATGCATAACAAGGCTGAGCCACAGTTCCCCGTGCCATGAAGACACATTTACGAAATTTGGTCCTACCCCCACATTCTCCCGGCCACTTTGAAGGTGATGCAATCAGCAACACATAAGGTTGTCCCCGGTACCCATAGATATAAGGCTAGGTGGACCCCAGGGCCGCTTTGTGTGGGGAAAAGGCCTGACAAATTCCAACCTTTGATCACCCACCCCGGGAATTGAACCCGGTTTTTCCGCGTGGATGTGAGACGCCCTACCGTCTAGACGACCGCGACTCTATAGACTATGTAGTAAGCAGAATGAAATAGTCAGAAACGGTGGAGACTCCCCGATGGCGTAGTGGTATCGTCGTCATCTTTCATCAAGGGATCCCAGGTTCGATACCCGGTGGATACAGATAGTGGTTCGGATCCCAATTTAAATTGTAGGTCCAGTCCCGATTAGCTTTATTGTGCATAAAGTGGACTTAAAATACCAACTCAATCAATCTATAATATAATCAAGGCAAGCTTGAATACAGGCTGTACGCAGGATTTATTTTTTTCACGGGCGGTGCAGATCAGAAAATATGGAACAAACAATATAATCTAAATGCTGCTGAATTGATTGAAGTACGTTATTTTACGTTGCTTCTCTGACACTTTTTGTTAATGGCGACGATGAGAGAGGGTGATCTGATGAAAATGATGAAGGGACACTTACAAAGAATGCCCGCCAATGTTCAGGCCGGAATTCGAACCCGGGACCACTGGAGTCATAGCGCGCTGTGCTAACACTCGTCACGGCGGTCAGTGAAATGCTGTTGGAACATTTGATGCGACCACCAAGAATGGAGTAGTGTTGCACCTAAACGCACAAGTATAAAGTTGAAATATTATGGTCCAAAGTATAGAAAAAAAATCAACATCCATTCCGATCCGACAATCGGCAACATAGTCGCTTGCAGACAAACGCTGTCACAGAGCGTACAGCTTGGTGCTTACTGTATACATTTATTTCTCGGATTCTCTATTCGAAGAGTATAACAATGTTTTCAATTTCCTTTAATTTTCTTAAAAACCGAAAACCATGATAATTCCATGTTTTAAAAATAATATACAGAGTGAACCAAAAGTAGGTGGAGAGTAAGTCTACAACAAGAGCCTCAGCAGAATTGAGTATTTCACAAACTTCTATTATACGAATCCTGAAATCTATTGGGTTGAAACCTTATCGTCCACGGCTAATTCATGGCAGATTGGAGAATGATCCAGACAGTAGCGAGCGAGATCATGCTGAAAATTATTATTTCCTGTGCACCTACTTTTGGTTCAATCTGTATTTAGAAATTAAATGATACGTATTAGGAACTATTATTAAAACAAAGAACATACATAAATTTGAATTAAACAAAATAAAAAATATATATATATACTAAGGTTCCAAGAAGTCTGGACAGAGATTTCAAAAAAAAAAAAAACTCAAACTCAACTAAATCGTGACGTTGCATCAATGGTTATAAAACTAAAATAACTCAATATCGCATACTGCAGAGTTCAGGTGCTTGTTTCTCTCCCCAACAAACCCATTGATTTATACAAATAGAAATTATTTCAAAATCTAAAAATTAAAAAAAAAAATAAATATTTTTTTAAAATATAAATGCCTGTATTACCTTAGTGGGATTATATAGATTTCCATAGTTCGAGAGGATTGCATGGTCCCCTTGCCAGGCATGTACAGTCTGAGAAAAAAATACCTGGGCCACGGGACGTAGAATTTCGTAACGTCTTAAAGCCTGTTGTTTATGCAACCCAAATAACAAAATATTCGCTTAAGTTTGCCTGGTGATTCTGACTTCTCGGGAAGGATTGAGCTTTGATAGCATGAGTCACATGACTCGTGCCCCAGCCACAACAAACAGCTGGGTGCTACGATGCCTCCAGAAGAAAATTTCAGGAACTGGTTTCTTGACAAGAGCTACTCGTAAGGAAATACTATTCTATCAAGTGATATTAGAGTCATTGTCAAGAAGGTTCGCTGAAATGATGGTTCTCATCACAGACCACATGCCACACGTTAATTGTTTAAGTCTAGTTCATGCACTGGAGCTACAGATTAAAATGGGATTCGAACCAAAGCCTCTCTACTTGGTATTGAATTCGGAAGCCTTTCATTACATGGCGAAGACGTTACCACTACGACATCAGAGAGGCAATGGAACCCCTTGAGAAAGAGATAAGCGAAAATTGCTACGTGACAAACCATATTTGCCCGTAAATTTTAAATATAAGACAATATTTTGTACTGACAGTTTCGAACCGTGGGAGAGGCATATATTTTTTTGTACCATCGTCCATTTCACGAGTTTATAATTCTTCCTCACCGACACGAGTAACGCGAGTGGTAGAAGAAAAGCGAAGTAAAATAACTGAAACAGAAATAAAAGGAAAAAGCGAAATAAATTTTATTCATAATATTCTGCAGTCACTTGAGTTGTATTCACGGGATGCTATCTTTAAAGAAAGCCGTGGTCTCTTCCTTGTCTCTTTCGCTTTCTTTGTGCTCTTGCTTCCCCCGTCACGATTGGTCTAAAACTAATTAATGCGACGTTAATTAAACAATCCAAACAACGAAACAATGCACAATCAACTGCACAAGACAACATTCCAAATGTTTTCGAATCGGAAAACAATTGAGATGCTGTAAAATGACTTAAGATGCAGTAATAAAGTGGGAATTCGGTACCGTATAGAATTAAATCGGTAGAGATGTTCGATTTGATTGGATGTTTGTTATTTAGATTTGCTATTCTTTCACTTTTGGCAAATAGCGACGATGAAGATGAGTGATGCTATGATGAAATTGATGAAGGGACACTTACCAAGGACACCCACGCCCAAGTCGAGATTCTAACCAGGGACCCATGGCATCGTAGCGCGCTGTGCTAACCACTCCTCCATGGAGTGGACATTATAGCATATTTTGTGTGCTCAATTGGGATCAATCAATGGAATGAATAGGCATATTATATGATTAATAAATTCATATCATAATACCACGTCATATTATTCGGCACGAAGTAACATCAGAGACATTCAATCTTGAATTTTTGCCTTTCAACTAATTCTTTGAATTCAGGTTAATCACAACAATAAGATAAATTATGAAGCAAATGATAGTTATTACGAATTACCTGACAGAAACAACATTAAGCAGGCTCGGTGGTCAAGCTCATTAAGTGATTGACATTCGATATCGTCGCCAAAGTTCCCGGTTTTGAGTACCGTCCTTGTCGGGGGTGTTTGACTATTTCGTCATCAATTTCGTGTAATGGTCACTCGTCCTTATCGTCGCGATCATCGAACAGGGAATAAAAATTATAAAAATAAATACGATGGAAGAGTACTTATTTCATCTCTCACGAAATCTCCTACAAAACCGGAATATATAAAATACATGTATATTCATTCACATACATTTTCGATTTCTATATTTAACTAGTCGAGACCGAGAACAGGAGAGCAATTTTCAATTCGACAAACCGAGAGGCGGAGAAACTGTCAAGTCTCGTTTCTTCTTGGCACCTCCGTAATCGAGTTGTTCTGTTTGTCATTGGCTTTGTATTGGCAATTATTGTCATTATTCTTCCCCTGCAGGTAAACCATAACGATGAATTATGATGAAATGAAGCAGATAAAAGGGCAAGAACAAGAAAGTCATGCCTGTTCGGGACTCCAACCCAGAACCTTATGTAACGAGATTTGAAATTCTGGAGAAGGCGTCCGTGTTTCGCTTGGTTTTCTCTTTCCTCTACTTCTCTTATATTATCATACATGTATAATAAAAATGGATCTCATACGATATGTTGCGATTCATAATTGTGCTGGTTAGATGCTACAGATGTGAACTCCAACCTGCAATATATTATTCCCTTTTGTTTCGTATCTGGTTGAACATGAAATTTTCTTACACTGTGACAATTTCTTTCTTAGTTTTGGTTTGGTGCACAGATATGCTAATCTGGACTCGACCTTCAGTTTAAAGTGGGATACTAACCACTATGTGCATCCATCGTGTATCAAACCCGGGATCCACTGATTACAAGGCGACGACGTTATCACTACTCCATCGAGGAGGCCCCATGACAAAATGTTATTCACTCGATCTCTACCATAATTTATTTCAGCATTTACATTTTCGTTTTCTTCTTCTTTTTTCCTTTTGTTAACTACTCTTATACAACTCTTTTTGCGTCTTCGAATTTCTTCTTGTTTCAGGAAAAAATAATACATGCAGGCTCTATAAAAATCCCCCGTTCAAATAGATAAAACGTTCACTCTCGAGAACTAATTTACATGTTTATCACTAACGTAACCATTAGGAAACTATTGAAATGTTAACTGATATAACTGCAGATGAAACAATACTTACAGCCACTAACGAAATATCTATTCTTGTGTAGCCTCACAGACAACAAGTATCTGGTGAGTCATTCACTCTTGCTGACTACGGGCGAAGGTCACTGAACTAAAGGGTGGTGGCAAGCAAGCAGGCTTGTGCTCTACCAAAGACGAGGTCACGTGTTCCAGTTATCAATGGCGTACGAAATAAGGAGGAACACAGCTATCTGACGTATGTTTTGGTCCCGTCATTGCACGTAGACGGTGGCGTATGCTGGTTCTAACGAGTGGGTAATCTCCGACCTTTTGATCCTCAAACTCCAAAAGTTTCCGTGCAATTTATGTCACGCTCCATATTGGATTTAGGAATATTGTGTCGGAATGTTTGTCTTATTGCTACGATCACAATCAATTAATTCTCGTTATTGCAGTTTACTATACGCGTAGAATTTCAAATAATAAAACAAGACAGTATTATAAAGCTATAAAAAAACAGCCTGTGAAATATAAAAATGAAAGACGTGCACTAGTGAAATAAAAACCCGCAATATTAATTTAAGTGCAAAATTCAACTTACTCCAGGACCCGATCACTTGTGCCGTACCACATCCAAAACACGCTGTTTGTCCAGTTGCACGTCAATACGTGTCTGGGCGAAAGATTGCAGCTTAACAAAGGAAGTTATGTGACTTTTGGATTTTTCATGTTTGGCACAAGTGTTGCAAAGATTACAGTCACGCGTCCATACATTCTTTTCAGCCCCGAAAAGTAAGCACGGCGAACAAAAATGCAAAGCTTATTAACACTTATACTTCCTGTCAACCATGGTGTTTTGTCATAATTTGCTTGCGAAAATGCCTCACATATTCCCGATTTTGTCTTTGTGTGTAGAAATAAGTTCAAGCGATGACACTGGCCTACCTGTATTAACAATTTGCAACTTCTCCTGAAAAGATCTTGTTCCAAAAGGTTTCACCAGCAAATCTTGTATCACATCCATTACCCTTTAACACAGCACTATCACGACAAACACTAACACCTAAATAAATAATAAACACGAAGCACAGCACGAAGCCAACGACTACACGCATTCAGTTTCACGCGCCAAACTTCTGTTGTTGTGTTCCTGGCTCAGAATGAAATTCCCTATGAATAATAAAAAAAATCCCTTTCCGAGCTCGAATTGACAAGTTTTTAAAAGTTCGAATCATTGCAGGTCAGAGTCAGAATTTTAATTCGGGATGAGGATCATCCCTCATTATCAGCCGCCACATAAATTTGAAACAGTGGGGTTAGAAGTCCTGAAGATGAATCTCAGATTATTAGAACGTATTAAGCAAAGTGTTTAATCCTGCTAATGAAGTAAAATGAATTACCACTATACACTTTTTAAATTAGATATTTGTAGGATTTCGGGGAGGGGGGTTTCCCTTTAAAAAAATATTCAGTTCCGTGAGATAAGTATTCTCGCTGCTTTTGAAGATTAGAGAGGAGAAACAATCACTATTTTTGTAAATACAAGGATGGGGGGAGTCAGCAAATAGGTGCTTTAATTGCTTAAGCCTTGAATTTTAATTCAGTTTGCTTCATCTTCAATATTTAAGCTTTTCCCTTTTGATAAATTTATGTTCAAGTAACAGAAATCAGCAAGACAGAAGCAAATGTAAAGTGAAAATTAGCGTAGAATTGGTTTGCCCATGTTATTCAGTTTTCCTGTTCTTCGCACTCTACCGGGTATGTTTTCCCTAGTTGAGCGGAGGGAACGGTAAAGGCTCTCAAGGTTGAGAGTGCGACCGGTGGACTCTCACAAGAAGGAGCTTACCCTGGGCACGGAATCACCGCGCCTGAAAAGCAGTGTTTCCTCCCCCTCTTTCCTTTCTCCTCCCTCCTCGCCAAGGGTTGTAAGGAAAGCGGGAGGAATGACGTCAGGGTGAGATTCCCTGAAGTCATTCCACCGGCTGGAGAAAGGTTCCCGGACATTCGGTGGCAAACGATTGGAAGTATTCGCGCGCTGGAAGCAAGGAAATGTATGCATCGAAATTGGTTTGGAAGAATATTGCGAGGAAATGTATATATATATATATATATTAAAAAAAAAGAAATACAGCCGGGTCATCTGCGATTACCTAGATGACCCAGAGTATACGCCGCTGCACGTAGAACACTTTATCGTAGTGGCCTTGAAGTTCCCTCAGGGCACTCCTACGTAAAGGCTTCTGAGCTAGAAGGATATCTTCCCCATTGAGTGGAGGAAAAGTGGGTGCGTATAGAGGTCCCTCAACTTTCGTATTCTGTTTCATTTCAGAACCCGTGCTGTATCGTCGACTTAATCCAATCTATCCGATGTAGGTTTTAGGTTCTGTTTCTGTTCGGTTATTTCATGTTGTCTTCCTGCTTATGTTATTCGCGACGAAGGCTCTGGATTCGATAATCTGGACAATAACGGGATTGTGTTGGTTGCTTGATTTGTTGTCTTAAGTTCACTTTATGTCCTGTTAGGCTAATCGTGAATGGACCTACAGTTTAAAGGGGGATCCGAACCACTATGTTCCTCCACCGAGTATCGAACCCGGGATCCCTTAATTACAAGGCGCCCACGATCCCACTCCGCCATCGGGGATTGTGTTCGCAACGAATTAATCAAATTTGAGTGATATGATATGCAACCATTGGAAGACTATTGAAAGAAAAGCTACGGGAACCTGCCAGTTTTTCTACTGCAGACAGGAAACCATAAACATGCAAGAGAAGCTTATATTCTATGAAACCTGACGCTATGTGCTCGAATACTGGCTATATATAATCCATAGAGGCATAGCAACGTTAAACAACCTCTTATATGATACATATAGGTTTAAAAAGGTCGAAATACAAAGATTGTGTGCGCCTCACTGATCGCGTAGTGGTAAGGCCTTGTAATCAAGGGGTCTCGGGTACGATACCAGGTGATCGCACATAGTGGTTCGGATCCCACTTTAAACTGTATGCATTTCAGATTAGTCTATCTGTGCCGGTGACTCAGTCGGTAACGCGTCTGACTACCATGCTATAGGCCCCGGGTTCGATCCCCGGCCGATTCAAGCCCGGGAACTTTTCTAACGTTGGAAGCGGCCCCGGCGCCCACCCAGCGTCGAATGACATGGATACCTGGGGGAAACCCTGGGGGTAAAGGCGGTCAGGGGCGTGATGCTGATCACATCACCCCCCACTCACGAACGAATCAAGAAAGTATGGGGCGGCGTGATGCTGATCACATCACCCCCACTCACGAACGAATCAAGAAAGTGTGGGGCGTTACCCCCACACCCCCTATACGCCTTCATGGCGTAGCGCTAAGCACAGGTGAGAACTTTACCTTTTTTTTTTTGCATAAAGTGGACTTACAACAAAATTTAAAATTGCGATAAAGATTATGATAAGGTATTAAAGAATTGGGTCTAACACATTTTTTTATTGTTTACCAATGACCTTGTTAACGGTGGAAGCGGTCCCGGCGTCTACCCTGCGTCGAATAACATGGGTACCTGGGGGAAACCCTGGGGGGTAAAGGCGGCAGGGGCGTGATGCTGATCACATCACCCCCACTCACGACCGGATCAAGAAAGTGTGGGGCGTTACCCCCACACCCCCTATACGCCTTCATGGCGTGGTGCTATGCACAGGGGAACACTTTACCTTTTTACCTTGTTAACTAATATTCTTAATTTCAGTTTCAAGATGAAATCGGCTACGAAATAAAAGGAGTGGGTTCATATTTCTGTTACGAAATTCCACTTTTGTAGTAGACCTGTGCCACACTAAGATGTGACATAATAAACAAATCTGAGACACTTTCAAAGTATTAAATTGCTATCTACGTATTTGGGAACAATCTTTCAATATAATACTTTTTTTGGACGCGTCAAAACATAGTATTTAATTCCTGTTTTAGCAGCTTTAAGAAACCTGATTTTTTGGGGGGGTTACAAATGCCCTTTCTGCTCCCGTCAAGTTACGCCTATGAAAAAACAGGAATTCAAAGTAAAAGACTGTCCCGACTAAATCGGGAGACACGTCTGATAGATTTACAATTGGGAAAATCATAATTAAGCGTGTAGTTGAAAACAACCTATTTTCATATATTGCATGCAGCTCTACTTTTTCTGCAATGTGGATCAAGAACTGGGGACGTGGAGAAGCACAACACTCCACGTAACCAATAGTCACGTGACCCTCTTTGCTTTCCTGTCATGTTGACCTTCGCGTGGAACACATTTCTCGGTGTTAAGACAGGCAAAATCACCCGATCATCGAAGGGTGCAATATGTGTTGCCTACCCTCCTGCATTACTTGCTCCTATTAAAGCCTTATGGGGAAGAACTTTTTTCCATGACTGTACCATGATCAATATTTTATGCATATTATTATAAATAGCATTGTGCATATATTTTCTTTGGTACTGTCATTCAAAGTTATGATCCCAATATAATACTCGCCTTCCAAAAAGTTCGGCGGAAATAACCATTGACTAAACAACAAATATTAAATAGGTTTATTTTCACTCTTTAATTTTAGAATTTCATAAATCTTTAGGGGTGTCCGGATCACCTGGACTCCCTTCTAAATATATCCTTGCCCATGTCACTCGGCACGGATCTGTTTTAACCAGTTTACTACTTGCAGAGGTGTAGAAGTTCAATATGGCGACTATCCATTTCCGTTGTTTTTTTTTTAACTCGCATATTTTAACGAGTTCATATTAAGAATAGAAAGCTTCATAGCTATTATGAATGTACAGGTTTCAGTAATAAATAACTTCAACATGGTCGTCTTTCCCTTACTTATCGTTTCGCCATATTAATATACCCAAGGTAACATAAACTAGCAGCATATTGCTTTTTAGTTAATTTAATTATATATATCTCCATACTTTCATTGTAGACTTGGTTTTAACATAAAATCTTGTGGTAAATCAGTCGCCTGAGGTTCCTCGTTTGGTTGGTCTCCTGCTGGAAATTTTGTTGCACATTGTTTCGATGAGTCATCCGTCACGTGATTTCTAGTTCGCAGCGGGTTTCACACACTCAGATGTCGCCACCGTCGTGTTGTTAAACACAAAGTGTTTATGCTGACTGGTGCCAAACATCGAAATTTGGAACCTTTCACACGAGTGTGTGGCTTTGACCGGTCTGTAACCCCGAAACTAAACTGCGTTAAAATTAAATTTTTCTGGTGTAATTTAGCCTGTAGATTACGAAAAATTAATTAGTTCAAAACGAGGAACCACGAAAAGTTCCTCGTTTCGAAAAGTTCCCACAAGTGTTGGTGTTAAAACCGATTTGGTTCCTGCTTTTTCACGGTACGACAACGCACACACACACACACACACACACACACACACACACACACACACACACAAATCACACTACTGAACCCAACTGATATTTTTTATTAAGCATAGAATTTTGATTTGGACCCCAGGAAATCTTATATAATAAACAACAACAAAAATGCCAAATCAAAAATATTGTAATCAGTGCAATAAGAATATATCCAGCCCCAATTGGGCCAGGCACCAAAAGAATTGTAATCCAGACAAATGCAGAACTCCCACAAAAATATGCCCTAAATGCCATAGAAAATAGAGTCTGGAATATTTCACATATAAACATAAAGGTACTTGTTCTGCACAGTCATCAACATTGCCCCCACAACCATCTACATCAGGTCTGAAAAGGAAGCATGAAGCACCTGTTAATGCTTGAGCAGCAAAGCAGCCACGCTATGCACCACCTATCCATAGCAGTTTTGCTGGCCAATTAAGGGATTCCCGGTTTGTATCAGAGCCAAAATGTGATATTAAGAAATTTTTGAACAGTATAAATCCTGATGTGAAGGCAATTCTAAATGCACAAAATGGCTCTTATAAGCTGTCCCTCAAATTGTTTACACAATATAAGAAGCCAAATGGCACAAAATTTACACAGCCCCACATAACAGAAACTGTAGCTGTATATTCAAATGCAAATTCAGACAAAATAATAAGCAGTTTGATAGATCAATTGAATATTAAACACTCTGAATTTGCAGCAAAAGAGTCTGGATGGAGCCTATGCGGTTCTTCACACAAGCTCTATGTTAATATTTCTGAATTCAGCCCATTACAAGGATCTACATATTTGCCATTACCTGCCAATATTAAAAACAAACAAGCCGTGGTTAATATAAAAAATAATGATGAAAAATGCTTTTTGTGGTGTATTTTAGCTGCTTTGTATCCAGTTTTAAGAAATCCAGAGAGAATAAGTTATTATAAACAGCATGAACATGATTTTGATGAAGCAATGAAGGGTTTAGAATATCCAATGTCTGTTCAGAATATTGATAAATTTGAAAAAAAAAGGCCAGGGATATTAATGGTAAACAATTATCTATTAATGTATTTATTTGTTTTACTGGCCGTGGCAATTGCTTGATAGCACCTCTCAGAATCAGTACATTTAATGATGATTCTGCTGTTCCGATTGATCTGCTCTTAATTGAAGGGGAAGATACATATCATTATACTCTGATACATAATCTTGAAAATTTAGTCAGAACACAACTAGACAAATCTAATAGAATATTAAAGTTGTGCAGAAGATGTTTAACTGTATTTGATGGTCAAAAAATGGTGAATGGGGTTCGTGAAAAAAATGCAGAAATTGCTAAAAACAAGTTAATTGAACATTTAAAATACTGTGGCAATTATAAACCTGTTCATATGGTAATGCCTAATCCAAGTGAAAATGCCAAATTCAAAAAATTTGAAGCCCTGTTGGAACACCCAGCATATATAGTCTGTGATTTTGAATCAAACCTTAAACCTCTTGCATTCTGCAGCCCAGATCCTGATGAATCTTCAATTACACCATACCAGCTACATCAACCTTCTAGTTTTTATTATGATGTTGTACAGGATGGTGTTGTTAGTAAAGAATATTTATACATGGGACCAGATGCCATCAAAGAATTTGCACATAGAATAGAAAATGAGTGCCATGACATAGCATCTAATATCTTATTAAAATCAAAACCTATGTTGCCTTTAACAGAGGATCAAATTGAAGATTTCAACAATGCAGAAAAATGCCCGGTATGTGATTCTGAATTTTCAGATACAAATATCAAGGTACATCACCATTCCCATACAGATGGTAAATTCTTAATGGCCCTGTGTAATAGCTGTAATATTAAGATCCAGAGACCAAAATTTATCCCTATATTTTGCCATGGTGCATCCAATTATGATTTTCATCATCTGATCAGATATGAGGGGTTTGACAAGCAGAATTTAAATATTTTAGCTGAAAATGATGAGAAATATATTGCCATTAGCAAGGTAATTAAAGTTAATGGTGTTCCTATTCACTTAAGATTTCTTGATTCATACAGAATTTTATCGGCTAGCTTGGCTACACTGGCCAATCAATTATCTGATGATCAATTCAAAATCACATGTGCTTTGTTTCCAAATCAGGACCTGAAATTAATTAGGCAGAAGGGTGTATATCCATATGATTATGTTACAGATTTTTCTAAATTTGATGAGTGTTCTCTGCCACCACAACAAGAGTTTTACAGCAAAATCAGAGGATCTGGAATCACTGATGAAGATTATCACCATGCCCAGTTGATGTGGAACAATTTAAAATGCCAGACATTTGGTGATTATCACAAGGCATATTTAAAACTTGATGTCACTCTCTTAGCTGATATACTTCAGGCATTCAGAAAATCTTCCATGCAAAATTATAAACTGGACCCAATTTTTTTTTCACAGTGCTCCGGGCCTAGCATCGTCTGCAATGTTTTTAAACACTAAGATGCAATTGGATCTGATCCAAGATCAAGATATGTATCTGTTTATGGAGCAATGTATAAGAGGAGGCATGGTGCAATGTTCTCAGAGATATGTCAGATCAAATAACAAATATATTCCTGATTATGATCCAGCACTGCCATCAAATTATATACTGTATGTATATGCGAATAGCCTCTATGGTTATGCTATGATGGAAAAACTGCCATATGCAGGGCTTGAGTGGGTTGAAGATTTCAATATTGAAGATCTTCAGGATTTTGATGACAGTAACTATGGTCTATTCTTAGAGGTTGATCTGACAATTCCAGATAATTTACACAACACATTTTCTGATCTGCCCCCAATTCCTGAGGTTGAGTGCTCACCTGGCTCTAAACAAAAGAAATTGATGATGACTCTGGAGCCAAAACTGGATTATGTTATATATTACAAAAACCTCCAGTTCCTGATGCATCATGGTGTTCAAGTGACCAAAGTTGGAAAAGTTTTGAGGTTCAGGCACTCAAGATGGTTGAAGCCATATATTGATACAAACACAGAGCTTCGAACATCTGCAATGAGCCAATTTGATAAGACCTTGTTTAAATTGATGGTCAATTCAGTGTATGGAAAAACAATTGAAAATGTCAGAAAATATACTGATGTTAAAATAATTACTGACCCCAGCCGGAGCCAAAAATTGATAGCAAAGCCCAACTTCAATTACAGAAGAATTTATGATGAGAATATGGCACTTTTCAACATGAAAAAAACAAAGATTAAGTTTGATAAGCCTATTTATGTAGGGGCTGTGATATTGGAATTGGCCAAATTACACATGTTAAAATTGTTTTATAATGAGTTGAAGCCTTTTTATAAGGATCGTGTAAAACTGATGTACATGGACACAGATAGTTTTGTTCTTGATATTCAAACAGAAGATGTTTATCAAGATATATCACAGCCTGCATTGCTTGAATATTTTGATACCAGTGAACATTCAAAAATTCAGCCCCACAACAAAAAGGTGCCTGGCAAGTTAAAAGATGAGACACTTGGTGATGTTATTGTGGTATTTGCTGGGTTAAGGGCCAAGATGTACAGTTTTGAAACATGTAGTGGCGCTGTTGCCAAAAAGGCCAAGGGCATTGGCAAAGTGACTGTAGACAAAGAGCTTGAATTTAAAGATTACAAAAATTGCCTCAAATCATGTAGCACAATCAGAACATCAGAATCCAGAATTCAGAGTGTGGATCACTTGTTGACTACAAATATTGTAAGAAAAGTGGCTCTGGACCCACATGATGATAAAAGATGCATTTTATCATGTGGCATACATACTCTACCATGGGGTCATTGTTATTTGAGAAGTGGTAATCAATGAACAATTACAGAGCATGATTTGAAATAAACAAACATGCCTATGAACTTATTTGGGTTCAAAAAACAGGCTATTATGGACCTGCCAACACCACAAGCCTCTTCTGATAAAATATCTAAACTAAGTGCTTTGTTAATTATTCATCTGAACAGCATACTTACAGATGTTGATGATGAAACAGGTAAAACATTGTACATATTTAA
The DNA here is from genome assembly GCF_977018435.1 of Lepisma saccharinum. Lineage (NCBI taxonomy): Eukaryota > Metazoa > Arthropoda > Insecta > Zygentoma > Lepismatidae > Lepisma > Lepisma saccharinum. The sequence continues at coordinate 22,567,717 of NC_139241.1, read as the reverse complement.
CAATAATTTAAATCATTACCAATTACCTGTAGGTGGTCAATTGCAATTTATTACAACCCCCGAGGTTAATGTCAAGATTTCAATAGGGAGAAATACTTATAGAATTAAGCACTCAAAGATGATTTCTGGCACTGTTTATACTGTTTCTGCTGGTGACAGCTTATATATTGAGGTCCCGGGATCCTATGACAAGCTTATAAATTCTTTTATAGAATTAAGAATTAGATATTCAATAATAAATAACTACTAAATCAAAATGCCTAATGATATATTTGGCCATACAAGACATGAAGATCACAGTGATGAGATTCTGATGCTGGATGTCAGAGTCAAGAAATTAAGAAGTGATTTACAAGCTTTACAAACCACACTGAATGCCAGTCTTCAACTAGAAATTACAAATTTGCAATCACAATGCATGGACCCTCTTCTTAAAATTGATTCTGAACTCAAATGATTGCTTCAGAAATATACTGACTTGGCCACATTGGATAATTTTCAAAGTTTAGAAGAGGCTGTAGCAGCTCTTCAAGCCAAATTTAAGACCCAGGCCACCAACTCTGAGCAATTGAAACAACAATTGGAAGAGCAGATTAATAATGTCCAGACACAGCTCCAAACAATTGTCAAAAGCATAAAATCACAAGAAGATTTTGATATAGTGATTTTCACTCTAAAAGAACAGATTCAATCAATCCAGATACCTAATCTGGACCCCTTGAACAATGCCATAGCCGAGGTTAAAGAAAAAATTGAGACACTTGAAAATTTTATGAACAACTTGCCATCTTCTGATGCTTTGAGTGCAATAACTCGGAGTGTTGCCAACATTAAGCTGCAACTTGAAACATATGAAGATTTTGGAAAAATTCAAAGTACCATAACCCTTCTTGAGGGTACAATAGCAGCAGTGCAAAGTGATTTGACAAATGTACAAGAATCTCTAGAACCCCCCCTCCTGGTATTGTAGATACCCTTGCCAGTGTCCAGCAACAGATCACAAAGCTTGAAAACCTCAACACTGAATCTGAGCTATCTCATTTTCATCACTTGATCGATGATATCCAAACAAAACTTGAAATTTTACAACAATCAACACCCACTCAGGCAGATGTATCCCTGCACCAAGATGCTATGCAAAGTGTGGCTGATGCTTCTGAATTAAATAATGTGAAATTGGCACTTGAATCTTTGCAAAATACTGTATCAAATCTGCCTACATCACAGGAACTTAAAAATATTAAGAGGGCCGTGAATCGCATATTGAAATCAGAAGATATCAAGAATATCCAAACAGAGATCAAACACCTTACTCAGACAGTGGCCACTCTACCAACCAATCAACATATTAATGAACTGCATGCCCTGTTTGAGGATATCAGAAGACAGGTCCATGATCTTACAACCCAAAATTCAAAATTGGCAGTTGTTGAAAATTTACAGCAAATTGTAGCTAATATCAAGCAACAGCTAGAGACCATGGAATCCAATCAAGCAAATGCTTTGTCTGTTTTTGCCACCCAGCTTCAAGAGATTGTGCAACAATACAAGAAACTTGTTGTGGACATAAAGATCAAGCCAGGACATGATGATGTTGTTAGGACTATCAATGAGCACCTTGAATCTGTAACAAGTAGATTGCTTACAGCAGAAAAAGAAATAACAGGCATAATTGAGAATCCTAAACATACAGTAATTCTTGAATTGTACAGTATCCCCAACAAAGAATATGATTCACCATTTACACCAGGTGGCAAAATATATATGCTGTCCCCTGCACAATTTTATTACCAGTTTTTTGTTGGGGGCACACTGAGACCAATCAAGATCATATATTGGCTACAACCACAGGCACACCACTACCCTACCTTATCAATAACAAATGCTGACAACAAACCAAAAATCACCAGTGTAGAGTTAGAGTTTACAGATCCCAATACATTAGAAACATCTTATGCTGAAGATGATGGCTCTCTGGAATTTCATATACAAATAGGAGACAAATTATATTTAGAAAATCCTGTATTATCAGCTGCTGAACACCCCATAGTTGCAATATTCTTGTTTACATATTATGTCTAGACAAATTATTGTTGATGAATTACACAGACAAGCCAGACATAATTTTAAGAGACTGCCAGTAGTCACAAAAAGCATAGATGATTTATGGCAGTGCGACTTGATTGAGATGGCAAGTGGACAGCTGAAAAACTTAGACAAAATCAACAAGGGCTACAAGTATCTACTCACTGTAATAGACACATTTTCAAAATTTGCCTGGGCTGTGCCACTCAAATCCAAGACTGGAAAATATGTTACAGAAGCCTTCAGGACAATCATCAATTAGAGTGGAAGATCACCGCACTATTTGCAAACAGATAATGGCAAAGAATTCTATAATTCAGTGTTTCAACAATTTATTAAAAGCCAGTCAATACAACATTACTCGAGTTACAGTGATCTCAAGGCCTCAATTGTAGAGAGATTCAACAGAACCCTAAAAAATCATATGTATAAACAATTTACACTTCAAGGTAATTATAAATGGCTTAATATTCTTCCAGAACTTCTACATAAATATAACAACTCGGTCCATTCAACAATCAACATGAAACCCTCTGAAGTAACTTCATCTGATGAGCAAAAATTGATCAGCACTGTTTATTATCCTAGATACCAGGCAACAACAAGAAAAGCCAAATACAAGGTTGGTGATCAAGTAAGAATCAGCAAATATAAGCACTTATTCAAAAGAGGCTTTACAAGAAACTGGAGCACTGAATTATTTACAGTGGTTCAAGTTAAACCTGGGACCCGATACACATATATAATAAAAGACCACCGAGGAGAAATTCTCAAAGGCCGGTTCTATGAAGAAGAACTCAGCAAAACTAAACAGCCTGACACATATCTCATAGAATGGGAGATATGTTATATTGGCTGGGGGATTACATGTATTACACACCAGATGAATTCAAAGCACAGAGACCCATGTTTGTAATCAACACTTCAAAATGGAAACAGGTTGTGGTTAATGACAGGACAAACATTAAAATTATCTGTGAATTCCACGATACACTCCCCGATGACACCATATGTAGTGTTATTCTTATAGGTGAAAAATCATATGTTTATGATGTAAGAAATGAGAGAGTCACAGAGCAATTCTAGAAGAATTATATTATCTTAATACTAGATATACAAGTTGAGCCTGGTGCCCAATTGAACTTAAACCGGAAGTGGACCGGAAGTAAATATGTGTATGTTTGTGTGTGTGTGTGTGTTAATACGTTTGGCTTAGTTTTAGGTGTAGCCAAAACAAATATCAAGAGGGGCATATTTTTGACAGGATTATGGACAACAATCTCACAGAAGTGCCTTTTGTAAGTGTAGCCAAATCAATCTGAGGGGGCTCATCATTTCACGGGAAATTCCCGAGGGCATTTTTACAAAAATCTTGGATTAGACAGAGTTCCACACTTGAGCAAAAAACTCATATGGGCATGTTGAGCTTGTTTCAAGTGTAGCCAAATCTGCCGGAGGGGGGTTAATCATTTATCGAAATAGCTATAGCATCAATTATACTACTCCCCTGGCGTTGGAGCGCAATGTGCTAACCACTCCGCCACGGGAGCCGGCTGAGTTCGCAATGAAAATTGTTTGCATGTCTGGGTAAAAACAAATATTTAATTTCGATTTTGTGGTTTGATTGAATTGGTTTAATTTAATTTGCTTTTCTGCCACTTTTAGCTAATCGTGAAGATGAGGATGATTGATGTTCTGATGAACCGACACTCACAAAGAACAACCATGCAAAACCCTGGCTTCGAACCTTGCATCCCTGGCATTGTTGCGCACAGTGCTAACCACAGCGTCATGTAGGTCGGCGATTTGGTGTATTACAAATAAACAGAGAATCCTTGTGTATTAAATCATTCTTAAGCGAAGTGATAGCAAGGGACACCAGATCACCAAAAATAAAAAAAATAAAGACAAAATGAAATAAAAATAAAGAATACGGCTTCGGTAGTCTACTCGGTAGGGCGTCTGACTGCCACGTGGGAGAGACAGTTTCGATTCTGGAGGTGGGCCTTGTCCCCTCATAAAGCGGCTCTGAGGCTCACCTAGCCTCTAATCAGTGTGTATCTGGGGGCAACCCTTGGGATAAAGGCGGCCGGATTGTGGTGCTGATCACATGACCGAGACCGAGAATGTGTGGGCCCCTACCTCACATCCCCTAAATGTGTGTTATGGCACGGTGCTATATGCACGGGGAACTTTGCTTTACCTTACCTGTGAAAGTAATGACGTCCTATACAGAAATTTATCCACGCACCCCTAACGACTACAAAATTTCTCAACTCTCACCTAAAATTTTTCACTGAAGTCAAATTTATGATTATTTCTTCTCTAAATTTACCCTTACACTTCTGTAAAATTCTAGGTTAACCCCTGGTCATATAAAATCAGTATCGTTCGGCTTGCAATTGCAAAACAGTGATAGACTTTTTTGCTAGCTTCCTAGTAATACAAATTTTCTAGTAGAACCATATCAAATTCTTACTTATTATACTTGGAAAATATTTCTACTTAGTAACAACTTTTCTCCCGAAAATTTTGGCCAGGGTATGAGGCCGGAGGCCACTCACCATCGTGAGCAAATTGGGGAGCTACGAATGATTAGCGTAATCAGGTCGTGGAAACCTATAACAACAACTGAGGGTTCGTCGTGCTAATCACACGTCATCCCGTAACTGGTAGCATGACAGAGGCGGAACCACGAATTTTTTAAATTTTTGTCTGGGGGGGGGGTCAAGTAACATAATAAACGTACCAATAATAATAATGTTATTATTATTGATTTTCTTCATTTTACTTTGCTTCTTGTGCCACTTTTGACTTATTTGCGAAGATGGGGATGGATGATATGATGAAACTGATGAATTGACACTCAAGCCGGGATTCGAACCCGGGACCAACATTATTATTATTATTATTGGTAGTAGTAGTAGTAGCGGTAGTAGTAGTAGTATCAAAGACGTTATTTCCCTCGTAAATTATGCAAAAAGGGGTAGAAGTTGGTGCTAAAGTATTTGTTTTCGAACAAACGATCTAAATTATTTTTCAACACGTTCAATTTCCCATTAATAATGGAAAACAAGTACTCAAACTATTTTTGAAAGATAGTAATGCTTGATAAATGCATTCCAAATATAATTCCCTTTTACATTAACATGTATAACTCATGCACGATATATGTTTCGCACATATGCAACATGGAGCGACGTGGACACTAAATTGTGTACGTATTCAAAGTTTCTTTAATGCATATTATATACAATATAATACATTATTTAAATACATTACACAATAAATTCATCCATCTCACAATAAACCAACAGCAAAAATTACATAAATTGTGCACGCTCCTTTTCCTCAACAATTGCTCATACATTTAAAACAAAATCAATTAATAAAAGTGTTACTCTCTCTCTCTGGTAATTTACAATGCATTACAGAAAACAACCTGCGAGCAAGAATATTTTTAGATCCATTTTTTTTTAAAATTTAATAGGGCGCAAATAATTTCACGGGACGCCAACGCATTCTCTCTTTTACAACTTTTTAGCCTGCTCGATGGCGTAGTGGTAACGTCGTCACCTTTTGATGGAGTCCCGGGCTCGATACCCGGCGGAGGCACATGACAGTGCTTCGGATCCCACTTTAAAATGTATGTCCAGTCCCTATTAGCCTTTCTGTGCATAAAGTAGACTTAAAACCACAATTCATCTCTTTTCATTTAGATCGTTCGGCGCCCAAGGCCGACTTTCGCCATCCCCAGCTATGTTTCGGGACTTGATAATACTAAGAAAAGCAGGTACTGCAAGGGAAGCGAGGAAGAAAATTTTACGAAAAGCATTTTTATTTACATAAAATTTGAAGTTGTGGGCGGTAATTGCCCCTTGCAGATGCACTTGGCCGTCAATGTTCCCCCCCCCCCAGATCTCATTTCCGTCCAAGGTTGGGGTGGGGGGCAATGCCCACCTGTAGTTGCGCCACTGTTGCATGATCTCCCTCTGCTGAGGCATGTGGGAGTGATGCCGGCAGTATCTTGACCCGCTTGGACCTTTGCGCCATGGGTTATAATTAGTAATGCCCACGAGACGAGACTTTGGCCTGTCTCGTCTCGTGGAAATGCTGTGAAATGCTGTCTCGTCTCGAAAATATTCGTTTGTCTCGGGACACATGATCAATCTCGTCTCGTCTCGAATTTTTAAAAGCCTGTCCCGTCTCGTCCCGTGGGCAACACTAGTTATAATTATAATTATTGTTTACACGGAGAGAGAAATTGTATTGTATACGCTTCATCATCCTCATCGTCGTGATTAAACTAAGAGTTATAAAAGCAACGAAAATAATAAAAATACAGTCAGTTTATGTGAATTATAGGACTGTGTTTTCCATAAAGACCTCGTATGCTTTCTTTCAATTTACTTTATCTTGAAACTTTTTCCCATCAAAGTTGATCTAACGGTGAGCTGAATATATGTGTAATAAACTTAAATATATTGCTCTTTATATCATTAGATTAAGAAAGACGAGATGGAGGAATACAAATATGAAACTGGGAGGAAGAGCCTCTATTATGGTACCATCTTTGAATTTATCCGGAGTGATTAAGTACAAACTGATACACGTACCTATATTTTCTACATTTAATGGACAGCCTCAGTGGCCAAATCATTTGAGTTATCGACTCAAAATCTCACCGCCGAATATTCCAGGTTCGAACTTCGCCCTGGGTAATGTACACGTTTTCTTGAAAATTCTATTAATGTTTGAATTAGTAAGATTTTCGGACAGATTTAATTAGTTTATATCCCACGACATATATTGATCGCTGATCATATAAATTAGAAACTATCTGTTGAAAATATAAATTACAAATTTGCGCTGTCTGGATGTCGTTCAATTTGTCTTTCAAACATGGATTTCTATAAATTGTACGTAATTGAGGCTTTTCAAGTCTCATTTCACAGTGGATGTTTTTTTTTATGTGGAAGCAATTCTGTGAAGACGGGACTAAATATAATCTAAAAACTAATTTCTGACATAAGCACAGAAATAAGCATAATATTTCTAATGACGCCTTCTTTGACGAGATCCCAAGGGAAGAAATGCAGGACCTCTTCAACCTGGACATTAACGATATTTTAATTATCATCTCTTAAACATGTAATTCAATTTCTGTAACAGTGCATTAATTATTATAATAGGCCCGAACCCGAAGTGACATTGGAACATGCTCTTCACAGGAATATTAGAAAATGGAATCCAAGAAGTTAAATGAAGATAGAAGTGTTTTAGTGTTCCAAGGTAAAAACCTGCAATTTTGTGACTGTCTTCGTTTGGATATCACTTTAATTCATTCCTGAATTAACAAACTTACGGACAGAAAACGGCAGCAAAAGTTTCACTAGAATAACTTACAAAAAAAAGAAGCTCAGTTGTAATATAATAAGCCAACTATTTTTTTCAGCGAGTTTGCAGATTCAAAATAAAATACCAGGCTGTCCCAGAAGACCTGCACCATACTAAAACGAAAACGAAACACAGAATATCAGAAACAAAGACAGACTTTATTCAGCAAAGTACAGGCCTCCATGTTCAATTACCTTCACCCACCTCTGCGACAACAGTTCAATCTGATGGCGATACCAGGTGGCAGGTTTAGGATTGAAAACCTCACGACAGGCAGAATTTACCTCATCATATGAACTGAAGTGCCGACCACACAGGAAATGAGAGAGAGCGAAACAAACCGTAATCCGATGGTGCAACTTCCAGACTATAGGCGGGATGAGGTAACAACTCAAATCCGTCAAGCTCAGCTAGTGTGTTGGTCACTCTTCGAGACCGGTGACTGGGAGCATTGTCATTTTGCAGCAGAGCTCTTCCTCCTCGTTAATGCCGGGTATTTCCCGTTCAGAATGGCATACACTCGGCGTAATTGTTCAGAATACATTTCACCTGTTACAGCATGATCTTCTGGAACAAACTCATAAAGTACAATCCCGTCAATATTTCACCACACACTCAGCATGAGCTTTTTCCCAAATCTGTCCTGTTTCACATGGGCGATGGCCTCCTGTCTTCTTTTCGCCCACTGTTTACGTGTATCGGGGTTTTCAGAAACACCCACTCTTCGTCTCCTGTCACAATTCTCCTCCAAAAACGAAGATCATGCGGGTTTTGTAGCAATGTCTAGCAAATTGCAACTCTGCGCTGGGCCTGCACCTCTGTCAGCTCGTGTGGACTTTGTCGAGACTGTTTATTGGTGTAATCCATGTCATGCAAGCGAAGTTTTACTGTCGATTCTTATGCCCCAACCACTCTGGCTAACACGTGTTCTGGATTGTGGTGTAGCATGCACAGCATCCTGCAGAGACTCGTTAATGTCCATCGGAGGTCACCCCGTGCGGGCCTTGTCCGCGAGACGTAGATCACCCGAAGCGAATTTTTTAAACCAACGGGAAGCTGTCCATCGATTCACCACTTCTTCGTTCTCCACACGACAAATTTCCTCCGCTGCCGCTTTTGCTGTTAGACATTTTTTCCATAAAAAAAAGCTAGCACTGCACGAAGTGCAATTTGGTCCTCACTCATCGTGCCCACTTTAATTTCAAAGGAACACTCGCTACACATGCTGTGCGTGCCTTCCCTTGATCCCACGAACCTGTCCTCTATGCCTGCCAACAGCCTTTCACCGGTGGCGCCACCTACCCTCGCAAACTTAATCTCTTGGGGCTCAGTGTGCTGATGGTGCAGGACTTCTGGGAGAGCCTGGTATTAGTGTTGAACTAGTGTTTATTGGCTAAACTACATATTTTACGCATGTACATATTTGTTGTGTGTATATGATAGGACAGGGTTTCGCCGATAAGCTGTCATTCTTCTGCTGGCTTCCTGCTTAATTGACTTCTATAGTGAGTACAGTTTTAATTATAATTATTGATTTGATTTGCTTTCTTTTACTTCGTTTTTTGTGAAATTTTTGTCTAATTTGCGAGGATAGTGATGAGGAATGATATGATGAAATTGATAAATGGACAGTCACAAACATCCATGCCCAGGCCGGAATTCGAGCCCAGGACCCCTGTCGTCGTAGCGCGATGTTTTAAGCACTCCGCCACGGGGCCGGCAGTTTTAATTACACAATTAAAATCAATCAATTAAATAATACAATAATCAATTTTATACGGAATAATATTATATATTTTTTTATCAGAAAGGGGTTTGTCAATAATAATGAACAGAAATTAATTTAATGATGATGGCTTGAGGAACTTATATGCTATAATATTGCATTGGTCCAGTGATTGGTAACTAATTTAAATTTATATTTGTCAGTATTTATGATTATACCACACTTTCCAATTGTTAGTATAAACTATAAAAACAATTGAAAAGTATTTACGAATAAATTTGTTGGGATTGGGCATCTTCCTATAAAATAAAAAAATATTAGGCCGAGGTCTCGAAAAGGTTGAGAACCACTGGGATAGAGTAACCAACCTACCATCTGCTCTGTGTTCCTATGGACACAAGCAAGTGGAGAATAGAAGCTGCTGCGAATTTTGTCACGCTGCCCCTGCCCATGGCTATGTTAAAAGGCCGAGGCTATTTATTCTGGATGAGGCAGTTCACTCCCCCCTCCCCTCTCTCTCAATCCCTCCCATCGGGCGAAACACTAGAAACCTACCCGCTCGGTCCCGTCGATTCTCGTAACCTGTTTTGTTTACCCTCGCTGAAAATGAGGAAGAAAACGGAATCGGAAAGTGAGAAGCCGATCATTTAGCGAGGCAATTGTACGCTGTTACCAAACTCAATATAATTAAAATCAAGTATGAAATCATTATTGCTACAGAGAATTTGAGTGAATAGATTATAAAATAAACCTTTAAAAAGTGTCCCATAAAAATATGAAGGTCGTAAGTCCAATAGTTACGGAGGAGTGGAATTGATTACTTCTTTTACAAATAAACGGGGAAAACTCGCCTTTCTAGGAAAGGGAGGGGGAGACGGTCGCGCTCGGGCGAGGGGCATGATTTCCTCTTAAAATACTATTTTTATATTTATAAAGTTACTGGACAAATGACAGTTATACAAAATGTTATTGCTTTATCGATGGGGGATGTTCTGAGCTGTTCAAACTTGAAATTTGTACATTTGAACAGTGTGTTCATGTTTGACAAAGTTTCAAAATTTTATCATCTCATAATATGCAACCGTTTTTCCCCTTTACAACGAGCTCAAGAACGCTTCTGTATCTTCGTTCGTTCCCGAGATATACTTCATTGAAAAGAGCATGTTGCTCAAAAATGACATTTTGAACAACCCTCATATAATTCGTAATAATCATATTTCAGCAAAATCCTTTCACAGGTTTTGGAGCAAAGCAAAGCTGTGTCCGAAATATCATCAACATCGTGAGTATAAGGGTCAACTCCTGCCTGATTTGACATGGAATGAATGACTCGACCCATATTTATATATATATATATATATATATATATATATATATATATATATATATAAACAAACTCGTCTTTCTAGGAAAGAGAGGGGGAGACGGTCGCGCTCGGTCGAGGGGCATGATTTCCTCTTAAAATACTATTTTTATATTTATAAAGTTACTGGACAAATGACAGTTATACAAAATTGTATTGCTTGAGACCTCAATTCGAGATGTTGGAATGAGCTCTAATTTATATGACTGAAAATGTAAGAACATAACCATCAACAAAATTTTCAATATGCAGTTATTCTCACAAAATACTTTAAAAATGAGTATTTCACAAAATAATCGTTTATTTTTTAAAAATAGATTTATTGATTTAGTGTGAAAGTTTATACTATTTGGAGCACTTCTGAGAAAACCAGACATTCATAGGCGTCACCGTTCCCGAGAAATATCAAACCATAATAAATCTAATACGGTGGACTATTTTGAACATGGGAGGCATCGGCACGCACATAGCGATTGGCTCCTCGACTGAAAATTCCTTAAATGGCATAACAATTATACTACCAAGTCTCTTGCTTTTATCAAAATGTGTAACAATTCGTCGATCATTAGGGACTTAGCCGCTGGACAGTCAGGATGGTGGGTACGAGTCCTCTATTTGGAGACACATCTTATGGCGATTCTTTGATTAAATACATTAAAACTTATATCAGTTTAACGCTTATAAATTAGGCTATAATTTTTATTCCAAATAATTTTCTGTCGCATAATTTATTTGATAGTTACAATCGAGAAAATTCTAAAAGTACAGGAAGACTTGTCTCTATTTTACAGGGGAAGACAAGACTTGTCTTTATTTTAAAAGATGATTTCTTACATAACGCGAAAACCACTTACATTCGTATCATTGCCTATCCTTCCAATTTTAATTTATTTCGAATTGAAATAAATGAATATCCCGCATCTATCACCACGTGGGATCGTACTACGGGTAATGTAGCTCATTCATCACTCATCACCCTAACTATTGGCATACTCGCTGTTCATGGCAAACCTGATGGTAAGGTGCAAGTGGTACTGACTAAACACATACCTGTGGCTAGGGTTAGCAGATCGCTGTAAGGGAAATGTAGGACATGCTGTCCCAAAATGTAGGTAGGACACAAAACATTCTCAATAAATAATAGATATTTCTATAGAACACTTTAGAAAGTAGTTGAAAAGTGACACTTTTCAGTTTTAAAAAAATGAATTCTTAATGAATTTTTAAATGCAAAATTTCAAAACTTGCAATCATACAAATCAAAGCACCTCTCACTACATGATTTAAGCGGTACTTCTCAGAGGAGACAATCTTTATCAAAATTTCAGGTTTAGACAAACTATATTTATGTTAGAGTGGACTGTCAAACTCTTTGAAATTATAGGGACCAGTACCTAACAAACATTTTACAGACTTCATGAAAAAATAATTTCTCTCGTGAGTCTGTTGTGCTGATGGTAATGAAAGTACTCTCTCAACATTTAAATTATGACCTGTAATGGCAAACAAATATTCAGCAGTTACCGTAATTGAAAATGGTTCGAGAAGTTTCATCTTGAGTAGTGTCCAGGGTGTCTACCAAGATAACACATCCAGAATTCTTGACTTTTTCTGGATTTTTCTATACCTTTTTCCGTTTTTCTTAATGTCTATTTATTCGACCCCTACTTAGGTAAAGTTGAAAATTAGTAATTAAGAAAATAAATATGTTTGCGTTCCGGACCGTACAGGACCAAAACTGAATGTAGAACCTGTCCGGCTGAGAAGGACCAGAAATGAATGATGATCCGAACCGGTAGGATCTAAATGTAAGTGAAATCTACCACTTACATCTCTCTGGTATGGATTGTGTCGCTACAGGGCAAAGTTCACTTCGATCCTCTTGGGAGTTGTAAAGAAAACACAGGCACACACACTGATAACTATGACTATGTATTATAAGGTAAGGTATATACACATAACACTTGATTACACTTCCCATGTACTAGTCTCTAGGGAAAACTGTTTACACGAAGTTGCAGCTGGTGTTACAACAACGCGCCACTAATGAAACGTAGCCACGTTGGGCTTACGGTATCCATAATTGTCCGCGACGGTTTCTGGCTGTGTCCCGAGTGGCTTCTCTACGCACACTGGCTGGAAGTAACAACCGCGCTAAAATGGCGGCAACTAGACACCGCGCTCAGAATGAATTAGCCAATGGGAGTGCAGGTTACTTAAAGCATTTGATATACACAAATAAACAATTGAAGCTATATGCAATATAAAATATATAAAGAAAGAATAAACATGGTTACTTTTATAGATAAATCTCCAACATACTCCCCCCCGTTGGAATGTTCACATCCAACCTAACACTAGGGGATACATTGTCAATGCTTTAGCTCATGGACCGTCTTCATCCCATTGTTGTAAAGGCACAATTTTGCTTAATGCTCTCTTGTAGACTCCGTCTCTAGTACGAACGGTGACTACGCGCACTAGGTTAACCCTTCCCGGAAACACTTCTTGGACGACGCCGACTCTCCACGAGAGTGGTGGAATATTGTCCTCCTTCAATAGCACTGGTGTGCCAGGCTTCAAATTCGACTGAACGGCTGTCCATTTCTGTCGCTGCTGCAGACTATGCAGGTAGTTCTGAGACCACTTCCTCCACACTCGCTGCTGGAACTGCTGTATGCGCTGCCATCTGGATAATCTGTTGGCAGCCAGATCTGTAATGTTTGGTTCAGGAAATGAGGTTAGAGGACCTCCAATAAGAAAATGACCAGGGGTAATGTAGCTGAATTCATCATGAGAACCAGGGAGTGTGGAAAGAGGACGGGAGTTGAGGCAGGCCTCTATTTGGCATAGCAGAGTTACTAGTTCTTCGTATGTTAGCACGGCGTTTCCTGCTACTCTGCGAAGATGGTATTTCATAGACTTCACTGCACTTTCAAAAATCCCGCCGAATGATGGACTGCGTGGTGGAGAATACTTCCATTGGAAATTCTCTTCTGCTGCAAAACTGTTGATGTCCTTGTTGAACTCTTGTGATTGAAAGAGTTTACGTAATTCCTGCAATTCATTTTTAGCACCATGGAACGTCGTAGCATTGTCGCTAAAAATACTTGCACACTTTCCTCTTCTCGCGGTGAAGCGTAGTAGAGCTGCGATGAAGGCTTGTGATGTCAAGTCTGAGACAAGCTCTAGATGAATTTCCCTTGTGGCAGGACAAGTGAAAACTGCAATGTAGCATTTTCTTGTGGATCTGCTTCTTGCGGCTCCGGTCTTGATGTGGTATGGCCCTGCGTAATCAACGCCTACGTTATGGAATGCCTTGCTGGGTCTCACTCTACTGGAGGGTAACTGCCCCATCAGCTGCTGGGCGGCTGAAGCCTTCAAACGATAGCATATGTTGCACTGGTGAATGATCTGTTTGACCACCTGTCGTATGCGAGGTATCCAGTATTTCTCACGAAGTGATGATATGAGAAGCTGTGGACCAGCATGCATAAGTCTCTTGTGTTCTGATGCTATCAGAATTTTCGCGAAATGACTCTTCGGATGAAGAATAATTTGATGTTTGCTTTGAAACTCCAATTCACTGTTTTCCAATCTTCCTCCAACACGAATTACTTTTTCATTGTCGAGAAATGGATGAAGGTTCCTCAAAATGCTTTTGTTGTGTACTTGCTGCTTGTCAGACAAATCTTTGATTTCCTGAGAGAAGAATGCACGTTGTGTTATCTTGATGCAGGCAAGTGTGGCGCCTTGAATTTCAAAGGTGGTAAGGTCTTCACTCCATTTCTCTCTTGAGTTTCTGCAATTGCTGATGAACCTTTTGCAGAGTGACACTACTCTCAGTAGCTTGGATAAACTTGAATATCTAGATATGATTTCTTCTTCAGTTGTTACATGAGTGACCAATGTGGTAGCTGCTACCTTACGCTGCTCTGGAATAGTGTTGTCGTCTGGACGGAATGCTAAACTGGATAATGGCCACTGTGTCTCATCTTCTTGGAGCCAGGTGGGTCCTTGCCACCAAAGCTGAAGTGATCTGATAGTTTTTGTATCGACTCCTCGTGAGATCAGATCTGCAGGATTGTCTTTTGACGAAACGTGCTTCCAATCACTGACTTGTGTGAATTCCTGTACAATTGCCACTCGGTTGGCAACAAAAGGTTTCCATTTACTGGCTGGCGACGCCAGCCAAGCTAGGACGATTTTTGAGTCGGTCCATAGGTGAATGGTGTCTATACATAGACGCAGTATGGTCAATGCTTTGTGTACCAGTTTGGCTAGTAGAACTGCCGCACATAACTCCAAACGTGGAAGAGTGGTTCTCTTCACCGGAGCCACCTTGGACTTTGAACATAATAAGTTCACACTTATGTGACCCTCTGAATCAATTGATCTTACGAAGAGAACACTGCCATAGTTTCTCTCTGATGCATCAGAGAAACCGTGAATTTGAACTTTATGTATGTCTCTTGGAGCCAAAACGAACCGTGGTACTTTTACTTCGTTAATACATGTGAGCTGGGAATGAAGACGACGCCATGTTTTCTGCAAATCTATAGGAAGCGGATCATCCTATCCTACATTGTGGAGCCATAACTGCTGCAGGAATGACTTGTATGTGATCACCACTGGCGATATTAGTCCGATTGGATCGAACACTTGTACAATTATGCTGGCAACTTGGCGCTTTGAGAAGATCTTCAACGAGCCTACATCCACTGTTGTGGCGACCTTGCTGTCCATGAGAAATTCGTCCGTGGATGGGAGCCATGAAATTCCCAATGTTTTTGTGCCTTCTGTGTCGAATTGCACTAGATCCTGTACTGCCTTCAATTCTTCTGGAATAGATTGTAACACTGCCTTGCTATTGGAGCACCATTTACGTAGATTGAATCCTCCCTTCTGGAGTAATTCTGTGAGACTTTCACGCAGCTTTATTGCACCTTCAATGCAATGATTTCCTCCCAGAAAATCGTCAACGTAGAAGTCATGTGTTAAGACATGAGTGGCTCCTATGAAATTTGATGATTCATCTTCTGCCAACTGTTTGAGGCATCTTGTGGCCAAGAATGAACTTGAAGTTAATCCATAAGTGACTGTGTTCAAACTGTAAACATGGATCGGTTCGTCACGTGATGCTCTCCATAAGATGCATTGAAGTGGTCTGTCTTCTGAATGCATGTTAATTTGCCTATACATTTTAGCCGTGTCTGCAGTCAGTGCGATTTTGTGACTACGAAATCTGAGCAGGATTGAAAACAATTCTTCTTGTATCGTGGGACCAATCATCTGTATATTGTTCAACGATTCCCCCGTAGTTGTGGGCGAGCTTCCATCAAAAACCACTCTTAAACGTGTAGTTTTGCTTGATTCCTTGATCACACAGTGATGTGGAATGTAGTACCTTGTCTCCTTGTCTCTGGATACATCTTCCAATGTCCCAATTGGTTGCATGTGTTTGAGTTGTTGGTACTCGACCATGAATTCTGTGTACTCTCTTTTCAATTCCATGTTCCGATCAAGTCTTCTTTCTAAATGGTTAAATCGTGAAATCGCTGTTTGCAGAGAATCCCCAAGAACGGATCTGTCCTTCTTCAAGGGTAGCTTGACTGTGTATCGACCTTCTCGATCACGAGATGTAGTTTCCTGGAAATCTTTTTCACATGCGATTTCTTCTGGCGAAGGCAACTTATCATGGAATTCCTCCAAATCCTCTGTAAATGGAAATTGACTGTATCTTCTGTGCGAACAAAGAATGACTTCCTGCTACAATCCATCCAAATTCAGTGTTTTGCAACGCTGGATAGTTTCCTGTTCTTGAAAGTTTTTCTGGCTTGAGAATCGTGTAGAACACATCTGCAGACAGAAGTAGGTCAATGTTGCCAGGTGTATGGAAGCTAGGATCTGCTAAATGTATGTCACTCGGAATTCCCCATGTGGAAGTTTCGAGCCTCTGCGCTGGCATCGAACCTGTGATGTTTGGCAAGATGGAACAAGATATGTCCATGGTGAATCCACTCGTACTGGATTTAATCTGAGTCTCCATGGTGTGAAAGGCTTGCACTGTAGCTTCATTTATCCCTTGGATTGGAATTCGGCGTTTTTGTTTCTTGATGCGTAGCTGCTGAGCAAGATGCTCTGTCATAATGTTACTCTGCGAGGCTCCATCCAAAAGTGCACGACATGGGAGCCAATCGCCGTATGCGTTCTTGATTTTTATGACTGCTGTGGCTAGGAGAACTTGCGAACTTTCTCTGTTCTTGACAGAACAATATGTTGCTTTAGTCTGGGCATCATTATCCTGAAAACGAGTATCATCGCCTACTCCCGATTTACTTCTGGGTTGACTGGGCCGCTTCTGTGTTTGACGTTCTCTGCTGTTCTTATCTTCATGAAGAAGGGAATTATGTTTCTCGCCACAATACTTGCAAGGTCCTGCCTTGCATCCTGACCTAAATCCCTGGTGATCTGACTGTCCAAGACAATTGAAACAGATCTGGTTGTCTCGAAGAAATTTGTACTTGAGCTATCGTAGCTGCTTTGAAAGAACTGCACGCAAACAGCGGATGCTTATTATTCTTCATGGTATCCTTGCAATACAGGCATGAAGGAGATAGAGTAGAAACATACGATCTTGAAGGAGAAGGATGCGCAGGTTTGTGACTTTGTTGTTTGGTGTTGCCACTAAACTGTGGTTTGAATATTGATTTTTCATTAGAAATTGGTTTGAATTTCTCTAAAGCCTTGGTTCTGTGCTCTAGAAATTGAAACAAACTGTCAAGAGTGATAAATTCAGAATCATTCACTTCTAATTCAAAAGCCTTTCGTGTGGTGGCATCAAGCTAAGAGGTAAGATGTTGAACTAACACTATATCTGATAGTGAACTATCTCCTGCTAATAATTTTAAAGCTGAGATGGAGCTAATAGCTGTGTTTGTGAACGATCGCAATTCTTCTGCGTTTTCTTTCGACACTGGTTTTATATGCAAAATATCATTGACGTGTGAAGCAGCTATGAGACGCTTGTTGTCAAAACGCTCTTGGAGTTGTTTCCACGCTACACCGTAGTTGGATGCTGTAATTGGTATGCTTTCAATGATTTGCAATGCCTCACCCTTCAGTGCGACACGTAAATACTGGAATTTCTGAATATCTGAAATATCCGAATTATCATGTATGAGCGAAGAAAATGTGTCTTTGAACGATACCCACTGGGTGTAATTTCCACTGAAATGCGGAAGCTCTATTAATGGCAACTTGA
The DNA here is from genome assembly GCF_977018435.1 of Lepisma saccharinum. Taxonomy (NCBI): domain Eukaryota; kingdom Metazoa; phylum Arthropoda; class Insecta; order Zygentoma; family Lepismatidae; genus Lepisma; species Lepisma saccharinum. Next base: position 22,549,882 of record NC_139241.1, on the reverse strand, counting down.
CTTGAGACTTGCACGAAGCCCTGTGTTCATTTTCCGCGCCGTCTGTATTTGAATGATTTCCCTCAATTAATGTTAGCATCTGCGACTTGAGATCGAAATATGAAAGTTCGATTGTCTCTCGAACTGCCGTGTGTTCATCGTCTGTGGCTTCAAATTCAATGCAATCCTGAATTTCTTCTAGCTTGGGCCATAATGTGTTCAGTTGCTCCAGCCGAACCTTGATCTGTTGAACGTTTGGCGCCTCTGGATCAACACTGCTAATGTACGACTCCAATCTCGTTATTTGCCCCCTGTAGGCGGCACGTTGCTTTAGAAAATGTGCTAAGTCTGCCATGCCTCAAGGTGGGAGGGGCTAAGCAATGCGTATTGAAATGAAAGGAAAAAATGAGGAAATATTGAACCAAACACTGTTGTACTCACCGATCTGGCATTCACTGGACCATCTGGGCATCTGAAATCCTGGTTAGGCTGCAACACTGCAGGTAGTCGTTGACACTGACGAGTACTGGAACAGCTGATGCACGGTCGCCATGGTGATGTCACGTCTGTACGCGTGGGCTGCTTGATGCAACTCTCCGCGATACGTTTCTCCTCGCTCCCGCACGAAAACGAACGAAAAAGCCAGTCCCGAAGGAACAGAAAACTGCAGTCTAAAAATAACTCCGCGACACACCACGGGTGGATGACGTCATGTCACACAGCAGAAGGGGAGAAGGGAGCGGATTGTGAAACGTCACTGACAAGCAAACAGCGTGAGCGCTGTCGTTCGGGGAAGTCCCGGGCGTGTTCTTCAGCCACGTGGAAAATATCTCGCGCGCTACAACGAATGACGTAATGCTGTCAATAACTTGTAGTTACTGTACTTGAAAATAATGTTTGCACAACACAGTGTCACTAAAAATCACTAATAGTAACGTACCTCATGTTCAATACAAAGGAGATCGCTGCCTGCGGAGGACCATAAATGTTTGCGTTCCGGACCGTACAGGACCAAAACTGAATGTAGAACCTGTCCGGCTGTGAAGGACCAGAAATGAATGATGATCCGAACCGGTAGGATCTAAATGTAAGTGAAATCCACCACTTACATCTCTCTGGTATGGATTGTGTCGCTACAGGGCAAAGTTCACCGCGATCCTCTTGGGAGTTGTAAAGAAAACACAGGCACACACACTGATAACTATGACTATGTATTATAAGTAGAGCTAGGAATTTTAGGTGCAAAAATTTGCCAATAAAGGTGCAAAAAAGGTGCCAATATTTGTACAAAAAAGGTGCTAAAATAGGTGCTAATTTTCAGATGTAAAATTTATTGTGAGCAATGCATACATATATGATTCAACTTGTCTGGATAAACACATAGAGTATTCTCTGGTTTTAAATCGTTTAATATAACTAAGCAACGAAAATTCTCTAATATTAGAAAGCGACATAAAGGAAAACATGCTTCTTCTTACTTGCTTAGAATTAGTCATCTAGAAAACTGTTAAAATAGATAACATTCAAAATTTCTATGTTCTTCTGAGTGAGGCTACATCTGCGGTCACTAAGCAGATACTTATAAGTTGAAAAAGAACGTTCAACGTCAACAGACACAAGTGGTGCGTATTTTGTTTTCAACCTGTAATCCACATCCTTGTTGGTTGCAACTTCTTGAACATCAGGGTTTTTGGCTATACTTTGTTCTAACTTCTCTTTCCCGACCCCTTGCAGATCTCGTTGCACATCCATCAAAACAGCCCACTGTGCTTCCTTTTCAGTACACTGCTCCTCCAGTTTTGTGATTGCCGTAGTAAGGAAATAGAAGCCATGTCAATATAGAGTTCATCTTGCAATTCCTGTTTTTTGGCTTTTTCTACAGCTGAGGAATCACTAGGCAAAGCATCTAAATATTTCGTTATTGTATGGAAATGATTGCAAATAAACACTGCAGCTTTTAACCATGTACTCCATCTAGTGAGGATGGGAGAGGGTGGTAGTGGAAGTTTCGTAATTTCTACGCACTTCTGTATTGTAGAAGGAGCCTTTTTCAGTATTTTCTTAATGCTAGAAACAAATTCGTTGACATATGTATATTCATCTTTAAGAGCTTCAAAAAATCTATGCAAAGCATGAACAATGCAAGTCACATGTTTTAAGTTAGGATACATATTCTTCAGATTAGAAAATGCAGCTAACATGTAAGATGCTTGATCTGCAAGAATTAACCACACACTAATATATTTTACGCCCTCCGGCCACAATACAAAACATGCATCATTGAAACTTTGCATTACACTTGCATTATCTCTTTTGCCGAGAAAATAAGTTTCAAAAAGCATGGGTTTCACTTGATGTTCATTGAGAGGTGCTACTAAAATATTCAAAACGTACCTGTTTTGCCTATCTGGGGTTTCATCTAGTATGAAATAGACAGCTACTACTTGCCTGATCTGCGAGATTTTAGCTTCATACAGAGGTTGAAGGTAAGATTTCCTTAAGGTGCTCTCATCTGGAACTGACTTTGCAGTATATTTTTGCAAATATGATTTCATGACAGGATTGTTAAGTTTCGAAAGAGGTATTCCACATGCTATAAATGCCCTTGCTGTCTCACTGAAAAATTAATTTGTATTTCTGGAACTCTAAGATGCAAGCACCTCACCAATGAATTGCTGTCGCTTCCCACCTTTACCATCTCGTAGTTCTTTATTCCTGATGTGCTTCCCACTTTGAAGATGCTGCACAACCCGAGTGCGTTGGTGTTTGTCATCAACAGCAATAGGAATATCACACACATCACACCTCAGAACAGATCCATCACTCTGAATGCCATCACCGCTTAACTGTTTAACAATGTCCTGCAGTTTCCCAACATTTACTTTATGTTTTGGCATGGTGAACAAGCAAATCCGATGCATCGATCAGTCGATCACAGACTGCAGTTACCTTGCTCGGTGAGATGGAAGAAGGAGACGAAAACAAAACAGCATTCCTACAACAATTCGTAAACAATACAGCATAGGACAAAAAGAGCACAACTTCTAGCAATTGTAACGCGTCATTGTTGGCACTGTTTAAAGTCCGCGCGCTTACTACATTTATGTCCAAGAACTGAAGAAAGCCGATTCATTGTTGTGCGGTAAACAAGAATCGCTTTCCAAGAAGCCGTGCCTCGAATGTAGGTGGGGTTAAACAGCGTGTAAGTTGTATTTAAAAAAATGATAAAGATGCAAAAAGGGCGAAAAGGTGCAAAAGGTTCTGAGATTGTGAAAAGGTGGAAAAGGTTCTGAGATTTTGAAAAAGGTGCAAAAAGATGCAACCGAAACACCATGAGTAGAGTTCAATACGTGCTTATTTTGGGGATGAGTCACTTTTTTGCCCATTTTCACACAAAAAAATTTAAGGTGCAGCACCTAAAATTCCTAGCTCTAATTATAAGGTATATACACATAACACTTGATTACACTTCCCATGCACTCCTCTCTAGGGAAAACTGTTTACACGAAGTTGCAGCTGGTGTTACAACAACGCGCCACTAATGAAACGTAGCCACGTTGGGCTTACGGTATCCATAATTGTCCGCGACGGTTTCTGGCTGTGTCCCGAGTGGCTTCTCTACGCACACTGGCTGGAAGTAACAACCGCGCTAAAATGGCGGCAACTAGACACCGCGCTCAGAATGAATTAGCCAATGGGAGTGCAGGTTACTTAAAGCATTTGATATACACAAATAAACAATTGAAGCTATATGCAATATAAAATATATAAAGAAAGAATAAACATGGTTACTTTTATAGATAAATCTCCAACAAAATATTTATTTAATGAAAAACCCTACTAAAGAGCCTGAACTGTGTTTGTCAGATAAGCGAGGCTTTGGCGTCTACTCACAGCCAGTATAAACTTATGTCGGGCTTGTGTCGGTTGTCCCTATATGTTTGTGACTGTCCCTTCATCCATCTTATCTTACCACCATTCATACTCATCTTCGCGATTAGCCAAAGGGACAGAAAAAAGTGAAGTAAAATAAACTAAATCAACCAATCAGTCATTATGATAGCAAGAATTCTTGACCACAAGAATAATTTAAGTGGGATTTACAATATTATAAGCACCACTTACAAGTGTAGAAATGGAGAGGCTATTTGATTGAACAATCCGATTTGCCTACACTTAAAACAAGGCCAAAAGGGGCTTATACCCCAATTCTTCAGGTGTGATATGCCCTGAGTTTTTAAGAATTTTGAATTCTAGTGTAGAAAAGGTGAAGCCTCTCAGACAGATTTGCCCACACTTAAAACAATGGCAAGAGGGGCTTATACCCCAATTCTTCAGGTGTGATATGCTCTGAATTTTAAGAATTTTGAATTTAAGTGTAGAAAAGGTGAAGCCTCTCAGACAGATTTGCCTACACTTAAAATTATGTCAAGTACCCATATCATCTTATTGTTTATAGTGTGTTTTTTCTGTCAAAATCCCAGGAGACCCAGTAGAGTGTGGTGCATAGCCCCATGGTTTTTATTGCCTTGTAATCAGGAGGTTCGGGTTTAAGTCCTGATAAAATATGAAGCCTCCCCTGATGGCAAAGTGTTAATATTGTTGCCTTGTAAACAAGGGGCTCGGGTTTGAGTCCTGATAAAATGTGTAAGATTGAAATACATGTGGCAAAATAATATCTCCACACGTGAGATTTTGAAAATAATTATTGTTAGTTGATATATAATTGATAGCTCCCAGATCTGAAAACCTGGTACAAGGTGTTATACAACAGCATAAAAAGAGCAAAATTATTTTATATTGGGGATCACCAGGGCCAAGTTACTGCTGTTGGGTATAAAAACACTAGCTCAGCCAAATACTATATATTCTCATTGCAAAACATCCCCGATCAATACAATAAGACATGTGCATGTGCTTGCATGTTCTTCTAATCTTTTGATCAGTCACTTGCCCCGGCCAGGGCAATTAATTGCACGCCTGGGAGATTATTTCTGCTGACATATAATTTTCCCCGAAAGGACACAGTGTAGATTATATCTCTTGCATGCCATCCATCAGTGTAATTAACTCCAAGGTGAATTCTTAGTTGCCCGCTTGCATGTTTGCCTGAAAGAATTCAGTTGTATTTATATGTACCTGAGAGGGACTCTGAATATTTACTGCACATTTCAAAATCCCATTTTGAATTGTATTTTAGCTTTTCTGCAGAATAGGCAGAAGTACTGTGTTATTTGAGCTTCTCTGCAATATGCAGATGTGGTGTAGACATAATTCCTTGGCCTATATGTTCTATAATCAAAAGGCCACAGGTTCGAAACCTGGCAGAGTGTCTGAGCCTCCCTGACGGCAAAATGTTGGTATTATTGCTTTGTAATCAAGGGGATTCTGTGTTTGAATCGGCCCTCTAGAATTGTTCTGTGACTCTCTCATTTCTTACATCATAAACATATGATTTTTCCCCTATGAGAATAACACTACATATGGTGTCATCAGGTAAAGCCTCATGGAATTCACAGATAATTTTAATGTTTGTCCTGTCATTCACCACAATTTGTTTCCTTTTTGAAGCATTGATGACAAACATGGGTCTCTGTGTTTTGAATTCATCTGGTGTGTAATACATGTCAGTATTGCCAGTAGTGACTCTTTTGAATGCTGAAAATGCCTCATATAATTTAAGGAAATCATCCTTGGAAATGTCTAAATTATAATTTTCTCTAGGAAATACCTCATTTCTGCCATTTTTAAGATATATGTTCTTGATGTTGCAGTTATCAAATCTACTTGAATTTTTTTCCTGATTATTGTGTCTTCCAGTCTGAAACAATACCACCACAAAATCCGGCATGTCGTATTGTATACTGGAGAATGAATTTGTAGCATCAAACTCATAATAAGTACCAATTGCGGGCTTCTGTACACATTGATATGTATAAAATTGTAGAGGAATCTGTGGATTTTTATTATATCTGCTTTGTATTTAAGAGCATAACTGGCTTCATATTCAACAACTGGGATTCTTAGCTCCAAAGTTTGAATAATGCATTTGCCTTCATCAGGTAAGGTATTGGGCAAAGCTTCCCCTGTAGAGTTTAATGTGCTGTACCTCATCAAGGCATTATTATCATTGGCAGCTCTTCTAAATGTAATTCTTAAACCACCCTTCCACATAATATCTTTGTAATCTGAGAAGAATCCTGGCAACAGGCGCATAGGGAACAGCACTGTGTGGCTCTTAGATATAATTTTATCACCAGCCTCAAATCCACATATTTTGTAGTAAGAAGCCTCGGTTTTGGATAATTTTAGTGTGGCCAAAGCTGTGGAGGTAATGCCGGGATAATCCACTCTGTTTATAACAACACCATGCTTTCTGATCTCAATTTCAGAGAACAGATGCGGCACAAAATTATCTACCAATCTTATATTTGAATTTGCCGGATAATCTGTTCCATCGAGCTTTACAACATCAAATTTGATGTATAGATCTGCTCTGTGAGGGTGTATAAAGCCATCCCCTACATCAAGATCAACCTCAATTTCTGTGTTGGGTTGATTTAAATTTGCAAATGTCCTCCTGTTTGGGGGGAATGATTGTTGCTCATAACTCTCAATATTTTCTATTTTTTTGTATGTATTTTTATTTAAATATTAATCTCTATGATTGCAGTTGTTGTGGCTCCAGCAAAATCAACTAATTCTTCTCTTTCATTAGTGACCATCAATTCAATATTATCTATTCTATTATGGCACACAGGAAAATATAATGTTGGGGATGGAGTGTAGATGATTGGCTCCATAAATTCAGAATTAGGTTTGAATGTTGCAATAATGCCAGTTTGTTTGTGAGTGCCTATGCCATTTGATTTGGTGATCATACCCTCAGCCACATTACAGTGAATATTTAGAGTCTCTATGGCTAAGAATTTAGGTATATTAATAGCAGTGTGTTTGATGGCCGCTTCAAGTTTTGTGTTGTTCTCAAATCCTAACAGCTCTCCTATAGTACCCAGATCCACTGTTTCTGTAGCAGATACAATCTCTACTCTGTGAGTGACAGAATTTTGACTTAACACTACACCTCTGGGTAATTGAGCATTTAGGGTGGATAGATTATACTGCCCTGGAGTGATGACAATTTTTTGATCCCCTACTGCAATTTTGTTGCTGTGGTGTGTAATATTAGGGATCAAGTACATGCCGTAAAATGCTCTGAGAGCTATTGTTTTGGGATACACTATGTCATCATGCAATTTAAGTTTCAATATTGAATTTTGGCTGGTGAGATGGAATACCCCCATTATGTTTTAAATACCACAGGGCCTTTTGAAAATTTTCAATTGATGGTTTATTTATTTGAGACATATATCTGAGAACAGATAAGCACAAATGTCCACAATTAACATCTTTGAAGTTTTGAACACGGGCATTATTGTAATAAAGATTAGCTGATTTTAGATATTTTATTAAATTTTCAGGAGGAACACCTCCAAATGAATCAAACACAAATGCCTCATTGTTTAAATATTTAAGATAACAAATCCAGTGAGTGCCCTGATTTTTGTACTTATCCAAATTAACAATGCCACACTCTTTGTTGAGTGGTTGCTCTGGCAAAGAATTAGACATGTACACACCTCTAAAATTTTTGATGCCCAGTGGCTTGATTAAAGCTTCAATATCTTGGTTTGTAAGCGGCTCTTGTTTTTTTTAAACTTATTCATGGCTCTCTTAACACCTTTGCCTTTTTTCTCCATGACCAGGTTATGGCGCTTCAATTCATCTAATTCTGCCCTATTTTTCTTGGCATCTATTACTGTTTTTGCTATGGCAGCTGATCCCCCAGCCAAGCTCCCAACAGCCCCGAGAGCAGCTAAGATGGCAGGGATAGTAAATATGAAACCCCCCACATGTGATTTTTTTCTTGATTGCTGTAATTTTTTTAATTGGGGGGTACTAAGCAACAATTTCATACCATGTCCCTTCGCAATACAAGAATTTTTTTTCTTGCGCTGCTTTTTGGTTAAAAGGCTATCAATAGGCCCAAGAGATTTAAGACCTGCATAAGGTATTTGATACATAACACCCTTGGCCTTCATTGTAGGTTTATTATATACATATTCACAACCCCCACCCCAGTTTATGTTTGGTGTTCAGAGCTATGGTGGTTCCCAATGCTGCTATTTTTTCACTTAAAGAAGCATCTTTACTTACAAATCTACCAAATGCAGCCTCTTCTAATTTCTTGTCTGCAACATGTCTCTTGTCAAGATCAGAATGTGTGTTGTATGCTGTCATGGTCTCTACAAGCAGCATCTAGGGGATTTACACCAGGATCACCTCTGTTTAATCTATGGTCCAGTTTTGTGCCTGGACCACAATACTGATAGCCTGGAATGTGTAGTTCAAATGGCAGCTTGTTTATAATGTCATTAACCAGGCTCCGACCCTCAGAAATATTCCAAAATTTAGGTGGTAGAGTATTAATAATTTTTATAAGATATCCAATCCCCTTAGTGTCATTCACTATAAAATTAGATAATTTGGTGCTTATCATGTCCATAATTCCAACCTTTTCATTGTAAAAATTGTTGTTGCCAGCATTTTCCTCCCCAGCTGTCACCAATAACCTATCTACAAGTGTCCTGACATCATCAACCCACACAAATTCTTTAGGCAGGGTGTTGTATTGTTTGATTCCATTGCCAGTCTTGATCTGTGACCATATGGGCTTGATTAAATTGTTGTACTTTGCTCCACTGCTAGACTTGACTCCTTTTTGTGTGGGATCATTGTTCTGGTATAGAGCATCTGATTTTATTAATATTTCTTTGTAATATTCATAATCTTGATCTGTATAGCTCCCAGGCCTTTTCCTAGTCATCAGTTCCCACAATCCAGGTGTTCCGGGGTACTTAACAAAAGCACCCTTTTCTCCGAGACGAGATTCTGAATAAACAATCAGATCATCTCCCATAAATGTTACTCTGAAATTGCCAATTCTATGTATGATGCTACCATCAAGCTCTGTGTCAGCATATAAGCCAAACACCTCATCTTTGTTGTCTTTAGGTGTGGTTAAATATTTTTGAGCAAGAAGACCCAATTCAATAGGATCCTGAGTAGCTTCAATTCTTCTAGGAGCAATAGGACTAGGTGTATGAATACTGGAAAGTGGGGTGATTGGATAATCTAATATGTTCCTTGCAGCTACAGGTACAAGCTCTGTGATCAAATTTTGATTTTGCTCTGTAACAGTTTTGATATTTTTACCTAAATCACTAATAGCATCAATTATGGGCTGTTCTGTTTGTTTGTGTTGTTCATAAATACCTCGGTTCTGTGATTTCCATCCCTTAAATCTTTTTACAAGATAATTTCTTAATTTAAGATCATCAATAATTGGCCTTTTCATGGTTATTTATATATGTTTCAATGTCTAGAAAATTGTTGATTTTATTTCTGTATTTGCCACTACTGGGTTTTCTTGTCATATCAATTGTAACAAACCCATAACTGTTTTGATTCCAGCACCTACTGCAAAACTTGGAAAAATCATTGTAGCTCAAGTCCCCACCTACATATTCATCATGTATGTGTTTGAGGTTGGTATGATCTTGATGAAACACACATATAAAATTGCTGTTGTCTCGGATCAGCTGCTTCGGAATTTTAGAAAAAGTCTGTGCCAGGTAGAAACAGTCAATGTTTTTGTGCCGCCCCTGTGTAAAAAAATTTCTAACCTTGTTTTGATTATCCAATATAATGTCATCAAACACAACAACAGAATTATCGGGACATTCATGAAGTGGCTTAACATCTGGTTCAAAAGTGGCAATATCCAATCCATCATATAGCTTCATCAGCTGCTGATATTTTAATTGTTCTAAGCTCTTAGAAAAAACATACAAGTGCCTGTTTTTCCAGTCTAACCAGTTGGGTGCCAATAAAAAATTATCAACCATTAGTGTAGTTTTACCACAAGCAGATGGCCCAACAATAAGACACCTAATATTATCAGGCAGCAAGTTGCCATTTCTCTTATTCTGTTGTTCAGGTTCTGGCAGCCTTTTTATAACATCCCAGGTGCTCATATTATTATTTTGTTTGCATCGATCCAGCTGTGTTCTGGAAGTCCTAGCCATTTGACAAATAACTTGTTGCCTTTTCTGCGGATGATTTTTTCTATGAGATATGTGTCAGGCTGTTTAGTTTTGCTGAGCTCTTCTTCATAGAATCTGCCTTTGACAATTTCTCCTCGATGATCTTTTATTATATATGTGTTAAGGGTCCCAGGTTTAATTTGAACCACTGTAAATAATTCAGTGCTCCAGTTTCTTGTAAAGCCTCTTTTGAATAAGTGCTTATATTTGCTGATTCTTACTTGATCACCCACCCTGTATTTGGCCTTTCTTGTTGTTGGCTGGTATTTAGGATAATAAACAGTGCTGATCAATTTTTGCTCATCAGATGAAGTTACTTCAGAGGGTTTCATGTTGATTGTGGAATGGACAGAGTTGTTATATTTATGTAGAAGTTCTGGAAGAATATTAATCCATTTATAATTACCTTGGAGGGTAAATTGTTTATACATAACATTTTTTAGGGTTTTGTTGAATCTCTCTACAATTGAGGCTTTGAGATCACTGTAACTCGAATAATGTTTTATTGCCTGGCTTTTAATAAATTGTTGAAACACAGAATTATAAAATTCTTTGCCATTATCTGTTTGCAAATAGCGCGGTGATCTTCCACTCTGATTGATGATTGTCCTGATGGCTTCTGTAACGCATTTTCCAGTCTTGGATTTGAGGGGCACAGCCCAGGCAAATTTTGAAAATGTATCTATTACAGTGAGAAGATACTTGTAGCACTTGTTGATTTTGTCTAAGTTTTTCAATTGTCCACTTGCCATTTCAATCAAGTCGCTCTGCCATAAATCATCTATGCCCTTTGTGACTACTGGGAGTCTCTTGAAATTATGTCTGGCCTGTCTGTGTAATTCATCAACAATAATTTTTCTAGACATAATATGTAAACAAGAATATTGCAACTATGGGGTGTTCAGCAGCTGATACTGCAGGATTTTCTAAATATAATTTGTCCCCTATTTGTATTTTAAATTAAAGAGAGCCATCATCTTCAGCATAGGCTGTTTCTAATGTATTGGGATCTGTAAAATCCTCTAACTCTACACTGGTGATTTTTGCTTTGTTATCAGCATTTGTTATTGATAAGGTGGGGTAGTGGTGTGCCTGTGGTTGAAGCCAATATTTGATCTTGATTGGTCTCAGTGTGCCCCCAACAAAAAACTGGTAATAAAATTGTGCAGGGGACAGCATATATATTTTGCCACCTGGTGTAAATGGTGAATCATATTCTTTGTTGGGGATACTGTACAATTCAAGAATTACTGTATGTTTTGGATTCTCGATTATGCCTGTTATTTCTTTTTCTGCTGTAAGCAATCTGCTTGTTACAGATTCAAGGTGCTCATTGATGGTCCTAACAACATCATCATGGCCTGGCTTGATTTTTATGTCCACAATAAGTTTCTTGTATTGTTGCACAATCTCTTGAAGCTGGGTGGCAAAAACAGACAGAGCATTTGCTTGATTGGATTCCATGGTCCCTAGCTGTTGCTTGATATTGGCTACAATTTGTTGCAAATTTTCAACAACTGCCAATTTTGAATTTTGAGCAGTAAGATCATGGACCTGTCTTCTGATATCCTCAAACAGGGCATGCAGTTCATTAATATGTTGATTGGTTGGTAGAGTGGCCACTGTCTGAGTGAGATGTTTGATCTCTGCTTGGATATTCTTGATATCTTCTGATTTCAATATCCTATTCACTGCCCTTTTAATATTTTTAAGTTCCTGTGATGTAGGAAGATTTGATACTGTATTTTGCAAAAATTCAAGTGCCAATTTTACATTGTTTAATTCAGAAGCATCAGCCACATTTTGCATAGCATTTTGGAGCAGGGCTATATCTGCCTGAGTGGGTGTGGATTGTTGTAAAATTTCAATTTTTTTTTAATATCATCAATCAAATGATGAAAATGAGATAGTTCAGATTCAGTGATGAGGTTTTCAAGCTTTGTGATTTGGTGCTGGACACTAACAAGAGTATCTACAATACCGGGCAAGCGAGATTCTAGATTTTCTTGTACATTTGCCAAATCACTTTGCACTGCTGCTATTGTACCTTCAAGATGGGTTATGGTACTTTGAATTTTTCCAAAATCTTCATATGTTTCAAGTTGCAGCTTAATGTTGGCAACACTCCGAGTTATTGCACTCAAAGCATCAGAAGATGGCAAATTGTTCATAAAATTTTCAAGTGTCTCAATTTTTTCTTTAACCTCGGCTATGGCATTGTGCAGAGGATCCAGATTAGGTATTTGGAGTGATTGAATCTGTTCTTTTAGAGTGGAAATCACTAGATCAAAATCTTCTTGTGATTTTATGCTTTTGACAATTGTTTGGATCTGTGCCTGGACATTATTTATTTGCTCTTCCAATTGTTGTTTCAATTGCTCAGAATTGGTGGCCTGGGTCTTAAATTTGGCTTAAAGAGCTGCTACAGCTTCTTCTAAACTTTGAAAATTATCTAATGTTGCCAGATCAGTATATTTTTGAAGCATCAATTTGAGTTCAGAATCAATTTTAAGAAGAGGGTCCATGCATTGTGATTGTAAATTTGTAATTTCTAATTGAAGACTGGCATTGAGTGTGGTTTGTAAAGCTTGTAAATCACTTCTTAATTTCTTGACTCTGACATCAAGCATCAGAATCTCATCACTGTGATCTTCATGCCTTGTATGGCCAAATATATCATTAGGCATTTTTGTTTTAGTGGTTATTTATTATTGAATATCTGATTCTTAATTCTATAAAAAAGGGTATAAGCTTGTCATATGACCCAGGGACCTCAATATATAAGCAGTCACCAGCAGAAACAGTATATACAGTGCCAGAAATCATGTTTGAGTGCTTAATTCTATAAATATTTCTCCCTACTGAAATTTTAACATCACCCTCAGGGGTTGTAATAAATTGTAATTGCCCACCTACAGGTAATTGATAATGATTTAAATTATTGTTAAATATGTACAATATTTTGCCTGTTTCATCATCAACATCTGTAAGTATGCTGTTCAGATGAATAATTAAGAAACCACTCAGTTTAGATATCATATAAGAAGAGGGTTGTGGTGTTGGCAGCTCCATAATAGCCTGTTTTTTGAACCCAAATAAGTTCATAGGCATGTTTATTTATTTCAAATCATGCTCTGTAATTGGGCATTGATTACCACTTCTCAAATCACAATGACCCCATGGCAAAGTATGTATGCCACATGACAAAATGCATCTCTTATCATCATGTGGGTCCAGAGCCACTTTTCTTACAATATTGCTAGTCAATAAGTGATCCACACTCTGAATTCTGGATTCTGATGTTCTGATTGTGCTACATGATTTGAGACAATTTTTATAATCTTCAAATTGGAGCTCATTTTCAACAGTTACTCTGCCAATGCCCTTGGCCTTTTTGGCAACAACACCACTACATGTTTCAAAACTATACATCTTGGCCCTTAACCCAGCAAATGCCACAATAACATCACCAAGTGTCTCATCTTTTAACTTGCCAGGCACCTTTTTGTTGTGGTGTTGAATCTCTGTATGTTCACTGGTATCAAAGTATTGAAACAATTCAGGCTGTGCAATATCTTGATAAACATCTTCCGTTTTAATATCAAGAACAAAACTATCTGTATCCATGTACATCAATTTTACACAATCACCATAAAAAGGTTTCAACACATTATAATACAATTTTAACATGTGTAATTTGGCCAATTCCAATATCACAGCCCCTACATAAATAGGTTTATCAAACTTAATTTTTGTTTTTTTCATGTTGAAAAGTGCCATATTTTCATCATAAATTCTTCTATAATTGAAATTAGGCTTTGCAACCAATTTTTTGCTCAGGCTGGGGTCAGTAATTATTTTAACATCGGTATGTTTTCTGACATTTTCAATAGTTTTCCATATACAGAATTGACCATCAATTTAAACAAGGCCTTATCAAATTGGCTCTTTGCAGATGTTCGAAGCTCTGTATTTGTATCAATATATGGATTCAACCATTTTGAGTGCCTGAACCTCAAAACTTTGCCAATTTTGGTCACTTGAACACCATGATTCATCAGGAACTGGAGGTTTTTGTAATATATGACATATCCCTGTTTTGGCTCCAGTGTCATCATCAATTTCTTCTGTTTAGAGCCAGGTGAGCACTGAACCTCGGGAATTGGGGGCAGATCAGAAAATTTGTTGTGTAAATTATCTGGAATTGTCAGATCAATCTCTAAGAGGCCATAGTCACTGTCATCAAAATCCTTAAGATTCTCAATATTGAAATCTTCAACCCATTCAAGCCCTGAATATGGCAGTTTATCCATCATGGCATAAACATACAGGCTGTTTGCATCTACATACAGTATATAATTTGATGGCAGTGCTGGATTATAATCAGAAATATATTTGTTATTTGCTCTGGCATATCTCTGAGAACATTGCACCATGCCTCCTCTTATACATTGTTCCATAAACAGATACATATCTTGATCCTGGATCAGATCCAATTGCATTTTAGTGTTTAAAAATATTGCAGACCATGCTAGGCCCGGAGCACTGTAAAAATACATTGGATCCAGCTTATAATTTTGCATGGATGATTTTCTGAATGCTTGAAGTATATCAGCTAAGAGAGTCACATCAAGTTTTAAATAAGCCTTGTGATAATCACCAAATGTCTGGCATTTTAAATTGTTCCACATCAATTGGGCATGGTGATAATCTTCATCAGTGATTCCAGATCCTCTGATTTTGCTGTAAAACTCTTGTTGTGGTGGCAGAGAACACTCATCAAATTTAGAAAAATCTGTAACATAATCATATGGATATACACCCTTCCGCCTAATGAATTTCAGGTCCTGATTTGGAAACAAGGCACATGTGATTTTGAATTGATCATCAGATAATTGAGTGGCCAGTGTAGCCAGGCTAGCAGATAAAATTCTGTAAGAATCAAGAAATCTTATGTGAATAGGAACACCATTAACTTTAATTATTTTGCTAATAGCAATATATTTCTCATCATTTTCAGCTAAAATATTTAAATTCTGCTTGTCAAACCCCTCGTATCTGATCAAATGATGAAAATCATAATTGGATGCTCCATGGCAAAATATGGGGATAAATTTTGGTCTCTGGATCTGAATATTGCAGCTATTACACAGGGCCATTAAGAATTTACCATCTGTATGAGAATGGTGTTTCACCTTGATATTTGTATCTGAAAATTCAGAATCACATACCGGGCATTTTTCTGCATTCTTAAAATCTTCAATCTGTTTCTCTGTTAAAGGCAACATGGGTTTTGATTTTAATAATATATTAGATGCTATGTCATGGCACTCATTTTCTATTCTAAGTGCAAATTCTTTGATGGCATCTGCTCCCATGTATAAATTTTCTTTACTAACAACACCATCCTGTACAACCACATAATAAAAGCTGGAAGGTTCATGTAGCTGGTATGGTGTAATTGAAGATTCTTCAGGATCTGCATTGCAGAATGCAAGAGGTTTGAGGTTTGATTCAAAATCACAGACAATATATGCTGGGTGTTCCAACAAGGCTTCAAACTTTTTGAATTTTGCTTTTTCACTTGGATTAGGCATCACCATATGAACAGGTTTTTATTGCCACAGTATTTCAGATGCTCAATTAACTTGTTTTTGGCAATTTCTGCATTCACTTCCCGAACCCCCTTCACCATTTTTTGACCATCAAATACACTTAAACATCTTCTACACAACTTGAATATTGTATTGGATTTGTCTAGTTGTGTTCTCACTAAAGCTTCAAGATTATGTATCAGAGTGTAATGATATGTGCCTTCCCCATTAATTAAGAGCAGATCAATCGGAATTGCAGATTCATCATCAAGTGTGCTGATTCTGAGAGGTTCTATCAAGCAATTGCCACGGCCAGTGGAACAAATAAATACATTAATAGATAATTGTTTTCCATTAATATCCCGGGCCTTTTTTTCAAATTTGTCAATATTCTGAACAGACATTGGATATTCTAAACCCTCCATTGCCTCATCAAAATCGTGCTCATGTTGTTTGTAATAACTTATTCTCTGAGGATTCCTTGAAACTGGAAACAAAGCAGCTAAAATACACCACAAAAAGCATTTCTCATCATTATTTTCTATATTAACCACGGCTCTTTTGTTTTTAATATTGGCAGGTAATGGCAGATATGTAGATCCTTGTAATGGGTTGAATTCAGAAATATTAACATATAACTTGTGTGGAGATCCGCATAGGCTCCATCCAGACTCTTTTGCTGCAAATTCAGAGTGTTTAATATTCAATTGTTCTATCAAACTGCTTATTATTTTGTCTAAATTTGCATTTAGGTACACAGGTACAGTTTCTGTTATGTGGGGCTGTGTAAATTTTGTGCCATTTGGCTTCTTATATTGTGCAAACAATTTGAGGGACAGCTTATAAGAGCCATTTTGTGTATTTAGAATTGCCTGCACATCAGGATTTACACTGTTCAAAAAATTCTTAATGCCACATCTTGGCTCTGATTCAAACCGGTAATCCCTAAGTTGGCCATTAAAACTGCTATGGATGGGTTCATAGCGTGGCTGCTTTGCCGGTGAAGCATTAACAGGTGCTTCATGCTTTCTTTTCAGACCAGATGTAGATGGTTGTGGGGGCATTGTTGATGACTGTACATAAGAATTACACTTATGCCATTTGTAATATGCCTTGCTTAATATTTTGTGGCATCTTGGACACATTTTCATGGCCTTTCTGCATTTCTTACGGTCGCAAATATGCCGGTGCCTGGCCCAATGAGAACTAGATATATTTTTATTACACTGATTGCAATATTTTTGTTTTGGCATTTTTGTAGTTTATTTATATAAAATTTCTTGGTCCCAAAAAAAAACAGAACTATGCCAAAACAATAACTAGGCTCGGGTGATCCCCAATATAAAATAATTTTGCTCTTTTTATGCTGTTGTATAACACTTTGTACCAGGTTTTCAGATCTGGGAGCTATCAATTATATATCAACTAACAATAATTATTTTCAAAATCTCACGTGTGGAGATATTATTTTGCCACATGTATTTCAATCTTACACATTTTATCAGGACTCAAACCCGAGCCCCTTGTTTACAAGGCAACAATATTAACACTTTGCCATCAGGGGAGGCTTCATATTTTATCAGGACCTAAACCCGAATTTCCTGATTACAAGGCAATAAAAACCATGGGGCTATGCACCACACTCTACTGGGTCTCCTGGGATTTTGACAGAAAAAACACACTATAAACAATAAGATGATATGGGTACTTGACATAATTTTAAGTGTAGGCAAATCTGTCTGAGAGGCTTCACCTTTTCTACACTTAAATTCAAAATTCTTAAAATTCAGAGCATATCACACCTGAAGAATTGGGGTATAAGCCCCTCTTGCCATTGTTTTAAGTGTGGGCAAATCTGTCTGAGAGGCTTCACCTTTTCTACACTAGAATTCAAAATTCTTAAAAACTCAGGGCATATCACACCTGAAGAATTGGGGTATAAGCCCCTTTTGGCCTTGTTTTAAGTGTAGGCAAATCGGAATGTTCAATCAAATAGCCTCTCCATTTCTACACTTGTAAGTGGTGCTTATAATATTGTAAATCCCACTACTAATTTATTGCCTCTTTATTGACTTCTTGACCTACTTGTTAATTTCTTTACTTTTTCTTGACTACCATGACTTTCTTGACTGGAGACACCATGAATAATTTTGTTATCTATACCCCTGCTTTACAATCAAATTGTATTGAATATTGAATCAGAATAGGCAAGACCTTGTTCCATCAGTATAAACCCTAAGGCAAGAAATTCTGCTCAGGCATTGAACAGTGACGTTATCAGAAAGTGGTCCCAAAACTTTGTTCATTAAGTGCTTCCGTTTTCCTGTTTGTTTAATGGCAGGACAAACTTTTTTTGGGGGGGGGCAATGACTCATGGCCGCGTTCACCAACGCCGATTATTTCGAAGTTCAGATGAACGAGATCAATTTTAATCCACAATAAATGAACTTGGTTTAAGGATTTGCATTGCACCAACGAAAAACGACGTTCAGGAGATTCCATTCAACTGATCCGAGTTTAATTTGTAAGGCTATACCTGATTGGTTGGCTAACACAAATTACAACCAAGAACCCCATAGAGTAATGTGATGTGGTAAAGTATCAACATGTAGGAGAAGAAGATAATTCGGGCTGCAAACTTCTCTGAATTTGAGAGATGTACTAATCAACCTTGTCAATATGTACAAGGATGTAGTGGAGTGTAAATAAATAATGATATTAAAAAAGAACTGACGGCACAACACAAAAGGAGGAGAAAGCATGGAACCTTCTTCTACGGGACTTTAATGCCTTACGAAATACATTCGATTTTGAGAGAACAGTGTACGCTGAACCTCGCCCGCAATAAAGATATATTATTATTATTATTTCTATTATTACTGTACTGTGGTAACTATTTGAATTTTTCATTTCTTAATTCTTATATATTTATATTGTCGTGTCGTGTAAATAGCCAGTAACATGTATTTTCGTAAATTTATACAATCATATTTCCAACACCATGTAGCAATATCGTAAACATTGCTGTGTTCTAATTTACCTTGCACGTAATATATGACATTTATATATGTTTTGTGTTCTGGGATAGAAAGTACAGTATTTATAAACATTACAACTTTGCACCACAGAACCACAAATTATTATTTTTATTTTGGCAGTTTTTAGTTTACATAGTTCTCGAATTATCAGCAATGTACATCCAACATCTCTAGCGTTTGCACGCCCTCGATATCACTTTCCGCTCTTTTTATATTAAAAAACAACTGCCTGCAGTCGAAGCGTCAGTATCGTGAACCAGGATCACACACCAAAACGGTCGCGAATGGCCGATCAGAAGATAAACAAGTGTTGAACCGTCTTCGTGCAATGGAATTTTCCAGTGATCCTTTCCCGATCCGAGTTTAAAATTTGATCTTCGTTCGTGCACACGGACATCAATGACTGATGCAAAATAAATTTCACTATTGAGTTTGGAAGCGTAGTCCATAGACTTGTAACTTGCATGATTTCTTTCTGTTACCTATTTTCCTAATTAATATTTTGTGACGCTCAAAATGTAGGACTTTTATGATATTTTTCAAATTCCTCCCGGACGCTAAAAGGCTAAAATGTAGGACATGTCCGGGAAAAACCGGACGTCTGGTAACCCTACGTGTGGCAAGACACACCACTTGAGTTTTAAACCGCCAAAGACTGGATGAACATGGCTTATTGGAAAGGGTATACTTTTCTCTGCACTACAGCTGAAGATATGCGATGAGAGGTTACGCTCGAGACTATACAAAGAGTCTGACTTGCGACTCGTCTCGACACGGTCTCCCCAAGGCGTCCTCTTATCTCTCTTCGTAATCCTCGTACTCGCTCCTCGATTGACGGACTTAGAACTGACCACTGACCTCTCTCCTTCCAGACATTTATTCCAATCGAATTTACTCAGTAATGCCGACTCAGTTATCTGTAGACTCTTCCTTGATTGCGATCGTTTATACCTGTTTGCAACGATGGTGATCAAGGAAGCTCGGCAATGTCTGACAAAACATTCATTCCTTAGATGGTTCTAGCAATTTCCTGATTGGAAAGATGATGGCTAAATGTCTGGGATTTTAGAGTTCGTTGTACGTTACATTTAAAAGATTCTACAGATCGTTACGATGCCCCTCTCCGGAAAATAATTCCTTTGAATTCGTCTTTATATGTGATCCAATCTTATAGGGGTATCGTTCATTACAAAAATATAAAATCCTACAGATCGTTACGCATTATTGAACAACGAAACATTACCTTTTCTTCAGTCTATCTAATGAGGATCAAAAGTTTAATAGAAAAATAACTGCTTAGATATAAGCCATTAACTAAGAGTCTGTGAATCCGATGCTTGAGGGGAAGCACAGGGGAGAAGGACGTGAACTTTTGAGATTTTTTTCTTCTAGTAGAGGTCTAACAACTGACCAAAATCCATCTTTTAGGAAATCATTCCCAACATTCGTCGTTTTCAACTATTTTTTTTTTTTTGGCTAACACAGAAGTTTTCACAACACTCCCACATCTCGTCCTCATGAACGCGGCTAAAAATATGAAAACAGTAACGTATAAATTAGCAATTACAGCACAAAGTAAAGGCAATTATCAAGAGGAATATCATCTGTCTCTGAACAGTACGTATGTATATCCTCTAGCGGGACACAAATGAAAAGTCTCATTATAGCTCAGTTCATTGCTGATGCAGGACAAATTTCAAATTCATTTTTCTCATTACATAAAAAAAACCCTCGATAAAACTTTATTAGTATGAAGAGGAAGGATGGTAGTTAAAAATATTCAAAAATGAGAAAAATCGATGGGGGGATGTTTTGAGCTGTTCAAACTTGAAATATGAACATTTGAACAGTGTGTTCAAATTTGAAAAAGTTTCAAAATTTTATCATCTCATAATATGCAACCGTTTTTCCCCTTTACAACGAGCTCAAGAACGCTTCTATATCTTCGTTCGTTCCCGAGATATACTTAATTGAAAAGAGCGTGTTGCTCAAAAATGACATTTTGAACAACCCTCATATAATTCGTAATAATCATATTTCAGCAAAATCCTTTCACAGGTTTTGGAGCAAAGCAAAGCTGTGTCCGAAATATCATCAACATCGTGACTATGAGGGTCAACTCCTGCCTGATTTGACATGGAATGAATGACCCGACCCATATATATATATATATATATATATATATATATATATATATATATATATATATATATATATATATATATATAATGTCATTAAATGTCTCAAATTATTTTATAAAATATACAATATATTATATCGACTGTCTTTCATTCAAAATGTATAATTGCAAATAGATGAACAATGATGTGCATAAGGGAGGAGGGATAAAAAATAAGATATATTAAGATGATGATAGTTTCATGTATAAAATTCACATATAAATGCTATTACGTGTTTTATTAATATATCTATGTACTTCGTGGTTGCTAACGAAAGACGATGAGAAATGGAGAAGAAGTAACAAGTCGGTCTAATTTCTGTGTTCTGGGGATTGCTGGGTTTAGTGTCCTTAGAGGTGAGGCTCTTTGTTGTCCGTTCTTTTTGTATGTTCTCGATATTATTCCAGTCATGTATATTCGAATCTCAAACTAATTGTTTATATTTGTTGTTAAAACAAAAACTCTTCCCCCTTGGAAGAATTTTGTGGGAGAGGGGGGGGAATTTCAAGACAAGATCGTTGGTGGGAGGAATTCCCCCCGTCCACCCGGGATTCCGCACCCTGGTTTGGAACATTTATGTTACATATTATGCTGTTCATTAAATCACATTTTTGTAATCTGTAATTTTAAGGCAGTATATTGTTTGAAATAAAATATTCCAAACCATTTCAAAGGTAGAGTTACAAGTATTGTCAACTGAGCCCGAACATATCGTCAACTCACTCCACATACAGGTTGAATTGACAATTGTCACTCTTCAAAAAAAATAAAATAAAATAACATAAAATAAAAAAGCAATAATTTTACAATTTTTTGAGCATGGTGAATTAAAAATTTGTAGTGGTTGAGGAAAATACAAATATTGCTCGTAGGATTTCATCAATAGTATATCTTAATTTTTAAAAGCTGCAAAAATGTAAACATAAAAACATGGTCAAGTACGATTTGATGTTGCTCTTAAAGTAGGGTGATCATAATATTTTGACCCAAAGGTCACTTTACTCCCTCCTGAAAAATTGGTTAGGCCTAATTAGCTATAAAATTATTGTCATTAACGTATTATTATTATTATTTATAGTAACCGCTGTAGCTCAGTCGGTGATCGGCCTCCGTGGAGGAGTGGTTAGCATAGTGGTCCCGGGTTCGAATCCCGGCTAGGACTTGGATGTTTGTGTTGTCCGTAAATTTAGAAAACCGAGAATATAGAGAAAAACTGATATGTACGAATGTTGAGAAAATGTGTGTGAATGACGGGGGATACCACCGAATAGGGGTATTTCTTTATTTTATATATAAAAAAGTCGGTATGGCGTCTGACTACCATCCGAGAGGCCCGGGTTCGATCCCGGCAGAGATAACCGGGACTTTTTCCACCAGTTTATGCGGCTCCGGCGCTCGCCCAGTGTTGTATAAAGTGGATACCTGGTGGAAAGTCTGGGAGGTAAATGCGGCCAGGGGCGTGGTGCTGATCACATCACTCCAAGCTTCGGCCGAGATACGCCTTCATGGCGTGGTGGAAAGCACAGGGGAGCACTTTACCTTTTTTATTATTTATTATAGTATGGATCACATAAATGATACATCATGAACAATATCTATGTAAAATATGATCTCTCGTTGTCAAGAGCTATTAATTTTTATAATCTCGGTATGACTACTATGCCAGAAGTATTTTGCAGAAGGACCAATCCTCTTGAAAACAAGTTTATTCTTTACTAACCGTTAATAAAGCTCCCCGAAAAAGTTGCATCACATATTAATATCTAACACAAAACGCGGGATTTGACATTTGAATTTCCGCCAAGACACAGAAAGTCATTCTTTTTAAGAATCTCTCAAATTTAGACTTGGTTTTCAAGCTAATTCCTAGACTTTTAAAAAACGGGACAAATAGTGTTTCTTGTATAATATCGACGGGACAACTGGGACACGCCTATGAAACGGGACTCTCCCGGTCAAAACGAGACGAAAGGTCACCCTATCTTAAAGAAACGATTTTATTTCGAGCAAAGTGAAACAAAAATTATTTGAATTTCACGTTATTCAGTTCATTTTCATTTCTTGTGCGGCGAGGTCGAGTATAGATTGTTGCAGTCAACAAATGATTGTTGCGCCGGTGCATGGAATTCGCCGCCCCCAGTTTGTACTTCAGTTATGAGTTATTATTTTTTTTCTTTTTGCTCAGTCCAATCAGGACTAGACCTACAGTTTAAAGTGGGATCCGAACCACTTGTAGCTCCACCGGATATCGAACCCGGAACACCTTGATTTCAAGGCGACGACGCTACCACTGCGCCATCGGGGAGGCCCACACACTGTACTCGTTATTTCAAAAGTGGTAATGGAAATTTCCAGAAGCGAAGTTGAAATATTTTTAAAAAAAAGTTTTTTGAGAACTGAATTTGAAAATTCAGGCGCCAGTTGAAAATGCCTACATTTTACATTCCCAATTTCGCCTTCAAATAAACACTCAAAGAATCTGTTAATTGCATAGGAAAGGCAACCTTACTTTCGAGTAAAAGATTCCGAAGAACTTTGCGGTGGCGGAAACGCATCACCAATCCCATCTCTTCACCCCACCCCTAACAGCGGTGCTTGGAAGGGAACCAGCGAAAAAGAAAGCCCTTGCCATTGGTAACAGCCTTGCTGGGATACAAGAGATCTGACCAATAAGGACGTTTGGAACCCACGTGACTGTCACCGAAAGAGCTCTCCCCCCAATTTGTGCTGGAAACAGCAAAAGAAGACGGCCGCGCCATCTACTGGCCACCGATGGAAATGCAATTTCAAAGCGCAGCGAGGTTTAATGTAGCTTTCACTTCTATTACCTAACTTTTCTATGGTAAGAGTTTGCACCAATAGAATACTGTACAATTTACGGAGTTGAATTGCGTTTTTTCCTTAACTTGCGAAAAACCCGTGTTAGACACAATTTGATTAAAACGATTGAATCGTCGCAAAAATGCAACTGGTCTAATCGAGACGTACGAGTAGTATAAAATATGATATTATAAACTCAAGAAAGTATGAACCCCCCTCAAGCAGGTTTGGCTATACTTAAAACAAGCTCAACATGGCGATATGAGCTTTTTGCTCAAGTGTGGAACCCTGCCTAATCCAAGATTTTTGTAAAAAAGCCCTCATGGATTCCATGAGAAAGTATGACCCCCCTCAGATTGATTTGCCTACACTTAGAAAAGGCACTTCTGTGAGATTGTTGTCCATAAACCTGTCAAAAATATGCCCCTTTTGATATTTTTTTTTGCCCACACCTAAAACTACGCCAAACGTATTAACACATACACACACACACCCACACCCACCCACATCCACCCACACATATTTACTTCCGGTCCACTTCCGGTCCACTTCCGGTCCACTTCTGGTTTGCCTACTTCCGGTCCACTTCCGGTTTGCCTACTTCCGGTCCACTTGTGGCCTATTTCTCAATTTTATCACCAGGTTTGAAAGGCTTGTATACAACAAGTACAAAAGAATTGTTGGATTGTTTGTTAATTTTTATACAGACAGGTGCCATTATGATTTAAGGTTGAAAATGTTTGACAATTATTGGTTCAACAATTGCTATGAGCATTGTTTAGAGTATAGGATGTGCATGATTGCATCTCAGAGTTCAAATTGGAGACATTATAAATATTCAAATAAAATTATTAACAGGATATCTAATATTGAATTTGTTACAACTGATAATGGGAATTTGTACAGTGGTGAAGATTTCAATCCAGAGTTTCTATCAAATTCCAACTATATATATTTGAATGAGCTTCTCATGTATTTTATAAGGCAAAAATTTAGAGATTGCACTTATGATTGTATTGTTCAGGCACTGGGGCAGAATAATTTGCATGATATATGCAATTGTGGGAGAGTTTTGTCCAGCCTCTCAGTGTGATTTCAGGCACAGGAATATGGCAGTTGGGAATCAATCCGCAGCAGGCAGCCCTGATTATTTCAGCAGAGACAGCAATCAAGGTAAATAAATATTTGCTGCAAGTGTAATTTAATTCTCTTCTCATCAGTGTAATACATTTCCTGTCTTATGCAGTTCCAAATCTCTGCTCATCAGTGCTGTAGAAATATCAGCCAGGCTCGGATCTGTATGCAGGAAGAGGCAAGACATTTGTTTGAAATCTGTTTTGAAGCCTGTACCTAATCACAGCACAGCTCTGTCAGAGATAGGGACAATGAGTAATATCTGTAATTAATAATTCAGTAATCATTTCTAACAAGTTTAATTTTCAATAGGCTCTTCTCATCAGTGTAACACATTTCCTGTCTTATGCAGTTCCAAATCCCTGCATAGCAGTGCTGTAGCCAGGCTCGGGTCTGTATGTAGGAAGAGGCATAGTTGAAATCTGCTTGGGTATAATTTTTTGAAGCCTGTACCTCATCACAGCATAGCTCTGTCAGAGGATAGGGACATTGAGTATAAAATCTGTAATCAATAAGTCAGTAATCAATTCTAACAAGTTTAATTTTTAATAGGCTCTTCCTGTATTGTTTCACATGCAGTTCCAAATCCCTGCCCCATCAGTGCTGTAGAAATATGAGCCAGGCTCGGGTCTGTATGTAGGAAGAGGCAAGACATTTGTTTGAAATCTGCTTGGGTATAATTTTCTGAAGCCTGTACCTAATCACAGCACAGCTCTGTCAGAGATAGGGATATTGAGTATAAAATCTGTAATCAATATTGTCAGTAATTAATTCTAACAAGTTTAATTCTCTTCTCATCAGTGTAACAAATTTCCTGTCTTGTTTCACATGCAAATCCCTGCTCATTAGTGCTGCAGCCAGGCTTGGGTCTGTATGAAATCTGCTTGGGTATAATTTTCTGAAGCCTGTACCCATCACAGCATAGCTCTGTCAGAGATAGGGACATTGAGTAATAATTAATAATTATTCTTGTCAGTAATCAATTCTAACAAGTTTAATTTTTAATAGGTTCTTCTCATCAGTGTAACAAATTTCCTGTCTCATGCAGCTCCAAATCCCTACCCATCATCAGTGCTGTAGAAATATCAGCCAGGCTCGGGTCTGTATGCAGGAAGAGGCAAGACATTTGTATGAAATCTGCTTGGGTATAATTTTCTGAAGCCTGTACCTAATCACAGCACAGCTCTGTCAGAGTGTAACAAATTTCCTGTCTTGTTTCACATGCAGTTCCAAATCCCTGCCCAGCAGTGCTGCAGCCAGGCTCGGGTCTGTATGCAGGAACAGGCATAATATTTGTGAAAGCTGCTTGGGTATAATTTTCTGAAGCCTGTACCCATCACAGCACAGCTCTGTCAGAGATAGGGACATTGAGTAATACCTGTAATCAATAATTAATAATTATTCTTGTCAGTAATCAATTCTAACAAGTTTAATTTTTAAAAGGCTCTTCTCCTGTCTTGTTTCACATGCAGTTCCAAATCCCTGCCCATCAGTGCTGTAGAAATATCTTCCAGGCTCGGGTCTGTGTGTAGGAACAGGCAAGATATCTGCTTGGGCATAATTTTTTGAAGCCTGTACCCATCACAGCATAGCGCTGTCAGAGATAGGGACATTGAGTATGTATTATTACTGCACCTGCCCCATCTAACATGTTGCTGTGTTTCTTCAATACATTAGTCATAATCAATAAAATATTCAGAACAAACCTCTATAAGATATGACAACCTGCAACAATCTGGATGTATGAGATGTTTTATTTTCTGTATTTTTCAGGCTCTCTTGTTACAATCTTGTTTCTCTCTCCAATATTGCCATCACTATAATTCCACATGTTCTATGCTAACAACTTCAAACCTGAAAACATATCTGTAATTAATAATTATTCTTGTCAGTAATCAATTCTAATATTTAATTTTTAATAGGTTCTTCTCATCAGTGTCCTGTCTTGTTCCACATGCAGTTCTAAATCCCTGCCTATCAGTGCTGCAGCCAGGCTCTGGGTCTGTGTGCAGGAAGTTTGTAGTTGAAATCTGCTTAGGTATAATTTTTTGAAGCCTGTACCTCATCACAGCATAGCTCTGTCAGAGATAGGGACATTGAGTATAAAATTATTACTGCACTATATGTTCTATGTTAACAACTTCATAATCGATGCAAAAAAAATAAACCTGAAAACATATCTGTAATCTAACTCTTCTCCTGTCTTGTTTTACATACAGTTCCATCCCTGCTCATCAGTGCTGTGGAAATATTAGCTAGGCTCGGGGGTCTGTGTGTAGGAACAGGCAAGATATTTGTTTGAAACATACATACATACGTTGAAACGTTTATATAGGAACAATGGTGGAAAATATCAGAATCAGATTATCAGCAGCAGCTATAAAGCAGCAACAGTGTCTTCTGGATTTACCTCCAGGGTCACTGTCTTGCCTGTCAATGTTTTCACAAATATCTGCATTATATGTATATTTATAATGGCTGCTTCTCTATCAGAGCTATGCTGGGATGCTATTATTAGGTACGGGCTTCAGAAAATTATACCCAAGCAGATTTCAAACAAATATCTTAACTCTTCCTGCACAGAGACCCGAGCCTGGCTGATATTTCTACAGCACTGATGGGCAGGGATTTGGACATGTGAAAGAAGACAGGAAATTTGTTACACTGATGAGTTAGAATTAATTACTGACAAGATTATTATTGATTACAGATATGTTTTCAGGTTTATTTTTTTGCATCGATTATGAAGTTGTTAGATAGAACATGTGGCAGATATTATTATAGTGATGGCAATGTTGCAGAGAGAAACAAGATTGTAACAAGAGAGCCTGAAAAATACAGAAACAAAACATCTCATACATCCAGATTGTTGCAGGTTGTCATATCTTATAGAGGTTTGTTCTGAATATAATTAAATTTATACTCAATGTCCCTATCTCTGACAGAGCTGTGCTGTGATGAGGTACAGGCTTCAGAGCAGATTTCAAACAAATATCTTGCCTCTTCCTGCATACAGACCCGAGCCTGGCTGAGCACTGATGTGAAGGGATTTGGAAATGTGAAACAAGACAGGAAATTTGTTACACTGATGAGAAGAAAATTAAACTTGTTAGAATTGAGTACTGACTTATTGATTACAGATATGTTTTCAATTAAATTTATACTCAATGTCCCTATCTCTGACAGAGTTATGCTGTGATGCTGTTATTAGGTACAGGCTTCAGAGCAGATTTCAAACAAATATCTTGCCTCTTCCTACATACAGACCCGAGCCTGGCTGAGCACTGATGGGTAGGGATTTGGAACATGTGCATGTGAAACAAGACAGGAAATTTGTTTTATTAGAATTGATTACTGACAAAAATAATTATTATTGATTACAGATATGTTTTCAGGTTTGAATAGTGATGGCAATGTTTCAGAGAGAAACAAGATTGTAACAAGAGAGCCTGAAAAATACAGAAACATAAAATTCAATAAAACATCTCATACATCCAGATTGTTGCAGGTTGTCATATCTTATAGAGGTTTATTCTGAATATTTTATTGATTTATGAAGAAGCACAGCAACATGTTAGATGGGGCAGGTTTTGCAGTAATAATACAATATCCCTATCCTCTGACAGAGCAATGCTGTGATGAGGAACAGGCTTCAAAAAATTATACCCAAGCTGATTTCAAACAAATATCTTGCCTCTTCCTGCACACAGACCCGAGCCTGGCTGATATTTCTACAGCACTGATGGGCATTTGGAACTGTATGTAAAACAAGACAGGAAGAGCCTATTAAAAATTAAACTTGTTAGAATTCATTACTGACAAGAATAATTATTAATTGTTGATTACAAATATTACTCAATGTTCTTATCTCTGACAGAGCTATGCTCTGATTCTGTCATTAGGTACAGGCTTCAGAAAATTATACCCAAGCAGATTTCAAACAAATATCTTGCCTGTTCCTACACACAGACCCCCGAGCCTAGCTAATATTTCCACAGCACTGATGAGCAGGGATGGAACTGTATGTAAAACAAGACAGGAGAAGAGTTAGATTACAGATATGTTTTCAGGTTTATTTTTTTTGCATCGATTATGAAGTTGTTAACATAGAACATATAGTGCAGTAATAATTTTATACTCAATGTCCCTATCTCTGACAGAGCTATGCTGTGATGAGGTACAGGCTTCAAAAAATTATACCTAAGCAGATTTCAACTACAAACTTCCTGCACACAGACCCAGAGCCTGGCTGCAGCACTGATAGGCAGGGATTTAGAACTGCATGTGGAACAAGACAGGACACTGATGAGAAGAACCTATTAAAAATTAAATATTAGAATTGATTACTGACAAGAATAATTATTAATTACAGATATGTTTTCAGGTTTGAAGTTGTTAGCATAGAACATGTGGAATTATAGTGATGGCAATATTGGAGAGAGAAACAAGATTGTAACAAGAGAGCCTGAAAAATACAGAAAATAAAACATCTCATACATCCAGATTGTTGCAGGTTGTCATATCTTATAGAGGTTTGTTCTGAATATTTTATTGATTATGACTAATGTATTAAAGAAACACAGCAACATGTTAGATGGGGCAGGTGCAGTAATAATACATACTCAATGTCCCTATCTCTGACAGAGCTATGCTGTGATGGGTACAGGCTTCAAAAAATTATGCCCAAGCAGATATCTTGCCTGTTCCTACACACAGACCCGAGCCTGGAAGATATTTCTACAGCACTGATGGGCAGGGATTTGGAACTGCATGTGAAACAAGACAGGAAAAGAGCCTTTTAAAAATTAAACTTGTTAGAATTGATTACTGACAAGAATAATTATTAATTATTGATTACAGGTATTACTCAATGTCCCTATCTCTGACAGAGCTGTGCTGTGATGGGTACAGGCTTCAGAAAATTATACCCAAGCAGCTTTCACAAATATTATGCCTGTTCCTGCATACAGACCCGAGCCTGGCTGCAGCACTGCTGGGCAGGGATTTGGAACTGCATGTGAAACAAGACAGGAAATTTGTTACACTCTGACAGAGCTGTGCTGTGATTAGGTACAGGCTTCAGAAAATTATACCCAAGCAGATTTCATACAAATGTCTTGCCTCTTCCTGCATACAGACCCGAGCCTGGCTGATATTTCTACAGCACTGATGATGGGTAGGGATTTGGAGCTGCATGAGACAGGAAATTTGTTACACTGATGAGAAGAACCTATTAAAAATTAAACTTGTTAGAATTGATTACTGACAAGAATAATTATTAATTATTACTCAATGTCCCTATCTCTGACAGAGCTATGCTGTGATGGGTACAGGCTTCAGAAAATTATACCCAAGCAGATTTCATACAGACCCAAGCCTGGCTGCAGCACTGATGAGCAGGGATTTGCATGTGAAACAAGACAGGAAATTTGTTACACTGATGAGAAGAGAATTAAACTTGTTAGAATTAATTACTGACAATATTGATTACAGATTTTATACTCAATATCCCTATCTCTGACAGAGCTGTGCTGTGATTAGGTACAGGCTTCAGAAAATTATACCCAAGCAGATTTCAAACAAATGTCTTGCCTCTTCCTACATACAGACCCGAGCCTGGCTCATATTTCTACAGCACTGATGGGGCAGGGATTTGGAACTGCATGTGAAACAATACAGGAAGAGCCTATTAAAAATTAAACTTGTTAGAATTGATTACTGACTTATTGATTACAGATTTTATACTCAATGTCCCTATCCTCTGACAGAGCTATGCTGTGATGAGGTACAGGCTTCAAAAAATTATACCCAAGCAGATTTCAACTATGCCTCTTCCTACATACAGACCCGAGCCTGGCTACAGCACTGCTATGCAGGGATTTGGAACTGCATAAGACAGGAAATGTGTTACACTGATGAGAAGAGCCTATTGAAAATTAAACTTGTTAGAAATGATTACTGAATTATTAATTACAGATATTACTCATTGTCCCTATCTCTGACAGAGCTGTGCTGTGATTAGGTACAGGCTTCAAAACAGATTTCAAACAAATGTCTTGCCTCTTCCTGCATACAGATCCGAGCCTGGCTGATATTTCTACAGCACTGATGAGCAGAGATTTGGAACTGCATAAGACAGGAAATGTATTACACTGATGAGAAGAGAATTAAATTACACTTGCAGCAAATATTTATTTACCTTGATTGCTGTCTCTGCTGAAATAATCAGGGCTGCCTGCTGCGGATTGATTCCCAACTGCCATATTCCTGTGCCTGAAATCACACTGAGAGGCTGGACAAAACTCTCCCACAATTGCATATATCATGCAAATTATTCTGCCCCAGTGCCTGAACAATACAATCATAAGTGCAATCTCTAAATTTTTGCCTTATAAAATACATGAGAAGCTCATTCAAATATATATAGTTGGAATTTGATAGAAACTCTGGATTGAAATCTTCACCACTGTACAAATTCCCATTATCAGTTGTAACAAATTCAATATTAGATATCCTGTTAATAATTTTATTTGAATATTTATAATGTCTCCAATTTGAACTCTGAGATGCAATCATGCACATCCTATACTCTAAACAATGCTCATAGCAATTGTTGAACCAATAATTGTCAAACATTTTCAACCTTAAATCATAATGGCACCTGTCTGTATAAAAATTAACAAACAATCCAACAATTCTTTTGTACTTGTTGTATACAAGCCTTTCAAACCTGGTGATAAAATTGAGAAATAGGCCACAAGTGGACCGGAAGTAGGCAAACCGGAAGTGGACCGGAAGTAGGCAAACCAGAAGTGGACCGGAAGTGGACCGGAAGTGGACCGGAAGTAAATATGTGTGGGTGGATGTGGGTGGGTGTGGGTGTGTGTGTGTATGTGTTAATACGTTTGGCGTAGTTTTAGGTGTGGGCAAAAAAAATATCAAAAGGGGCATATTTTTGACAGGTTTATGGACAACAATCTCACAGAAGTGCCTTTTCTAAGTGTAGGCAAATCAATCTGAGGGGGGTCATACTTTCTCATGGAATCCATGAGGGCTTTTTTACAAAAATCTTGGATTAGGCAGGGTTCCACACTTGAGCAAAAAGCTCATATGGCCATGTTGAGCTTGTTTTAAGTATAGAAAAACCTGCTTGAGGGGGGTTCATACTTTCTTGAGTTTATAATATCATATTTTATACTACTCGTTCGACACCAAAGAAAGTAATTGCCCTTCTTTACACCCACTTTTCCTAAAAGAGCATCTAATGCATAGCGATTCTTGTACTACCATCATCCAAAAAATGGTGTAACTTTTAAGACTGCGTGTTATAGCACAGATTATTATTATTATTGAGCAAATTAGAATGAAAGCCAAGTTAGGGACTAAGGTTAAAAATGATAATTGAGAATACCGAGTGTTGAACACCCGCGTGTTTAATAGGATTTTTCTTGCTGAGCGAGAATATAATTCGGTTTTAAGAAAAGGTATAAATGCCATGTTTCTTAGTTGTTTTCTTTAAGTACGCCAAAGCGAATTAACTTTTTACAATTGTAAAACTGCATTTGTTTAATTGAACACACAATGTGTTGTTTAATGCAGAAAATTTATCCTATTCATGTTGTTGAAGATTGTTGATTGACACTGTCGTTTGTAAAAAAAAAAAAAGAAGTAATCTAATTGTTTCTCAAGGTGCGTGTTACTATTATAACCTTGTTGTTGGAAGATAAATGCATTCATGAATAAATTTCTTATTGATATTAAAAAGAGAGAGAGAAAAAAGAACTAATCTAATTGTTTCTGAAAGGTGCGTGTTACAATTCTAATCTTGTTGTTGCAAGATAAACGCATTCATGAATAAATTTGTTATTGATATTAAAAAGAGAGTCACGAGTGCAGTAATTTAACCTTGCTTAACCAATACTATGTCTGGCCTATTTTATATTAATAAGTGTGCATATGTTTATGTATGTGTAGATACTTGGTTGATAAACAATGCTGAATGAAATTTAGTGGTAAGGAACAACAATATATTAACGCATGCGCAATTTTGAAATTCTTGTCGCGTCACTTATTTTTTGCAGGTGTGCGTAAAACCTATATGTGAACTCAAGCATAAGGTAGCTCTCCTTGTGCAAAATTGAAATTTAGATATTCTACTGTATTTGTAAATACGAGTCTTGGGCCCGCTCAAAGTTAATACTGACGTGCTGTGAACAACATGGCAAATACGTCACGGAGCTTCCCTTTTATTTTCACTAATTTTGGTACGGTCTTGCTAGTAATACCTTTTCGATCACGGCCTCGAACTATTTTGTAATTTGGTAGCAATATTATTATTTTTGTCCTAGCAAGTTAACCGTTACAAAATTCATGGTACCAGAGCTTGGTTGCTCGATTAAATTGTCGAACTTATAATTGTTGAATCAGACAAGTTCCCTGAAAAAATTTTCGGGGCTGTTCTTAAATTGTGGATTTTTTTTTCAATTTGAAGTATACTTTAACTTTTGGTAACCTGTTGTTTGCGTATGCTTGCTGCATAAGAGACTGACATTGAACAATTTTTCCCCCAATTTTTGTTTTAAATTTTTTGGAATACTTTGGTTTGTATTTGAATTTTGTAACTACACCATACCTTCTGGATCCTTTGTGTGTTCGAGCTTTTGCTTGTTTCACATTTCCCCTTTTAGTTTTCTCCTTAAGTTTAAAATGTCATGATTACCTCCTCCTCGTTCTCCCTTTCCCAATTATGCCTCTCCTTTACAACCTGTTCTTATCCACCCACACCCTTTGTTCATACGCCCTTGTTTAATTCTGCCTCCTGATCAGAATTTTGTTACCAATCATATAAGATATACCATGGCATCACATTTACTGGGAACCTTGCCTTCTACAGATGGTTCAGATCCTGAATTGTTATTCCAATTTTTAATTCTCTTACACCGGGCCATGAATTTACATCTCTTAGACTTGGAGTCGTTACTTTTAATGGCTTTCCCTTGCACAACTGGTGCGTTTTAAGAAATTTGGTAAAAAGCCATGACTGAAAAATTTCCTTGGCCAATTTTTCTTTGTATAATATGGCATAGGTTGGTTTCTCCCGAATCAATTAGAGTACTCATTCAAAAACATTTATTCCGTTGTCAACATCCTCGTGAATTTATATCTACATATTTGAACAGTGTATTCGAGGCATTTAATATTTTACCAATCGATTGGAAAGAGGAAAATCTCATGTATTCGATAATGATAGGTTTACAATCTTCAACTCGGCTTCACTTAGTAGGATATGAACGTCCTCTTACAATCAAGGCCTTTATGCACATGGCTCGTGAAATATGGTTCGTGGAATTGAACTCCATGACGGCACCAGATATTGGACCTCCAGTGTCACATGTTTCTGATGACAGTCTTCAGTATAACTCTTCGGTATCACCACATCCCTTTATTGTGCATGATCAAGGAAGTTCAGGAATGGTTTCATGCTCAAATGTATGCCAAAGGATTGAAGATTCTTCTTCATCACTTCCATCTTCTAATTCACAGATTCTTGATACCACTCCTTCCACACCATCACATCAGGTTGATCTTATTCATGTGGAACATCCCTTTTATATCAATAAAAAATCGGTACCTGTCTTGCAACTTTTGTTGAACTCTACATCTTCACGTGTACTCTTAGATTCCGGGAGTTCGGTTTCCTTCATAGGCCGGGGTTTTCTTTCAACTATTCGGAATCACCCGTTAATTTCAACAGATGTCACTCAGACCCTTCAGACCGTAGATAGCAAACCTTTAAGTTTGCACTCCAGGGTACTTCTATCTATCAAATTAAATTCACTTACTTGGAAATGGCCATTTTGGATAGTTGATTCCCTTCCTTTTCCCGTTATATTGGGATCAGATTTTCTTACATATTCCAAAGCTACTATCTGCTTTGAAACTTTGATGTTGTCATTCCCTTATGGAAACCATCCTATTCCTTTCCTTCCCAAATCAGTTAAACTTGATTCTCCGCCTTCAGATTCCTCTTCAGTCCCTCCTCTTATTATATTACCAAATAATATTCAAAATCTTTTATACCAATATGAGGATGTGGTTACTACTCGTGTGGGTTCCTGTACCCTTGAACCGGTTTCTATACCAGTTATTACGGATGTTCCGTTTAGATCCAAACCATTTCAGTTAAACCCGACCAAAACTGCAATCCTTCGAGAACAAATACAAGATCTTATGGACCAAAATATAATAGAGGCCTGTTCCTCACCGTATTCAAGCCCTTGTTTTTTGGTAGACAAAAAGGATGGTGGTCACCGATTAGTATGCTCGTATAAGCAGCTGAATCGTTTGATCGCCTATGACAACTTTCCACAACCGCGTATAGACCTTATATTTCAGCATCTACAATCAGCACGTGTTTTCTCGTGTCTTGATTTATGCAAAAGTTTTCATCAGATACGCTTAGATGAACCTAGTAAGGATTTAACTGCATTTGTGACTTCATTTGGGCAATACCGTTATACTAGGGTTCCGTTTGGCATAAACCTAGGTACCCAACTACTCACCAGAGCTTTGGATAAGATTTTGGGTAAGTTCAAATATAAATTTCTCATTAATTATGCCGATGATTTGCTGGTCTTCAGTCCTGATGAACAAACACACATACAGCATCTACATCCAGTACTTCAGGCTCTGCGGGAAGCCGGATTGATGGTTAATCTGACAAAATCTCAATGGTTACAACGTGAAATTAAATATCTAGGGTACATTTTACGCGAGGGACAACTTATTCTGGATCCGGGCCGTATATCGCCCATTCAGGATATTCCCCCACCAAAGAATGTGAAAGCTATCCAGAGGGTGTTAAGTGTACTTTGTTACTACACCAAGTTTATTCCTTCATACGCGTCATTAACTTCTTTCCTGTCTGACAAAAAGGAAAAAGGTATTTCCTTTACTTGGTCGGCAGACGACCAAAAGCAATTTGATCATTTAAAGCAGAATTTTCTTAGGCACACTGTGCTGGCACTTCCTGATTTTTCTAAAGATTTGTCCTTCAATGTGATGCTTCTGGACTCGCTCTGGGAGCTACCCTTAACCAACGGGAAATGGATGGATCCTTACGCCAATTGCTTTTGCTTCAACTAAGCGTACTGAATTGGAACGCCGTCAATCCATTTACGAGGCGGAATGTTGCGCAATTTACAGCAGATTTTTCTTGAGCACACTGTGCTGGCACTTCCTGATTTTTCTAAAGATTTGTCCTTCAATGTGATACGAGGCGGAATGTTGCGGAATATTTTTTGGTTTCAAAAAATTTCAAACCTATCTTACTGAGAAGCAATTTACATTACAAACTGACAATCAGGCTCTTTCTTGGCTTCTGCGCCATCCCGAACAATATGGTAAATTTGGTCGGTGGTTACTCTACATCTCTCGGTTTTCTTATTCTGTTGGACGCATAGCCTCTCGATATCCCACATGTATTCTCCTGATGAATTTCAAACGTCTCCACCTCCTATTACCTCTATCTCTTGTGCTGCACCTAAATTCCAGATAATTCCCTTTAGTAAATCCGACATTTTGGATCTTCAACAGAAGGATTCCACCTTGCTACCTATAATTCAACAACTCCGCGCTGGTCAAACCTACAAGAATTATTCTTTTTTTCAAGATTTATTGGTGTGGCAACCTCCACGCGCAACATCTTCTTTGGTAGTGGTACCCCAAACTCTTCAGCACCTTATTTGTCGATACTAGCATGATACTCCTTTGGGTGGTTCACATCCGGGTGTGAATAAATGTCAGAAAAAGATTTTATCTGTATTTTGGTGGCCTCCTTGCAGTAAAGACATTAAGTCATATATAAGGTCTTGTGACATTTGTCAAAAGGCAAAGTTAGCCATACGAAAACCTCCTGGTTTTCTATCTTCGGAGGTTATCAAACATTCCTGGCGCCGTTTATGTATCGACCTCGTTGCGCGATCATCAAAAGGAAATTCTTTTATCTTAGTTGTTGTGGATGCCTTTTCAAAATGGGTTTCATTGTATCCTTTGCGTTCCGCTACTTCCAATCAAGTAATGGATAAGCTTCGTTCTCTATTCCTTACGTTCGGTGCTCCTTGCGAACTTTTTTC
This sequence comes from Lepisma saccharinum, assembly GCF_977018435.1. Classification (NCBI taxonomy): domain Eukaryota; kingdom Metazoa; phylum Arthropoda; class Insecta; order Zygentoma; family Lepismatidae; genus Lepisma; species Lepisma saccharinum. The sequence goes on along the minus strand of NC_139241.1, from coordinate 22,512,837 downwards.
CGACAATGCTACTTATTTCCGTTCACGATTACTCAATAATTTTCTTTGTGAATCTCAGGTCAAACACATCTATACTAGCGCATACTATCCTAATCCTTCCCTGGCTGAGCGTTTTATCCGCAATCTCAAAGCTTCATCGATAGCATACCATTCTGAGGATAATACCAAGTGGGATACCCATCTTTCTGCAATCTCATTTGCATTCAACACTGCCATACACGGCAGTATACAAACAACGCCCTCACAAATATTGTTTGCTCGCGATATAGATGGACCCATGAACTTCCATTAGGTGCTTCTCCATCATCAGAACGTGCTGAAGATTGGGCCCAGGGTTATCGTCATCTTCAAAAAGAATGGAACTTTTGCAAGGGTAAATACGATCCAAAGAGGCAAGATTCCAAGTTTAAGGTGGGCGATTTAGTGCTTTACAAGATTTTCCCCAGAGTAATGAGCTCCAGAAGATTCCTGCAAAACTTCAGGAACGTTGGTCAGGACCGGTGCAGATCTTCAAACTTTTAGGTCCTGTCACAGCACTCTTAGTGGATCATGATACTCAGGCATTTTTACGTAAGGTCCATGTATCCCATATTAAACCTTATTATGTGCGTGACATACCGTCTCAGGATTCGGAACCTCCCATTTCGTTAGCTACTCTTTTTGTTGACCAAACTCAAATTAATCTATCTAGACCTTCACAAACTATGAATTGTTCATATTGCCATAAAAATTGACATTTATTTCGGTATTGCCGCAAAAGACTTTCAAGGTGACGTGCGCAAAATTAACACAAACATTTCTGGGAAATTTTGGATATGTACTTGTATGCGATGCATTTTATTTTGTAGGGGTTGTCACCATAATATGCTTTTGTCTGTTCTCTATTTCAAGGTATATTATATTCATTGATTTTTTTGGCAACTATAATGCTCTCTTATGTATAGTAGAGGTCAGATAGTGGTGTATATGTTAAGGTGAGATGTTTATTTTTGCTTATTTCATTTGCATTTTCAAATTATTTTGTATGCATCATATATATATATATATATATATATATATATATATATATATATATATATATATATATATAAGTAGATAGTATTTGTACCTTTGACTGCAATTCTGATTTCTTGACCAAACGACCGCCAAAAGTTGAAAAACTCACTTTCTCTCCCTGTTCCGCGCCTCATTTATTGCGCTGACGATGTTTCACGGGCGCAGAAAAGCAGTGATGAGTGAAAGATGAGCTCTCATCTTCTCATCCTCTCATCTTCTCATCCTCTCATCCTCTCATCCTCTCATCCTCTCATCCTCTAATCCTCCAAAATGTTTGTAGATCGTGACCTTTGTAAACCTCTCTCTCGAGAACGATGTGCCACACACACACACACACACACACACACACACACACACACATACACTCACTTTCTCTCCCTGTTCCGCGCCTCATTTATTGCGCTGGCGATGTTTCAGGGCGCAGAAAAGCAGTGATGAGTGAAAGATGAAATCTCATCCTCTCATCCTCTCATCCTCTCATTCTTCAAGGACCAAATGTTTGTAGATCGTGACCTTTGTAAACCTCTCTCTCAGGAACGATGTGCCACACACACATGCACACACACACACACACATACACACACAGACACACATACACACATACACTCACACATACATACATACACATACACACACAGACACACATACACACATACACTCACTTTCTCTCCACGTTCGGCGCCTCATTTATTGCGCTGACGATGTTTCGCGGCGCAGAAAAGCAGTGATGAGTGAAAGATGAACTCTCATCTTCTCATCCTCTCATCTTCTCATCCTCTCATCCTCTCATCCTCTCATCCTCTTATTTTCTCATCCTCTCATCCTCTCATCCTCTTATTCTCTTATTTTCTCATCCTCTCATCTTCTTATTCTCTCTACCTTCAGAATATTGTCGTCAACATCAGAGATGAAGTTGGAGTGCTGGAATCAAGGGGACCAAATGTTTATATATTGTGACCTTTGTAAACCTCTCTTTTGGGGAAAGGATGTGGCATATACACACGCGCGCGCGTGCGCGTATGCCTTTTATTATTTCCGTATTGTAACACAAACAAACAAACAAAATAATAATTGTTGTTTTTTAGGATACCTGGCCCCTATAACCTCGCCAGGGTGCGTGGTGCCCAACCAAAAAAAAGTAAAAAAGGTTCTCTAACGGCTGCGGTTATAGATTACCGCACCTCTATAGAGTTTCACGTGTTTGTTTTTTTTTCTCTCAAACTTCCATGAAACTCTACAGAGGACCTCCGTAATGCATGCAACGTGTACTAACGACTCTAGTGTTATTTTGATGTTGTAATATTTTTGGATATAGAGTTTTATTGTGAGATATAGATAAAAATAATTATGTTTATTATTAATATTTTCTTGATGAAGATGGAGAATGTATGTGTGTGTGTTACAAATAAAGTTGCATGCTTTTTTTTCTAGTGTGTGTGTATGTGTTTTTGATGTTTCGACAGCATCTGAAACGATAAAAAAAGAAATTTTATTGTTAATTTTCTTGTGTAAAAACAACAACAAATTTTTTTGTGCAAATTTTCTGATTTGTCTCTTGTGCTATAGTGATGAAAAAAGATATTGTAACTGATAACTAATGAAATTGACATTGTAACTGATCTGAACTAGTGAAATTCGTATTGTGCCATTATAACTGATTGTGCTAGTACAAAAAATTTCTTATTTGTGCAAGAAAAGATGTTAAAAACTTGTTAAAACTGTTCTGTGACCCTCTCGTTCTTCACGTCGTAGGCGAAGGACTTCTCTGCAATCAGGATGACGCTACACAGGGTGTCCTCGGGCAAGGCATCGTGGAACTCGCAGACGATCTTGATGTTGGTTCGATCGTTGACCACCACCTGCTTTCTTTTTGTGGTATTGATGACGGTCATGGGTCTCCGGGCTTTGAATTCGCTGGGCGTGTAGTACATGTCCACACTTCCCTCGGTCACGCGTTTGTAAGCCGAAAACGCTTCGTAAAGTTTGAGACAATCGTTTTTGGTCATGTCGAGGTTGTAATTCTCGCGCGGGAACACTTCGTTCCTGCCGTTCTTGAGATAAATGTTCTTGATCTTGCAGTCGTCGAATTTGCTGGAATCTTTTTCCTGATTCTTGTCCCTCCCGGTCTGAAAGAGCACCACGACGAAATCTGGCATGTCGAACTGTATGTTGTTGAACTGCGTCGTCACGTCGAATTCCATGTGACTTCCGGATGCCATCTTTTGCACGCACTGGTAACCGTGAAAGTGAATCGGTACCTGCGGACTTTTCAAGATCTCCGCTTTGTACTTGAGGGCATAGTTCGTTTCGTATTCCACGATCGGCATTCTCAATTCCATGCTCCGGATGATGCATTTCGCTGCTTCGGGTAAAGTGTTGGCTATCGGCGTGCCGTCGGCGTTCAAGTTGGTGTATCGCATCAGTGCGTTGTTGTCGTTGGCCGCTCTTCGAAACGTGACTCTCAGTCCTCCCTTCCACATGATCTCCTTGTAATCGGAGAAGAATCCTGGAAGCAGACGCATGGGAAAGAGCACTGTGTGACTTCTCGTCGATATTTTGGTCCCCGCTTCGAATCCCCCGGCCTGGTAGTACGCTGCGTCCGTTTTGGATAATTTCAAAGTTCCCACTGCCGTCGACGTGATGCCTGGATAATCTATTCTGTCGATGACGGTGTTGTGTTTCCTCACCTCCACCTGCGAGAACAGGTGAGGCACGAAGTTGTCCACGAGTATCAAGTTTGCTGCTGCGGGAAACGCGTCTCCGCTTTCTTTCTTCACCACGTCGAATTGAAGGTAGAGGTCCGCTCTGTGAGGATGAATGAACCCGTCGCCTACGTCCACGTCGTATTCGATCTCCCTGTTCGCTTCGTTCAGATTGGCAAACGTGCGACGGTTGGGAGGGAAAGATTGCAATTCGTAACTTTCGATTTGCTCCATTTTACACTATGTATGGTTATTTATTATACGTTGATCTCCACGATGGCAGTAGTTGTTGCACCTGCGAAATCTACCACGTCTCCTTTCTCGTTCGTCACCACCAACTCTATGTCGTCTATGCGGTTGCGACATACTGGAAAATAGATCGGCGAAGAGGGCGTGTAGATGATCGGTTCCATGAATTCGGAACTTGGTTTGAAAGTGGCTATGATTCCCGTCTGCTTGTGACTTCCTAATCCGTCCGAGGATTTCGTGATCATTCCTTCCGCCACGTTGCAGTGAACGTTCAAAGTTTCTATGGCTAGAAATTTAGGAATGTTTGTTGCCGTGTGCTTGATGCCAGCTTCGAGTTTTGTGTTGTTCTCGAAACCTAAAAGTTCTCCTCTGGTGCCCAGGTCCACGGTCTCCGTCGCCGACAGGATTTCCACTCTGTGCGTGACCGAATTTTGAGAAAGGTACGTGCCTTTGGGTAATTGAGCTTGCAAAGTAGAAAGGTTGTATTGTCCTGGCGTGACGACGATATGTTCGCTTCCTACGCTAATTTTGTTGTTGTGATGCGTGACGTTAGGTATGAGGTACATGCTGTAGAATGCACGCAGAGCCACGGATTTAGGATAGACGATGTCGTCGTGCAGCGTGAGTTTCAAGATCGAAGATTCGCTCGTGAGATGGAACACGCCCATCCTAGTGATGCTGTTTGAGGTTCCACAATGCTTTCTGGAAATCCTCGATCGTAGGGTTATTTATTTTAGAGAGAAACGCGAGCACGGAGAGGCAGAGATGACCGCAGTTCACGTCTCCGAAATTTTGAATGCGTTCGTCGTTGTAGTATATAGAGGTTTTGTTCGTTTTCAGATAATGAATTAAATTTGTAGGTGGAACACCTCCGAAAGAATCGAAAACGAATGCTTTATCATTGTCGTTTTTGTGGTAACATATCCAATGCGTGCCTGGATTTTCTTGACCATCCAAGTTGACTACTCCGCATTCTCTTCTTTTAACGCTTGAAGGTAACGAGTCGGACATGAAAACTCCTCTGAAGTGTTTGATTTGTAACGGTTCGATCAGAGATTCAATGTCTCGGTTGGTGAGTGCTTCTGTTTCTTTTTTTTAAACTTCTTCATCACCCCCTTTCCTCCTTTCTTCTCCATGGCCAGGTTGTGACGTTTCTGTTCTTCCAACTCGGCCTTGTTCTTCTTCGAGTCGATGACGGTTTTCGCGATGGCGGCACTTCCACCGGCCAAACTTCCCACGGCCCCCAATGCTGCCAGGATGGCGGGGATGCTGAATATGAAACCTCCGATCTTTTGCTGTTTCCGCGAACGCTGCAATCTTTTCAATTGAGGTGTGCTGAGCAGTAATTTCATTCCGTGTCCTTTCGACAAGCAAGAACGTTTCTTCTCGCGTTGTTTCTTGGTGAGTAACCCATCGAGGGCACCTAGATTTTTTAGATTGGAGTATGGTATCTGGTACACGACACCCTTGGGCTTCATGTTGATGCTCTATGTGTTATTTTCACGGTATGTTATTTATATATATATTCTGAGATTTTTTCTTGTGTAGTTTTTTTACGGTATGTTATTTATATATTTTCGAGGCCTCGCAGTCGTTACACAAATTCTATTACGTGCTTTGTTTTCTTGCCAAGAAGTTCCTTTGTCCCCTTGTACACGATTCGAGTTTTGTTCTCGATTAAAATAGATAGCTTCTCGTCGGATAAGATGTTAGCGTATCGATCTGGTAAAAATAGACTGTATTGTGCGTTGAGCAACAGGCGTACCTTGGGACCATACTGGGTAGAAACGATTGAACCGGAAGTTATCGTGTAAGGTTTGTCGACTTCCAATTCCTGAATTTTTACATACTCGACTGACAAATTTAGCATTTGTTTTAATGCTTAGAGATCACTCATTTTTTCAGTCGTCATATCAAAAAAAATTTCAGAGTGTTAGAGAGAAATTTAATTGTTTTTTTTTTCACGATGTGTGTTATTTATATATACCGAAGATTATTTTTTTTCACGATGTGTGTTATTTATATATCAATTTTTTTTTTTTGACACGTATATATATTATTATTTTTTAACAGAGGAAGAAAGTCCGTGCTTCGGAAAACGCGATGATGTGCGTAATGATATCTTCCGTCTCCTGCTCAGACTTGCGCCAATCTACTGTGTACCGTCTTCTTCCCTGCCTTGCCTCGTGCAATTCATCTAACCTTTCGTTTAATTTTTCCCCTGCAGCCGAAAGCAGAATGTTGAGATCACCACACCTCAGGCCGCTGATCTCCCGAAGATGGTCCTTGAGAACCATTTCACGAGGGATGCGAAATTCCGGCGTTGTTCTTGCTATGATTACAAGTTTCCCTACATCTCTGTTTACTACTTTTTTGAATATTTTAGATAGTAGCTCGGGTGGCAAATCAGTTATACGAGACATGTTGTTATTATTATTATTTTTTACTCTATGTTATTTATATACCCCACCCCAATTTTTGTTTCGTGTTCATGGCGATGGTGGTACCCAGTGCGGCGACCCGTTCACCCAGCGATGCGTCTCTGCTCACGAACCTTTCGAAAGCTGCGTGCTCTAACTTTCTGTCTGCTTCGTGACGTGCGTCCAGATCCGTCTGCGTGGTGTTGTAGGCGATGTCGTGATCTTTGCATGCCGCGTCCAACGGATTCACACCCTTGTCTCCTCTCTCCAATCTTTTCTCGAGTTTGGTACCCGGTCCGCAGTACTGGTAGCCGGGTAGATGCATCTCGAAAGGTAACTTGTTGATGATGTCGTTCACGAGTCCCTTTCCTTCGGCCACGTTCCAAAATTTCGGAGGCAGCGTGTTGATGATTTTGATCAGGTAACCTATGCCCTTGTCGTCGTTCACGATGAAGTTGGAAAGTTTCGTGCTGATCATGTCCACGATGCCAACCTTCTCGTTGTAGAAATTACGATTGCCTGCATTCTCTTCGCCGGCTATCACCAACAATCGGTCCACGAGTTTCCTAACGTCGTCCACCCAAACGAATTCTTTGGGTAACGTGTTGTAGCGTTTGACGCCGCTGCCTGTTTTGACCTGGTTCCAAATCGGTTTGATGAGATTCCTGTACTTCTCGCCGCTGCTCGATTTCACCCTATTCTGCGAGGCGTCGTTGTTCTGGTACAAGGCATCCGTCATGATCAAAATTTCCTTGTAACTCTGGTAATCTTCGTCGGTGTAATCTTTCGGCTGCTTTTTGGCAACGAGTTCCCACAGTCCCACCGTACCCGGATACCTGGTCCAACTATCCTTCTCGCCTAAATTAACTTTAATGTCTTTGTCTTCGAAGGTCACCTTCGATTTCCCAATCTTCCACACCACACCGCCGCCTTCGCTGGTTTCCATGCTGGGATACAATCCGAACACTTCATTCTTGTCGAATTTCCCCGTGCTCAGGTAGTCTCGTGCCAAAGGTCCCAACTCGATTTTATCCGAAGACGACGACGTGCTACCAATGGCTCGACGTCGTGCCGGTACATCCTTCAGTTCGAACGGTGTCGAAGGAATGCTCGAAATGGGCGTGGGTACAGCGTAACTTTTAGCTGCGAGCGGTACGAGTTCGTTGATCAAATTTTTATTTTGTTCCGTGACACTTTTAATTTCTTTACCTAGACCGCTGATGGCATCGATCACAGGTTGATCCTGACGTTTCTTCTCTTCGTAGAATCCGCGATTCTCGGATTTCCAACCTTTGAAGCGTTTCGCGAGGTAATCGCGAAGCTTGAGATTTTCGTCTTCGATTTTTCGTTTCGTCATGACGTTTATTTATATACGTCCTTTCTCACAACGTTGCAACGTTTAGAAAGTCGTTGATTTTGTTTCTGTATTTTCCGTCGTTGGGTTTCCTCGTCATGTCGATCGTCGCGAATCCGAAATCGTCACCGTTCCAGCAAGTAGAGCAGCAGCGTTCCGAAAATTGATTGTAGTTCATGTCTCCGCCTACGTAGTTATCGTACGCGTGCTTGAGGTTGGTGTGATCTTGACGAAACAAACATATGAAATTAGCGTTGTCGCGTACTAACTGTTTTGGAATTTTGGAAAACGTTTGAGCTAGGTAAAAGCAATCCATTCCTTTGTGACGACCTTGCGTGAAAAAGTTGCGAATTTCATTTTGATTTTCCAGGATGACATCGTCGAACACAACGACCGAATTTTCACGACAATCGTCGAGTGGTTTTATTTCCAAAGCAAACGTTGCAATGTCCAGACCATCGTACAGTTTCATCAGTTGCTGGTATTTGGATTGCTCCAAACTTTTTGAGAACACGTACAGGTGCCTGTTCTTCCAATCTAACCAATTCGGTGCGAGGAGAAAATTGTCCACGAGCAGTGTCGTTTTCCCACACCCCGAAGGACCCACGATCAGACAGCGGATGTTGTCGGGGAGCAATTCGCCGTTTTTTTTCTTCGTTCCACTTTCCGAATCAGGTAAACGTTTCACAACATTCCACGTACTCATAGAATCACTTCGTTTGAATCGATCCAACTTGTTTCCGGAAGTCCCAGCCATTTCACCAAAAGTTTGTTGCCTCTCTTGCGCAAAACTTTTACGATAAGGTACGTGTCGGGGTATTTAGTTTTAGAGAGTTCCTCCTCGTAGAAGCGCCCCAATAAAATTTCACCGCCACTGTTCTTTATTATATACGTGTGACGGTTCCCGGGTAGAACTCGAACCACGGTAAAAAGTTCAGTGCTCCAGTTTCGTGTGAAACCCCTGTCGAACGTTCGCTTCAATTTACTAACCCTCACCTGTTCTCCAATTTTGTATTTAGCTTTTTTTGTCGTGGGCGTGTACTTTGGACAGTAAACGCTAGAAATTAAACGTTGCTCGTCAGACTTGGTAACGTCAGCTGGCTTCATGCCTATCGTGTGATTATAGTCGTTAACGAGTTCCGGAAGAATAGTGACCCACTTGTAGCTTCCCTGAAGCGTGAAGCGTGACCACATGCGCGATTTCAGAGTGCGATTGAATCTTTCCACGATGCTGGCCTTGACGTCACTGAAGGTCGAGTAATGTTGAACGTTGTGTTTCCGAATAAACTTTTGGAATACGGCATTGTAAAATTCCTTCCCTTTGTCCGTGTGCAGAAACCGAGGTCGTCTGCCGCCGCTTTCGCGAAAAATTGTCTTGAATGCTTCCGTGACGCACGTTCCTGTTTTCGCCTTCAAAGGTAGAGCCCATGCGAATTTCGAAAATGTGTCTATGACGGTGAGGAGGTACTTGTTGCCCTTGTTCAATTTATGTACGTTCTTTAACTTGCCGCTACTCATTTCGACGAGGTCGCTTTCCCAGAGGTCGTCGATTCCCTTGGTTACCACAGCCAAACGTTCGTAGTTGCGGCGTGCAGGTTTATGCAATTCTTGGACGATGGTTTGCCTTGACATTTTTTTTTAGAGATTACGTTTGAAGAGAAGCACCAGCGTGATGGGATTCAAAGAGGGTGGCACCTCGCTCGTGTTTTGAACGATCAGCTTATCGCCGGCACTCACGTCGAAAACGGTAAGATCTTCGTCTTCGTGTATTTCATATATGTTGCGCGTTTCGTTCCAACGCGCCAGAGGAATGTTTCCTGCTTTCTGGACACCACGATTCGATATCAAAGTCATGGTGGGAACGCTAGCTTTTCTGCCGTGAGACCAGTACGAAAATTCGTTTACCTGAATCGTGCCATCGAGGAGAAACTTGTAGTACGGATGATAAGGATGCAGCATGTACAGTTTGTTACCTTCGACGAAGGTGGAGATTCTCTGTTGATTGGGAACGCTGTTGATTTCGATGGCTTGCAGAGAATGCAGTTTAGCGAATTTAGTATCGACGCTAACGAGGTTGCTGTGAAGCTGACCCAGTGTGTTTTGTACGGGCACCAAATGCTCGACTATGGTATCCGTTACGGTAGAAAATGACGGTTTGATTTTCACTTCCACGTTCAACTGCTTGTAGCTTTCGTTGAGTTCTTGCAACTTGGCACCGAAAGAGGCCAGCGTCGATTCCTGCGTTGATTCCAGCACTCCAACTTGATCTCTGATGTTGACGACAATGTTCTGAAGGTTCTCGATTTGATTCAATTTCGAGCTCTTCTCGGTAAGATCGTTCACGATGATTCGCATCTCTGTAAACTGCGTGTGAAGGTCGGCAACGCTCTGCGAAGTGGGCAGCGTCGACACCAGCGAAGCAAGTTCGTCTCGAATCTGTTCCACGTTCGCTGTTTCCGTTTCCAGTCGTTTCAGCATACGTGATATGTTCCTTTTCAAAGCGTGTAATTCTTTGGAGGTGGGGAGATTGGCCACCCTACTCTCGAGATCGCTCAACGAACTTTTGATGTCACTCGAATCGGATAGTGCCGTCACCGCCGTTTTCAATTTTTCCAAATCTTCGCTTGAAGGCACGCTCATTCGTAACGATTCCAAGTCACCCTGTATGTTGTCCAGTACGTGATGAAAATGAGTAAGATTGGATTCGACGTTCAAATTTTCCAAATATTGGATCTTCTGCTGAACCGTGCTTAACGTGTCCTGAATACTCGTCAACACACTTGCTTCAGCGTGAATATTTTTAATTTCTTCGTTGATCAACTCCAGAGACGCCTGAAGCGTAGCGATGGTGGTTTGAATGTGTTCGAAATCTTGATAAGCCTGCAGCTGAATTTTTATGTTCGCGACGCTTTTACCGATGACCTGCAGTTCGTCCGACGATGGTAGGTTCGTCATTGTATCTTCCAAAGTCTGCAACTTGGATTTAATTTCTTCCAACGTGCTGGTGAATTCTTCTTGTAATTTGGAAACAACGACATGTAAGCGTTCTGCATCTATATCGTTCACGACGGTTTGAAGTTCAGAGAAATTCTTTTCTATTGCGGAAGTTCGTTCTTCGATTTCGAGTTTCAATTTTTCCAAATCTTCATTTTTCGATTGAAATTGCTGTAATTTGGCCAAATCATTTTGAAGCGAATCCACGCTCAACTGTATATTTTGAACGTTGTCGTAAGAAGGTACGTCGACATAATTTTTTATCAGCGTCTTCAGTTCGGAATCGATTTTCAGAATGGGGTCGAGACATTGCGTTTGGAGCGTAGCGATTTCCGACTCTAAACTTTTGTTTAAGGTCTCCTGCAAAGCGATCAAATCGGTCCTCAACTTCTTAACTCGAATATCCAACATGAGAATCTCTTCTGCGTGGTCTACACGCTTGGTGTTGCCGAAAATGTCGTTAGGCATTTTTGGTTAACGGTTATTTATAATAGGATAAACAATTCGTAATTCTACAAAAAGAGGAATGAGTTTGTCGTAATCTCCGAGAAGTTCCATGTAAAAATAATCTCCTGCAGAAACATCGTACGTAATGTTAGAAAGCATCTTGTCGTGCTTGATTCGAAAAATATTCTTGCCGGTAGAAATTTTGATTTCGCCTGTGTTCTCCGGATTCACGGTGATTTGAAGTTTCCCGTCGATCGGAATTTCGTAGAAATGTAAATTGTTATTAAAAACATAAAACATCTTGCCCACATCGTCATTCAGTTTCGTCCAAATGCTGTTGAGATGAACAATCAGTAAACCATTGAGTTTAGATAACACGGAAGGTAAGAGGTTATTGAAATTTGGCGGTGCAGTCTCCATGTTGATCTGTTTGCGGAAGCCAAAAAGATTCATTGTCCTTGTTAGTTATTTAACACGTTGTGCCTTTGCCATTCTTCAAAAAACAGACGGAGGAAAAGAGGAGCCCTCGGGCGATGAAAAATAAGAGTTGAATTTAATGAGCCTCGGTTTGGAGCGGGCTTAACAACATAATAACAGCTTGCAACTTTTCATCGCCCGAGGGCCCCTCTTTTCCTCCGTCTGTTTTTTTGAAGAATGGCAAAAGACACAGCGGACTTCATGGCTATGGGGTTACAGTTAACACACGTCACATTTATCGCTTCCATTGCAGTGGCCCCACTCTCTCGTGTGGATTTTACAATCGAGAACACGTAACTTGTTGTCTGTTGCATCCAATGCTATTTTGGTTACGCGCGTCGTGTACAAATCATGCAATTTACTTGTAATGCGATGATCGGCGCTGAGTTGCCTTTTACTATGAAAAAGGCATTCCTTGTAGTCTTGCATGCTAAATTTGCTGGTACTTATTTTTCCCACACCCTTCGCTTTCTTGATCTCTTTTTCTTCTGCAATCTTTACACAGTACATTTTGGCACGAAGCCCCGCAAATTCGCTGATGTACTTCCCGCCAACTTCATCTTTGAACTTTCCTATGGTCATTTTGTTTTCTGCCGAATGTAAGTGATGGCCTGATGGTAAGTTGCTAAAATCAAACAGATGCTTCATCTTAGTCAGATCACGTTCGAGGTTTGGTGTGTTTTGGATTAGAAAAATGAAGCTATCCGTGTCAATGTAACATATTTGGATGTTATCTCCATAAAAAGGTTGAAACTGATCGTAGTACGATTGGTACATGTGCAATTTTGATAGTTCAAGGACAGTGGCACCTATGGCAATCGGCTTGTTGAGCATCACTTGCTTCTTGATCCTCTCGACGAATACTAGATTCTCGTCGAAAATGGTGAAGTTTTTGAAGTAGGGGGACGCGACGATCTTCTCAAATTTCTTTTCCTCCGTGACCAACGTTGCGTCGATGTAATTACGCACGTTCTCCATCGTCTTGCCGTAGATGGCGTTATTGAACAGTTTGTACAGATCCTTGTCTGCAGGCGATGTCGATTGCGCTCTGCGGCGCGTGTTCTCGGTTATGTAGGGTTCCAGCCATTTGCTCTGTCGGAACTTTAATCCTCTATGAACTTTCTTCAACTGCAAGCCGTGACTTATGTAAAATTGGAGGAGTCGGTAGTGCAGAATGTAATTCCGCTTGTTCCCCATACTTAGTATTAGTTTTGGCTCCGATGATCCTCCAGGTGGCTTCTCTTTGGTGGGGGCCAGGGCCAATCCGTGATGTTTCTCGTGAAGCCTTTCGGGATAATCGAGATCGACTTCCAAGAAACAGCCCCATTCATTATCTTCGCTCCAGTTGAGAAAATCTTCGCAGGAGAGTTCCTCTTCGGTCATCCACGCGTAGTCGCTGATGGGAAGACACTGGGACATGGAGTGGCCGTACAGGTTGTTGACATCCCAGTAGACAATATAGGTGTTGGGCTTCGATGCATCGTAACCAGGCGTATGAGGATTGTTTGCCTGAGCATGGCGTCGGGGGCATTGGACGATGCCACCGCGTATCGCACTCTCCATGAAAGCATACTGTTCAGTAGATAGTAATTGTACCTTTGACTGCAATTCTGATTTCTTGACCAAACGACCACAAAAAGTTGAAAAACTCATTTTCTCTCCCTGTTCCGCGCCTCATTTATTGCGCTGACGATGTTTCACGGGCGCAGAAAAGCAGTGATGAGTGAAAGATGAGCTCTCATCCTCTCATCCTCTCATCCTCTCATCCTCTCATTCTCTCATTCTCTCATTCTCTCATCCTCTTATTCTCTCTACCTTCAGAACATTGTCGTCAACATCAGAGATGAAGTTGGAGTGCTGGAATCAACGGGACCAAGTGTTTATATATCGCGACCTTCGTAAACCTCTCTCTTGGGGGAAGGATGTGGCATATACACACGCGCGCACTCTCATCCTCTCATTTTCTCATCCTCTCATCCTCTTATTCTCTCTACCTTCAGAACATTGTCGTCAACATCAGAGATGAAGTTGGAGTGCTGGAATCAACGGGACCAAATGTTTATATATCGTGACCTTCGTAAACCTCTCTCTTGGGGGAAGAATGTGGCATATACACACGCGCGCGCGCGTATGCCTCTTATTATTTTCCGTATTGTGACGCAAAAAACAACCTCTCATCCTCTCATCCTCTCATCTTCTCATCCTCTCATCCTCTTATTCTCTCATCCTCTCATCTTTTGGGGGATGAGTGCACCTTATCGTAATTTTCCAAGTCCGGGACCCAAATGTTTATATATCGTGACCTTCGTAAACCTCTCCTCTCATCCTCTCATCCTCTCATCCTCTTATTCTCTCATCCTCTCATCTTTTGAAAGATGAGTGCACCTTATCGTAATTTTCCAAGTCCGGGACCCAAATGTTTATATATCGTGACCTTCGTAAACCTCTCATCCTCTCATCCTCTCATCTTCTCATCCTCTTATCTTCTCATCCTCTTATTTTTGAAGAATGAGTGTACCTTATCGTAATTTTCCAAGTCCGGGACCAAATGTTTATATATTGTGACCTTTGTAAACCTCTCTTTTGGGGGAACGATGTGGCATATACACACGTGCGCGCGTGCGCGTATGCCTTTTATTATTTCCGTATTGTAACACAAACAAACAAACAAAATAATAATTGTTGTTTTTTAGGATACCTGGCCCCTATAACCTCGCCAGGGTGCGTGGTGGCGGCAAAATCATCACCCATTTAGATTTGTACTGCGAATGTTGTCAAAAATTCAATCAACGTTGTTCATTCTCAATGCTAGAATCTTACATAGATTATTCTCTAAAACAAAAATCGATAATCCTATGCAAAGCCCCCAAAGCATTCAGGCAATTTCTAATGTTCGCGTGGATAGCGACGCTCGGTAGAACTTTTCCCGTCCCCGTGGAGAAATTGTGTTTCATCGCTCAATGTCATCACGGACCAAACTATTTTACGAACCGACCCAGAAGCATTTGCGCAAATTCAAAATTACCGAATGTTATTCGACAGTGGTTTGGAAAAATATTGAAATCAATTTTCGATTCGTTGAGAGCAGCATCAACTCAAAACGTTAGCTGCCATCCCGGAGCTTGCACAGCGAGAAATAATTGTTTCGTCCGAGGTGAAATTATTGTTTTCACGTAACGTGCAAAGTATATATTGCAAGCATTTCCAAAAACTGACATCATACAATAATGCAATTTTGAAAAACGACGACAGGTGTGTTTGAATGTTCATCGTGGCTTCGAAACCTCACCTATTTTTTTTTTGTTCCGTGCCCGCATATTGGAGCGATTCACAAGCTGCATTGCTGCACGTGGAATCACAAGCACGAAACAAGTGGATGCTTTGTTTTCAGGCATAGTTGAGTTTTGTGCTGGGGGGGTCGCCGCCCGTTTCACATACTACACCCTGACGGGGCGTGGAATATAGAGGTCGACAATACATGCATGGGTGGAACTGTCAACGCCTGCTTATTGTTATTTGTCCCCCACAGGATATTGTGTGCATCACAAAAGTCTTTTGTTGAAAAGGTATAGAATTGTTCGTTTGTACCACATGCATGAGTGAATCGGTCAACGGGGTTCATTGCTAGGATACTGTGTTTTAACCAAAGGGGGTCGAGTGGGTGGGGTTCCTATATAACACACCAGTTTCTCCTTTTGTACATCATTATCATAGTGAACGTCAATCGTGACAGTTCAGTATTCTTTAATTTGTTTTGTCTGACAGTATACATATATATCATCGTGGAAGTTTTAGTGAGCTACAAGTTTTTTGAAGTCTCTCTATCTCTCTTGAAAGGTAAGTTTTTTTCATGATATATATATATTTATTTTGTTTTGCGTCTGACACACACACACACATATTCAGAGGAATCATAAAAATTGACACACACACCTCCTACAACAGTGTGTGCACTGTTCGCGTCTAATATATATATGTACTTGTGGAAGGAAAAAAAAAATGTTTAACATTTTTCAATTTTTTTTCCTTCTGTTTCAGTGCGCTTTCCCCTACCACCACCACCATCACCACAACCCCCCCAAAAAATTTCTCTGTATATATATATATAAATAACAGAGGGAAAAAATGGAATCGCAACCAGGTCCCTCCGGTCTTTGCGGGAGAGTGGCATGTCGCAACTGTGAGAAGTTGATTTCTAAACCTAACATTGCTAGGCATTTGAAAAAATGTCGTCTACCGGATCATGATGTCGTAGTCCCGCCGGCAAAGAAATCTCGCATTGATGCGCATGAAGGCGGTGCTTTGAATAAAAGTGCACGCATCATGACCTATAAATCTGGAAGTGAAAAGAGTGACTCGAGCATCTTCCTCGACAAAGTGAAATCTATGGTAGTACATCAATTACGTGATTGCCTCGTCAATCTTGCAATTAAAATTCATCTCGTCTTGACCCTGCTGTATGAGAAAGTTGTCTCGTCCGAGTCAAGCACTTTCAGTTTTTACGTAGGGTGCGAATGCTTACACGATGACAATAACGAGGATCTGGAGGAAATTGTGACACGGCTATTCGAGCACTTGGGAGAAAAACAAGAAGATTTTGAAGGTAGAGGAAGTGGGTGGACTCTTTGCGGTGAGAATCACGCGTTAGAACTTCGAGTCTGCAATTTCAAACCATTACGCAGCGCTCAAAAAAACAAGCAAAAAAAAAAGCAAAATGCAGTGTTGAACATACAAAGTAATGATGCGAAGAGTCTCCTGTGGTCTGTCATCGCCGCATTACACCCAGCTAATAATGTTAACCCCGAACGCCTGTCCAATTACAGACGATACGAGAGGAAATACAAGAATGTCATGCGAGGAATTTCCTATCCTGTGCCTCTGAATAAGATCAATCAATTTGAAAAAAACTATAGAGAGAAAAAAGGAGAAGATATCAATATTTCTGTGTTTGGGGTTGACGATTGCGACAACATTCGTGTGTTAAGACCTGCTAGAAGCCAGAATAATGTAATTCGACTCTTGCTTGTAGATGACCGTTACAGTTTGATACGGAATTTCTCACGATTAGTAGGAAGACAGATCAGCAAGCATCACGATAAGATCGAAATTTGCGATCGATGCTTGAGAACTTTTCGCGAGGGAAAGAAGATGAAAGAACAGCACAAGTGTTTTGGCTCCGTGAATGCAGAACCCGAAGATGTCATGCCGGAACCCGGAACCAAGATGAAATTTCAGAAACACCAGGCTCTTCTCCACCATCCCGCTGTTCTTTATGCTGACTTTGAAAGCTTCCAAGTTCCCATGACGTCTTGCAACCCTGATCCCTCTACCTCAAGCACGATACAAATTTTTCACCACGAGCCTTGCAGTTTCTCCATCTACGGAGAAATATTAAATGATGTCATCCTGTATTGCGGACCCGATGCGGCAAAACATTTTGTTAAGAAGATAGCGGAATGCGCGAGAGAACTTGCACCCAGCCTGAAAGGCTCTTACGTTTCTCCACCTGCTCTCACGACGGAACAACAACGGGGACATGACGCGGCGACAAGATGCGCGGAGTGTAACCAGGCTTTCACCGCCGAAAATTACAAGGTCGTCCACCATGACCACCAGAATGGATTATTCCTGAGCACCATCTGTAATTCGTGCAATCTCAAGATTAAGGAGTCGCATTTTGTTGCCGTGTTTCTGCACTACACGGAGAAGTACGATACGCATCTCTTCGTTAAAGAGCTCTACAACATAACTTCTCGAATCAGCATCATTCCGAGAACGAGCGAGAAGTACATCGCGGTGAGAGTGTGGATCCCTCTCCAAGAAGGAGGAAGTGTGGAAGTGCGAATCCTGGACTCTTACAATTTCCTGTCCTCCAGCCTCGCAAGCCTTGCATCTCAACTTGGCGACGAAGATCTTGTGGCCACCAAGCAAAAATGTTTTTCGGGGAGAGATGAGAATTTGAATCTGTTGCGTCGCAAGGGCGTCTACCCCTACGAGTACGTCAACGATTTCGAGAAATTTGACGAGACGGAACTCCCACCCCGGGAGGCATTTCATTCTCATCTCACGGAGGACGTCTGTTCCGAAGAGGACTACGAACACGCTCGTAGTGTATGGACGGCATTCAATTGCCAAACTTTTCGCGATTATCACGATCTCTATCTGAAATTGGACGTGACTCTCCTCATGGACATTTTCGAATCGTTTCGTAAGAGATGCATCGCAATATACAAGTTGGATCCTGCGTATTTCTTCACGACGCCGGGGTTGACTTGGGAATCGATGATGAAATATACCAACGTGGAACTGGGACTCATCGCAGAGAAGGAACAGTATGCTTTCATGGAGAGTGCGATACGCGGTGGCATCGTCCAATGCCCCCGACGCCATGCTCAGGCAAACAATCCTCATACGCCTGGTTACGATGCATCGAAGCCCAACACCTATATTGTCTACTGGGATGTCAACAACCTGTACGGCCACTCCATGTCCCAGTGTCTTCCCATCAGCGACTACGCGTGGATGACCGAAGAGGAACTCTCCTGCGAAGATTTTCTCAACTGGAGCGAAGATAATGAATGGGGCTGTTTCTTGGAAGTCGATCTCGATTATCCCGAAAGGCTTCACGAGAAACATCACGGATTGGCCCTGGCCCCCACCAAAGAGAAGCCACCTGGAGGATCATCGGAGCCAAAACTAATACTAAGTATGGGGAACAAGCGGAATTACATTCTGCACTACCGACTCCTCCAATTTTACATAAGTCACGGCTTGCAGTTGAAGAAAGTTCATAGAGGATTAAAGTTCCGACAGAGCAAATGGCTGGAACCCTACATAACCGAGAACACGCGCCGCAGAGCGCAATCGACATCGCCTGCAGACAAGGATCTGTACAAACTGTTCAATAACGCCATCTACGGCAAGACGATGGAGAACGTGCGTAATTACATCGACGCAACGTTGGTCACGGAGGAAAAGAAATTTGAGAAGATCGTCGCGTCCCCCTACTTCAAAAACTTCACCATTTTCGACGAGAATCTAGTATTCGTCGAGAGGAACAAGAAGCAAGTGATGCTCAACAAGCCGATTGCCATAGGTGCCACTGTCCTTGAACTATCAAAATTGCACATGTACCAATCGTACTACGATCAGTTTCAACCTTTTTATGGAGATAACATCCAAATATGTTACATTGACACGGATAGCTTCATTTTTCTAATCCAAAACACACCAAACCTCGAACGTGATCTGACTAAGATGAAGCATCTGTTTGATTTTAGCAACTTACCATCAGGCCATCACTTACATTCGGCAGAAAACAAAATGACCATAGGAAAGTTCAAAGATGAAGTTGGCGGGAAGTACATCAGCGAATTTGCGGGGCTTCGTGCCAAAATGTACTGTGTAAAGATTGCAGAAGAAAAAGAGATCAAGAAAGCGAAGGGTGTGGGAAAAATAAGTACCAGCAAATTTAGCATGCAAAACTACAAGGAATGCCTTTTTCATAGTAAAAGGCAACTCAGCGCAGATCATCGCATTACAAGTAAATTGCATGATTTGTACACAACGCGCGTAACCAAAGTAGCATTGGATGCAACAGACAACAAGTTACGTGTTCTCGATTGTAAAATCCACACGAGAGAGTGGGGCCACTGCAATGGAAGCGATAAATGTGACGTGTGTTAACTGTAACCCCATAGCCATGAAGTCCGCTGTGTCTTTTGCCATTCTTCAAAAAAACAGACGGAGGAAAAGAGGGTCCCTCGGGCGATGAAAAGTTGCAAGCTGTTATTATGTTGTTAAGCCCGCTCCAAACCGAGGCTCATTAAATTCAACTCTTATTTTTCATCGCCCGAGGGCTCCTCTTTTCCTCCGTCTGTTTTTTGAAGAATGGCAAAGGCACAACGTGTTAAATAACTAACAAGGACAATGAATTTTTTGGCTTCCGCAAACAGATCAACATGGAGACTGCACCGCCAAATTTCAATAACCTCTTACCTTCCGTGTTATCTAAACTCAATGGTCTACTAATTGTACATCTTAATAGTATATGGACGAAAATGAATGACGATGTGGGCAAGATGTTTTATGTTTTTAATAACAATTTACATTTCTACGAAATTCCGATCGACGGGAAACTTCAAATCACCGTGAATCCGGAGAACACAGGCGAAATCAAAATTTCTACCGGCAAGAACATTTTTCGAATCAAGCACGACAAGGTACTTTCTAACATTACGTACGATGTTTCTGCAGGAGATTATCTTTACATGGAACTTCTCGGAGATTACGACAAACTCATTCCTCTCTTTGTAGGATTACGAATCGTTTATCCTATTATAAATAACCGTTAACCAAAAATGCCTAACGACATTTTCGGCAACACCAAGCGTGTAGACCACGCAGAAGAGATTCTCATGTTGGACATTCGAGTTAAGAAGTTGAGGACCGATTTGATCGCTTTGCAGGAGACCTTAAACAAAAGTTTAGAGTCGGAAATCGCTACGCTCCAAACGCAATGTCTCGACCCCATTCTGAAAATCGATTCCGAACTGAAGACGCTGATAAAAAATTATGTCGACGTACCTTCTTACGACAACGTTCAAAATATACAGTTGAGCGTGGATTCGCTTCAAAATGATTTGGCCAAATTACAGCAATTTCAATCGAAAAATGAAGATTTGGAAAAATTGAAACTCGAAATCGAAGAACGAACTTCCGCAATAGAAAAGAATTTCTCTGAACTTCAAACCGTCGTGAACGATATAGATGCAGAACGCTTACATGTCGTTGTTTCCAAATTACAAGAAGAATTCACCAGCACGTTGGAAGAAATTAAATCCAAGTTGCAGACTTTGGAAGATACAATGACGAACCTACCATCGTCGGACGAACTGCAGGTCATCGGTAAAAGCGTCGCGAACATAAAAATTCAGCTGCAGGCTTATCAAGATTTCGAACACATTCAAACCACCATCGCTACGCTTCAGGCGTCTCTGGAGTTGATCAACGAAGAAATTAAAAATATTCACGCTGAAGCAAGTGTGTTGACGAGTATTCAGGACACGTTAAGCACGGTTCAGCAGAAGATCCAATATTTGGAAAATTTGAACGTCGAATCCAATCTTACTCATTTTCATCACGTACTGGACAACATACAGGGTGACTTGGAATCGTTACGAATGAGCGTGCCTTCAAGCGAAGATTTGGAAAAATTGAAAACGGCGGTGACGGCACTATCCGATTCGAGTGACATCAAAAGTTCGTTGAGCGATCTCGAGAGTAGGGTGGCCAATCTCCCCACCTCCAAAGAATTACACGCTTTGAAAAGGAACATATCACGTATGCTGAAACGACTGGAAACGGAAACAGCGAACGTGGAACAGATTCGAGACGAACTTGCTTCGCTGGTGTCGACGCTGCCCACTTCGCAGAGCGTCGCCGACCTTCACACGCAGTTTACAGAGATGCGAATCATCGTGAACGATCTTACCGAGAAGAGCTCGAAATTGAATCAAATCGAGAACCTTCAGAACATTGTCGTCAACATCAGAGATCAAGTTGGAGTGCTGGAATCAACGCAGGAATCGACGCTGGCCTCTTTCGGTGCCAAGTTGCAAGAACTCAACGAAAGCTACAAGCAGTTGAACGTGGAAGTGAAAATCAAACCGTCATTTTCTACCGTAACGGATACCATAGTCGAGCATTTGGTGCCCGTACAAAACACACTGGGTCAGCTTCACAGCAACCTCGTTAGCGTCGATACTAAATTCGCTAAACTGCATTCTCTGCAAGCCATCGAAATCAACAGCGTTCCCAATCAACAGAGAATCTCCACCTTCGTCGAAGGTAACAAACTGTACATGCTGCATCCTTATCATCCGTACTACAAGTTTCTCCTCGATGGCACGATTCAGGTAAACGAATTTTCGTACTGGTCTCACGGCAGAAAAGCTAGCGTTCCCACCATGACTTTGATATCGAATCGTGGTGTCCAGAAAGCAGGAAACATTCCTCTGGCGCGTTGGAACGAAACGCGCAACATATATGAAATACACGAAGACGAAGATCTTACCGTTTTCGACGTGAGTGCCGGCGATAAGCTGATCGTTCAAAACACGAGCGAGGTGCCACCCTCTTTGAATCCCATCACGCTGGTGCTTCTCTTCAAACGTAATCTCTAAAAAAAAATGTCAAGGCAAACCATCGTCCAAGAATTGCATAAACCTGCACGCCGCAACTACGAACGTTTGGCTGTGGTAACCAAGGGAATCGACGACCTCTGGGAAAGCGACCTCGTCGAAATGAGTAGCGGCAAGTTAAAGAACGTACATAAATTGAACAAGGGCAACAAGTACCTCCTCACCGTCATAGACACATTTTCGAAATTCGCATGGGCTCTACCTTTGAAGGCGAAAACAGGAACGTGCGTCACGGAAGCATTCAAGACAATTTTTCGCGAAAGCGGCGGCAGACGACCTCGGTTTCTGCACACGGACAAAGGGAAGGAATTTTACAATGCCGTATTCCAAAAGTTTATTCGGAAACACAACGTTCAACATTACTCGACCTTCAGTGACGTCAAGGCCAGCATCGTGGAAAGATTCAATCGCACTCTGAAATCGCGCATGTGGTCACGCTTCACGCTTCAGGGAAGCTACAAGTGGGTCACTATTCTTCCGGAACTCGTTAACGACTATAATCACACACGGCACGGAACGATAGGCATGTAGCCAGCTGACGTTACCAAGTCTGACGAGCAACGTTTAATTTCTAGCGTTTACTGTCCAAAGTACACGCCCACGACAAAAAAAGCTAAATACAAAATTGGAGAACAGGTGAGGGTTAGTAAATTGAAGCGAACGTTCGACAGGGGTTTCACACGAAACTGGAGCACTGAACTTTTTACCGTGGTTCGAGTTCTACCCGGGAACCGTCACACGTATATAATAAAGGACAGTGGCGGTGAAATTTTATTGGGGCGCTTCTACGAGGAGGAACTCTCTAAAACTAAATACCCCGACACGTACCTTATCGAAAAAGTTTTGCGCAAGAGAGGCAACAAACTTTTGGTGAAATGGCTGGGACTTCCGGAAACAAGTTGGATCGATTCAAACGAAGTGATTCTATGAGTACGTGGAATGTTGTGAAACGTTTACCTGATTCGGAAAGTGGAACGAAGAAAAAAAACGGCAAATTGCTCCCCGACAACATCCGCTGTCTGATCGTGGGTCCTTCGGGGTGTGGGAAAACGACACTGCTCGTGGACAATTTTCTCCTCGCACCGAATTGGTTAGATTGGAAGAACAGGCACCTGTACGTGTTCTCAAAAAGTTTGGAGCAATCCAAATACCAGCAACTGATGAAACTGTACGATGGTCTGGACATTGCAACGTTTGCTTTGGAAATAAAACCACTCGACGATTGTCGTGAAAATTCGGTCGTTGTGTTCGACGATGTCATCCTGGAAAATCAAAATGAAATTCGCAACTTTTTCACGCAAGGTCGTCACAAAGGAATGGATTGCTTTTACCTAGCTCAAACGTTTTCCAAAATTCCAAAACAGTTAGTACGCGACAACGCTAATTTCATATGTTTGTTTCGTCAAGATCACACCAACCTCAAGCACGCGTACGATAACTACGTAGGCGGAGACATGAACCACAATCAATTTTCGGAACGCTGCTGCTCTACTTGCTGGAACGGTGACGATTTCGGATTCGCGACGATCGACATGACGAGGAAACCCAACGACGGAAAATACAGAAACAAAATCAACGACTTTCTAAACGTTGCAACGTTGTGAGAAAGGACGTATATAAATAAACGTCATGACGAAACGAAAAATCGAAGACGAAAATCTCAAGCTTCGCGATTACCTCGCGAAACGCTTCAAAGGTTGGAAATCCGAGAATCGCGGATTCTACGAAGAGAAGAAACGTCAGGATCAACCTGTGATCGATGCCATCAGCGGTCTAGGTAAAGAAATTAAAAGTGTCACGGAACAAAATAAAAATTTGATCAACGAACTCGTACCGCTCGCAGCTAAAAGTTACGCTGTACCCACGCCCATTTCGAGCATTCCTTCGACACCGTTCGAACTGAAGGATGTACCGGCACGACGTCGAGCCATTGGTAGCACGTCGTCGTCTTCGGATAAAATCGAGTTGGGACCTTTGGCACGAGACTACCTGAGCACGGGGAAATTCGACAAGGATGAAGTGTTCGGATTGTATCCCAGCATGGAAACCAGCGAAGGCGGCGGTATGGTGTGGAAGATTGGGAAATCGAAGGTGACCTTCGAAGGCAACGACATTAAAGTTAATTTAGGCGAGAAGGATAGTTGGACCAGGTATCCGGGTACGGTGGGACTGTGGGAACTCGTTGCCAAAAAGCAGCCGAAAGATTACACCGACGAAGATTACCAGAGTTACAAGGAAATTTTGATCATGACGGATGCCTTGTACCAGAACAACGACGCCTCGCAGAATAGGGTGAAATCGAGCAGCGGCGAGAAGTACAGGAATCTCATCAAACCGATTTGGAACCAGGTCAAAACAGGCAGCGGCGTCAAACGCTACAACACGTTACCCAAAGAATTCGTTTGGGTGGACGACGTTAGGAAACTCGTGGACCGATTGTTGGTGATAGCCGGCGAAGAGAATGCAGGCAATCGTAATTTCTACAACGAGAAGGTAGGCATCGTGGACATGATCAGCACGAAACTTTCCAACTTCATCGTGAACGACGACAAGGGCATAGGTTACCTGATCAAAATCATCAACACGCTGCCTCCGAAATTTTGGAACGTGGCCGAAGGAAAGGGACTCGTGAACGACATCATCAACAAGTTACCTTTCGAGATGCATCTACCCGGCTACCAGTACTGCGGACCGGGTACCAAACTCGAGAAAAGATTGGAGAGAGGAGACAAGGGTGTGAATCCGTTGGACGCGGCATGCAAAGATCACGACATCGCCTACAACACCACGCAGACGGATCTGGACGCACGTCACGAAGCAGACAGAAAGTTAGAGCACGCAGCTTTCGAAAGGTTCGTGAGCAGAGACGCATCGCTGGGTGAACGGGTCGCCGCACTGGGTACCACCATCGCCATGAACACGAAACAAAAATTGGGGTGGGGTATATAAATAACATAGAGTAAAAAATAATAATAATAACAACATGTCTCGTATAACTGATTTGCCACCCGAGCTACTATCTAAAATATTCAAAAAAGTAGTAAACAGAGATGTAGGGAAACTTGTAATCATAGCAAGAACAACGCCGGAATTTCGCATCCCTCGTGAAATGGTTCTCAAGGACCATCTTCGGGAGATCAGCGGCCTGAGGTGTGGTGATCTCAACATTCTGCTTTCGGCTGCAGGGGAAAAATTAAACGAAAGGTTAGATGAATTGCACGAGGCAAGGCAGGGAAGAAGACGGTACACAGTAGATTGGCGCAAGTCTAAGCAGGAGACGGAAGATATCATTACGCACATCATCGCGTTTTCCGAAGCACGGACTTTCTTCCTCTGTTAAAAAATAATAATATATATACGTGTCAAAAAAAAAAACTTGATATATAAATAACACACATCGTGAAAAAAAATAATCTTCGGTATATATAAATAACACACATCGTGAAAAAAAAACAATTAAATTTCTCTCTAACACTCTGAAATTTTTTTTGATATGACGACTGAAAAAATGAGTGATCTCCAAGCATTAAAACAAATGCTAAATTTGTCAGTCGAGTATGTAAAAATTCAGGAATTGGAAGTCGACAAACCTTACACGATAACTTCCGGTTCAATCGTTTCTACCCAGTATGGTCCCAAGGTACGCCTGTTGCTCAACGCACAATACAGTCTATTTTTACCAGATCGATACGCTAACATCTTATCCGACGAGAAGCTATCTATTTTAATCGAGAACAAAACTCGAATCGTGTACAAGGGGACAAAGGAACTTCTTGGCAAGAAAACAAAGCACGTAATAGAATTTGTGTAACGACTGCGAGGCCTCGAAAATATATAAATAACATACCGTAAAAAAACTACACAAGAAAAAATCTCAGAATATATATATAAATAACATACCGTGAAAATAACACATAGAGCATCAACATGAAGCCCAAGGGTGTCGTGTACCAGATACCATACTCCAATCTAAAAAATCTAGGTGCCCTCGATGGGTTACTCACCAAGAAACAACGCGAGAAGAAACGTTCTTGCTTGTCGAAAGGACACGGAATGAAATTACTGCTCAGCACACCTCAATTGAAAAGATTGCAGCGTTCGCGGAAACAGCAAAAGATCGGAGGTTTCATATTCAGCATCCCCGCCATCCTGGCAGCATTGGGGGCCGTGGGAAGTTTGGCCGGTGGAAGTGCCGCCATCGCGAAAACCGTCATCGACTCGAAGAAGAACAAGGCCGAGTTGGAAGAACAGAAACGTCACAACCTGGCCATGGAGAAGAAAGGAGGAAAGGGGGTGATGAAGAAGTTTAAAAAAAAGAAACAGAAGCACTCACCAACCGAGACATTGAATCTCTGATCGAACCGTTACAAATCAAACACTTCAGAGGAGTTTTCATGTCCGACTCGTTACCTTCAAGCGTTAAAAGAAGAGAATGCGGAGTAGTCAACTTGGATGGTCAAGAAAATCCAGGCACGCATTGGATATGTTACCACAAAAACGACAATGATAAAGCATTCGTTTTCGATTCTTTCGGAGGTGTTCCACCTACAAATTTAATTCATTATCTGAAAACGAACAAAACCTCTATATACTACAACGACGAACGCATTCAAAATTTCGGAGACGTGAACTGCGGTCATCTCTGCCTCTCCGTGCTCGCGTTTCTCTCTAAAATAAATAACCCTACGATCGAGGATTTCCAGAAAGCATTGTGGAACCTCAAACAGCATCACTAGGATGGGCGTGTTCCATCTCACGAGCGAATCTTCGATCTTGAAACTCACGCTGCACGACGACATCGTCTATCCTAAATCCGTGGCTCTGCGTGCATTCTACAGCATGTACCTCATACCTAACGTCACGCATCACAACAACAAAATTAGCGTAGGAAGCGAACATATCGTCGTCACGCCAGGACAATACAACCTTTCTACTTTGCAAGCTCAATTACCCAAAGGCACGTACCTTTCTCAAAATTCGGTCACGCACAGAGTGGAAATCCTGTCGGCGACGGAGACCGTGGACCTGGGCACCATAGGAGAACTTTTAGGTTTCGAGAACAACACAAAACTCGAAGCTGGCATCAAGCACACGGCAACAAACATTCCTAAATTTCTAGCCATAGAGACTTTGAACGTTCACTCCAACGTGGCGGAAGGAATGATCACGAAATCCTCGGACGGATTAGGAAGTCACAAGCAGACGGGAATCATAGCCACTTTCAAACCAAGTTCCGAATTCATGGAACCGATCATCTACACGCCCTCTTCGCCGATCTATTTTCCAGTATGTCGCAACCGCATAGACGACATAGAGTTGGTGGTGACGAACGAGAAAGGAGACGTGGTGGATTTCGCAGGTGCAACGACTACTGCCATCGTGGAGATCAACATATAATAAATAACCATACATAGTGTAAAATGGAGCAAATCGAAAGTTACGAATTGCAATCTTTCCCTCCCAACCGTCGCACGTTTGCCAATCTGAACGAAGCGAACAGGGAGATCGAATACGACGTGGACGTAGGCGACGGGTTCATTCATCCTCACAGAGCGGACCTCTACCTTCAATTCGACGTGGTGAAGAAAGAAAGCGGAGACGCGTTTCCCGCAGCAGCAAACTTGATACTCGTGGACAACTTCGTGCCTCACCTGTTCTCGCAGGTGGAGGTGAGGAAACACAACACCGTCATCGACAGAATAGATTATCCAGGCATCACGTCGACGGCAGTGGGAACTTTGAAATTATCCAAAACGGACGCAGCGTACTACCAGGCCGGGGGATTCGAAGCGGGGACCAAAATATCGACGAGAAGTCACACAGTGCTCTTTCCCATGCGTCTGCTTCCAGGATTCTTCTCCGATTACAAGGAGATCATGTGGAAGGGAGGACTGAGAGTCACGTTTCGAAGAGCGGCCAACGACAACAACGCACTGATGCGATACACCAACTTGAACGCCGACGGCACGCCGATAGCCAACACTTTACCCGAAGCAGCGAAATGCATCATCCGGAGCATGGAATTGAGAATGCCGATCGTGGAATACGAAACGAACTATGCCCTCAAGTACAAAGCGGAGATCTTGAAAAGTCCGCAGGTACCGATTCATTTTCACGGTTACCAGTGCGTGCAAAAGATGGCATCCGGAAGTCACATGGAATTCGACGTGACGACGCAGTTCAACAACATACAGTTCGACATGCCAGATTTCGTCGTGGTGCTCTTTCAGACCGGGAGGGACAAGAATCAGGAAAAAGATTCCAGCAAATTCGACGACTGCAAGATCAAGAACATTTATCTCAAGAACGGCAGGAACGAAGTGTTCCCGCGCGAGAATTACAACCTCGACATGACCAAAAACGATTGTCTCAAACTTTACGAAGCGTTTTCGGCTTACAAACGCGTGACCGAGGGAAGTGTGGACATGTACTACACGCCCAGCGAATTCAAAGCCCGGAGACCCATGACCGTCATCAATACCACAAAAAGAAAGCAGGTGGTGGTCAACGATCGAACCAACATCAAGATCGTCTGCGAGTTCCACGATGCCTTGCCCGAGGACACCCTGTGTAGCGTCATCCTGATTGCAGAGAAGTCCTTCGCCTACGACGTGAAGAACGAGAGGGTCACAGAACAGTTTTAACAAGTTTTTAACATCTTTTCTTGCACAAATAAGAAATTTTTTGTACTAGCACAATCAGTTATAATGGCACAATACGAATTTCACTAGTTCAGATCAGTTACAATGTCAATTTCATTAGTTATCAGTTACAATATCTTTTTTCATCACTATAGCACAAGAGACAAATCAGAAAATTTGCACAAAAAAATTTGTTGTTGTTTTTACACAAGAAAATTAACAATAAAATTTCTTTTTTTATCGTTTCAGATGCTGTCGAAACATCAAAAACACATACACACACACTAGAAAAAAAAGCATGCAACTTTATTTGTAACACACACACATACATTCTCCATCTTCATCAAGAAAATATTAATAATAAACATAATTATTTTTATCTATATCTCACAATAAAACTCTATATCCAAAAATATTACAACATCAAAATAACACTAGAGTCGTTAGTACACGTTGCATGCATTACGGAGGTCCTCTGTAGAGTTTCATGGAAGTTTGAGAGAAAAAAAAACAAACACGTGAAACTCTATAGAGGTGCGGTAATCTATAACCGCAGCCGTTAGAGAACCTTTTTTACTTTTTTTGGTTGGGCACCACGCACCCTGGCGAGGTTATAGGGGCCAGGTATCCTAAAAAACAACAATTATTATTTTGTTTGTTTGTTTGTGTTACAATACGGAAATAATAAAAGGCATACGCGCACGCGCGCGCGTGTGTATATGCCACATCGTTCCCCCAAAAGAGAGGTTTACAAAGGTCACAATATATAAACATTTGGTCCCGGACTTGGAAAATTACGATAAGGTACACTCATTCTTCAAAAATAAGAGGATGAGAAGATAAGAGGATGAGAAGATGAGAGGATGAGAGGATGAGAGGTTTACGAAGGTCACGATATATAAACATTTGGGTCCCGGACTTGGAAAATTACGATAAGGTGCACTCATCTTTCAAAAGATGAGAGGATGAGAGAATAAGAGGATGAGAGGATGAGAGGATGAGAGGAGAGGTTTACGAAGGTCACGATATATAAACATTTGGGTCCCGGACTTGGAAAATTACGATAAGGTGCACTCATCCCCCAAAAGATGAGAGGATGAGAGAATAAGAGGATGAGAGGATGAGAAGATGAGAGGATGAGAGGATGAGAGGTTTGTTTTTTGCGTCACAATACGGAAAATAATAAGAGGCATACGCGCGCGCGCGTGTGTATATGCCACATCCTTCCCCCAAGAGAGAGGTTTACGAAGGTCACGATATATAAACATTTGGTCCCGTTGATTCCAGCACTCCAACTTCATCTCTGATGTTGACGACAATGTTCTGAAGGTAGAGAGAATAAGAGGATGAGAGGATGAGAAAATGAGAGGATGAGAGTGCGCGCGTGTGTATATGCCACATCCTTCCCCCAAGAGAGAGGTTTACGAAGGTCACGATATAAAAACATTTGGTCCCGTTGATTCCAGCACTCCAACTTCATCTCTGATGTTGACGACAATGTTCTGAAGGTAGAGAGAATAAGAGGATGAGAGAATGAGAGAATGAGAGAATGAGAGGATGAGAGGATGAGAGGATGAGAGGATGAGAGGATGAGAGGATGAGAGCTCATCTTTCACTCATCACTGCTTTTCTGCGCCCGTGAAACATCGTCAGCGCAATAAATGAGGCGCGGAACAGGGAGAGAAAATGAGTTTTTCAACATTTTGTGGTCGTTTGATCAAGAAATCAGAATTGCAGTCAAAGGTACAATTACTATCTACTCTGTTCCTTCTCTGCGATGAGTCCCAGTTCCACGTTGGTATATTTCATCATCGATTCCCAAGTCAACCCCGGCGTCGTGAAGAAATACGCAGGATCCAACTTGTATATTGCGATGCATCTCTTACGAAACGATTCGAAAATATCCATGAGGAGAGTCACGTCCAATTTCAGATAGAGATCGTGATAATCGCGAAAAGTTTGGCAATTGAATGCCGTCCATACACTACGAGCGTGTTCGTAGTCCTCTTCGGAACAGACGTCCTCCGTGAGATGAGAATAAAATGCCTCCCGGGGTGGGAGTTCCGTCTCGTCAAATTTCTCGAAATCGTTGACGTACTCGTAGGGGTAGACGCCCTTGCGACGCAACAGATTCAAATTCTCATCTCTCCCCGAAAAACATTTTTGCTTGGTGGCCACAAGATCTTCGTCGCCAAGTTGAGATGCAAGGCTTGCGAGGCTGGAGGACAGGAAATTGTAAGAGTCCAGGATTCGCACTTCCACACTTCCTCCTTCTTGGAGAGGGATCCACACTCTCACCGCGATGTACTTCTCGCTCGTTCTCGGAATGATGCTGATTCGAGAAGTTATGTTGTAGAGCTCTTTAACGAAGAGATGCGTATCGTACTTCTCCGTGTAGTGCAGAAACACGGCAACAAAATGCGACTCCTTAATCTTGAGATTGCACGAATTACAGATGGTGCTCAGGAATAATCCATTCTGGTGGTCATGGTGGACGACCTTGTAATTTTCGGCGGTGAAAGCCTGGTTACACTCCGCGCATCTTGTCGCCGCGTCATGTCCCCGTTGTTGTTCCGTCGTGAGAGCAGGTGGAGAAACGTAAGAGCCTTTCAGGCTGGGTGCAAGTTCTCTCGCGCATTCCGCTATCTTCTTAACAAAATGTTTTGCCGCATCGGGTCCGCAATACAGGATGACATCATTTAATATTTCTCCGTAGATGGAGAAACTGCAAGGCTCGTGGTGAAAAATTTGTATCGTGCTTGAGGTAGAGGGATCAGGGTTGCAAGACGTCATGGGAACTTGGAAGCTTTCAAAGTCAGCATAAAGAACAGCGGGATGGTGGAGAAGAGCCTGGTGTTTCTGAAATTTCATCTTGGTTCCGGGTTCCGGCATGACATCTTCGGGTTCTGCATTCACGGAGCCAAAACACTTGTGCTGTTCTTTCATCTTCTTTCCCTCGCGAAAAGTTCTCAAGCATCGATCGCAAATTTCGATCTTATCGTGATGCTTGGTGATCTGTCTTCCTACTAATCGTGAGAAATTCCGTATCAAACTGTAACGGTCATCTACAAGCAAGAGTCGAATTACATTATTCTGGCTTCTAGCAGGTCTTAACACACGAATGTTGTCGCAATCGTCAACCCCAAACACAGAAATATTGATATCTTCTCCTTTTTCCTCTCTATAGTTTTTTTCAAATTGATTGATCTCATTCAGAGGCACAGGATAGGAAATTCCTCTCATCATATTCTTGTATTTCCTCTCGTATCGTCTGTAATTGGACAGGCGTTCGGGGTTAACATTATTAGCTGGGTGTAATGCGGCGATGACAGACCATAAGAAACTCTTCTGATCATTACTTTGTATGTTTAACACTGCATTTTGCTTTTTTTTGTTTTTGTTTTTTTGAGCACTGCGTAAGGGATTGAAATTGCACACTCGAAGCTCTAACATGTTGCTGCGACCGCAAAGACTCCATCCACTTCCTCGACCTTCAAACGCTTCTTGTTTTTGTGTCAGATGCTCAAAAAGCCGTGTCACTATCTCGTCAAGATCCTCGTGATTGCCCTCATGTAAGCCTTCACACCCTACGTAAAAGCTGAAAGTGCTTGACTCGGACGAGACAACTTTCTCATACAGCAGGGTCAAGACGAGATGAATTTTAATTGCAACATTAACGAGGCAATCCCCTAGTTGATCAACTACCCGCGATTTCACATTGTCGAGGAAGGTACTCGAGTCACATTTTTCGTCACTTCCAGATTTATACGTCATGATGCGTGCGCTTTTATTCAAAGCACCCCATTCTTCTGCATCAGTGCGAGATTTCTTTGCCGGGGGGGCGTCATCATGTTCCGGTAGACGACATTTTTTCAAATGCCTAGCAATATTAGGTTTCGAAATTAATTTTCCACAGTTACGACATGCCACTTTCCCGCAAAGACCGGAGGGACCTGCTTGCGGTTCCATTTTTTTTCTCTGTTATTTATATATACAGAGAAATTTTTTGGGGTTGGTGGTGGTAGGGGAAAGCGCACTGAAACAGAAGGAAAAAAAATAGATCAAAAATGCTAGACAGTTTTTTCTTTCCACAAGTGCATATATATATATATTAGACGCGATCAGTGTGTGCACTGTTGTAGGAGGTGTGTGTCAATTTTTATGACTCCTCTGAATATGTGTGTGTGTGTGTCAGACGCAAAACAAAATAAATATATGATGAAAAAAAACACTTGAAAAACAACTTACCTTTCAAGAGAGATAGAGAGAGTTCAAAAAAACTTGTAGCTCACTAAAACTTCCACGATGATATATATGTATACTGCCAGACAAACAAATTAAAAAATACTGAACTGCCACAATTGACGTTCACCTTTCAAGAAAAATAGAGAGACTTCAAAATAAAACTTGTAGCTCACTAAAACTTCCACGATGATATATATGTATACTATCAGACAAACAATTAAGAATACTGAACTGCCACGATTGAGGTTCACTATGATAATGATGTACAAAAAGAGAAACTGGTGCGTTATATAGGAACCCCCCCATCCCACGCGACCCCCTTGGTGAAAACACAATGAGCGCTATAGTCAATGTCCTAGCAATGAACCCCGTTGACACTTCCACCTCATGCGTGTTTATCATGGTATTCGATCATTTTTTCCTCGCATCCTCTTACAGATTCGCTTCGGGCAGAAGCGGATGCGAGATAATTAGGTTCGGGGAGTTTGTTGCCGTTTGTGGTTGCCGAGGGTGGAGTCGTCCACTGCGGAAGCGGATGGCAATGAACCCCGTTGACAGTTCCACCTCATGCGTGTTTATCATGGTATTCGATCATTTTTTCCTCGCATCCTCTTACAGATTCGCTTCGGGCAGAAGCGGATGCGAGATAATTAGGTTCGGGGAGTTTGTTGCCGTTTGTGGTTGCCGAGGGTGGAGTCGTCCACTGCGGAAGCGGATGGCAATGAACCCCGTTGACAGTTCCACCTCATGCGTGTTTATCATGGTATTCGATCATTTTTTCCTCGCATCCTCTTACAGATTCGCTTCGGGCAGAAGCGGATGCGAGATAATTAGGTTCGGGGAGTTTGTTGCCGTTTGTGGTTGCCGAGGGTGGAGTCGTCCACTGCGGAAGCGGATGGCAATGAACCCCGTTGACAGTTCCACCTCATGCGTGTTTATGTGTGTGCACCACATTGTTCCCGAAAAAGAGAGGTTTACAAAGGTCACGATATACAAACATTTTGACCGGGATTTGGAAAATTACAATAAGGTGCATTCATCCTTCAAGAATGAGAGGATGAGAGGATGAGAGCTCATCTTTCACTCATCACGGCTTTTTTTTGCGCCGTGAAACATCGTCAGCGCAATAAATGAGGCGCGGAACGTGGAGAGAAAATGATACACGCGCGCGCGTGT
Source organism: Lepisma saccharinum (assembly GCF_977018435.1). Lineage (NCBI taxonomy): Eukaryota > Metazoa > Arthropoda > Insecta > Zygentoma > Lepismatidae > Lepisma > Lepisma saccharinum. The sequence goes on along the minus strand of NC_139241.1, from coordinate 22,478,874 downwards.
GTATGTGTGTGCCACATCGTTCCCGAGAGAGAGGTTTACAAAGGTCACGATCTACAAACATTTGGTCCTTCAAGGATGAGAGGATGAGAGGAGTGGGGTTTACGGGGGGGACAGGACCGGAAAGTATGAACCCCCTCTCAAGCAGATTTGCTATACTTAAAACTAGGTTAACATGAGCATATGAGTTTTTTGCTCAAGTGTGGAACTCTGATTAATCCAAGATTTTTGTGAAAATGCCCTCGGGAATTTCCTCAGAAAGTATGACCCCCTCAGATTGATGAGGCTACGCTTACAAAAGGCACTTCTGTGAGATTGATGTCTATAATTCTGTCAAAAATATGCCCCTCTTGATATTGTATGATATCTTAAGTATAGTAACTGTTATAGTGCCCTAGCATGTATAGATTTCAAAATTTTGTTAATATTGTATTTTTCAGAAAATTCTATTTATAAAAATTGGATATTTACAGCTTAAGTATTGCATATATCAGGAAAATTATAGAGACAAAAAATGTAGAGAATCATGTCTAGAATATGCCTGCAAAATTTTAAGTCTCTAGTACTGATAGCTTTTGAAAAATCTCAAATCCAAAAAATTATCGATTTTTTAACAAAACTTCTAAATCTCATCCAGAATTGAAATAAACAACCCCCATGCCTCTATCTTGAAAAATAGGCAAGTTATTCAAGATCTAGAGAACGGCAAGAGATTTTTGAAAAATTATAGAGATCAAAAAGTTGCATCTCGGCATGCCCATGAGAAATCACCAAGCCCCATGTCTCTAGCATTCATGGTTCCAGAGATAATCAAAATCCAAAAAATTATCGATTTTTTCAAAATTTCAGTATGTTGCTCAGTGGGACCTAATAAGCCTATACCTGACTGCTAGAGTGTCTGAGCATGCATAGATTTCAAAATATTAACAAAATTGTTAATATTGTACTTTTCAGAAAATTCTATTTATAGAACAGACATAAATCAGAGATTTACAGCTTAAATATTGCATATATCAGAAAAATTATAGAGACAAAAAATATAGAGAATCATGCCTAGAATATGCCTACAAAATTTCAAGTCTCCAGTACTGATAGTTTTTGAAAAAATCACAAATTCAAAAAATTATCGATTTTTTAACAAAACTTCTAAACAGCCTCTAGATTTCAAATATGCAACCCCCATGATCCTATCTTGAAAAATAGGCAAGTTATTCAAGATCTAGAGAACGGCAAGAGATTTTTGAAAAATTATAGAGATCAAAAAGTTGCATCTTGCCATGCCCAGGCTAAAGCAACAAACCCCATGTCTCTAACATTCATGGTTCCAGAGATAATCAAAATCCAAAAAATTATCGATTTTTTCAAAATTTGAGTATGTTGTTCAGGGGGCTATACTGAGTCACCCCATAAAATATTACTGGCCTAGGATCAAAATTAATGAAAATAGCAAAAATAAAATAATCGATTTTTTCAAAATTTCAGTATGTTGCTCTGGGGGCCATGCAGAGTCACCCCATAAAATATTACTGGCCTAGGATCAAAATTAGTGACAGAATGCAGAAACAAAAATTATAATAGGGCTTGGATACAGCTACCAGCCACTAATTTTTATTTTGAACACAGTACCTAAAACTAAGCCAAGATGCACCCCCAACCCACCCCCACACACCCCCAACCTACCCCCACACACCCCCACCTCACCCCTACATACCCATATACACACCTACCCACCCCTAACCCACCCGTACCCACACCCACCCACATCCATACATATTTACTCCCCGGTCACTTCTATTGCATCATGTTGTAACTATTTAATCAATTAATATTAGACGACATAATGCGATGTGTGGTGTTTTCTGATTGGCTCTGCAAATCTATAAAAGCCAGGGCACAGTGCAGATTCTTCACCACTGCTGGATCGGCAGTGGAACCCACAAGTGGGGGATAGAACCTGAACAGGCTCCACCAAAGTATAGGAGACTTGAAGCATATAATTTGGCGGAATAACCTAAGTAAGGTCATAGAGACAATATACACTGATGCAATAAAAGCCAATTTTTGGCAGGGGGGCCAAAGTGGTTCCTAAATACAAAATCTCAAGAACTAATTGACATAGAGCTATGCAGTTTTTTTGTCTGCACTGAACTCAACTGATCCAGCATAGAGTTTTGATTTGAATCCCAAGAAATTGTATATAAATACCAAAGCCAAAAATATTAACACACATACACACATACACACATACACACACACACAAAGCACAGTGCTGAACCCAACTGATATTTTTATCCAGCATAGAATTTTGAATTGAAACCCAGGAAATTGTATATAATAAACAACAACAAAAATGCCAAATCAAAAACATTGTAATCAATGCAATAAGAATATATCTAGCCCCAATTGGGCCAAGCATCAAAAAATTTGTAATCCAGACAAAAGCAGAACTCCCACAATAATTTGCCCCAAATGCCATAGAAAATACAGCATGCAATACTTCACATATACACATAAAGATACTTGCTCTGCACAGTCATCAACATTGCCCCCTCAACCATCCACATCTGGTCTGAAAAGAAGGCACGAAGCACCTCTTAATGCCAGAGCAGCAAAACAGCCACGCTATGAACCTATCCGTAGCAGTTTTAACGGCCAATTAAGGGATCACAAGTTTGTATCAGAGCCAAGATGTGGCATTGAGAATTTCTTGAACAGAGTAAATTCTGATCTGCAGGCAATTCTAAATGCACAAAATGGCTCTTATAAACTGTCCCTCAAATTGTTTGTACAATATAAGAAACCAAACGGCACAAAATTTACACAGCCCCACATAACAGAAACTGTACCTGTATATTCAAATGCAAATTCAGATACAATAATAAGCAGCTTGATAAATCAACTGAACATTAAACACTCTGAATTTGCAGCAAAAGAGTCCGGATGGAGCCTATGCGGTTCATCACACAAGCTCTATGTTAATATTTCTGAATTCAGCCCATTACAAGGATCTACATATGTGCCACTACCCGCCAATATCAAAAACAAAAGAGCCGTGGTCAATATAAAAAATGCCGACCAGAAATGCTTTTTGTGGTGTATTTTAGCTGCTTTGTATCCAGTTTCAGACCATCCTGAGAGAATAACTTATTACAAACAGTATGAACACGATTTTGACGATGCAATAGAGGGTTTGGAATATCCAATGTCTGTTCAGAATATTGATAAATTTGAAAAAAAGGCCAGGCACATCAATGGCAAACAATTATCTATTAATGTATTTATTTGTTCCACTGGCAATTGCCCGATAGCACCTCTCAGAATCAGTACAATTGATGATGAATCTGCAATTCCGATTGATCTGCTCTTAATTGAAGGAGATGATACATACCATTACACTCTAATACATAATCTTCAAGCTTTAGTGAGAACGCAACTAGATAAATATAAAAACATATTCAAGTTGTGCAGAAGATGTTTAACTGTATTTGATGGTCAAAAAATGGTGAAGGGGGTTCGGGAAGAGAGTGCAGAAATTGCTAAAAACAAGTTAATTGAGCATCTGAAATACTGTGGGAACCATAAACCTGTTCATATGGTGATGCCCAATCCAAGTGAAAATTGCAAATTCAAAAAGTATGAAGCCTTGTTGGAACACCCAGCATATATTGTCTGTGATTTCGAATCGAACCTCAAACCTCTTGCATTCTGCAATCCAGATCCTGAAGAATCTTCAACTACACCATACCAGTTACATGAGCCTTCCAGCTTTTGTTATATAGTTATACGGGATGGTATTGTTATTAAAGAATATTCATACAAGGGACCAAATGCCATCAAAAAATTTGCACATGGAATAGAAAATGAGTGCCGTGACATAGCATCTAACATCTTATTAAAATCAAAACCCATGTTGCCTTTAACAGAGGAACAGATTGAGGATTTCAACAATGCAGAAAAATGCCCGGTATGTGATTCTGAATTTTCAGATACAAATATCAAGGTTCATCACCATTCTCATACAGATGGTAAATTCTTAATGGCCCTGTGTAAAAGCTGTAATATTAAGATCCAGAGACCAAAATTTATCCCCATATTTTGCCATGGAGCATCCAATTATGATTTCCATCATCTGATCAGGTACGAGGGGTTTGACAAGCAGAATTTAAACATTTTAGCTGAAAATGATGAAAAATATATATCTATTAGCAAGATAATTAAAGTTGATGGTGCTCCTATTCACATAAGATTTCTTGATTCTTACAGATTTTTATCTGCTAGCCTGGCTACACTGGCCTCTCAATTATCTGATGATGACTTGAAAATCACACGTGCTATGTTTCCAAATCAGGACCTGAAATTAATTAAGCGGAAGGGTGTATATCCATATGACTATGTCACAGATTTTTCTAAATTTGATGAGTGTTCCCTGCCACCACAAGAAGAGTTTTATAGCAGAATCAGAGGATCTGGAATCACTGATGAAGATTATCACCATGCCAAATTGATGTGGAACAATTTAAAATGCAAGACATTTGGTGATTATCACATGGCATATTTAAAACTTGATGTAACCCTCTTAGCTGATATATTGCAAGCATTCAGAAAATCTTCAATGCAAAATTATGGACTGGACCCAGTGTATTTTTACAGTGCCCCGGGCCTAGCATGGGCCGCAATGTTTTTCAATACCAAAAAGCTATTGGATCTGATCCACGATCAAGATATGTATCTGTTTATGGAGCAGTGTATAAGAGGAGGGATGGTGCAATGTTCTCAGAGATATGCCAGAGCAAATAACAAGTATATGCCTGATTATGATCCAGCACGGCCATCAAATTATATAGTGTATGTAGATGCCAATAGCCTCTATGGTCATGCCATGATGGATAAACTGCCATATGCAGAGCTTGAATGGGTTGAAGATTTCAATATTGAAGATCTTCAGGATTTTGATGACAGTGACTATGGCCTCATCTTAGAGGTTGATCTGACAATTCCTGATCATTTGCACAATAAATTTTCTGATCTGTCCCCAATTCCCGAGGTTCAGTGCTCACCTGGCTCTAAACAGAAGAAGCTCATGATGACTCTGGATCCGAAACAGGGCTATGTCATATATTACAAAAACCTCCAGTTCCTGATGAAACATGGTGTCCAAGTGACCAAAGTTGGCAAAGTTTTGAGGTTCAGGCACTCAAGATGGTTGAAACCATACATTGATACAAACACGGAGCTTCGAACATCTGCAAAGAGCCAATTTGATAAGGCCTTGTTTAAATTGATGATCAATTCTGTATTTGGCAAAACAATTGAAAATGTCAGAAAACATAACAATGTTAAAATAAATACTGACCCCGGCCGGAGCAAAAAATTGGTTGCAAAGCCCAACTTCAATTACAGAAGAATTTATGATGAGCACATGGCACTTTTCAACATGAAGAAAACAAAGATCAAATTTGATAAACCTATTTATGTAGGGGCTGTGATATTGGAATTGTCCAAATTACATATGTTAACATTATATTATGAGGTGCTGAAGCCTTTTTATGGCGATCGTGTAAAATTATTGTACATGGACACGGATAGTTTTATTCTTGATATTCAAACAGAAGATGTTTATCAAGATATGTCACAGCCTGAATTGTTTCAATACTTTGATACCAGTGAACATACAAAAATTCAACACCACCACAACAAAAAGGTGCCTGGCAAGTTAAAAGATGAGACACTTGGTGATGTTATTGTGGAATTTGCTGGGTTAAGTGCCAAGATGTACAGTTTTAAAACATGTAGTGCTGTTGTCAAAAAGGCCAAGGGCATTGGCAGAGTAACTGTTGAAAAAGATCTCCAATTTGAAGATTATAAAAATTGCATCAAATCACAGAGTTCAATCAGAACATCAGAAAATAGAATTCAGAGTGAGGATCACTTGCTGACTTCAAATATTGTAACAAAAGTAGCCCTAGACCCACATGATGACAAGAGATGCATTTTGTCATGTGGCATACATACTTTACCTTGGGGTCATTGTGATTTGAGAAGTGGCAAACAATGCCCAATTACAGAGCATGATTTGAAATAAATAAACATGCCTATGAACTTATTTGGGTTCAAAAAACAGGCTATTATGGAGCTGCCAACACCACAACCCTCTCCTGATATAATATCTAAGCTGAGTGGCTTGTTAATTATTCATCTGAACAGCATACTTACAGATAATGATGATGAAACAGGCAAAACATTGTACATATTTAACAATAATTTAAATCATTACCAATTACCTGTAGGTGGGCAATTGCAATTTATTACAACCCCTGAGGGTGAAGTCAAGATTTCAATAGGGAGAAATATTTACAGAATTAAGCACTCAAACATGGTTTCTGGCACTGTATATACTGTTTCTGCTGGTGACTGCTTATATATTGAGGTCCCTGGATCCTATGACAAGCTTATACCCTTTTTTATAGAATTAAGAATCAGATACTCTATAATAAATAACCATTAAAACAAAAATGCCTAATGATATATTTGGCCATACAAGACATGAAGATCACAGTGATGAGATTCTGATGCTTGATGTCAGAGTCAAGAAATTAAGAAGTGATTTACAAGCTTTACAAACCACACTCAATGCCAGTCTTCAATTAGAAATTACAAATTTACAATCACAATGCATGGACCCTCTTCTTAAAATTGATTCCGAACTCAAAGTGCTGCTTCAGAAATATACTGATCTGGCAACATTAGATAATTTTCAAAGTTTGGAAGAAGCTGTAGCAGCTCTTCAAGCCAAATTTAAGACCCAGGCCACCAACTCTGTGCAATTGAAACAGCAATTGGAAGAGCAGATAAATAATGTCCAGGCACAGCTCCAAACAATTGTCAAAAGCATAAAATCACAAGAAGATTTTGATCTAGTGATTTCCACTCTAAAAGAACAGATTCAATCCCTCCAAATACCTAATCTGGACCCTCTGAACAATGCCATAGCCGAGGTTAAAGGAAAAATTGAGACACTTGAAAATTTTATGAACAATTTGCCATCTTCTGATGCTTTGAATGCAATAACTCGGAGTGTAGCAAACATCAAGCTGCAACTTGAAACATATGAAGATTTTGGAAAAATTCAAAGTACCATAACCCATCTTGAAGGTACAATAGCAGCAGTGCAAAGTGATTTGACAAATCTACAAGAAACTCGCCTGCCCGGTATTGTAGACACACTTGTCAGTGTCCAGCACCAAATCACAAAGCTTGAAAATCTCAACACTGAATCTGAACTATCTCATTTTCATCACTTGATCGATGATATTCAAACAAAACTTGAAATTTTACAACAATCAACACCCTCTCAGGCAGATATAGCCCTGCTCCAAAATGCTATGTAAAATGTGGCTGATGCTTCTGAATTAAACAATGTAAAATTGGCACTTGAATTTTTGCAAAATACTGTATCAAATCTTCCTACATCACAGGAACTTAAAAATATTAAGAGGGCAGTGAATAGGATATTGAAATCAGAAGATATCAAGAATATCCAAGCAGAGATCAAACATCTCACTCAGACAGTGGCCACTCTACCAACCAATCAACATATTAATGAACTGCATGCCCTGTTTGAGGATATCAGAAGACAGGTCCATGATCTTACTGCTCAAAATTCAAAATTGGCAGTTGTTGAAAATTTACAACAAATTGTAGCTAATATCAAGCAACAGCTAGGGACCATGGAATCCAATCAAGCAAATGCTCTGTCTGTTTTTGCCACCCAGCTTCAAGAAATTGTGCAACAATACAAGAAACTTATTGTGGACATAAAAATCAAGCCAGGCCATGATGATGTTGTTAGGACCATCAATGAGCACCTTGAATCTGTAACAAGCAGATTGCTCACAGCAGAAAAGGAAATAACAGGCATAATCGAGAATCCAAAACATACAGTAATTCTTGAATTGTACAGCATCCCCAACAAAGAATATGATTCACCATTTACACCAGGTGGCAAAATATATATGCTGTCCCCTGCACAATTTTATTACCAGTTTTTTGTTGGGGGCACATTGAGACCAGTCAAGATCAAATATTGGCATCAGCCACAGGCACACCACTACCCTACCTTATCAATAACAAATGCTGAGAACAAACCAAAAATCACCAGTGTAGAGTTAGAGGATTTTACAGACCCCAATACATTAGAAACATCTTATGCTGAAGATGATGGATCTCTGGAATTTAAAATACAAATAGGAGACAAATTATATTTAGAAAATCCTGCAGTCTCAGCTGCTGAACACCCCATAGTTGCAATATTCTTGTTTTCATATTATGTCTAGACAAATTATTGTTGATGAACTACACAGACAGGCCAGACATAATTATAAGAGACTCCCAGTAGTCACAAAGGGCATAGATGATTTATGGCAGAGCGACTTGATTGAAATGGCAAGTGGACAGCTGAAAAACTTAGACAAAATCAACAAGGGCTACAAGTATCTACTCACTGTAATAGACACATTTTCAAAATTTGCCTGGGCTGTGCCACTCAAATCCAAGACTGGAACATGTGTTACAGAAGCCATCAGGACAATCATCAATCATTCAGGAAGATCACCGCGCTATTTGCAAACAGATAATGGCAAAGAATTTTATAATTCAGTGTTTCAACAATTTATTAAAAGCCAGGCAATAAAACATTACTCGAGTTACAGTGATCTCAAAGCCTCAATTGTAGAGAGATTCAACAAAACTCTAAAAAATCTTATGTATAAACAATTTACACTTCAAGGTAATTACAAATGGATTAATATTCTTCCAGAACTTCTACATAAATATAACAACTCGGTCCATTCCACAATCAACATGAAACCCTCTGAAGTAACTTCATCTGATGAGCAAAAATTGATCAGGACTGTTTATTATCCTAGATACCAGGCAACAACAAGAAAGGGCAAATTCAGGGTGGGTGATCAAGTAAGAATCAGCAAATATAAGCACTTATTCAAGAGAGGCTTTACAAGAAACTGGAGTACTGAATTATTTACAGTAGTTCAAGTTAAACCCGGGACCCTTAACACATATATAATAAAAGATCACCGAGGAGAAATTCTCAAAGGCAGGTTCTATGAACAAGAACTCAGCAAAACTAAACAGCCTGACACATATCTCATAGAAAAAGTCATCCGCAGAAAAGGCAACAAGTTACTTGTCAAATGGCTGGGTCATCCGGAAAACAGCTGGATCGATGCAGACAAAATAATAATATGAGCACCTGGGATGTTATAAAAAGGCTGCCAGAACCTGAACAGCAGAATAAGAGAAATGGCAACTTGCTGCCTAATAATATTAGGTGTCTTATTGTTGGGCCATCTGCTTGTGGTAAAACTACACTAATGGTTGATAATTTTTTATTAGCACCCAACTGGTTAGACTGGAAAAACAGGTACTTGTATATCTTCTCTAAGAGCTTGGAACAATTAAAATATCAGCAGCTGATGAGGCTATATGATGGATTGGATATAGCCACTTTTGAACCAGATGTTAAGCCACTTGATGAATGTCTCGATAATTCTGTTGTTGTGTTTGATGATGTTATACTGGATAATCAAAACAAGGTTAGAAATTTCTTTACACAGGGCCGACACAAAAACATTGATTGCTTCTACCTGGCACAGACTTTTTCTAAAATACCGAAGCAGCTGATCCGAGACAACAGCAATTTTATATGTGTGTTTCATCAAGATCATACCAACCTCAAACACATACACGATGAATATGTAGGTGGGGACTTGAGCTACAATGATTTTTCTAAATTTTGCAGTAGGTGCTGGAACCAGGACAGTTATGGGTTTGTCACAATTGATATGACAAGAACACCTAATACTGGAAAATATAGAAACAAAATCAACGATTTTCTAGACGTTGAAACATATATAAATAACCATGAAACGACCAATCATTGATGATCTTAAGTTAAGAGATTATCTTGTAAAAAGATTTAAGGGATGGAAATCAGAGAACCGGGGAATCTATGAAAAACACAAACAAACAGAACAGCCCGTAATTGATGCTATTAATAATTTAGGTAAAAATATCAAAACTGTTACAGAGCAAAATCAAGATTTGATCACCGAGCTTGTACCTGTTGCTGCTAGGAACATATTAGATTATCCATTCACCCCACTTTCCAGTATTCATACACCTAGTCCTGTTGCTCCTCGAAGAATTGAAGCTAGTCAGGATCCTATTGAATTGGGTCTTCTTGCTCAAAAATATTTAACCACACCTAAAGACAACAAAGATGAGGTGTTTGGCTTATATGCTGACACAGAGCTTGATGGGAGCATCATACATAGAATCGGCAATTTCAGAGTAACATTTATGGGAGATGATATAATTGTTTATTCAGAATCTCGTCTCGGAGAAAAAGGTGGTTTTGTTAAGTACACCGGCACACCTGGATTGTGGGAACTGATAACTAGGAAAAGGCCTGGCAGCTATACAGATCAAGATTATGAGGATTACAAGGAAATATTAATAAAATCAGATGCTCTATACCAGAACAATGATCCCACACAAAAAAGAGTCAAGTCTAGCAGTGGAGCAAAATACAACAATTTGATCAAGCCCATATGGTCACAGATCAAGACAGGTAGTGGAATCAAACATTACAACACCCTGCCTAAAGAATTTGTGTGGGTTGATGATGTCAGGAAACTTGTAGATAGGTTATTGGTGATAGCTGGGGAGGAAAATGCTGGCAACCACAATTTTTACAATGAAAAGGTTGGAATTATGGACATGATAAGCACAAAATTGTCTAATTTTATAGTGAATGACCCTAAGGGGATTGGATATCTCATAAAAATTATTAATACTCTACCACCTAAATTTTGGAATATTTCTGAGGGTCGGGGCCTGGTTAATGACATTATAAACAAGCTGCCATTTGAACTACATATTCCAGGCTATCAGTATTGTGGTCCAGGCACAAAATTGGAGCATAGATTAAACAGAGGTGATCCTGGTGTAAATCCCCTAGATGCTGCTTGTAGAGACCATGATATTGCATACAACACACATTCTGATCTTGACAAGAGACATGTTGCAGACAAGAAATTAGAAGAGGCTGCATTTGGCAGATTTGTAAGCAAAGATGCTTCTTTAAGTGAGAGAATATCAGCATTGGGAACCACCATAGCTATGAGCACCAAACAAAAACTGGGGTGGGGGTTGTAAATAATAAACCTACAATGAAGGCCAAGGGTGTTATGTATCAGATACCTTATGCAGGTCTCAAATCTCTTAAAACTATTGACAGTCTCTTGACCAAAAAACAGCGCAAGAAAAAAAGCTCTTGTCTTGCAAAGGGACATGGTATGAAATTGTTGCTTAGCACCCCCCAATTAAAAAAATTACAGCAATCCAGGAAAAAATCACATACTGGGGGTTTCATATTTACTATCCCTGCCATCTTAGCTGCTCTCGGGGCAGTTGGGAGCTTGGCTGGGGGATCAGCTGCCATAGCAAAAACAGTAATAGATGCCAAGAAAAATAGGGCAGAATTAGATGAGCAGAGGCGCCATAACCTGGCAATGGAGAAAAAAGGTAAAGGTGTTAAGAGAGCCATGAGTAAGTTTAAAAAAAACAAGAGCCGCTTACAAACCAAGATATTGAAGCTTTAATCAAGCCACTGGGCATCAAAAATTTTAGAGGTGTGTACATGTCTGATTCTTTACCAGAGCAACCACTCAACAAAGAGTGTGGCATTGTTAATTTGGATAAGTACAAAAATCAGGGCACTCACTGGATCTGTTATCTTAAATATTTAAACAATGAGGCATTTGTGTTTGATTCATTTGGAGGTGTTCCACCTGAAAATTTAGTAAAATATCTAAATTCACCTAATCTTTATTACAATAATGCCCGTGTTCAAAACTTCAAAGATGTTAATTGCGGACATTTGTGTTTATCTGTTCTCAGATATATGTCTCAAATAAATAAACCATCAATTGAAAATTTTCAAAAGGCCTTGTGGTATTTAAAACATCATGGGGGTATTCCATCTCACCAGCCAAAATTCAATATTGAAACTCAAATTACATGATGATATAGTGTATCCCAAAACAATAGCTCTCAGAGCATTTTATGGCATGTACTTGATCCCTAATATTACACAGCACAACAACAAAATTGCAGTAGGGGATCAAAAAATTGTCATCACTCCAGGGCAGTATAATCTGTCCACTTTAAATGCTCAATTACCCAGAGGTATAGTATTAACTCAAAATTCTGTCACTCACAGAGTAGAGATTGTATCTGCTACAGAAATAGTGGATCTGGGTACTATAGGAGAGCTGTTAGGCTTTGAGAACAACACAAAACTTGAAGCCGCTATCAAACACACTGCTATGAATATACCTAAATTCTTAGCCATAGAGACTCTGAATATTCACTGTAATGTGGCCGAGGGTATGATTACCAAATCAAATGGCATAGGCACTCACAAACAAACCGGCATCATTGCAACATTCAAACCTAATTCCGAATTCATGGAGCCCATCATCTACAATCCATCCCCAACATTATATTTTCCTGTGTGCCATAATAGAATAGATTATATTGAGTTGATGGTCACTAATGAAAAAGAAGAATTAGTTGATTTTGCTGGAGCCACAACAACTGCTATCATAGAGATTAACATTTAAATAAAAATACATACAATGGAAAATATTGAGAGTTATGAGCTACAATCATTCCCCCCAAACAGGAGGACATTTGCAAATTTAAATCAACCCAACACGGAAATTGAGGTTGATCTTGATGTAGGGGATGGATTTATACACCCCCACAGAGCAGATCTATACATCAAATTTGATGTTGTAAAGCTCGATGGTACAGATTACCCGGCAAATTCAAATATAAGACTTGTAGACAATTTTGTACCGCATCTGTTCTCTGAAATTGAGATCAGAAAGCATGGCGTTGTTATAAACAGAATAGATTATCCCGGCATTACCTCCACAGCTTTGGCCACATTAAAATTATCCAAAACAGAGGCTTCATACTACCAAATAGGCGGATTTGAAGCTGGTGATAAGATATTATCTAAAAATCACACAGTGCTGTTCCCCATGCGCCTGTTGCCAGGATTCTTCTCGGATTACAAAGATATTATGTGGAAGGGCGGGTTAAGAATCACATTTAGAAGAGCTGCCAATGATAATAATGCTTTGATGAGGTACAGCACATTAAACCCTACAGGAGAAGCTCTGCCTAATACCTTACCAGAGGCAGGCAAATGCATTATTCAGACTATGGAGCTAAGAATCCCTGTTGTTGAATATGAGGCCAGTTATGCTCTTAAATACAAAGCTGATATCCTAAAAAATCCACAGGTTCCTCTGCAATTTTATACATATCAATGTGTACAGAAGCCCGCCGCTGGTACTTATTATGAGTTTGATGCCACAAACTCATTCTCCAGCATACAATATGACATGCCGGATTTTGTGGTGGTACTGTTTCAGACTGGGAGACACAACAATCAGGAAAAAAATTCGAGTAAATTTGATAACTGCAACATCAAGAACATATATCTTAAAAATGGCAGAAATGAGGTATTTCCTAGAGAAAATTACAATTTAGACATGTCCAAAGATGATTTCCTCAAATTATATGAAGCTTTTTCGGCTTTCAAGAGGGTCACTACTGGCAGTACTGACATGTATTACACACCAGATGAATTCAAAGCACGGAGACCCATGTTTGTCATCAACGCTTCAAAAAGAAAACAAGTTGTGGTTAATGACAGAACAAACATTAAAATTATCTGTGAATTCCATGAGGCTTTACCTGAAGACACCATTTGTAGTGTCATTCTCATAGGTGAGAAATCATATATTTATGATGTAAGAAATGAGCGGGTCACAGAGCAGTTCTAGAAGAATTATATTGTTTTAATACTAGATATGCAAATTGAGCCTGGTATCCAATTAAACTTAAACCAGAAATAAATATGTATGTGTGTGTATGTGTGTGTGTGTGTGTGTGTGTGTGTCTTGGCCAAGTTTTAAGTGTGGCCTCAAGAGGGGCATATTTTTGACAGAATTATAGACATCAATCTCACAGAAGTGCCTTTTGTAAGCGTAGCCTCATCAATCTGAGGGGGTCATACTTTCTGAGGAAATTCCCGAGGGCATTTTCACAAAAATCTTGGATTAATCAGAGTTCCACACTTGAGCAAAAAACTCATATGCTCATGTTAACCTAGTTTTAAGTATAGCAAATCTGCTTGAGAGGGGGTTCATACTTTCCGGTCCTGTCCCCCCCGTAAACCCCACTACTTGAGAAGATGAGGGGATGAGAAGATGAGAGTTCATCTTTCACTCATCACTGCTTTTCTGCGCCGCGAAACATCGTCAGCGCAATAAATGAGGCGCCGAACGTGGAGAGAAAGTGAGTGTATGTGTGTATGTGTGTCTGTGTGTGTATGTGTATGTATGTGTGTGTGTGTGTGTGTGTGTGTGTGTGTGTGTGTGTGTGTGTGTGCATGTGTGTGTGGCACATCGTTCCTGAGAGAGAGGTTTACAAAGGTCACGATCTACAAACATTTGGTCCTTGAAGAATGAGAGGATGAGAGGATGAGAGGATGAGAGCTCATCATTCACTCATCACTGCTTTTCTGCGCCCGTGAAACATCGTCAGCGCAATAAATGAGGCGCGGAACAGGGAGAGAAAGTGAGTGTATGTGTGTGTGTGTGTGTGTGTGTGTGTGTGTGTGGCACATCGTTCTCGAGAGAGAGGTTTACAAAGGTCACGATCTACAAACATTTTGGAGGATTAGAGGATGAGAGGATGAGAGGATGAGAGGATGAGAAGATGAGAGGATGAGAAGATGAGAGCTCATCTTTCACTCATCACTGCTTTTCTGCGCCCGTGAAACATCGTCAGCGCAATAAATGAGGCGCGGAACAGGGAGAGAAAGTGAGTTTTTCAACTTTTGGCGGTCGTTTGGTCAAGAAATCAGAATTGCAGTCAAAGGTACAAATACTATCTACTTATATATATATATATATATATATATATATATATATCCCTTCTAATATGTTTTACCTTCTTGGTTAAATTTTTGAATAAGTTTATTTACCTCTCAAAAAAAAAGAATATAACAACTTTAGATTTTCAATTTTCAACCATGAGGTGTAATTTTCACTTAAACGCTGCTTTTTTTGTTGTTATGAATGTAACATTCTTTGAACGATTTGTAATAGATGCTCTATCCTTTTCCTTTCATCTCAAATAACATTAGTTTTCCTCAACTCTATCCTATAAACTCTTCTTTTCATTCCTTTAATATTGGTTATTTTTCTTTTCATGTTGTTATACGAGGGAAATATTCGTTCATTTTGATTCGCCGTTCAACTGGCATGGTATTGGAAAATGGAGGATGTGCATACTTTACTTACCATATATCGTTTCAACAACCAGCATTACTTTCTGCGGATACAATTGGTTTCTTCAAATGCTGCATGCTAGATTGACAACTGTCAAAATTCACGAAGGCCTCGTATTGTTTAGTATGTAACGGTATTAGTCTGTTCCTATTCCAGGAATATAATTAAAAGGGCATTTTTATATGAGAATATATTTGAGGAATTTTGTCTTAATATTTATAAACAAGAATTAATAGTTCATGTAGAATTGCTTCTTTAAATCAATACGAGTCTAGTCACTAACAGGCAACCAGTCTCTCATCGTCGCTCATAGTCATTCATGTGGATTAGTATCTAGTTTTTCATCTCTAGTCATGTACATGACGTCACTCATATTTACTTCTGTGCTCATAGTCATTTAGATTTATATCTTCATTTATTCTTTTGATATCTATACATATTTATTTAACTATCAAGTGTTTCTGTGTATAAGAATATTATCGTTTATTTGTGAAATATTTATATGGGTTTCATTCAGTGTATTTATGTCTATATTGTTTTAGTCGGGTTGTATATTTGCTTATTTACTAAGCCTGTGGTATGGTGTGATAAGTTATGATATCAGTACTTACTTACTTAATTTGTAGGTGGTAATTTATATGTTTGAGTTATTTTTATTGGAGTATGTAAATGATGCTTCTTAGAGTTTATTATTGGGAAATCCTCAAATTGCTTTCTATTTTTGGGCAGACAGGGGAGATGTGTAGCGATTTCCGGTAAATAACTACGTTTATTATCTATAAAATTACCGAAAATCCTACAAGTTTCATCTCTCTGCGTTTCTGACGTAAAACGCTCACGTATTAGTAGTGTAAACCTATTGTTTCTAAGTAATCCTTGTAGATATGCCTAGTATTTAACCACAGTTGTGACATATTTTGACGATTTTTTTATGGATTTTATTGCTTTCGACGATGTTCTAGCCCTATTTTTTTGCTCAATCTCATTTTTGGAGCCTCATCTTTGTAGGTATGCCATGATCTTACGTGATATAACTTAACCTATTCAATTTTTACAGCCTTTTACGGGTTAAAATAACCTACAAAGTGCAAAAGGTTGTTTCTATGTTATCCTTGTATGTAGGATCTCAGCGTAAACGGCTACGATGTATTTTTTGTTGATTTTATAGCATTTGATGATGTTCTAGACCTATTTTTTGCTTAATCTAATTTTGGGGCCTTATTTTTGTAGGTGGGGCCCTCAACGTAAACGTCTACGATGTATTTGGGGGACTTATTTTTCTTTGTAGGTGGGGGTCCTCAGCGTAAACGGCTACGATGTACTTTTTATGATGTGTGAGCCCCTTTTCACGATGTATGTCGTAGCCTTTTTACAATGGATTCAATGCGTCACTACTTTTGGAGGTCACAGTGGGGGCTCGCAGTGTTGCCAACTTACTCCACAAAAATTTCAACATATAATATTTCACAGGCGAAGCTAACCTACAAATAGAAGTTGGCACTACTCAGTATTGTCATAAATTTCTATGGTATAGTGATTTTTTTTATGTGTGAAGATTGTTTGGATCTAAGGTCAGTATAATTTTTATAGAATTATGCGATTTTTTTCTTGTACTTAAAACTGTTCGGTCACTCTTTCATTCTTGACATCATAGACAAAAGTTTTGTCTGCAATAAGAATGACGCTGCATAGAGTATCGGCAGGCAAGGCGTCATGGAAATCGCACACAATTTTGATGTTGGTACGATCGTTAACAACCACCTGCTTTCTCTTAGATGTGTTAATGACGAACATGTGTCTGCGAGTTATGAACTTATTGGGGTTGTAGTACACGTCCACATTGCCGGAGGTCACTCTCTTGTAAGCTGTGTATGCCTCATACAGTTTCAGGTAGTCGTTGTTTGCAATGTTCAGGTTGTAGTTCTCACGCGGCAATATCTCGTTTCTGCCATTTTTGAGGTAGATGTTCTTCATCTTGCAGTCGTCTAACTGGCTCGAATCTTTTTCTTGGTTGTTGTTCTTCCCTGTCTGGAAGAGCACGACCACAAACTCTGGCATATCGTACCGGATGCTGTTAAACTGTGTGGTTACGTCAAATTCAAAATGAGTGCCGGAAGCAGGTTTCTGCACGCACTGGTAACCGTAAAATTGGATGGGTACTTGGGGATTCTTCAAAATGTCTGCTTTGTACTTGAGAGCGTAGTTAGTTTCGTATTCCACTACGGGCATGCGCAGCTCCATGGACTTGATGATGCACTTGGCAGGATCGGGTAGTGTGTTGGGAAAGTGCTGAACCGTCTGCACTCAAGGTGCTGTAACTCATCAGCGCATCATAGTCGTTGGCGCTTCTGCGAAAAGTCACGCGCAAACCACCCTTCCACATAATCTCTTAGTCGGAGAAGAAGCCAGGAAGCAGGCGCATGGGAAACAGTACTGTGTGACTTTGAGTTTTGATTTTTGTAACTGCTTCGAATCCCCTACCTGCTAGTATGCTGCATCGGTCTTGGAGAGTTTCACTGTTCCCACTGCTGTAGAGGTAATCCCAGGGTAGTAACTTCCACCTGCAAAAACAGGTACGGCACAAAATTATCTACAAGTCTTAAATTTGCATTGGCAAGAAATGCTTCGCCGTTGTATCTCTTCACAACATCAAACTTGATATACAAATCAGCTATGTGAAAGTGAATAAACCTGTCCCCGACGTCCACGTCGTATTCTATCTCTCGATTCGCTTCATTGGGGTTGGCAAATGTGCGACGATTGGGCGGGAAGGACTGCAACTCGTAACTTTCGATTTGCTCCATAATGGTTATTTATTATATGTTAATCTCTACGACGGCAGTGCTCGTGGCTCCTGCAAAATTAACCACTTCTCCCTTCTCGTTTGTAACTGCCAATTCTATGTTGTCTATGCGATTACGAGATACAGGAAAGTATATCGGTGGGGAGGGTGTGTAGATAATTGGCGCCATGAACTCAGAGTTTGGTTTGAACGTAGCGATAATACCTGCCTGCTTGTGACTCCCTGGGATGCCGTCCGAGGATTTGGTGATCATACCTTCTGCCACATTGCAATGTATGTTCAGGGTCTCGATGGCTAGAAATTTAGGAATGTTAGCACCGATGTGCTTGATGCCAGGTTCGAGCTTTGTGTTGTTCTCGAATCCCAAGAGCTCTCCGATGGTACCCAGGTCTACGGTTTCCGTGGCAGACACCAGTTCCACCTTGTGAGTTACAGAATTTTGCGACTGCAGTGAACATTCCATCTAATGTTCCAAGAGACTTGAGGTTTGCTTAGGGTATTTGGTAAACGACACCTTTGGGCTTCATGGTGATAGTGTTATTTATATATCGTGAGAGAGTAAGAAAAAATCTCTGTTTTGACTAATTCCATGAAGTGATGGTAGGTCGGTTATACAAGTTGCTTTTTTTCACAAGGGTTATTTAGTTACAATCCCCACACTAATTTTTGTTTTGTGTTCATGGCGACGGTCGTACCCAATGCGGGAACCCGTTCACCTAGCGAGGCATATCTGCTGACGATTCTCCCGAAAGCCGCATGCTCCAACTTTCTGTCAGCATCATGACGTGCATCAAGATCGGTGTGAGCATTGTAGGCAATGTCGTGGTCCTTGCATGCTGCGTCCAGTGGGTTCACTCCTTTGTCTCCTCTTTCCAGTCGCTGTTCGAGTTTCGTACCCGGACCACAGTACTGGTAACCTGGCAGGTGCATCTCGAATATGTTGATAATATCGTTCACCAAACCTCGACACTCGGCTACATTCCAGAATTTGGGAGGCAGGGTGTTGATGATTTTGATAAGGTAACCTATACCTTTGTTGTCGTTGACAATGAAGTTGGCAAGCTTGGTGCTAATCATGTCCAAGATGCCCACCTTCTGGTTGTGGAAGTTGCGATTGCCTGCATTTACTTCGCCTGCGATAACGAACAATCGATCTACAAGCTTCCTTACGTTGTCTACCCAAACTCCTTGGGCAAGGTGTTGTAGAGTTTGACACCGCTGCCAGTCTTGAGCTGGGTCCATATTGGCTTGATGAGGTTCCTGTACTTTTCTCCACTGCTAGATTTCACGCGATTGTGTGTTGCATCGTTGTTTTGGTACAGTAGGTCCGTCATGATCAAAATTTCTGTGTAACTTTGGTAATCCTTGTATGTATAATCTTTAGGTTGCTTCTTAGTGATAAGTTCCCACAGTCCCACGGTGCCAGGATAGCTGGCCCAGCTGTTCTTCTCGCCCAAATTAACTTTTACATCGTCGCCCTGGAACATGACTTTTGACTTTCCAATCTTCCAAACCACACCCTCGTTATGTTCCATGGTCGGGTACAATCCGAATACCTCGTCTTTTTCGAATTTCCCAGTGCTTAGTTAATCCCTCGCCAACGGACCCAGCTCGATTAGCTTGTCCGAAGATGTACTGCCTAGGGCCTGACGTCTCGGAGCCGGAGCAAGTTCGAACAGAGTAGTGTGAATGCTGGATATCAGTGTAGGTATGGTATGATTTCGAGCATAATGTGGCACAAGCTCGTTGATTAACTTTTTGTTTTGCTCGGTGACATCTTTGATTTCTTTACCAAGTCCACTGATGGCATCGATGATAGGTTGGTCCTGACGCTTTTTCTCTTCGTATATTCCACGATTCTCGGATTTCCAACACTTGTAGTTATTTATAATAAGCCAAGACGTTTCTTGTAACGTTGCAACGTTTTAGAAAATTATTAATTTTGTTTCTGTATTTTCCGTTATTGGGTTTCCTCGTCATGTCTATTGTGACAAATCCGAAATCATCTTTTTTCCAGCATGAAGAGCAAAATTTGGAAAACTGATTGTAGTTTATGTCCCCACCTACATAATCATCGTAATGTCGAGTTGCTTGTAATTCCCCTGAAGCGTGAATTGTTTCCACATGCGTGTTTTGAGAGTTCGGTTGAAACGTTCCACTATGCTGGCTTTGATGTGACTAAAAGTGGAGTAATGTTGAATATTTTGTTTTTGAATAAATTGCCGAAAGACAGAGTTGTAGAATTCTTTTCCGTTGTCTTTTTGAAGAAATCGAGGTCGTCTACCACTTTTATCGAAAATAGTTTTGAATGTTTCCACTACACAGGTTCCTGTTTTTGCCTTGAGGGGTAAAGCCCACGCAAATTTTGAAAATGTGTCTATAACGATGAGAAGATACTTGTATCCCTTGTTGATTTTATGTAATTTTTTTAAGTTGCCACTGCTCATTTCCAAAAGGTCAGCTTGCCACAGGTCATCTATGCTTTTGGTTACTACCGCCAATCGTTTATAATTTCGTCGTGCAGATTTGTGCAGCTCGTTCACAATAGCCTGTCTAGACATTGCGCGAAAATAAAAATATAGCTTGGATGGGATTTCTGGCTACAGACAATGCTGGGTTTTCTATGTGCAGTTGGTATCCTATTTCTATGTCAATATTTTGAGTAGCATCTTCTGCATAGGCAGTCTCGCGCGTTTCGGGGTGGGTGAAATTGACCAACTCCACTCCTCCTATTTTAGGCTCGTCACCGATGTTCGTCACGGTCATGGTTGGGTAGTGGGTTGCGTGAGGCAAAAACCAGTAGGAAATCTTGACGAAATTAAGTGTTCCAGCGAGGAAAAATTGGTGATAGACTTTTGCAGGAGTCAACATGTAGAGTTTGGAACCTGGATTAAAGGGCGAGGAAAAATCTGCTTGGAATGCTGTACAGTTGAATGATAATTGTGGACTTGAGATTGTCGATGCTGGCGTTCAGAGTGTTCACGTTGGTTCGAACCTTACTTTCTACGTCCTCCAATGTATCGTTCACCGATTCCAGTTGTTCCTCGATAGCATGAACAACAGTGTCATAGTCAGGCTTGATCTTCACATCGACAATTAGTCTCTTGAATTTTTCGTTTAAGTCATGTAGTTGGGTGCTAAAATTGGCTATGGCCGATTCCTGGCTTGCCTCGATACTACCAATTTGCTCTTTCACGCTGGCAACAATCTGCTGTAGACTTTCCACAAGTGTAAACTTGGAGCTCTGTATTGCGAGATCGTACACCTGGCTTCTAAATTCCGCAAACAATTCATGTAGCTCGCTGATGTTCTGGTTGGTGGGTAAGGTTGCAACAGAACCCCGAATCGATTCAATTTCGGTTTGGATGGTTTTGATGTCGTCGGATTTGAGTATTCGGTTGAGAGTCCTCTTTACACTTTTCAGTTCCTGCGAGGTAGGCAGGGTGGTCACCGTATTTTGGAGCGACTCCAAAGCTTTCTCACCGCATCCAACTCGGAGGCAGCAGCAGCAGCACGTATGCCTTCTTGCAATTGCGTTATGTTGTCCTGGGTTGGGGTGGATTGTTGCAGAGTTTCTAACTTAGCCTGTATATCGTCGATCAAGTGATGGAAATGGGACAACTCGGATTCGGTATTCAGATTTTCAAGCTTGGAGATCTGCTGTTGGACGCTGGCCAGTGTATCCCTGATGGTAGGCAGTTGGGATTCCAGTGCTTCGTGTACGTTTGCTAGATCATTTCTAAAGACAGCAAGAGCATCCTCAATATGGACTATGGTGACTTGCAGCTTCCCGAAATCTTCGTAGGTCTCAAGTTGGAGTTTGATGTTGGCCACACTACGGGCATTGGCATTCAGCTCGCTGGACGAAGGTAGATTGTCAATAAAATCCTCTAGCGTTTGGAGTTTAGTTTTAACTTCGTTGATGGCTGCATGCAAAGCGTCCGTTTGAAGCTCAGCCTTGATGCTTTCCAACGTAGGAATTTCGAACGATTGAAACTGTTCGTGCAATTTGGCAATACTTGTATTCACGCGATCACAGTCATCTTGAGTTTTTATACTCTGGATAATGTTTTGCAGTTCAGACTGGATTGTGCTAGTTTGGTCTTGCAAGTGTCGCTTCAGTTGTTCCACGTCAGAAGTTTGCGCTTGCTGCAGCTTCACAAGTTCGTTTTGGAGCTTGCCTACACTCAGCGCCAGATTCTCGAGGTTGTCTATTGACGCGAGGTCGGTATATTTTTGCAGCAGCGATTTAAACTCGGCGTCAATTTTGAGTACCGGGTCCAAGCACTGAGACTGCAGGCAGGCTATCTCGGTCTGGAGGCTAGAGTTGAGCGTGGACTGCAGAACTTGCAGGTCGCTTCGCAGCTTCTTCACCATGACGTCAATCATGAGTAGCTCGTCGCCGTGATCATCGCGCTTGGTGTGACCAAAGAAGTCATGAGGCATTGTTGATATGGTTAATTATTATAGGGTAGGGGATTTTCATTTCTATAAAATGAGGAATGAGTTTATCGTAGTCGTCAAAGAGCTCCACGTACAGGTGATCGCCAGCAGATACATCGTACGTAGTGGTACTGTCCATCCTATCATGCTTGATGCGATAGATGTTCTTGCCAGACGAAATTTTGGCCTCCCTGTTGTTTTCGGGATTCATGTTGAACTTAAGATGGGGAACTGGTAATTATTCAAGTTGTTGTTGAATACATAGAAAGTTTTGCCCACGTCATCGTCGTACTGAGTCAGGATGCTGTTGAGATGAATAATGAGCAAACCATTGAGTTTAGATAGTAGGGAGGGCAACAGGACCAAGTTCAGAGGTGATGATGATGGTGCAGTTTGAATGGGTACCTCCATAGCTTGCTTCCTGAAGCCAAACAGGTTCATAGGCATGGTTATTTAATATGCTTGTGTTGATAGAAATATTGCCAACCGAAAGGTTGGATGCATGTAAAAAAATAATGTCTTTTTTGTGTGATATAATAATTGATTTTTTTGTATGTGTACGATGTTTTTTCCTTTAAGCGCATTGTATGCATTTCTAACTACTATCTAAACGATAGTGCCCCCAAGGCAACGTGTGGATCCCACAAGACCAAATACATATTTTATCATCATGCGGATCTAATGCTACTTTGCTAACTTTGTTTGTTGTAATCACATGGTCTACACTTTGGATTCTTTTCCAATCGTAGCTCCGGCTTCAATGTCTTCAGACAATCAATATAGTTTTGAAATGAAAGTTTGTTTTGACAGTATTTTTACCAACACCTTTAGCTTTCTTCGTGATGCTGCTCTCAGTTCTTAAAGTATACATTTTGGAACGCAAACCGGCAAACTCGAGAATGATGTCACCGTTACACTCGTCCTTTAATTTACCTAGAACTTTTTTGTTACTAGATGGAATTCCAAATCTGTTTGGTTGAGGGTAGGAAGAAGTATCATAATAATCAAGCAAGGACGGATTTTTTACATCTTCATATAGATTGGATGTTTTAATGCTATAAATAAAACTGTCGGTGTCCATGTAAAGTAATGAAATGCTATCGTTGTAGAAAGGTTGCATAACATTGTAGTGAAATTGAAACATGTGAAGTTTCGATAAATCTAAAACTGTTGCTCCCACATAAATTGGTTTTCGGAATTTTATCACTTTTATATATAGATTGAAAAGTGACAGATTCTCGTTGTAAATTTTTCGTGATTTAAATCTAAAATCAGCCACACACTTACTGCATTTACTTTCATCTGAAACCAATCTCACGTCCACGTTGTTTCTCATGTTCTCCATTGCCTTGCCATATACAGCATTGTTCATCAATTTGAAAAAATCTTTGTCTAAATCGGAAGTGGCAACTGTTCTATGTTGTGTGTTTGTTTCAATGTATGGTTTGAGTCACTCGGAATGTTTAAACCTGAGGACTCTTCTAATATCCAATACCTTAACACCCATCGCAATCAAAAACTGTAGATTTTTGTAATGGAGAACATATCTTTCTTTTTTTCCAAAGTTAATAAAAGCTTGCGTTGATTAGAATTAGATGGACATTTAAGTTCGGGTGCCGGTGGTAAATCTGAAAAAATATCATGCAAATTGTCTGGAAATCCAATATTCACTTCTGCAAAAAAAAAAAAAAATTCACAATCGTCAAAATCAATAATATTTATGGAAATTGGTTCTATCCATTCGAAACCTCCATAAGGAAGTTTCTGTACCATAGCATATCCATAGAGATTATTAACGTCGATGTAAAAAATGTAATTCGATGGTTTATTCGCATCATATTTTTCCTCCATGTGCATGTTGTTGGCTTCTGCATGTCTCTGTGCACATTGTACCATCCCACCCCGAATCCCTCTCTTGATGACAAGTAACATGTCTACATCTGTTAATAATTCTAACTTAATTTTAGTTTGCAACAACCTTGCAGACCACGCTAATCCCGGGAGGCTGAAGAAATACGCAAGGTCCAACTTGTAAATAGACATTGACATTTTCCTGAATGCTTGAAAAACATCCGCAAGTATTGTTACGTTTAATTTCAAGTATGCGTTGTGACAATCGCCGAATGTTTTACATTCTAGTTTATCCCACATCAGTTGTGCATGTTCGTATTCTATGTCCGTATTTCCTGTTTTTCTCAGTTGACTGAAGAATTCTTTTTGAGGAGGGAGAGTGTCGTCATTAAATTTAGATCCATTGTTTACATATTCATACGGATAAATCCCTTTACTTCTAATCAATTTTATATCTATGTTGGAAAAACTAGCTTTCGTAATTTTGAATTGTTCGTCACAAAGTTTACTTGCTAGAGCGTCCAAACTTGCAGAGAGAAATCTGAACGAGTCAAGAAACCTCATATCTATGGTTTCATATGTCCCCGAAATCTTAACTTTCTTACTTATAGAAATGTATCGTTCTTCATTTTGAGCAAGAATATCTTTTTTGTGTGTGTCATATCCAAGTTTCCGAATTAAGAGATGAAAATCGTAATTCGAAACATTATGAAAAAATATGAGAACAAATTTGGGCTTTTGAATTTTGAGGTTGCAAGCATTACAGATTTCGCTGATGAAACGACCGTCTGTGTGCGAATGGTGAAACACTTTACGATTCTCGTTTGTGAAGTATTGATGCACACTGGACACTCGACAGTTTCTTCAAATATTTTTGTTCCTCTGATGTCAACAAATTCATCGGTTTGGATATTTGCAAGAAGCTGCCAATTTTCTCAACCTCCTCTTCCATCTTTTCAAAAAAGTGTTCGATAACATCCGGTCCACGGTATATATATGGTTCATTTATTTCATCTTGTCGTTCGACAATGTAACCAAAACTATTTGGTTCATGAAGCTGGTAAGGCGTTGTGGAGGATTTTTTTAAAATTTGGTTTGCAGGAGTACAGTGGCTTCAGAAATGATTCAAAATCTGCGACGATAATGGCTGGATGATCAAACAAAGCCTTGTACATTTTGAATTCTTCGACTTCGTTCTTTTTGGGCATCAACATTCGAGCTGGTTTGTTGTCACCGCAATATATTTCATGTTCGACACGTTTTTCAATAGCAATTTGCCGTGCGGTATATATTTGGTGATTGAATTCTCTTCGATCATTAAACATAGTCAAACACCTTGGACAAAAGTCGATGTGATTTGCATACTTCGTTGCTTGACTTCTGATTAGTCATGCTAGTGAACGAATAAGGCAGTAATGGTGAATATTGTTGTTTGAAATTAAAACAAGATTAATTATATGAGCATTATTATTGATGATAACATTTATCCTTATGGGATGCACAAGATGTTTTTCTGACGTATAAGAATATACATTAATAACAATGCGTTTTCCATTAGAATCTCGTGCGCGCGACTCGAACTTTGATATGTCTGACAATGCCACGGGGTATTCAATGCCAGACATTACATTTTCAAACTCTGTCTCGTACTGCTTGTAATGATAAACTTGCTATGGATTATTTTTCCAACGAACAGGATCAAGAGCTGCTAAGATGCACCAAAGAAAGCATTTTGGGTCATTATTTTGAATATTTAACACTGCTTTCTTGCTTTCAATGTTCGGTGGTGGAGGGACGTAACTCGATGCAGAAAAAAGCATGAATTTGTTCACGTAAACGGTTAATGTATGAGGACTACCACATAAAGACCATCCCGATCCCTTAGCCTCGAAAGTGTCATGTTTCATAATCAACTCATTTGACAGATTAGAGTAAAACTCGAGTAGTACAATCAGCCCGGTTCTGAAACGTTAAGTGGGTCTCAGTGTTTCCAACCCTCCCCAAGAAAATTCCACCACGTGATATTTTACAGGCGAATCTAACCTACAAATAGGAGTTAGCAACACTGACTAGTTGCTTCTCAACGTCTTGGAAAACGTCTTAAGACAAATATCTTAATCTTTAAGAAAGTCGACTTCCGGTTTGTCAAGATGTTACTTCCGGCCTGTCAAGAAAATTTTCTAAAAACAAATATCTTAAGACGTTTTTGCAAGACATTGGTTTTCTTGGCTCCTAATTGAGCTAGGATGATGATTTTAGGTTTGTTGGATAGGATTCGACGAGAACTATTCGACTGGCAAATAAAATCGATTATACCCCCCTCTCTATTTTTTTCTAGCATACTTATCTATTGCATGCTAACCAAACCTCTTGGGAGGCAGGTTCTTGTAACGCCACGGGTCCTCCACATGTACGTATGTATGTAATGCGATTTGTGGGGGAAGAGGGGGCCAAAATTTTGAACTTCCGGCTTAATTAATCTGCATGGATGCTTATTTTTTTACTTCTTTATTTCTTCTATATGTCATGTTCCGTCTGTAGCAAAAAGAGATCGAAAGTTTTTGTTGTTCTATTTAAAATTACACTGTAAATGAGGAGGCCAAGGAAGCTTTTCAGTTCTGTAAGGGTACAAGATTTGAGCACAACTCTATCAGAATTAACGTATTTCTTTCTCACATTTTCAATTATGTTTTTGTTTGTTTATTTTAGCACGTTCTCCAGCATAGTGTCTGTGATAATGTAGCCCCCATGCATCAACTGGATCTACTTTGTTTCTTCTTCTTCGTAGTTCGGGATAAAACAAAAAAAAAATATTATATTCCGGGACTCTGGTATGTTTCGTAGTCTCCACTGAAGATCTCTTAAATCTATTTTTTACCATAAAAATATTTGTCACTTACTGTATCAGGTCCACTGCTTTGGTTGTCTTCATCGCCGTCAACTGACACATATGAATCGGTATCATGATTTCTTTGAATATATTCTTCGTCCTCTGTATTGGAAAAATTCAATATCTGACACATCACTTGAAATCTCGGCAAGCATATTTGCAAGTTTCTGTTCGAAGTTCGGATCACGAAAGAAGAGGTCGCATTGCCTGATATATTCCACATTTTTTATTTAACTCACAGTACAGACACAAACACAGTCGTGACGTTCGCCAAAAACCGACACAGTGAGAGCGGTCTTCATATTGTAAAGCGAGTTCATCTGCTTACTATTAAAAAATAAATGCCGAACCTTGCAGGACATCCGGGAAGCCTTGAACTGTTCTTGTTGAAACTAAGTGACACTGCTGTGAAGTAAGTCGCTCGGTAGTTTTTAGTATTCAGTCACCAAGCCCGTGGTAGCCATTCTAGGTAGTTGAGTCGATATTTCACTGGAAATAATGTGTTTTCCATTGTTGAAAGGAAAGCAAGCTTCCAGTTTGTATGAATAAGCTATTTCGTCCACTCCTGTTAGGCCACCCAGCAAAAAGTTGAAAACAATTTCTTGAAGAGAAAAAAATACTGTTTCTTGTCACATTGCTACCAAGCGTACGTACATGAAGAATATGCATGAGTTGATTTATTTATTTCTTCTTCACTCTCTTTCTAAAGGCATATACGCGTTTCTTATTCAAGAACCGGAATATCTTGTGCCCTTCCTATCGAATTTAAGGAGGGATAGAGAGAGAGAGTACCATGACAAACATCTACTGAAGTTTTTAAGATGAGCCCCGCAGAGTTTTGTATGTCCTCCCCTTAGTTAGTGTCTCGTACTTCTGTTTTCGGTTTCCAATGTGGACAGGTCAGAAACGAGTGTAGTAAATAAAATAGTGAAATAAGAATCCCTTGGGCATAATCCTTAATATATATATATAATATTGTTATTATTATCCTGCTGAAAATGATGTTATAATGATAGCCTAGGTGTTCTCCGTCGCCATTTCAGAGTGGCAAATGTTTAACTCTACTAATTGTTGAATTTTATTTTAGGTTAGAGAGAACTGTTCTGCATATTCAACGAATTCTTTTTGATTACAATGCAAAAATGTTTCATCATTACTTCATACATTTCATCGTTTTCGTAGTCGTCTAAACGTTTGAGAAAACCTCTTTTTTTTTGGTTACGAAGATAGGTGGAGAAGAGAGAGAGAGTGGTTGAATAATTTTAAGAAGAACTTCTTAATAGGGGGACAGTGTGTTCCTTTTTGGTATAACCACTGTGTTGTCGATGGGAACGAGGCAAGAACAACATTACCACTATGCTATCGGGGTGAACGGCAATTTTTTCCATTATCATTTGTGTCCACACACAAAAACTTTGTGCCTGTCTGCATCCATACCTATACCGAGAGATTCAAACCATGCCTCAGGCCCTTGTGACTTATTTAATTTTTTACACTCATCAAAATATGTGCTTAATAAAATGCCTCAATCGCACAAGCTATGGCATCCTTGGGTACCTTGTCATCCTCTGTAAGCATCCAAGCAACCACATGTATAAATTATAGTCTCCCACACATAATGCTCTTTCATGTCCAAATAGATTCGCTTCCTCCACCATCAGGAGGATGGGCAGTGGAAGCTCGTATACCATGAGAGGTTGAATGGACCTAAAAGCAAAATCGGTTAGGATGGAAAAAGAGTGAGTAGACACAGATCAGGATGGGTTTGAATTTGTCCTCTTCGGGATTAAGAAGATTAGAGAGTTAGTTACTTGGTTGTTTCTCACTGCATTATTTGAAATTTGAATAATCACATGTTAGTTATGAACGCTCTTCTTTTTTCTTGTCATCTGATTTCTATATTGAACATTAGAAACGACACATTTCCATTAACAGTATTTCATGTTATGCAAACATTTAAGTCTATATGCCATCTTGGGTGGGATTGCAACAACGTCATCCGACAAAGGCCAGGATCGGTATTGTTACATTTTATTGGTCAGGTCATTTTTTTCTATATGTACAGCTATAGGTAAACATAGTAATTTAAGCCCTCAGAGTCGTAGACTGAAAAATGTACACCTGTGTTAACCGCCTCGTGTGGGGAGGGGGAACAATTGTAGTTGTTGGTGTAATAAACTTCGAAGCAGACGTGCCCCACTTCCTCAATTTCATCAAAATAGCCATTATTCATCCTCATTGTTGGCATTAACCAAAATAGCTTAGCTTCTTCTTCTTTTTTTAAAATTTTCGTGGTGATCTCCGTACGCACTGGGCATTTGCAGATTAACAAAATAAAATGTCTGAAGTTTGAACACGTGACCCTCCCTTCATACCGGTGCAAGCTGTTTTTGTGATTGTTCGCCTCGATTATTCAAAGTGCCTCATGTTTGCATATTCAAATACACACAGCTGAAGGGGGTTCATGTCACATTAGTGATTTTAAATTGTATTCACGGGGGC
The DNA here is from genome assembly GCF_977018435.1 of Lepisma saccharinum. Taxonomy (NCBI): domain Eukaryota; kingdom Metazoa; phylum Arthropoda; class Insecta; order Zygentoma; family Lepismatidae; genus Lepisma; species Lepisma saccharinum. The sequence continues at coordinate 22,448,936 of NC_139241.1, read as the reverse complement.
CATTCACACATTTTTTAACATTGTTGCTTTGTAGTCGATGAGTTGTGCAGGTACAGCTGTGAAGTTGTTAATAAGACCCAACACACACAAGTCCCCCAACATTGCTTTTCGACATAGATTTTTAACTAGAAAATTGTTATGATTACAGTATACACCCATATCAGTATACAATAACATGGTGCCATTTTCTGTTTCTGTTTGCCGACAAAAGCAAATCTACAATCCACAGGTCCGAGAAACAAGATATTTTTTAAAATTCTCCTGCGCATAACATGGACCACCTATAGATGGATATAATATAGATCGATTTAACAAATATAATTCAAAGTTGTAATGAGATTTGATTAAGTATTTAATCACAGCAGCAAAAACAAACTCTCCATTCGCTTCACAGCTGAAGTTTACTATATTTTGCATACAAGCAGAAATAGAAATGTACGCCCCGCGAGGTGTGCTATTGGAAGACTATACAATAAGACACGGCAAGTGAGACTTACTTGACTTACTTGACTTATTTCCTGTTACTCCGCTACGGAGCATAGGGCCTCAACGAAGCATCGCCAACGGACTCTGTTTCCAGCCATCTTCCTTATCTCGTTCCAGGTCTTTCCTGCTTCCCATATTTCTTGCTCTATTGTCCTTCTCCAACTCATTCTTGGCCTTCCTCTCCTACGTTGTCCTTGTGGATTCCAACTCAATGCTTGTCTCTCTATTGCCGATGGATCTTTCCTCAATGTGTGGCCAATCCACTTCCATTTTCTCCTTTTGATCTGTATTGCCACCGGTTCCTCTTGCGTACGTCTCCATAGATCTTCATTTGAGATAATATCTGGCCAATATATTCCCAGAAGTTTCCTTAGGCATCTGTTTATGAATGTCTGTAGGTCTTTAGTAATTTTCTTCGTACTTTCCAAGTTTCACATCCATAAAGGAGAACTGACTTCACATTAGTTCTAAAAATTCGCAGCTTAGTTCTTATTGAAATTTCTCTGGCTTTCCAAACTTTATATAGCTGAATAAATGCCACATTTGCTTTCCTAATTCTTGATCTAACATCATCTTCTGTTCCCCCTGTATTTGTCACCAAACTCCCCAGATATGTAAACTCCTTAACCTCTTCAATATTTTCCTCATTCAAGTGGAAATTTTCCATCTTTTTTACATTTGTTCTTAATGATTTCGTCTTTGTACTATTTATCTTTAAACCAACTCTTTTCCCTTCCTTATCCAAATCTCCTAATTTATTTTCCATATTACGGTATGTGTGAGACAGCAGACAAACATCATCTGCAAAACACAAGTCTTCTAGCTTCTTCTAGCTGTTGGGTGAGACTCCAATTTATACCTCTCCTTTTTCCTTCCGTCACCCTCTTCATTACTTTATCAGTTACCATCAGAAATATTGTTGGTGACAAAATACATCCTTGCCTTACTCCTGAAATAACTGGTATTGGATCCGTAAGTATTCCCTCATGCACAACTTGACATGTGGAACCATCATAGGAGTTTTTAATAAGATCAATCATGTGTGCTGGAATGCCATATTCTTTTACAATTGTCCACATTTTCATTCTATTTACAGAGTCGAATGCTTTCTGGAAGTCCACAAATATAAGGTACATATTAGAGAAGTATTCCATACTCTGTTCTATAATAATACGCAGTGTATTTATCTGATCTATACAGGAACGGTTGCTTCGAAAGCCTGCTTGTTCTCTCCGGATCTTTTTCTCAACACATTCTTTAATTCGGTTTAAAATAATTCTACTTAGGACTTTACTAGGAACTGAAAGTAGTGTTATGCCTCTCCAGTTATTGCAGTTAGTAATATCTCCCTTCTTAGGTATTTTTACTAGTAAACCTCTTTTCCAATCTTCTGGTATTGATTTTGTTTTCCATATTTTTGCAAAAAGTGGTTGTAATATTTCTATTGTCATCTCCATGTCTTCCTTAAGAATTTCTGGTGGAATGTTATCAATTCCAGGTGCTTTACCACTCTTTTGTTCTCTCAATGCTTTTTTTAATTTCTTCTTTTGTTGGTTCTTTAGTAGTTATTTCATCTTCTATTTCATATTCTGGCATTTCTTCCGGTATTTCAAGCAAATCTTCTGTCCCTTCTATGGTTTGGTTTAATACTCCTGAAAAATGTTCTTTCCATCTATTGAGCTAATTTTCCTTATTCGTAAGGAGTACTCCATCTCTATTTCTCACTGGGCGATTCCGTATGGTTTTCTTTTGAGACAAGATCTTTGTAATTTGGTATACTTCCTTCATATTTCCCTCATTTACTGCTTTCTCTGCCTTCCCGGCTAACTCACTGGTCCATTTTCTACGGTCAGCTCGCGCACTATACTTCACTTCATGATCTTTTTTCCTATATTCTTCTTGTAATTCTGCTTTCTTTTTCCTAGTTTTACACATATTCATCTTCTGCTTAATGTGTTTCCTTTCTTCTATTTTCCTCCAAGTTTCCTCTAACATCCAGTTCTTTTTCTTAGGGTTTCTATATCCCAAAACTTCTTTTGATACCGTTGTAAATGTATTTTTCACCTTTTCCCAGTGTTGTTTCACCTCATCACCATCCAGCTCCCCTAGTTCTTGATATTTGTTTTGAAGTTGCAACTTGAAGTCCTGTTTTACACTATTATTCTGTAGTTTTCCAATGTCAAACTTTGTGCTTTGTTTATTAAATTTCTCTTTTGCGGCCATAATTTTTACCCTAAAACTGGCTACCATAAGATGATAATCACTGCTAACGTCTGCTCCACGTTTACTTCTCACATCTAATAAAGATGTTCTCCATTTCCTACTTATAGCTATATGATCAATCTGATTTTGAGTTCTATGATCTGGGGATACCCAAGAGATCTTATTTATATTTTTATGTGCAAATAGTGTACCTCCAATAGTCATTTCATTTGAGGCACACCAATCTACAAACATTTCCCCATTTTCATTTCTATCACCTAGACCAGGGGTTTCCAACTGGCGGCCCGCGGGCCGCATGCGGCCCCCGTTACCTTTTTCTGCGGCTCGCGAAGCCAGTTTGCCAAATACATGAATTTTATTTATTTGTATTAAAATACGTTCTTTTTTACTGAAGGAACGGATGCTCTGTGAAGAAAGACAATATCACAGGTAGAATTAATTTTGCAGTCAATAATGATCATCAGAAGAATCTAAAGTGACGTAAGTTTCTCTTCACACCATGCATTCCATCCCTTCGCTATGCGGAATGAACTCGCCCGCTTCCGCGAAGGCTTCACTCTTTGTGTTCAGAAACAAACTGCAGAGAGGCGCTATAGAGATCTGTTTTACTACGCACGAAGTACGAAGAGATTTCCAGTGTCCCAACTCGGATTGTACTGTGACTGATTGTTAAAGTTCGTGCAAATATCGAAATGAGCAATATCTCCAAAAACGTAAGATTGAAAATAAAAATAGCTTCTCTCCAACTTGAATTGCGTGATTTGCAAGGCGTTGTGTTCCTTCAAACTAGTCAAGAAAAGGGGCCAGAGTTTTTCAAATACCTTTCAAAGGAACGCTTTCCAAACCTTCGTAGTTTTGAGCAAAGAATGACATCGATGTTCGGCAGCACATACACATGTGAAAGTGTTTTTTCTTCAATGAAGTTCATCAAGAACCGCTACAGAAGCCGACTGGCAGATTCTTCACTGCTTCACCTTCCGAGACTTTCAAACACAGAAATTCAAATACAACTTTAATAAAAGAAGCAGATCGGGCTCAATTTTCACATTGAACACTTACTATGAAGGATTCTTATTTGTATGGCGTGTCTTTAATTTATTTCAATTCATCAATAAGTATTGGGTTTTTGTTAAATAAATTGTAATTATAATACAATTTTAATTTGTAATTCCATTGTTTTGTTGCCTCATTTTAGAAATTTAGGTCATGCGAAAGTACTACATTTTCAGTTCAGTACTTACAATTTTTGTAATTTTTAATCCCCACCCAAAAAAAAATGCGGCCCGCCTATCAACTGCTGGATATGATTTTGGCCCTCGGACCTTTTGAAGTTGGAAACCACTGACCTAGACCCTGCTTGCCAATCACTTGCTCCAGTCCAACATTTTCCGAGCCAATTTTAGCATTTAAATCGCCCATTACAATAATAACATCTTTCTTCTTAACCTTATTTATAGTGTCTTGTACTTCTTTGTAGAACTCTTGTTTTTATTCTATTTCTGCTTGGTTTGTGGGTGCATAGCATTGTATGATGCTCACATTTCTAACCTTTGCCTGTAATCTGACCATAATTATTCGTTCAGATACAGGCTTCCAGTCCAATATACTTCGAGCAGTCTTCTTGTTTATGAGTATGCCTACTCCATTACGATGTTCATCATCTTCATTTGGTCTACCTGAATAGAGGAATGTCATACCACTAGATGTTTTCATCTCTCCAAATTCATTCCAACGCACTTCGCTCATTCCCAGGATGTCCAACTTATATTTCTCCATTTCTGCTTCTACTTGTTGCAATTTTCCTGCCTCATATAATGTTCTAACATTCCAAAACCCCACTAGAGTTTTCTTTTTAAGTCCAAAGGTCGTCAACAGTTTGTCCGTCCGGCTATTTCCTCGTTTGGTTTCTTTAATAATCTATTTTAAGGGTAGTGGGTTATTGGCCCTCTGACCCCGAGTGCCATGATGGGGCTGCCATCTTTAGGCCTTGACACTTGCCACTCCACAATGTGGGACACAGATGCAGATGTTCGCATTTGTTTGTTTGGGACTGGGTAGGAATATTAGGATAGGAAATATTAGGTAAGAGGGGTCGTTGCAGAACGCCTTAGTCTGGCTTCTCTTCTGAGACCTGTCCAGCATGGGTGACCCTGCTGGTAGAAAATCTACCGCTGGCATAGCTCTCAGCCTCAACAAAGCACGCAAACCCCTCCGCCCGCACGGTCAGTGCTACTTTAAGGCGGCGTTCCCTGGAGGGGCGGCAAGTGAGCAGTGGAGTAAAATTCTTTCTTTTATTTTGATGTGAATAAAAGTTTTAGTCCATGCATTGATCTGAACCCCCTTGTCCAAATAAAACAAAAGCTCCGGTCCCATCTGGAGACTGCAAAACTGATATGTATGTCTATTCAGAAAAAACATCCATGGACAATACCGTTGCGCCCTCCATGTGTAATGTTTTATTTCCCTTGTTGGCTGAACGCGAAGATGCTCGAGACTGCTTTTCGAAATTATTTTCAGCCTCACATCACGATACAATTTCATCACACACAGGCAAAGAAGTAAAAGGTAACATTTCTCTCCTTCCCTCGATTTTAGCCATCGTCCAGTGTCCTTCTACATAGCAGGTGAATCGTGACTAACAAATGTATTGAAATCGAAATGAGAATTATCCGTTAAGGTCTCCCTCCCTTCTTTGCATGCATGTTGCGCTGATATTGAAACACACCGCTATGCTTTAATAAAAAAAACAACATCCATTGTACAACTGTATAGGTCGAGGTTCATAAGCCTCGTCCATCTCAAGCCAGGAACTGCATATTTTGTGTACAGTTTATAGTGGCATCTTATTCCTTCACCAGATATCAAACTCGAGAGACTTGCAAGACAGCTCAGGTTATAACTCATTACTAGATCTGTTTTGTCCATATGACAATGCTTGCTGTCAGTGATGAAATTTTTATGCTCTTTAACCTAACAGTATTCGAATCTCTGAGGGGCCGGAGCATTCCACATTTACAAACAATAATACCTTTGCTAGTGCAATAAATGTCAATGTTTTAAGTTATGCAATAATTTTGACATTATATTCATGTCCATTTCCAAGACTAGATTTACATACACAACCAACTCGCTCTTGCAATATATTATCTGATGCAACATTGTGAAAGGTTCTCGTATGTTCGCGAAACAGGAAATACACGTCATAGCTTCCGTGAATCGATTGCAAGGATACTGGGGCATGCAAAATACCGTAAGAATTAAATATTCCAAATGCAGGCATCATCATTTTTTTTTCTTTCTTCACAAATAGAATATTCGGGCTGAATTTACAGTCTAAAACCACCATGTTCTGGCAGCAAGTATCAAAAACCTGTGGTTATTTTATTATATGTTAGGCGATATTGATAGGAGGTGAGTGAAATAGTTGTTGCAAGTTACCTTTTAAACCCAGTACATGTGTAGGAAAACTGCGTATAAGCTGTCTCACTCTCTCTGTCTGTGTGTCAGGTGATCGTGTCGATCGCTAGTTGTATGTCACAGCTTAACCCGTACTAGGTAATATTTTTTACATGAGGTAAGTTAGCATACTCTGCTAGGGTGTTTTGTGTGTATATGTTTCAAGCTTCTAGATGTAGAGCATTAGCTTTAGCCGATTTGCAAAGTGTAAGTTTGGTAGCACTGCTCGTCGAAAGCAGCTCAAACAGTGTTGCTAGCTGTAGGTTAATTTTCCCCGTCATGAAATATAAAACAGTTGCAAGAGGTGAGCTGCTTATACCCTATCTGGAAGGCTTGGTGTGTGTGTGTCCGTGGCTTATGTCGTAGGTTAATTTAGTTTGGAATAGATTTTGTGTGTTGGCCCTTACAAGTGAAATAGCAGCCTTACTCTGTAAGGCATAGCGTGTGTGTGTGAGCTGGTGAGGTTAGTTTAGTTCATCTGTCACGCTATGCATCACTTTCTGCCCTTGAGTCACGTGTAAGGCTATATGTGGGTGGGTGAGTGAGGTTAGTTTAGTTCACACTTTTAATTTAGACAGTAAAATTAATCAGAAATATTAACTGTACTTCAAAAAGTAAAATTGTGTGTATCTCATGTCGAACTAGAAATAAGGAAGTCAAACATTAAGCATGCCTGCAGATTAATTAAGCCGTAGGTTTAAAATTTGGCCCCCTTCCCCCACAAATCGCATTACATACATACATATATGTGGAGGACCCGTGGCGTTACAAGAGCCTGCCTCCCAAGAGGTTTGGTTAGAATGCAATAGATCAGTATGCTAGGAAAGAATAGATTTTATTTGCCAGTCGAATAGTTCTCGTCGAATCCTATCCAACAAACCTAAAACCATCATCCTAGCTCAATTAGGAGCCAAGAAAATCAATGTCTTTGAAAACGTCTTAAGATATTTGTCTTAAGAAAATTTTCTTGACAGACCGGAAGTAACATCTTGAGATATTGGAAGTCGACTTTCTTAAAGATTAAGATATTTGTTTTAAGACGTTTTCCAAGACGTTGAGAAGCAACTAGTCAGTGTTGCCAACTCCTATTTGTAGGTTAGCTTCGCCTGTAAAATATCATATGGTGAAATTTTCTTGGGGTGGGTTGGCAACACTGCGGCTCACTTAATGTTTGTGAAGCGGCTTTATCGTACTACTAACTCGTCCAAATTTTCAACATCTGCCAAATAAAAAGCCTGGTTTTTGGTACGATGATAAAAAACTGTTGTACCATCGACTTTCTCATATTCGGAACATAAATCAACGTATACTTTTATGGAATTATTTTGAAGATTACTTTTCAAAGTATTCAGTACAAAAGTTTTCGCTTCACGCAAGAAACTAGGAATATCACAGGCTGCTTCCGACGTAAATGATAAATTCTGAAGTCGACCATTAAATGCAGACCTAACTGGTTTATATTTATTATTTAATTTAATTTGTTTTGGAGCAGAAGCTTCAGCTTCAGAATAATCAATTTTTCTTTTCAATGTTCCTTCTCCGGTCGATGGTTTGCAAATTTTCAAATATCTACTTAGATTTGGAATGCTAATTTCTTTTCCACATTGAGCACAGGTTTTAGAAGGTAACAAACGATTTGCTCCATTATATCTTGTCTTATGTATCGATAAATTATGCTTTGAAATTAGTTTCCCACAAGTGACACATTCGATCTTATCTTTCTTACGAGTAAAACAGGTAGGTGATTCCATTTTTTTATATGCTTTAAAATATGAGCAAACAAACGATAGAAATTTCAGATATGTTATTTATATAAAATTTAATATTTTTATAAAATTTAATGGGATATCACCAACTTAAAATTCAACCTGATTATAATATTCCGTATGATAACTCTATGACCTTACTTGGGTTTTTCCGCCAAATTATATGCTTCTAGTCTCCTATACTTTGGTGGAGCCCGTTCAGGTTCTATCCCCCGCGATGTGGGTTCCTCTGCCGATCCAGCAAAGGTGAGAAATCAGCACTGTGCTCCGACTTATATAGATTTATAGAGCCAATAGAAATCTTGCTTACTTAAACCAATCAGAAAACACCACGTATAAATTATTAGCCAATCAAAATCTCTGTTTTTAGCTATCATATAAAAAAAATGCAAAATATCCCAGTTTCAATTCGATCCATCTGTCTGAATCGAAGAAACCGACAATTCGTATATTCTCATATCACTGTACGCTTGCCCCTATTAGCACCTCTTTTGCTGTTGTTGCTCAATTAATTTTCACTAATTGGCAATTTTCTTAAAGAGGTCTAATAGAACAAGATACGGCGGTATGCGAAATATGCAAATTTAAAGATATTTTAGCGAATTACGCCGGCATAAGCTAAGTTCGTATTGCTAGAAGACCTTCGTCGTTGCAAGCTACCTAACCCATTCACTGGCAAAAAGAGTTAAAAATGTTGACGTACTGAAAAAAATGACGTGTCCCCCTCAAGCATTCATTGAGTTCCAACATTTGCACATAGATGGCTCTGTTATTTTTTTTTTGTTTTTTTGTCACTTGAAATATCGAATATCTCTAAAAACAGAGAAAAATAAGCTAAAAAAACAGCTATGTGCAAATGAAATAACTGACTGAATTTTATTTCCCAATTCACTTACCATGAGGTCTACAGTGGAGGTGTGTGAATGGAGTGCTAAAAAAGCTTTGAGAAGGTAAAAAATCAGTATGATAATGGGAATGTTGGTGGGTTGGAGTTTAAATTTATACATGTGTACAAGGGAAACTTTACTTTTTTTTCTGTGAAGGTTCTAAGATGGGTGAACATGTTGGAAAAGCACTAATATATACATAGACCAAAGTTACATGGTTCTAGCTCCCATAGGAGTAAAGATACTCAACGTCTTATAAAATGTCTCAAGACAAATATCTTAATCTTTAAGAAAGTCGACTTCCGGTCTGTCAAGATGTTACTTCCGGTCTGTCAAGAAAATATTTTAAGACAAATATCTTAAGACGTTTTCTAAGACATTAATTTTCTTGGCTCCTAATTGAGCTAGGATGATAATTATAGGTCTGTTGGATAGAGTTTGACGAAAACTTCTCGACTAGCAAACAAAATTAATTCCATCCCCTCAAGTTTCAGAAATATATACATTTTTTTATTTTTTAAGAAACTTGATTTGCTGGCTTCGTTTTGACCCTAATTCGAAAATTTTAATAGCATTCGATAAAAAATTAGAAGTACTCTACAACCTATTAGACAGATGATGATTAGTGCTTGCTGGTTCGAGTTATTTTAGATTAAAATTTCAAGATGTAATTTCTAAGATGTTTTGTAATTCATAAACTATGGGCTGTAGAAAAACAATTCTTGCTTTATCTGCTATTGCTCGACAAGTTCTATAACTGCGAGCCCACACTGTGACCTCCAAAAGTAGTGGGTCATTGAATCCCATTGTAAAAAGGCCACGGCATACATCGCGGAAAGGGGCTCACACATCATAAAAATTACATCGTAGCCGTTTACGCTGAGGGACCCACCTACAAAAATAAGGCACCAAATTAAGATTAAGCAAAAATAGGGCTAGAACATCATCAAATGCTATAAAATCAACAAAAAATACATCGTAGTCGTTTACGCTGAAAGCTCAACTACAAGGATAACATAGAAACAACCATTTTACATTTTGTAGGTTATTTTAACCCGTAAAAGGCTGTAAAAAAGTGAATAGGTTAAGTTTTATCACGCAAGATCATATCATACCTACGAAGATGAGGCTCCAAAAATGAGATTGAGCAAAAAAATACGGCTAGAACATCGTCGAACGCAATAAAATGCATAAAAAATCATCAAAATATGTCACAACTGAGGTTAAATACCAGGCATACCTACAAGCATTACTTAGAAACAATAGGTTTACGCTACTCGTATTACAAGAAAACTTGTGTAGTTCTAAAATTCACGTTGTGTGGCAGCACCTGTTCTGCCATTCTCGGCAGTTTCTGGTATCACACGATTAGTGGTAAGTGCAAGACAGCAAGTGCAAGACAGCAGTTGCAAGACGGCCAGTGCCAGAGTGTCGTAACAGCAGGGCAGGCGAACACAGGGGTAGGTTACTTGCTCTGGCTTTCAACCGGTCTGCCCGAGTGCTAATCACGCATCACCTTGATGCGGAAACAACAGTTGCTCCGGCAAAATTCGAATTGGGGCTCGCGTATACTTGGCCCGTTTCGGCAAGTGCGATGCCTGGAGAAAAAGTTCACGTAATTGAAAGTATCGTCAACGAACTATAATACTGCAATTATTGGCGATATTACGTGGAATGAACGAGTACGCTTACGATTGGGGGCAAAGTTGGAAATTCACACCCACGTTTCTTGGACTACGTAAGTATTCGCGAAGCTTCCGTGGAAGGAAGGAGAAACGTCGGTGCAAATTACGAGAACATCATTTGAGCTGCAGTACTAAGGTATGAAACATAATATCTTGACAAATGTGTGGCCATTGTACTAAGTGTTGCAAGTGGTTCATATTACGAATTTAACAGTGCTATAGCCAGTGATTTTGGTGAAGGTGTATAAGTGCTTCAATTTTACGTTTCACATGTAATTGGTAATTCTTGCGCTAAGAAAAAGTAACAGTCGCAAAAATGCAACTGCTCTAATAGAGACGAATAACACCAAAGAAAGTAATTGCCCCTCTTTACACCCACTTTTCCTAAAAGAGCATCTAATGCATAGCGATTCTTGTACTACCATCATCCAAAAAATGGTATAACTTTTAAGACTGCGTCTTATAGCACAGATTATTATTATTATTGAGCAAATTAGAATGAAAGCCAAGTTAGGGACTAAGGTTAAAAATGATAATTGAGAATGCCGAGTGTTGAACACCCGCGTGTTTAATAGGATTTTTCTTGCTGAGCGAGATTTGGGTTTTAAGGAAAGGTATGAATGCCATGTTTCTTAGTTTTTTATTTTTATTAAGTACGCCAAAGAAAATTAACTTTTTACAATTGTAAAACTGCATTTGTTTAACTGAACACACAATGCGTTGTTTAATGCAATAACTGTATCCTATTCATGTTGTTGAAGATTGTTGATTGACATTGTTGTTTGTAAAAAAAAGAAGTAATCTAATTGTTTCTCAAGGTGCGTGTTACTATTATAACCTTGTTGTTGGAAGATAAATGCATTCATGAATAAATTTCTTATTGATGTTAAAAAGAGAGAGAAAAAAAGAACTAATCTAATTGTTTCTCAAAGGTGCGAGTTACAATTCTAATCTTGTTGTTGCAAGATAAACGCATTCATGAATAAATTTGTTATTGATATGAAAAAGAGAGTCACGAGTGCAGTAATTTAACCTTGCTTAACCAATACTATGTCTGGCCTATTTTATATTAATAAGTGTGCATATGTTTATGTATGTGTAGATACTTGGTTGATAAACAATGCTGAATGAAATTTAGTGGTCAGGAACAACACTATATTAACGCATGCGCAATTTTGAAATTCTTGTCGCGTCACTTATTTTTTGCAGGTGTGCGTAAAACCTATACGTGAACTCAAGCATAAGGTAGCTTTCCTTGTGCAGAATTGAAATTTAGATATTCTACTGTATTTGTAAATACGAGTTTTGGGCCCGCTCAAAGTTAATACTGACGTGCTGTGAACAACACGGCAAATACGTCACGGAGCTTCCCTTTTATTTTCACTAATTTTGGTACGGTCTTGCTAGTAATACCTTTTCGATCACGGCCTCGAACAATTTTCTAATTTGGTAGCAATATTATTATTTTTGTCCTAGCAAGTGAACCGTTACAAAATTCATGGTACCAGAGCTTGGTTGCTCGATTAAATTGTCGAACTTATAATTGTTGAATCAGACAAGATCCCTCAAAAAGAAATTCGAGGCGGTTCATAAATTTTGGATTTTTTTTTTTTCAATTTGAAGTATATTTTAACTTTTGGTAACCTGTTGTTTGCGTATGCTTGGAGCATAAAAGACTGACATTGAACAATTTTCTTATTGCTTTTGCAATTTTCCCCCCAATTTTTGTTTTCAATTTTTTGGAATACTTAGGTTTGTATTTGAATTTTGTAACTACACCATACCTTCTGGATCCTTTGTGTGTTCGAGCTTTTGCTTGTTTCACATTTCCCCTTTTAGTTTTCTCCTTAAGTTTAAAATGTCATTATTAACTCCTCCTCGTTCTCCCTTTCCCAATTGTGCCTCTCCTTTACAACCTGTTCTTATCCACCCACACCCTTTGTTCATACGCCCTTGTTTAACGATGCTGATGATTTTTTTCTGCCTCCTGATCAGAATTTTGTTACCAATCATATAAGATATACCATGGCATCACATTTACTGAGAACCTTGCCTTCTACAGATGGTTCAGATCCTGAATTGTTATTCCAATTTTTAATTCTCTTACACCGGGCCATGAATTTACATCTCTTAGACTTAGAATCGTTACTTTTAATAGCTTTCCCTTGCACAACTGGTTCGTTTAAAGAAATTTGGTAAAAAGCCATGACGGAAAAATTTCCTTGGCCAATTTTTCTTTGTATAATATGGCATAGGTTGGTTTCTCCCGAATCAATTAGAGTACTCATTCAAAAACATTTATTACGTTGTCAACATCCTCGTGAATTTATATCTACATATTTGAACAGTGTATTCGAGGCATTTAATATTTTACCAATCGATTGGAAAGAGGAAAATCTCATGTATTCGATAATGATAGGTTTACAATCTTCAACTCGGCTTCACTTAGTAGGATATGAACGTCCTCTTACAATCAAGGCCTTTATGCAAATGGCTCGTGAAATATGGTCCATGGAGTTGAATTCCATGACGGCACCAGATATTGGACCTCCAGTGTCACATGTTTCTGATGACACTCTTCAGTATAACTCTTAGGTATCACCACATCTCTTTATTGCGCTTGATCAAGGTAGTTCAGGAATGGTTTCATGCCCAAATGTATCCCAAACGATTGAAGATTCTTCTTCATCACTTCCATCTTCTAATTCACAGGTTCTTGATACTGCTCCTTCCACACCATCACATCAGGTTGATCTTATTCATGTGGAACATCCCTTTTATATCAATAAAAAATCGGTACCTGTCTTGCAACTTTTGTTGAACTCTACATCTTCACGTGTACTCTTAGATTCCGGGAGTTCGGTTTCCTTCATAGGCCGGGGTTTTCTTTCAACTATTCGGAATCACCCGTTAATTTCAACAGATGTCACTCAGACCCTTCAGACCGTAGATAGCAAACCTTTAAGTTTGCACTCCAGGGTACTTCTATCTATCAAATTAAATTCACTTACTTGGAAATGGCCATTTTGGATAGTTGATTCCCTTCCTTTTCCCGTTATATTGGGATCAGATTTTCTTACACATTCCAAAGCTACTATCTGCTTTGAAACTTTGATGTTGTCATTCCCTTATGGAAACCATCCTATTCCTTTCCTTCCCAAATCACTTAAACTTGATTCTCCGCCTTCAGATTCCTCTTCAGTCCCTCCTCTTATTATATTACCAAATAATATTCAAAATCTTTTATACCAATATGAGGATGTGGTTACTACTCGTGTGGGTTCCTGTACCCTTGAACCGGTTTCTATACCAGTTATTACGGATGTTCCGTTTAGATCCAAACCATTTCAGTTAAACCCGACCCAAACTGCAATCCTTCGAGAACAAATACAAGATCTTATGGACCAAAATATAATAGAGGCCTGTTCCTCACCGTATTCAAGCCCTTGTTTTTTGGTAGACAAAAAGGATGGTGGTCACCGATTAGTATGCTCGTATAAGCAGCTGAATCGTTTGATCGCCTATGACAACTTTCCACAACCGCGTATAGACCTTATATTTCAGCATCTACAATCAGCACGTGTTTTCTCGTGTCTTGATTTATGCAAAAGTTTTCATCAGATACGCTTAGATGAACCTAGTAAGGATTTAACTGCATTTGTGACTTCATTTGGGCAATACCGTTATACTAGGGTTCCGTTTGGCATAAACCTAGGTACCCAACTACTCACCAGAGCTTTGGATAAGATTTTGGGTAAGTTCAAATATAAATTTCTCATTAATTATGCCGATGATTTGCTGGTCTTCAGTCCTGATGAACAAACACACATACAGCATCTACATCCAGTACTTCAGGCTCTGCGGGAAGCCGGATTGATGGTTAATCTGACAAAATCTCAATGGTTACAACGTGAAATTAAATATCTAGGGTACATTTTACGCGAAGGACAACTTATTCTGGATCCGGGCCGTATATCGCCCATTCAGGATATTCCCCCACCAAAGAATGTGAAAGCTATCCAGAGGGTGTTAAGTGTACTTTGTTACTACACCAAGTTTATTCCTTCATACGCGTCATTAACTTCTTTCCTGTCTGACAAAAAGAAAAAAGGTATTTCCTTTACTTGGTCGGCAGACGACCAAAAGCAATTTGATCATTTAAAGCAGAATTTTCTTAGGCACACTGTGCTGGCACTTCCTGATTTTTCTAAAGATTTGTCCTTCAATGTGATGCTTCTGGACTCGCTCTGGGAGCTACCCTTAACCAACGGGAAATGGATGGATCCTTACGCCAATTGCTTTTGCTTCAACTAAGCGTACTGAATTGGAACGCCGTCAATCCATTTACGAGGCGGAATGTTGCGCAATTTACAGCAGATTTTTCTTGAGCACACTGTGCTGGCACTTCCTGATTTTTCTAAAGATTTGTCCTTCAATGTGATACGAGGCGGAATGTTGCGGAATATTTTTTGGTTTCAAAAAATTTCAAACCTATCTTACTGAGAAGCAATTTACATTACAAACTGACAATCAGGCTCTTTCTTGGCTTCTGCGCCATCCCGAACAATATGGTAAATTTGGTCGGTGGTTACTCTACATCTCTCGGTTTTCTTATTCTGTTGGACGCATAGCCTCTCGATATCCCACATGTATTCTCCTGATGAATTTCAAACGTCTCCACCTCCTATTACCTCTATCTCTTGTGCTGCACCTAAATTCCAGATAATTCCCTTTAGTAAATCCGACATTTTGGATCTTCAACAGAAGGATTCCACCTTGCTGCCTATAATTCAACAACTCCGCGCTGGTCAAACCTACAAGAATTATTCTTTTTTTCAAGATTTATTGGAGTGGCAACCTCCACGCGCAACATCTTCTTTGGTAGTGGTACCCCAAACTCTTCAGCACCTTATTTGTCGATACTAGCATGATACTCCTTTGGGTGGTTCACATCTGGGTGTGAATAAATGTCAGAAAAAGATTTTATCTGTATTTTGGTGGCCTCCTTGCAGTAAAGACATTAAGTCATATATAAGGTCTTGTGACATTTGTCAAAAGGCAAAGTTAGCCATACGAAAACCTCCTGGTTTTCTATCTTCGGAGGTTATCAAACATTCCTGGCGCCGTTTATGTATCGACCTCGTTGCGCGATCATCAAAAGGAAATTCTTTTATCTTAGTTGTTGTGGATGCCTTTTCAAAATGGGTTTCATTGTATCCTTTGCGTTCCGCTACTTCCAATCAAGTAATGGATAAGCTTCGTTCTCTATTCCTTACGTTCGGTGCTCCTTGCGAACTTTTTTCCGACAATGCTACTTATTTCCGTTCACGATTACTCAATAATTTTCTTTGTGAATCTCAGGTCAAACACATCTATACTAGCGCATACTATCCTAATCCTTCCCTGGCTGAGCGTTTTATCCGCAATCTCAAACCTTCATCGATAGCATACCATTCTGAGGATAATACCAAGTGGGATACCCATCTTTCTGCAATCTCATTTGCATTCAACACTGCCATACACGGCAGTATACAAACAACGCCCTCACAAATATTGTTTGCTCGCGATATAGATGGACCCATGAACTTCCATTAGGTGCTTCTCCATCATCAGAACGTGCTGAAGATTGGGCCCAGGGTTATCGTCATC
Source organism: Lepisma saccharinum (assembly GCF_977018435.1). Taxonomy (NCBI): domain Eukaryota; kingdom Metazoa; phylum Arthropoda; class Insecta; order Zygentoma; family Lepismatidae; genus Lepisma; species Lepisma saccharinum. The sequence continues at coordinate 22,432,784 of NC_139241.1, read as the reverse complement.
TTCAAAAAGAATGGAACGTTTGCAAGGGTAAATACGATCCAAAGAGGCAAGATTCCAAGTTTAAGGTGGGCGATTTAGTGCTTTACAAGATTTTCCCCAGAGTAATGAGCTCCAGAAGATTCCTGCAAAACTTCAGGAACGTTGGTCAGGACCGGTGCAGATCTTCAAACTTTTAGGTCCTGTCACAGCACTCTTAGTGGATCATGATACTCAGGCATTTTTACGTAAGGTCCATGTATCCCATATTAAACCTTATTATGTGCGTGACATACCGTCTCAGGATTCGGAACCTCCCATTTCGTTAGCTACTCTTTTTGTTGACCAAACTCAAATTAATCTATCTAGACCTTCACAAACTATGAATTGTTCATATTGCCATAAAAATGGACATTTATTTCGGTATTGCCGCAAAAGACTTTCAAGGTGACGTGCGCAAAATTAACACAAACATTTCTGGGAAATTTTGGATATGTACTTGTATGCGATGCATTTTATTTTGTAGGGGTTGTCACCATAATATGCTTTTGTCTGTTCTCTATTTCAAGGTATATTATATTCATTGATTTTTTTTGGCAACTATAATGCTCTCTTATGTATAGTAGAGGTCAGATAATGGTGTATATGTTAAGGTGAGATGTTTATTTTTGCTTATTTCATTTGCATTTTCAAATTATTTTGTATGCATCATATATATATATATATATATATATATATATATATATCCCTTCTAATATGTTTTACCTTCTTGGTTAAATTTTTGAATAAGTTTATTTACCTCTCAAAAAAAAGAATATAACAACTTTAGATTTTCAATTTTCAACCATGAGGTGTAATTTTCACTTAAACGCTGCTTTTATTGTTGATATGAATGTAACATTCTTTGAACGATTTGTAATAGATGCTCTATCCTTTTCCTTTCATCTCAAATAACATTAGTTTTCCTCAACTCTATCCTATAAACTCTTCTTTTCATACCTTTAATATTGGTTATTTTTCTTTTCATGTTGTTATACGAGGGAAATATTCGTTCATTTTGATTCGCCGTTCAACTGGCATGGTATTGGAAAATGGAGGATGTGCATACTTTACTTACCATATATCGTTTCAACAACCAGCATTACTTTCTGCGGATACAATTGGTTTCTTCAAATGCTGCATGCTAGATTGACAACTCTCAAAATTCACGAAGGCCTCGTATTGTTTAGTATGTAACGGTATTAGTCTGTTCCTATTCCAGGAATATAATTAAAAGGGCATTTTTATATGAGAATATATTTGAGGAATTTTGTCTTAATATTTATAAACAAGAATTAATAGTTCATGTAGAATTGCTTCTTTAAATCAATACGAGTCTAGTCACTAACAGGCAACCAGTCTCTCATCGTCGCTCATAGTCATTCATGTGGATTAGTATCTAGTTTTTCATCTCTAGTCATGTACATGACGTCACTCATATTTACTTCTGTGCTCATAGTCATTTAGATTTATATCTTCATTTATTCTTTTGATATCTATACATATTTATTTAACTATCAAGTGTTTCTGTGTATAAGAATATTATCGTTTATTTGTGAAATATTTATATGGGTTTCATTCAGTGTATTTATGTCTATATTGTTTTAGTCGGGTTGTATATTTGCTTATTTACTAAGCCTGTGGTATGGTGTGATAAGTTATGATATCAGTACTTACTTACTTAATTTGTAGGTGGTAATTTATATGTTTGAGTTATTTTTATTGGAGTATGTAAATGATGCTTCTTAGAGTTTATTATTGGGAAATCCTCAAATTGCTTTCTATTTTTGGGCAGACAGGGGAGATGTGTAGCGATTTCCGGTAAATAACTACGTTTATTATCTATAAAATTACCGAAAATCCTACAAGTTTCATCTCTCTGCGTTTCTGACGTAAAACGCTCACGTATTAGTAGTGTAAACCTATTGTTTCTAAGTAATCCTTGTAGATATGCCTAGTATTTAACCACAGTTGTGACATATTTTGACGATTTTTTTATGGATTTTATTGCTTTCGACGATGTTCTAGCCCTATTTTTTTTGCTCAATCTCATTTTTGGAGCCTCATCTTTGTAGGTATGCCATGATCTTACGTGATATAACTTAACCTATTCACTTTTTACAGCCTTTTACGGGTTAAAATAACCTACAAAGTGCAAAAGGTTGTTTCTATGTTATCCATGTATGTAGGATCTCAGCGTAAACGGCTACGATGTATTTTTTGTTGATTTTATAGCATTTGATGATGTTCTAGACCTATTTTTTGCTTAATCTAATTTTGGGGCCTTATTTTTGTAGGTGGGGCCCTCAACGTAAACGTCTACGATGTATTTGGGGGACTTATTTTTTTTGTAGGTGGGGGTCCTCAGCGTAAACGGCTACGATGTACTTTTTATGATGTGTGAGCCCCTTTTCACGATGTATGTCGTAGCCTTTTTACAATGGATTCAATGCGTCACTACTTTTGGAGGTCACAGTGGGGGCTCGCAGTGTTGCCAACTTACTCCACAAAAATTTCAACATATAATATTTCACAAGCGAAGCTAACCTACAAATAGAAGTTGGCACTACTCAGTATTGTCATAAATTTCTATGGTATAGTGATTTTTTTTATGTGTGAAGATTGTTTGGATCTAAGGTCAGTATAATTTTTATAGAATTATGCGATTTTTTTCTTGTACTTAAAACTGTTCGGTCACTCTTTCATTCTTGACATCATAGACAAAAGTTTTGTCTGCAATAAGAATGACGCTGCATAGAGTATCGGCAGGCAAGGCGTCATGGAAATCGCACACAATTTTGATGTTGGTACGATCGTTAACAACCACCTGCTTTCTCTTAGATGTGTTAATGAGGAACATGTGTCTGCGAGTTATGAACTTATTGGGGTTGTAGTACACGTCCACATTGCCGGAGGTCACTCTCTTGTAAGCTGTGTATGCCTCATACAGTTTCAGGTAGTCGTTGTTTGCAATGTTCAGGTTGTAGTTCTCACGCGGCAATATCTCGTTTCTGCCATTTTTGAGGTAGATGTTCTTCATCTTGCAGTCGTCTAACTGGCTCGAATCTTTTTCTTGGTTGTTGTTCTTCCCTGTCTGGAAGAGCACGACCACAAACTCTGGCATATCGTACCGGATGCTGTTAAACTGTGTGGTTACGTCAAATTCAAAATGAGTGCCGGAAGCAGGTTTCTGCACGCACTGGTAACCGTAAAATTGGATGGGTACTTGGGGATTCTTCAAAATGTCTGCTTTGTACTTGAGAGCGTAGTTAGTTTCGTATTCCACTACGGGCATGCGCAGCTCCATGGACTTGATGATGCACTTGGCAGGATCGGGTAGTGTGTTGGGAAAGTGCTGAACCGTCTGCACTCAAGGTGCTGTAACTCATCAGCGCATCATAGTCGTTGGCGCTTCTGCGAAAAGTCACGCGCAAACCACCCTTCCACATAATCTCTTAGTCGGAGAAGAAGCCAGGAAGCAGGCGCATGGGAAACAGTACTGTGTGACTTTGAGTTTTGATTTTTGTAACTGCTTCGAATCCCCTACCTGCTAGTATGCTGCATCGGTCTTGGAGAGTTTCACTGTTCCCACTGCTGTAGAGGTAATCCCAGGGTAGTCAACCCTATCTCTGACGGTGCCATGCTTTCTAACTTCCACCTGCAAAAACAGGTACGGCACAAAATTATCTACAAGTCTTAAATTTGCATTGGCAAGAAATGCTTCGCCGTTGTATCTCTTCACAACATCAAACTTGATATACAAATCAGCTATGTGAAAGTGAATAAACCTGTCCCCGACGTCCACGTCGTATTCTATCTCTCGATTCGCTTCATTGGGGTTGGCAAATGTGCGACGATTGGGCGGGAAGGACTGCAACTCGTAACTTTCGATTTGCTCCATAATGGTTATTTATTATATGTTAATCTCTACGACGGCAGTGCTCGTGGCTCCTGCAAAATTAACCACTTCTCCCTTCTCGTTTGTAACTGCCAATTCTATGTTGTCTATGCGATTACGAGATACAGGAAAGTATATCGGTGGGGAGGGTGTGTAGATAATTGGCGCCATGAACTCAGAGTTTGGTTTGAACGTAGCGATAATACCTGTCTGCTTGTGACTCCCTGGGATGCCGTCCGAGGATTTGGTGATCATACCTTCTGCCACATTGCAATGTATCTTCAGAGTCTCGATGGCTAGAAATTTAGGAATGTTAGCACCGATGTGCTTGATGCCAGGTTCGAGCTTTGTGTTGTTCTCGAATCCCAAGAGCTCTCCGATGGTACCCAGGTCTACGGTTTCCGTGGCAGACACCAGTTCCACCTTGTGAGTTACAGAATTTTGCGACAGCAGTATACTTCTTGGCAATTGAGTCTGCATGGTAGACAGATTGTACTGGCCAGGGGTGATGCTGATTTTTTTCGCTGCCAATTTTGATGGTAATGATGTGTACCGTCACATTAAGTATCAGGTACATGCTGTAGAATGCACGAAGAGCAATAGATTTAGGATAGATGATATCGTCATGCAATGCGAGTTTCAGAAGCGAAGTCTCGCTTGTGAGATGGAATACCCCCGTATTGCTTGAGGTGCCACAGTGCTTTCTGAAAATCCTCGATTGTTGGGTTATTTAATTGCGAGAGGAAGACATGCATGGAAACGCAGAGATGGCCACAGTTCACATTGCTGAAACCCTGGATGCGTTCGTCATTGTAGTAGAGGTTGACAACACTGAGATATTTTACCAACCCAGCAGGTGGCGTGCCTCCGAATGAATCGAAAATAAATGCTTTGTTGTTCTTGCTTTAAGGTAGCATATCCAATGTGTACCTGGATTTTCGTAGCTGTCTAGGTTAACCACACCACACTCTTTTTTCTTCACAAGAGAGGGTAGAGAATCAGACATGAAAACACCCCTGAAGTGCTTGATCCCCAACGATTCGAGTAAAGATTCAATATCGAAGTTGGACAGGGGCTCTTCTTTTTTTTAAAAAAAACTATTTCAAAGCTTCGAGGTTGTTTTTTCGCTTTTTGGTCACACCTTTCCCCTTTTTCTCCATAGCCAGGTTGTGGCGTTTCTGCTCTTCTAACTTGGCCTTGTTCTTTCTTGCATCGATGACGGTCTCGGCAATGGCGGCACTGCCTCCTGCCAAGCTGCCTACAGCACCCAGAGCTGCCAAGATAGCCGGGATGCTGAATATGATACCTCCAGTCTTTTACTGCTTTCGAGAACCTTGTAACCTCCTCAACTGAGGAATGCTGAGCAGCAATTCCATTCAATGACTCTTTGCCAAGCAGGAATGTTTCTTCTCGCGATGCTTTTTGGTGAACATTCCATCTAATGTTCCAAGAGACTTGAGGTTTGCGTAGGGTATTTGGTAAACGACACCTTTGGGCTTCATGGTGATAGTGTTATTTATATATCGTGAGAGAGTAAGAAAAAATCTCTGTTTTGACTAATTCCATGAAGTGATGGTAGGTCGGTTATACAAGTTGCTTTTTTTTCACAAGGGTTATTTAGTTACAATCCCCACACTAATTTTTGTTTTGTGTTCATGGCGACGGTCGTACCCAATGCGGGAACCCGTTCACCTAGCGAGGCATATCTGCTGACGATTCTCCCGAAAGCCGCATGCTCCAACTTTCTGTCAGCATCATGACGTGCATCAAGATCGGTGTGAGCATTGTAGGCAATGTCGTGGTCCTTGCATGCTGCGTCCAGTGGGTTCACTCCTTTGTCTCCTCTTTCCAGTCGCTGTTCGAGTTTCGTACCCGGACCACAGTACTGGTAACCTGGCAGGTGCATCTCGAATATGTTGATAATATCGTTCACCAAACCTCGACACTCGGCTACATTCCAGAATTTGGGAGGCAGGGTGTTGATGATTTTGATAAGGTAACCTATACCTTTGTTGTCGTTGACAATGAAGTTGGCAAGCTTGGTGCTAATCATGTCCAAGATGCCCACCTTCTGGTTGTGGAAGTTGCGATTGCCTGCATTTACTTCGCCTGCGATAACGAACAATCGATCTACAAGCTTCCTTACGTTGTCTACCCAAACTCCTTGGGCAAGGTGTTGTAGAGTTTGACACCGCTGCCAGTCTTGAGCTGGGTCCATATTGGCTTGATGAGGTTTCTGTACTTTTCTCCACTGCTAGATTTCACGCGATTGTGTGTTGCATCGTTGTTTTGGTACAGTAGGTCCGTCATGATCAAAATTTCTGTGTAACTTTGGTAATCCTTGTATGTATAATCTTTAGGTTGCTTCTTAGTGATAAGTTCCCACAGTCCCACGGTGCCAGGATAGCTGGCCCAGCTGTTCTTCTCGCCCAAATTAACTTTTATATCGTCGCCCTGGAACATGACTTTTGACTTTCCAATCTTCCAAACCACACCCTCGTTATGTTCCATGGTCGGGTACAATCCGAATACCTCGTCTTTTTCGAATTTCCCGGTGCTTAGTTAATTCCTCGCCAACGGACCCAGCTCGACTAGCTTGTCCGAAGAGGTACTGCCTAGGGCCTGACGTCTCGGAGCCGGAGCAAGTTCGAACAGAGTAGTGTGAATGCTGGATATCAGTGTAGGTATGGTATGATTTCGAGCATAATGTGGCACAAGCTCGTTGATTAACTTTTTGTTTTGCTCGGTGACATCTTTGATTTCTTTACCAAGTCCACTGATGGCATCGATGATAGGTTGGTCCTGACGCTTTTTCTCTTCGTATATTCCACGATTCTCGGATTTCCAGCACTTGTAGTTATTTATAATAAGCCAAGACGTTTCTTGTAACGTTGCAACGTTTTAGAAAATTATTAATTTTGTTTCTGTATTTTCCGTTATTGGGTTTCCTCGTCATGTCTATTGTGACAAATCCGAAATCATCTTTTTTCCAGCATGAAGAGCAAAATTTGGAAAACTAATTGTAGTTTATGTCCCCACCTACATAATCATCGTAATGTCGAGCCGCTTGTAATTCCCCTGAAGCGTGAATTGTTTCCACATGCGTGTTTTGAGAGTTCGGTTGAAACGTTCCACTATGCTGGCTTTGATGTGACTAAAAGTGGAGTAATGTTGAATATTTTGTTTTTGAATAAATTGCCGAAAGACAGAGTTGTAGAATTCTTTTCCGTTGTCTTTTTGAAGAAATCGAGGTCGTCTGCCACTTTTATCGAAAATAGTTTTGAATGTTTCCACTACACAGGTTCCTGTTTTTGCCTTGAGGGGTAAAGCACACGCAAATTTTGAAAATGTGTCTATAACGATGAGAAGATACTTGTATCCCTTGTTGATTTTATGTAATTTTTTTAAGTTGCCACTGCTCATTTCCAAAAGGTCAGCTTGCCACAGGTCATCTATGCTTTTGGTTACTACCGCCAATCGTTTATAATTTCGTCGTGCAGATTTGTGCAGCTCGTTCACAATAGCCTGTCTAGACATTGCGCGAAAATAAAAATATAGCTTGGATGGGATTTCTGGCTGCAGACAATGCTGGGTTTTCTATGTGCAGTTGGTATCCTATTTCTATGTCAATATTTTGAGTAGCATCTTCTGCATAGGCAGTCTCGCGCGTTTCGGGGTGGGTGAAATTGACCAACTCCACTCCTCCTATTTTAGGCTCGTCACCGATGTTCGTCACGGTCATGGTTGGGTAGTGGGTTGCGTGAGGCAAAAACCAGTAGGAAATCTTGACGAAATTAAGTGTTCCAGCGAGGAAAAATTGGTGATAGACTTTTGCAGGAGTCAACATGTAGAGTTTGGAACCTGGATTAAAGGGCGAGGAAAAATCTGCTTGGAATGCTGTACAGTTGAATGATAATTGTGGACTTGAGATTGTCGATGCTGGCGTTCAGAGTGTTCACGTTGGTTCGAACCTTACTTTCTACGTCCTCCAATGTATCGTTCACCGATTCCAGTTGTTCTTCGATAGCATGAACAACAGTGTCATAGTCAGGCTTGATCTTCACATCGACAATTAGTCTCTTGAATTTTTCGTTTAAGTCATGTAGTTGGGTGCTAAAATTGGCTATGGCCGATTCCTGGCTTGCCTCGATACTACCAATTTGCTCTTTCACGCTGGCAACAATCTGCTGTAGACTTTCCACAAGTGTAAACTTAGAGCTCTGTATTGCGAGATCGTACACCTGGCTTCTAAATTCCGCAAACAATTCATGTAGCTCGCTGATGTTCTGGTTGGTGGGTAAGGTTGCAACAGAACCCCGAATCGATTCAATTTCGGTTTGGATGGTTTTGATGTCGTCGGATTTGAGTATTCGGTTGAGAGTCCTCTTTACACTTTTCAGTTCCTGCGAGGTAGGCAGGGTGGTCACCGTATTTTGGAGCGACTCCAAAGCTTTTTCACCGCATCCAACTCGGAGGCAGCAGCAGCAGCACGTATGCCTTCTTGCAATTGCGTTATGTTGTCCTGGGTGGGGGTGGATTGTTGCAGAGTTTCTAACTTAGCCTGTATATCGTCGATCAAGTGATGGAAATGGGACAACTCGGATTCGGTATTCAGATTTTCAAGCTTGGAGATCTGCTGTTGGACGCTGGCCAGTGTATCCCTGATGGTAGGCAGTTGGGATTCCAGTGCTTCGTGTACGTTTGCTAGATCATTTCTAAAGACAGCAAGAGCATCCTCAATATGGACTATGGTGACTTGCAGCTTCCCGAAATCTTCGTAGGTCTCAAGTTGGAGTTTGATGTTGGCCACACTACGGGCATTGGCATTCAGCTCGCTGGACGAAGGTAGATTGTCAATAAAATCCTCTAGCGTTTGGAGTTTAGTTTTAACTTCGTTGATGGCTGCATGCAAAGCGTCCGTTTGAAACTCAGCCTTGATACTTTCCAACGTAGGAATTTCGAACGATTGAAACTGTTCGTGCAATTTGGCAATACTTGTATTCACGCGATCACAGTCATCTTGAGTTTTTATACTCTGGATAATGTTTTGCAGTTCAGACTGGATTGTGCTAGTTTGGTCTTGCAAGTGTCGCTTCAGTTGTTCCACGTCAGAAGTTTGCGCTTGCTGCAGCTTTACAAGTTCGTTTTGGAGCTTGCCTACACTCAGCGCCAGATTCTCGAGGTTGTCTATTGACGCGAGGTCGGTATACTTTTGCAGCAGCGATTTAAGCTCGGCGTCAATTTTGAGTACCGGGTCCAAGCACTGAGACTGCAGGCAGGCTATCTCGGTCTGGAGGCTAGAGTTGAGCGTGGACTGCAGAACTTGCAGGTCGCTTCGCAGCTTCTTCACCATGACGTCAATCATGAGTAGCTCGTCGCCGTGATCATCGCGCTTGGTGTGACCAAAGAAGTCATTAGGCATTGTTGATATGGTTAATTATTATAGGGTAGGGGATTTTCATTTCTATAAAATGAGGAATGAGTTTATCGTAGTCGTCAAAGAGCTCCACGTACAGGTGATCGCCAGCAGATACATCGTACGTAGTGGTACTGTCCATCCTATCATGCTTGATGCGATAGATGTTCTTGCCAGAGGAAATTTTGGCCTCCCCTTTGTTTTCGGGATTCATGTTGAACTTAAGATGGGGAACTGGTAATAATTCAAGTTGTTGTTGAATACATAGAAAGTTTTGCCCACGTCATCGTCGTACTGAGTCAGGATGCTGTTGAGATGAATAATGAGCAAACCATTGAGTTTAGATAGTAGGGAGGGCAACAGGACCAAGTTCAGAGGTGATGATGATGGTGCAGTTTGAATGGGTACCTCCATAGCTTGCTTCCTGAAGCCAAACAGGTTCATAGGCATGGTTATTTAATATGCTTGTGTTGATAGAAATATTGCCAACCGAAAGGTTGGATGCATGTAAAAAAATAATGTCTTTTTTGTGTGATATAATAATTGATTTTTTTGTATGTGTACGATGTTTTTTCCTTTAAGCGCATTGTATGCACTTCTAACTACTATCTAAACGATAGTGCCCCCAAGGCAACGTGTGGATCCCACAAGACCAAATACATATTTTATCATCATGCGGATCTAATGCTACTTTGCTAACTTTGTTTGTTGTAATCACATGGTCTACACTTTGGATTCTTTTCCAATCGTAGCTCCGGCTTCAATGTCTTCAGACAATCAATATAGTTTTGAAATGAAAGTTTGTTTTGACAGTATTTTTACCAACACCTTTAGCTTTCTTCGTGATGCTGCTCTCAGTTCTTAAAGTATACATTTTGGAACGCAAACCGGCAAACTCGAGAATGATGTCACCGTTACACTCGTCCTTTAATTTACCTAGAACTTTTTTGTTACTAGATGGAATTCCAAATCTGTTTGGTTGAGGGTAGGAAGAAGTATCATAATAATCAAGCAAGGACGGATTTTTTACATCTTCATATAGATTGGATGTTTTAATGCTATAAATAAAACTGTCGGTGTCCATGTAAAGTAATGAAATGCTATCGTTGTAGAAAGGTTGCATAACATTGTAGTGAAATTGAAACATGTGAAGTTTCGATAAATCTAAAACTGTTGCTCCCACATAAATTGGTTTTCGGAATTTTATCACTTTTATATATAGATTGAAAAGTGACAGATTCTCGTTGTAAATTTTTCGTGATTTAAATCTAAAATCAGCCACACACTTACTGCATTTACTTTCATCTGAAACCAATCTCACGTCCACGTTGTTTCTCATGTTCTCCATTGCCTTGCCATATACAGCATTGTTCATCAATTTGAAAAAATCTTTGTCTAAATCGGAAGTGGCAACTGTTCTATGTTGTGTGTTGGTTTCAATGTATGGTTTGAGTCACTCGGAATGTTTAAACCTGAGGACTCTTCTAATATCCAATACCTTAACACCCATCGCAATCAAAAACTGTAGATTTTTGTAATGGAGAACATATCTTTCTTTTTTTCCAAAGTTAATAAAAGCTTGCGTTGATTAGAATTAGATGGACATTTAAGTTCGGGTGCCGGTGGTAAATCTGAAAAAATATCATGCAAATTGTCTGGAAATCCAATATTCACTTCTGCAAAAAAAAAAAAATTCACAATCGTCAAAATCAATAATATTTATGGAAGTTGGTTCTATCCATTCGAAACCTCCATAAGGAAGTTTCTGTACCATAGCATATCCATAGAGATTATTAACGTCGATGTAAAAAATGTAATTCGATGGTTTATTCGCATCATATTTTTCCTCCATGTGCATGTTGTTGGCTTCTGCATGTCTCTGTGCACATTGTACCATCCCACCCCGAATCCCTCTCTTGATGACAAGTAACATGTCTACATCTGTTAATAATTCTAACTTAATTTTAGTTTGCAACAACCTTGCAGACCACGCTAATCCCGGGAGGCTGAAGAAATACGCAAGGTCCAACTTGTAAATAGACATTGACATTTTCCTGAATGCTTGAAAAACATCCGCAAGTATTGTTACGTTTAATTTCAAGTATGCGTTGTGACAATCGCCGAATGTTTTACATTCTAGTTTATCCCACATCAGTTGTGCATGTTCGTATTCTATGTCCGTATTTCCTGTTTTTCTCAGTTGACTGAAGAATTCTTTTTGAGGAGGGAGAGTGTCGTCATTAAATTTAGATCCATTGTTTACATATTCATACGGATAAATCCCTTTACTTCTAATCAATTTTATATCTATGTTGGAAAAACTAGCTTTCGTAATTTTGAATTGTTCGTCACAAAGTTTACTTGCTAGAGCGTCCAAACTTGCAGAGAGAAATCTGAACGAGTCAAGAAACCTCATATCTATGGTTTCATATGTCCCCGAAATCTTAACTTTCTTACTTATAGAAATGTATCGTTCTTCATTTTGAGCAAGAATATCTTTTTTGTGTGTGTCATAACCAAGTTTCCGAATTAAGAGATGAAAATCGTAATTCGAAACATTATGAAAAAATATGAGAACAAATTTGGGCTTTTGAATTTTGAGGTTGCAAGCATTACAGATTTCGCTGATGAAACGACCGTCTGTGTGCGAATGGTGAAAAACTTTACGATTCTCGTTTGTGAAGTATTGATGCACACTGGACACTCGACAGTTTCTTCAAATATTTTTGTTCCTCTGATGTCAACAAATTCATCGGTTTGGATATTTGCAAGAAGCTGCCAATTTTCTCAACCTCCTCTTCCATCTTTTCAAAAAAGTGTTCGATAACATTCGGTCCACGGTATATATATGGTTCATTTATTTCAGCTTATCGTACGACAATGTAACCAAAACTATTTGGTTCATGAAGCTGGTAAGGCGTCGTGGAGGATATTTTTAAAATTTGGTTTGCAGGAGTACAGTGGCTTCAGAAATGATTCAAAATCTGCGACGATAATGGCTGGATGATCAAACAAAGCCTTGTACATTTTGAATTCTTCGACTTCCTTCTTTTTGGGCATCAACATTCGAGCTGGTTTGTTGTCACCGCAATATATTTCATGTTCGACACGTTTTTCAATAGCAATTTGCCGTGCGGTATATATTTGGTGATTGAATTCTCTTCGATCATTAAACATAGTCAAACACCTTGGACAAAAGTCGATGTGATTTGCATGCTTGACTTCTGATTAGTCATGCTAGTGAACGAATAAGGCAGTAATGGTGAATATTGTTGTTTGAAATTAAAACAAGATTAATTATATGAGCATTATTATTGTTGATAACATTTATCCTTATGGGATGCACAAGATGTTTTTCTGACGTATAAGAATATACATTAATAACAATGCGTTTTCCATTAGAATCTCGTGCGCGCGACTCGAACTTTGATATGTCTGACAATGCCACGGGGTATTCAATGCCAGACATTACATTTTCAAACTCTGTCTCGTACTGCTTGTAATGACAAACTTGCTATGGATTATTTTTCCAACGAACAGGATCAAGAGCTGCTAAGATGCACCAAAGAAAGCATTTTGAGTCATTATTTTGAATATTTAACACTGCTTTCTTGCTTTCAATGTTCGGTGGTGGAGGGACGTAACTCGATGCAGAAAAAGCATGAATTTGTTCACGTAAACGGTTAATGTATGAGGACTACCACATAAAGACCATCCCGACCCCTTAGCCTCGAAAGTGTCATGTTTCATAATCAACTCATTTGACAGATTAGAGTAAAACTCGAGTAGTACAATGAGCCCGGTTCTGAAACGTTAAGTGGGTCTCAGTGTTGCCAACCCTCCCCAAGAAAATTCCACCACGTGATATTTTACAGGCGAATCTAACCTACAAATAGGAGTTAGCAACACTGACTAGTTGCTTCTCAACGTCTTGGAAAACGTCTTAAGACAAATATCTTAATCTTTAAGAAAGTCGACTTCCGGTTTGTCAAGATGTTACTTCCGGCCTGTCAAGAAAATTTTCTAAAAACAAATATCTTAAGACGTTTTTCCAAGACATTGATTTTCTTGGCTCCTAATTGTGCTAGGATGATGATTTTAGGTTTGTTGGATAGGATTCGACGAGAACTATTCGACTGGCAAATAAAATCGATTAAACCCCCCTCTCTATTTTTTTTTCTAGCATACTTATCTATTGCATGCTAACCAAACCTCTTGGGAGGCAGGCTCTTGTAACGCCACGGGTCCTCCACATGTACGTATGTATGTAATGCGATTTGTGGGGGAAGAGGGGGCCAAAATTTTGAACTTACGGCTTAATTAATCTGCATGGATGCTTAATTTTTTACTTCTTTATTTCTTCTATATGTCATGTTCCGTCTGTAGCAAAAAGAGATCGAAAGTTTTTGTTGTTCTATTTAAAATTACACTGTAAATGAGGAGGCCAAGGAAGCTTTTCAGTTCTGTAAGGGTACAAGATTTGAGCACAACTCTATCAGAATTAACGTATTTCTTTCTCACATTTTCAATTATGTTTTTGTTTGTTTATTTTAGCACGTTCTCCAGCATAGTGTCTGTGATAATGTAGCCCCCATGCATCAACTGGATCTACTTTGTTTCTTATTCTTCGTAGTTCGGGATAAATAAAAAAAATTTATTATATTCCGGGACTCTGGTATGTTTCGTAGTTTCCACTGAAGATCTCTTAAATCTATTTTTACCATAAAAATATTTGTCACTTACTGTATCAGGTCCACTGCTTTGGTTGTCTTCATCGCCGTCAACTGACACATATGAATCGGTATCATGATTTCTTTGAATATATTCTTCGTCCTCTGTATTGGAAAAATTCAATATCTGACACATCACTTGAAATCTCGGCAAGCATATTTGCAAGTTTCTGTTCGAAGTTCGGATCACGAAAGAAGAGGTCGCATTGCCTGATATATTCCACATTTTTTATTTAACTCACAGTACAGACACAAACACAGTCGTGACGTTCGCCAGAAACCGACACAGTGAGAGCGGTCTTCATATTGTAAAGCGAGTTCATCTGCTTACTATTAAAAAATAAATGCCGAACCTTGCAGGACACCCGGGAAGCCTTGAACTGTTCTTGTTGAAACTAAGTGACACTGCTGTGAAGTAAGTCGCTCGGTAGTTTTTAGTATTCAGTCACCAAGCCCGTGGTAGCCATTCTAGGTAGTTGAGTCGATATTTCACTGGAAATAATGTGTTTTCCATTGTTGAAAGGAAAGCAAGCTTCCAGTTTGTATGAATAAGCTATTTCGTCCACTCCTGTTAGGCCACCCAGCAAAAAGTTGAAAACAATTTCTTGAAGAGAAAAAAATACTGTTTCTTGTCACATTGCTACCAAGCGTACGTACATGAAGAATATGCATGAGTTGATTTATTTATTTCTTCTTCACTCTCTTTCTAAAGGCATATACGCGTTTCTTATTCAAGAACCGGAATATCTTGTGCCCTTCCTATCGAATTTAAGGAGGGATAGAGAGAGAGAGTACCATGACAAACATCTACTGAAGTTTTTAAGATGAGCCCCGCAGAGTTTTGTATGTCCTCCCCTTAGTTAGTGTCTCGTACTTCTGTTTTCGGTTTCCAATGTGGACAGGTCAGAAACGAGTGTAGTAAATAAAATAGTGAAATAAGAATCCCTTGGGCATAATCCTTAATATATATATATAATATTGTTATTATTATCCTGCTGAAAATGATGTTATAATGATAGCCTAGGTGTTCTCCGTCGCCATTTCAGAGTGGCAAATGTTTAACTCTACTAATTGTTGAATTTTATTTTAGGTTAGAGAGAACTGTTCTGCATATTCAACGAATTCTTTTTGATTACAATGCAAAAATGTTTCATCATTACTTCATACATTTCATCGTTTTCGTAGTCGTCTAAACGTTTGAGAAAACCTCTTTTTTTTTGGTTACGAAGATAGGTGGAGAAGAGAGAGAGAGTGGTTGAATAATTTTAAGAAGAACTTCTTAATAGGGGGACAGTGTGTTCCTTTTTGGTATAACCACTGTGTTGTCGATGGGAACGAGGCAAGAACAACATTACCACTATGCTATCGGGGTGAACGGCAATTTTTTCCATTATCATTTGTGTCCACACACAAAAACTTTGTGCCTGTCTGCATCCATACCTATACCGAGAGATTCAAACCATGCCTCAGGCCCTTGTGACTTATTTAATTTTTTACACTCATCAAAATATGTGCTTAATAAAATGCCTCAATCGCACAAGCTATGGCATCCTTGGGTACCTTGTCATCCTCTGTAAGCATCCAAGCAACCACATGTATAAATTATAGTCTCCCACACATAATGCTCTTTCATGTCCAAATAGATTCGCTTCCTCCACCATCAGGAGGATGGGCAGTGGAAGCTCGTATACCATGAGGGGTTGAATGGACCTAAAAGCAAAATCGGTTAGGATGGAAAAAGAGTGAGTAGACACAGATCAGGATGGGTTTGTATTTGTCCTCTTCGGGATTAAGAAGCTTAGAGAGTTAGTTACTTGGTTGTTTCTCACTGCATTATTTGAAATTTGAATAATCACATGTTAGTTATGAACGCTCTTCTTTTTTCTTGTCATCTGATTTCTATATTGAACATTAGAAACGACACATTTCCATTAACAGTATTTCATGTTATGCAAACATTTAAGTCTATATGCCATCTTGGGTGGGATTGCAACAACGTCATCCGACAAAGGCCAGGATCGGTATTGTTACATTTTATTGGTCAGGTCATTTTTTTCTATATGTACAGCTATAGGTAAACATAGTAATTTAAGCCCTCAGAGTCGTAGACTGAAAAATGTACACCTGTGTTAACCGCCTCGTGTGGGGAGGGGGAACAATTGTAGTTGTTGGTGTAATAAACTTCGAAGCAGACGTGCCCCACTTCCTCAATTTCATCAAAATAGCCATTATTCATCCTCATTGTTGGCATTAACCAAAATAGCTTAGCTTCTTCTTCTTTTTTTAAAATTTTCGTGGTGATCTCCGTACGCACTGGGCATTTGCAGATTAACAAAATAAAATGTCTGAAGTTTGAACACGTGACCCTCCCTTCATACCGGTGCAAGCTGTTTTTGTGATTGTTCGCCTCGATTATTCAAAGTGCCTCATGTTTGCATATTCAAATACACACAGCTGAAGGGGGTTCATGTCACATTAGTGATTTTAAATTGTATTCATGGGGGGCCATTCACACATTTTTTAACATTGTTGCTTTGTAGTCGATGAGTTGTGCAGGTACAGCTGTGAAGTTGTTAATAAGACCCAACACACACAAGTCCCCCAACATTGCTTTTCGACATAGATTTTTAACTAGAAAATTGTTATGATTACAGTATACACCCATATCAGTATACAATAACATGGTGCCATTTTCTGTTTCTGGATATAATATAGATCGATTTAACAAATATAAGTCAAAGTTATGTAATGAGATTTGATTTAGTATTCAATCACAGCAGCAAAAACAAACTCTCCATTCGCTTCACAGCTGAAGTTTACTATATTTTGCATACAAGCAGAAATAGAAATGTACGCCCCGCGAGGTGTGCTATTGGAAGACTATACAATAAGACACGGCAAGTGAGCAGTGGAGTAAAATTCTTTCTTTTATTTTGATGTGAATAAAAGTTTTAGTCCATGCATTGATCTGAACCCCCTTGTCCAAATAAAGGAAAAGCTCCGGTCCCATCTGGAGACTGCAAAACTGATATGTATGTCTATTCAGAAAAAACATCCATGGACAATACCGTTGCGCCCTCCATGTGTAATGTTTTATTTCCCTTGTTGGCTGAACGCGAAGATGCTCGAGACTGCTTTTCGAAATTATTTTCAGCCTCACATCACGATACAATTTCATCACACACAGGCAAAGAAGTAAAAGGTAACATTTCTCTCCTTCCCTCGATTTTAGCCATCGTCCAGTGTCCTTCTACATAGCAGGTGAATCGTGACTAACAAATGTATTGAAATCGAAATGAGAATTATCCGTTATGGTCTCCCTCCCTTCTTTGCATGCATGTTGCGCTGATATTGAAACACACCGCTATGCTTTAATAAAAAAAACAACATCCATTGTACAACTGTATAGGTCGAGGTTCATAAGCCTCGTCCATCTCAAGCCAGGAACTGCATATTTTGTGTACAGTTTATAGTGGCATCTTATTCCTTCACCAGATATCAAACTCGAGAGACTTGCAAGACAGCTCAGGTTATAACTCATTACTAGATCTGTTTTGTCCATATGACAATGCTTGCTGTCAGTGATGAAATTTTTATGCTCTTTAACCTAACAGTATTCGAATCTCTGAGGGGCCGGAGCATTCCACATTTACAAACAATAATACCTTTGCTAGTGCAATAAATGTCAATGTTTTAAGTTATGCAATAATTTTGACATTATATTCATGTCCATTTCCAAGACTAGATTTACATACACAACCAACTCGCTCTTGCAATATATTATCTGATGCAACATTGTGAAAGGTTCTCGTATGTTCGCGAAACAGGAAATACACGTCATAGCTTCCGTGAATCGATTGCAAGGATACTGGGGCATGCAAAATACCGTAAGAATTAAATATTCCAAATGCAGGCATCATCATTTTTTTTTCTTTCTTCACAAATAGAATATTCGGGCTGAATTTACAGTCTAAAACCACCATGTTCTGGCAGCAAGTATCAAAAACCTGTGGTTATTTTATTATATGTTAGGCGATATTGATAGGAGGTGAGTGAAATAGTTGTTGCAAGTTACCTTTTAAACCCAGTACATGTGTAGGAAAACTGCGTATAAGCTGTCTCACTCTCTCTGTCTGTGTGTCAGGTGATCGTGTCGATCGCTAGTTGTATGTCACAGCTTAACCCGTACTAGGTAATATTTTTTACATGAGGTAAGTTAGCATACTCTGCTAGGGTGTTTTGTGTGTATATGTTTCAAGCTTCTAGATGTAGAGCATTAGCTTTAGCCGATTTGCAAAGTGTAAGTTTGGTAGCACTGCTCGTCGAAAGCAGCTCAAACAGTGTTGCTAGCTGTAGGTTAATTTTCCCCGTCATGAAATATAAAACAGTTGCAAGAGGTGAGCTGCTTATACCCTATCTGGAAGGCTTGGTGTGTGTGTGTCCGTGGCTTATGTCGTAGGTTAATTTAGTTTGGAATAGATTTTGTGTGTTGGCCCTTACAAGTGAAATAGCAGCCTTACTCTGTAAGGCATAGCGTGTGTGTGTGAGCTGGTGAGGTTAGTTTAGTTCACCTGTCACGCTATGCATCACTTTCTGCCCTTGAGTCACGTGTAAGGCTATATGTGGGTGGGTGAGTGAGGTTAGTTTAGTTCACACTTTTAATTTAGACAGTAAAATTAATCAGAAATATTAACTGTACTTCAAAAAGTAAAATTGTGTGTATCTCATGTCGAACTAGAAATAAGGAAGTCAAACATTAAGCATGCCTGCAGATTAATTAAGCCGTAGGTTTAAAATTTGGCCCCCTTCCCCCACAAATCGCATTACATACATACATACATGTGGAGGACCCGTGGCGTTACAAGAGCCTGCCTCCCAAGAGGTTTGGTTAGAATGCAATAGATCAGTATGCTAGGAAAGAATAGATTTTATTTGCCAGTCGAATAGTTCTCGTCGAATCCTATCCAACAAACCTAAAACCATCATCCTAGCTCAATTAGGAGCCAAGAAAATCAATGTCTTTGAAAACGTCTTAAGATATTTGTCTTAAGAAAATTTTCTTGACAGACCGGAAGTAACATCTTGAGATATTGGAAGTCGACTTTCTTAAAGATTAAGATATTTGTTTTAAGACGTTTTCCAAGACGTTGAGAAGCAACTAGTCAGTGTTGCCAACTCCTATTTGTAGGTTAGCTTCGCCTGTAAAATATCATATGGTGAAATTTTCTTGGGGTGGGTTGGCAACACTGCGGCTCACTTAATGTTTGTGAAGCGGCTTTATCGTACTACTAACTCGTCCAAATTTTCAACATCTGCCAAATAAAAAGCCTGGTTTTTGGTACGATGATAAAAAACTGTTGTACCATCGACTTTCTCATATTCGGAACATAAATCAACGTATACTTTTATGGAATTATTTTGAAGATTACTTTTCAAAGTATTCAGTACAAAAGTTTTCGCTTCACGCAAGAAACTAGGAATATCACAGGCTGCTTCCGACGTAAATGATAAATTCTGAAGTCGACCATTAAATGCAGACCTAACTGGTTTATATTTATTATTTAATTTAATTTGTTTTGGAGCAGAAGCTTCAGCTTCAGAATAATCAATTTTTCTTTTCAATGTTCCTTCTCCGGTCGATGGTTTGCAAATTTTCAAATATCTACTTAGATTTGGAATGCTAATTTCTTTTCCACATTGAGCACAGGTTTTAGAAGGTAACAAACGATTTGCTCCATTATATCTTGTCTTATGTATCGATAAATTATGCTTTGAAATTAGTTTCCCACAAGTGACACATTCGATCTTATCTTTCTTACGAGTAAAACAGGTAGGTGATTCCATTTTTTTATATGCTTTAAAATATGAGCAAACAAACGATAGAAATTTCAGATATGTTATTTATATAAAATTTAATATTTTTATAAAATTTAATGGGATATCACCAACTTAAAATTCAACCTGATTATAATATTCCGTATGATAACTCTATGACCTTACTTGGGTTTTTCCGCCAAATTATATGCTTCTAGTCCCCTATACTTTGGTGGAGACCGTTCAGGTTCTATCCCCCGCGATGTGGGTTCCTCTGCCGATCCAGCAAAGGTGAGAAATCAGCACTGTGCTCCGACTTATATAGATTTATAGAGCCAATAGAAATCTTGCTTACTTAAACCAATCAGAAAACACCACGTATAAATTATTAGCCAATCAAAATCTCTGTTTTTTAGCTATCATATAAAAAAAATGCAAAATATCCCAGTTTCAATTCGATCCATCTGTCTGAATCGAAGAAACCGACAATTCGTATATTCTCATATCACTGTACGCTTGCCCCTATTAGCACCTCTTTTGCTGTTGTTGCTCAATTAATTTTCACTAATTGGCAATTTTCTTAAAGAGGTCTAATAGAACAAGATACGGCGGTATGCGAAATATGCAAATTTAAAGATATTTTAGCGAATTACGCCGGCATAAGCTAAGTTCGTATTGCTAGAAGACCTTCGTCGTTGCAAGCTACCTAACCCATTCACTGGCAAAAAGAGTTAAAAATGTTGACGTACTGAAAAAAATGACGTGTCCCCCTCAAGCATTCATTGAGTTCCAACATTTGCACATAGATGGCTCTGTTATTTTTTTTTTTGTTTTTTTGTCACTTGAAATATCGAATATCTCTAAAAACAGAGAAAAATAAGCTAAAAAAACAGCTATGTGCAAATGAAATAACTGACTGAATTTTATTTCCCAATTCACTTACCATGAGGTCTACAGTGGAGGTGTGTGAATGGAGTGCTAAAAAAGCTTTGAGAAGGTAAAAAATCAGTATGATAATGGGAATGTTGGTGGGTTGGAGTTTAAATTTATACATGTGTACAAGGGAAACTTTACTTTTTTTCTGTGAAGGTTCTAAGATGGGTGAACATGTTGGAAAAGCACTAATATATACATAGACCAAAGTTACATGGTTCTAGCTCCCATAGGAGTAAAGATACTCAACGTCTTATAAAATGTCTCAAGACAAATATCTTAATCTTTAAGAAAGTCGACTTCCGGTCTGTCAAGATGTTACTTCCGGTCTGTCAAGAAAATATTTTAAGACAAATATCTTAAGACGTTTTCTAAGACATTAATTTTCTTGGCTCCTAATTGAGCTAGGATGATAATTATAGGTCTGTTGGATAGAGTTTGACGAAAACTTCTCGACTAGCAAACAAAATTAATTCCATCCCCTCAAGTTTCAGAAATATATACATTTTTTTATTTTTTAAGAAACTTGATTTGCTGGCTTCGTTTTGACCCTAATTCGAAAATTTTAATAGCATTCGATAAAAAATTAGAAGTACTCTACAACCTATTAGACAGATGATGATTAGTGCTTGCTGGTTCGAGTTATTTTAGATTAAAATTTCAAGATGTAATTTCTAAGATGTTTTGTAATTCATAAACTATGGGCTGTAGAAAAACAATTCTTGCTTTATCTGCTATTGCTCGACAAGTTCTATAACTGCGAGCCCACACTGTGACCTCCAAAAGTAGTGGGTCATTGAATCCCATTGTAAAAAGGCCACGGCATACATCGCGGAAAGGGGCTCACACATCATAAAAATTACATCGTAGCCGTTTACGCTGAGGGACCCACCTACAAAAATAAGGCACCAAATTAAGATTAAGCAAAAATAGGGCTAGAACATCATCAAATGCTATAAAATCAACAAAAAATACATCGTAGTCGTTTACGCTGAAAGCTCAACTACAAGGATAACATAGAAACAACCATTTTACATTTTGTAGGTTATTTTAACCCGTAAAAGGCTGTAAAAAAGTGAATAGGTTAAGTTTTATCACGCAAGATCATATCATACCTACGAAGATGAGGCTCCAAAAATGAGATTGAGCAAAAAAATACGGCTAGAACATCGTCGAACGCAATAAAATGCATAAAAAATCATCAAAATATGTCACAACTGAGGTTAAATACCAGGCATACCTACAAGCATTACTTAGAAACAATAGGTTTACGCTACTCGTATTACAAGAAAACTTGTGTAGTTCTAAAATTCACGTTGTGTGGCAGCACCTGTTCTGCCATTCTCGGCAGTTTCTGGTATCACACGATTAGTGGTAAGTGCAAGACAGCAAGTGCAAGACAGCAGTTGCAAGACGGCCAGTGCCAGAGTGTCGTAACAGCAGGGCAGGCGAACACAGGGGTAGGTTACTTGCTCTGGCTTTCAACCGGTCTGCCCGAGTGCTAATCACGCATCACCTTGATGCGGAAACAACAGTTGCTCCGGCAAAATTCGAATTGGGGCTCGCGTATACTTGGCCCGTTTCGGCAAGTGCGATGCCTGGAGAAAAAGTTCACGTAATTGAAAGTATCGTCAACGAACTATAATACTGCAATTATTGGCGATATTACGTGGAATGAACGAGTACGCTTACGATTGGGGGCAAAGTTGGAAATTCACACCCACGTTTCTTGGACTACATAAGTATTCGCGAAGCTTCCGTGGAAGGAAGGAGAAACGTCGGTGCAAATTACGAGAACATCATTTGAGCTGCAGTACTAAGGTATGAAACATAATATCTTGACAAAAGTGTGGCCATTGTACTAAGTGTTGCAAGTGGTTCATATTACGAATTTAACAGTGCTATAGCCAGTGATTTTGGTGAAGGTGTATAAGTGCTTCAATTTTACGTTTCACATGTAATTGGTAATTCTTGCGCTAAGAAAAAGTAACAGTCGCAAAAATGCAACTGCTCTAATAGAGACGAATAACACCAAAGAAAGTAATTGCCCCTCTTTACACCCACTTTTCCTAAAAGAGCATCTAATGCATAGCGATTCTTGTACTACCATCATCCAAAAAATGGTATAACTTTTAAGACTGCGTCTTATAGCACAGATTATTATTATTATTGAGCAAATTAGAATGAAAGCCAAGTTAGGGACTAAGGTTAAAAATGATAATTGAGAATGCCGACTGTTGAACACCCGCGGGTTTAATAGGATTTTTCTTGCTGAGCGAGAATTGGTTTTTAAGGAAAGGTATGAATGCCATGTTTCTAAGTTTTATATTTTTATTAAGTACGCCAAAGAAAATTAACTTTTTACAATTGTAAAACTGCATTTGTTTAACTGAACACACAATGCGTCGTTTAATGCAATAACTGTATCCTATTCATGTTGTTGAAGATTGTTGATTGACATTGTTGTTTGTAAAAAAAAAGAAGTAATCTAATTGTTTCTCAAGGTGCGTGTTACTATTATAACCTTGTTGTTGGAAGATAAATGCATTCATGAATAAATTTCTTATTGATGTTAAAAAGAGAGAGAAAAAAAGAACTAATCTAATTGTTTCTCAAAGGTGCGAGTTACAATTCTAATCTTGTTGTTGCAAGATAAACGCATTCATGAATAAATTTGTTATTGATATTAAAAAGAGAGTCACGAGTGCAGTAATTTAACCTTGCTTAACCAATACTATGTCTGGCCTATTTTATATTAATAAGTGTGCATATGTTTATGTATGTGTAGATACTTGGTTGATAAACAATGCTGAATGAAATTTAGTGGTCAGGAACAACACTATATTAACGCATGCGCAATTTTGAAATTCTTGTCGCGTCACTTATTTTTTGCAGGTGTGCGTAAAACCTATATGTGAACTCTAGCATAAGGTAGCTTTCCTTGTGCAGAATTGAAATTTAGATATTCTACTGTATTTGTAAATACGAGTTTTGGGCCCGCTCAAAATTAATACTGACGTGCTGTCTACAACACGGCAAATACGTCACGGAGCTTCCCTTTTATTTTCACTAATTTTGGTACGGTCTTGCTAGTAATACCTTTTCGATCACGGCCTCGAACTATTTTCTAATTTGGTAGCAATATTATTATTTTTGTCCTAGCAAGTTAACCGTTACAAAATTCATGGTACCAGAGCTTGGTTGCTCGATTAAATTGTCGAACTTATAATTGTTGAATCAGACAAGATCCCTCAAAAAGAAGTTCGGGGCGGTTCATAAATTTTGGATTTTTTTTTTCAATTTGAAGTATATTTTAACTTTTGGTAACCTGTTGTTTGCGTATGCTTGGAGCATAAAAGACTGACATTGAACAATTTTCTTATTGCTTTTGCAATTTTTCCCCCAATTTTTGTTTTCAATTTTTTGGAATACTTAGGTTTGTATTTGAATTTTGTAACTACACCATACCTTCTGGATCCTTTGTGTGTTCGAGCTTTTGCTTGTTTCACATTTCCCCTTTTAGTTTTCTCCTTAAGTTTAAAATGTCATTATTAACTCCTCCTCGTTCTCCCTTTCCCAATTGTGCCTCTCCTTTACAACCTGTTCTTATCCACCCACACCCTTTGTTCATACGCCCTTGTTTAACGATGCTGATGATTTTTTTCTGCCTCCTGATCAGAATTTTGTTACCAATCATATAAGATATACCATGGCATCACATTTACTGAGAACCTTGCCTTCTACAGATGGTTCAGATCCTGAATTGTTATTCCAATTTTTAATTCTCTTACACCGGGCCATGAATTTACATCTCTTAGACTTAGAATCGTTACTTTTAATAGCTTTCCCTTGCACAACTGGTTCGTTTAAAGAAATTTGGTAAAAAGCCATGACGGAAAAATTTCCTTGGCCAATTTTTCTTTGTATAATATGGCATAGGTTGGTTTCTCCCGAATCAATTAGAGTACTCATTCAAAAACATTTATTACGTTGTCAACATCCTCGTGAATTTATATCTACATATTTGAACAGTGTATTCGAGGCATTTAATATTTTACCAATCGATTGGAAAGAGGAAAATCTCATGTATTCGATAATGATAGGTTTACAATCTTCAACTCGGCTTCACTTAGTAGGATATGAACGTCCTCTTACAATCAAGGCCTTTATGCAAATGGCTCGTGAAATATGGTCCATGGAGTTGAATTCCATGACGGCACCAGATATTGGACCTCCAGTGTCACATGTTTCTGATGACACTCTTCAGTATAACTCTTAGGTATCACCACATCCCTTTAGGGCCTCCCCCATGGCGCAGTGGTAGCGTCATTGCCTTGTAATCAAGGGGTCCCGGGTTCGATACCCGGTGGAGGCACAAGTGGTTCGGATCCCACTTTAAACTGTAGGTCCAGTCCCGATTAGCCTTACTGTGCATAAAGTGGACTTAAAACACCAACTCGAACTCGAACCACATCCCTTTATTGCGCTTGATCAAGGTAGTTCAGGAATGGTTTCATGCCCAAATGTATCCCAAACGATTGAAGATTCTTCTTCATCACTTCCATCTTCTAATTCACAGGTTCTTGATACTGCTCCTTCCACACCATCACATCAGGTTGATCTTATTCATGTGGAACATCCCTTTTATATCAATAAAAAATCGGTACCTGTCTTGCAACTTTTGTTGAACTCTACATCTTCACGTGTACTCTTAGATTCCGGGAGTTCGGTTTCCTTCATAGGCCGGGGTTTTCTTTCAACTATTCGGAATCACCCGTTAATTTCAACAGATGTCACTCAGACCCTTCAGACCGTAGATAGCAAACCTTTAAGTTTGCACTCCAGGGTACTTCTATCTATCAAATTAAATTCACTTACTTGGAAATGGCCATTTTGGATAGTTGATTCCCTTCCTTTTCCCGTTATATTGGGATCAGATTTTCTTACACATTCCAAAGCTACTATCTGCTTTGAAACTTTGATGTTGTCATTCCCTTATGGAAACCATCCTATTCCTTTCCTTCCCAAATCACTTAAACTTGATTCTCCGCCTTCAGATTCCTCTTCAGTCCCTCCTCTTATTATATTACCAAATAATATTCAAAATCTTTTATACCAATATGAGGATGTGGTTACTACTCGTGTGGGTTCCTGTACCCTTGAACCGGTTTCTATACCAGTTATTACGGATGTTCCGTTTAGATCCAAACCATTTCAGTTAAACCCGACCCAAACTGCAATCCTTCGAGAACAAATACAAGATCTTATGGACCAAAATATAATAGAGGCCTGTTCCTCACCGTATTCAAGCCCTTGTTTTTTGGTAGACAAAAAGGATGGTGGTCACCGATTAGTATGCTCGTATAAGCAGCTGAATCGTTTGATCGCCTATGACAACTTTCCACAACCGCGTATAGACCTTATATTTCAGCATCTACAATCAGCACGTGTTTTCTCGTGTCTTGATTTATGCAAAAGTTTTCATCAGATACGCTTAGATGAACCTAGTAAGGATTTAACTGCATTTGTGACTTCATTTGGGCAATACCGTTATACTAGGGTTCCGTTTGGCATAAACCTAGGTACCCAACTACTCACCAGAGCTTTGGATAAGATTTTGGGTAAGTTCAAATATAAATTTCTCATTAATTATGCCGATGATTTGCTGGTCTTCAGTCCTGATGAACAAACACACATACAGCATCTACATCCAGTACTTCAGGCTCTGCGGGAAGCCGGATTGATGGTTAATCTGACAAAATCTCAATGGTTACAACGTGAAATTAAATATCTAGGGTACATTTTACGCGAGGGACAACTTATTCTGGATCCGGGCCGTATATCGCCCATTCAGGATATTCCCCCACCAAAGAATGTGAAAGCTATCCAGAGGGTGTTAAGTGTACTTTGTTACTACACCAAGTTTATTCCTTCATACGCGTCATTAACTTCTTTCCTGTCTGACAAAAAGGAAAAAGGTATTTCCTTTACTTGGTCGGCAGACGACCAAAAGCAATTTGATCATTTAAAGCAGAATTTTCTTAGGCACACTGTGCTGGCACTTCCTGATTTTTCTAAAGATTTGTCCTTCAATGTGATGCTTCTGGACTCGCTCTGGGAGCTACCCTTAACCAACGGGAAATGGATGGATCCTTACGCCAATTGCTTTTGCTTCAACTAAGCGTACTGAATTGGAACGCCGTCAATCCATTTACGAGGCGGAATGTTGCGCAATTTACAGCAGATTTTTCTTGAGCACACTGTGCTGGCACTTCCTGATTTTTCTAAAGATTTGTCCTTCAATGTGATACGAGGCGGAATGTTGCGGAATATTTTTTGGTTTCAAAAAATTTCAAACCTATCTTACTGAGAAGCAATTTACATTACAAACTGACAATCAGGCTCTTTCTTGGCTTCTGCGCCATCCCGAACAATATGGTAAATTTGGTCGGTGGTTACTCTACATCTCTCGGTTTTCTTATTCTGTTGGACGCATAGCCTCTCGATATCCCACATGTATTCTCCTGATGAATTTCAAACGTCTCCACCTCCTATTACCTCTATCTCTTGTGCTGCACCTAAATTCCAGATAATTCCCTTTAGTAAATCCGACATTTTGGATCTTCAACAGAAGGATTCCACCTTGTTGCCTATAATTCAACAACTCCGCGCTGGTCAAACCTACAAGAATTATTCTTTTTTTCAAGATTTATTGGTGTGGCAACCTCCACGCGCAACATCTTCTTTGGTAGTGGTACCCCAAACTCTTCAGCACCTTATTTGTCGATACTAGCATGATACTCCTTTGGGTGGTTCACATCTGGGTGTGAATAAATGTCAGAAAAAGATTTTATCTGTATTTTGGTGGCCTCCTTGCAGTAAAGACATTAAGTCATATATAAGGTCTTGTGACATTTGTCAAAAGGCAAAGTTAGCCATACGAAAACCTCCTGGTTTTCTATCTTCGGAGGTTATCAAACATTCCTGGCGCCGTTTATGTATTGACCTCGTTGCGCGATCATCAAAAGGAAATTCTTTTATCTTAGTTGTTGTGGATGCCTTTTCAAAATGGGTTTCATTGTATCCTTTGCGTTCCGCTACTTCCAATCAAGTAATGGATAAGCTTCGTTCTCTATTCCTTACGTTCGGTGCTCCTTGCGAACTTTTTTCCGACAATGCTACTTATTTCCGTTCACGATTACTCAATAATTTTCTTTGTGAATCTCAGGTCAAACACATCTATACTAGCGCATACTATCCTAATCCTTCCCTGGCTGAGCGTTTTATCCGCAATCTCAAACCTTCATCGATAGCATACCATTCTGAGGATAATACCAAGTGGGATACCCATCTTTCTGCAATCTAATTTGCATTCAACACTGCCATACACGACAGTATACAAACAACGCCCTCACAAATATTGTTTGCTCGCGATATAGATGGACCCATGAACTTCCATTAGGTGCTCCTCCATCATCAGAACGTGCTGAAGATTGGGCCCAGGGTTATCGTCATCTTCAAAAAGAATGGAACGTTTGCAAGGGTAAATACGATCCAAAGAGGCAAGATTCCAAGTTTAAGGTGGGCGATTAATGCTTTACAAGACTTTCCCCCAGAGTAATGAGCTCCAGAAGATTCCTGCAAAACTTCAGGAACGTTGGTCAGGACCGGTGCAGATCTTCAAACTTTTAGGTCCTGTCACAGCACTCTTAGTGGATCCTGATACTCAGGCATTTTTACGTAAGGTCCATGTATCCCATATTAAACCTTATTATGTGCGTGACATACCGTCTCAGGATTCGGAACCTCCCATTTCGTTAGCTACTCTTTTTGTTGACCAAACTCAAATTAATCTATCTAGACCTTCACAAACTATGAATTGTTCATATTGCCATAAAAATGGACATTTATTTCGGTATTGCCGCAAAAGACTTTCAAGGTGACGTGCGCAAAATTAACACAAACATTTCTGGGAAATTTTGGATATGTACTTGTATGCGATGCAATTTATTTTGTAGGGGTTGTCACCATAATATGCTTTTGTCTGTTCTCTATTCCCTTCATTGATTTTTTTTTGGCAACTATAATGCTCTCTTATGTATAGTAGAGGTCAGATAATGATGTATATGTTAAGGTGAGATGTTTATTTTTGCTTATTTTATTTGCATTTTCAAATTATTTTGTATGCATCATATATATATATATATTGTTGTAAGCCCGTTTTACCTGGGCTCTGAGGTCACAGGGAAGTTTCATTTAAACATTTAGGTAGAGCTTAATAATATCTGGTGGCTGAACCTGCTCCGTTAGGAGGGTAGAGATATGGAAAGTTGGTGTAAGGTTATTCACGCTTGTTCATACCTGGTAGGTGTGTGTGTTGTCTTGTCCTGATGCTTCTCGCAGACCGAATCGTGACAGTTGCCAAGGTTCTATCCAGCGACCCTCAGCTCACCAGACCGAGCAATCCCTTGCGCCTTGTAGCATGCTAGGCAGCGGTAACTCCGTGTTCCATCGTCGTAGTTAGCAATGTAACGTGTTGTAAAGTAATCGGACTAGTTATCCATGTAGCGTCGATGAGTGTCAGAATCTAAAAGAGAGCGAGCTCCGGGACGGAGCTTGCTTTTATCATTCTAGGCGTCGAAAGGATGTTAAACCTTTCAAACGCGGTAGATGCTGTTTAGATCCACGCGTTTGCCTTTCCAGTTCCTTGTTTTACGGAAGTTACAAGTTAGTGCATTCTTGGGATCACTCGCTGGTCGGACAAGTTCAGGAAATAAACAAGTGTGAATATTAACATGACGAGGTTTTCTCGGTTTAATGGTGTCCATATCTCTACAATATATATATATATATATATATATATATATATATATATATATATATATATATATATATCCCTTCTAATATGTTTTACCTTCTTGGTTAAATTTTTGAATAAGTTTATTTACCTCTCAAAAAAAAAAGAATATAACAACTTTAGATTTTCAATTTTCAACCATGAGGTGTAATTTTCACTTAAACGCTGCTTTTATTGTTGATATGAATGTAACATTCTTTGAACGATTTGTAATAGATGCTCTATCCTTTTCCTTTCATCTCAAATAACATTAGTTTTCCTCAACTCTATCCTATAAACTATTCTTTTCATTCCTTTAATATTGGTTATTTTTCTTTTCATGTTGTTATACGAGGGAAATATTCGTTCATTTTGATTCGCCGTTCAACTGGCATGGTATTGGAAAATGGAGGATGTGCATACTTTACTTATCATATATCGTTTCAACAACCAGCATTACTTTCTGCGGATACAATTGGTTTCTTCAAATGCTGCATGCTAAGTGAGAAAAAATATGAATAGAACCTATGCTCGGAAATCCAAAATGGCGACCGGAAGTGGGGTTATCTTGGAAACGGTAAGACTTAGGAAAAATCTGTTTGGGGATACATCATGTACACCTATACGTAAGAAAAAGTATGAATAGAACCAATAGTGTCCGGAAGTCATGCGGGTTTGGACGTGACGACGCAGTTCAATAACATAGGTTAGACCAAGGAAAAAACCTTGATTTTATTTCAAGTAAGGTGTTGGCAACACTGCGAGAAAATGAGGCTTATGCCTTACAAGAGCAAACCATTAAGTCGAGCCTCACCGAGCCTCACTTCGAGCCTCACTTTCGGTTGCAGAACTGTCTTTATGGTCCTACTCTAAAGTAGGTCAAAGCACGTAGAGGCTCTCGTGTAGTTTAGCACGAAAAAAAAATAAATAGGTTAAGTTATATCACGTAAGATCGTGGCATTCGTACCAAGTATGAGTGGGAGAAAAGAGAAATTTTACTAAAACATCGCTAAACGCTAAAATATCGACAAAAAATTGTCAAAATATGTCAAAAACTGATATTCAATTGATAAAAAAGAGGCTACAAATGCACTCGTACCAAGTATTATTTTGAACCGCTCCAATTACACTACTATCCAACACAACATGCAGACATTTTCAAAGTCATTAGAATCATTGTGGAACCCCCATCTATAAACATGATTGCCGAAGGTCACGCATGCGAGCGTACAAAAGGCCACGTCGAAAGTACGCGAGTATATATATATATATATATATATATATATATATCCCTTCTAATATGTTTTACTTTCTTGGTTAAATTTTTGAATAAGTTTATTTACCTCTCAAAAAAAAAAAAAGAATATAACAACTTTAGAGTTTCAATTTTCAACCATGAGGTGTAATTATCACTTAAACGCTGCTTTCATTGTTGATATGAATGTAACATTCCTTGAACGATTTGTAATAGATGCTCTATCCTTTTCCTTTCATCTCAAATAACATTAGTTACCCTCAACTCTATGCTATAGGGGCTATCCACCGGAAGGAAGTGCCTTGGCACGGACGCCATGCTTGTAGCACAACTTCCGGTTCGTAAGCTCACAACATGCCGCTAAAGGGAGCTGAGATTGTGTCATGTATGAAAGGAACGAATGAGTGTGTTCAAGGAGGATGTAAACTACGATCAGGGCTAAATAATCTTTCACGGATCTCTCTCTTCATCCATTTCCTTGAGATCTAGGCCCCAAAAATCATTGCATTCAATTCAAGCTGTCAGGCGTGAAAATCGGAAGCCCATTAGCAGTAGAAGACTCCGCAGTAATGATAACGGATGTCCCGTTCCGATCCAGACTTCGGAAAAAATGATAGAGTTTAAAGTAGTTCATTCCCTACATATTTTTTTTGTACTAATGTCCGAAATTTTTTAAAATTAGCAGGTTTTTTTCCAGAAATGCAAAATAAATCATCATCTCAGGTTAAAATTGTGTGTATAAATAACATTTTTTTAGTATCGGGTAATGTTGAATATTTTCCGCTCCTATATTCTCCTAATTTAGTCGGGAAATAACATTAATTTACCCGTTTTGAACGTCAGGACTTTAAAAATACCCCGTCCTGTTTCCTCCCCAACCAAAAATTTTGTGTCCCGGACCCCTTGCACTTAATGAAAGGTAGAAGAGAAATCATTCAAATCTGGATTTTCTCTATGTTTTAGTGATAAGAGAAAAAAAAATTACTTTTCCTTTCAAAAAATGCTCGGTCATAGTCAGATAGGTTACACGTTACGTTCTTGAAGTACACACGAACTGTACTAAATTTTTGTGTAACCAGAGGAAATACATTTTTGTGCAACTAGAGGAAATATTTTTTTTGTAACCAGAAAATTAAGTGCGGGTACTATTATTAATTTTCGTCTTTTGCAATGGAAATCTTTTCAACATTGATAAAGAAGAGGTCGTAGGTTTGAACACCATGGTCAGGCAATGGTGTGTCATTGCGTTTGTCCCATCAGTAATTTTTCCAGTTTATTATTCATCTTCATCGTCATGTTTAACACAAATAGTACAAAATTGACTTAAAATAACAATGAGCGTCTTGTATTTATGCGTTCAAACGGGAACGAAACTAGCAAGTGTGCATTACCGCATCCCTCTGACTCGCCCTGACTGAAGAAAGAAGAAAAAAATAACTTTTTTCCGTTTTTTATATGTCCGTACATTTCGCACTTTTTCACTTAAAACATAAGTGTATGCATCCAAAGATTTACATGCTTTAAGCGCTCTCGCTCTGTAGGAAAATTTACTTTCTATTAAATATGTAGGCTACAAATATCGCCAATGCAACGACGATCAGCAAATGGATCTCATCCTGGAATAATGCCGTATTACTTCCTAGTTGGTCATCCAATTGATATGCAAAGGCCTCTTCTTTGCCCTGATATCTCTTATTCTCCTCGTCGTCAAGTGCTTTTATATGATCCATTTCATCTGGTATACAAAACGAGAAGAAAGGCCACAAGTACGCGCTTGAACTAACCGGCCGCCGTGAACCGGAAGTTGTTCTGCTACAGTTCCACAATCGATTGTGCCGTTTGATAAGTTTTTGTTTACTCGTGGATAGCCCCTATAAACTCTTCTTTTCATTCCTTTAACTTTGGTTATTTTTCTTTCCATGTTGTTATACGAGGGAAATATTCGTTCATTTTGATTCGCTGTTCAACTAGCATGGTATTGAAAAATGGAGGATGTGCATACTTTACTTACCATATATCGTTTCAACAACCAGCATTACTTTCTGCGGATACATTTGGTTTCTTCAAATGCTGCATGCTAGGTTGACAAGTGTCAAAATTCACGAAGGCATTCTATTGTTTAGTATGTAAGGGTATTAGTGAGTTTCAAAAATCCAGGAATATAATTACAAGGGCATTTTTATATTTGAGGAATTTTGTCTTAATATTTATAAACAAGAATTAATATTTCATGTATATTTGCTTCTTTAAATCAATAAGAGTGTAGTCACTAACAGGCAACCAGTCTCTCATCCTCCCTCATTGTCATTCATGTGGATTAGTATCTAGTTTTTCATCTCTAGTCATGTACATGGCGTCACTCATATTTACTTCTGTGCTCATAGTAATTTAGATTTATATCTTCATTTATTCTTTTGATATCTATACATATTTATTTAACTATCAAGTGTTTCTGTGTATAAGGGTATTAGCCTTTATTTGTGAAATATTTATATGGCTTTCATTCCGTGTATATATGTCTATATTTTTTTAGTCGAGTTGTATTTTTGCTCATTTACTAAGCCTGTGCTATGGTGTGATAAGTTATGATATCAGTACATACTTACTTAATTTGTAGGTGGTAATTTATATGTTTGAGGTATTTTTATTGGAGTATGTAAATGATGCTTCTTAGAGTTTATTATTGGGAAATCCTCCAATTGTTTTCTATTTTTGGCCAGACAGGGGAGATGTGTAGCGATTTCCGGTAAATCACTACGTTTATTATCTATACAATTACCGAAAATCCTATACAAGTTTCATCTCTCTGCGTTTTTGACGTAAAACGCTCACGTATTACAAGAAAACTTGTGTAGTTGTGTAGTTGTGTGGCAGCACCTGTTCTGCCATTCTCGGCAGTTTCTGGTATCACACGATTAGTGGTAAGTGCAAGACAGCAGTTGCAAGACGGAGAGTCCCAGAGTGTCGTAACAGCAGGGCAGGCGAACACAGGGGTAGGTCACTTGTTCTGCCTTTCAATCGGTCTGCCAAAGTGCTAATCACGCGTCACCTTGATGCGGAAGCAACAGTTGCTCCGGCAAAATTCGAATTGGGGCTCGCGTATACTTGGCCCGTTTCGGCAAGTGCGATGCCTGGAGAAAACGTTCACGTAATTGAAAGTATCGTCAACGAACTATAATACTGCAATTATTGGCGATATTACGTGGAATGAACGAGTACGCTTACGATTGGGGGCAAAGTTGGAAATTCACACCCACGTTTCTTGGACTACATAAGTATTCGCGAAGCTTCCGTGGAAGGAAGGAGAAACGTTGGTGCAAATTACGAGAACATCATTTGAGCTGCAGTACTAAGGTATGAAACTTAATTTCTTGACAAAAGTGTGGCCATTGTACTTAGTGTTGCAAGTGGTTCATATTACGAATTTAACAGTGCTATAACCAGTGATTTTGGTGAAGGTGTATAAGTGCTTCAATTCTACATTTCACATGTAATTGGTAATTCTTGCGCTGAGAAAAAGTAACAGTTTGCACCAATAGAATACTGTACAATTTACGGAGATGAATTGCGTTTTTTCCTTAACTTGCGAAAAACCCGTATTAGACACAATTTGATTAAAACGATTGAATCGTCGCAAAAATGCAACTGGTCTAATCGAGTCGTACGACACCAAAGAAAGTAATTGCCCCTCTTTACACCCACTTTTCCTGAAAGAGCATCTAATGCGTAGCGATTCTTGTACTAACATCATACAAAAAATGGTATAACTTTTAAGACTGCGTCTTATAGCACAGATTATTATTATTATTATTGAGCAAATTAGAATGAAAGCCAAGTTAGGGACTAAGGTTAAAAATGATAATTGAGAATGCCGAGTGTTGAACACCAGCGTGTTTAATAGGATTTTTCTTGCTGAGCAAGAATATAATTCGGTTTTAAGAAAAGGTGTAAATGCCATGTTTCTTAGTTGTTTTTTTTAAGTACGCCAAAGCGAATTAACTTTTTACAATTGTAAAACTGCATTTGTTTAACTGAACACACAATGCGTTCTTTAATGCAAAAACTGTATCCTATTCATGTTGTTGAAGATTGTTGATTGACATTGTCGTTTGTAAAGAAAAAAAGAAGTAATCTAATTGTTTCTCAAAGATGCGTGTTACAATTATAATCTTGTTGTTGGAAGATAAACGCATTCATTAATAAATGTGTTATTGATATTAAAAAGAGGGTCACGAGTGCAGTAATTTAACCTTGCTTAACCATACTAAGTCTGGCCTATTTTATAAGTGTGTATATGTTTATGTATGTGTAGATACTTGGTTAATGAACAATGCTGAATGCGCATTTTAAAATTCTTGTCGCGTCACTTATTTTTTGCAGGTGTGCGTAAAACCTATATGTGAACTCAAGCATAAGGTAGCTTTCCTTGTGCAAAATTGAAATGTAGATATTCCACTGTATTTGTAAATACGAGTTTTGGGTCCGGTCAAAGTTAATAATGACGTGCTGTGAACAACACGGCAAATACATCACGAAGCTTCCCTTTTAGTTTCAGTAATTTTGGTACGGTCTTGCTAGTAATAACTTTTCGATCACGGCCTCGAACTATTTTGTAATTTGGTAGCAATATTATTATTATTTTTATCCTAGCAATTTAACCGTAGTAGAGGAGGCTGACCGGTTGAGCAACCTTAAGTGAGGTTCAGTGTTGCCAACCCTCCCCAAGAAAATTTCACCATGTGATATTTCACAGGCAACGCTAACCTACCAATAGGAGTTGGCAACACTGACTAGTTGCTTCTCAAACCTCTTGTTTTTTTTTAAACATATGATATTTCACAGGCGAGGCTAACCTACAAGTTACAAGGTGACGGCGTAACCTTCTATAAGATGATAAGTATGCAGTAAGATGAAGAAGACGCCAACTGGCAATAGCGGTGTTAATGCTTCCTCCTCTCTACCCCCCTCTTACTGGGCCTCCTCCCTTATGGCGCAGTGGTAGCCTTGTATTCAAGGGTTCGATACCTGGCGAAGGCACAAGTGGTTCTTGAAACTGTAGGTTTAGCCCCGATTAGCCTTACTGTGCATAAAATGGACTTAAAACACCAAATCAACAACTATTCCCCCTCTTCTTCTCCTCTGTTTTTTCTAGAATACTGATCTATTGCATGCTAACCAAACCTCTTGGGGTAGCAGGGGGGCTCTTGTAACGCCACGGGACGAAAACATGCATACTTCTGTTTTTCCACATGTTTTCGTTCGAGGCAAATTCATAGGTAGATATTGTTAAATAAATATTAATATTGTAAATATATACTTATTGTATTTAGTTTTTCGGTACCGAAAGGCGACTGTCATATCGTATTTGAAAATTACGCTTTGCCTGTCGACATCTAGAAAAACGATAATTTCGTTCCCCCTCTCTCTGCGTGTGCTATCAATGTTGACAGAATACAGAAATTCAACAATAGGTAGGCCTTGGGACGATGGAAGTTATACTTCCTGGCTTTTCAGCAGCTGAACATAAAGATGGAATTTTTCACTGGCGTATACAATTTGTTTTGTTCATGTTTCAATACAGGCGATGCTATGTGGCTACAGGGTTACAGCAGTAACCCTGGCAATTTTTGAGAAATAGTGACGTCAGTTAATAGCATTGGAAGTCGTGGCTGGAATGTAGGGGGGAAAAGGGGGGGGAACAGGATAAAAGTAAATGCTCTAGTCTGGAAAAGTTCTGTTTCATTTTGAACTTCGGTGAAGAAGAACAGTTTAGCAGGATTTCCAAGCTTGCATGGGTTAGCTTTGAGTTATAAAATATGCGTTGCTTTTGTGAAAAAGTCGAAAATGTGTTAAATTGTTAGAGAAAGGCAAGAAAATGGAGGAGAGTTGTGTGTGTTTGATATCTAGTGGAAGTACTGATTGATTGATTTGATGTTTTAAGTCCACTTTATGCACAGTAAGGCTAATCGGGACTGGACCTACAGTTTTTAAAATAGGATCCGAACCACTTGTGCTTCCACCCGGTATCTAACTCTTGAATACAAGGCTATCGCTGCGCCATCGCAGAGGCTAGTGAAAGTACTGATTGATTGATTGATTTGATGTTTTAAGTCCACTTTATGCACAGTAAGGCTAATCGGGGCTGGACCTACAGTTTTTTAAAATAGGATCCGAACCACTTGTGCCTCCACCGGGTATCGAACCCTTGATTACAAGGCAACGACGCTTTTGCTGCGCCATCGCAGAGGCTAGTGGAAGTACATAGTTATTCGAATCTTATTTATTTAAAATATTAAGTTTTTTTATGCACGCTTATTGATTTTAAACCTAAAATTAAATAAAATCCGGCAATTATATCCAATTATACTTATGGCTACAGCGAGCATTCACAAGAATGGCTTGAGATTTTGTTTTTGCTACGTAAACAAAATGGCCGACTCGCAATGACTCTGCTAAATATGAACAGGCTATATAGATTGAGAGATGGATAGAAAAAAGTTAATTAAAAATTTAATTTCATGATTGCAACACGGAACTTAAATATACATACATATAAATTAATTGTTTTGGTGCTGATCACATCACACATTACCAACTATGTATTGGACTTCCCATATGCACAGATATGACATTTTTTATATTATTTGTGTTGTAGTGCAAATATGTCGTCTGGAGCCTCCCCTATGGCGCAGTGGTAGTCTTGTAATCAAGGGTTAGATACCCGGTGGAGGCACAAGTGGTTCGGATAACACTTTAAAACTCTGTAGGTCCAGTCCCGATTAGCCTTACTGTGCATAAAGTGGACTTAAAAAACACCAACTCAAATGTTGTCTGGTTCGGGGGACCTGGACCTACAGTCTAAAAATATTATGGTATTATTCCTGCAATTATTTGCAATCTTGGCCAGAGAGAGGAGGAGAAAAAAAATGATATTTTGATTCAATATCGAGCCTATATTTAAATTTATACATGTGCGCATGCGCGCGAGGGGGGAATTTTATTTTTTTGATCGGGTGGGTTGTAAGGTGAGTGAACACATAGGAAAAGTACAGGTATATACATAGACCATAGTTACATGGTTCTTGGCTCCTAATTGAGCTAGAATGATGATTTTAGGTTTGTTGGATAGGATTCGACGAGAACTATTCGACTAGCAAATAAAATCGATTCTACCCCCTCAAGTTTCGGAAATACAGACAATTTTTTTTTTTTTTTTAGAAACTTGATTTGCCGGCTTAGTTTTTACCCTAATTCGAAAATTTTAATAGCATTCGATAAAAAATTAGAAGTACTCTACACTTATTGGAGGGATGATGACTAGTGCTTGCTGTTTTCGAGTTATTTTAGATTAAAATTTCAAGATGTAATTTCTAAGATGTTTTGTAATTCATAAACTATGGGTTGTAGAAAACCCATTCTTGTTTTATCTGCTATTGCTCGACGAATACTATAAACATAAATAATGCTTATGGTTTAATTTAAAAAAAGGCGACCGGAAATAACTCTGTTTTTTCTGAAATTATGATTTATACTTCATACGCCAAGAGGGCTCAGGGTTAGAAAAAAAAAGATTGTTTGGTAGAATTATGTACACATAATATTTTTGTGTTTTCTATACACAAGCTTAATTATTTTTTTTTCATTTATTTACAGGATTGATTAAGAAGCAAGAAGTAGCATATACTTAAAATAACACACTCCCACCAAACCCAGCACCATCGTGAATTAGCATTCCAAGTTTTTTTTTATTGCACAGCATTTATTTTGTGGCATTCTACTATATATATAAAATAACATACCCCACAAATTATTTTTTCAACAAGATGCAATCGGTACAAATTTGCCCTACGTGTGAAACTGGTGTTTAAACTAAAAATTTCCAAAGCCACTGCCATACCTGCGTACCTGGTAAGCATGTGGCCGCTACAAAACCATGTCCCCGGTGCGGTAAACATATTACTATTAATAATTTGAAAAAGCATATAACAACATGCAAAGTCGTCGGAGCACCGTCGACCAGCTCGACCAAGAGAAAAGCGAATGCCGACCTGTCGCCATCCGCCAAACGCGTCAAGCCTGTGGTGAAAGCGAACCAGTCTGCTTTCGAGCGTTTGTTAGAGGACTTTGTCCTCACGTCGGAGGGCTCATGTGACGTGCGTAGCTTTCTGGAGAACGTAAACTAACTAACTAACTAACTCTCTAGCCTTCTTAAACCCGAAGGTTCATGGCTGCAGCAACACAGGCCTTCCATCTGTCCCTATCTTGAGCAAGATATATATACTCTTTTCCATCCCTACCGATTTCCCTTAGGTCCATCTCAACGTTGTCCCTCCATCTTCGTCTTGGCCTTCCTACAGGTCTCTTACCATCTGGTTTCCCAACAAGAATCCTGTAAACTCCTCTTTCCTCTCCCATTCGTGCCACATGGCCTGCCCACCTAAGTCTTCTTGATTTAATTATTCTAATAATATCTGGACATGAATACAAATTATGTAGTTCTAAATTATGTAACCTTTTCCACTCACCTGTTTCCTCATCCCTTTTAGGTCCAAATATTTTCCTAAGGATCTTATTTTCAAACACTCTCAATTTATGTTCCTCTTTTAATGTAAGGGACCAAGTTTCACACCCATATAATACTACAGGCAAAATTACTGTTTTGTATATTTTAACTTTTAGTTTCTTAGATATTAAACGAGAAGACAAAAGTTTATGAAGAGAGAAGTAACATGCATTTCCTGAATTAAGCCTACTTTTTATTTCCTCTTTAATATAATTTTCATTTGTTAATATTACTCCTAAGTATTTGAATTTGGAAACTGGTTCAAACGAGTTGTTATCAATAATTAGATTTTGATTATTACCTAACACTTGGTTTCGGCCTGTAACCATATATTTATTTTTCTCTTTGTTAACTTCCAAACCTATCTCTCTAGCAGTTTTGAAAAATATTTTAGCATTATTCTTAATCGTATTTATATCATCCCCCAGTAAGTCTACATCATCTGCATATGCTAACAACTGAGTCACACCATTTAATTTTAGTCCTTCTTTAGTTTCTTTTACCTTCCTTACAGCATATTCTAAGGCAAAATTAAAGAGCAATGGAGATAATGCATCTCCTTGTTTTAACCCATCATGAATTATAAATTTGTCAGACATATTATTACCCACACGAATTTTACTTTCTGTTTCACTGGTGCATACTTTTATCATACTAACAAGCTTCTTAGGTATTCCAAACTCTACTAATATATTATATAATTTATCTCTTTTGACCGAATCATATGCTTTTTTGAAATCAATGAATAGCTGATGGACATTTTGATTATATTCCCACTTTTTTCAAGTGTCTGTCTGTTGTGAAAAATTTGATTTGTAGTTGATCTGTTACGTTTAAATCCACATTGATAATCACCTATAATTTCATTAGCATATGGGGTTAGTCTTGTTAAAAGAATGTTAGACAATATTTTGTATGTTGTTGAGAGTAGAGAAATTCCACGGTAATTATTGCAGTTCATTTTATCACCTTTTTTAAACACAGGAACAATTATGGATTCTTTCCACTGTTGAGGGATTTCTTCTTTATTCCATATTAAACAAATTAATTTATGAATTTGACATATTAATGAATTTCCACCATATTTAATTAACTCAGCTGGTATTAAATCAATGCCAGGTGCTTTGTTATTCTTAAGCCTTTTAATAGCATCTTTAACTTCAGTCAAGTTAGGTTCTGGAACTAAAGGTTCTGCTGTGTGTACTTCATTTACTTCTGATTTATCTCCTACATGGACATTTAAAAGGTCATTAAAGTAGTTCTTCCATCTATTGAGAATATCGCTTGTGTCAGCTAGAAAATCACCGTCTTTATCTTTTATCAAGTTTACTTTAGGTTGCCACCCCTTTCTAAATTCATTTACACCTTTATATAAATCTGATATTTTTATTTTTGCTGTTTGTTTCAATTTCATTAATTTTGCTTTTCAAGTAATCTCTTTTTTTACTTCTAAACGTGCGGTTAACTTCTCGCTTTATTGTATTATAATTGCTTAGATTTGTATCATCAGAGTTATTTAAACAACCTAAGTCTAGCCTGATTTCTTATTTCTATTAGATTATGACATTCATTATCAAACCATGGCTTACTTTTTCTTGGTTTATGGTATCCTATAGTTTCTTTAGCTGCTGATTCTATTGCATTACGTATGTGCTCCCAATTCTTATTTACGTCCGTTTCATTTATATTTTCATCATCATTTAAATCCTGCAAAACATCAAATCTATTTGACAGTTTAATTTGGTAATCTTTCTTAATTCTTTCATCAGCAAACTTTCCTGTATCAAATTTTAGAACTTTTAGATTTTGTTGCTTATGATTTATCACTGAGAGTCTTTCTCTTAATTTAGCAATTACTAAATAATGGTCACTGGCACAGTCAGCACCTCTATGTGTACGAACGTGAATTATACTAGTATGCCTTCTCTTATCAATGAGAATATGATCTATCTGATTATGAGTTTTACCATCTGGAGAAGACCAGGTATATTTATGGATATCTTTATGTTTAAAAGTGGTACTTTTCACAATTAAATTCTTTGAGGTTGCAAAAGTAATCAATCTTATACCATTATCATTACTTAATTCATGAAGACTTTCTTTACCAATTGTGGGTTTAAATGTATCTTCTTTGCCAATCTGTGCATTACAGTCACCTAACAGAATTTTCATATCATACTGAGAAAATTTATCAAAGACCTGTTCTAACTCTGTATAAAAATATCATCTTTAGTATTATCATCTTTATCTTCCGTTGGTGCATGTATGTTTATTAAAATAATTTTACACCACCTACCCTGTAAAACTGCAAATGATATCCTATCATTAATAAATTCTACTGTTTTAAGAGCCGAGATAATTCTATTATTTATGAAAAAGCCTGTTCCAAAATTATGATTTTCAGTACCACCATAGAAAAAAGTATAATTTTTAGTTTTACAATTCCCTTCTCCTGGCCACCTAACTTCCTGGACAGCTACTACATCTAATTTATACTTCACTATCTCATTAACTGTACACTGAAATGCCCCAGGCCGGTAAAGGCTCAGAACATTCCAGGTGCCTAATTTAATATCCTTATTCCTACCGTAGATCTTATCCTTAGTCCAGGGACCTCCCAAAGTAGTCCCCACCCGGAGATCCGAACGGGGGACTATTTTACCTCCGGAATATTTTACCTTGGGAACATCCATGGCCTTATATTTCTGTT
The DNA here is from genome assembly GCF_977018435.1 of Lepisma saccharinum. Lineage (NCBI taxonomy): Eukaryota > Metazoa > Arthropoda > Insecta > Zygentoma > Lepismatidae > Lepisma > Lepisma saccharinum. The sequence continues at coordinate 22,390,614 of NC_139241.1, read as the reverse complement.
TCTTGACATGTCTTTTTACAGTGCAGAGTTGTAAGCTCTACGCCTAACCCCCGATATGAATGGAGGAACTACTACACCAGACAAACACAAACATATTAGACAGCACAATTACTACACAAGACGAACACAAACACATTAGACAGCATAACTACTACACAAGACACACACAAACACATCACAACTACTACACAAGACACACACAAACACACCACAACTACTACACAATATAAAAAACACACACACACACACACAATCACACACACACACACAACGCTCTTATGATGGCGATTAAATTCTACATTGCTATTATACCTTGAGTAGCATCATCTGTAATGTTATAGAAACAGAAATCATCTGCATACTGAAGGGGATGAAATGGTAGAATTGGTAATGCATGTATCTCATTCAGTTTTGCTTCTATAAATATTTATTTAATATCAAACAAGATACTCTTGTAAACAACTATGAAAACAAAAATTAAAGTTGTTGTAGCAAACTATCCACTAAAAGAAACTAATTATCTTAGTTTCTTTATCTGTGCTATTATTCTCAATCTTGAAATGTGTAAAACTGCTCTCGTACACATAACAAATTGACAGCGATTTCAGTTTTTTTTAAAATAAATAATAATAATAATATTAAGTATGAATAATTTCATCTGTTTGAGAACAAGAGTATTATTCAATATTGTGTAATACTCTTGATCAGAACCTTGATATCAGCCTTCAGAAAAAAGTTTTCGGAATCTTGCTGACCCAGATTTCATAGTGCCTTTCAGTGAAAGATACGTCGCAGACTTTGAAAGATATTTCACAGCCTTTGGAAGAGAGATATTTCGCAGACTTTCAGAGACACATATTTCGCAGACTTGGAGAGAAAGCGTTTGAAGACTTTGACAGAAAGATATGTCGCAGACTTTGAGAGATACATATTTCGCAGACTTGGAGAGAAAGATATTTCGCAGACTTTGACAGAAAGATATTTCGCAGACTTTGACAGAAAGATATTTCGCAGACACTGAGAAAAAGATAGTTTGCAGACTTTGAGAGACAGATATTTCGCAGAGTTTGAGAGAAACATATTTTGTAGCCTTCGAGAGAAAGACATTTTGCAGACTTTGAGAGAAACATATTTTGCAGCCTTTGAGAAAAATACATTTCGCTGACTTTCAGAGAAAGATATTTCACAAGCTTTGAGAGAAATATATTTTGCATACTTTGAGAGAAACATATTTTGCAGCCTTTGAGAAAAATACATTTCCCACACTTTGAGAAAAACATATTTTGCAGCCTTTGAGAGAAACATATTTTGTAGCCTTCGAGAGAAAGACACTTTGCAGACTTTGAGAGAAACATATTTTGCAGCCTTTGAGAAAAATACATTTCGCAGACTTTCAGAGAAAGATATTTCACAAGCTTTGAGAGAAATATATTTTGCATACTTTGAGAGAAACATATTTTGCAGCCTTTGAGAAAAATACATTTAGCACACTTTGAGAGAAACATATTTTGCAGCCTTTGAGAGAAAGACATGTCGCAGACTTTGAGAGAAAGATATTTCGCAGACTTTGGCAGAAATATATTTCGCAGACTTTGAGAGAAATATATTTCGCAGACTTTGAGAGAAAGATATTTCACAGACTTTGAAAGATATTTCACAGATGTTGCACCCTTAGAGAGATAGATTTCGAAACCTCTTGATGAAGAATTTCGCAGACATTGAGAGATAAAATTACAAGATTAAAAAATCAATCAAATATGCATTAAAACCTATATTTTCCTTGGACGGGCTACTGACAGTAGTATTAGTATTCCTCCATTACAAAAATGATAAAGACCATTGATTCTAGCTTGTTATTTTGAGTGAATTCTCAATATTTCACAAAACTGCAATCTCTGTATATAGTACATAAGAAAACTACGTCCAGAAAGATTCACGACTTACAGAGGATCATAACCAGTGAACTCAGAATCTTTTATAATATTCAGAATCGACATTGTTCCGTATATTTCTCTTTCCCGGCAACAATGAAACTTCCACATCATACATCTTAAAAGGGGGAGAAAACCCGCAACGTTGACATGGCTACAGAGCATGCAGTGTCCACCAAGATGATTGATGTGCTGTGTCTCGGCAATTTCTTTAGAATATTGATCCGATTTTCTTTTGTCGAGACACAAGGCAGCATTTTTTGCAGAATACTCAAACATCTTGCGGCGGTCTCCTTGTCTTGGTTTCCGGTCGGTAGCAAGAATGACAATGCTCCTCTCTTCTGCAGGACAATGAATTGCCAAAGAGTGGCCTCAATATTTGAAGATCGGAGAGCAGCACTTAGAGAAAGGGTTGACTTTAGCGATTGGTCAATATTTTCGCAAACTTGTTTCTTGCCTTAATGTTATGCAGTGATGGATTAGTATCTTTGTCGTGTTGATAATGTATGAGGAGCGTATCAAAAACAGTGACCCGGTAGTATCTGTGGGAGGATAGCAAATAGTTAGAGCATTTTAAAAGCAATTTGATGTCCCTCGTGATGGTAAGGAGACGATTGACTATAGCGAAGTTGAACTTTTCTAAGGTTACCTGACCTCCATTGCGGAGTGGTTAACACAGCGTGTTACGAAAACAGCGTTCGAATACCGGTCTGAGCAAGGGTGTTCTCTGTGAGCGTCTCTTTATAAGTTTCATCGTATTACTCATCTTCGCGTTCAGCCAATAGTGGCAGCGAAATTAAGTAAACCAAATCAATCAATTAATCAATGCAAGGTTAATATGCTGCTGTTCCTTTGCGTTACATAGGGTTAGCAGATGACAAACTTAATGAAAGAGGACATTTTTAGATGATTTCATAATCTAAAAAGGAGGACATTTCTAGATGGAGCACTTCGAACACAAGATTTGTGTTTATGTATTTTGGTGAGCTTGTAGATCACACACTCTTGTAAAATAATTTTTAAACCATTTCAGTATATCTAATAGTCCTCGTTACAGGCAAATGTCTGAATATTCTAATATTTATGGTATTTACTATGCCGGTAGTATTATAAGGTTGTGAAACTGTCTCTCTAAGTTTAAAAGAAGAAAACAAATTGAGAGTTCTTGAAAATAACCTAGGAGAATATTTGGACCTATAAGAGATGAATAAACTATATTCATTCTTTGTTGGAAGAAAAGTTTCATGTCTTTGCGCTTGCAACTGAGTGTGAAATTGAACACGGACACAATATTAACAATTATTTACAAATATAAAATTTTGTTACGAATCTTGAAGTTGAAACAGTTGTCTGTACCTCTAAAAAGAGGACATTTCCCTATTTTCCTAAAAACCCGCCGGGACATTTTTAGGACACGTAAAAGAGGACGTCTGATAATCCTACCGTTACATCAACAACTGTAAGAAACAGGCACACACGCTGGTGTTATTCTAGTTCTTGTGTACGAAAACACACGAAGTTCGCTTCGAACACTTTCGGAAAACCAAAGGCTTTTCATGCCTCAACTCGGACAAGACGTTTCACTTGAATCTTCTGATTTACATTCTGCGGGTGAACCCCAGCGCCACGAGCAGAAGTAGAACATCGTTAATGATTGAGGAACCATCACTACCAGCCACCAGGAATCGTGTCTCTCTACATTGACCAATGTGGAGGGGTAATATTTCAAGTCTTGTCGCTGTGGTCTCTCGGTTCCGTTCGGCCATACGTCAATGTCTAAAAGAGGAAAATGGGAGGAAGTCTGGAGAACGTGCAAGCCAAAATTATTTCCATCCTCAGCGATGCGCTTGCAACGCACTCCACCAAATTCTACGCATCGCTACGCTGTCAGTATAAGAAGCCGTCTGATAAAATTTATAGCTTCCACCACAATACTAAGGCGAAGACGCTACATCTGGCGGATGTCGACAACCTAAAAGCCATCTACAACAAGTTTCCTCTACTACCTCTTACCAATTCCACGAGGCCTCGAGTTATGCTTATGTTGTGGTGTGGCGAGACCGACTTGTTGACCCCGAGCCCTATGTGTATCGCGGTCCCGACGCAGTCAAACATTTTCTAGACAGGATGGTTGTGGAAGCCAACAAGATAGGGAAGTTCCTGTTGACCCCCAAGCCTATGGAATCGCTGTCTTCTGACGACAAAATCAAGCACGAGGAGGCTACTACCTGTCCTGTGTGCACCCGGGAGTTTTGCACCAACAACCGTAAAGTTCAACACCATGATCAGTTTAACGGTAGATACATTGGTCCATGGTGCAACCGGTGTAATTTGTTGACTCGGGACCCGCGCTTCATCCCTGTGTTTTTCCACAACGGCTCGGGATACGACTTCCACCATCTGGTGCCTCATTTTGGGTACGACGACATGCGAATCAACGTCCTGGCGCAGAACGAGGAGCGTTATATTAGCTTGAGCAAGTGGGTGCGAATCCCAGAATCAGGCTCTTACATCGAACTTCGTTTCCTCGACTCCCTGAGGTTCCTCCCGGCCAGCCTCGATGCCCTGGCGAAAAAGCTCAGCGACGAGCTAATGCTCATTACCTCTGCGAACTTTCCAAACTTGGACGCCGGTCTCTTCAGGCGTAAGGGGGTCTACCCCTACGAATACATCACCGACTCAACCAAGTTTGCGGAGAAGTCGCTGCCTCCTCGAGCAAACTTCTATAGTAAGCTGCGAGGCTCGGGAATCTCTGAGGATGACTACAACCATGCTCAGTCCATGTGGCGCGAGCTGTATTGCCAAAATCTTGGGGACTACCACGATGCCTACCTAAAGCTCGATGTGACGCTCCTCGCTGATGTGATCCAGGCGTTTCGTGCAACTGCGAAGACAAGCTACAAGCTGGACCCTGCATACTTCTACAGTCTTCCCGGACTGGCATGGTCGGCCATGCTCCTTGTTACAAAAGTAACAAGCAAGGAGCTTCTTTCGGACGTGGACATGATGCTGTTTGTAGAACGTGCCGTCCGGGGTGGAATGGTCCAGGTGTCGCAGCGACACTCGCACGCCAACAATCACCACATGGCCACCGGTTACGACTCCTCCCAATCGCCCAGCTACATCATGTACACGGACGTGAACAACCTGTACGGGCACTCCATGATGCTGCCACTCCCCTTTAGAGGGTTCGAGTGGGCTGACCCCTCCAAATTTGACGTTGAAGGTTTCGACGATTTTCATTTCGGATTTTTTGCCGAGGTGGACCTTGAGTTCTCCAAGAAGCTGCAGGATTTGTTCTGCGACCTTCCGCCAGCCCCGGAATTCAAATGCCCGCCTGGCTCGAACCAAGCAAAGTTCGTCATGGACTTCAAGCCCAAAGAGCGTTATGTCCTGCACTACCAAAACCTCCTGAGGTTGATGAAGCACGGGGTTACCGTTCGCACAGTACATCAAATTCTTATGTTCGAGCATTCTCCATGGTTGAGGCCATACATCGAGCTCAACACCAAACACCGCACAGTCGCCACTTCTGATTTGGATCGCGATTTCTTCAAGTTAATGAACAATGCAGGGTTTGGGAAAACCATGGAGAATGTGCGAAATCGTGTAGATGTAAGGCTAATATCAAACAAAGCACAATGTCGCAAGCTTGTAGCAAGCCCGTTATTCAAATCACGCACTATTTACAATGAGCAGTTTGCTCTGGTGCATATGAGGAAGAGCGAGGTGATGCTCAACAAACCAATCTATGTTGGTGCCTCAGTATTAGACCTGAGCAAGCTGCACATGTTTCAAATATATTATGGGATACTACACCAGCACTATAACGACAATATCAGCCTACTCTACACGGACACAGATAGTTTGATGTACCACGTTCGCACGGACGATGCATATAGGGATATAGCCACGGTACCAGCTTTTGTGAACCTCTCTGACACGTCAGGCTATTCCCAGCCGAACCGATACAAAATCCTGGCTCGCAACAAGAAGGTGCCTGGCAAACTCAAAGACGAGAAGGACGGTGATGTAATTCTCGAGTTTGCCGGTCTTCGCGCCAAAGCCTATGCTATTCGGGCAGAAGGTTCCATCACGAAAAAAGCTAAGGGTGTGGGCAGGCAGGTCGTCCAAGAGCACCGCAAGTTCGAGGATTACGTTAAATCCCTTCAAACTAGGACGTCAATTCTAGGAGTGGAGCAGTGCATCCAGAGTGTCGACCATGTGTTGAAGTAGTATAAAATACAATACAACCAGGACGAGAAAGTATGAACCCCCCTCAGGCAGATTTGCCTACACTTAAAACTTGCTCAACATGCCCATATGAGCTTTTTGCTCAAGTGTGGAACCCCGTCTAATCCAAGATTTTTGTAAAAATGCCCTCGGGAATTTCCTGAGAAAGTATGACCCCCTCAGATTGATTTGCCTACACTTATAAAAGGCACTTCTGTCAGATTGTTGTCCATAAATTTGTTAAAAATATGCCCCTCTTGATATTTTTTTGCCCACACCTAAAACTAAGCCCTACCATCATGTTATGCATTAAATTATGATGCAAGAGCTTTTGTTTTATGCAACAAATTATGATGCAAGAGCTTTTGTATTATGCAACAAATTATGATGCAAGAGTTTTTGCATTGTGCAACAAATTATGATGCAAGAGCTTTTGCATTACACATCAGTTAGTATTGTGAGAGTGGCTGAGGAGTACAGATGTGTTGTTGCATTGCTCCTCTTATTTTTTTTAGATATCGCAGATTTGTATAAATTGAATTATAGGTTTGTTTGAATCAATATATAGAATTTTCTAATATATTGAACAAAGGGTTTATATTTGCCCTAGTTTGTTATACAAGATCAATACACGACACATGGTATTAGGTCAATGCCTTTCCATGCACATCACGACATGCCTGTGCAGACATGCAATTGAGAAAGGTCAGTGCTTCAGTGGATCTATACTTATTCTATCTTTGTGCATGTAGGCTATCCTATACAACCTGTCATAGGTTTATTAAGTATAGAGTTTTGATTTGAACCCCAAGAAATTTTATATAAATACCAAAGCCAAAAATATTAACACACATACACACATACACACACACACTAGGTATACAAAACACACTGCTGAACCCAACTGAAATTTTTATTAAGCATAGAATTTTGATTTGGACCCCAGGAAATCTTATGTAATAAACAACAACAAAAATGCCAAATCAAAAATATTGTAATCAATGCAATAAGAATATATCCAGCCCCAATTGGGCTAGCATCAAAAGATTTGTAATCCAGACAAATGCAGAACTCCCACAAAAATATGCCCTAAATGCCATAGAAAATATAATCTGGAATATTTCACATATAAACATAAAGGTACTTGTTCTGCACAGTCATCAACATTGCCCCCACAACCATCTACATCTGGTCTGAAAAGGAAGCATGAGGCACCTGTTAATACTAGAGCGGCAAAGCAACCACGCTATGAACCCATCCATAGCAGTTTTAACGGCCAATTAAGGGGTCACCGTTTTGTATCAGAGCCAAGATGTGACATTAAGAATTTTTGAACAGTATAAATCCAGATGTGCAGGCAATTCTAAATGCACAAAATGGCTCTTATAAGCTGTCCCTCAAATTGTTTACACAATATAAGAAGCCAAATGGCACAAAATTTACACAGCCCCACATAACAGAAACTGTACCGGTATATACAAATGCAAATTCAGACAAAATAATCAGTTTGATAGATCAATTGAATATTAAACACTCTGAAATTGCAGCAAAAGAGTCTGGATGGAGCCTATGCGGTTCTCCACACAAGTTATATATTAATATTTCTGAATTCAGCCCATTACAAGGATCTACATATCTGCCATTACCTGCCAATATTAAAAACAAAAGAGCCGTGGTTAACAAAGAAAATACCGACCAGAAATGCTTTTTGTGGTGTATTTTAGCTGCTTTGTTTCCAGTTTTAAGGAATCCTGAGAGAATAAGTTATTATAAACAGCATGAAAATGATTTTGATGAAGCAATGAAGGGCTTAGAATATGCAATGTCTGTTCAGAATATTGATAAATTTGAAAAAAAGGCCAGGCATATCAATGGCAAACAATTATCTATTAATGTATTTATTTGTTCTACTGGTCGTGGCAATTGCTTGATAGAACCTCTCAGAATCAGTACATTTGATGATGATTCTGCTATTCCGATTGATCTGCTCTTAATTGAAGGGGATGGCACATATCATTACACTCTGATACATAATCTTGAAGCTTTAGTCAGAACACAACTAAACAAAACTCATAGAATATTCAAGTTGTGCAGAAGATTTTTGTCTGTATTTGATGGTAAAAAAATAATAAATGGGGTTCGGGAAGTGAATGCAGAAATTGCTAAAAACAAGTTAATTGAGCATCTGAAATACTGTGGCAACCATAAACCTGTTCATATGGTGATGCCCAATCCAAGTGAAAATGCTAAATTCAAAAAGTTTGAAGCCTTGTTGGAACACCCAGCATATATAGTCTGTGATTTTGAATCAAACCTCAAACCCCTTGCATACTGCAGCCCAGATCCTGATGAACCTTCAATTACATCATACCAGCTACATGAACCTTCTAGTTTTTGTTATATAATTATACGGGATGGTGTAGCTAGTGAACCACACTTATACATGGGAGCAGATGCCATCAAAGAATTTGAAGATAGAATGGAAAATGAGTGCCGTTGCATAGCATCTAATGTCTTATTAAAATCAAAACCAATGTTGCCTTTAACAGAGGATCAGATTGAAGATTTCAACAATGCAGAAAAATGCCCGGTATGTGATTCTGAATTTTCAGATGCAAATATCAAGGTACATCACCATTCTCATACAGATGGTAAATTCTTAATGGCCCTGTGTAATAGATGTAATATTAAGATCCAGAGACCAAAATTTGTCCCTATATTTTGCCATGGTGCATCCAATTATGATTTTCATCATTTGATCAGGTACGAGGGGTTTGACAAGCAGAATTTAAATATTTTAGCTGAAAATAATGAGAAATATATTGCCATTAGAAAATAATTAAAGTTAATGGTGTTCCTATTCACTTAAGATTTCTTGATTCATACAGAATTCTGTTTGCTAGCCTGGCTACACTGGCCACTCAATTATCTGATGATCAATTCAAAATCACATGTGCTTTGTTTCCAAATCAGGACCTGAAATTAATTAGGCGGAAGGGTGTATATCCATATGATTATGTTAAAGATTTTTCTAAATTTGATGAGTGTTCTCTGCCACCACAACAAGAGTTTTACAGCAAAATCAGAGGATCTGGAATCACTGATGAAGATTATCACCATCCCAGTTGATGTGGAACAATTTAAAATGCCAGACATTTGGTGATTATCACAAGGCTTATTTAAAACTTGATGTGACCCTCTTAGCTGATATACTTCAGGCATTTAGAAAATCTTCCATGCAAAATTATAAGCTGGATCCAATGTATTTGTACAGTGCTCCGGGCCTAGCATGGTCTGCAATGTTTTTAAACACTAAAATGCAACTGGATCTGATCCAGGATCAGGACATGTATCTGTTTATGGAACAATGTATAAGAGGAGGCATGGTGCAATGTTCTCAGAGATATGCCAGAGCAAATAACAAATATATTCCTGATAATGATCCAGCACTGCCATCAAATTATATACTGTATGTAGATGCCAACAGCCTCTATGGTTATGCTATGATGAAAAAACTGCCATATGCAGGGCTTGAGTGGGTTGAAGATTTCAATATTGAAGATCTTAAGGATTTTGATGACAGTAACTATGGCCTGTTCTTAGAGGTTGATCTGACAATTCCTGATGATTTACACAACACATTTTCTGATCTGCCCCCAATTCCTGAGGTTGAGTGCTCACCTGGCTCTAAACAGAAGAAATTGATGATGACTCTAGAGCCGAAACAGGATTATGTCATTTATTACAAAAACCTCCAGTTCCTTATGAATCATGGTGTTCAAGTGACCAAAGTTGGAAAAGTTTTGAGGTTCAGGCACTCAAGATGGTTGAAGCCTTATATTGATACAAACACAGAGCTTCGAACATCTGCATTGAGCCAATTTGATAAGACCTTGTTTAAATTGATGGTCAATTCAGTGTATGGCAAAACAATTGAAAATGTCAGAAAACATATTGATGTTAAAATAATTACTGACCCCAGCCGGAGCAGAAAATTGATTGCAAAGCCCAACTTCAATTACAGAAGAATTTATGATGAGAATATGGCACTTTTCACCATGAAAAAAACAAAGATTAAGTTTGATAAGCCTATTTATGTAGGGGCTGTGATATTGGAATTGGCCAAATTACACATGTTAAAATTGTTTTATAATGTGTTGAAGCCTTTTTATGAGGATCGTGTAAAACTGATGTACATGGACACAGATAGTTTTGTTCTTGATATTCAAACAGAAGATGTTTATCAAGATATAGCACAGCCTGAATTGTTTAAATATTTTGATACCACTGAACATACAAGGATTCAACCCCACAACAAAAAGGTGCCTGGCAAGTTAAAAGATGAGACACTTGGTGATGTTATTGTGGCATTTGCTGGGTTAAGGGCCAAGATGTACAGTTTTGAAACATGTAGTGGTGTTTTTGCCAAAAAGGCCAAGGGCATTGGCAGAGTGACTGTAGACAAAGAGCTTGAATTTGAAGATTACAAAAATTGCCTCAAATCATGTAGCACAATCAGAACATCAGAAAATAGAATTCAGAGTGTGGATCACTTGTTGACTACAAATATTGTAAGAAAAGTGGCTCTGGACCCACATGATGATAACAGATGCATTTTGTCATGTGGCATACATACTTTACCATGGGGTCATTGTGATTTGAAAAGTGGTAATCAATGCCCAATTACAGAGCATGATTTGAAATAAATAAACATGCCTATGAACTTATTTGGGTTCAAAAAACAGGCTATTATGGACCTGCCAACACCACAACCCTCTTCTGATAAAATATCTAAACTAAGTGCTTTGTTAATTATTCATCTGAACAGCATACTTACAGATGTTGATGATGAAACAGGTAGAACATTGTACATATTTAACAATAATTTAAATCATTACCAATTACCTGTAGGTGGTCAATTGCAATTTATTACAACCCCTGAGGGTAATGTCAAGATTTCAGTGGGGAGAAATATTTATAGAATTAAGCACTCAAACATGGTTTCTGGAACTGTATATACTGTTTCTGCTGGTGACTGCTTATATATTGAGGTCCCTGGATCATATGACAAGCTTATACCTTTTTTATAGAATTAAGAATCAGATATTCAATAATAAATAACCACTAAAACAAAAATGCCTAATGATATATTTGGCCATACAAGGCATGAAGATCACAGTGATGAGATTCTGATGCTTGATGTCAGAGTCAAGAAATTAAGAAGTGATTTACAAGCTTTACAAACCACACTTAATGCCAGTCTTCAACTAGAAATTACAAATTTACAATCACAATGCATGGACCCTCTTCTTAAAATTGATTCTGAACTCAAAGTGCTGCTTCAGAAATATACTGACCTGGCAACATTGGATAATTTTCAAAGTTTAGAAGAGCCTGTAGCAGCTCTTCAAGCCAAATTTAAGACCCAGGCCACCAACTCTGAGCAATTGAAACAGCAATTGGAAGAGCAGATAAATAATGTCCAGACACAGCTCCAAACAAATGTCAAAAGCATAAAATCACAAGAAGATTTTGATCTAGTGATTTTCACTCTAAAAGAGCAGATTCAATCACTCCAAATACCTAATCTGGACCCCTTGAACAATGCCATAGCCGAGGTTAAAGAAAAAATTGAGACACTTGAAAATTTTATGAACAACTTGCCATCTTCTGATGCTTTGAATGCAATAACTCGGAGTGTTGCCAACATTAAGCTGCAACTTGAAACATATGAAGATTTTGGAAAAATTCAAAGTACCATAACCCATCTTGAGGGTACAATAGCAGCAGTGCAAAGTGATTTGACAAATGTACAAGAATCCCGCCTGCCTGGTATTGTAGACACACTTGTCAGTGTCCAGGAACAGATCACAAGGCTTGAAAACCTCAACACTGAATCTGAGCTATCACATTTTCATCACTTGATCGATGATATCCAAACAAAGCTTGAAATTTTACAACAATCAACACCCACTCAGGCAGATATAGCCCTGCTCCAAAATGCTATGCAAAATGTGGCTGATGCTTCTGAATTAAATAATGTGAAATTGGCACTTGAATCTTTGCAAAATACTGTAACAAATCTGCCTACATCACAGGAACTTAAAAATATTAAGAGAGCAGTGAATCGCATATTGAAATCAGAAGATATCAAGAATATCCAGACAGTGATCAAACAACTCACTCAGACAGTGGCCACTCTACCAACTAATCAACATATTAATGAACTGCATGCCCTGTTTGAGGATATCAGAAGACAGGTCCATGATCTTACTGCTCAAAATTCAAAATTGGCAGTTATTGAAAATTTGCATCAAATTGTAGCTAATATCAAGCAACAGCTAGGGACCATGGAATCCAATCAAGCAAATGCTCTGTCTGTTTTTGCCACCCAGCTTCAAGAGATTGTGCAACAATACAAGAAACTTGTTGTGGACATAAAGATCAAGCCAGGCCATGATGATGTTGTTAGGACCATCAATGAGCACCTTGAATCTGTAGCAAGCAGATTGCTTACAGCAGAAAAAGAAATAACAGGCATAATTGAGAATCCAAAACATACAGTAATTCTTGAATTGTACAGCATCCCCAACAAAGAATATGATTCACCATTTACACCAGGTGGCAAAATATATATGCTGTCCCCTGCACAATTTTATTACCAGTTTTTTGTTGGGGGCACACTTAGACCAATCAAGATCAAATATTGGCTTCAACCACAGGCACACCACTACCCCACCTTATCAATAACAAATGCTGATAACAAAGCAAAAATCACCAGTGTAGAGTTAGAGGATTTTACAGACCCCAATACATTAGAAACAGCCTATGCTGAAGACGATGGCTCTCTGGAATTTAAAATACAAATAGGGGACAAATTATATTTAGAAAATCCTGTAGTATCAGCTGCTGAACACCCCATAGTTGCAATATTCTTGTTTTCATATTATGTCTAGACAAATTATTGTTGATGAATTACACAGAAAAGCCAGACATAATTATAAGAGACTGCCAGTAGTCACAAAAGGCATAGATGATTTATGGCAGAGCGACTTGATTGAGATGGCAAGTGGACAGCTGAAAAACTTAGACAAAATCCACAAGGGCTACAAGTATCTACTCACTGTAATAGACACATTTTCAAAATTTGCCTGGGCTGTGCCACTCAAATCCAAGACTGGAAACTGTATTACAGAAGCCTTCAGGACAATCATCAATCAGAGTGGAAGATCACCGCGCTATTTGCAAACAGATAATGGCAAAGAATTTTATAATTCTGTGTTCCAACAATTTATTAAAAGCCGGTCAATACAACATTATTCGAGTTAGAGTGATCTCAAAGCCTCAATTGTAGAGAGATTCAACAGAACCCTAAAAAATCTTATGTATAAACAATTTACACTTCAAGGTAATTATAAATGGTTCAGTATTCTTCCAGAACTTCTACATAAATATAACAACTCTGTCCATTCCAGAATCAACATGAAACCCTCTGAAGTAACTTCATCTGATGAGCAAAAATTGATCAGGACTGTTTATTATCCTAGATACCAGCCAACAACAAGAAAGGCCAAATACAAGGTGGGTGATCAAGTAAGAATCAGCAAATATAAGCACTTATTCAAAAGAGGTTTTACAAGAAACTGGAGCACTGAATTATTTACAGTGGTTCAAGTTAAACCTGGGACCCTTAACACATATATAATAAAAGACCACCGAGGAGAAATTCTCAAAGGCCGGTTCTATGAAGAAGAACTCAACAAAACTAAACAGCCTGACACATATCTCATAGAAAAAATCATCCGCAGAAAAGGCAACAAGTTATTTGTCAAATGGCTAGGACTTCCAGAACACAGCTGGATCGATGCAGACAAAGTGATAATATGAGCACCTGGGATGTTATAAAGAGGCTGCTAGAACCTGAACAGCAGATTAAGAGAAATGGCAAGTTGCTGCCTGATAATATTAGATGTCTTATTGTTGGGCCATCAGCTTGTGGTAAAACTACACTAATGATTGATAATTTTTTATTAGCACCCAATTGGTTAGACTGCAAAAACAGGCACTTGTATGTTTTCTCTAAGAGCTCGGAACAATTAAAATATCAGCAGCTGATGAAGCTATATGATGGATTGGATATTGCCACTTTTGAATCAGATGTTAAGCCACTCCATGAATGTCTCGATAATTCTGTTGTTGTGTTTGATGACATTATACTGGATAATCAAAACAAGGTTAGAAATTTCTTTACACAGGGCCGACACAAAAAATTGATTGCTTCTACCTTGCACAGACTTTTTCAAAAATACCCAAGGAGCTGATCCGAGACAACAAAAATTTTATATGTGTGTTTCATCAAGATCATACCAACCTCAAACACATACATGATGAATATGTAGGTGGGGACTTGAGCTACAATGATTTTTCCAAGTTTTGCAGTAGGTGCTGGAACCAGAACAGTTATGGGTTTGTCACAATTGATATGACAAGAAAACCCAATAGTGGCAAATATAGAAATAAAATTAACAATTTTCTAGACATTGAAACATATATAAATAACCATGAAAAGGCCAATCATTGATGATCTTAAATTAAGAGATTATCTTGTAAAAAGATTTAAGGGATGGAAATCACAGAACCGAGGAATTTATGAACACAAACAAACAGAACAGCCTATTATTGATGCTATCAGTGAAGTAGGTAAAAATATCAAAACTGTTACAGAGCAAAATCAAAATTTGATCACAGAGCTTGTACCTGTAGCTGCAAGGAACATATTAGATTATCCAATCACCCGACTTTCCAGTATTCATACACCTAGTCCTGTTGCTCCTCGAAGAATTGAAGCTACTCTGGATCCTATTGAATTGGGTCTTCTTGCTCAAAAATATTTAAGCACACCTAAAGACAACAAAGATGAGGTCTTTGGCTTATATGCTGACACAGAGCGTGATGGTAGCATCATACATAGAATTGGCAATTTCAGAGTAACATTTGTGGGAGATGATATAATTGTATATTCAGAATCTCATCTTGGAGAAAAAGGTGGTTTTGTTAAATATCCCGGCACACCTGGATTGTGGGAACTGATGACTAGGAAAAGGCCTGGCACCTATACAGATCAAGATTATGAGTACTACAAAGAAATATTAATAAAATCAGATGCTCTATACCAGAACAATGATCCCACACAAAAAAGAGTCAAGTCTAGCAGTGGAGCAAAATATAACAACTTAATCAAGCCCATATGGTCACAAATTAAGACAGGCAGTAGAATCAAACAATACAACACCCTGCCTAAAGAATTTGTCTGGGTTGATGATGTCAGGAAACTTGTGGATAGGTTATTGGTGATAGCTGGGGAGGAAAATGCTGGCAACCACAATTTTTACAATGAAAAGGTTGGAATTATGGACATGATAAGCACAAAATTGTCTAATTTTATAGTGAATGACACTAAGGGTATTGGATATCTTATAAAAATTATTAATACTCTACCACCTAAATTTTGGAATATTTCTGAGGGCCGGGGGTTGGTTAATGACATTATAAACAAGCTGCCATTTGAACTACATATTCCAGGCTATCAGTATTGTGGTCCAGGCACAAAATTGGACCATAGATTAAACAGAGGTGATCCTGGTGTTAATCCCCTAGATGCTGCTTGTAGAGACCATGACATAGCATACAACACACATTCTGATCTTGACAAGAGACATATTGCAGACAAGAAATTAGAAGAGGCTGTATTTGGTAGATTTGTAAGCAAAGATGCTTCTTTAAGTGAGAAAATAGCAGCATTGGGGACCACCATAGCTATGAACACCAAACAAAAACTGGGGTGGGGGCGGTGAATATATGTATATAATAAACCTAGAATGAAGGCCAAGGGTGTTATGTATCAAATACCTTATGCAGGTCTTAAATCTCTTAAAACTATTGATAGCCTTTTAACCAAAAAGCAGCGCAAGAAAAAAAACTCTTGTATTGCCAAGGTCCAAGGTATGAAATTATTACTTAGTACCCCCCCAATTAAAAAAATTACAACAATCCAGGAAAAAATCACATGTGGGGGGTTTCATATTTACTATCCCGGCCATCTTAGCAGCACTTGGGGCTGTTGGGAGCTTGGCTGGGGGATCAGCTGCCATAGCAAAAACAGTAATAGATGCCAAGAAAAATAAGGCAGAATTAGATGAATTGAAGCGCCATAACCTGGCCATGGAGAAACAAGGCAAAGGTGTTAAGAGAGCCATGAATAAGTTTAAAAAAACAAGAGCCGCTTACAAACCAAGATATTGAAGCTTTAATCAAGCC
The DNA here is from genome assembly GCF_977018435.1 of Lepisma saccharinum. Classification (NCBI taxonomy): domain Eukaryota; kingdom Metazoa; phylum Arthropoda; class Insecta; order Zygentoma; family Lepismatidae; genus Lepisma; species Lepisma saccharinum. Next base: position 22,374,133 of record NC_139241.1, on the reverse strand, counting down.
ACTGGGCATCAAAAATTTTAGAGGTGTGTACATGCCTGATTCTTTACCAGAGCAACCACTCAACAAAGAGTGTGGCATTGTTAATTTGGATAAGTACAAAAATCAGGGCACTCACTGGATCTGTTATCTTAAATATTTAAAAGATGAGGCTTTTGTGTTTGATTCATTTGGAGGTGTTCCACCTGAAAATTTAATAAAATATCTAAATTCAGCTAATCTTTATTACAATAATGCCCGTGTTCAAAATTTCAAAGATGTTAATTGCGGACATTTGTGTTTATCTGTTCTTAGATATATGTCTCAAATAAATAAACCATCAATTGAAAATTTTCAAAAGGCCCTGTGGTATTTAAAACATCATGGGGGTATTCCATCTCACCAGCCAAAATTCAATATTGAAACTCAAATTACATGATGATATAGTGTATCCCAAAACAATAGCTCTCAGAGCATTTTATGGCATGTACTTGATCCCTAATATTACACACCACAACAACAAAATTGCAGTAGGGGATCAAAAAATTGTCATCACTCCAGGGCAATATAATCTGTCCACTCTAAATGCTCAATTACCCAGAGGTATAGTATTAACTCAAAATTCTGTCACTCACAGAGTAGAGATTGTATCTGCTACAGAAACAGTGGATCTGGGTACTATAGGAGAGCTGTTAGGCTTTGAGAACAACACAAAACTTGAACCGGCCATCAAACACACTGCTATTAATATACCTAAATTCTTAGCCATAGAGACTCTGAATATTCACTGTAATGTGGCTGAGGGTATGATTACCAAATCAAATGGCATAGGCACTCACAAACAAACTGGCATCATTGCAACATTTAAACCTAATTCTGAATTTATGGAGCCAATCATCTACACTCCATCACCAACATTATATTTTCCTGTGTGCCATAATAGAATAGACAACATTGAGTTGATGGTCACTAATGAAAAAGAAGAATTAGTTGATTTTGCTGGAGCCACAACAACTGCAATCATAGAAATTAATATTTAAATAAAAATACATACAAAAAAAATGGAAAATATTGAGAGTTATGAGCTACAATCATTCCCCCCAAACAGGAGGACATTTGCAAATTTAAATCAACCCAACACAGAGATTGAGGTTGATCTTGATGTAGGGGATGGCTTTATACACCCCCACAGAGCAGATCTATACATCAAATTTGATGTTGTAAAGCTCGATGGAACAGATTATCCGGCAAATTCAAATATAAGATTGGTAGACAATTTTGTGCCGCATCTGTTCTCTGAAATTGAGATCAGAAAGCATGGTGTTGTTATAAACAGAGTGGATTATCCCGGCATTACCTCCACAGCTTTGGCCACACTAAAATTATCCAAAACCGAGGCTTCTTACTACAAAATAGGTGGATTTGAGGCTGGTGATAAAATTATATCTAAGAGCCACACAGTGCTGTTCCCTATGCGCCTGTTGCCAGGATTCTTCTCAGATTACAAAGATATTATGTGGAAGCGTGGTTTAAGAATCACATTTAGAAGAGCTGCAAATGATAATAATGCTTTGATGAGGTACAGCACATTAAACTCTACAGGAGAAGTTCTGCCTAATACCCTACCTGATGAAGGCAAATACATTATTCAGACTATGGAGCTAAGAATCCCGGTTGTTGAATATGAAGCCAGTTATGCTCTTAAATACAAAGCAGATATAATAAAAAATCCAAAGATTCCTTTACAATTTTATACATATCAAAGTGTGCAGAAGCCTGCCACTGGTACTTATTATGAGTTTGATGCTACAAATTCATTCTCCAGTATACAATATGACATGCCGGATTTTGTGGTGGTACTGTTTCAGACTGAAAGACACAATAATCAGGAAAAAAATTCAAGTAAATTTGATAACTGCAACATCAAGAACATATATCTTAAAAATGGCAGAAATGAGGTATTCCCCAGAAAAAATTATAATTTAGACATGTCCAACGATGATTTCCTTAAATTATATGAAGCATTTACAGCATACAAAAGGGTCACTACTGGCAATACTGACATGTATTACACACCAGATGAATTCAAAGCACAGAGACCCATGTTTGTCATCAACACTTCAAAAAGGAAACAAGTTGTGGTTAATGACAGGACAAACATTAAAATTATCTGTGAATTCCACAATACACTCCCTGATGACACTATATGTAGTGTTATTCTCATAGGTGAAAAATCATATGTTTATGATGTAAGAAATGAGAGAGTCACAGAGCAATTCTAGAAGAATTACATTATCTTAATTCTAGATATACAAGTTGAGCCTGGTGCCCAATTGAACTTAAACCAGAAGTAAATATGTGTGTGTGTATGTGTGAGGGGGGTATGTGCGTGTGTGGGTGGGTGTTAATACGTTTGGCCTAGTTTTAAGTGTAGCCAAAAAAATATCAAAAGGAGCTAATTTTTAACAAGCTTATGGACAAAAATTTCACAGAAGTGCCTTTTATATGTGTAGGCAAATCAATCTGAGGGGGGTCATACTTTCTCAGGAAATTCCCGAGGGCATTTTTACAAAAATCTTGGATTAGACGGGGTTCCACATTTGAGCAAAAAGCTCATATGGGCATGTTGAGCAAGTTTTAAGTGTAGGCAAATCTGCCTGAGGGGGGTTCATACTTTCTCGTCCTGGTTGTATTGTATTTTACACTACTTGTTGACAACCAACCAGGTGAGAAAGGTTGCCCTGGACGCACGCGACGACAAGAGGTGTGTTTTGAAATGTGGGATTCACACGCTCCCGTGGGGCCACCATCGTCTAGAAACTAGTAAGATATGCCTCAAATGTAGTAAGTAGTATGTATGTATGAAAAAAAAAACCAACAAACAATTCATGTAACAGAAGTTCTAATTTAATATAGCCAAGATACTAGAACAATAGTGTTTATCTTCAAATGCAAAAACAGGTGGAGTTTTGGTATTTTTAGCGGGACTAACTCCCTGCCGCGCCCTACGGGGTGAATATGGGGCACACGCAGGGCCAAAGGGGAAGTTCCTTTGTGCGCTCAAGTGTGATTTAATTCTAAAATGCATCAAAATTAAATTTTATTATTTTTTATTCCAGATTATTCTCACAAATGTAAGAAGTTGTTCCTCGCAGTACATCCTATACATTGCGTTTCAGGTTAATCTAATGTTTGAACCTATGGTCAGTATAATTTTTATAGAATTATGCGATTTTTTTTCTTGTACTTAAAACTGTTCGGTCACTCTTTCATTCTTGACATCATAGACAAAATTTTTCTCTGCAATAAGGATGACGCTGCATAGAGTATCGGCAGGCAAGGCGTCATGGAACTCACAGACAATCTTGATGTTGGTGCGATCGTTAACAACCATCTGCTTTCTCTTAGATGTGTTAATGACGAACATGGGTCTGCGAGCTATGAACTCATTGGGGTTGTAGTACACGTCCACGTTGCCGGAGGTCACCCTCTTGTAAGCTGTGTATGCCTCGTACAGTTTCAGGTAGTCGTTGTTTGCAATATTCAGGTTGTAGTTCTCACGCGGGAATATCTCGTTCCTGCCATTTTTGAGGTAGATGTTCTTGATCTTGCAATTGTCCAACTGGCTCGAATCTTTTTCTTGGTTGTTGTCCTCCCCTGTCTGGAAGAGCACGACCACAAACTCTGGCATATCGTACCGAATACTGTTAAACTGTGTGCAAAATGGTTGCCGGAAGCAGGTTTCTGCACGCACTGGTAACCGTAAAATTGGATGGGTACTTGGGGATTCTTCAAAATGTCTGCTTTGTACTTGAGAGCGTAGTTAGTTTCGTATTCCACTACGGGCATGCGCAGCTCCATGGACTGGATGATGCACTTGGCAGGATCAGGTAGTGTGTTGGGAATTGCTGAACCGTCTGCACTCAAGGTGCTGTAACGCATCAGCGCATCGTTGTCGTTGGCGCTTCTGCGAAAAGTGACGCGCAAACCACCCTTCCACATAATCTATGTGTAGTCGGAGAAGAAGCCAGGAAGCAGGCGCATGGGAAACAGTACTGTGTGACTTTGAGTTTGGATTTTTGTACCTGCTTCGAATCCCCCTGCCTGGTAGTATGCTGCATCGGTCTTGGAGAGTTTCAGTGTTCCAACTGCTGTAGAGGTAATCCCGGGGTAGGCAACCCTATCGATGACGGTGCCATGCTTTCTAACTTCCACCTGCGAAAACAGGTACGGCACAAAATTATCTACAAGTCTTAAATTTGCATTGGCAAGAAATGCTTCGCTGTTGTCTCTCTTCACAACATCAAAGTTGATATACAAATCAGCTCTGTGAGGGTGAATGAATCCATCTTCGACGTCCACGTCGTATTCTATCTCTCGATCCGCTTCGTTGAGGTTGGCAAACGTGCGACGATTGGGAGGGAAGGACTGCAACTCGTAACTTTCGATTTGCTCCATGATGGTTAGTTATTATATGTTAATCTCCACGACGGCAGTGGTCGTGGCTCCTGCAAAGTCAACCACCTCTCCCTTCTCGTTGGTAATTGCCAATTCTATGTTGTCTATGCGATTACGAGATACGGAAAAGTATATCGGTGGGGAGGGTGTGTAGATAATTGGCTCCATGAACTCAGAGTTTGGTTTGAACGTAGCGATAATACCTGTTTGCTTGTGACTCCCTGGGATGCCGTCCGAGGATTTGGTGATCATACCTTCTGCCACATTGCAATGTATATTCAGAGTCTCGATGGCTAGAAATTTAGGGATGTTAGCACCGATGTGCTTGATGCCAGGTTCGAGCTTTGAGTTGTTCTCGAATCCCAAAAGCTCTCCGATGGTACCCAGGTCTACGGTTTCCGTGGCAGACACCTGTTCCACCCTGTGAGTTACAGAATTTTGCGACAGCAATACACTTCTTGGTAATTGAGCCTGCAAGGTAGACAGGCCGGGGGTGATGCTGATTTTTTCGCTGCCAATTTTGATGGTATTGTTGCGTACCGTCACGTTAGGTATCAGGTACATGGTGTAGAATGCACGAAGAGCAATAGATTTAGGATAGCTGATATCGTCATGCAATGCGAGTTTCAGAAGCGAAGTCTCGCTTGTGAGATGGAATACCCCCATAGTGCTTGAGGAGCCACAATGCTTTCTGGAAATCCTCGATCGTTGGGTTATTTAATTGCGAGAGGAAGACAAGCATGGAAACGCAGAGATGGCCACAGTTCACATCGCTGAAACGCTGAATACGTTCGTCATTGTAGTAGAGGTTGGCAACACTGAGATACTTTACCAACCCAGCAGGTGGCGTGCCTCCGAATGAATCGAAAACAAATGCATTGTTGTTGTTGTTGACTTTGATGTAGCATATCCAACGTGTACATGGATTTTCGTAACTGTCCAGGTTAACCACGCCACACTCTTTTTTCTTCACAACAGAAGGTAGAGAATCAGACATGAAAACGCCCCTGAAGTGCTTGACCCCCAACGATTCGATCAAAGATTCAATATCGAAGTTGGACAGGGGCTCTTCTTTTTTTTTTAACTTTTTCAAAGCTTCGAGGTTGTTCTTTCGCTTTTTGGTCACACCTTTCCCCTTTTTCTCCATAGCCAGGTTGTGGCGTTTCTACTCTTCCAACTCAGCCTTGTTCTTCTTAGCGTCGATGACGGTCTTGGCAATCGCGGCGCTGCCTCCTGCCAAACTGCCAACAGCGCCCAATGCTGCCAAGATAGCCGGGATGCTGAATATGAAACCTCCAGTCTTCTTCTGCTCTGAAACAGTCGGTAACAACCTCAAAGGGGCGTCCACTGCGTGCATCGTCTTCGATGCTCATTTCGCCTCGTTTAAATTTAGCAAACCACTTCTCAACGGTTGATTTTGCTGGTGCAGAGTCCGAATAATGTTTATCAAGCCAAGCCTTGGCTTCAACAGTATTTTTTTTCGCCAAAAAGCAATGCTTTATTAACACACGAAATTCTTTTTTATCCATTTTTTCACAATAACAAAAGCTGCTTCACTCACAATGCTATATCTCACGAACTAATTATCCGGCAGCTGTGAAATTTATACACGTATCTTTTGAAGGTTAGTACTAAGTAAAAATCACATGGATTTAATTCTAGTAACGCCATCTATGAGTCAGCCTACGAACTTTTCAGCCCAACTGTTATGTCTAAAAGTATATCGAACTAGACGGGGCTAATAATTTCTTAATTGCAATTATTTTTCCAAAGAAACCTCTACAACACAGAAATTTTGGCAAGAATTCTCATCTAACTTAGTTGTTGACAAAATCAATAGTTTTGCATTCCCCGAGTGTGCGTGCGTGTGTGTAGATGTGACGTCAACTTCTTAAGGATCTCACGTCAATAATACTAGCTTGGGAAGGTCGTGACATTCCTTTTTCTCTATAAAAAAAGAGATAGAGGATCGTGTAACTTGCTTGACGTAGACAGGATGTCAACAATGCATTCATAACTAACATGTGATTATTCAAAAATTCAAATAGTGCAGTGGAAAACAACTAACTAACTAACTCTCTAGACATCTTAAACCCGAAGAGAGCTAATACAAGCACAAGTGTAAATAATTAAATAAGTTACAAGGAGCTGAGACATGGTTTGAATTTTTTGATCTAGGTATAGATGCCGACAGGCACTAAGTTTTGTGTGATCAATAATTATTCTACCGGCATAGTGCTCAAGGGTCGATTTTAGGTCTCACCACTGAAGTTTCCGGGTTCGAACCCCTGCATAGGAAATTTTTATAAGTGTTTCTTATCCAATTTCATCTTTATTTTTATTGTTGCTACGTAAAATAACAAAAAAAACAAACAAGAAGATATAATAATAAGAACAGATGCAATGCGTAACATGTAGTTTTCGAGAATTACTCTCAAGAAAGGGTCCAACACACTTCCACGCGCCTAAACCCAGAACTCGGATTAGTTGGAGCTCCTGAATGTCCTAATACAACATAGTTTTTATTATAGAATAGTTATAGGGAATTTGCTATCAGATGTAGGCATATGTGTTGGTTTTAGATGTTGATAAGTATAGGAGTAGTGTATATTAGTTGTTTCTATGCAACAATTAGTAGGTATGCATTTGTAGCCTCTTTTTTTATCAATTGAATATCAGTTTTTGACATATTTTGACAATTTTTTGTCGATGTTTTAGCGTTTAGCGATGTTTTAGTAAAATTTCCCTTTTTTCCCACTCGTTTCTAACTCACACTTAGTAGGTATTGTCTTTTAGCCTCTTTTTTTTATCAATTGAATATCAGTTTTTGACATATTTTGACAATTTTTTGTCGATGTTTTAGCGCTTAGCGATGTTTAAGTAAAATTTCCCATTTTTCCCCACTTGTTTCTAAGTAACACTTTGTAGGTATGCTCTTTTAGCCTCTTTTTTTATCAATTGAATATCAGTTTTTGACATACTTTGACACTTTTTTTGTCGATGTTTTAGCGTTTAGCGATGTTTTAGTAAAATTTTCAATTTTTCCTACCTCACACTTGTAGGTATTTCACGATCTTACGTGATATAACGTAACCTATCCCTTTTTCTTACTTGTTGTTTCAAAATAGTACTTTGTAGGTATCCTCTTTCTTTATCAATTGAATATCAGTTTTTGACATATTTTGAAAAATTTTTGACGATGTTTTAGCGTTTAGCGATGTACATGATGAATCCGCAAACAGATTTTTCCTAAGTCTTACCGTTTCCAAGATAACCCCACTTCCGGTCGCCATTTTGGATTTCCGAGCATAGGTTCTATTCATATTTTACTTAAATATAGGCGTACGTGATGAATCCGCAAACAGATTTTTCCTAAGTCTTACCGTTTCCAAGATAACCCCACTTCCGGTCGCCATTTTCGATTTCGGAACATAGGTTCTATTCATACTTTTTCTCACGTGTAGGTGTACATGATGAATCTGCAAACAGATTTTTCCTAAGTCTTACCGTTTCCAAGATAACCCCACTTCCGGTCGGCATTTTGGATTTCCGAACATAGGTTCTATTCATATTTTACTCACATATAGGCGTACATGATGAATCCGCAAACAGATTCTTGCTAAGTCTTACCGTTTCCAAGATAACCCCACTTCCGGTCGACATTTTGGATTTCCGAACATAGGTTCTATTCATATTTTACTGACATATAGGCGTACATGATGAATCCGCAAACAGATTCTTGCTAAGTCTTACCGTTTCCAAGATAACCCCACTTCCGGTTGCCATTTTGGATTTCCGAACATAGGTTCTATTCATATTTTACTCACATATAGGCGTACATGATGAATCCGCAAACAGATTTTTCCTAAGTCTTACCGTTTCCAAGATAACACCACTTCCGGTTGCCATTTTGGATTTCCGAACATAGGTTCTATTCATATTTTACTCACATATAGGCGTACATGATGAATCCGCAAACAGATTTTTCCTAAGTCTTACCGTTTCCAAGATAACCCTACTTCCGGTTGCCATTTTGGATTTCCGAACATAGGTTCTATTCATATTTTACTCACATATAGGCGTACATGTTGAATCCGCAAACAGATTTTTCCTAAGTCTTACCGTTTCCAAGATAACCCTACTTCCGGTCGCCATTTTCGATTTCTGAGCATAGGTTAGTAGATAGTAAATATGCCCTTTGACCGCAACCCTGATTTTTCGACCTCTAAGAAAACTGCACGAAAACCTCAAAAACTCACTTTCTCTCCACGTTCCGCGCCTCATTTATTGCGCTGACGATGTTTCACGGCGCAGAAAAGCCGTGATGAGTAAATTCACTTTCTCATCCTTGAAGGATGAATGCACCTTATCGTAATTTTTTTCCAAGTCCCGGCCAATGTTTATATATCGTGACCTTTGTAAACCTCTCGCGAACGATGTGATATTTCTGCCACACACACACACATATGTGCGTGCCTCTCATTATTTCTGTATTGTGACGCAAGCAAACAAACAAAATAATAATTGTTTTTTTTTTAGGATTCCTGACCCCTATAACCCCGCCAGGGTGCGTGGTGCCCAACCAAAAAAGGTTCTAACGGCTGCGGTTATAGATAACCACACCTCCGTAGAGTTTCACGTGTTTTTTTTTCTCAAAGGTCCTATGGGACACCTCTGTTTGTCAAAAATTCGAGATATTTGCAATTTAACGCTGTGGACTTTTTTCGATTGATGAAAAAAAAATGGTTCCATGACGACCTATGTTTTTTTGGTATGGGTGGACAGAGGACACCGAGACTCGACCGACGCACTAAACCCGACCTCTCTACGACTATTCGTTCAAAAGTTACGAGTGATCAAAGTTTTTGGGAGGGGGTGGGCTAACTTCTTACCCCTTGACCCCAGGACCACCAAAACTTGGTATACGTATTCTACACCTCCAAAATCGACAGGGGGCATCTAACGATGCCGTATGGGGGTGTTTTTCGATATATTTTTTCGATAACTCTTACCATTTTCGAGATATTTGCAATTTAAGATTTTTTTAACGCTATATAAAATAACATACCTGAAAATTGTATCGCTATATACTAGACTTTTTGATTTCTGTGATTTTGGAGAAAGCAATGGCATCCACCACCAGTTTCAATCGTAAAAATGATAAAACTGAATGTGTTACTTGTGGGAAGCTAATCTCAAGGAACAATTTATCGGTACACAGGGCAAGATGTAGCGAAACAGGTTCGAGAATTAATCGTTCGTTACCTTCTAAGTCTTGTGCTCGATGCGGAAAGATGATCAGCATTGCACATTTAAGTAAACACCTCAAAATTTGCAAACCATCGACCGAACAAGGAACATTGAAAAGAAAAATCGATGATCCAGGAACCGAAGCTTCCACTTCCAAGCAAATTAAATTATCCAATGAACGCAAACCAATTAGATCTGCATTTAACCGTCATATTCAGGATTTCTCTTATACATCGGAACCAGGCTGCGACATTCTTAGTTTCTTGCGTGAAACGAAAACATCCGTGATAAATATTCTAAAAAATAAATTGGAAAATAATTCCATAAAAGTATACGTTGATCTATTTTTCGAATACGAAAAAGTCGATGGTACAACAAGAGTCTTTTATCATCGAACAAAAAACCAGGCTCTTCATTTGGAGGACGTCGATAATTTGGACGAATTTTATTCTGATCTTTCAAATGAGCTGGTTAAGAAACACGACGATTTCGAGGCTAAAGGATCGGGATGTTCTATGTGTGGTAGTCCTCACACGTTAACTGTTTACGTGAACCGATTCTCGCCTCTTCGTGCATCCAGCTATGTTCCTCTTCCAGTGGATATTAAAAATAAAAAAGCCGTGCTGAACATTCAAAATATAGATGATAAATGTTTTCTTTGGTGTGTGTTGGCGGAACTTCACCCGATTCATTAGTCAAATCATCCAGAACAGGTTTATCATTACAAGCAGCATGAACCTGAACTGGAAAATGCAATGTCTGGCATCGAATACCCGGTGACCATTTCTGATATATCAAAATTCGAAACACGAGCACGAGATGCAGAAGGAAAACGCTTAATCATCAACGTGTATTCCTATACGTTGGATAAACATGTCGTGCATCCCGTCAGGATAAGCGATGTCGACGATGATGATGCTCGTGTGATTAATCTTCTTCTAATTTCAAACGACAGTGTTCACCATTACTGTCTCATTCGTTCACTATCACGCTTAGTCAGAAGTCAATCAACCAAGCATGCAAACCACATCGAAGTTTGCCCGAGATGCCTAACCACGTTCGACGATCAAAAACAAGTCGATTATCGAAAATACACCGGACGTCAGATTGCTATCGATAAACTTGTTCAACATAAAATATATTGCGGCAACAACAGACCGGTTCGAATGTTGATGCCCGAAAAGAACGAAGTGGAAGAATTCAAAATGCACAAGGCATTGTTGGAACATCCGGCCATCATCGTTGCTGATTTCGAGGCGTTCCTCAAACCACTCTCATACTGCGATCCGGATCCCGAAGTTTCTTCCACCACACCTTACCAGCTTCACGAACCAAACAGTTTCGGTTACGTTGTCGTGCGACAGGATAAAATAGATGAACCGTACGTATACCGAGGACCCGATGCAATCGAACGCTTCTTCGAAAAGATGATCGAGGAGGTTGGGAAAATTGGATGCATGCTGCAAAGATCGAAACCGATGCTTCCGTTATCTGCTATCGAACTTCAAAATTACTATGACACTGTCAAGTGTCCTGTGTGTGATAACCACTTCACAGACGACAATCGTAAAGTGTTTCACCATTCGCATACGGACGGTCGCTTCATAAGCGGAATCTGTAATGCATGCAACCTCAAAATTCAAAAACCAAAATTCGTCCCCATATTCTTTCACAATGGTTCTAATTACGACTTTCATCCCTTAATTAGGAAACTCGGATACGACACTCAAAAAATAGATATTCTTGCTCAAAACGAAGAACGATACATCTCTATAAGTAAGAAAGTTATGATTCCTGAGACTAAAAATACCATCGAGATGAGGTTTCTGGATTCATACAGATTTCTCTCTGCCAGCCTGGACGCTCTTGCCAGCAAACTTTTAGACGAACAATTCAAAATTACAAAAGCTAGTTTTCCCAACGTAGACATAGAACTCGTTAGACGTAAAGGGATTTATCCTTACGAATATGTTAGTGATAATTCTAAATTTAATGACGACGCTCTCCCACTTCCAAGAGAATTTTACAGCAGACTCAGAGAGAAAGGAATCACGGACGAAGAATACCAACACGCGCAACTCATGTGGGAGAAATTAGAATGTAGGACACTCGGAGACTACCACGATGCCTACTTAAAATTAGACGTAACGATACTCGCGGATGTTTTTCAAGCGTTCAGGAAAACGGCAACGAATATTTATATATTCTACAGCCTAACGGGATTAGCGTGGTCGGCAATGTTATTCCAGACAAAGGTCAAGCTGGAACTGATATCGGACGTGGACATGTTACTTTTCATCGAGAGGGGGATTCGGGGCGGGATGGTACAATGTGTGCAGAGATATGCAAAAGCCAACAACGTGCACATGAAAGAAGATTATGATTCAAATCGAGCATCGAATTACATCTTCTACGCCGACGTTAACAATCTCTACGGACATGCCATGGTACAGAAACTTCCTTACGGGGGATTCGAATGGGCATCAATATATATAGAAAATTTCGATGATAGTGAGTATGGCTTCTTTGCAGAGGTGGATATCGAATTCCCCGACCATTTACACGATCTGTTCAGCGATTTACCACCGGCATCCGAGTTCAAATCTTCGCCTCATTCTAATCAATGCAAGCTTTTATTGACTCTAGAGGGGAAAAAGAGATACGTTGTTCATTACTCGAATCTCCGATTCTTGATCGGGAAGGGTGCTAAGGTAGCGAATGTTAGAAGAGTCCTCAGGTTTAAATATTCCGAGTGGTTCAAACCGTACATTGAAACAAATACGCAACATAGGACAGTTGCCACTTCCGATTTAGACAAAGATTTTTTTAAATTGATGAATAACGCGGTGTATGGCAAGACAATGGAAAACGTGCGGAATCATGTAGACGTGAAATTGGTTTCAGATAAAAATAAATGCATGAAGTGGGTGGCCGATCCTAGATTCAAGTCGAGAAAAATTTACAATGAGAATTTGGCACTTTTCAATCTAGATATAAAATTGATGAAATTCAGAAAACCAATTTACGTTGGCGCAACGGTTCTCGACTTGTCGAAACTTTACATGTTCGAATTTCATTACGACGTGATGAAACCCTTCTTCAATGATAAGATATCACTTTTGTACACGGACACCGACAGCTTCATTTACAGCATACGAACACCTAACCTCTATGAATACATAAAAAATCCTTCCTTGCTTGAGTATTTCGATACTTCTGCATATCCTCAACCCAACAGATTTGGGATTCCTTCCCTCAACAAAAAAGTCCTAGGTAAACTGGAAGATGAATGTAACGGTGATATTATTGTCGAGTTCGCGGGTTTGCGTTCGAAAATGTATGCCATGAGAACAGAAAGTAGCGTCACGAAGAAAGCAAAAGGTGTGTGCAAGAATACGGTGGAGAACAAACTCACCTTCCACGATTACATCGATTGCCTTTACTCACAATCGACGATACTAAGTATAGAACAAAGAATCCAAAGTGTAGACCACGTGATTACAACAAACAAAGTTAGGAAAGTAGCATTAGATCCGCATGACGATAAAAGATGTATTTTGTCTTGTGGAATCCACACGTTGCCTTAGGGACACTATCGTTTAGAAATTAGTAAAAATTGTAGGCAATGCAATTGAAAAAAAATAAACTTAAATAACTATAACTAAAATAAAAAAAACTTTAACTGTCTCAAATTATCACATACACAATAAATAACTAGCAAGGACAATGAATCTCTTTGGTTTCCGAAAGCAAACAATGGAGACTGTACACCGCACGGCAGATCATGAATTTCTACCTTCCACGTTATCTAAACTCAACGTCCTGTTGATCAATCAATTTTCGGAACGCTGCTCTTCTTGCTGGAACAGTGACGATTTCGGATTCGCGACGATCGACATGACGAGGAAACCCAACGACGGAAAATACAGAAACAAAATCAGCGACTTTCTAAACGTTGCAACGTTTTTAGTCTCAGGAATCATAACTTTCTTACTTATAGAGATGTATCGTTCTTCGTTTTGAGCAAGAATATCTATTTTTAGAGTGTCGTATCCGAGTTTCCTAATTAAGGGATGAAAGTCGTAATTAGAACCATTGTGAAAGAATATGGGGACGAATTTTGGTTTTTGAATTTTGAGGTTGCATGCATTACAGATTCCGCTTATGAAGCGACCGTCCGTATGCGAATGGTGAAACACTTTACGATTGTCGTCTGTGAAGTGGTTATCACACACAGGACACTTGACAGTGTCATAGTAATTTTGAAGTTCGATAGCAGATAACGGAAGCATCGGTTTCGATCTTTGCAGCATGCATCCAATTTTCCCAACCTCCTCGATCATCTTTTCGAAGAAGCGTTCGATTGCATCGGGTCCTCGGTATACGTACGGTTCATCTATTTTATCCTGTCGCACGACAACGTAACCGAAACTGTTTGGTTCGTGAAGCTGGTAAGGTGTGGTGGAAGAAACTTCGGGATCCGGATCGCAGTATGAGAGTGGTTTGAGGAACGCCTCGAAATCAGCAACGATGATGGCCGGATGTTCCAACAATGCCTTGTGCATTTTGAATTCTTCCACTTCGTTCTTTTCGGGCATCAACATTCGAACCGGTCTGTTGTTGCCGCAATATATTTTATGTTGAACAAGTTTATCGATAGCAATCTGACGTCCGGTGTATTTTCGATAATCGACTTGTTTTTGATCGTCGAACGTGGTTAGGCATCTCGGGCAAACTTCGATGTGGTTTGCATGCTTGGTTGATTGACTTCTGACTAAGCGTGATAGTGAACGAATGAGACAGTAATGGTGAACACTGTTGTTTGAAATTAGAAGAAGATTAATCACACGAGCATCATCATCGTCGACATCGCTTATCCTGACGGGATGCACGACATGTTTATCCAACGTATAGGAATACACGTTGATGATTAAGCGTTTTCCTTCTGCATCTCGTGCTCGTGTTTCGAATTTTGATATATCAGAAATGGTCACCGGGTATTCGATGCCAGACATTGCATTTTCCAGTTCAGGTTCATGCTGCTTGTAATGATAAACCTGTTCTGGATGATTTGACTAATGAATCGGGTGAAGTTCCGCCAACACACACCAAAGAAAACATTTATCATCTATATTTTGAATGTTCAGCACGGCTTTTTTATTTTTAATATCCACTGGAAGAGGAACATAGCTGGATGCACGAAGAGGCGAGAATCGGTTCACGTAAACAGTTAACGTGTGAGGACTACCACACATAGAACATCCCGATCCTTTAGCCTCGAAATCGTCGTGTTTCTTAACCAGCTCATTTGAAAGATCAGAATAAAATTCGTCCAAATTATCGACGTCCTCCAAATGAAGAGCCTGGTTTTTTGTTCGATGATAAAAGACTCTTGTTGTACCATCGACTTTTTCGTATTCGAAAAATAGATCAACGTATACTTTTATGGAATTATTTTCCAATTTATTTTTTAGAATATTTATCACGGATGTTTTCGTTTCACGCAAGAAACTAAGAATGTCGCAGCCTGGTTCCGATGTATAAGAGAAATCCTGAATATGACGGTTAAATGCAGATCTAATTGGTTTGCGTTCATTGGATAATTTAATTTGCTTGGAAGTGGAAGCTTCGGTTCCTGGATCATCGATTTTTCTTTTCAATGTTCCTTGTTCGGTCGATGGTTTGCAAATTTTAAGGTGTTTACTTAAATGTGCAATGCTGATCATCTTTCCGCATCGAGCACAAGACTTAGAAGGTAACGAACGATTAATTCTCGAACCTGTTTCGCTACATCTTGCCCTGTGTACCGATAAATTGTTCCTTGAGATTAGCTTCCCACAAGTAACACATTCAGTTTTATCATTTTTACGATTGAAACTGGTGGTGGATGCCATTGCTTTCTCCAAAATCACAGAAATCAAAAAGTCTAGTATATAGCGATACAATTTTCAGGTATGTTATTTTATATAGCGTTAAAAAAATCTTAAATTGCAAATATCTCGAAAATGGTAAGAGTTATCGAAAAAATATATCGAAAAACACCCCCATACGGCATCGTTAGATGCCCCCTGTCGATTTTGGAGGTGTAGAATACGTATACCAAGTTTTGGTGGTCCTGGGGTCAAGGGGTAAGAAGTTAGCCCACCCCCTCCCAAAAACTTTGATCACTCGTAACTTTTGAACGAATAGTCGTAGAGAGGTCGGGTTTAGTGCGTCGGTCGAGTCTCGGTGTCCTCTGTCCACCCATACCAAAAAAACATAGGTCGTCATGGAACCATTTTTTTTTCATCAATCGAAAAAAGTCCACAGCGTTAAATTGCAAATATCTCGAATTTTTGACAAACAGAGGTGTCCCATAGGACCTTTGAGAAAAAAAAACACGTGAAACTCTACGGAGGTGTGGTTATCTATAACCGCAGCCGTTAGAACCTTTTTTGGTTGGGCACCACGCACCCTGGCGGGGTTATAGGGGTCAGGAATCCTAAAAAAAAAACAATTATTATTTTGTTTGTTTGCTTGCGTCACAATACAGAAATAATGAGAGGCACGCACATATGTGTGTGTGTGTGGCAGAAATATCACATCGTTCGCGAGAGGTTTACAAAGGTCACGATATATAAACATTGGCCGGGACTTGGAAAAAAATTACGATAAGGTGCATTCATCCTTCAAGGATGAGAAAGTGAATTTACTCATCACGGCTTTTCTGCGCCGTGAAACATCGTCAGCGCAATAAATGAGGCGCGGAACGTGGAGAGAAAGTGAGTTTTTGAGGTTTTCGTGCAGTTTTCTTAGAGGTCGAAAAATCAGGGTTGCGGTCAAAGGGCATATTTACTATCTACTAACCTATGCTCAGAAATCGAAAATGGCGAACGGAAGTAGGGTTATCTTGGAAACGGTAAGACTTAGGAAAAATCTGTTTGCGGATTCATCATGTACGCCTATATGTGAGTAAAATATGAATAGAACCTATGTTCGGAAATCCAAAATGGCAACCGGAAGTAGGGTTATCTTGGAAACGGTAAGACTTAGGAAAAATCTGTTTGCGGATTCATCATGTACGCCTATATGTGAGTAAAATATGAATAGAACCTATGTTCGGAAATCCAAAATGGCAACCGGAAGTGGTGTTATCTTGGAAACGGTAAGACTTAGGAAAAATCTGTTTGCGGATTCATCATGTACGCCTATATGTGAGTAAAATATGAGTAGAACCTATGTTCGGAAATCCAAAATGGCGACCGGAAGTGGGGTTATCTTGGAAACGGTAAGACTTAGGAAAAATCTGTTTGCGGATTCATCATGTACGCCTATATGTGAGTAAAATATGAATAGAACCTATGTTCGGAAATCCAAAATGTCGACCGGAAGTGGGGTTATCTTGGAAACGGTAAGACTTAGCAAGAATCTGTTTGCGGATTCATCATGTACGCCTATATGTGAGTAAAATATGAGTAGAACCTATGTTCGGAAATCCAAAATGTCGACCGGAAGTGGGGTTATCTTGGAAACGGTAAGACTTAGGAAAAATCTGTTTGCAGATTCATCATGTACTCCTTCACGTGAGAAAAAGTATGAATAAAACTTATGTTCGGAAATCGAAAATGGCGACCGGAAGTGGGGTTATCTTGGAAACGGTAAGACTTAGGAAAAATCTGTTTGCGGATTCGTCACGTACACCTATACGTAAGTAAAATATGAATAAAACCTATGTTCGGAAATCGAAAATGGCGACCGGAAGTGGGGTTATCTTGGAAACGGTAAGACTTAGGAAAAATCTGTTTGCGGATTCATCACGTACGCCTATATTTAAGTAAAATATGAATAGAACCTATGCTCGGAAATCCAAAATGGCGACCGGAAGTGGTGTTATCTTGGAAACGGTAAGACTTAGGAAAAATCTGTTTGCGGATTCATCATGTACGCCTATGTGTGAGTAAAATATGAGTAGAACCTATGTTCGGAAATCCAAAATGTCGACCGGAAGTGGGGTTATCTTGGAAACGGTAAGACTTAGGAAAAATCTGTTTGCAGATTCATCATGTACTCCTTCACGTGAGAAAAAGTATGAATAAAACTTATGTTCGGAAATCGAAAATGGCGACCGGAAGTGGGGTTATCTTGGAAACGGTAAGACTTAGGAAAAATCTGTTTGCGGATTCGTCACGTACACCTATACGTAAGTAAAATATGAATAAAACCTATGTTCGGAAATCGAAAATGGCGACCGGAAGTGGGGTTATCTTGGAAACGGTAAGACTTAGGAAAAATCTGTTTGCGGATTCATCACGTACGCCTATATTTAAGTAAAATATGAATAGAACCTATGCTCGGAAATCCAAAATGGCGACCGGAAGTGGTGTTATCTTGGAAACGGTAAGACTTAGGAAAAATCTGTTTGCGGATTCATCATGTACATCGCTAAACGCTAAACCATCGTCAAAAAATTTTCAAAATATGTCAAAAACTGATATTCAATTGATAAAGAAAGAGGATACCTACAAAGTACTATTTTGAAACAACAAGTAAGAAAAAAGGATAGGTTAAGTTATATTACGTAAGATCGTGAAATACCTACAAGTGTGAGGTAGGAAAAATTGAAAATTTTACTAAAACATCGCTAAACGCTAAAACATCGACAAAAAAATTGTCAAAATATGTCAAAAACTGATATTCAATTGATAAAAAAAGAGGCTAAAAGAGCATACCTACAAAGTGTTACTTAGAAACAAGTGGGAAAAATGGGAAAATTTACTAAAACATCGCTAAGCGCTAAAACATCGACAAAAAATTGTCAAAATATGTCAAAAACTGATATTTAATTGATAAAAAAGAGGCTAAAAGACAATACCTACTAAGTGTGAGTTAGAAACGAGTGGGAAAAAAGGGAAATTTTACTAAAACTTCGCTAAACGCTAAAACATCGACAAAAAATTGTCAAAATATGTCAAAAACTGATATTCAATTGATAAAAAAAGAGGCTACAAATGCATACCTACTAAGTGTTGCGTAGAAACAACTAATATACACTACTTATAGGGAAAGGGGAAAAAAAGAGGTTCTGAAAATATGATTAAATTAGTGATTTTAAATTGTATTCTTGGGGTCATGTACATACTTGAATTTTGAATTTTTTTCCCGAGAAAATTTATATATAAATACCAGAGCTGAAAAAAATATTATAATTATAATTTTTGTTTTTTAAGTTACATTTTATTAATTATTATAAGTTTAAAAGTGTTTTTTCTAGTAAATAGAATCTTATTAAATTTTGACTTGATTGTGAGTTTTGTGTTTTTCCCCGAGAAAATTTATACGTATATAAATACCAAGAAACTTCTATTTAAATAACATCTTGTAAAAAATGACAACTTGTATAACTGACTTACCAGTTGAACTGCTATACAAGATTTTTGAATACACAGTCGATGGAGGTGAGGATGTTGCGAGGCTTGTTGAGTTAAGCAAAATAGTGCCTGAATTTTATCCACCGTGCAAGATGATTTTTATGGATAATCTACGCAAAATAAGTGGTATTGAAAACTTTCAGAATCCAGATTCACTTTTTCGGGCTGCCTGCAAAAAGTTAGCTGATAGGATGGACGAGCTTTATGAGGAGAGGGAAGGAAGGAGACGGTATACGGATGATTGGTATAAGTCAAATGCTGAAACAGATAATATTATTAGTGGAGAAGGTTACATAATTTAGAACTACATAATTTATATTTATATCCAGATATTATTAGAACAATTAAATAAAGAAGAGTTAGGTGGACAGGATATGTGCTACAAAGTCTGAATGGGAGAGAAAAGAGGAGTTTACAGAATTTTTGTTGGGAAACTTGATGGTAAGAGGAGGCCTAGACGATGATAGAAGGACAATATTGAGATGGATCTAAAGGAAATTGCTTAGTGTACCATAGTAATATTACTAAAACGTTTATCGAAACGTTAAAACGTTACCAAAACGTTTACCGAAACGTTGAAACGTTTATATAGGAACGATGGAACGTATTGTCATCCTCATCTTCACAATTAGTAAGTAAGTGCTATTGGTAAACTTACGAGGAAAAAACATAAGTTTTGTAGGAATTCCCTTGTCAATATGAATACCATGTTGCTGCCTTTTTGTTTCTGAAATATGTTAAATTATATTACATTGAATATCAATTAACTAACTAACTCTCTAGCCTTCTTAAATCCAAAAGTTCATAGCTGAAGTTTTCCATTTGTCCTTACCCTGAGCAAGATTTATATATTCCATTCCATCTTTACCGATTTTTTTTAGGTCCGCCTCTATCTTCGTTTTGGTCTCTTACTATCAGGTTTCCCTACAAGATTCCTGTAAACTCTCCTTTATTCCTTTCTCATTCGTGCCCACCTAAGTATTTGTGATTTAATCATCAATCTAATAATACTTGGAAACTAACATAAATTATGTACTTCTAAATTATGTAACCTTCACTATTCACTTGTTTCTTCATCCCTTTTAGGCTAAAATATTTTCCTAAGAATCTTATTTTCAAATACACCTCAATTTATCTTCAAGAAATCAAGTTTTCACATCCACAGGCACAATTACTGTTTTGTATATTTCAACTTTTCGTTTCTTAGATATTAAACAAAAATACAAAAGTTTATGAAGAGAAAAATAACATGCATTTTCCGAATTAATCCTACTTTTCATTTGTTAGTATTACTCCTAAGTACTTGAATTTGGAAACTAGTTCAAAAATCGAGTAATTATCACTTAGTTTCGGCCTGTGCTAACTTCCTTAGATGCTTTGAAAAATATTTTAGCATTATTCTTAATTGTATTTACATCATCTGCATATGCTAACAGTTGAGTCAGTACTTTGTTAGTTTTTTTACCTTCCTAACAGTATATTCTAAGACAAAATTAAAAAGCAATAAATATAATGCATCTTTGTTTTATAACATTTCATAAATTGTACATTTGTCAGACATATTAACAAGATTCTTAGGTATTCCAAATACGAATAATTTATCTTTTTGGCATTTTTAAATTCAATCAAGTTAGTTTCTGGGACTATAAGTTCTGCTTCATTTATTTCTGATTTATCTCCTACATGAACATTTAAAAAATCATTAAAGCAATTCTTCCATCTATTTAAAATAATCAGCCATTTTTCATCAAGTTTATTTTAGGTTGCCACCCCTTTCTAAATTTATTTGCACCTCTGATACTTTTATTTCAATTGCATTAATTAATTTTACTTTTCAAGTAATCTCTTTTTTGTACAATGCTATAGGTTAAAGTTCATTATGAAGAAATAAATTTCATTTTTTAAAAAGTTCATTCTATGCCAGGGATTGTATTTTTTTATAGTGCCATGTAATTTCATTACTAACTAACTCTCTAGTATTTCTAAACCCAAAAGTTCGTAGCTGCAGCAACACAGGCCTTCCATCTATCCATTTATATATTCTTAACCATCCCTAGCAATTTCCTTTAGATCCATCTCAATATTGTCCTTCTATCTTCGTCTAGGCCTCCTCTTACCATCAAGTTTCCCAACAAAAATTCTGTAAACTCCTCTTTTCTCTCCCATTCAGACTTTGTAGCACATATACTGTCCACCTAACTCTTCTTTATTTAATTGTTCTAATAATATCTGGATATAAATATAAATTATGTAGTTCTAAATTATGTAACCTTCTCCAC
This sequence comes from Lepisma saccharinum, assembly GCF_977018435.1. NCBI lineage: Eukaryota > Metazoa > Arthropoda > Insecta > Zygentoma > Lepismatidae > Lepisma > Lepisma saccharinum. The sequence goes on along the minus strand of NC_139241.1, from coordinate 22,352,763 downwards.
TAACCTGTCTTCTCATCCCTTTTAGGTCCAAATATTTTCTTAACAATTTTATTTTTAAATACACCTTAATTTATATTTGACCAAGTTTCACATCCATATAATACTACAAGTAAAATTACTATTTTATATATTTTAACTTTTAATTTCTTAGAGAGAAATAACATGCATTTCCTGAATTAAGTCTACTTTTTATTTTATTTCCTCTTTAATATAATTTTCATTTGTTTATATTATTAAGCATATCTTTTATCGATGTTTCATGATATTTGGTCACCTGCGAAAATTAATCCGTTTATCTCCTTTTTAGTAATAGTATTTTATTTATATATCATGTCAGGTTAGAAAAAAAGTTCGTGCCTCAGTCAAAGCGATAAGTTGTGTAATAATATTATCTGTTTCAGCATTTGACTTATACCAATCATCCGTATACCGTCTCCTTCCTTCCCTCCCCTCATAAAGCTCGTCCATCCTATCAGCTAACTTTTTGCAGGCAGCCCGAAAAAGTGAATCTGGATTCTGAAAGTTTTTAATACCACTTATTTTGCGTAGATTATCCATAAAAATCATCTTGCACGGTGGATAAAATTCAGGCACTATTTTGCTTAACTCAACAAGCCTCGCAACATCCTCACCTCCATCGACTGTGTATTCAAAAATCTTGTATAGCAGTTCAAGTGGTAAGTCAGTTATACAAGTTGTCATTTTTTACAAGATGTTATTTAAATAGAAGTTTCTTGGTATTTATATACGTATAAATTTTCTCGGGGAAAAACACAAAACTCACAATCAAGTCAAAATTTAATAAGATTCTATTTACTAGAAAAAAACACTTTTAAACTTATAATAATTAATAAAATGTAATTTAAAAGACAATAATTATAATTATAATATTTTTTCAGCTCTGGTATTTATATAAAAATTTTCTCGGGGAAAAATTCAAAATTCAAGTGTGTACATAACCCCAAGAATACAATTTAAAATCACTAATGTAATCATATTTTCAGAACCTCTTTTTTCCCCTTTCCCTATACTTATCAACATCTAAAACCAACACATATGCCTACATCTGATAGCAAATTTCCTATAACTATTCTATGATAAAAACTTTGTTGTATTAGGACATTCAGGAGCTCCAACTAATCCGAGTTCTGGGTTTAGGCGCGTGGAAGTGTGTTGGACCCTTTCTTGAGAGTAATTCTCGAAAACTACATGTTACACATTGCATCTCTTCTTATTATTATATCTTCTTGTTTGTAATTTTGTTATTTTACGTAGCAACAATAAAAATAAAGATGAAATTGGATAAGAAACACTTATAAAAATTTCCTATGCAGGGGTTCGAACCCGGAAACTTCAGTGGTGAGACCTAAAATCGACCCTTGAGCACTATGCCGGTAGAATAATTATTGATCACACAAAACTTAGTGCCTGTCGGCATCTATACCTAGATCAAAAAATTCAAACCATGTCTCAGCTCATTGTAACTTATTTAATTATTTACACTTGTGCTTGTATTAGCTCTCTTCGGGTTTAAGATGTCTAGAGAGTTAGTTAGTTAGTTAGTTGTTTTCCACTGCACTATTTGAATTTTTGAATAATCATATGTTAGTTATGAATGCATTGTTGACATCCTGTCTACGTCAAGCAAGTTACATGATCCTCTATCTCTTTTTTTATAGAGAAAAAGGAATGTCACGACCTTCCCAAGCTAGTATTATTGACGTGAGATTCTTAAGAAGTTGACGTCACATCTACACACACGCACGCACACTCGGGGAATGCAAAGCTATTGATTTTGTCAACAACTAGGTTACATGGGAATTCTTGCTAACATTTCTTTTTTGAAGAAGTTTCTTTGGAAAAATAATTGCAATTAAGAAATTATTAGCCCCGTCTAGTTCGATATACTTTTAGACATATGGTAGAGTGCTAGTGCAACCCAGCACCAAGCAAGTGTAGTAGAACTGTGTTTTTTTAACTTCTGCAACTATAAAATAATTCTTATACAATAAAATTGGAATTTGAATTCTTGCATAAAACAAATTTTCAGTTTTTAAACTTGTAAAATCAGCTAAAAACATGATTTTCAGTTAAATTACACTAAGAGAGCTCACTATGAAATTGTTAGATTTTGGGGAGAGGAGGGTATTTACTCGTACCCCCTTCTCTGACTACTGAGGAGCACTGGAAAAACACCTCTATACTCTTCAGCTATTCTCACAATATTAACTGATTTGTAATACGAAAACCCTTTAAGTAGCCTAAGCTCAAACCGCATCTGAAACAGTAAGCCAATCAGAAGACACCACAGTAACCCACAGGTTAAACAAGTAAACCGGAAGTAGACCGGAAGTGGACCGGAAGTAAATATGTGTAGGTGGGTGTGGGTAGGTGTGTGCGTGGCTCATAAGAGCATCTTGGATTAGTTTTAAGTGTAGTTAAAACAATATTGAGAAAAGCCATATTTTTAACAAATTTATAAACAGCGATTTTTGCAAATTTAGGTTTTGTCACATCAATTTGGGGGGGTCATCTTTTCTCTTCCCCTCTTCATCCCAGTATTATTGCAAAAAATCTTAAATTTGATAGAGGGGGACACTTGAATAATAAACTTTTATAGGCATTTTAGCCTAATTTTATACAAGAAAAATTTTGCGCCAATAATACATCCAATTACACTATCGTTCACCAAACTTCGACCCTGGGCAACATTCCAGAATTTGGGAGGCAGGGTGTTGATGATTTTGATAAGGTAACCTATACCTTTGTTGTCGTTGACAATGAAGTTGGCAAGCTTGGTGCTAATCATGTCCAAGATGCCCACCTTCTGGTTGTGGAAGTTGCGATTGCCTGCATTTTCTTCGCCTGCGATAACGAACAATCGATCTACAAGCTTCCTTACGTTGTCTACCCAAACTCCTTGGGCAAGGTGGTGTAGAGTTTGACACCGCTGCCAGTCTTGAGTTGGGTCCATATTGGCTTGATGAGGTTCCTGTACTTTTATCCACTGCTAGATTTCACGCGATTCTGTGTTGCATCGTTGTTTTGGTACAGTAGGTCCGTCATGAACAAAATTTGTGTAACTTTGGTAATCCTCGTATGTATAATCTTTAGGTTGCTTCTTAGTGATAAGTTCCCACAGTCCCACGGTGCCAGGATAGCTAGCCCAGCTGTTCTTCTCGCCCAAATTAACTTTCACATCGTCGCCGTCGAACATGACTTTTGACTTTCCAATCTTCCAAACCACACCCTCGTTATGTTCCATGGTCGGGTACAATCCGAATACCTCGTCTTTTTCGAATTTCCCAGTGCTTAGGTAATCCCTCGCCAACGGACCCAGCTCGACTAGCTTGTCCGAAGAGGTACTGCCTAGGGCCTGACGTCTCGGAGCCGGAGCAAGTTCGAACGGAGTAGTGTGAATGCTGGATATCGGTGTGGGTATGGTATAATTTCGAGCAGTAAGTGGAACAAGCTCGTTGATTAACTCTGTTTTGCTCGGTGACATCTTTGATTTCTTTACCAAGTCCACTGATGGCATCGATGATACGTTGGTCCTGACGCTTTCTCTCTTCGTAAATTCCACGATTCTCGGATTTCCAACCCTTAAACCGTTTTGCCAGGTAGCTACGCAGCTTCAGGTTGTCGTCTGCAAGTTTGCGTTTCATTTTTTTTTTCTGTATGTAGTTATTTATAATAGGTCAAGACGTTTCTTGTAACGTTGCAACGTTTAGAAAATTATTAATTTTGTTTCTGTATTTTCCGTTATTGGGTTTCCTCGTCATGTCTATTGTGAAATCATCTTGGTTCCAGCATGAAGAGCAAAATTTGGAAAACTGATTGTTTTAAATTGGTGTAGTCTTGACGAAACAAACAAATAAAATTAGCATTGTCTCGGAGTAGCTGCTTGGTGATTTTGGAAAAAGTCTGAGCAAGGTAGAAGCAGTCCATGCCTCTGTGCCGACCCTGTGTAAAAAAATTGCGAATTTCGTTCTGGTTCTCCAGGATCACATCGTCAAAAACCACCACCGAATTCTCGAGACAGAAGTCTAGTGGTATCACTTCAGAAGTAAATATGGCTATGCCTAGTCCCTCGTACAGTTTCGACAGCTGGCGATACTTCGATTGCTCCAAACTTTTGGAGAAAACGTACAGGTGCCTGTTCTTCCAGTTTAACCAGTTGGGTGCAGGAAGAAAATTATCAATAAGCAACGTTGTTTTTCCACATCCAGAAGGTCCAACAATGAGGCAGCGAATGTTGTCGGGTAGAAGTTCGCCATTTTTCCTATCCTGAATTTCCGATGGAAAATCTGGCAGTCGCCTCACCACATCTCAAGCACCCATTACATAATCACCTCGTTTGCGTCTATCCAACTTTTTTCCTCGAGTCCCAGCCATTTCACCAACAATTTGTCACATTTTCTACGTAATACTTTTTCAATAAGATACGTGTCGGGGTATTTTGTTTTAGAAAGTTCCTCTTCGTAAAATCTTCCTTTCAGAATTTCGTCGCGATTATCTTTTATTATATACGTGTGACGGTTTCCGGGTAAGACTCGAACTACGGTGAAAAGTTCCGTACTCCAATTTTTTGTGAAGCTCTTTTCGAACGCGCGCTTAACTTTACTGATTCTCACCTGATCTCCAATTTTGTATTTCGGTTTCTTGCTTGTAAATTTGTACTTTGGACAATAAACCGTAGAAATTAAACGCCGCTCGTCAGATTTGTTGACGTCAGCTGGTTTCATGTTTATCGTGCGATGCAAACTAGGATTATTATAGCCGTTACCAAGTTCCGGAACCATGTCGAGCCACTTGTAATTCCCCTGAAGCGTGAATCGTTTCCACATGCGTGTTTTGAGAGTTCGGTTGAAACGTTCCACTATGCTGGCTTTGATGTGACTAAGGGTGGAGTAATGTTGAATATTTTGTTTTTGAATAAATAGCCGAGAGACGGAGTCGTAGAATTCTTTTCCGTTGTCTGTTTGAAGAAATCGAGGTCGCCTGCCACTTTCATTGAAAATAGTTTTGAATGCTTCCACTACACAGGTTCCTGATTTTGCCTTGAGGGGTAAAGCCCAAGCAAATTTTGAAAATGTGTCTATAACGGTAAGAAGATACTTGTATCTCTTGTTGATTTTATGTAAATTTTTTAAATTGCCACTGCTCATTTCCACAAGGTCGGCTTCCCACAGATCGTCTATGCCTTTGGTCACTACCGCCAGTCGTTTGTAGTTTCGCCGTGCAGGTTTGTGCAGCTCGTTCACAATAGCCTGCCTAGACATTGCGCGAAAATAAGAATATAGCTTGGATGGGATTTCTGGCTGCAGACAATGCCGGGTTTTCTGTGTACAGCTTATCACCTACTTCTATGTCGATAATTTGAGTGGCATCTTCGGCATAGGCATAGGCAGTCTCGCGAGTTTCGGGATGGGTGAAATCGACCAACTCCACTTCTCTTACTTTAGGCTCGTCACCGATGTTCGTCACGGTCATGGTTGGGTAGTGGGTTGCGTGAGGCAAAGACCAGTATGAAACCTTAACAAACTGAAGTGTGCCGGCGAGGAAAAACTGGTGATAGGCTTTGGCAGGAGTCAGCATGTAGAGTTTGGCAGCCGGATGGAAGAGGGAGGAAAATTCCCTGTTTGGGATGCTGTACAGTTCGATGACAACAATAGATTTGAGATTGTCGATGCTGCTGGCGTTCAGGGTGTTTACATTGGTTCGAACCTCGCTTTCCACATCCTCCAATCTACCGTTCACCGACTCCAGATGCTCTTCGATAGCACGGACAACAATGTCGTAATCGGGCTTGATCTTCACATCGACAATTAGCCTCTTGAATTTTTCGTTTAACTCATGTAGTTGGGTACTGAAATTGGTTATGGCCGATTCCTGGCCTGCTTCTATGCTGCCAATTTGCTCTTTCACATTGGCGATAATCTGCTGTAGACTTTCCACGAGTGTCAACTTGGAGCTCTGGGTTGCGAGGTCGTGGACCTGGGTTCTAATTTCCGCAAACAAGGCATGTAGCTCGCTTATGTTCTGGTTGGTGGGTAAGGTTGCAACAGACTCCCGAAGCAATTCAATTTCGGTTTGGATGTTTTTGATGTCATCAGATTTGAGTATTCGGTTGAGAGCCCTCTTCACGCTTTTTAGTTCCTGCGAGGTGGGCAGGGTGGCCACCGTGTTTTGGAGCGACTCCAAAGCTTTTTTCATCGCATCCAACTCCGAGGCAGCAGCAGCAGCGCGTATGCCTTCTTGTAATTGTGTTATGTCGTCCTGGGTGGGGGTGGATTGTTGCAAAGTTTCCAACTTAGTCTGTATGTCGTCTATCAAGTGATGAAAATGCGACAACTCTGATTCGGTGTTTAGATTTTCCAACTTGGTGATCTGCTGTTGGACGCTGGCCAGAGTATCCCTGATGCCAGGCAGTTTGGATTCCAGTGCTTCGTGTACGTTTGCCAGATGATTTTTGATGACGGCGAGAGCATCCTCAATATGGGCTATGGTGCCTTGCAGCTTCCCGAAATCCTCGTAGGTCTCAAGTTGGAGTTTTATGTTGGCCACGCTACGGGCAATGGCGTTCAGCTCGCTGGACGAAGGTAGATTGTCGATAAAGTCCTGTAGCGTTTGGAGTTTAGTTTTGACTTCGTTGATGGCTGCATGCAAAGCGTCCGTTTGAAGCTCAGCCTTGATGCTTTCCAACGTAGGAATTTCGAACGATTGAAACTGTTCGTGCAATTTGGCAATACTGGCATTCACGCGATCGTACTCATCTTGAGTCTTGATGCTCTGGATAATGTTTGCAGTTCAGTCTGGATGGTGCTCGTTTGGTCCTGCAAGTGTCGCTTCAGCTGTTCCACGTCGGAAGTTTGCGCTTGCTGCAGCTTCACAAGTTCGTTCTGGAGCTTGCCTACACTCAGTGGCAAGTTGTCGAAGTTGTCTATCGACGCGAGGTCGGTGTACTTTTGCAACAGCGATTTAAGCTCGGCATCGATCTTGAGTACGGGGTCCAGGCACTGAGGCTGCAGGCTGGCTATCTCGGACTGGAGGCTGGAGTTGAGCGTGGACTTCAGAGCCTGCAGGTCGCTTCGCAACTTCTTGACCCTGACGTCGAGCATGAGTAGCTCGTCGCCGTGGTCGTCGCGCTTGGTGTGGCCGAAAATATCGTTAGGCATTGTTGCCACTGTGGTTATTTATTATAGGGTAGGCGATTTTCATTTCTATGAAAAGAGGGATGAGTTTATCGTAGTCGTCCAAGAGCTCCACGTACAGGCGATCGCCAGCAGAGACATTGTACGTTGTAGTCGCATCCATCCTATCGTGCTTGTTGCGATAGATGATCTTGCCGGAGGAAACCTTGGCTTCCCCTTCGTTCTCGGGATTCATGTCGAACTTAAGTTTGCCGGAGATGGGGAACCGGTAATAATTCAAATTGTTCTTGAATCCATAGAAGGTTTTGCCCACATCCTCGTCGTACTGGGTCAGGATGCTATTCAAGTGTATAATTAATAGACCGTTAAGTTTAGATAGCATGGAAGGCAGAAGTTCGTCGAAGCTCGACGATGACGTGGGCTGGACGGGCACTTCCCTAGCTTGCTTCCTGAAGCCAAACAGGTTCATAGGCATGGTTATTTTATGGAAACATTTCTAGCTATAAGGTTAAAATTGGCCAACAAGGAATTCAGCTACTGAAAAGCCAGGAAGTATAACTTCCGTCGTTCCAAGGCCTACCTATTGTTGAATTTCTGTATTCTGTCAACATTGTTAGCACACGCAGAGAGAGGGAACGAAATTGTCGTTTCTAGATATTCACAGGTAAAGCGTAATTTTCAAATACGATATGACAGTCGCTTTTTTCGATACCGAAAAACTAAATACAATAAGTATATATATTTACAATATTAATATTTATTTAACAATATCCACCTATGAATTTGCCTCGAACAAAAACATGTCATAGAAAACATTTCCAGCCGTAAGTTCAAAATTTTGGCCCCTCTTCCCCCTAAATCGCATTACATACATACATACATACATGTGGAAAAACAGAAGTATGCATGTTTTCGTCCCGTGGCGTTACAAGAGCCCCCTGCTTCCCCAAGAGGTTTGGTTAGCATGCAATAGATCAGTATTCTAGAAAAAAACAGAGGAGAAGAACAGGAGGAATAGTTGTTGATTTGGTGTTTTAAGTCCATTTTATGCACAGTAAGGCTAATCGGGGCTAAACCTACAGTTTCAAGAACCACTTGTGCCTTCGCCAGGTATCGAACCCTTGAATACAAGGCTACCACTGCGCCATAAGGGAGGAGGCCCAGTAAGAGGGGGGTAGAGAGGAGGAAGCATTAACACCGCTATTGCCAGTTGGCGTCTTCTTCATCTTACTGCATACTTATCATCTTATAGAAGGTTACGCCGTCAACTTGTAACTTGTAGGTTAGCCTCGCCTGTGAAATATCATATGTTTAAAAAAAACAAGAGGTTTGAGAAGCAACTAGTCAGTGTTGCCAACTCCTATTGGTAGGTTAGCTTTGCCTGTGAAATATCACATGGTGAAATTTTCTTGGGGAGGGTTGGCAACACTGAACCTCACTTAAGGTTGCTCAACCGGTCAGCCTCCTCTACTAACCGTTATACCTACTGCATGTATTGGTTCTGAATTAGATCAAGGGCTAGTAGGAAAAAATGGTTACATACACTCCTTAGAGAACACATTTTCTAACAAGTATGTGAAACTATTGGTTTAATTTGCTCTGATACACCATTTTTTCCCGTAGTTCTTTATCTCATTCGGACCAACCAACTGCTGCCGTAAGTTGTGTTAGTTGTCCAGCAAGACTGTGGTCAACTTGCTGCAAGTTTCAACACCTGCCTTGCAACAAGCCTCAGATCTATAACACCTGCTCTGGAATTTTCATCTTAACTTGCAGCAAGCATTTGAGGTTTGAACACTTATCTTGCAAGCTACATGTTAACTTGAAGGAAGCCTCGAAACTTATCGTGCAACTTAGCTCCAGGTTATAGTTAGAACTTGCTGTAATTTCAAATGTTGGTAATTGCTTTCAAATTGCTGCAAATTTGCAGACTTGCTCTGAAATTTTCGTGCAAGTTCACAGGACTTGCATTGAAATTTAATGTGGATTTGAGATAGGCCTTCCTTGCTATCTGGGTGGCTTGATATGTTATTTCATATTTGTAGGTGCAAAACATATTGACATGACCAGAAGGTGGGAAAAGAAGCTGAAAGAATACATTTATGTAAATTGACCTCATGTCATAAAATGACAACAAGGAACCTTGGTTGGAATAATTAAGTAAAATGATATGAGCGGAGTTAACTTACATAGTTATTAAATGTATTCACTTCCCTTGAATAAGTGGTATATGTTTCTCTTCTTCTCCTTCATGAAGGTGACAGCCGTAAATAGCTGGCTTCTGTTTACAAAGCACTTTAAGCAAAATATAATCAAAATAAGAAGAGAATAAGTGGATCTCAGAATATTTCAGTCTCTGGTTGGCATTGGCCTTATCAATGCAATGATGAACGAGTATATCACAAGTGAGGAAGTGTGCATACAGCTAACACTTCTACAACTAAGAAAACGCAGATATCAGTCCACTAGATCTTTACTTTCTTTTCGAGAAGACACGTTCCATTATGGTATGAGTAGACAATAAATAAAAATTGTAAATTATGATAATGAAAAAATAATTAATTTATGATAATTTAAAAATATGTGTCAACATAATATATTAAGCCACCTTAATTCTGGGACATCTTGTGCGTACATAGAATAATTGCAATCTTCTGAACACATTTTTCATAATATTTATACTACCATCAATTATGTTTCTTCTGCAAAGAGTTGTACAATCACATTATACATTAAAATTTGAAATGTCGCTATTATCTTCCTATACTAAGGACTGACTGACTGGCAAAAATGTCACAATGGGTTTTAGTATATATTTATGCTTGAATCACATACACCAATATAAAGACCGAATGTAACATTTATGGCAAATATCCCCACAGAACACAACTATGAAATATAAATATATATTTTCAAGTGTCATTAGACAAACATATGTTGCAAACAATGACATGTTCAATAATAAGGTGAAATACAACTTTTATAATGTTTGGGGTTTGTCTCCAGTAGTAGAAAATAAATTTTGCACCAAGGACACACATAGGCATTTCTCGTGAAATTTCAATTTGTTTCAAATTTCCACTTTGAATAAAACTCTCTTAGCACTGACATCCATATGGGCAAATTCTATCATGAATCTCAAATTCATTTTTTAGCCTCCATAAGTAGCAAATCTCCTTTGACACTACTTCTTCTCCAGGCACTGATAACATTACTATTACTATTTTTAATTATTTTTCAATTGTCCATTGTCTTTTGCAGTGAGAATATTCAAATGGTTGAAGAATTTTCAAATGCTTTTTCAATCAAGTACTATAAGTATATCTTATTTGGAATTGATTGCATTCATATAAGAGAATTCCACTGCAATTTTTCAAGTTTCCACTTTCAATAAATCTCCTTTTGCAACAAAACCATTTGTATTGGTGAATTCCAACGTGAATTCTCAAATGTCTTTTCAAGCTTCCACTTTCAGTAAATCTCTATTTGCATTGAGAACATTCGTATGGGAGAATTCCATCGTGAATTCTCAAATGTCTTTTCAAGCTTCCTCTAAAAGTATATCTCTGTTTACACTGATGACATTCATATGGCCGAATTCCATCGTGAATTCTCAAATGATTTTTCAAGGTTTTATTTTCAGTAAATCTCTTTTTGCACTGAGAACATTCGTATGGGCGAATGTCATCGTGAATTTTCAAATGTCTTATCAAGTTTCCACTTTCAGTAAATCTCTTTTTGCACTGAGAACATTCGTATGGGCGAATTCCATCGTGAATTCTCAAATGTCTTTTCAAGCTTCCTCTAAAAGTATATCTCTGTTTACACTGATGACATTCATATGGCCGAATTCCATCTTGAATTCTCAAATGATTTTTCAAGTTTCCACTTTGAGTAAATCTCTTTTTGCACTGAGAACATTCGTATGGGCGAATTCCATCGTGAATTCTCAAATGTCTTTTCAAGCTTTCACTATCAGTAAATCTCTTTTTGCATTGAGAACATTCGTATGGGAGAATTCCATCGTGAATTCTCAAATGTCTTTTCAAGCTTCCTCTAAAAGTATATCTCTGTTTACACTGATGACATTCATATGGCCGAATTCCATCGTGAATTCTCAAATGATTTTTCAAGGTTTTATTTTCAGTAAATCTATTTTTGCACTGAGAACATTCGTATGGGCGAATTTCATCGTGAATTTTCAAATGTCTTTTCAAGTTTCCACTTTCAGTAAATCTCTTTTTGCACTGAGAACATTCGTATGGGCGTATTCCATAGTGAATTTTCAGATGTATTTTCAAGCTTCCACTATTAGCAAATCTCTTTTCGCATTGAGAACATTCGTATAGGCGAATTTCATCGTGAATTCTCAAATGATTTTTCAAGCTTCCCCTTTCAGTAAATCTCTTTTTGCAATGAGAACATTCGTATGGGCGATTTCCATTGTGAATTCTCAAATGTCTTTTCAAGCTTCCACTTTCAGTAAATCTCTTTTTGCACTGAGAACATTCGTATGGGCGAATTTTATCGTGAATTCTCAAATGATTTTTCAAGTTTCCACTTTGAGTAAATCTCTTTTTGCACTGGGAACATTCGTATGGGCGTATTCCATAGTGAATTTTCAGATGTATTTTCAAGCTTCCACTATTAGCAAATCTCTTTTCGCATTGAAAACATTCGTATAGGCAAATTTCATCGTGAATTCTCAAATGATTTTTCAAGCTTCCACTTTCAGTAAATCTCTTTTTGCACTGAGAACATTCGTATGGGCGATTTCCATTGTGAATTCTCAAATGTCTTTTCAAGCTTCCACTTTCAGTAAATCTCTTTTTGCACTGAGAACATTCGTATGGGCGAATTTTATCGTGAATTCTCAAATGATTTTTCAAGTTTCCACTTTGAGTAAATCTCTTTTTGCACTGAGAACATTCGTATGGGCGAATTCCATCGTGAATTCTCAAATGATTTTTCAAGCTTCCACTTTGAGTAAATCTCTTTTTGCACTGAGAACATTCGTATGGGCGAATTCCATCGTGAATTCTCAAATGGTCTTTCAAGGTTTCACTTCGAGTAAATCTCTTCTTGCACCGAGAACATTCGTATGGGCGAATCTGGTCATGGCTAGATTCTACGTTTAGATTTCTCTCTTGGATAAAAGATTTCTTGCAATGATATCGTTGCAACGAAATATATTCTTTGTGGATTTGCAAGTGACGAGTTGTGTGTTCTTTCGTATCAAATGATTTTCCACACTGAGCGGAACTAAAAGCACAAAGATTTTCGTTTATTGTAGGTTGCAAATGTATGTTCTCTTCTTGGTCAGCAATATTTCTATGCCTATTTTTATTTAAAGGAGGTGATATGTGTTTGCGATGTCCAATATGAACTTTACCAGTGGTTGATGATTTACTACAATTTGCAACTAAATTTAATGTTTTGAAATTAATACTATTTTGCCTGAAAAGTAAGATTTTAATATTGAAAATATACAACAAAAATATCATTATAGAAATATGTATTTGTGTGACACTACTTATTGACTTGTTTCAATTTATCCCCACAGCCATAAGTGTCTCCATTTATTCTTACGGCATGTCAATTTTTATGTATAATTTCTGTGCTAATTTAGAGAGAGTAATAACACGATTATGTACGCCTCAGATTGTAAGAAAACTTTAGAACACATATTTCATTAATTGGCAATTTCACTTCGGTAAAGAAATTTACACTCATGCTCAAAAATTAAGGATAATGCTGAATCTTGTACAAAGAAATATTTGATGTGCACGTTGCAGCTTGAAATGATGTCCGGGTACTGTACCAAAGAACCTGTGTTGACTATGACCTTGATTCAGTGTGTGGTGGCGCTGTAACAAATGACTCACAGAAGCGAAACTGCTGATCAGAATTCAGTGCCTATAGGAAGTGTGCAGTTGTGTTCGGTTGTGCTAATGGTGAGTGTGTGTGTGTGAAATGGCTCAACAAACACATATTGATGATGTAATGAGGGGAAGGATACTTGGGCAGCTAGAGGCGGGCCAAAGACAGCAGGTCGTGTCACAGGTGCTCCATGTGCCACAAAGTGTGATCCCACGATTATGGCAACGATTCCAACAGCCTGGAAACGTGTCTCGGCGCTACAGCAGTGGACGTCCACAGTGTACAACACCACGAGAAGACAGGTATCTCACCGTAAGTCCCCTGAGACACTGATGAAGTACTGCGGGGGGCTTGCTCGAGACCTTGTAGCTGCCACTGGAACAGTTGTTTCCAGACACACTGTATACACACGACTCAACAGGCACGGTTTATTCACCCGGAGGTCTGCAGTTTGCATTCCACTGTCACATGGTCACAGAGTAGCCCGTAACAACTGGCGTAGAGAACACAAGACATGGACAATGGAAGAATTGTCTCAGGTACTCTTCACTGACGAGTCCAGGTATAGTCTCAACAATGATTCTCGTCATGTAACCCTCTGGCGTGAACCAGGAACCAGATACCAACCCGGTAACATCATCGAAAGGGACAAGTATGGAGGTGTTGTTGTCATGGTGTGGGGTGGCATTATCCTGGTTAACGTATACCCTTGCATATCTTCGATAGAGGTACTGTAACAGGTCAGGTGTACCGGGATGTTATTCTGCAAGACTACGTTCGTCTTTTCAGAGGTGCAGTCTGTCCTACGTTCCTCCTGATGGATGACAATGCCAATCCACACCGAGCTGCTATTGTGGAGGAGTGCCTTCAAACAGAAGACATCATACAAATGGAGTGGCCTGCCTATTCCCGACCTCAACCTAATCGAACATGCTTGGGATGCTCTAGGCCGACGTGTCGCCGCACATCTTTCACCTCCTCGGATTCTTTAGGAGCTCCGACAGGCACCGGTGCAAGAATGGGAGGTCATACCCCAACAGCTGCTCGACAACCTCCTCCAGAGTATGCCAAGCCGTTGTACATGCATGTTTCAATGTGCATGAGCATCACATTCTATACTGAAACATGTGCACATGCTCAAAGAACTGTGGAACAACATTTTACAATCTCCCTTGCTTTGTATCATATGTGCGCTCTTTGGTTTTTCTCACGTTTTCTGCAATAAACAGGGTTAAACAGGGTATGTATGTGTCTTTCTTGCGTGTTCAACATGTGTCTGTGCTACCACAACTAGTTTGTTTCAGTGCTGTATCGTGGGGCACCAAAACCTCTATTATCCTTAATTTATGAGCATGAGTGTATATTGTTTACATGAAAAATGAAACACGAGATTTTCAATTCCGTCTGCTACAGGTCCAACAATTATAGAAGTACTATGTGCACTACTAAAAAAAATAATTTGTTGTTTATATACAAGGTGTAATTTTGGTTGGATCTACTAACAACAGAAAGGTGTAGAAGACTTCAAAACAAACTTTTCCATTTACATTTTGTGGGTGCATAATTTTACTGCTTTCTTTGTTTCATGAAGTAAATTTTGTCAACTTTATGCTGGCAACGCAACCCATTTCATTGCTTCCCGGGCGTATCTTTCTATTGTAACATGGAACATGACAGTGTTGGAAGGAAAACACATATTCTCTGAACAACGAAAAACTACAAGCTACATTAACTGCTGTAATTTGAGCAAAGAATACATCCAGTAATGCAACAAGAATAAACAAACGATACAAATACTGGTGATCAAATAATATTATACAGGATGTTTCTGAGTGACCCAGACACTACCGTTTTCTCGAGAACGGAAGATCGTATCATGCTGGAACAAAAAAAAATGCACCACTAAGTTGGGCCCAAAGAATCTGCAGAAAGTATTTGCAACAGCCCGAAAGCCAAACTTTGTGGTTTTAGTGAGGGGCGCACATGCCCCGTTCGTGCGATTTTCAAATGGGAAGAGTATGTTTGGAATGCAGATTCGGAAAGGCGGGGAAAGAATATGATTGTCATATGAAACATTTGCCTGTACTACCCACTTTCTCGTGTAGAAAATGGATTTGCAAAAAAAAAAAGGTGAGCAAAATCGAGTATACCGAGCTTAACAATTGAGATAAGTGTAGCACCATAACAGTTTCGGAAAGTTCAGGACACAAGCTTTCCAACGATATGCCACATGATGACTGCGGGACTAAAAAAGAACGAAACCACGTGACCCAAAAAATGGGGTCTAAATTTAGGGAAGAGCTGGAAAATTTCAAATAGCAAGGGGGTCGATCACAGAAAACGTGAAAAGGATGCGAACATGATTTTGTAATCCACTGACTGGTTTCAAAATGGCGACCAAAACAATTTCGACCCCTGAAGTTGCTGTTCCAAAGAGGAATTAAGTACGTAAATAGCAAAACACAAACACTGGACAGAGTACATGAGATCCTGTACAAACAATTATGGTAATGGGTCCGCTCTTGAAACACCGTACTTCTGTAAGCTTTGTCCGAGCTGCAACTTTGACCACCCTTCACACTTTCTTCAGGCTTAGGACTGGCAACGAATGGTTTACTGTAACGCACAATAAGGAATTCGTTGGCGTGTTTAACGGCTGCTTCGCCAACGAAAAAGGTCCTTTTCTCACAATTGATTGCCAAACAACTTTTGACAAGAGAAATAGGCCTAACTGAAATGGTGATAAGAAATACGAAAGAGTAATCAGAAACCAATGAAAATGAGAAGAATAGGTAAAGCACTCAGTGTGATGCACATTTTTCAACTTACAGTAGATGTTCGAAATGTCTTCCCTCGTTCTCAATGCATTTCTGCACACGGACACTGAAATCATTGTGTTGGAATAACGTCTGCCTCACTAATCTGCCTGCATGCAGCAACTATGCGCTCGATCATGTCGTCCCTCGTAGTAGGGCGATTTTGGTAAACAATTTCTTTCAGTCGTCCCCAGAGGTAATAATCTAAACATGTGAAGTCTGGTGACCTAGGAGGCCAGGGCACAGGCCCACCTCTACCTACACAGCGACCACGAAACATTGCATTCACCTGATTCCTCGCTGTCAGCTCAAAATGTGCTGGGCAACCATCTTGTTGTAGCTACATGTGTGCTCTGAAGTGTAAGGGGAAGTCCTCGAGAAGACTGGGCAATTGTTCTTGAAGAAATGTGTGGTACACAACACCCGTAAGCCTCGCTTGAAAAAAATGAAGTCCAGATATTCGTCCGCCGATGATTTCACACCACACATTCACAGACCATCTACGTTGATGATCAACCTCTTGCATCCACCGTGGGTCTTCGACGGCCCAGTAATGCATGTTGCGCCGATTTACCTGACCATCACTTTTAACTCTAACCTCGTCAGACCACAATATTGCGTCAAAGAATCGAACATTTGCATTCACTTGAGCTTGAGACCACATGCAAAAGTCTAGCTTGCTTTGAAAATCAGTTCCGTGTAGCTCTTGATGCAAGGACACGTGGTACGGATGCAATCTGTGATCCTTTAAAATCCTTCTCACTGTACTTGCGCTGACACCAGAATCACGAGCAACTTGCCTGATACTCACGTGAGGATTGAGATGGAAGGCTGCAAGTACACCAGCAGACCTCTCATCTCGAACAGGCCGAGCAATGCGTTCATGTTTGTGACTAGTAGAAGGCTGAACATTGCCCCTCCTGCATACACGATCGGCAAGGGTGCGAAAAACATGTCTTCAACGATGTTCCCAATCGGGATACCTTGCAGCATACACACGAGCAGCAGCAGCAGAACTATTTCGTTGGCATTCACCCAACACCATGAGCATATCAAATGCTTCTTCGTTCGTGAAAGGCATAATTAGTTCACAATCGACAATTTGCCACTGCGAATTAAGTACAGGAATACACAATACCCACGAGGAATGCACTGTAGAACGTCCTGAGGTAGCTACCACACAATGCCTTCGACGATGCAACCACTTGTAACAGACAACAGTGAATGAGACCAAGTTTGGAGGGGCGTATTCGCGTTATCAGTGGAAGCACACTGGAACGGACTGCAATGCAGGAGAGCTCGTCACACCTCGACCCGTGGTACTTTCCGTTTGCCTTTGTTGAACCGGGCAGTGGGAACAGCGTACATGCAGTCAAATTGAACAGGACGGACCGGCAATTGGCATACTTTGTAATTTGTCAACTGGGCCAGCATGCTGTGTTGTGTACTGCAGCCTACCTAACACGTGGGCATATGCTTATTCCTACTCGTACACAATGGACCAGAAGTTCTACTCACTGCATGTTGTACACTCAGAAGCATGTACTAATACGAAACCGCAAATCTCTCACCTGGACGTTCAGTACACTTACGTAACATGTGACGAGTGGCATGGTCTGACAATGGTAGCGAACCAGTAACCACTTAGAAACCTTGTCACAAATAAACAGCTGTTCCGCTGGCATTTTTTGTACAGGATCTCACGTACTCTGGTCCACTGCTTGTGTTTTGCTATTTACGTACGTAATTCTTCACTTTAGAACACCAACTTCAGGGGTCAAAATTGTTTTGGTAGCCATTTTGAAACCAGTCAGTGGATTACAAAATCATGTTCGCATCCTTTTCATGTTTTCTGTGATCGACCCCCCTTGCCATTTCAAATGTTAGAGTTCTTCCCTAAATTTAGACCCCATTTTTTGGGTCACGTGGTTTCATCCTTTTTTAGTCCCGCAGTCATCATGTGGCATATTGTTGGAAAGCTTGTGTCCTGAACTTTCCAAAACTGTTATGGTGCTGCACTTATCTCAATTGTTAAGCTCGGTATACTCGATTTTGCTCACCTTCCTTTTTTTGCAAAACCATTTTCTACACGGAAAAAGTAGGTAGTACAGACAAATGTTTCATAACTCAATCGTATTTTTTTCCCGCCTTTCCAAATCTGCATACCAAACATACCCATCCCATTTGAAAATCGCACAAAAAGGGCATGTGCCCCCCACTAAAGCCACAAACAGTGGCTTTCGGGCTGTTGCAAGTACTTTCTACGGATTCCTTGGGCCCAACTTAGTGGTGCATTTTTTTTTGTTTCAACTTGATACGATCTCCTGTTCTCGAGAAAAAGGTAGTGTCTGGGTCGCTCTGAAACACCTTGTGTGTGGCTAACCGGGACTGTACCTATTTATTATTTCATGTGGGATCAGAACAACTTGTGTCTCTACTGGGTATTGAAAGTGGAAGGAACCCTTCATTGCAAGTGGACGACGTTATCTTAAAATGGAAGTGCTTATATTGAACTTTATCTCTTAACCTGGATGTTGTCCATTTGAAAATTTACTTTGCCGGTAGAGATCTATAGGTTAGTATATTTGTTCATCTGAATCTGGTTCTGAGAAGCTAAAAGCTTGGCAAGATAAAAAATTAGCTAATTCAAAATTCGGCATTCTGCACAGGAATAAAAGTAGTACGATTGATTCATTTGCTTTATTTTACTTTGCTTTTATGCCACTTTTGTTAATTGTGAAGATAAAGTAGTATGAACGAATGAGTTGTTTAACAATATTGGCAATAAGTTCATATTGACAAAGTGAAAACCTCACCAATGAAATAGATTTGATTTTGATTTGATTTAGTTTATTTTACTTCGCGTTTTGTGCCTCTTGGCTAATTTGCGAAGATGGGGATGAGTGATGAAATGATGACGTTGATGAATGGACATTCACAAACAACCAAGCCCGACCGGGATTCGAACCCGGGACCCTTGGCATCGCAGCGCGATGTGCTAACCACTCGGCCACAGGGTCGGGCACCAATGAAATAGCTTATGCAAAGGTAATAAAAATATATAACAGAAAATTTCACCATGCATGGCTTTCATTTTAATGTAAACGGAAAAATAAATTTGTGTCAGTCTTTAGCTATAAGTATTGCTAGTAATTGGGGAAACTCATAATGTCCGAGTCAGTACAGAAACTTTACACAAAGCAGGTGTAAACTTCCTATCTCGGAAAACAAAAATATTTTTAGGTTAATGAGTCAAAATTTTCAGTCATTAAGGAACAACATCCTTGAGCTGGATGCGATTCTTGGATCCCTCAAAAAAGCCCAACATATAATTTGTGACACTGAACATTGATTGCGAAAAGAAAAGGTTTCTTCAACACCAATTTTAAATTTGAATTTAGCCAGCACATATTGCTGAAACACCACAAATGAAGTGGTGCTGCCATACTAGTTAGAAGCAATTCACCATTCAAAAACTGATTATTTAAATGAAGAATTCAATTTTGAACACACAGTAGTGAATTTAAAATTACAACCCAATGAAGTAACAGTAGTTTGCTTATACGAAACAAGAGATGCACATTTAGGCACATTTTTTGGAAACAATGTTGTCCATTTTATTACATAAAAATGACCCTTTATAGTGACGAGCGGTATAAACATAGATTTTTTAAAGCATAGTCCAGAAAAAAAATGAACTAAATAAAATTCTAACCTCCCATAATATGATTTCAACAATAAATTCACCAACAAGGATAACGCCAACAAGTAAATCATGTATTGATCAAGTAAAAATTAATCAAGATTTTTTTAAACACTCTACAAATATTTTACCTTTAGCCTTGTTCGATCATGAAGCACTTTTCATAAGTTTCCATATACCAGAGAATATAAAACAAAAAAGCAAAACATATCACTACTATGGAAAAAGAAAATTCAAAAAGGAAAATATAGGAAACTTTATACATTCCTTAAAAAATAAAACTGGACTGATGTGCTCACAGAGGAAAATTTAAATACAAAAGTAAACCTATTAACGAAGACAATAAAATATCATTCTAAAGCAGCATTTCCATACAAAACATACAAAAAACCCTTAATCATATCAACTTCACTTCCTGGATAACCAAAGGGATAAAAAAAATCCTGTGAAACAAAAAGAAAATTATACAAAGAAATGCAGAAAAACCAGAATCCCATACTTAAATACTACTACAAAAAAATATATAAATATCCTCAGGAAGGTAATAAACAATGCGAAGAAAATAGCCATTGCAAATAAAATAATCAAATCTGCAAATAAATCAAATAAACTATGCCAAATTTTTAATAACAAATCTGGTAGGAAAAATAGAATGTGAACGAAAAATAGAAATAATGTCTGATGGAGGAAAAAAAGCAATCCCCTTGATGTAGCACAAATTTTTAATACATGTTTTGTGAACATTCCCACTAGAGTAAATAAAAATGCAGTAATCTCTACACCTACATTAAGAACATATTTAAACAGTCCCCGAAAAAAAACGTATTCATCAGGGCCAGATAAATTTGCAAGTTATCTACTCAAAAAATGTGTGAAAAATATATTACAACCACTAGTAAGTGATACGGTCTAGGTATGGTTCGGGGTGAAGGACTTGGTAATGAGGATTAATAACCAGACGGTGAACAATTAATACATTTAATATACACTGGACGTTATGTCCGAAGCATTCAAATACATTGAACCATGATATAACAAACATTACACAGAATATATCTGCTTATGATTTTTCTTCTTCTTGCCGTGAAGACTAAGCCTTGTAGCCATACCTAGACCGTATCATCCCTCCAGGTGTCCCATAAAAAAAATCAGATATGCTGATGACCGTATCGATCTGGTGGGCGGCGAACCCTGGTAGACCTTCTCGGAGATGAGTGAGGTGTGCTAGGACCTGGTCCTGGGTATCCGGCTCTGCCTGGGATAGGTTCTGGTACTGTTCCACCGGGGTTTGTTGAATTTCTATTTGGTATTGTAACGTTGAAGTCGTCGTCATCTGCAGTGTCACGTGAAACACGTCTCTTCAACCACCTGGGATGTACCACTCGTTTGATTCCATCTTCCAACATTATCTCGTAGAGGATACTATCCCCAATTCGACGAATGACAACTCCTGGGATGTAATTTGGAGTACCATGCTTAGGTGATTGAACCCAAACTGCTGAGTTGATGGTGAAAGTACCATATCTCGATGAAGAATCGTTCTGAAATTTTGCTGACTTCCTCGGCTTGAACGGAGATTCACTCGACAGAGGCAGATTGTTTGGTTCCCACCAAAATCTTGGTCGGTATTTCAAGACCGAAAGTGCCGGCAGGCTTCCTTTTCCACCCAGTCGCGTGTTCCGAAGGATGAAAAGAAGGTTGGCGATCCCCATATCAAGTTCAAGCGTGCTGAGATTGGGTTTGTCAGTTATAAGCTTGACAAGAGCGGTTTTGACAGTACGAACGTATCGTTCGGCTAAGCCGTTGCTAGGACTGTGATAAGGTGGTGAAGTAACATGTTTGATGCCATTCTTAAGGCAGAAGTTACGAAATTCGAGAGAAGTGAACGTTGGGCCTTTGTCGGATACGATAGTATTTGGTATCCCTAGCGAGGCGTAAGATTGCATAAGCCAGCGGATCGTTTCCTTTGTGTCCAATGTGTGTAGAGGCCATACTTCTGTCCACTTGCTGAAGGCGTCTACTATCAGTAGGAACTTACGCCCTGCAAAGAAAAAATGGTCTATATGCCATCTCTCGTTCACATACGAAGCGAGAGGCCATGAAGAATCGGGTCCGTTTCGGACCTTAGGAGCGTTTGCTCGGCATGTATTGCAGCTCGCTACAAAATCCGTAATCTCTGCTGACATGCCTGGCCACCAAAATCTGGAAAGACACAACTCTTTCATACGAGTTGAACCAATGTGTCCATCGTGTAAAGCTCTAAGAACTTCATTCCGTTTAACTGTGGGAATGATAAGTCTACCCGACCACATGAGCGTTCCCTGCTCGTACGTTAGGTGAGCTCTTCTTTCGAAGAAAGGTGCGAGCTTCTTCCGTTCGGTAGACGTGTCGTGTTGATCTGGCCAACCATTTACTACACAGGAGACAACTAATGAGAGCAGTGGGTCTTCTGAAGTGGCGTTCTGTATTGAGTCTCGAGAAAGAGGAGCTACAGCGTCTTCAATGGACCCGAAATATGCATGAAGTTCTTCTTCTCCAGCTGGTATTGTGTCACGTGTTTGCGTAGGCAACCTGCTTAGCATGTCAGCTACTTCTACCTTGCTGGAATGAATTATATTATATCGGTATGAAGATAAAAGTAGAGCCCATCTCATCAATCTATTGGATGAATGTTTTGAAATGGCTCGATCCGGAGAAAATATAAACTTTACAGCACGTGCGTCTGTAACAATCTCGAACTTGGATCCGAGTAAAAATTTGTGAAATCGCTTGATACCGTGAACTATGGCTAGAGCTTCTCTCTCTACCTGGGAGTATCTGCGCTCCGTCTCACTGAAGGTGGTAGAAGAGCAGGCGATGGTCTGTAGACCGCTATCAACTCGATGACACAATTGTGCGCCACAGCCGAAAGGAGAGCCATCAGTGATAAGTACAACTGGCTTTGTTGGGTCGAAAGGTACAATAGGATTTACCTGTCGAAGTTCCGCCATGATGCTGTCGAACTCGTGTTGACAGTTATCGTCCCAGTTCCAAGATACGTTTTTCTTGAGTAAAGAAAGTAAAAAGTGAAGTTTCGAAGCTAAGTTGGGTACAAACTTTCGATGAAAGTTGATCATCCCGATGAAGGAACGTAATTGAGATTTGTCTTGAGGTGGGGGAGAATTTAGGATGGCCTCCAAGTTCTTGTCTGACGGCCGTATACCAGCGACGTCAATCTTGTATCCTAGGTACTCGATAGATGAGGTTAGGAATTGGCTTTTGCTGGCGCTCGCTTTGACATTGTGTTTGGCCAGACGATTCAGGACATCACACGTGCGTGTGAAGCATTCTTGCAATGTTTCACCTCCGATGATGACGTCATCAAAGTAGAAAGAAACTCCGGGAATGTCATCTAGAATCTTCGCTAGGACCATTTGAAACAGATCTCCACTTATGTTTATGCCAAAAGGTAGTCTGTGAGGTTTATATAAGCCCCAAGGTGTGTTGACGACAGTGATGCGTTTGGCAGCTTCAGAAAGTTCCAACTGTCCGTAAGCCATTTGAAGGTCAATTGCCGTAAAGTATTTACACCTGGCCAACTTAGAGAAAATATCCTCGACTCTAGCAATGGGAAACTTGACGTTTTCAGTCATTTTATTCACCGTTCCTGAGAAGTCAGTGCAGAGACGAAGTGAGCCATCTTTCTTGGTAACAACGACAAGTGGTGAGGCCCAATCAGAATATCCGACCGGTTCCCATAACCCTACTTTCACTAGATTTTGAATAGAATCCTGAACACAGTCTCGAATACCGTAAGGAACTTCGTAATGTCTACGAAATATCGGTGCAGAGTTGGATCTCAGTGGTATATCGACCAAATAAGGTGTAACGGGCTTGGATAAATCACCATCAAAGATTTTCTCGTATCTAGAAGAAATTTCTCGCCTTAGGTCGTCGGCACCAGCGTTAGTAATAGTACCTTGTACTGAGTTAGTTGAAAGAACACTGGCTGTAACTAATAATCGCCACCAAGATGGTTGAATAATGTTCAACCACGTACGACCGATCAATGGATATAAAAGTTTCTCCTGGCGGAGAAAGACAGGTAAAGTATAATCCTTATTGTCTAAGTATAGTTTGACGGAGGTTTGTGCTGTAACACGAACATATCCTTCGTTTACACCTCGTAATCGTAGGCTAGAATTACATTTAACATAGTGTGGAAACAACTGATCAAAATACTTCTCGTTGAAAAGAGTAACAGCAGATACCAGCTGGAGAAGAAGAACTTCATGCATATTTCGGGTCCATTGAAGACGCTGTAGCTCCTCTTTCGCGAGACTCAATACAGAACGCCACTTCAGAAGACCCACTGCTCTCATTAGTTGTCTCCTGTGTAGTAAATGGTTGGCCAGATCAACACGACACGTCTACCGAACGGAAGAAGCTCGCACCTTTCTTCGAAAGAAGAGCTCACCTAACGTACGAGCAGGGAACGCTCATGTGGTCGGGTAGACTTATCATTCCCACAGTTAAACGGAATGAAGTTCTTAGAGCTTTACACGATGGACACATTGGTTCAACTCGTAAGAAAGAGTTGTGTCTTTCCAGATTTTGGTGGCCAGGCATGTCAGCAGAGATTACGGATTTTGTAGCGAGCTGCAATACATGCCGAGCAAACGCTCCTAAGGTCCGAAACGGACCCGATTCTTCATGGCCTCTCGCTTCGTATGTGAACGAGAGATGGCATATAGACAATTTTTTCTTTGCAGGGCCTAAGTTCCTACTGATAGTAGACGCCTTCAGCAAGTGGACAGAAGTATGGCCTCTACACACATTGGACACAAAGGAAACGATCCGCTGGCTTATGCAATCTTACGCCACGCTAGGGATACCAAATACTATCGTATCCGACAACGGCCCAACGTTCACTTCTCTCGAATTTCGTAACTTCTGCCTTAAGAATGGCATCAAACATGTTACTTCACCACCTTATCACAGTCCTAGCAACGGCTTAGCTGAACGATACGTTCGTACTGTCAAAACCGCTCTTGTCAAGCTTATAACTGACAAACCCAATCTCAGCACGCTTGAACTTGATATGGAGATCGCCAACCTTCTTTTCATCCTTCGGAACACGCGACTGGGTGGAAAAGGAAGCCTGCCGGCACTTTCGGTCTTGAAATACCGACCAAGATTTTGGTGGGAACCAAACAATCTGCCTCTGTCGAGTGAATCTCCGTTCAAGCCGAGGAAGTCAGCAAAATTTCAGAACGATTCTTCATCGAGATATGGTACTTTCACCATCAACTCAGCAGTTTGGGTTCAATCACCTAAGCATGGTACTCCAAATTACATCCCAGGAGTTGTCATTCGTCGAATTGGGGATAGTATCCTCTACGAGATAATGTTGGAAGATGGAATCAAATGAGTGGTACATCCCAGGTGGTTGAAGAGACGTGTTTCACGTGACACTGCAGATGACGACGACTTCAACGTTACAGAGGACTGAATTTCTTATTCCCATTACTTAGAATCCAGGCTGAATTATGGAAACAGTTACAAGCGGATCCAAATCCTACGCCATTCTACAAATGGATAAAGGACAATTTAGATCCTTCACATTACACAGCACCAGGATTTATCAATGCGCTGATGACTGTAATTGTAAAATACATTACACAGGAGACTACGCTCTCGGAGGGTGTAGACCCAAACAATCCATCTGACAAAGCATTGCAGGAGAAGGAAAAAATGCTTTTGGAAAAATTTAAACCTGTACTTCGGGAGAAGAGGAACTGACGTCACAGTTCCCTACCCACTTCTACAATGTCATCCACCGCTCACCGCCCCCGCCACCCCCCGCGCTTCTGCGGCGCATCGGGGTCAAAGAAGTCAGCGGAGTTGGCAAGGTGAAGGTGATGCTGCGGGTGGCCGGCTCTGCGGGTGACTCGTCCTCCCCGTTCCTCAGCCTGGACAAGCGGAAGAAGCAGGTGACTCTGTTCGATCCAGCGGCGTGCGGAGGATCTTCAGCCCCGGAGGACAGGCCCGTCGGCGTCGCTGCCCCCAAGATGTTCGCCTTCGACGCCATCTTCTCGCAAGACGAATCGCAGACGGAAATTTGCTCCAGTGCCTTAACTGACGTCATCCATGCCGTCATCAACGGAACGGACGGCTGCCTCTTCTGCTTCGGACATGCCAAATTAGGTAAAACTTACACGATGGTGGGGAGCGGAGAGTCCGCCAACACGATGGGCGTCATCCCCTGCGCCATCGCCTGGCTCTTCAGGGGGATCAACGAGCAGAAGCAGAAGACCGGGGCTCGATTCTCGGTGCGCGTCTCGGCCGTGGAAGTGGCGGGCCCTACGGAACACCTCAAGGACCTTCTGGCTGGGCATGCGAACGATTCGGAGCAGTCGCCCGGCGTGTACCTGCGCGACGACCCTCTCTTCGGCACCCAGCTGCAGAACCAGAGCGAGCTGAGAGTCCCTACAGCGGAGAAGGCGGCGTTCTACCTGGACGCGGCCTTGGTCTCGAGGAGCAGGGACGAGACCAGAGATACTCACCTGCTCTACACGCTCCACGTTTACCAGTACAGCGTCGACAAGTCTGGCAAGGGCGGAGTGGCCGGAGGCAGAAGCAGGCTCCACCTGATAGACCTGGGAAGCTGCGAGCGAGGGAGAGCGACCGGCGGAATCCCCCTCTCGGGCCTCGGAAACGTCCTCCTCGCGATCTTCAACGGACAGAAACATCTGCCATACAGAGATAACAAGGTGACGCAGCTAGTGAAGGAATGTCTAGGATCTTTGACGTGCCACGCCGCCATGATTGCTCATGTGTCTCCTTCAGCACATCACTACACGGACACCCTTTCCACCATCCAGCTGGTATTGTGTCACGTGTTTGCGTTTGGCGCTGTGGACAGTGAATAGAAAATTTGAAGGATTCTAATCGTATCGTCAGGATGACTTTATCGGCACGGGATTATAACAAGTAAGATTTCTGTAGCAAATCAACAAGACGGTCTTACATGTAACGTTTAAGTTTGCTAATTTTCTACATGCAAGTTTCAGTTACACATCGTAACTTTCATACATGCCAGTGATTTCTATCAGTTAATGTAATTTGAAGTTTCGATAACATGGCTCTCAACATTACATTCAGCGAATTTGCTGAAGAAAATGAAGATATTGATAGTTATTTCATGCGTTTTGATCAACTCTGTCTCGCCCAGAATGTGGCAAATGAAAAAAAAAAGCAGCAGTTCTCTTAGCAGTCATAGGTCCTAAGGCTTTTCAAGTACTTCGCAATATTACGGCTCCTGAAATGCCATGTAATCTAACATATGCTGTCATTCACGACAAAATGGTTCAGCACTTCAGGCCCAAAACCAACAAGTTTACAGAGAGGTTCAAGTTTCGAAATTGTATCCAATCTCAAGGAGAATCAGTTACTCAATTCGTAGTGAAAATCAAACAACAAGCAGCCAAATGTGCGTATGAGCAGTATTTAGATGAGGCACTTGTTGAACAATTTCTTGTTGGTGTACAATCTGACAGTACTCGAAAAAGATTATTATCTGAAAGTGATCTTTCCTTTGCTAAATGTCAAGAAATTGCTTTGCATTGTGAGTTATTAGAACGAGAAGTTAAATTATTCTCGAATAAGTACAATGCAGATTCTGTGACTTTTGCCACCAGCTCAAGAAATTTGACGCGGATGAATCCAGATCGCCACACAGGCGCTTCAAAGAGTTCACGCTCGGGCGAAACGAGGCAGAAGAGCTACAATCAACCTCAGAACACAACTGCTACCAAGCAAAATCCTCACTCCCAGTGCGGCAACTGCACAAAGAATCACCCACAAGGTCTATGTCCGGCAAGAAACGCAATCTGTAGCTACTGCAAACGACAAGGCCATTGGAATATACGATGCAGAAAGAAGCAAAAAGATAGAGCCGTGAATAGAACGTCCAGTTCAACCTCACGGAGCACAACACCCGATGAGTTGTCTACGTTCAGCTTCAACCATCTCAACACTTGTGCGCTCAGTCATCGTTCCACACTGATTACTTCTACTCAACACATTTTGGAGCACCAAATCAGTTCGGATAGCTTCATAATAAATCTCCAAATCAATAAGTGTATTGTTAAATGTGAAGTAGATACTGGGTCTGCTGTTACTCTTTTCAACGAGAAGTATTTTGATCAGTTGTTTCCACACTATGTTAAATGTAATTCTAGCCTACGATTACGAGGTGTAAACGAAGGATATGTTCGTGTTACAGCACAAACATCCGTCAAACTATACTTAGACAATAGGGATTATACTTTACCTGTCTTTCTCTGTCAGGAGAAACTTTTATATCCATTGATCGGTCGTACATGGTTGGACATTATTCAACCATCTTGGAGGCGATTATTAGTTACGGCCAGTGTTCTTTCAACTAACACAGTACAAGGTACTATTACTAACGCTGGTGCCGACGACCTAAGGCGAGAAATTTCTTCTAGATACGAGAAAATCTTTGATGGTGATTTGTCCAAGCCAATTACACCTTATTTGGTCGATATACCACTGAGATCCAACTCTGCACCAATATTTCGTAGACATTACGAAGTTCCTTACGGTATTCGAGACCGTGTTCAGGATTCTATTCAAAATCTAGTGAAAGTAGGGTTATGGGAACCGGTCGGATATTCTGATTGGGCCTCACCACTTGTCGTTGTTACCAAGAAAGATGGCTCACTTCGTCTCTGCACTGACTTCTCAGGAACGGTGAATAAAATGACTGAAAACGTCAAGTTTTCCATTGCTAGAGTCGAGGATATTTTCTCTAAGTTGGCCAGGTGTAAATACTTTACGGTAATTGACCTTCAAATGGCTTACGGACAGTTGGAACTTTCTGAAGCTGCCAAACGCATCACTGTCGTCAACACACCTTGGGGCTTATATAAACCTCACAGACTACCTTTTGGCATAAACATAAGTGGAGATCTGTTTCAAATGGTCCTAGCGAAGATTCTAGATGACATTCCCGGAGTTTCTTTCTACTTTGATGACGTCATCATCGGAGGTGAAACATTGCAAGAATGCTTCACACGCACGTGTGATGTCCTGAATCGTCTGGCCAAACACAATGTCAAAGCGAGCGCCAGCAAAAGCCAATTCCTAACCTCATCTATCGAGTACCTAGGATACAAGATTGACGTCGCTGGTATACGGCCGTCAGACAAGAACTTGGAGGCCATCCTAAATTCTCCCCCACCTCAAGACAAATCACAATTACGTTCCTTCATCGGGATGATCAACTTTCATCGAAAGTTTGTACCGAACTTAGCTTCGAAACTTCACTTTTTACTTTCTTTACTCAAGAAAAACGTCTCTTGGAAATGGGACGATAACTGTCAACACGAGTTCGACAGCATCATGGCGGAACTTCGACAGATAAATCCTATTGTGCCTTTCGACCCAACAAAGCCAGTTGTACTTATCACTGATGGCTCTCCTTTCGGCTGTGGCGCACAATTGTGTCATCGAGTTGATAGCGGTCTACAGACCATCGCCTGCTCTTCTACCACCTTCAGTGAGACGGAGCGCAGATACTCCCAGGTAGAGAGAGAAGCTCTAGCCATAGTTCACGGTATCAAGCGATTTCACAAATTTTTACTCGGATCCAAGTTCGAGATTGTTACAGACGCACGTGCTGTAAAGTTTATATTTTCTCCGGATCGAGCCATTTCAAAACATTCATCCAATAGATTGATGAGATGGGCTCTACTTTTATCTTCATACCAATATAATATAATTCATTCCAGCAAGGTAGAAGTAGCTGACATGCTAAGCAGGTTGCCTACGCAAACACGTGACACAATACCAGCTGGAGAAGAAGAACTTCATGCATATTTCGGGTCCATTGAAGACGCTGTAGCTCCTCTTTCTCGAGACTCAATACAGAACGCCACTTCAGAAGACCCACTGCTCTCATTAGTTGTCTCCTGTGTAGTAAATGGTTGGCCAGATCAACACGACACGTCTACCGAACGGAAGAAGCTCGCACCTTTCTTCGAAAGAAGAGCTCACCTAACGTACGAGCAGGGAACGCTCATGTGGTCGGGTAGACTTATCATTCCCACAGTTAAACGGAATGAAGTTCTTAGAGCTTTACACGATGGGCACATAGGTTCAACTCGTATGAAAGAGTTGTGTCTATCGAGATTTTGGTGGCCAGGCATGTCAGCAGAGATTACGGATTTTGTAGCGAGCTGCAATACATGCCGAGCTAATGCTCCTAAGGTCCGCAACGGACCCGATTCTTCATGGCCTCTCGCTTCGTACGTGAACGAGAGATGGCATATAGACAATTTTTTCTTTGCAGGGCCTAAGTTCCTACTGATAGTAGACGCCTTCAGCAAGTGGACAGAAGTATGGCCTCTACACACATTGGACACAAAGGAAACGATCCGCTGGCTTATGCAATCTTACGCCACGCTAGGGATACCAAATACTATCGTATCCGACAAAGGCCCAACGTTCACTTCTCTCGAATTTCGTAACTTCTGCCTTAAGAATGGCATCAAACATGTTACTTCACCACCTTATCACAGTCCTAGCAACGGCTTAGCCGAACGATACGTTCGTACTGTCAAAACCGCTCTTGTCAAGCTTATAACTGACAAGCCCAATCTCAGCACGCTTGAACTTGATATGGGGATCGCCAACCTTCTTTTCATCCTTCGGAACACGCGACTGGGTGGAAAAGGAAGCCTGCCGGCACTTTCGGTCTTGAAATACCGACCAAGATTTTGGTGGGAACCAAACAATCTGCCTCTGTCGAGTGAATCTCCGTTCAAGCCGAGGAAGTCAGCAAAATTTCAGAACGATTCTTCATCGAGATATGGTACTTTCACCATCAACTCAGCAGTTTGGGTTCAATCACCTAAGCATGGTACTCCAAATTACATCCCAGGAGTTGTCATTCGTCGAATTGGGGATAGCATCCTCTACGAGATAATGTTGGAAGATGGAATCAAACGAGTGGTACATCCCAGGTGGTTGAAGAGACGTGTTTCACGTGACACTGCAGATGACGACGACTTCAACGTTACAATACCAAATAGAAATTCAACAAACCCCGGTGGAACAGTACCAGAACCTATCCCAGGCAGAGCCGGATACCCAGGACCAGGTCCTAGCACACCTCACTCATCTCCGAGAAGGTCTACCAGGGTTCGCCGCCCACCAGATCGATACGGTCATCAGCATATCTGATTTTTTTTATGGGACACCTGGAGGGATGATACGGTCTAGGTATGGCTACAAGGCTTAGTCTTCACGGCAAGAAGAAGAAAAATCATAAGCAGATATATTCTGTGTAATGTTTGTTATATCATGGTTCAATGTATTTGAATGCTTCGGACATAACGTCCAGTGTATATTAAATGTATTAATTGTTCACCGTCTGGTTATTAATCCTCATTACCAAGTCCTTCACCCCGAACCCTATCAGTAAGTATTTGCAACACACCTTTAGACACAGGTATTTTCCATAGTGAGTACAAAATAGCAAAAGTGAGATCTTTATTAAAAAAAAGGGAACAAAGAGAAATGCTCGAACTATAGGCCAATATCTCTTTTATCGGTTTTCTCTAAAGTAATAGAGAAAATAATGCTAAATAGATTAGAAACTTTCTTAGAAAAACATAAAATTCTATCCAAACATCAATTTGGATACCAAAAAAGTAAATCACTATCAGAAGCTATTTTCGAATTTACAAATAAACTACAATCGAGAGACAAAAAAATGCATGTGTATGGATTATTTTTAGATTTTACCAAAGCATTTGATTTGGTGCAGCACATTTTACTAGATAAAATGGACAATTATGGATTCAGGGGTTTAGCAAGAAATGGTTCACTTCCTATTTAAAAGACAGATGTCAGTATGTAGATATTAACAAAATCAAATCAGACAAATTGTTCCTCAAAACAGGTGTACCGCAAAGTTTAATTCTAGAACCAGTTTCACTTTTGTTATACATAAATGATCTTCCAGAAACTTTATCAGTCTCTCAAACAAAACTTTTTGCGGATGACACAAACATCATAGTAAAAAGCCTGGAACATGAGCAACAACAAGTCGAACCCTGTGGCTGAGTGGTTAGCACATCGTGCTGCGATGCCAAGGTTCCCAGGTTCGAATTCCGCTCGGGCTTGGTTGTTTGTGAATGCCCATCAATTTCATCATTTCATCACTATTCCCCATCTTCGCAAATTAGCCAAGAGGCACAAAACGCGAAGTAAAATAAACTAAATCAATTCAAATCAAAACAACAAGTTTTTCCTGAATGTTAATAAAACAGTTCTAATAAATTTTAATCCAGTAAAACAAACAAAAAAACAACTTAAATGTAATTATTAACAATGAAGTCGTCAAAGAAAGCAATGCAATAAAATTCTTAGGAGTAAGGATAGACTCAAACCTGACTTGGGACATGTAAATTACTATTTTAACTAAAAAGTTAAGAAAACTCTGCTACATGATGAGAATTCTGAGAAATGTTTTATCTTTAAATGATTTGAGGACAGTATATATTGGACAGATTTAACCTGTACTTACATTTTTATTTGGCAAAAACGGAAATTAAAAATTATGAAAAATTTATTCCTCTCAAGCCCAACAAATTTTGAATGAATTTTGAAATATATCCCTCTTCCATGTTTGTACATATTAGAAACATTGTACTTTATTCATACAAATTCTGAAATCTTCTCAAAAAATCTAGACACACAAATACAGCACTCGTATGCATAAATCTATCCACCTTTCTACTGTCTGCACATCCAAAACGCATAATAGTCTAGGATACCAAGGTGTAAAACTTTATAACAAACTGCAAGAGCAATTCAAGAATCATAATCCAACTAAATTTAAAATGACAGTAAAGAGCTTGCTAATGAAGTATTTGTTTTACAGCACAGAGGAGTACTTAGATCATATTTTTCATTAATACACATAACATAACCTTTGATTTTTCTTCTCATTAATAGACATAACCTTTGATTTCTCTTCTATTTTTTGTTATGTTATTTTATACACTTTAATATGCTTAAGTATGGGTTAATTCCTTTGTACTCAAAATTCTTCATGTAATTGATCTATCCCATATCATAGTGCTATTTGTACTGATATGGTCAAGTGGATGGAAATAAATCTAATCTAATGTAATTGATGAGCTGGCCTGCAAATGTTACTAAAGACCTTAACTCAAGTGCTTAAAATTTTCACCATTTGTATTGACAATCATGTTAGAAGTTGACTAGAACAAAATTAGGTGATTAGCCACAAATAAGATTCTTGATAATTAGTTAAAAAATATTCACTTTGAAGCAAGCGATCTAAGGAGTAAGGACTGAATATTCCATGATGAGAATAAGTGCCAATTATATTACAATTAGATTGAATGATTTGGATAATTTCACGTTACTTTTCTGTCACATCTGGTTGATCGCGAAGATAAGGGTGAATGGTGTGATATAACTGATAAATGGGCAATAACAAAAAACGCCTTTGCTCAATCCGGAAATTGTAAATTGTATCCTAGACCCTGAGATAGTAACATGCTGTGATAATCTCTCTGCCACAGAGGCTGTTTCTCTACATGAACAGAATAAATAAAATAATACCATAGCATGTAATACATTATTTACAGCACACTAATGGACTGTGACTTTTATACAGCATATCTGTGGATGACATCATCAATGAAATATTCTGTGCGTTCCTCTTCCCCTCTCAGTTGACGTCTTCACAGAACCAGATGTATATCCTGACCATCATGTTTCTTAATATCGTCATAACCCTATATTCATGGTGCTGAATGGCCTGTGTTTTTTCCAGGTTCCAACACTTCTAGATATACTGAAAGGTACACAACACTATGCCATTTCCTTTCATTTCTTTTTTTCAGGCTTCAATATGATACTTCAAATGCATTTCTCACAACTTTAAAATTCTCACCCTAATCGCTGTCAAAATGCAATGAATTGTACTTACAACTTACCATCCCATTTGTGCTGGTACTTAATCTCGCATTCAACACTTTGTTCAGGATGAATTGAGGATAGGTATAAAATCATACTCTCTTTGATCTAAGAATAACGAAGAGTAACCCAATATTCACCATTAATAGCACTTCTTTCAGCATATGAGTCCTCCTCAATTCCCATATTTTATTACAAGAAAATAAAATAATTGTTGTTTAGATATGTTTCTGGAACACTTCTTTCAATATAAT
Organism: Lepisma saccharinum; assembly: GCF_977018435.1. NCBI lineage: Eukaryota > Metazoa > Arthropoda > Insecta > Zygentoma > Lepismatidae > Lepisma > Lepisma saccharinum. The sequence continues at coordinate 22,318,934 of NC_139241.1, read as the reverse complement.
TGCAGAAGCAAGTCACTATTATTCCACAGCTGTTGACTTACTAACCATTAAAATAGTTACAATATTTTGAAATTTGTTGCAACAATAAAACTTAAATTACACCAGTAATGCTGGTCTAAATGTGTCCATTGTTGAGTTTCAATGAAATAGAATTTTATTATATATTACAACTAGCAGTTTTCAGAACGGATGATATATTTTTTTTTCAAAATTTCCGCCTTAAATTAAAAAGAGGAAAATCCAGAGGTTATCATTATTATAAAAAAACATGGTTAAATTCAAGTGAATGAAAGACGGCATAAGTCAACATGCTTGTCAAATTTCTTAGCTATTGTCGGAATGATCTGCCAGGATATTGAAATTTTCAGGATGGAATTTTTAATTTCCTGGGGGTTCCTCTCAGAGCAACCTCGAGAATTCATTACTGGGCTTGAACATAAGTCTCTAAGTATACATAAAAGAGATAATACAGTTGTAAAAAGTAAAGCAGAGATAACTTCCATGATGGTAATTCAGGAAATGGAACTGAACAGAAATGTAGTACCATATTTCATTCCATGTTCATCATAAATTATGTACCAAATTATTCTGCTAAAATGGTATGGTTCAACCATAAGGTGGATTTTTTTTAAAAAATGTGCCAGTATTAACAGTACTTAAAAATCATTCATTACTAAACTGTCTTTGGGGCAAGATTAGAATACACGTGAATATGTTAAAACTGAATACAGTGTAACTCAACTTACAATACTTCTTCATAACAGTTTAGTGAACATTTCTCCCTTTCAAAATAAGTTAACCCATTAGTTGTTATTGATATGCACAATGAAATTGAAATATTGTATTTGAGAAAGTTTACTATAATGATGTGAAGTATGGATTATTTTAAAAATATATATATATAAATCTTCTGTATCTGTATCATGGTGGTTTTGTTATCTATCACGCTGATGTGATGATTGTGCAACAAACAGTTATAAAACATTCTTCGACTGAAGAAACAGGGTGTGACGATGACGAATATGTGTTGAAATACGGTATTTGCAAAAAAAAAAAAAAATATGCGAATCTAGTACACTCTTGTAAAGATCTGAAGATGTTACACCTAATGTAACTGCTACTAGAATGGATTACTGTCAAAACTTGTTCAAGAGGCTGAGGATACCATTGATATGTTAAATCTTCCCACAAAGACATTGCACCAATACTTTCAAGAGTTGATGCTAAAAACTGGTTCTTCCAAGAGAAACTACAGGTAATAGATTACAGTCCATTTTCTTTAAAATCTTCAAAATTGCATATCAGAAGTCTACATGCATTGCAACCATAGATCCAGGATAGCAAAGTAGACATAGAAGTGAATAGTTGCCCAACAGGTACCCAATAAAGTAGAGAAATATTTCTACAGAATATTAGCCTTGGTAAAACACCAGAATTAGTTGCTCAGCATGAAGTATTGTATGCAAGTGTTGAAAGTTTAAGGTAGGAGGGATGAGACGCCTGTTGGTGTTAGACACATTATGTAAGAGTCATGAGTCTTATGCAAGGAATTCTCATGTTCCAGATGACACGGCACCAATAACAGTAGTGGTAATGACAATAGATCTGGTAAAAGGTTCTGGAAACTAAAGAGATTCCATATTTTTATAATAACTATAAAATATGTTGATTTGGTGTTTTGAGTCCACTTTATGCACAGTAAGGTTAATCGGGACTGGACCTACAGTTTAAAGTGGGATCCGAACCACTATGCACCTCCACCAGGAATCGAACTCGGTTCCCCTTGATTACAAGGTGGTGATGGTAAACTATAAAATAGTAACTCTAGAGGTAGGAAAAACTATAATTATGTAAGTGTATATACTCGTAACTGTAGGCATAGGTATTGCAACAGGAGTGAAAACGTCTTAGTACAAGGTGCATTCAAGTTCTAAGGTCTACTATTTTTTCTTTCATAAGCCAACTTACACAACAGAGATGAAACTTCATTCACTTCTCAACATAGTCTCCCTCTAGACATGCACACTTTTTGCAATGTCGACGCCATGATTGCATGGCTACCGCAAAGGCTTATTTAGGGGTCTTCTTGCCCCACTGGAAAATTTCCAATGCAATAGCAGCACAAGAGGAAAATGTGCGGCCCCGGAGAAACTCCTTCAGCATTGGGAAAAGCCAAAAATCTCTAGGTGCAAGGTCAAAGGAGTATGGACAGAGCATGTGATTCACTTCAAATTTGTTTTCCATGAAGAGCGGCTAAACAATGGCCGCTCAATGAGGAGGTGTGTTGTCCTGATGAAAGATGACAGCTTCAGCCATTTCCGGCAGTTTCTTTCACAATCCTGGAAGCAACTTGGTCCTCAAATCAGTTTCATAGCTTGTACCCATCATTGTAGTACCCTTAGGATAGCAATGCGTGTGCATAACGCCTTCGCTGTACCAAAATATCCCTTTTCTCAGCAATGGAGTAACTGCTGTCTGGTTTGTGGGCGAGGGTCCTTTGATTTGTTTTCATACGACGTGTAACAGTCTGCTTTGGTGGTACAAAATTGTAAGCTACCAGAAATACGAATCTTCGAGGTCATAATCAAAATGATGTTAATATTTGCAGAACCCTTACAAAATTGCTAGGTTGGAAACGGCGGAATGTACTTGCCATGTTGTTCACAGCACCTCAATTTCACTTGATGCAAAACTGGACACAATAAACATACATGGCAAGGACTAAGCAGTGACTAAGCAAAATACAGATGATTGCTTGTAAGAAGGGGGGGTAAACAAAGCTTCGTGTTCTTATATAATTCACCTGCAAAATAAATGCTACCGAAAAATTTCAAAGTTGCGTACGCTTAAATAAACAGTGTTACGATTATCAATGTTCATGCCTTCACCACTAACTACACATGTGATGTATGCCCACACTTGTTGGTTGATATGGCAAGGTGAAATTATCGTACACGTACTTCAATTTATAACAATTTGACAACTTTATTCAATTATATCTTTCCTTAACAGTAACAATTCTACTGATCGTAGATTCATCCACGTTAATATCCTTCAAAATAACAAATATGCATAACAAGAAAGTGATGTAATTATTTGGTATAATATCGCGTTTTGTACGTTTTGTAAATTTCACAATCAATGCAAAGTGATTGCATAACAAGAAAACTGTAACTTGCAAAGAACAGTTCAATCTCGTAATGTGAAAGTTTTTGCTTAAAATCAAATACAATTTTGTCCAGCAAAATCGGTTTAATTAATTAGCATTCAACACTTTAAATTCATAATTTATAAACAGAGACTAATCTAGTACCTTGGCTTTAATTGCGTTACTCTTATTTTGTCATAATGCTAACAAATGGAACAACCATGCTAATTAGATGCTCAATCAAAGGAAAGATTAAGGTAAATTTACTTTTCTTTAATTCTCCAGTATTCTAAAGTCAGGACAAGGCATTGAAAATCACTACGGTCGCGATTTTCCAAAAGTGACTTTTTGCGACGATTTCCAATTTTTACTAAGTATCCACTTTAAATACAGTTTTTATCGTATGACAGCGTCTACTCATGATAACTAATGCTGATTTTCCATCTAACCAACAATTATAGGTTCTGAGTTTATCTTATTTAAACAATAATTGCTAAATTACGTTGAGTTTCACTAGAAAGTTGCTTGTTCAAAATAAGTGTTTGAAAATGCTCATGAGCAATTACTTCGGGAGGTTCATTTTAACTACGTATCACAAAACAAGTCATTTAATAGAACGCGTGTTACTCGACTGTAGAATAGGTTCATGGAGGGTATCACTTGCACTACAGCACCCTTTTCAATGATAAATGCGGTCAGTAAGATAGGGTTATAACTAAATACTGTGGGCACACTTTAGAACTGTACTTCCATGCCTTTTTACAAGTTCAACACGATGATCACTGGTATTTGGATAGCCTTGAGTCCTCTTTCCTTGCGTATTCAAAAACTCTTAGATCGACGAGAAGAATTTGACCAATTTCTGGTATTTTGCCCACACGTAAATTTAGTGCACCTGGATTTTAACATATTATCGTCAAACGTTCATATATGTTATATATATATTAGTGCATTGACGTTACTTATAAATACGTGAACCATAGTCCCATTGCATCGCACTTGCCAAAAATAGCTAAGTCCATGCGATACAAATTCAAAACTGCCGTAACTGCAATTTATTATTGCCCCTTTCCAACGAGTGATTCAAACTGCGTTTCGACTGTGTGTGCTTGCTTTGCACGGCACGTCGAGTTACGTCATGCCAGGTGGCGTGATTAAGAAAGGAGCCGAACTAGCATAATAGGTGCTGCCACCTATAGCAACTTTCCTGAACTACGACACTTTTCTTTCGTAACATGAGCGGAAAACCGCAAGCAAAGATCGGTGTTGAAACTTGTAGGATTTTTGGTAACTTTACAACAGATAAATCAGTTTTTTTTGTTTTTTTTTTACCGAAAATCGCTACAGACCTTCGACATTCTTTGAAATATGAGCTCCACGAATGCACATTGCTCACATCCATGACACCACCACGGCATGTCTCAGTCAATTTAAGATGAATATCGATGGGTGTTATTCCATGCAGGTGAAGAAAATGGATAAAAACACACTGTTCTTACGATGTAAGTGATGTCATTTCCAGTGTCAAAAACATGTCCATTGTTAGATAGTGCCACTAGCTTCCTATGGGCCATTTCGTGCTGTCATCTGGCCTCATCAACCTTCAAGAATAGATGCTTCTTCTCAAACAACTCTCACGTCTATAACTGCTTCTAGTAATGAAGAAAAAAGGAGACCTTAGAACTTGAAAGCACCTTGTATGAACACCAATCTGTAACCGTTCTGGGTGTGTGGTTATAACATTGCCATTTTTCACACTCCTGCACATTTGGAGCCATAATGAATAAAAGAAGAAAATGAGAGTAATCCAGAGACATTATGATGACACACATTGGCGAGGATGTGGTTCCATAAATTTTTCAATGTGGGATATAAGGGGTCTAAATGGGAAAGACAGTGAATTAGCAATAGAGATAAAAGAATCAAAAATGAAACACATGGCACTTACAGACACATAAGAAGAAAGGTAATGGAATTGAATAACCCACTAATCTATCCTATTCTATGCTGGGGTACCAAAACAAGAAAGAGCAAGAATAGGAGTGGCATGTATTATATATAAAAATAAAAATATCATGGAATGTAAATTTATAAATTAGAGAATAATGACAGTAGACATTTTTGAACAGAAAGAAGATTTGACTTTACTGATGCTCCTAACAAGGATGAAATTTCAATCAACAAAGAAACATGTTATAAAATTCTCCCTAGGTACAAAGAATTATTGAAGACATAGATAAGTTATTATCCTAGGAGATATGAACGTCAGAATGAAAAATAAAAGAGAACAATGGTGAAAGGAAAAAGGAAAGCATAGAGAAGAAGTGATAAATAACAATGGAGAGACAGTATTGGAACTTTCCATTATAAATGAATTAATTATCCCAACTCTCGGTACATCAATATACTAGAGAAGAACTCCCTCACTCTCTCTCTAGCCTTCTCAAAACCAGCTATATTGCTGCAGCAATACAAGCATTCCCCAGCTGTCCATATCCTGGACAAGACCAATTCAATCTATTCCATCCTTACTGATTTCCTTTAGGTCCATATCAACATATCCTTCCACGTTTGTCTTGGCCTTTCTACAAGCCTCTTGCAATCAGGTTTCCTAACAAGAAATCTATAAACTCTTCTTTCCTCTTCCATCTGTGCTACGTGCAGGGTTCCCACGCAAACTCCAAATCCATTTTCCCTGAGTTTTCCAGAATCCTCATATATTTTCCAGAGTATTGAATGCACAGTAAATGACTACTAAAATTTTACAATGGCCTCCTCCATTTCCCCTCATAGCCATACCATCCTCACCTTCTGTATTGCTGTTGTTTTCTGATGCAAATAACAAAACTACTTCAATAATAAAATAAAATTACACTTCTTTGCATGTAATTAAGAACAAAGATCACCAGTTTTCTTGAACTTTAAACAACTCTGAAACAATTTCTACATATCTGATATAGAACATTGAAATATTTTCACACTTTTCATGCATGTTTATAAATGGATACAATATCAATTAATCTGTAATGCGTACAATAATAGTTAAGACAAACAAATTATTTGAATTTTTAGAACATATAAAAATGAAGTGACAATTATTAGTACAGATTTAAAAAGGAATAATAAGTTACTGAGACTGAAAGATAAAACAAGAAATGTACTTAATGTCTGATACAGCAAATTAAGAAACTTCTCAGAAGCTTCAAGTTTTTTTAATTGTTCTGTAATAGCCTTAGCTTCTTCTTGCATCTTTTGTTCTTTGGCTTGTAAAGCACGGATCTCACTTGCTTTACATTTCATTTCCTTCCTTTTGTTTTCTTTGTGATCACATTCCTTTCTCATCTTCTGTGATGCTTCTTCGAATCTAATACGTGCACCTGTAACACTCTGGATCATATCTTTGCTTACTTCTACATTTGACACTCCTCCTACCACTTTCACTGCATCATAAACTTGTCGAATAGCCACAACAGACTCTCCTTTCAAATTTTCTATTAAAACCTGCTTATTTACAGAAAACCCACTTTCCATGCCCTTCATGACACCTGTAAAAAAAGAATCTAGTGCATCAGTTTTGATTAAAAAGTTACAAAACTTTTCTTTCAATACCTTTTCACTACTGACATTGTGCAACAATGTCTTAAACTGGCGAATTACTTTATCACCAGATACAGCCTTCATTCTCTTTCTCCTGAGAAGTTCCTGTATCAGGTCTTCCATGCGCTGAGAACATCACTTTGGAAACTGAGTCATTTGCTTTGGAACTAAACAACTAGCGGCTCTCACCAACCTCAACTTAAGGAGACTACGTTCCACAATCTTACCTGTTGTTGGTTGCTAAAAAAATCTGCAGCTAGTAAAAAACATAAGCTTCTCCTTTTCATTCACCTCCTCCAAAGCAGCTCTGGCACCAATTCCAATATCAATCTTTGTCAAAGGAATCAAGTTGTCAGAATTCCCGACATCAATTTGCATTAATTTAAAACTATTTTTTGCATTGTTCAAGATGTCTTTTTGTAAAAAAAAAAAAAAAAGAAGGAAGAAAAACTTAAAACTACTCCCTAATAAGGAAAATCAGATGAACACTGGTTAACTTTAGACATCAGGTTATTTTTATTATGCGTTTTCCACATCTTGAAATATATTTTACGTCATGTAAAAGATCGAAATCGGTTAATTCAATTTTAAAAAGCACAAAATTTATGAGGGTATACACTTGGTCAACAGCCCTGGAATCACATTTAAAAACAAGAAACAGACAAACAAATAGAAGGCATCAAAAAATAATAGAAAGAAGGAAAGGATGAATGACAATGTAAGATAAATTACACAAGTTGGAGGACAAAAATATCCAAGAAGAATTCTGAAAGAAAGTGAGAAAAGAACAGTAGAAGAAGAGTAGCAGAAAGAGAAGTGGACTTAGAAAACTCTGGAGTAGTTGGAAAGGGGCAATAATATATGTAGCTGAACGAGTTTGTGGAACACCTAGAGTAGGAAGCAAGAAAAAGATAACAACTTGGTGGAATCCAGAAATAGGAGGAGGTAAGTAAAAGAAAATAAATAAAATTGAAGAAATATCTTTCACTGGTACCCTGGAGGCATTCGAAGAATATAGAATGTAGAGAGTTAAAGTGAAGAAAGTGGTTCAGGAGGCAAATAAAGTAATGTGGGAGAAATTTGGAGAAAAGTCGTAAAGAAAATAAAAAAAAATTCTACAAAGTTCAGAAGAACATAAGGAAAAAACTATTGCCCATTAAAATTTATTTATGATGAAAATAAGATGAGAACAAATTATGAAGAAAAATGGAATGATGGAAAAACTACTTTCAAGAATGATTGAATGAAAATGAAAGAAATAATGTATTAAGTGAAGAGGAAGAGGAGGAGAGAAGGCCTAAAGAACAAGATACAACAGGATTCAATTATACGGGAAGAGTTAAATAAAGCTATTGGTAGAATGAAATTAGGAAAGGCAGCTGGTCATGATGGAATTGCAACAGAAATAATAAAGTATATGGGAAAGGAAGGAGAAATTTATTGCTCATGATAGTGAATGTGGTATGGAAGGAAAACAAGACAGTTAATTAAGGGAAATTATCAATATTAATACTTACACATAAGAAATGAAGCAACAGGGAATGCAAAGATCAGAGAAGTATCTCACTACTCAGTCTACCTAGTAAAATTTATTCAAGAATTCTGGAAAATGGAGTAAGACAAGAAAGATGGGATAAATTCAGAAGAGAGACAGCGTGGATTCATACCAGGAAGAGGTGTACAAGATTATATATTTACAGCAAGGCTATAATAATATAGAAAACTACAGAATAGAATAGAGAATTATAGCTATATATGCTTTAGACTCAGAAAAGGATTTTGTTAAGGTGCCATGGCAAGAGCTGTGAAAAACACTAACAGTAAACAAAGAATTAATAAAAGTGATGCAAAGTGTCTACAAAACAAACAGATAGAATGTCAGAACTGGCAATAATAGATCAGAGGAATTTATAACAACAACTGGTGAAATTTTTATCTCCATAGTTCTTTATTTATCATCTTACTGGATGACGTTCTGAGAAATAAGAAACAACCAAAGATGAGAAAATTCAAGATAGGAAATTGGAAAATAAAAACAGTAACTGCATCTGAACTTTTGTATCCAGATGATAATCCGTTGTTTGAAAATTCAAAAGCAAATCTACAAACAAATTTAAAAATTATAAATGATAATATGTCAAAGAAATCTATGAAAATAAACAGATAAAACTACCGTAGTAAGAATAGGGAGAAAAAACCTGCATAATAAGCCTTACAGTAGAGTAAAAAAGGCAGTTGTGTGTCCTCTTTTTGGCTCAGTGGGCTCGCAGTGTTGCCATCCCACTCCACGAAAATTTTACCATATGATATTTTACAGGCGAAGCTAACCTACAAATAGGAGTTGGCAATACTGACTAGTACCAGAAAGTCCCTTCACAAACCTTTTCTTTTGATTTTGCCATATGATACTTCACAGACAAAGCTAACCTACAAATAGGAGTTGGCAACACTGACTACGATCTATGCTGTATATTTTAGCATTTTTTTTTGTAGCCTTCTAAGATGATAAGTATGCAGTAAGATGCAGAGTTGGTGACAATGACTACCATCTAAAACATGCTAAATAACTGGCAATAGTGGTGCAGTATTGATGCTCTTATTAATGCCCACACCTCCCTGTTTTTTTTTAGCATACTGTTGCCACAATCTATTGCATGCTAACCAAACCTTAAGCAATATTGGGAGGCAGGCTCTTCTCTTGTAATGCAACGGATGAAAACATGCATACCTCTGTGTCCCCTACCAAGTTTGCGGAGAAGTCGCTGCCTCTCTGAGCGAAGTTCTACAGCAAGCTGCAAGGCTCAGGCATCTCTGAGGATGACTACAAACATGCTCAGTCCATGTGGTGAGAGCCGGATTGCCAAAACCTCGGCGACTGATAGAGTATAAGCAACTCACCTCTTGCAATTTTTTTTTTACATTTTATGACGGGGAAAATTAACCTACAGCTGGCAACACTGTTTGACCTCCTTTCGATGAGCAGTGTTACCAAACCTACATCTTTGCAAATATTTTTTTTCTATAGGCTATAGCTAGTCCTCTACAGCTATAAGCTGGAAACATATACACACAAAACACCCTTGCAGAGTATGCCAACTTACCTCATGTAAAAATATTACCTTGTATGGATTTTCGTAGGTTAAATTAACATGCAACTAGCGATTAGCAACATTTTTATGAGCATCAGATGGAAATAAGATGGACAGATACAGAAAGTTAGACAATTTATATACATTTTCCACACATATACCAGGTTTAAAAAAAAGCTAATATGAATCAACTATTTCACTGACACCCTACCGAACAAAATAAACTAAGAACTAACCGACAAACACACTTGCTCCCATCCCTCTCCAAGCAAAAAACAACAACTTATTTCTCTGTTTTGTTTAGAGATGGGGATCGCCTAACTTATAATAAAATAACTACAAATTTCTGATTCTAGGTGCCAGAACATAGTGGTTTTAGACTGTAGGTTCGCTTACGGTATTTTGCGTGTCCCCAGTAACCTAGCGTGCAATTCCCCTCTCCCCCTATCTTCTACATAACTCTGATGTGTACTTCCTGCTTCGCGAAGAGTCGAGAACCTTCCACAGCTGTTTGTATTATATTGCATCAGATATTACATTGCAAGAGTGAGTTGGCTGTGTATATAAAGACTAGTCTTGCACATGGACACGAATATAACGCTGGTGCCCAAAATTATTGCATAATTTAAAATATTGATAAAAAGGATATTTATTGCACTGTGCTTTCTAGCAAAGGTATTATTGTAAACGATATTGTTTGTAAATGTGGAAAGCGAAAAGCTCAGTCCCCGGGCCCTCCCAATATTGCTTAAGGTTTGGTTAGCATGCAATAGATTGTGGCAACAGTATGCTAGAAAAGACAGGGGGGTTGGGGTGTTAATGAGAGCAACAACACTGCACCACTATTGCCAGTTAGCATGTGTTAGATCGTAGTCATTGTCATAAACTCTCCATCTTACTGCATACTTATCATCTTAGAAGGCTACAAAAAAATTGCTAAAATATACAGCATAGATAATAGTCAGTGTTGCCAACTCCTATTTGTAGGTTAGCTTCGCCTGTGAAATATCATATGGCAAAATTAAAACAAAAGGTTTGTGAAGCGACTTTCTGGTACTAGTCAATGTTGCCAACTCCTATTTGTAGTTTAGCTTCGCCTGTAAAATATATGGTAAAATTTTCGTTGAGTGGGTCGGCAACACTGAGCCCAAAAAGAGGGCACACAACCGGCTTTTTTACTCTACTCCTTATATATTCAGAGCTAAAAAGATGAAAATACTGAAAATATTTCAGCTTAAATTGCTCTATCAGTGGCAAATCACGTCTTAAAACAAAAAGTAATTTGAAGTGCAGATTTATCCAAAATCCAGATAGTTAAATTTCCAAAACCAAATTGTTAAATTATAAGCAGTATTCTTTACATTTAGAGAAGTAGAAGACCCCAAAAAGACTGAGGAAGATATCAACTGAGTTGGTGTATGATTTCAAGATGACTATGAAAGTAGATTAGGAGAACACCCAGAGGTAACTTACAACAACTCCAAAGAGTGTTAAGAGTATGTTGAATCGTAAACATCATCTGCATCTATATGAATTTCAGTTGAAGCTACATAATGAACCCATAGCAAAATGAAGTGGTTAATCTCAGCTGTAGATTTTTTGCTCAAGATTGAAGACCCCCAATTATTGAGGTTGCGTTCTTACACAAGTACTCCTTTCACTTCTCTGGGAAGTAAAAAGACCAAATATATATCAATAGAAGGATCAGAGATTCCTCATATGCTAAGTGGTGAGAGATGGCTAAATTTTAATGCCTGGTTTGACATGATCTTTGATCAAAATCATTGGAAAGTTACTATTCAAGAGGCATTTTTAAATTCAGACATGTCTCTTGATACGTTGAAAGTTGATTGATTTCATATACAGAATATTCACCTTACAGCAATATAGTGCACATGCTGTTTTGAATTTGCATTACAATAGCAGGTGGATTTGTGATGATGGACAAATACTCTCACAATCTTGATCACTGGATTTCATGCTTTTGGATTTTATATTGTGGAGTTTATTGCAGTTTTGTCAGGGATAAAATGTATGCAAGAAAGGTGCTCAACTGTTCTGACATTTGATAAAAGGGTTCCAAACAAAAGAAAAAAACAGCTAGAGGTCAGAAGCTGGTCATATCTGGTATTTGTCAGCCTGCTAGAGCCATTAATTGGACATAGGGCTAGAAGTTCAGGCTATCACATTTGGATACAAGCAGCAATACAGTACTACACAGGTTCAGATTTGGTTTCCTTTTGTCAACGTTTCCTTTACTGACAATAATTGTTTTAATATAAATGAAACAAAAATTAGTTATGAGTGGTTAGCACATCACACTATGATGCCAGAGGTCCTGGGTTCAAGTCCAAGCCTGGGCATGGATGTTCATGAATGTCCATTCATCAATTTAATCGTATCATTACTCATCCACATCTTCGCAAATAGCCAAAAGATGCAGAAAAGCAAAGTAAAATAAAGGTAATCCAAGCAAAACGAACCATATTGATTTGCTTGTGTGGGTAATACAGAATACCACTGGATCTCAATTCTTAAAAAAAAAATAATAGTACACCAAATATATACTTCACAGTATGCTATCCACTCCTCACATAACTTTACAATTAAAACTATCCCTTTGTTACAAAAGTATGAAAACACAACAGAATCCTTTTGGAAAACCAATATGAAATTTTGATGTAGATTCATTACTGCAATGATGAATGTGATACATAAGTTTTGTATCTTTCAGATTTACAATGGATCCATGCCCTTTTTCATGACATGTCCTAACCAGACCTAACACATGTCAAGGGAAGATTGTGTGACATCCCACCTTGACAGGCCTCTTAACTGTGAGAAACTGAAGAGAAGAATCAAAGAGACAGTTTGGCGTATTATTCAAAACAGCCTACTAAAAACAAATAGAAAACTTCAATATGAACTAGATATCCAGTAGGCAACCAAAAGAATCCATGTTGGAGTTTAGTTTCAAATTACATCATAAATAACCTTGAGTTGCTCTCTCCAATCTTTTTCATGCAATTTCTAGTTATATCCTTCAAAGATTTCTGGAACACACTCCCTTACTTACATCTAAAATAGGTCTATTGAGAGTATTTCATAGTAATACTGATATTATTCATTACCTGGTATCATCTTCTTCATCTTTTATTGAGTTCTTCAAATCCAATTCTGTCAGATTGATAGTCATTCTCTCATCTGTTTTAATATTTTGGACTTCATCACGTTGTTTCACAACTTCCTCCTTCTTCACATCTTCTCTTTTCATAAATGACATCTGGTATTCATCTCCTGTGTCACATTTGTTTTCCTTACATTCGACTGGATTTATAGTTTCCTTTGGAACTAATGACTGCTCTCCCATATTACCACTTCCACTGATATCAGGTTTTGAATCTGGTAATATCCATGGAGACACATTATCAAATCCATTTCCATAAATGTCATCCACTTCACTTACGTTGTACTTGTGTGTTGAAGTATTCCTGATGTTTATATCTTCTGCTTTAAAGGACATGCTGGAACTTGGTGATTGGGATATAGTGTGTTCCCCAATTTGAATTTCCAGTGATGTGATAACTTCCCCCTCAAATTTTGTTTCTCTGCTGTCAGATGACATATTTTCACTGAAATTATGGAAGATAAAAATATATTAAGTGGGCCCTATGGTGGAGTGTTTAGCAAACGACGCTACAATGTCAGGGGTCCAGGGTTTGAATTCATGTTTTGGCATGGGTGTTTGTGAAAGTCGATTTATCAATTTCATCATATATCACTCATCCCCACCAAGAGCACACATAAAATAATGAATTCTAAGGAAGGATACTGTTTTATACAAATATTACATTTCCTATGCATGACGTAGACACTGCTTGCTAAAGTACTTGCAAACCAGAACATTTGTTTATTTTATTTTTTGGTTTTCAGTGACAGTTACAGACATATCTGGGCATAACATTGATCTTCAATGGAATCAAAAAAGGTTGAAGTGTCCATCACTGTAGATCATTCATATTGTCAAATAAATCTTTGCACCTTGTACCAGCAAAGCATGGGTAAATTAACACTGCTATTGGTGTCAAGAAAAATAAATATAAATATTAGGGTTGAGACAATACTGATGTATCTGTCGGATTTTATTTACCAATACTGGCCAATATTTTTCTGGCATTTTGATCATTTGGCCAAGTTTCAAATGCAACAATTTTCAAGCATCAGTATCGCTATTGGATCAAAGTGGTATCGGATCAGCTCCAACAAACACACAAAACACACACATTTGCATAAATTCAGTGTCTATAAAAAATATATATCCATGTCATGCAATCTGTAACATATCATTTATCAAATATAATTTATTATCACCCTCATCCTGCAATAAACTGCAGACAAGGATCAATTTCACCATCACAAAAGTAGCTGTTTCAGTGCCAATAATGAGATAAAACTGATTTGTGATTTTCCACTCTAATTTGCTTGTTTCAAATATATATTTCATTACTCGCTAATTAAATAGTTCAAAAGATTTTGTGTGTTTGCATAGTGATTGAATTTGTTATTTAACTAATAATATTAATTAATAGATGACAGTGTGCAAGAAAGAGGTACAAACAGAAATAATAAGTTGGAAAAAGAACCTTGAGGAATTTTTACTATTCTGCTTGCTCGACTTGAAATTAGAGGGGTTTGAAACACTGAATACAGTTTTTTCTCCACCTGGATGAAATCGCCTTCACGTTTGTGCAGAAAGAAGAAAATTTGTGAGGATTTTATGAGACATTTTATTTTCAATACCTTGCATAATATCGAACACTTCTCAAAAAATAATATTTTTCATGAATTGTCAAGAAAATGTGCTTCAAACATAGGGAGTCTTCCTAACGTCATGTTTTTTATGGGCATAACGTCATCAAGTTAACGTAGAGCAGTTGGTTAAACTCTACTGTCCTTATTTTTCATCAAGCATGCAAGGTCACGGGTTTATATCCATTTTGCCTTGACTCATCTCACTCAACAGGTTGCTAGGTGCCGTGGCTTGCTGCAAGTTGATAGCTTCCCGGAGATGAGGAGGTCTTGCTCGAAGAAAAGATTTATTATCCAAAGGTCACGGGTTCAAATCTCACCCTCTCCTCTTTTGTTTTTGGTTTGCTGAACAGAGACTGTTGATATTAGAATATTTAAAAAATGAATCCAATGCATACTTGAGGGACGTCCATTCTGCACATTTTCCCCCTTAAAAGTTGCAGATTTCAAGAATTTAAGGTTAAACCTTCTTTTACTTATTGTTCAAATGTTGTGTTAACACACACATCATGATTAATTCACAAATCACATATATGTATTCAGGATGCAAAATGTAATTTTATTTAAGTTATGTATTGTTTATATTCTTCACTGACACTGAAAATATTGATTATTTCGATATACTAAAAAAAAAATACAGTTATGTTAAGTAGTGATGTAGTGCATTACTGTAACGAAAGAGGGAGTTCAATGAGTTCAAATTGCTAAGATTGGTAAATTTACGTCCGTTCCTTCGTAAAGACAGTCTAAAACTAATAGTAAATCGCCAATTAACATAAGTAAATGGTTATTGCGACAGAGAAACTACTAATAAGTATTTATATAATGAGTGACAAACAAAAAATTCAAAACCTCATAATAATCGTTAATTCGTCACTGCTTTTTATCTAAAATGTATTGTAAAACTCAATATGCTGACCAAGGCAGAAATTTATTTTATTATAAAACAAACTAAACGTAATGATTCAACCTTCTAGCAAGGTCTTCTTCAGACTGCACCAAGTACAAATGTAACAAGGTACAAAACAGGACGATACATACGAGGGTCACTATTTATATTTTGAGCCTTGGCAACACTGATTGAAGTTAGGCGCAATTTGACGTTTGCACGGAATCGTCTGGCATTATTGACCATAACGTACTTCAAATGTTTTATCAATATCTTCATTTGTGTTGTTTATGTTGCCTTGGAGATTGCGCGACAACAATAAAATGGAATTAACTCATGAACATTTTTGTGCGATGATTTTTTACGATTTTCGACTTGGATTATCAAGACAAGAGTGCATCGATCAACTTACTTCCACATTTGCCACTGTGAAACGCTGGTATAACGAATTTAATCATGGCCGCCATTCGCTCACCAACGAGATTCGCGAAGGTCGTCCAAAATCAGTTGTTGTTCAAGAAAACATTGATGCTGTGCAAAACCTAATACTGCAAGATCATCATGTGACATACTGTGAGATTGAGGCAACCATAGGCATTAGTTCCACCAGCATATATAAAATATTACATGATCATTTAGCTGTGAGAAAGCTATGTTCTCGTTGGATCCCACACAATTTGACAAAAAACTCAAAAAGACGCTCGCGTCCATTGGTGCAAACAAATGCTCAATAAATACAATAATGGTGCTTCAAAAGACGTATATAAGATTGTAACAGGTGACGAATCATGGATATATGCATATGAGCCGGAACGTAAACAGCAGTCGACTGTATGGGTGTTTCAAGATGAACGCAATCCAACAAAAGTTGTTCGCGCTCAAATCACATCGAAACAAATGGTCGCCTGTTTTTTCGGGAAAACTGGTCATGTGGCAACTGTGCCTTTAGAGGAACGTAGAACGGTCAACTCTGAATGGTACACAACAATTTGTTTGCCAGAGGTCTTCGGTCAAATATGGAAAACAAACAAACGCCATCGGATCATTCTTCATCAAGACAATGCCAGCTGTCACACATCTTGTCTAACAACCGACTTTATGAACATTCAAAAAATCGAATTGATGGGTCATCCGCCGTACAGTCCTGATTTGGCACCCAATGACTTCTTCTTGTTCCCGAATATCAAGAATAAATTGCGTGGACAACGATTTTCGTCGGCGGAAAACGCCGTTGATGCGTTCAAAAACCATATTATGGAGGTGTCTCAAGAAGATTGGAAAAACTGCTTTGACAAATGGTTCGAACGAATGCAAAAGTGTATTGACCATAAAGGAGAATACTTCGAAAAACAATAAAGCAGTTTTCAATGCCAAATTCCTGTTTTTTCATTGTTAGGCTCAAAATATAAATAGTGACCCTCCTATAAACAAACATTACTCCCCTCCAGACTATTAGAAAGTTGTTCTGGAACATTCTAGCAGGTGGCTTTCCCTTGTCAACTGTAATTTCACCTAAAAGGCTAAACATATTTTCTTCCATCTAGAATGTGGTTGAACTCTTTCTCTCACGCTCTTTTTCCTTCCTTCTTCTCTCCTCTTTCTCTCTTGTCCTTTCCACTCTCTGACACCTTCCATTATTTGTTTATCTTAAGTCCCCCATTCCAGTTCATTGTGTCTTCTTCACCTTTCTTCTCTATTTCCTTGGCCCCCTTCCATTTTCTCACCAGTCTTCTCTCTCTTTTTCCTTCATTTTTGTAACCTCACTTACATCACTTCTTTTGTGGCAGAATACCCCTGCTGCAAACTTCTTCTGATGCCAAGCGGTTTCAATTTCTTGTCCTCTCTTCCTTTTCATCAATATATCTAGGTAGCTTATCTTGTCTTCATCTTCTATTTCGAGTTCCAATAATAACCCTCTTTCTTCATCTTGTATTTCTTTGGCAAATATGTTGGGCTGCCTCTTCGTACCCTCCATATGCCAAAACAATCGTCCACATATCTGCATAAAGAATATGCAGGACAGAATCAAGAGAATATGCATGAAAGAATGTGAAAAAGAAGGCAAAAAAAATAGCCTATGGAAACAGCTGGAAAAGAATGGCTATAAGGAGGAGGATAGACTGGACATAAACAGAAAAAGGAAGAAAAGTGGCAAGGGAGAATTGGAAGAGAAAGAGGAAGAGAAAAAAGAGAGGAGGTTTGGAATAAGGAGTATGGAGAAGACCACAGAAAAGATATGCAAAGTGCTTAGGAAAGTGGGCATTAAAACTTACAGAAAGGGAAGGAGAGGCATCTTAAGAATAGCAAAGAATGGAAACAAGAAAAAGGAAAACAGAGAAGAGAAAGGCATTATCTACGAAGTGAAATGTAAAAAAATTGTCAGTGTGTGTACATAGGAGAACGAAAAAGAGGCTGTCAGACAGGTTGAAACAACATAGGGATGATGCACGACTTAAGAGAGAGAGTGAGAAATGTGATATTTAAACACACGAGAGAAACAGGATGTGACATAGAGTGGGATGAGGCTAAGCAGATAGGAAGGGAGAAGAGAAGACTGGTGAGAAAATGGAAGGAGGCCAAGGAAATAGAGAAGAAAGATGAAGAAGACACAATGATCTGGAATGGCGGACTGAAGATAAACAAATAATGGAAGGTGTTAGAAAGAGTGGAAAGGACAAGAGAGAAAGAGGAGAGAAGAAGGAAGGAAAAAGCATTAGATAAAGAGTCCAAACACATTCTAGATGGAAGAAAATATGTTTAGCCTTTTAGGTGAAAGTACAGTTGACAAAGGGAAAGCCACCTGCTAGAATGTTCCAAAAACAACTGTCTAATAGTCTGGAGGGGAGTATTGTTTGTGTGTGTGTGTGTGTGTGTGTATATACAGGGTGTTGCAAAATACCTGTTACAACGCTTGGGAGGTGATTCGACAAGCAAAAACAAGGAAAATATGCCATGTGAAAGAATGTCGAAATCGGCACCGTTTGCGAGTAACAGGCATGCGAAAATCGCCTCACACCATCTTTAAAGCACAATAAGTCAAGAAGGAAGAAAGATGTCAACGTCGGATTAAAATAATACAAAGAAAGTCGTACCTGACGAATACAATGTTGCAGCAATTGAGGCCCAGTGTAAATTGCGCAAGGGGACTCTCAAAGAAAGTGGGGAATCCCCTGATGGAAAATATAGGAAATTTACTACTATTTTGTATATAATGTTGAGATCGGAATGTAGGAAGTAAAAAATGATGACGTATGTCCACATGTCCCACGACTGCTGGGACACCGTCGCACACTTGGGAAATAGGAAATTCACCCGAAAATGATGCTATGCCATCAGATTACGCTGAGAGTGATTTCAGCTAATTGATACAGAAAGCCCCACTAGAGGTGCTGAGAGTGTAGGTCACCTGTTACGTATTAGCATTGCTGGATACTACGTAGAGAGTGTAGTCGACCGTTCTTCTTCCTGTCTGTTCTGTGTGTCGCAGCGTGGAGTTTAGTCTGGTGTTCGTATCACGAACGTTTTCTCAATAGGGAGTTACCAGCACATTCACTCTTTCAAAGACTTGATGCTGGACTGCGTGAAACAGGATCTCTACTACTCCGTAGGTGGGATTGTGGAAGACCCCTCACTGTGCGGACTGTGCAATTGGAAGAGGACGTGTTGGACGCGATACGAGACCACCCTGGCACCAGAACACGTGTCATGTCTCATACGCGACAAACTCACCATAGCAATGTGTTCCGCGTTCTTCAGGAGGAGGGATTGCCCCCATGCAAATTGCATAAGGTGCACTACATACTGCCCAATGACTTTCCCCTATGCATGAATTTCTGCCAATGGTACGTGCAAAGAACTCTTGCCATTCCAGATTCCCAACAATAGTTTTGTGTACCGATGAGGCAATGTTCACCAGGGACGGCATGTTCAATAGCCACAACAGCCACGTCTGGGATATGGAGAATCCACATGGAATCATTGTGCACCATCATCAACATAGGTTCGCAGTGAATGTGTGGTGTGGCGTAGTATATGACCACTTGATAGGCCCGTACATTTTGCCCTCTATTTTGTGTGGTGGAAATTATCGGGTGTTTCTACATGACGTACGAACTTTTGGAAAATGTGCTACTGTGAGGTAGACAACGTATCTGGTTTCAACACGACGGCTCCCCCGCGCACTTCGACCGGGGAGCTAGTGTCTTACTCAACTATATCTTTGGCGATAGTTAGATTGGTAGGGGTGGAACTTTACCATGGCCACTACATTCCCCCGACCTCACACCTCTGGATTTACTTGTGTGGGGAGAAATGAAAAGGCTCGTGTATTAATCCCCTGTGGAAAGTGCTGAGGACCTCGTTGCTCGTGTTAGTGCCGCTGCTGGGACAATTGGTGACATGTCTGAGGTATTTGCGCGTACCAGACAATCAGTGCTTCACCGATGCCATCCTTGTGTTGAAGTCAATGGCGGACATTTTCAACAACCTCTCTGTGTATACCGGTGTTTGTGAGTCCCTATCAGCACAGCATAGTGTCCTTTAGTGAAAGGTGCAAGTGAAGATGCTGAAGATCGCTATATTTCATACCATTGATCTGAATGTGCGGAGGTTGTGCGCTTCTCAATGGAATCCCTTCAAGATGTGCTGTGCCTGGAAATGTTACATGCCCTTGTGTGCGTTTTCTCGCCATTCTCCGTCTTCATTCCTTCGAGGAGTACCCACTTTCTTTGGGGAGCTCTCTTGTAGTATGTACAGACTGATGCCATTGTTTAACTTTTGTTTTTCGTACTGCAAAGTAGTGTGTCAACATTAAGGGATTGAAAACATTTTTTTATGGTTTTCCCGTATTTTTTTCCATTTGGGATGGTGTCCCAGCAGTAGTGGGATATGTGACAAATTGGTTTATTTTCTTCTTCGTACCGCAATGTGAACCGTGTACAACAGGAGATTTGCAGTAATTTTCCTATTTCCCGGGTGTGGGAAGGTGTCACAGCAGTAGTGGGACATGTGGACATACGTCATCATTTTTTACTTCCTACATTCCGATCTCAACATTATATACAAAATAGTAGTCAATTTCCTGTATTTTCCATCAGGGGATTCCCCACTTTCTTTGAGAGTCCCCTTGCGCAATTTACACTGGGCCTCAATTGCTGCACCATTGTATTCGTCATGTACGACTTTCTTTGTATTATTTTAATCCGACATTGATATCTTTCTTCCTTCTTGAGTTATTGTGCTTTAAATATGGCGTGAGGTGATTTTCGCACGCCTGTCACTCGCAAACGGTGCCGATTTCGACATTTTTTCACATGACATTTTTTCCTTGTTTTTACTTGTCGAATCACCTCCCAAGCGTTGTAACAGGTATTTTGCAACACCCTGTATATATATAGGGTGTCGCAAAACTATTTCAACAACGCTTGGGTGCTGGAAGATATAATAAAACAAGTAACTTTTCCCTATAAAGTTTACCTCAAAAGCCCTTAGTTTCTGCGCTATAAGCGCTTAAAATCTATGCTGTACGTATGCAACCCAACACATCAAATGCTTGCTCTGACATAACTACCAGGGGCGTGTGGCAGGGTTGCCACTAGCTTTCCTCGTTAAGAGAGACGACTTGAAAACAACAACTTGAGAGTCTTGCCTGAGCAAAATCCAAAACATTAATGATACTTGCGATGTTGTAAGAAGCATTGACAGTATTTATAAACTGACCAAGACAAATAATGGGCAGACTGAAATTCAAGATTACTTACTCATTGTAAAATATCTCCATAATGGATTGATTGACTTGGTTTATTTTAATTCGTTTTTCTGCCACCTTTGGCTAATCGCGAAGATGAGGATGATATGATGAAATAACAAATGACACCAATGTCTAGACCAGGATTTAAACCGGAGATACCTGGCGCCGTAGCGAGCTGTGCTAACCACATCGCCACGGAGTGTTTCATTTATCATGCGATATCAACAATTGCAAGGGACACGTGAGAAATGGGAAATCCACGAACGAACAAATGTAAACATGATGTGTTTGCAGCCTCATCTCGAACACGCAGACTGTAATGTTATTACAATTTATTTATTAGAAAATTATTCCTATCTGAGTTATTGCTAATTGTGTTCGTCTCATAAGGAAATAATTGCAATGCTCTTTTAATTTAATGATTGATTGATTTGCTTTATTTTACTTCGCTTCTTGTGCCACTTTTGGTTAATTTGCAAAGATGGGGATGAGTGATGATATGATAAATTTGAGGAATGGACACTCACAAACATCCATGCCCAGGCCAGGATTAGAACCTGGGACCCTTGGCGTCGTAGCGTGATGTGCTAACCACTCTGGTCCGGGGGGCAGCTTTGCGGGTTCGAAACGAGACAGCAAACACATAATGTTTACATTTGTTCGTTCATGGATTTCCCATATCTCATGTGCCCCTTGCAATTGTTGATATTGCATGATACACGAAACACTCCGTGGTGATGTGGTTAGCACAGCTCGCTATGGTACCAGGTATCTCGGGTTTAAATCCTGGTCTAGACATTGGTGTCATTTGTTATTTCATCATATCATCCTCATCTTCGCGATTAGCCAAAGGTGGCAGAAAAACGAATTAAAATAAACCAAATCAATCAATCCATTATGGAGATATTTTAGAATGAGCAATCTTGAATTTCAGTCTGCCCATTATTTGTCTAGGTCAGTTTATAAATACTGTCAATGCTTCTTACAACATCGCAAGTATCATTAATGTTTTAGATTTTGCTCAGGCAAGACTCTGAAGTTGTTGTTTTCAAGTCGTCTCTCTTAAGGAGGAAAGCTAGTGGCAAACCTGCCACGCACCCCTGGTAGTTATGTCAGATCAAGCATTTGCTGTGTTGGGTTGCATACATACAGGATAGATTTTAAGCGCTTATAGCACAGAAACTAAGCGCTTTCGAGGTAAACTTTATAGGGAAAAGTTGCTTGTTTTTATGATATCTATCAGCACCCAAGCATTGTTGAAAGTGTTTTGCGACACCCTGTATATATATCATCCTGTTTTGTACCTTGTTACATTTGTACTTGGTGCAGAGTTGAAGGTTGAAACATTACATTTAGTTTATGTTTTATAATAAAATAAATTTCTGCCTTGGTCAGCATATTGAGTTTTTCATATCATGGAAACAAGGCTTAATGGGGTCAAAATGTGTGTCTTATTTCAGCAGAAAGTATGAGTATCAGATCTAACAAACTTTCCCCCCTAACTTTGCAATATTCAAAACCACCATTACAGACTTAGCTTTACGTAACTTGATTCTGCGCATTCCACGTGGCATGTGACTTCCTCCTATCATCTAAATAACTTCCTCTTACTATTTCCTTTCACCTCGTGGATTGGATTGATTTGGTGTTTTAAGTCCACTTTATGCACAGTAAGGCTAATTGAGACTGGGCCTACAGTTTAAAGTGGAATCCGAACCACTATGTGCCTCCACCGGGTATCGAATCTGGGACCACTTCATCTCAAAGCAATGACGCTACCACTGCGCCATCGGAGAGGTCTCCATTCACCTCGTGAAATACAGAGAGCAATGTTAATTTCTTAGCACGATGGATAAACTTTACACCCAACGATATATTCCTGAAAAAAACCCTGCCTAGGTTGAGAATCGACCCTACAACCTCCCTTGTAAGAATCAAGCACCCTACCTCTTCTCCATGTAGCTCACGTTAAAATTTGCTACCTGTTTGAAAAAGCCAATTCAAACTTAATGTCATGTTTAAAACTTCCTCATGGCAACGAATTCAGAAAAAATCGAGAAACGCTGAAAGGAAAAAAATGATGAACATTTCTATTGGGGTTTGTCATATTTTGTAAATTGTGTGTAAATTCCATCTTTTGAATAAGCAATTGTTTAGTTATGAAGTATTTTGTTGTTTGTTTAAAGTAGGAACAGGAGAGCGAAAAAGAGTCATTTGAACTAGACCCCAGTTACCAACAAACATTGGCTTTTTTCCAAAAACTGTAGGAAAAGAGAGAGGAAAAGGATATTCAACATATGGAATATAAAATATTTGTGAAATTAAAACAATGGGATACCTTGCAAGTGCATCTTAAGGAACTTCAAACTATGAAAAACATATTTTCGTGGTGGAAAATTGCAAGTCACTTTCAAAATATGAACCTGTTTTTTTTTCTGTATTATAAAGTGGAGATATGGGACGATACGATCCCTCAGCAAGAAAAAATTAAATAAACCGCCTCCTTCCCTCAAACATTTACAATGGTTATAATTAGTAATAAGGGTCCGGAAGTTGATGAAAAATCAACTTTTTTCTGATCTTTAAAAACAATGCAAAACCTGATAGCATGTCAGTTTCCCTTCAGTTAGAGCCTGAGAACACTTTCTATTTAACATTTCTTTTTTTTTTAATACTTCAGCCTTTTTTGGCTTTTAGTTCATTTGTCAGTATTTTTAACAGTTTTTGTTGCATTTTTTTTTATTTTACAGGTTTATCTTTCTCCTCCCCTGTTTTTTCATACATTTCAAATGCATTTACTAGTAAAAGTTACATATTTAAAGTTCTTGACATGGTCCTTTTAGCAAATTCACCATGAATCAAAAATACAGTCAATGGAAAAACATAATATTATTCATAACTGAAATGTTTGGCAGTGGATTAAAATACTTTGTGTGAAGCCTACTTTGAGGTTCTTTTGCTGGACACTATTATCTTCAATCTGTGGTTTTAAAGTAAAATTAGTCACAATATTAAATGAAATTATACTCTGGTATACGAGAAGCAGAACTGTATTTTTGGATGCTGGCCGACTTCAATATCGTAGAAGGCTGACTCTGAAAGGAGATGAATTGGTTGATTTGGTATTTTAAGTTCACTTTATGCACAGTAAGGCTAATCGGTTGATTGATTGATTGATTTGGTGTTTTAAATCCATTTTATGCACAGTAAGGCTTATCGGGACTGGACCTACAGTTTGAAGTAGGATCCAAACCAGTATGTGCCTCCATCAGAAAGGAGATGATTTAAAAAGAAAAACCTTGAGGTATACTTTATGTAACATTAAAGTAAACAAACAAAACTACATTATCACTTAGTTGCTCTCTTCCCCTTTGCTGAAGTGGTTTCAACTACTAAATAACTGGCTTCATCGACTTACTCTCTTGTAATTTATGAAAAAATCAAGCTTTCATTTTTACAGGGAAAATTATTTTATAATATTTTTTTACCTTTTTTAGGTCATTTTATAGGTTATCTTTTGATTTTTTTAGGTCACCAACTTCCGAGCCTTAGTCATCATGTTTAATTCTACAAGCATTTCTCAGCTATTCTAAAAACTCCAGCAAACACCTAAAAATTTCCACTTCACACTGTCACACTGCACTACACCACAATAGAAATGTGTATATCTTTATCCATCGAACCGAGTGCCTAAAATAATGTGAACTGTGTGGTGTAGGGGGATCGTGTTTGCTTGAGGAATGAAAGGTCATGGGTTCAATCCTACTTCTTTGCAAAATATTTTTCGGAAAGTAAACGGCTTTGGACAACAATGCTTATCTATGTTCCTTGGATATTTCAGTTTATATTTATGCAATTTACATCCAGCATTTCTGGATGCAGAAACATGTGATATAAAGTCAGAGGTGGGTAGTTTCAAACGTTGAATATACAGTAGCATAATATCTGTGGTTGTACCATTGACGTATATTTTAGGTCTGCAGTGAAGAGCACAAAGAACATAATATTTGTGTGTATGTGCGTGTGTGTGTGTGTTGTTGTTGTTGTTTTAAGTCTACTTTATGCTAATCAGGACTGGACCTACAGTTAAAACAGGAATCCGAACCACTGTGCAATGAACCTCCACGGGATATAAAATCTGGGACACATTGATTACAACATCCTGTTTAAAAACATATATTTATGACATATAAATATTTAATGTGTGTTAACATAACTTTTGGAACTTTTGGCAGCTGAATGAATAGAGAGGTCTTGCAAAAATACTGCCAATCACTGAAAAATCAAGAAGTTGAGTAGAAACATTCCCGAGGTATGCATCGCATAAATATTTACAGTGATTTAATATAATGTTATATTACATTATTACAACACTTCGTACTCGGTAAATAACAATACAAAAAATAATCAGGAGTGGGTGAGATTTGAACATACAATGTTTCGTTCTTGACGAAAAAGTATAACGAGACGACCGTCTAACCAATTGCTCCAGGAGATTACGAACGTGAAACTCCGCAAAAGAAGTTGATCTCAGTTGAAAGAACATTTTGCCACAGTTCTGAACGATTTTTCGCTACAGATCAGGGAAGAGACGCACTTTGTAGAATCGTCCGGTATGGTGCAATTTTCTTTATTGTAATTTTGCCTAAAATCGAGAGAAATTTGCTTGATTGCATTCAAATGTGATGTCAATTCTCTCCAGGTGGTGGAGAACCAGATCAGTGTTTCCAACTGCACATAAATTCCCCTATTTTCAATTTCAAAACAAATACTCTTAAAAAAAATATCAATATTCGTATTTCCAAGTTACGAGTTTCATTTAATTCCATATTATATTACTGGTTTAGGGTTTCTAACTTCATGCAATGTGAAACAATTAAAGAAATTCGCAAGAATGTTTTAATTTAGAAGCAAAAACTGTTGCTAAGTTGGATACTATTTGTTGGCTCTGAAGCGATATGTTGCCAAATTTATGAATTCAGGACTTTGAATTTTATCAGGGCGGTCAATTAAGATGTTGCGAAGAGTACAAACATCCACCACAAGTATTCCACGGTAATCATATGCATCATTTTGCCAACAGTTTCCTTTAAAATATTGTAAAATATTGAACAGAATATTAAAATACGTGTTAAGTACGTGATAACAAAATCCAGCTTTTCATGCAAAACTGGTGGGAAACTAAAAATAAATTTGTATTTTCCAGGATAATTAGACTCCATGAAAGTGTTGTGCAGTATTTTTTCACACCACATTTAAGACAAAAATACCAGAAAGGTATCGGCTGCTATCAATAAATAGACATCAAACAATACTTACCAATTCTGATACTGCTGGTATAGAGGTACACCCATACATTTGAAGCAGTATTGGCTCATAAATTTTTTTACACCCAGGGGACAGGAAAACATCTGGTCTTATGACATATCAAACACTTCATCACATCATATACTTACAGAAGTGGTGTCACAAACAGTGTTAAGTTACAGACTTAGTTATCCGTTTTGCTATGGCTTACGAATAAGCAAGAGCAAGTACAGATTTCTGTTTATGTATAAAAAATATGAAAACAGTAACACTTCATTAACTTTCCATTTTCAACAGCCTGTAGGTGACCATTACAATCACTCTTACCAACAAAGAATGATATAAAATGTAAAAAGAAAAAAACATTGGTAATAGATTTTATATACTTTCATCAATTTTTCTGTTCTGCATTGTATCCTTGCCTAAGTGTTTCATTGTTAGTATGATGATAATATGACATTGAGAGATTCAGTAACTCCAAATTGAATACACATTTATACAAGTGAGACTTCTCAAATTTAACTCAGAAACAAACAAGCCTTATGTTGTAAAATAGTAGTTCATTATTAATCAAAATTCAATCATCCAGATGACTTACTAAGTGTCTTGTTCAGTGTTGAATTCAGCCACTTCCCCAGGGGCGGATATCAAACATTAAGGGGAGAGGAGGAATTATCATAGACATCAAACAATAATAGTAATAACAACAACACAGATATTTTAAAATTTATGTCTAATTCGTAAGTTAAAATAAATTAAGTGGATATTTTGATAACATTGTATAAGCACTTCACAACCATTCTGCAGCAAACTGTTGATAGACTAATCATTAAATTAACTACAAGAAGCTGAAATTCATTACAACAATAGAATGTATATTACAGTAAGCCTGCTACTCCACAAAAGTCCATTGTTGTTTTTTAATAAAATAGAATATAATTATGAAAAGATTCTCTCGGGATATTGACCAGGTGTGTTGTGCAGAAGATTCAAAGCTTTCAGTCCTTATACCGGAAACAGACTCACACGGATCTATATCTCAATGACAACAGTTATCACTATCATCTCAACGAGCACCAGTACTCTCCACTCTATTACACTAGGCCATCTCCATCAGTGATGCGGAGCATCTATTAAAATAAATACAGCATCTTTGCACAGCTTTCAGACAGAACAGGTACTCAGAACACAACATTAAAACTAGTACTGCCCAAGAAAACCTGCACATCAAGAACTCTGGACTCCTCAGAGAATCCGGATACATCAGGGAATTCGGACACATCAGGGAATCTGGACACATCAGGGGACATGAACACACCAGGGAATCCGGACACATCAGGGGACATGAACACACCAGGGAACCCAGACAAAGCTGACCAGAAGATAGCCATCCTTCCATACATCAGAAATCTCTCCAGAATTATAAGCCAAATTCTCAAGAAACATAACAAAAAAACATTCACAAACCAACCTCAAAGATCAGAAGCCTTCTACACAACCCCAAGGATGACTTAGGTGTCAAAACACCAGGAGTTGACTGTATTATCAGCAAATGGGGTAAAACATATATTGGGCAGATGGATACTGGGACTTCATCATCAAGGAAGAAATTGCCATTCATGAAGAAAAAGAGAACCGTAATCACGACACAGGGTTCGAACTGGATCTAGCCTGGGTGGCAATAGTTAACCAGAAGGGCGGACACAGTACCTGATTGGTCCACCATCCTCAACAGGATATCTGCTCCATGAATATATATACACACACCAGGATGACGTTCAGGACTGCACTTCCACCCTGAAGATGAATGTGTCGTTAGCTCTCAAAAGCTTGGAATCTTTTCCACAACTCACCTGGTCAATATCACAAGAGAATCTTTTCATCATTGGTCACCAGAAAAGCTTCAAGACTTACTTCAGAATATTATTAGTTAGCAGTTATCATTAAATGAATAATAATTTACATTCCTTCTTTATTTTAACATTAATTTTAAAGAATTGCTTATTATTATTATCTGGGGGGGTGAACTTTTCTATTTCTCCAGGATATTACCCCCCCCCCCCCGCCACCATTGAATTGATCACTAAACCTGATTTTGATGCAAGGAACAAAGAAAATGATAATCCCTGTAATACACATAAACCTAGTGTACAAACATTGTATATCTTATGGGCAGATAGCACCTAAAAGATGGTATCCACAAGCAAAGCAAAACAAAACTTAATAAAAAAACTTACTTTCCAGTACTCTCCACGTTGTTAAAATTATTTCTGTTCGGTAACAAGTTCCCTAAATTACTTTAAAAAGTACAAAATAATGAAGATTACTAATTAACTATCTATTTACAGTGATCAGAATGTAAACAAAAAAGGGAACAGATTAAAGATGCATATATAATAAATTGCATTGTAAAATTTCAATTACATTTTGCATCTGAACAACTTACCTTGCATTCAAATTAACAGTTTGATTTTCACTCCATTCAGGCAATTTACATAGCTCTGCCATTAGCTCCTTTTTCAAACTGGTAAGTGTATCTAATATCTCCACATCTGTCAGTTTGTGGTAATCATCCATTTTTGTCATGAATATTTTCAGTTATATCTTCAATGTGTACAAATATCCATCAAGTCAAAATAAATCACTCCACAGGATTAATTTATTCATTACATCAAAGGTATCCATGTACCATTAATTCTGGAATTAAATATGTAGTTAAGAATTTATTATACAATAAACAAATACAAGCTACATTATTTTTTTTTCAGAAATATTCTGTAAAACGTTCATATAAATCAATGAAAATAACTGAGTAAGCCTTCTCTCCTTAGTCTGAGGTACAGTAGAAGAATTTTAAATCCTACATTCATATACAATTCCAATTTAAACAAGATAAATTAGTAATTTAACCCCCATCAAAATCAGCATAATCTATCTTGAGATACCATATCAACAGGAGGGATTGCGGTGGAGAACGGAAATTTCTGCTTTCAAATAACTGTGAGGGTGTCACTGGTGATGATCCAAGTCACATGGTCCTTCATGACTGATATGTAACACTAGACACAATCCAATCCAGGCTCCCCGATGGCGGAGTGGTAGTGTCGCCACCTTGTAATCAAGGGACCCCAGGTTTGATACCCATTGGAGGCACATAGTGGTTCAGATTGCACATGAAACTGTAGGTGCAGTCTTGATTAGCCTTACTGTGCATAAAGTGGACTTAAAAAAACAAAATCAATCATCCAATCCAGAGATCATGAAGCCCCAACTGTGAAGTTTGCAGGATATAAATTAAAAGGATATTTCACATGCACTGAACTTTATGTCTGCACATTCTGGCAAAGAGCATGTGCATTGTAACTATTGCAAGTGGCAGTGTTAAGATGATCCATTTAAAAGGTTTGGGCGAACCCACTGAGGACACCTTTGATGGACCGATACAGTGCCACATCATGAGTCAGCCGAGGAACCACGAAGGAAACCAAGTACAGTGGTGACACTTGGATTTTGTCTATATCAGTGTTTAGTTATTTTGCCGGCTCATGCATGATCATCCTCCCTCTCTTGTGCGGATTCTATTAAATATTGGTACAGGGCAATGAGTATAATTTATTCCATTCCCATACACACATCGTCTCACAGCCAAGCAGTTTAAGCTGGCGAACAGACTAAATGTAACATGGTGGAGATGCGAGGAAGCAATTAGACAATGAACTTAAAATTTCCAACACAAAACAGCTTGGTGAAGTCAGTGTTACCCCGTGTACAATATACCAGCTAATTATATTTTTCATTCTGTCAATCCAAACAACCAAGATCTTGAAATTTTGCGAAAATCCTGTCAACTGCCTAAATTTACTCTTAACTTTAGGATAAAGATCAATTGCTTTCCCACGCCAAGCCACAGGCGTTTTCAGCTTTAATTCAGCAGCCGCAGCCAAAATAGCCCTTTCATGTGCAAAGCAATTCTCAGAAGAACATTCTAATGAAATAGACAGTGTCATGTCATGTTTAGCACTCATTGAAATTCTGACAAGGACATATTTGAAGGTGAATTCAAACATCTGTTCTTGCGGTCGGAATGTAAAGATGAAATGTGAGGACGACGTGTGAGAAAGAAGAAACCTAAACAAAAACATAATCGTGTTACTTTAGTTACTAGTGCACAGGAAGGTAACGCTGTAATTTCAGATAAATTTGAGAAAATTATCCTTCCTCTACTAAAAATGAACAACCAAAATTTTCAATAACAAACGAAACCAACTTTCACTTCAAATTGGCTGATCAACCTTTTATGCACACGGCACTTCTGTATGAAGGGTCAGAAAACCTCAACATTTTGGGAAATGACTTTCTAACAGCACATAAAGTCCTCATAGTCACAAATAGACGAACCTTGCAAATTACTCGCTTTGACTTTTGGAAATTGCAAAAAGAAAAGAATGCTCAGCAACAAGTACACAAATTATACAAAATCGACATGAAACATCAATAAGAGTGTATTCAACCTACATACACAACATAGGAGAAAGTAAAACTAAACTCTAGAGAACAAGCGGTGGTAAAAGTACATCTAATAAATTGCACAACCAGTGACAGTAGTCACATATAAAACCCCATTCCCAGATTTTCATCCCCTAAAGGAAATTGGATCCCTACCTCCCTCATGCATAAACACGAACTACATGTCGTCCTTACAATTTTTTTCCAATTATCCAGTTACCATTCCTACATTTATGATGATAGGAAAAGCCGATGTTGTGTTTGACATAATTGGCGAGCATGAAACGGGAGAGACAAAAGGTCCTGCCGAGGCAAGGATGGAACCAATCTGGAACCCAATAAAGGGAAATAACAGTGATGATAGAAAGCTACATCAACTTTTTTTAAGGCAAATTCTGAAGAACTCGAAAAGCGTATTCCTGAATCTCTCGGAAAAACTTCGACAAAACAAAGATCAACATCAACCCAAACGTCTACGAAGAAGACCAAGATAAACTACTAGAACTGATGCACGAGTTTGCCGATGTTTTTATTTCGAAAGAGGGTGACATACGAAGTTGCACCTGGTATGAACTGGATATCGATACAGGAGATTAGCCTCCATTGTACACTCGACCCCACAGGATACCACCTCATACACTTCCAATTATGCAAGAAGAAATCAAGAAACTGCTATAACAGGGAGTCGTTTCTCCTATTTTAGCACCACGCTTGAACTCTCCTACCCTGCTTGTAAATAAACCAAATAACACGTACCGTGTCTGCTTCGACGTGCGCTAGACGAACACCATCGCCAAAAAAATAAGTTTTCTGGCATCTCATAAACATCATAGAGAGCGGCAGGTTTCAAATAATATTCATCCATGAACATTCTCCCTGCTTATTTTCAGATACCCCTCACACCAAGTAGTCGTGAGAAAGTGAGTTTTCAAGTGACGCATGTGGGAATGTACACTTTTAATTATGCACCAGAGTGATTGTCACGTCCGGAACAGCGTTAGCGATAGTGCTGAATTTAGACCTCTACGTTGTTGTCAACCGCCATTTGTTCTTTCACGCACATGATGTCCTGGCAGTCTCAGACAACGTACCCACTTCCTTGAAGATATTGCATCACACTTTTGAAAGACTTAGGCTTGCTGGATTAAAATTGGCTCCTAAAAGGCAAATCCCATTACCGTGATATTGTCTATCTTAGACCCCATTTATCTGAAAAAGGGCTGCGCTATTTCACCTAAGATGCTAGAAACTGTTAAGTCATACCAGACACCTACAAACAAGATGATTTTACGCCAGTTTTGGGCATGGCAAATTTTCCCGTCATTATTCTCCACATTTTTCCCAACACGCATCAGTTCTTACACAACTGTTGAAGGAGGAGTGAAAATTACGAAGGACAGAAGCACAAAACGATGCATTCAATGCTTCAAAACATTCACTAATCACGAACCCAGTATTAACCAGATATGATCCCTCCCAACCTATTCACATATACATACACAGACAGTAGCAAAACAGCTCTAGGGACTGTCATCGCACACGTCAAGCCGATTGCATATGCAAGCAGGATACTAAATGATAAGGAAAGGGAACAAGACAAACATGTTAAGAACTCTCTGGCATAATTTTTGCTTTAAAAGCATTTCGAAACTACACCCTTTTCAAGAGATTTATATTACACACAGATTCCAAATATATTCAAAATTTACGACAATCAACTACCCTAAAAGGCCATCTTGGGCGTTTTTCACATATTCTGTCAGACTACGATTTCATTATTGAACATCTAAAGGGAACCGACAACAGTGACTCGGACGCCATTAGCCGTAACACGATGGATCCAAGATGAAACTTTTTCTGCTCTCCTAGAATATGAAATTGTGTGTGTTCTGAGAACATCAATTTGACCTTGCCAATGAACAACAAGCTGATCATTTTCTCAAAAATATTTACCTACATTTAATTGGAAGTAAAGAAGCTGACTGTAAATATGACAGAACCAGCCAGCAGCAATTCCATCTCCTAGAAGACATTATTTACAGAAGGACTCTAAGTTCAGACAAACAGGAAAGGCTATTCACGTGCATCCCAAATTCATTATGAGATATATGGTTCAAAGAAGTGCACTCTTCTCCACACACTCTCAACTATTTTGGAAACTATAAAACATATGCCTATGCGAAGGAATGTTATTATTTTCCTTCTCAGAAATCCAAATAATGTGAAAAGTGTGCACGACTTAAGCAGTCCCGCCAACCAAAGTACTTTGAACTACAAACAAGGACTTCTCTGACACCTCTCCAAATTATCGCCTTGGATCAATGTGGTCCATACGTCACATCAGGGCCAGAAGGACATCACTATGTGATCACGTGCACTGAGGCAGCCACGCATTACATAGTAGCCGCACCGACACATTCTCTCACTACTGAAGTTTTAGAGGATATTCTGTACACGAAAATCATATTGCCATTTGGCTTTCCAAGAAAATTCATTGTCGACCAACTTCCAGGTCAAACTTCAGATTTATTCAAATAATTGGCCAACAAATTCCAAATTGAAGTAAGCTTTGTCAGCCCAGGATTTCATCAGAGGCTTGGCTTAGTTGAAAAAACGGAAAAAACGCTGGAAGGAAAGTTCAAATTCTACGTCAGTGCCAAACACAGTAATTGGTCCAATTTCTTACCAAGAGCAGTCTCAGCTATCAACAACATGCTGCATTCATCTGCACAGTACTCACCTACCTATTTGCTGATGGGTTATCATTCCCGCACCTTACTGGATGTGATTTTTCAAACCCCACCACAGCATGTGAGCAATTATGAATGGCTGGAACATATGAAGCTTTCACGCCTTTTGGCACAAGATAATATCCTCAAACGCCACAGAATGAACAAGGCACGGCTTCATCCTCATTATTCTCAAGCATCATTTAAACCTGGAGATCAAATACTTTTGTGGAAAGATCAATGCTACTTTTATGGAAAGAGCAACTCTTCTCAAAGACGTCCAAAGCTATTTTAGGCAAGTACAAATGCCCCTTCATAGTAATCGAGCAACTTGACAAAAACCATTACAGAATTGAAGGGATCATGCAAGGAAAACAGTTTGAACAAAAGATAGCGTCGGTCAGGATGAAACTTTACACACCACAAACGGTAACTCTCAATCAACCAAATACAGAGGAAGATAACGTGAACGCCTTAAATTTAAATTCAGAAATACAAGCGGATATCGTCCTTATTCTTGAGGGGTTTTATTTGGAATAATTCACAACTAGTGAACCTTATACATTAGAAGTTGACAACACTGGGAGAAACATTGAAACACTGGCAGCATAAAACAACTACTTCCTAATGCAGACGACCATCATCATCATCCTTCATAGTTCCTCGCCGCGACAAAATCTTGAACAG
The DNA here is from genome assembly GCF_977018435.1 of Lepisma saccharinum. Classification (NCBI taxonomy): domain Eukaryota; kingdom Metazoa; phylum Arthropoda; class Insecta; order Zygentoma; family Lepismatidae; genus Lepisma; species Lepisma saccharinum. The sequence goes on along the minus strand of NC_139241.1, from coordinate 22,284,424 downwards.
TGATAGTAACAACTCATGAACTACATAATTTATAAAACTGAATAACACATATAAACTGTGCTTCTTCTTATAAATTCTGTTTTCTCTTCATCTTACGGAGGAAAATCTGCACTTCTAGCTCACAGAGCAAGAAGAAAATAAAATAGATCTCATACATGCGACAACACTCGCCAGAACATTTTTTTTCCTCTTCTTTCTCATACAAGATTGTGCCGACCCTTTCTCCTCGTGATGTCACTTTATGATGTGATTCCACACAGAGTCGGATGGACTCCTAAGGACGATACCGAAGCAACACGACCTTCTGCTTCGCTAGCATTTATGTACATAAACGAAAAAGCATGAACGTGATGAACGTAGTTACTGCATATGGGAAGAGGGCTCGCGTGTTCTCACTGTTGGCGGAGATAATGCATTATCCATTTCATTAGCTGTAAAATTTTCATTCTGTGAATTTTCAATAATTCATAACTACCTTCAACATGCCAAAATGCCTTTACAGAGCTGTATGTACCAAAGTCTTATCCACTCTTTCCCTTCATATTTCTACAATTCATGTAACTTCTGGCATGTAAACGGCAATATTATCAACATAATTAATATATGACAGTATGTTAATTTCTAAATTATTATCATGCAGATGTGTCCTATCTATCAATGAAGTGAATTGAGAGTGCTGCATCATTAAAAATGAACAAAACTCTCACAAAGAAACACATTTTCTTTTACACCTACCAAACACAACATACACGATTTGGACAGAAATACCAAATTTTTCCTTATTACAAATGCAATTTTCTGACTTTATGAAATATTGCCATTCACACATATTTACATTAACTGTTATTACATATTTGGTACCTCCATTTATATTTATTTTTCTGACGACCTTTCATTATATGTTCTGCTATAATCGAATGCATACTATGTACCTAATCTTATTATTTACACCCTGATTAAATTTACCAATTGTTCCTGTTCACGCTCAAAATTTTATTTTATAACATACTTAACGCTGATAGTGATCATAATTTCCTGTGTCATCACTAATGTACCTTGTCATAGAAATAAGATGAAGCCATTTCTCCAGAGTACATCCAGAAGTGGCAAGAAGATCCCGCATTAAATTAATATTGTTACTGAGCTTTCCTTGCGAACATAATTTTGTCTCCAATCAACTTATTTGTGTATTCTTTTCAAATTTTGAGGCCTACTAACTTAACTTTGGATTACTGTCACCACTGATATATTTTTTTAAGTGTTTTCCACAGTGTCACGTACATGTACGTCATGAAACTCGTACATGAGATGCTGCCAAAACTACCATAATTGCCACTTTTGGTTCGGTTCGCTTCGGAATACACGACAGAACAGTGCTACACTTCAATTAGTGTATTATTCTTCATAACGTACAGGCCCTGTTAATATGACACTACATGCAAGCCTACTGCCCTATGACGAATTGTGTTATATCCGGGGTGCAATCATTAATTCAGGGACTGGTCATTGTACATACTTATTGATATTTTTTTGTAAATAAAGAAATGGGCTTGCATCCTGGTAAACCCTATATCTTTTCAGGGGGAGGTGGCATGTCATGAGCTGGAAATATAATGAAAAACGCCACCAGTCCCCAGATGACGAGAGGTCGCAAGGAGAGTCTTGGTCAAGAGAGCTAAGCGCGAAGTGTGTTGCAAGTGAAAGTGTTAAGATGGTCCATTTAAAAAGTTTGTGTGAACCCACTGAGGACACTTTCGATGGACTGATACAGTGCCACGTTGTGACTCAGCTGAGGAACCACGAAGGAAACCAGGTACAGTGGTGACACTTGGATTTTATCATTATCAGTGTTTAGATATCTTGCTGGCTCGTGCGCAATCATCCTCCCTTGCTTGTGCGGACTCTATTAAATATTGATAAAGGGCAATTAGATTAATTTATTCCATACCCCATACACACATCCTCTCGCAGCCAAGCAGTTTAAGCCAGAGAATGGCTTAAATGTAACAACACTATCATATCTGTGACTGTAGATACTGCATTTATGGCATTATAGAGTTACTTTTTGATTGACGCTGAAGAAGCAAGAATGAAATATGGTATTGAAAGAGCCAGTCATCGAGAATCCAAAACTTTGCATGTTGTAAGTTTTTTCTTAATTAACACGTATTGACTACTTAAACTGTAACTGGCATGGCATGTTCCCTGGGACCCATGGGCTTTACAATGCTCTCAGTCTTAGAAGCAATAACATGTACATCCTTATCCTTTTCGGCAGCTTCATATTTAGGAATATTACGTAACCTGCGGGCACCACTTTTTATTTTAGTTTCAGAGCAATAGACACTCGTGGGGCCAACTGTAATTCGCAAGTTAAGTCTTGCGGCAAGGGACATGGTGAGAGAATCAGAGTTGATGATCTGTTTCTTAGTGAACATATCCTTGACATACTTGAATAAGTTGGTAGCGGAAGTGAATTATCAGATCTGGAGTCTGATAAAAGTTATAATGAAGTACTTATCTCTAATGACTATTGCTATGATCTATTAGCTCTTATCTCTCTTAACAGCGTGCTACAACACCAGGGATCACGGGTTCAAATCCAGGCCTGGGAATGGATCTTTGCAAGTGTTCATTCATCAATTTCATCATATCACAACAACTCCCCATCTTCGCAAATTAGCCAAAAGTGGCACAAGAAGTGAAGTAAAATAAAGCAAATCAATCAATCATTTTAAAATTGTGCAGAATCTTTTTTGTGATTGTTTTCCTTGGGTTATTACATGTATGTTCTGTGATAATTGAACAATTAAATGATTGTTTTTACCTTAGACACATTAAAATATACTTACAGAGCCATTTAAGAAAACAGACAGATTTTTGTAGTGTTATGTAAATTGAGTAATAAAAACCATAATAATGGAAATAGTGGACAAATGTTTATCATAATCACATAAAGAAGGTCCAAAATACAAGGGTAGTTCAAGGTTGACCGGGACTTTTATTTCTGCAGAGGAAATAGGTAGCAGAAGAAATACCAAACTATGTCAGTTTTTCAAAGTATTCTCCGTGTGCGCTAAGGCACCGTTGCCATCGTTCTGGCAGCTCCCGAATTCCTTTGGCGTAGAAAGAACTTGGTTGTTGTCGTAGCCACTGGAGGACATCGCTCCGCAGTGCTTCGTCTGTCGTGAATTTCTTCCCTCCCAGATGGTCTTTAAGGGATGCAAACAAATGATAATCACTGGGGGCTAAATCCGGACTGTAGGGGAGATGGGGCAGAACTTCCAAGCGCATGTCGGCCAGAGTTGTTGTTGTCACTTTGGCCGTGTGAGGGCGGGCATTGTCATGGAGAAGAATGACATTTCCAGACAACATCCCACGTCTTTTCTTGCGAATGGACTTTCGTACAGCACTACTCAACAATGTGGAGCAATACTGGGCATTAATTGTGCTCCCTTTGTCCAGAAAATCCACATGGATAACGCCCTTCATGTCCCAGAAGACACTTGCCATGATCTTTCCAGCGGACGGCTGCGTTTTGCTTTTCTTGGGGGGGGGGGGGGACCTTTATGCCGCCACTCCATGCTGCGTCTTTTGGTCTCTGGGGTTGAATTGTGCAACCATGTTTCATCACACGTGATGATGGATTGCAACAATTCATCACCTTCTGCTCGAAACCGATTCAGAAGCTGTTCACAGACCGTCCTGCATGTCCACTTCTGATCGAATGTCAGCTGGCAGGGAACCCACCTTGCACAGATTTTGCGGAAGCGTAAGTGGTCGTGAATGATTGTCTCTACACTCCCGACACTGATATTCACCTCGGCAGCAATATCCCACACTGTTACTCGCCGGTTCTCAAGAATCATTTGCTCAACACGTGCGATATTCACTGGTGTGACTGCAGTCGGGCGAATGTGTCCATGCGCTTCATTTGTCACCAGTTCCCGTCCTTCGCGAAACTGCTCACACCATTCGTACACTCTTGTCCGCGACATCGTTTGTTCACCATACTGTGCTTGCAATCGTCTGAAAATCTCAGCTGGTTTCACTTTCTCCTTCACGAGAAATTTGATTACACACCGCTGCTCCACAGCCACAGACACACTGCTTGCCGCCATGTTCGCTGCAACTGCTGCGCATTCGCGAAATACGTCATGCCGGGCGCTAGTTACTCGCGAAGGAATACATTACGTCACCCGCACGTTTCATCATGATCCGGCTATTCATAGATTTTTTACGTACGAAAATCCCGGTCAACCTTGAACGACCCTTGTACATAATAATTTGTGAAAAAGCTTGCTACGGTTTCGGTAACTTATGGAAATTGTGAATTCAAGGTGGTGGTCCATGGGACCACACTACTGCCCTTTATGTTACAATCTGGTACCATGCCAGTTACGGATTAAATGACCTAAAAAACACACAAGAAAACTTGTCCAGCAGTGTAAAAACAAAGGGCATTAAAATGGTGCAATCATACAAATAAAATCAAGGTGATATAATTTCTGAATTTCAATTCTTCCCCTCTAAATTTGAGAAGTATGAGTTTCATTGACAAGATTATTGACATAGGGTTAAGTTGTTTGAATAGTATATTTTTTAATTTATGATTTTGGATTAATAAGGAGTGAGATATTATAAAAACTGGTAAAATGTGTTCAAATTATGAATAATCTCAAACTCCTCAGCATTTTCTTTCAAGGAATAATGTTCAAGTTAAGTCCACTCTATGGAAAGATGTGCTAATTTGGGACTGAAACTACAGATTAACATGAGATCCGAAACACTATGTGCGACCACTGGGAATCAAACATGGAACACTTTGATTACAATGTGACAACCTTACCACTATGTCATAAGGGACACACACATTAAGTTTATTTTGTATACTCTGAAATATAAATTTTGGATTTAGTCATGGTCATGTAAACACACTGATACTGGAATATTAATTTCAAACAAACAAACAAAAAAGACTGTATCTGCAAAGTATCGAATTAGAACAGATTTGAGTTTTGCAGGGTGTAGTGCATAGGTATAGTTCTCATAGCTAAACTAGAGCAGTGATTCTGAACCTTTGCGAGATCATGGCATGGCAAACTCTATTCTTTAAAAGTCAATGCCTGAACTCAGTAGTTCCTACTTTTTACTTGCAAATATTTTTTTATATGTTTTACCATTATACATGAATAAATATGAGCCCTTGCAATTAAAATCTGATGAGTATGATAAATAATGAAATAATCATAAAGAGTAGTACTTCAATTTTGTTTAGGCTTGTTGAAAAATACATAATTAGGTTAGAATTGTGTCAACTATTTTATCTAAGGACTTGGAGTAGTTTTCCCTAACCAACATTCCTTATTTGGTAAGTCTTGATTATCATAAGCAAGTAGCACTTGAACACCAAGAAAATCCAATTAATACTATATGGGAAATCGTATATTGGAAAATTTATCACTACAGTTAATTTGATTTAAATTGATTGGTAGAAAACTGCCTGAGAAAAACCTCTCATAGGCCCATTAGTTGAAAAACAATTCACTAGAGTCTTTCGTAGGCAAAATGAAGACCTATGCAAAAATCTAATATTAATAAAGTTGGCTTACAATCAACGGGTTCCAGGTGTGATGCCCATTGGTGACATACAATGTTTCCTTGATTGACTGATTTTTGTTATTTAACATCACATTTATGTCAATTTAAGGTAACTGTGACAATGAGGATCAATGATGATATAAAATTGATGAAGGGACAGTCACAAAGAACAACCATGCCAAGGCAGGGATTCAAAAACAGGATCCCTCGTGACATACACTGATTCAGACCCCACTTTAAACTGTAGGCCCTACCCCAATTAGCCTTTCTGTGTATGAAGTGGATTAAAAAACCAAAGCCCGTGCAAAATGCATCACATATATATTCAACAAATATTATAAACACATGTTACTAACATACACCATAATTTTAATGAGAAATTCCTAAAAGGTATGAAAATCTACCATGAGAAAATCTGCTCATTTCTGACAATGTAACTTATCAGAACCAACAAAAACACACGGAATCAGCTTCCAACATGAGGTAACTTACACAGGTGAATAGACACACAAAATAATAGACCATGCTCATTACAGAGGGGAAAATTATAAGAAATATATTGATACACTCATACAAATAAGTTTGGAACTAATTTATAAGCAATTCAATGTATAACTAAATTTTAACCAGTCCTAAAGTAAGAAAAATTAAGCCATAATGCCAAAATTTTAGACATCAGTTATATTATTTTTCTTTTAAATAAAATGACCAGTAAATATGGAAAAACGTGACAAACGAAATACATGTACTGAAAGAAGTCTTTAAAGATTTAAAAAAAAACATACAAAATGCCAGTGGAGAATACCAAGCAGATGAACTTGGAAAACAAATTGTAAAACATAGGAGCTTTCATCATCTTAGATATCCTAAGAAACATGGTAAATCAAGAAATTCCCAAAACCTTATTATATCCTAATAACCTGAATCAGTACTATGTATCATCCTTTCCATGTGATGTTGACTACTACGAATTTGGCAGACACTACTGTTGTATTAAAAATTATGGATTATCAAGATTGGACTCCAATTAAATACAGGGTTTCCATGCTAGAGGGATCGAGAAATAAGTGATAATTTCTAGTGAACAGAATGTATTGGTAACAAACTTTTACTTTTACTTGATACAAAACTCACCGAGTTTCAGATGATGTTCAATGCAACTCGATATGTGCACCTTTGGTGGCTCTGCACACATCTAAATGGTATTCAACTTCCCGCCAAGTGTTCTCTAGCATTTGGGGAGTCACAAGCGCTACTGCATTTGTGATGCGGCCCATCAGTTCCTGCAAATTTCTTGGTCTGTCTCCTTGATAAACAACGTCCTTAATATATCCCCAGAAAAAAAAATCCAAAGGGGTCAAATCGGATGACCTGAGTGGCCAGGCAAGGGGTTCTTCTCTTCCGATCCACATATCGGGGAAACGTTCATCCAAGAAGTCACGCACCTGTCAATGATAATGGGCCGGTGCTCCATCTTGCTGGAAAATCGATCCTGGGGGAAATTGGTCTATGGCAAAGTTCTGCAACATGTCCAGATACACATGTCCTGTGACTGTAGCCTCTAAGAAGAAGAATGGTCCCATGACAGAGTTCCTCGTCAATCCACACCCGACATTCACTTTAGGCATGTCTCTCTCATGTTCTTGAATAACATGGGGAATCTCTCAACCCCATATCCGGCAGTTGTGCCTATTGATTTTGCCGCATAAATGAAAGGTTGCTTCATCCGAGAAAACAATCTTGTCCAGATACGAGTTGTCATTTTCAATTCGCAGAAGCATTTCAGCTGCAAAATGTGCCCTAAGCGGATGATCATTTGGCTTTATGTGGTGATGAAGCTCGATCTTGTAAGCAGTCAAATGGAGTCGCTTGTGTAAGACCTTGTGAATAGTCGATTTAGGAATTTGAAGTTCGGAACAAGCTCTTCGGATAGACTTCCTTGGACTCCTTGCAAATGCTGTTCTCACACGTTCGATTGTTGCCTCATTCACAGACACTTTCACATGTTTGCCTGTTTGCGGTAGAAAAGAACCTGTTTCTCGGAGTGTTCTCTCCCATTGGAGAATCGCTTTATGACCAGGTGGATCCACATTCCACGTACGACGAACACGGCTTTGAACCCGAGTAACAGATTTCTCTTCTGCTAGCCATAAGACGCACTGTATTTTCTGTTGCGGTGTCCACATGTTTTCCACTGCGCGATCGACTACTGATTGGCACCTGGCTTCCTTTCGAGACAAAAGCTATTGACGCGCATGCGCCACCGTGTAGCTGTCTGAAAACAGTGTTGCACAATCTCGGAGAGTTTCCCTTTCCTGTCATATGAAAAATACAGCAATATCCTTATCTGGTTTTAAATGGCGAGCATTTATTTCTCGATCCCTCTAGCGTGGACATGCTGTATTAACTAGTAGACCTACACAAAAAAAAAAAAGGTGTTGCATTCAAATTTTGCTTATTCAATTCTGCATTAATCTATTATTCTTCATTCAACTTCCATAGTGTGAAACATGTTTGACATTGCTTCAGATAAAGTTGACATGAATTTACATAAATTAGTTCCATTATCTTACTGATGTGAGATACTGGTTGAGTGTGGCAAAGGACAAATAATTACAAAGTTTGTCAGATGAATAGATTTGCCTCATTGTCTTCCTTGACATCCAATGTTTCAGGCTGCCCATTAGGAGGAAACTCAGACAAGAGGCCCTGTGTGAATTTTACATGCGCTAAGATCTAAAAATATGAATTTAACGTAATTTGACATAACGTGCAGGTTGTTCACAATCGCAGATGGTGAGAGTGGTGTAGCAGAATCGCTCTGTAAAAAAGTTAAATTTGTATTTGATTTCAAATGTTATAAATGCCTTAAAGTAGTTAAGAATGGCATATTATGTGATGTTTGTGACTCATGGTATCACTTTGACAACTGTTGTGAAATTAAGGAAGACAACGCTCCAATAAATTTATTGAATTTGTGAAAAGTGTACTGCCATTTTGGTGACTGAATCAGATACATATATTCGGATCCAACAAATCAAATTCCCCCAGATGAAATTGTTAATCTCAAGAAAATAGTGGAACTTTTAACAGAAGATTTGGAAAATATGAAGGCTGAAAATAATAAACCCAAAATCAAGCTATTAAACCAGGAGGTATTCACTGGACACTTAAACAAAAGTAATAACGCAAATGAGTTTACTTGGAGCAAAGGTATTCAAGGGAAGACAAATAAGACTCAAAAATATTAGAAACAAAAAGGACTTTACTTCAAATAACCTCTTTGACCTCTTGGAAGTGGAAGGATACTTCAAAAACTGACCATGTGCCTTTGATAAATAGGATATCTAAAAATCCTTCATCATGATCTAGATGTGGAGTGAATGACTAAAAGTTTATAGGTAAAGTGAACCTAATTAGTGATAGTCATGGAAAAAACTTAGCAGGTATAATCAAGGACAATCTAAAGGACATGCACGGGACTGGTAAAATAAGAGGCAAACCTAAATCAGGTTTTGGAAAACATTGACCAATCATGTAGAAGAATGAACTCGAATGACTTTAAAGTGATAACTGGGGGGAGCAATGATGCCTCAAAGAATTTAGAAGATGGTGCCACAAAAACTCTATAAAAAAATCTGACAAAGGAAACCCACACAAATGTAGTAGTGGTCAACTTACCATACAGATTAGATCTACCTGAATGGTCTGTAGTTAATGATGAAATAAGTCGAGTAAATGCAAAATATAAGACCATTTGTAAACATTTCAAATATGTATCAGTGGTGGATGTAAGTAAATTTAATAGGCAAGAGCATACAAGACATGGTCAACATTGAAATTGGACTGGGAAAAATAGGTTAAGTAAAGAAATTAGTGAGGTAATACTATATAATGAATAGAAATGTTTACAATAGGAAGGAAAGCAGAGCATTACCTGATATTTTATCACAACAGGGAAACAACTAGATCTAGGCAGGTTATGTAATAAAACTTGGCCTAGTTTCATGAAACAATCTTATAAATTTAATGCTGATGATATTTATATTAATAACACACCCTTAGATATTAATGGACAATACACAGTTGATGTTGTAGAGTATTGGTAAAGTACTTGCCTCATAAGTATAATCTTCCTAAGTTGATGAAGGAAATAGTGAAATGAACATCAAAAAGAAGTTAAAACAAGCAAGCAATGAAAGAAATTCCAAAAATAATGTCCTACACCAAAATATTCAGGGCTTAAATGGGAAAATTATTGAATTGGAAACTGTAATTTATAATGAAAAATGTGATATTCTTTGTTTGTTCGAGCATTGGTTAAAGTGTGAAAAAATGAAGAGTGCACACTTGCCTGGTTATAAAATGGCCGCAAGATGCTGTAGATCTAAATATAATACGGGAGGTACATGTATTTTTGTAAGAAAGGAAATGGCTACTGACGAACTTAAACTTGATCACTATCATCAGGAAAAAGATTTTGAATGTTGGGGTATTGTAATTGATTCCCTTGACCTATTAGTATTAGTAATTTAGAGAACTCCTGACAGCAATATTAATGTCATTTTTCATAATTTTATAAAAGTTATGGATTATCTGACAAAAAGAATCATAAATTAATTATATGTGGAGATTTAAATATTGATTTTTTTAGTTAAGCATACCCAAACTAAAAATATGAATAATTTATCAAAACAATTCAAATTAAATGCTATAATTGACAAACCAACTAGGATCACAATTACTTCTCAAACATGTATAGATCAAATAATCACTAATATTACCAAAAGTGATTGCATATCAAGTATAGGTGAACCTGGACTGCCTGACCTTAATATCAAAAACTTGAAATTAATAATCTTAACCTAAAAACCAACAAGAACAAAATTAATAAGGAAGCTATATATACCAATAAAATAAATTTTAGTGTAGAATATATTAATTATTTTAACAAACTTTTAAAATCTGAAACTTGGGAAGATGTGTACAGAGCCCAATCTGTCAATGACACATTTTAATGGTTTCATAAATATATTCCAGTACAACTTTGAATTAGCCTTTGCTGCAAAACTATATAGAAATAAGAAATCTCCAATTAAAAAATGGATAACACAAGGAATTAGAATATCATGTGAAATGAAAAAAATGTTGTATAGGCTTATTAAAGTAAATGCCGACCTTATTTTAAGGAGTATTTTAGATCCTATAAAAAAACTTACAAACAGGTAATTGCTGCAGCAAAGAAATATGAATATGATAAATTAATTGTCACTTCAAGTAATAAAGGTAAAGCTATGTGGAATATTATTAAACAAGAATCCGGAATGATATATATGATAAATATCTAATTAATAAAATACTAGTGGCAAATGAAGAAATAACTCAACCCAAAAAATTAGCTGGAAACTTCAATTCCTTCTTTATAAATCAAATTGATAAATAGTCCAACAACTTCCTGCACATAAAAATAGTTATCAAGGAATTAAAACTAATAATCACTCTAAGTTTATATATCCTGTAACTGGACACGAACTTCATTCTCTCATAAATGCTAAAAAAAAAAAAAGTAAAGTGCTCCCCTGTGCATAGCACCAGACCATGAAGGCGTATAGGGGGTGTGGGGGTAACGCCCCACACTTTCTTGATCCCGGTCATGAGTGGGGGTGATGTGATCAGCATCACGCCCCTGACCGCCTTTACCCCCCAGGGTTTCCCCCAGGTACCCATGTTATTCGATGCTGGGTGGGCGCCGGGGCCGCTTCCATCGTTAGAAAAGTTCCCGGATTTGAACCAGCCGGGGATCAAACCCGGGACCTTGAGCATGGTAGTCAGACGCGTTACCGACTGAGCCACCGCGGCTAATATGAAGAAAAGTACAGGATACGAAGGGATACCAGATGTTATAACTAAAAAATGTTACCACAATATCTTAAAAGTGCTTACCTTTTCATGTATTTAATCCTTTAGAGCTGGAGTTTCCCAGACAAGCTTAAATTATCAAGAGTTATACCTATTTATAAAAAGGGTAACACTTGAAGTATTCATAATTATAGACCAATATCACTATTATCATGGTTAGATAAAATCCTAGGAGTGATGCATAAAAGATTGAGACTTTCTTACCTAATTTAATATAATTACATCTAGTCAGAATGGATTCATAGAAATAAGTCGACAGAAACTGCACTTTATGAATTTATTTCTAATAATTTACATTCGATGGACTCAAAATTATATACTGTGAATATTTTCCCAAAAATTATCCCAAACCTATACTAAAAATTAATAATCATATTATTAAATGTGTACAACATACAACATTTTTAGGGTGTTGTTGATGAAAATATTAAATGGAATACTCATGCTGATGTATTACTTTCCAAACTAAGTTCAGTTTGTTATGGACTAAGGTATTAAGTAAAGTATGCAGTAAAGAAACCGTTCTAACTGCTTATCATGCAAACTTTCACTCAAGATTGAGACATGGGATTATGTTTTGGGGAAACACACCTGGTGCCAAACAGTTGTTTATTTTACAAAAAAAAAAGAGTTGTTAGAATAATAATTGGTGCCAATTATCATGAATCGTGTGCACCGGTGTTTTGAAGCCTAAAGATTTTACCATTACTATGTTTGTGTATATATATATGAAGTATTAATATTTCTGAATTTAAATGTGAAGTAGATGGTTAAGTGTAAGAAAAGGCTTGTGCCTTAACTTCGCCATCCAAAAGAAGAAGTAAATAAATAAATAAATAAATAAATAAATATTTTCAACCTTATATGAAATAGAAGTGCACATTCATATGGAACAAGAAAGAAAGATGACATTCATTTTAAAAGCCACAGTACATCTACATTTAATAAGTGTGTTTACTTTCATGGATATAAACTGTACAACCATTTGTCTAAGAAACTGAAAGACTGTTCACTGAACATATTTAAAATCAACTTAAAAGTATACTTATATATCATTGTTTTTATTCGGCTGAGGAAATTTTTCAAATCAAATTTGACTAATAATATTAATTATCAATTGTTATATATATTTTGTATTAGTAATGTATATAATATGTAATACATCGTAATGTAACATGTCTTTTTCCTATACCAATCTTGTAATTAATGTTACATGTATGGTTCTTACAGGAAATAAATCTGGGAAGCTGTCATATATTTAACACCACACTGGTCTCGATATCTATATTCCCTGATGATGAGAGCAATGTATGTGCCTGAAACGTTGGAAGCTAACTCCAATCTAACCTGGTTGGTAACCCGAGAACACCTGTTCGAAGGAAATAAATCTATCTATCTATAGCAACCTTTTTGGGGTGGGGCATGGCCTTAATACAATATAATCGTGAGAAAAAGAGGTGCTTAATTTCTGGTGTTTTCCAAATGAGTGTTTACTTTAAAATGTTATTTAAAAAAAAAAAAAGATGTGCTCCGATCATGGTAAAATTTGAATGCATTCCAGGTAGAAAGGTTTTAAATACAATTCTTGATATTCAGATTTTTCTAACTTGTTGCAAAAGGCTCATCAATTTTGTGAAATAACTTATTCTGGTATGAATTTACAATATCGACATTTCCCCAATTTCATTCATATTTTGCATACTCAATAATGTAGGGCTCCCAATCATGAATCTGGAGTTAAAATTTGGAGCTCGCATGGAAAAATTGTACAATATTGTGAAGTAGTAAAGTTTTGCTTTGAAAAAAAAAACACTTTAAAACGTCATAATTTCGTTAATAATTTGAATACTTACTAATAATGGAGTCCTGATAACAAATCTGCAGTTAAGATTTGGTGCTCACATGTAGAAATTGTAGAATAACGTGAAGAAGTTGTGAAATAACTTTATCAATTACCACGATGAATATCTACACTAGTCAATTTATGTTGGGTTAATATTAATAATATGGTGGTATTCATTCATAAATATTAAGTGATACGAAAATGCACGGGCACGGATAGCCCCACCAACCATGCACGGTCAGATTAGGCTAACAGTTAAAATTTGAAGTCTCAGTAAAAAAAAAAAAGGAATATATATATATTCACTCGTCTTGAGATCGTTCGCTGCGGGACGGCGTAGGTTCGAATCTGGCTCTGGTCGGAATTAATTCGGCCTACGTATAGGGCCGGTGGCAACCCACCATCGTGAGGAAATTGGGAAGCTCCGAGTGAGTGAGCGTAACCCGATTGAGAAGACCTGCAATGGCTGGGGGCTCGTCGGGCTGATCCCCAGACACTCCAATACTGGTCTAAGATCTCCACGCTACAACAGGTGACGGAAGAACAGTGTGGGAGGGAGACCAGCAGTCGGTAGGTAAGCCAAGGCCCTCACGGGCTGTAGAGCTATGGGTTATTATATATTTCATTTTCTAGATATTCGAAACACAAAATCTTCCGATAAACATTGCTTTCCTTGATATATCTAGGGTGTCTGTTGCTATCACAGAACCACTTATTTTGCAAGTTCAACACGTGAGCGGCAATTTTTAACTGCAGATTCCTACATTATTGAGTATGCGAAGTATGAACGAAATTGGGGAATTGTCTGGTATTGTAAAATCGCTCCCTTCTTCTTAGCATTGGTTAATCCCACAAGTTCGATCTTCATTTAGAAGCTCCATGCAGCTGCTTTTGAAATTAATTAACATTGTCAAACCGATTTTGTGCCACGAAATTGGAACTTATCGTAAAGTATTGACCACTGTTTATGTATTAAAAAAATATATATATATTGATGTTGAAAAAATCTAAAAAATTACCTCACGCAAGCATGCACACTGTGCATTCTCCATTGATAGATGGAACAACAAGTATTGTGGTAAAAATTTACTATCCTTCGGACACCTCTAATTTTTTCGTTTCGTCAATTTTTGACATTCGTACTTACGTATCTGCATCGCAGAACACTCCTGAAGGTGTATCAATGTTGTTTTGATGAAATTAATTGCAATTTTTTACATTACCAGTACGTCTTTCTGATAGGCCTTTTCGCTTGCCTGAGACGAACTAACCTAACCACGCGCCAATGGTTCGTGGGGCTAGCGCCAATGGTTTGCAATTATTTCCAATTTCCAGATCCTGATACTAACATGACACCAAATTTTAACTATGTTTCCTAACCTAACAGAACTAACCTAATCATGTGCCAATGGTTCGTGGGGCTAGCGCCAATGGTTCGCAATTATTTCCAATTTCTAGATCCTGATACTAACATAACACCAAATTTTAACTATGTTTCCTAACCTAACAGAACTAACCTATCCACGTGCCAATGGTTCGTGGGGCTAGCGCCAATGGTTTCCTTTCTTCACTACCCCATGTTCAATTAGAAAATCCACTGGATCCTCCACACCCGGTACAAACTTCACCACGCATCCAGGACACGTCATGCAAACGCAGACAGTTCGAAACACTGGATACCCAATGAACATGAACAAAACACTATCATGACGCGTGATGGTGTAAGACGGTGTACGCGCCAAACGCTATTCTCCGTCGGAGAATTAATTTTCAATGAACATGAATTTCAGCTATGAAACATTCCCACATCGCACAAAACACCTTCTCGATGTTTGACAATGCTACAGGAACTTATTATGGTAAGTAGTTTCTTCTGTAAAAATAAAAAAATATGTCCGAAGGATAGTAAACAAGTACCCGAATCGGTTGTAAAAAACCAGAGTACACGTCTGGAAATTTAAAAAAAAAGGAGATTGAATTTTTTTTTTATATATATATATAGGTGTATATGAGTAGTTTTACAAACGAAAATGTCATTGTTTCCAACCACACCGTTGGTTTACAAGAAAATGATTTATCATGTTCAATTCTAGTACGAACCCTATTTTTTCGATGAATTTAGGGGTGAAATGAGTGCTAATGGAACCTAACCTAACCTCGTGGGGCTGGCTACCCGTGGATGGTTTTTGGGGCTACCCATCGATGGTTTTTGGGGCTAACGTCAATGGTTTGTGGGGCTACCGGTGTATGGTTTTGGGGGCTAATGAACAATGTTTCATCAAAATGTACAATTTCCAGACGTGACCCCCGGTTTTTACAACAGATTCGTGATTAGGAGGCCAGGTACTATTATCGTATGGGTGAAACACCTACGAATCATATATTTCGGACTTCTTTACATTGCTAACGCGTTGCGGAACATTTCTTCAGGCGAAATAATGCATTTCTAACTAAGATAATGTTTATTTTCTCTATTTACGAGTACTTACTGTTACTTGTTGTTTCGAATCTGTAACACATTATGGCCATGATAGCATACTGGTTTAGGGGGCGTTCTGAGAGTGTTTTGTCGATTTATGCAGTGGTGCAGCCTCGTTCACCGGAAAATATCTACTTTCGTGCCCCTATTTGAAATTATGCTAATACGTCGCATTTACGTGTAGAACTTGTAAAATAATCTTGCGATTTACCACGTTCATTGTCCATACACAGCAATTCGGAACCATCTTTCTTTCGCAATTCGGAACCATCTTTCTTTCGCAATTCGTTAATGGTCTTCCTTTACGCACAACTCTCTTGCAACCTTGAATATTGAGGTCAGACGAGGAATGCCTACGTGGTTAGGTTAGGCCTGTTAGGTTAGGTTCCATTAGTATACATACAAAGAAAAAATAATATTTTCGCTAAGAGATGCGTTACCTTTGTATTGCCTAACATGAAAAAGGTCTCTCCTGTGACGTCAGAACACAATGTTGCTAGAGTGTTGTGCGATAAGTGACACCTATTCGGGTCGGAACCATCTTTCTTTCGAAATTGGTTAATGCTCTTCCTTTACGCACAACCATCTTGCAACCTTGAATATTGACGTCAGACGAGGAATGCCTACATGGTTAGGTTAGGCCTGTTAGGTTAGGTTCCATTAGCATAGATACAAAGAAAAATTATTATTTTCGCTAAGAGACGTGTTAGCTTGTATTGCCTAACATGAAAAAGATCTTTCCTGTTACTTCAGAACACAATGTTGCTACAGTATTGTGCGATAAGTGACACCCATTCGGGTCGGAACCATCTTTCTTTTGTAATTCGTTAATTCTCTTCCTTGCAACCTTGAATATTGACGTCAGACGAGGAATGCCTACGTGGTTAGGTTAGGCCTGTTAGGTTAGGTTCCATTAGCATAAATACAAAGAAAAATTGTAAAAACAGCTCTCTCCTGTGACGTCGGAACACAATGTTGTGCGATAAGTGACACCCATTCGGGAAAAATGGCTTGTTTCGAACTCGACAGGTGGTTCTAGTGAAAACACGGCGAGGCTGAAACACTGGCTACGGGGTTGCATTGTCTTAACACACGGAACATTGCACTCTCATGCAAAAAGCAAATGGCGTGAGCAGAAACAGCGTGTCGGACAGAGATTTTCGCAGAAAACAACACGCATTCACATTAAAATGGATCAAATCTACATTCAGGAACTTCCAAAACGCTCAAGAAAATGATTTCCGTAAGTACTTTCTCCTGTAAATTTGAAGGAATCCGTTTTACCCATACGATAATGTTACCAAAACTGTTTGTATGTACAGTAAAATAGCGAAAGAACACGCAGAAAATGGTACTAATTTACTATCCTTCGGACACATTTATTTACTTTTACAGAAGAAACTACTTACCGTAATTAGTTCCTGTAGCATTGTCGAACATCAGGAAGGTGTTTTGTGTGATTTGGGAATGTTTCAGAGCTGAAATTCATGTTATTCGTTGAAAATCAATTCTTCGACGGAGATAGCGTTTGGCCCGTACATCTGCGTATACCATGAAGTTCGTACACCTTCATACACCATCACCTTCATACACCGTCGTGACTATCATGACGCGTCGTGATTGTGTTTTGTTGGTATCCAGTGTTTCGAACTGCCTGCGTTTGCGACGAGAGTTAGAACTGTGGATCGAGGGTTTGGAGAATGACGTGTGGTGGGTGTGTTGTAAAGTTTGTGCCGGGTGTGGACAAACGATTGGCGCTAGCCGCACGAACCATTGGCGCGTGGATAGGTTAGTAGGGCCACGCAAAGGTTTCAATAGTTAAAAAGATAGCCCCCGGAACCATTGGCGCTAGCCCCACAAACCATTGGCGCGTGGATAGGTTAGTAGGCAACGCAAAGGTTTCAATAGTGAAAAAGATAGCCCCACGAACCATTGGCGCTAGCCCCACGAACCATTGGCGCGTGGATAGGTTAGTAGGCCACGCAAAGGTTTCAATAGTGAAAAAGATAGCCCCACGAACCATTGGCGCTAGCCCCACGAACCATTGGCGCTAGCCCCACAAACCATTGGCACGTGGATAGGTTAGTAGGCCACGCAAAGGTTTCAATAGTGAAAAAGATAGCCCCACGAACCACTGGCGCTAGCCCCACGAACCATTGGCGCGTGGATAGGTTAGTAGGCCACGCAAAGGTTTCAATAGTGAAAAAGATAGCCCCACGAACCATTGGCGCTAGCCCCACGAACCATTGGCGCTAGCCCCACGAACCATTGGCACGTGGATAGGTTAGTAGGCCACGCAAAGGTTTCAATAGTGAAAAAGATAGCCCCACGAACCATTGGCGCTAGCCCCACGAACCATTGGCGCTAGCCCCACAAACCATTGGCGCAAGGATAGGTTAGTAGGCCACGCAAAGGTTTGAATAGTGAAAAAGATAGCCCAACGAACCATTGGCGCTAGCCCAACAAACCATTGGCGTGTGGATAGGTTAGTAGGCCACGCAAAGGTTTCAATAGTGAAAAAGATAGCCCCACGAACCATTGGCACTAGCCCCACGAACCATTGGCGCTAGCCCCACAAACCATTGGCACGTGGATAGGTTAGTAGGCCACGCAAAGGTTTCAATAGTGAAAAAGATAGCCCCACGAACCATTGGCGCTAGCCCCACAAACCATTGGCATGTGGATAGGTTAGTAGGCCACGCAAAGGTTTCAATAGTGAAAAAGATAGCCCCACGAACCATTGGTGCTAGCCCCACGAACCATTGGCGCTAGCCCCACAAACCATTGGCGCGTGGATAGGTTAGTAGGCCACGCAAAGGTTTCAATAGTGAAAAAGATAGCCCACGAACCATTGGCGCTAGCCCCACGAACCATTGGCGCTAGCCCCACGAACCATTGGCGCGTGGATAGGTTAGTAGGCCACGCAAAGGTTTCAATAGTGAAAAAGATAGCCCCACGAACCATTGGCGCTAGCCCCACGAACCATTGGCGCTAGCCCCACAAACCATTGGCGCGTGGATAGGTTAGTAGGCCACGCAAAGGTTTCAATAGTGAAAAAGATAGCCCCACGAACCATTGGCGCTAGCCCCACGAACCATTGGCGCGTGGATAGGTTAGTAGGCCACGCAAAGGTTTCAATAGTGAAAAAGATAGCCCCACGAACCATTGGCGCTAGCCCCACGAACCATTGGCGCTAGCCCCACGAACCATTGGCACGTGGATAGGTTAGTAGGCCACGCAAAGGTTTCAATAGTGAAAAAGATAGCCCCACGAACCATTGGCGCTAGCCCCACGAACCATTGGCGCTAGCCCCACGAACCATTGGCGCTAGCCCCACAAACCATTGGCACGTGTATAGGTTAGTAGGCCACGCAAAGGTTTCAATAGTGAAAAAGATAGCCCCACGAACCATTGGCGCTAGCCCCACAAACCATTGGCGTGTGGATAGGTTAGTAGGCCACGCAAAGGTTTCAATAGTGAAAAAGATAGCCCCACGAACCATTGGCGCTAGCCCCACGAACCATTGGCGCTAGCCCCACAAACCATTGGCGCGTGGATAGGTTAGTAGGCCACGCAAAGGTTTCAATAGTAAAAAAAATAGCCCCACGAACCATTGGCGCTAGCCCCACAAACCATTGGCGTGTGGATAGGTTAGTAGGCCACGCAAAGGTTTCAATAGTGAAAAAGATAGCCCCACGAACCATTGGCACTAGCCCCACTAACCATTGGCGCTAGCCCCACAAACCATTGGCACGTGGATAGGTTAGTAGGCCACGCAAAGGTTTCAATAGTGAAAAAGATAGCCCCACGAACCATTGGCGCTAGCCCCACGAACCATTGGCGCGTGGATAGGTTAGTAGGCCACGCAAAGGTTTCAATAGTGAAAAAGATAGCCCCACGAACCATTGGCGCTAGCCCCACGAACCATTGGCGCTAGCCCCACAAACCATTGGCACGTGGATAGGTTAGTAGGCCACGCAAAGGTTTCAATAGTGAAAAAGATAGCCCCACGAACCATTGGCGCTAGCCTCACGAACCATTGGCGCGTGGATAGGTTAGAAGGCCACGCAAAGGTTTCAATAGTGAAAAAGATAGCCCCACGAACCATTGGCGCTAGCCCCACGAACCATTGGCGCTAGCCCCACGAACCATTGGCGCGTGGATAGGTTAGTAGGCCACGCAAAGGTTTCAATAGTGAAAAAGATAGCCCCACGAACCATTGGCGCTAGCCCCATGAACCATTGGCGCTAGCCCCACGAACCATTGGCGCTAGCCCCACAAACCATTGGCGCAAGGATAGGTTAGTAGGCCACGCAAAGGTTTGAATAGTGAAAAAGATAGCCCCACGAACCATTGGCGCTAGCCCCACAAACCATTGGCGTGTGGATAGGTTAGTAGGCCACGCAAAGGTTTCAATAGTGAAAAAGATAGCCCCACGAACCATTGGCACTAGCCCCACGAACCATTGGCGCTAGCCCCACAAACCATTGGCACGTGGATAGGTTAGTAGGCCACGCAAAGGTTTCAATAGTGAAAAAGATAGCCCCACGAACCATTGGCGCTAGCCCCACAAACCATTGGCGTGTGGATAGGTTAGTAGGCCACGCAAAGGTTTCAATAGTGAAAAAGATAGCCCCACGAACCATTGGCGCTAGCCCCACGAACCATTGGCGCTAGCCCCACAAACCATTGGCGCGTGGATAGGTTAGTAGGCCACGCAAAGGTTTCAATAGTGAAAAAGATAGCCCCACGAACCATTGGCGCTAGCCCCATGAACCATTGGCGCGTGGATAGGTTAGTAGGCCACGCAAAGGTTTCAATAGTGAAAAAGATAGCCCCACGAACCATTGGCGCTAGCCCCACGAACCATTGGCGCTAGCCCCACAAACCATTGGCACGTGGATAGGTTAGTAGGCCACGCAAAGGTTTCAATAGTGAAAAAGATAGCCCCACGAACCATTGGCGCTAGCCCCACGAACCATTGGCGCGTGGATAGGTTAGTAGGCCACGCAAAGGTTTCAATAGTGAAAAAGATAGCCCCACGAACCATTGGCGCTAGCCCCACGAACCATTGGCGCGTGGATAGGTTAGTAGGCCACGCAAAGGTTTCAATAGTGAAAAAGATAGCCCCACGAACCATTGGCGCTAGCCCCACGAACCATTGGCGCTAGCCCCACGAACCATTGGTGCTAGCCCCACAAACCATTGGCGCAAGGATAGGTTAGTAGGCCACGCAAAGGTTTGAATAGTGAAAAAGATAGCCCCACGACCATTGGCGCTAGCCCCACAAACCATTGGCGTGTGGATAGGTTAGTAGGCCACGCAAAGGTTTCAATAGTGAAAAAGATAGCCCCACGAACCATTGGCACTAGCCCCACGAACCATTGGCGCTAGCCCCACAAACCATTGGCACGTGGATTGGTTAGTAGGCCACGCAAAGGTTTCAATAGTGAAAAAGATAGCCCCACGAACCATTGGCGCTAGCCCCACAAACCATTGGCATGTGGATAGGTTAGTAGGCCACGCAAAGGTTTCAATAGTGAAAAAGATAGCCCCACGAACCATTGGCGCTAGCCCCACAAACCATTGGCGCGTGGATAGGTTAGTAGGCCACGCAAAGGTTTCAATAGTGAAAAAGATAGCCCACGAACCATTGGCGCTAGCCCCACGAACCATTGGCGCTAGCCCCACGAACCATTGGCGCGTGGATAGGTTAGTAGGCCACGCAAAGGTTTCAATAGTGAAAAAGATAGCCCCACGAACCATTGGCGCTAGCCCCACGAACCATTGGCGCATGGATAGGTTAGTAGGCCACGCAAAGGTTTCAATAGTGAAAAAGATAGCCCCACGAACCATTGGCGCTAGCCCCACAAACCATTGGCGCGTGGATAGGTTAGTTGATTAGGTTGGGATACATAGTTAAAATTTGGTGTCAGAACGCGAAAAATAAAGTTAAAAAGAAATAGATTTGATTAAGTTTGTCGACGGGCTTTTCTTGGGTTCCGAAGGTTGAAACACTGCATAACAATTGAAAATCGAGAAAAAACAAGGCCGATGCGTCATTCCTACGCGTTATTATTTACGAAGGTGTCCGCGCCATGTTGTGTGTGAGGCAAACGGAAAGGTAGGAGGAAGTAGTAGTCGTAAAGTGAAAAATTGCTCTTACTTTCATCAAACCAACGTCAATACACGTTCAGGAATGTTCCGCGAAGCAGATACGTAAGTTTGAATGTCAAAAATTTGGCAAAAGAGAAGCCGGACGCGCAATTATGTAGGAAGGTGTACTCGCGATATTGTGTCTCAGGCAAGGGAAAACACCTACCAGAAAGACGTTCTGGTAATGTGAAAAATTGCAATTAATTTCATCAAAACAACGTTAATACACCTTCAGGAATGTTCCGCGAAGCAGATACGTAAGTATCAATGTCAAAAATTGACGAAACCAAAAAAATAGAGGTGTCCGAAGGATAGTAAATTTTTACCCAGAAAATAACTACCAAACCTAACAATCATTACCTAACTACATAAAATTACTATATCTGCTGTTGTGGAAAGTCGTTTTGGGGTGCTATATTCACTTGCATGAAACCTTCGAGCTCTTCTGCTTCCCCGTAAAGACAAACACTTCATATACCATACAAAATATTTCAATTGAAACATGTACGTACAACGATAACGCGTAATTACTACCCTCACGACCAATTCTTAAAATTATTCATATACGTACCTTGAAATGATAACAGTTTCCGTTCCGTGTTTACATGCAAGGGCGAAATGTGTCAAGTGCGTCAAGCAGTGTTGCCAATCTCCGAATGCAGGCTTTCCCTTTTACCAGTGTAAAATTTCCCTTTTTCGACCTACATTTCCCTCGATTTTCAAAACATATCTGAAGCTGTATCTTTGTATTACTATAACTGTTAATCAGGACCGTATAGGGGTGTAGTGGGTTCAAATCCCCCATTGAATAAAATACTAGAAACTGATCATAGTTTCATAATATAATTATCCTAAAATAGACATTTGAATTTTAAAATAAAACACTAATGTATTGAAAAAATCCCCAAACCCAAAAAAAAAAATCGTCTGCGGCGCAATGATTGTCGGACTTTCAAACCCACCCATTGTCAAAGCTTAGCTAGGGGCCTTATGTTAATATTTTTGTTTTGACGCCTGTTTTGCCTGAGGAACAAACTTTATTATTATTATTATTATTATTATTATTAAATATTTATGAAAATCGTAAAAGTGTGAAGTAATGGGCAGATATTCTCGAACAAGAGAAGATAACAGGGGCGCATCGAATTTTGTACTTTCGCATGCTTTTCCAGATCACTTTTTCCGAAATTTAAAACAACATCTCATACTATGCACCTACACCATAGAAAAGTTAGGTAATAGAAGTGGAAGCTACATTTAAACCTCGCTGCGCTTTGAAATTGCATTTCCATCGGTGGCCAGTAGATGGCGCGGCCGTCTTCTTTTGCTGTTTCCAGCACAAATTGGGGGGAGAGCTCTTTCGGTGACAGTCACGTGGGTTTCAAACGTCCTTATTGGTCAGATCTCTTGTATCCCAGCAAGGCTGTTACCAATGGCAAGGGCTTTCTTTTTCGCTGGTTCCCTTCCAAGCACTGCTGTTAGGGGTGGGGTGAAGAGATGGGATGGGTGATGCGTTTCCGCCACCGAAAAGTTCTTCGGAATCTTTTACTCGAAAGTAAGGTTGCCTTTCCTATGCAACTAACAGATTATTTGAGTGTTTATTTGAAGGCGAAATTGGGAATGTAAAATGTAGGCATTTTCAACTGGCGCCTGAATTTTCAAATTCAGTTCTCAAAAAACTTTTTTTTAAAAAATATTTCAACTTCGCTTCTGGAAATTTCCATTACCACTTTTGAAATAACGAGTACAGTGTGTGGGCCTCCCCGATGGCGCAGTGGTAGCGCCGTCGCCTTGTAATCAAGTGGTTCCGGGTTCGATACCCGGTGGAGCTACAAGTGGTTCGGATCCCACTTTAAACTGTAGGTCTAGTCCCGATTGGCCTGAGCAAAAAGAAAAAAATAATAACTCATAACTGAAGTACAAACTGGGGGCGGCGAATTCCATGCACCGGCGCAACAATCATTTCTTGACTGCAACAATCTATACTCGACCTCGCCGCACAAGAAATGAAAATGAACTGAATAACGTGAAATTCAAATAATTTTTGTTTCACTTTGCTCGAAATAAAATCGTTTCTTTAAGATAGGGTGACCATTCGTCTCGTTTTGACCGGGAGAGTCCCGTTTCATAGGCGTGTCCCAGTTGTCCCGTCGATATTATACAAGAAACACTATTTGTCCCGTTTTTTAAAAGTCTAGGAATTAGCTTGAAAACCAAGTCTAAATTTGAGAGATTCTTAAAAAGAATGACTTTCTGTGTCTTGGCGGATATTCAAATGTCAAATCCCGCGTTTTGTGTTAGATATTAATATGTGATGCAACTTTTTCGGGGAGCTTTATTAACGGTTAGTAAAGAATAAACTTGTTCTCAAGAAGATTGGTCCTTCTGCAAAATACTTCTGGCATAGTAGTCATACCGAGATTATAAAAATTAATAGCTCTTGACAACGAGAGATCATATTTTACATAGATATTGTTCATGATGTATCATTTATGTGATCCATACTATAATAAATAATAAAAAAGGTAAAGTGCTCCCCTGTGCTTTGCACCACGCCATGAAGGCGTATCTCGGCCGAAGCTTGGAGTGATGTGATCAGCACCACGCCGCTGGCCGCATTTACCTCCCAGAGTTTCCTCCAGGTATCCACTTTATACAACACTGGGCGAACGCCGGAGCCGCATAAACAGGTGGAAAAAGTCCCGGTTCTCTCCGCCGGGGATCGAACCCGGGCCTCTCGCATGGTAGTCAGACGCCATACCGACTTTTTTATATATAAAATAAAGAAATACCCCTATTCGGTGGTATCCCCCGTCATTCACACACATTTTCTCAACATTCGTACATATCAGTTTTTCTCTATATTCTCGGTTTTCTAAATTTACGGACAACACAAACATCCAAGTCCTAGCCGGGATTCGAACCCGGGACCACTATGCTAACCACTCCTCCACGGAGGCCGACCACCGACTGAGCTACAGCGGTTACTATAAATAATAATAATAATACGTTAATGACAATAATTTTATAGCTAATTAGGCCTAACCAATTTTTCAGGAGGGAGTAAAGTGACCTTTGGGTCAAAATATTATGATCACCCTACTTTAAGAGCAACATCAAATAGTACTTGACCATGTTTTTATGTTTAAATTTTTGCAGCTATTAAAAATTAAGATATACTATTGATGAAATCCTACGAGCAATATTTGTATTTTCCTCAACCACTACAAATTTTTAATTCACCATGCTCCAAAAAACTTGTAAAATTATTGGTTTTTATTTTATGTTTTTATTATTTTTATTTTTTTTAATAGTGACAATTGTCAATTCAACCTGTATGTGGAGTGAGTTGACGATATGTTCGGGGTCAGTTGACCTTTGAAATGGTTTGGAATATTTTATTTCAAACAATATACTGCCTTAAAATTACAGATTACAAAAATGTGATTTAATGAACAGCATAATATGTAACATAAATGTTCCAAACCAGGGTGCGGAATCCCGGGGGGACGGGGGGAATTCCTCCCACCAACGACCTTGTCTTGAAATTCCCCCCACAAAATTCTTCCAAGGGGGGAAGAGTTTTTGTTTTAACAACAAATATAAACAATTAGTTTGAGATTCGAATATACATGACTGGAATAATATCGAGAACATACAAAAAGAATGGACAACAAAGAGCCTCACCTCTAAGGACACTAAACCCATCATTCCCCAGAACACAGAAATTAGACCGACTTGTTACTTCTTCTCCATTTCTCATCGTCTTTCGTTAGCAACCACGAAGTACATAGATATATTAATAAAACACGTAATAGCATTTATATGTGAATTTTATACATGAAACTATTATCATCTTAATATATCTTATTTTTTATCCCTCCTCCCTTATGCACATCATTGTTCATCTATTTGCAATTATACATTTTGAATGAAAGACAGTCGATATAATATATTGTATATTTTATAAAATAATTTGAGACATTTAATGACATTATATATATATATATATATATATATATATATATATATATATATATATATATATATATATATATATATATGGGTCGGGTCATTCATTCCATGTCAAATCAGGCAGGAGTTGACCCTCATAGTCACGATGTTGATGATATTTCGGACACAGCTTTGCTTTGCTCCAAGACCTGTGAAAGGATTTTGCTGAAATATGATTATTACGAATTATATGATGGTTGTTCAAAATGTCATTTTTGAGCAACATGCTCTTTTCAATTAAGTATATCTCGGGAACGAACGAAGATACAGAAGCGTTCTTGAGCTCGTTGTAAAGGGGAAAAACGGTTGCATATTATGAGATGATAAAATGTTGAAACTTTGTAAAATTTGAACACGCTGTTCAAATGTTCATATTTCAAGTTTGAACAGCTCAAAACATCCCCCCATCGATTTTTCTCATTTTTTAATATTTTTAACTACCATCCTTCCTCTTCATACTAATAAAGTTTTATCGAGGGTTTTTTTTATGTAAGAGAGAAAAATGAATTTGAAATTTGTCCTGCATCAGCAATGAACTGAGCTATAATGAGACTTTTCATTTGTGTCCCGCTAGAGGATATACATACGTACTGTTCAGAGACAGATGATATTCCTCTTGATAATTGCCTTTACTTTGTGCTGTTATTGCTAATTTATACGTTACTGTTTTCATAGTTTTAGCCGCGTTCATGGGGACGAGATGTGGGAGTGTTGTGAAAACTTCTGTGTTAGCCAAAAAAAAAAATTAAGTTGAAAACGACGAATGTTGGGAATGATTCCGTAAAAGATGGATTTTGGTCAGTTGTTAGACCTCTACTAGAAGAAAAAAATCTCAAAAGTTCACGTCCTTCTCCCCTGTGCTTCCCCTCAAGCATCGGATTCACAGACTCTTAGTTACTGGCTTATATCTAAGCAGTTATTTTTCTATTAAACTTTTGATCCTCATTAGATAGACTGAAGAAAAGGTAATGTTTCGTTTTTCAATAATGCGTAACGATCTGTAGGATTTTATGTTTTGGTAATGAACGATACCCCTATAAGATTGGATCACATATAAAGACGAATTCAAAGGAATCATTTTCCGGAGAGGGGCATCGTAACGATCTGTAGAATCTTTTAAATGTAACGTACAACGAACTCTAAAATCCCAGACATTTAGCCATCATCTTTCCAATCAGGAAATTGCTAGAACCATCTAAGGAATGAATGTTTTGTCAGACATTGCCGAGCTTCCTTGATCACCATCGTTGCAAACAGGTATAAACGATCGCAATCAAGTAAGAGTCTACAGATAACTGAGTCGGCATTACTGAGTAAATTCGATTGGAATAAATGTCTGGAAGGAGAGAGGTCAGTGGTCAGTTCTAAGTCCGTCAATCGAGGAGCGAGTACGAGGATTACGAAGAGAGATAAGAGGACGCCTTGGGGAGACCGTGTCGAGACGACTCGCAAGTCAGACTCTTTGTATAGTCTCGAGCGTAACCTCTCATCGCATATCTTCAGCTGTAGTGCAGAGAAAAGTATACCCTTTCCAATAAGCCATGTTCATCCAGTCTTTGGGGGTTTAAAACTCAAGTGGTGTGTCTTGCCAGATGTAGGGTTACCAGACGTCCGGTTTTTCCCGGACATGTCTTACATTTTAGCCTTATGTCCGGCGTCCGGGAGGAATTTGAAAAATAACATAAAAGTCCTACATTTTGAGCGTCACAAAATATTAATTAGGAAAATAGGTAACAGAAAGAAATCATGCAAGTTACAAGTCTATGGACTACGCTTCCAAACTCAATAGTGAAATTTATTTTGCTTCAGTCATTGATGTCCGTTTCCACGAACGAAGATCAAATTTTAAACTCGGATCGGGAAAGGATCACTTGAAAATTCCATTGCACGAAGACGGTTCAACACTTGTTTATCTTCTGATCTGCCATTCGCGACCGTTTTGGTGTGTGATCCTGGTTCACGATACTGACGCTTCGACTGCAGGCAGTTGTTGTTTTAATATAAAAAGAGCGGAAAGTGATATCGAGGGCATGCAAACGCTAGAGATGTTGGATGTACAATGCTGATAATTCGAGAACTATGTAAACTAAAAACTGCCAAAATAATAATAATAATTTGTGGTTCTGTGGTGCAAAGTTGTAATGTTTATAAATACTGTACTTTCTATCCCAGAACACAAAACATATATAAATGTCATATATTACGTGCAAGGTAAATTAGAACACAGCAATGTTTGCGATATTGCTACATGGTGTTGGAAATATGATTGTATAAATTTACGAAAATACGTTACTGGCTATTTACACGACACGACAATATAAATATATAAGAATTAAGAAATGAAAAATTCAAATAGTTACCACAGTACAGTAATAATAGAAATAATAATAATAATATATCTTTATTGCGGGCGAGGTTCAGCGTACACTGTTCTCTCAAAATCGAATGTTTTTCGTAAGGCATTAAAGTCCCGTAGAAGAAGGTTCCATGCTTTCTCCTCCTTTTGTGTTGTGCCGTCAGTTCTTTTTTAATATTATTATTTCTTTACAATCCACTACATCCTTGTACATATTGACAAGGTTGATTAGTACATCTCTCAAATTCAGAGAAGTTTGCAGCCCGAATTATCTTCTTCTCCTACATGTTGATACTTTACCACATCACATTACTCTATGGGGTTCTTGGTTGTCATTTGTGTTAGCCAACCAATCAGGTATAGCCTTACAAATTAATCTCGGATCAGTTGAACGGAATCTCCTGAACATCGTTTTTCGTTGGTGCAATGCAAATCCTTAAACCAAGTTCATTTATTGTGGATTAAAATTGATCTCGTTCATCTGAACTTCGAAATAATCGGCGTTGGTGAACGCGGCCATGAGTCATTGCCCCCCCCCCCCTAAAAAAAAGTTTGTCCTGCTATTAAACAAACAGGAAAACGGAAGCACTTAATGAACAAAGTTTTGGGACCACTTTCTGATAACGTCACTGTTCAATGCCTGAGCAGAATTTCTTGCCTTAGGGTTTATGCTGATGGAACAAGGTCTTGCCCATTCTGATTCAATATTCAATACAATTTGATTGTAAAGCAGGGGTATAGATAACAAAATTATCCATGGTGTCTGCCAGTCATGAAAGTCATGGTAGTCAAGAAAAAGTAAATATATTAACAAGTAGGTCAAGAAGTCAATAAAAAGGCAATAAATTATTCTTGTGGTCAAGAATTTTTGCTATCATAATGACTGATTGGTTGATTTAGTTTATTTTACTTCACTTTTTTCTGTCCCTTTGGCTAATCGCGAAGATGAGGATGGTAAGATAAGATGGATGAAGGGACAGTCACAAACATATAGGGACAACCGACACAAGCCCCATATGAGTTTATACTGGCTGTGAGTAGACGCCAAAGCCTCGCTTATCTGCCAAACACAGTTCAGGCCCTTTAGTAGGGTTTTTCATTAAATAAATATTTATTTTCTTAATTACTAATTTTCAACTTTACCTAAGTAGGGGTCGCATAAATAGACATTAAGAAAAACGGAAAAAGGTATAGAAAAGTCCAGATAAAGTCAAAAATTCTGGATGTGTTATTTTGGTAGACACCCTGGACACTACTCAAGATGAAACTTCTCGAACCATTTTCAATTACGGTAACTGCTGAATATTTGTTTGCCATTACAGGTCATAATTCAAATATTGAGAGAGTACTTTCATTACCATCAGCACAACAGACTCACGAGAGAAATTATTTTTCATGAAGTCTGTAAAATGTTTGTTTGGTACTGGTCCCTATAATTTCAAAGAATTTGACTGTCTCCTCTGAGAAGTACCGCTTAAGTCATGTAGTGAGAGGTGCATTGATTAGTATGATTGCAAGTTTTGAAATTTTGCATTTAAAAATTCATTGAGAATTCATTTTTTAAAAACTGAAAAGTGTCACTTTTCAACTACTTTCTAAAGTGTTCTATAGAAATATCTATTATTTATTGAGAATGTTTTGTGTCCTACCTACATTTTGGGACAGCATGTCCTACATTTCCCTTACAGCGATCTGCTAACCCTAGCCACACGTATGTGTTTATTCAGTACCACTTGCGCCTTATCAGGTTTGCCATGAACAGCGAGTATGCCAATAGTTGGGGTGATGAATGATGAATGAGCTACATTACCCGTAGTGATAGATGCGGGATATTCATTTATTTCAATTCGAAATAAATGAAAATTGGAAGGATAGGCAATGATACGAATGTAAGTGGTTTTCACGTTATGTAAGAAATCATCTTTTAAAATAAAGACAAGTCTTGTCTTCCCCTGTAAAATAGAGACAAGTCTTCCTGTACTTTTAGAATTTTCTCGATTGTAACTATCAAATAAATTATGCGACAGAAAATTATTTGGAATAAAAATTATAGCCTAATTTATAAGCGTTAAACTGATATAAGTTTTAATGTATTTAATCAAAGAATCGCCATAAGATGTGTCTCCAAATAGAGGACTCGTACCCATCATCTTGATCACTGTCCAGCGGCTAAGTCCCTAATGATTGACGAATTGTTACACTTTTTGATAAAAGCAAGAGACTTGGTAGTATAATTGTTATGCCATTTAAGGAATTTTCAGTCGAGGAGCCAATCGCTATGTGCGTGCCGATGCCTCCCATGTTCAAAATAGTCCACCGTATTAGATTTATTTTGGTTTGATATTTCTCGGGAACGGTGACGCCTATGAATGTCTGGTTTTCTCAGAAGTTCTACAAATAGTATAAACTTTCACACTAAATCAATAAATCTATTTTTAAAAAATAAACGTTTGTGAAATACTCATTTTTAAAGTATTTTGTGAGAATAACTGCATATTGAAAATTTTGTTGATGGTTATGTTCTTACATTTTCAGTCATATAAATTAGAGCTTACTCCAACATCTCGAATTGAGGTCTCAAGCAATAAAATTTTGTATAACTGTCATTTGTCCAGTAACTTTATAAATATAAAAATAGTATTTTAAGAGGAAATCATGCCCCTCGCCCGAGCGCGACCGTCTCCCCCTCCCTTTCCTAGAAAGACGAGTTTTCCCCGTTTATTTGTAAAAGAAGTAATCAATTCCACTCCTCCGTAACTATTGGACTTACGACCTTCATATTTTTATGGGACACTTTTTAAAGGTTTATTTCATAATCTATTCACTCAAATTCTCTGTAGCAATAATGATTTCATACTTGATTTTAATTATATTGAGTTTGGTAACAGCGTACAATTGCCTCATTAAATGGTCGGCTTCTCACTTTCCGATTCCGTTTACTTCCTCATTTTCAGCGAGAGTAAGCAAAACAGGTTTCGAGAATCGACGGGACCGAGCGGGTAGGTTTCTAGTGTTTCGCCCGATGGGAGGGATTGAGAGAGAGGGGAGGGGGGAGTGAACTGCCTCATCCAGAATAAATAGCCTCGGCCTTTTACCATAGCCATGGGAAGGGGCAGCGTGACAAAATTCGCAGCAGCTTCTATTCTCCACTTGCTTGTGTCCATAGGAACACAGAGCAGATGGTAGGTTGGTTACTCTATCCCAGTGGTTCTCAACCTTTTCGAGACCTCGGCCTAGTATTTTTTTATTTTATAGGACGATGCCCAATCCCAACAAATTTATTCGTAAATACTTTTCAATTTTTTTTATAGTTTATACTAACAATTGGAAAGTGTGGTATAATCATAAAGACTGACAAATATAAATTTAAATTAGTTACCAATCACTGGACCAGTGCAATATTATAGCATATAAGTTCCTCAAGCCATCATCATTAAATTAATTTCTGTTCATTATTATTGACAAACCCCTTTCTGATAAAAAATATATCATATTATTCCGTATAAAATTGATTATTGTATTATTAAATTGATTGATTTTAATTGTGTAATTAAAACTGCCGGCCCCCGTGGCGGAGTGCTTAGCACATCGCGCTACGACGACAGGGGTCCTGGGCTCGAATTCCGGCCTGGGCATGGATGTTTGTGAGTGTCCATTTATCAATTTCATCATATCATTCCTCATCACCATCCTCGCAAATTAGACAAAAATGGCACAAAAAGCGAAGTAAAAGAAAGCAAATCAAACCAATAATTTTAATTAAAACTGTACTCACTATAGAAGTCAATTAGGTAGAAAGCCAGCAGAAGAATGACAGCTTATCGGCGAAACCCTGTCCTATCATATACACACAACAAATATGTACATGCGTAAAATATATAATTTAGTCAATAAACACTAGTTCAACACTAATACCAGGCTCTCCCAGAAGTCCTGCACCATCAGCACACTGAGCCCCAAGAGATGAAGTTTTCGAGGGTAGATGGCGCCACCGGTGAAAGGCTGTTGGCAGGCATAGAGGACAGGTTCGTGGGATCAAGTGAAGGCACGCGCAGCATGTGTAGCGAGTGTTCCTTTGAAATTAAAGTGGGCACGGAGTGCGCGATAGGAAGTGATAGGATCAAGACCTGTATTTAAAGCGGTCCTGAGTAACTACCACCGTATACCTGTTCGAGCTGTCTCTGTATCCTTTTCCTGTACGGGAAATTATTTGTGAACTAGTGATAGTGTTGTGAAGTGATCTTGTGCTTGCGTATCGAATTAAATTTACGGGACCGTGAAATAGGCCCGTTATACCATGGCCGGGAATCATACTCCGGACTCCCAATCCGACATGGACGCTGAGAAAGGTTCTAATAAACGTTCTCGCGAAGAAGTGGACGATGTTCACCCCGATAAAATCTCCAGAAGTGATACAATTAATGTGTCCCCCCAGATTCCACCTACATATTGGTATGGCACGGATATGCCGGGTCCCTACATAGTCCTATTTGACGGTATAGACACTAACGAGAAATTTCTTGCCGCTGGAAGTGTTGGTAACTATCTCCGTAAGAAAGCAGTCCGAGTACATTTAGTGGAACAATGCGGTCGTAATCGCGTCCGGGTGACTTTCCCCACCGCTAAAGCTGCTAATGAGTTTCTCACGCGTAGTGCAATGCATCATGATATGGGAGTCAAAACGAGAATTCCATTATCGTTAATTCAACGGGAAGGACTCATATTCGGCATAGCTCATGACGTGTCAGAACAGGACGTACTCGATGGTTTCGAGAGTCCTATCCCGGCCCTTTCGGCCAAGCGCATGAACAAAAAACTGTGGAAAGAGGATGGATCTTTCCAGTTAGTTCCCACTAAACTCTTTTGCATCACATTTCGCGGTAATATTTTGCCGGAGAAAGTTCTCATTAACAGTGAAATATTCGAGGTTCGACCGCGTATACGATCAGTCCAACAATGCTCCAAATGTTTCCGATACGGCCATTTAAATTTAGTTTGTAAATCAAAACCCAAGTGTGCTAAGTGTGGATTGGACTCCCACCCAGAGGACTGTGACAGTACTTTGTGTTGCATCAATTGCAAGCTACCACATTCAGCCTAAGACCGAAACTGTGCGAGCTGGCGGTTGGAATCAGCTGTCCAAACCAGCATGGCTGAAAACAATTTATCATATCGGGAGGCGAAACTCAAGCTGCAAGGCATATTCCTCCCCACTCCCACTCGCGATGATGTTTATCGACCCCGAGTGACAAAAGAGGCATTCCCTGACTTGCAGACCTCCCGCACAAAACCTTTCTTTCCTAATCACACATGGCACTCCTCAAACAGGACATATGCCAATGTGTTTTCCCCGCTACGTAATCAACCTGACAGAGACTTTCCTGAAAATAAGGATTCTCAAACATCAATGGATTCTTCTCGCTTTAAGGTGCCATCCTTTAAGACTACTTCTCAACCACGAAACACTAAGAAATCCAAAATCCGCCCTCCTCCGAGGAAAGAAACACATCGCCGTCCGCGATGGGAAGACGATGACGTCGCAATAGAGTCCGCTGCTAGTTCATCGATCCTTACTGACCCAGAGGAAGCGACATCCCAACCCATAGGAAACAACGCCTACCCGATAAATAACACTCCTTCCCATTCTAAGAATTTCCATCGCCAATCATATGTGCACCCGATCAAGAGGCATAATAATCCACAATCGCACATTACTGAACGCCCTACCGAACACAGCAAGGTGTACCAGGCTCTTTTAGAAATGATTCCCAGCATGTGGGAAACTGTTAGACACATACGGGACAACGCCCATCGAATTCGCCTCATCCAACACATTCAATTTTTGACAGACAAACTTTTGACGTTACTCGAAGACAACGCTTAAGGTGATATCGGAAATGGGTACCATCTTACAATGGAATGTAAATAGCTTCTCCGCACGGAAACTCGAACTATTAGATTTAATTGCAGAACACCACCCGCTTATTCTTTGCTTGCAGGAGGTTAAAGGAACGAAGCACGAGAAATATAGACTTGCCCATTATCACTTGTACGGCAACCCTACGCATCAGCGTGGTACTGTCATCTATGTGCATGAAACCCTTTCCCATACCGAAATACCAATTCCACATACCCTTTCCCTCGTTCAGACCTTCCAACTAGAGTTAGTGGCTATTAGAGTCAACATTAATGACCGATATATAGTTATCATTTCCTTATATATTCCCTCCTCAAACAACTCTCAAAGAATCCGTTTTCACGAGTTACAAGA
The DNA here is from genome assembly GCF_977018435.1 of Lepisma saccharinum. NCBI lineage: Eukaryota > Metazoa > Arthropoda > Insecta > Zygentoma > Lepismatidae > Lepisma > Lepisma saccharinum. The sequence continues at coordinate 22,249,785 of NC_139241.1, read as the reverse complement.
GATCATAACCCTTGCTCCGGGCCCCTACCTCATCCTCGGAGACTTTAATGGCCATCACCCCTCTTGGGGACACCCGTACGCGGACCGTTTGGGGAAAGATCTAGATGCATGGATCACAAACAACCGGTTTATACTTTTTAACGATGGCAGCCCTACTCATTATCCATTAAATAGTAATCGCCCCTCCTGTATTGACCTCACAATTACTTCCTCCCGATTGTATAATAGTTTTCATTGGGTAAAGGAACCAGATCTCCGTGGCAGTGATCATTCCCCCATTTTACTTATAGCCCGTAGATCGTTTCCCACATACTTGTTGCGTGAAAATAGGGAGTCGGTCCCAGTTAAACGTTGGACCAAAGCTTCCATAAAATGGGACGCATTTACAAACACAATTTAAAAGCATTTATGATCAAACAACTCCCCACACTGACGGAAAAATAACATAACAAAATTTCCTCCGTATGATTACCATTGCCATAGACAATAGTGCCCATCGAAGCCAATATAGTAGCCCAATTAAATTTCCTTCCCTCAGTTGGTGGACCCGAGACTGTGATTTAATAAAATGTCAAAAAAAAATCAATTAAAACGATATGAACGAAACCCCTCGCCGGGGAAGAAAATCGAACTTAGGCGACTACAAGCTAAGGCGAAGAAAATATATCTACACGCGAAAAGAGAAGCGTGGCATTCATTTTGTAATTCCCTTGATTGCACAGATAGCCTCAGCTCCATATGGAATAAATTTCATTCTATTAGGAACCCGGCCCACCCACAACGGAAAAATCTCGATAGACAGTGGGAAGCAAAATTCATGAACATACTCACGCCACCCTCTGTATGCGCACGAGAGGCAAAATCCTTTGCACAGAATTTCGATTTCACTGCCGATTTCCCGGCTGTTACTGCTACCGAAATACAACAAATTTTAGAAATCGTGCCGAACACTTCCCCGGGATATGACGGTCTCACCTATGACATGCTCAAACATCTGCCACAGCAAGGTATACAATTACTTGCTCACATATTCAATACCGTCTATCGCACAGGACGAATCCCTATCGAGTGGCGTCACCACATAGTCCTCCCCATATTAAAACCTAACAAACCTCCCGCGGAGGCAAAGTCATACCGACCAATAGTATTAATACCAGTAGTTGCCAAACTTTTCGAACGAACATTTCAACATCGCATTAATTGGGCGTTGGAAAAGAATAAATTCTTTTCGCCAACACAAATGGGTTTCCGCATGCAACATGGAAGCCAAGATGCCATAGCTACCCTAACAGTTGAAATCCAAAATAGCCAGATTACTCATGATTATTGCTTTGGCCTATTCACTGACATAGAACATGCTTATGATGCAGTTCACATCCTGATCTTATATAAAATGATGGTACAACTAAACATACACCCCATAGTAGGGACCATAATCTGGAATTTATATCACGAACGAAATTTACAATTCTGGTTTGAAGATAGGTTGGAAGGCCCCCGTATAGCTCGCACGGGAATCCCTCAGGGTTCGCCCCTTAGCCCCCTACTCTTTAATATCTATACCCACCAAATACATCACCTAAATATGCACGGCTTTAAATTGTTACAATACGCCGACGATTTGTGCTGCTATAAATGCACCCCTGATGCCACGCAAGGCTTACTCGCTCTAAAGAAAACAGTTCCAATTCTTACAGATCACTTAGATACCTTAGGACTCACTATTTCCATTCCGAAATCCAAAATCATAATTTTTAACTCGAGAAAAATGAGCAGTTACCCTAACAATATCACAGAAATACAGCACATTCCAGTAGTCGACAATGTCAAATACCTGGGTGTATACTTTGATAGGAAACTGAATTGGACAAGGCATATACAATATCTCAAGGAAAAGGGTTTAAAAATAGTTAATTTACTCCGCTGTATTTCCACGACCAAGTGGGGAGGACACCCCCATACAATGTTATTATTTTATAAAAATTGTTTTCGTGCATTATTTGATTATGCAGCACCAGCTTATGGTGGAGCCTATCCAAAACTTCTTACGTCTATCGACGTATTACAACGACGAGCCTTACGTACATGTCTAGGACTCATGCCGTCTAGTCCCAATGTTAGTGTATATTTAGAAAGCAATGAATCTTCTTTGTCACACAGACGCATCAAACTCACTGTGCAATGTTTGTTTAAATCGTGGGCGCGACAAGCTCATCCATTTAATAAAACATTTGCGATTCAACGACAATGGTTTGGCCTCCCGACCCCCCTCCCCCCGCTAAACGTTTTTTTTTCTTACAATGTTATAATATTGACCCTGACGCTTACCACCAAACTTTTACACATCCGGACCCGCTTGTATATCAACTGAATATTCCCACAGAACCCCGAGTAGAGATACAATATGAAGATCATGGCAGACATGAAAATTATAGAGAATTGTGGCCCACATCAACCTTTATTTATACCGACGGATCGAAGTCTGCAGACGGTGTGGGATGTGCTTTTTACGTACCATCTCATAACATCACCCGACAATTTTCCCTCCCATCCGATATGTCGATATTCTCGGCGGAATGTTATGCTATCTATAAAGCACTACAATTCGCCCTGCAGTTACGAATCGATCATTCGTTAATTCTTACGGACGCATTGAGCGTACTTCAAACGTTAGCACGAACAGGTCGGGCAGCATATAAATTAACGGTATTTCCTTATCTTATTCTCCGAATCATGTTAGAACTTCAACAGCAGGGTCTGTCAGCGACCTTCACATATATTCGCGCCCACAGTGACCTCAATAAATATCAAGATCGCGTTGATGTAATGGCCAAACAAGCAAGAACGAAAGAAACTGTTACCCCGATGCGCCTGCCGTACACTGACCTCCTCCCACGGGTAAAAAACAAAGTAGAACAACAATGGGACGATTGGTGTACCCAGCAACTCCTCAATACCAATATATATAGATGGCATGCACAAGTCGGCAATAAACGTCCTTGGTTTCAACACATTAACCTACCCCGTGCAGTTTTAGTGTTTACCATGCGAATGCGTACAGGTCACGTCGTTATACATCCCAGTTCATATACCGTGCCTGCAACTTCCTGTCCGTGTGGAGAACCTATTCAATCAATCACACATTTGTTCTTGCAATGCCCAATTCGACAACAACATCGCAATACACTATACAAACAATTACACCGTGTGGGTGTTCCATTTCCGATGTCCCTTTCGACTCTACTCTACGAGCCACGGTCTGATGTCATGTGGATACTGTACAGCTTTGCACGAAAAAACAACATTGTAACATAAACAAACAGACACTTGGAATGTCAACAAACTTTCTCATAACAAACCAAATAGGACCCCTGGCAAGAAATCGCTCATAGGCGGTGTGTGCCATTCAAAGAAGAAGGAAGGAAAGTGGCCACGATGAGTGAGGACCAAATTGCAATTCGTGCAATGGTTTTTTATGGAAAAAAATGTCTAACAGCAAAAGCGGCAGCAGAGGAAATTTGTCTTGTGGAGAACGAAGAAGTGGTGAATCGATGGACAGCTTCCCGTTGGTTTAAAAAATTCGCTTCGGGTGATCTACGCCTCGCGGACAAGGCCCGCACGGGGTGACCTCCGATGGACATTAACGAGTCTCTGCAGGATGCTGTGCATGCTACACCACAATCCAGCACACGTGTTAGCCAGAGTGGTTGGGGCATAAAAATCGACAGTAAAACTTCGCTTGCATGACATGGATTACACCAATAAACAGTCTCGACAAAGTCCACACGAGCTGACAGAGGTGCAGGCCCAGCGCAGAGTTGCAATTTGCCAGACATTGCTACAAAATCCGCATGATCTTCGTTTTTGGAGGAGAATTGTGACAGGAGACGAGAAGTGGGTGTTTTTGAAAACCCCGATACACGTAAACAGTGGGTGAAAAGAAGACAGGAGGCCATCGCCCATGTGAAACAGGACAGATTTGGGAAAAAGCTCATGCTGAGTGTGTGGTGGAATATTGACGGGATTGTCCATTATGAGTTTGTTTCAGAAGATCATGCTGTAACAGGTAAAATGTATTTTGAACAATTACGCCGAGTGTATGTCATTCTGGACGGGAAATACCCGGCATTAACGAGGAGGAAGAGCTCTGCTGCAAAATGACAATGCTCCCAGTCACTGGTCTCGAAGAGTGACCAACACACTAGCTGAGCTTGACGGATTTGAGTTGTTACCTCATCCCGCCTATAGTCTGGAAGTTGCACCATCGGATTACGGTTTGTTTCGCTCTCTCTCATTTCCTGTGTGGTCGGCACTTCAGTTCATATGATCAGGTAAATTCTGCCTGTCGTGAGGTTTTTAATTCTAAACCTGCCACCTGGTATCGCCATCAGATTGAACTGTTGTCGCAGAGGTGGGTGAAGGTAATTGAACATGGAGGCCTGTACTTTGCTGAATAAAGTCTGTCTTTGTTTTTGATAATCTGTGTTTCGTTTTCGTTCTAGTATGGTGCAGGTCTTCTGGGACAGCCTGGTATTTTATTTTGAATCTGCAAACTCGCTGAAAAAATTAGTTGGCTTATTTTATTACAACTGAGCTTCTTTTTTTGTAAGTTATTCTAGTGAAACTTTTGCTGCCGTTTTCTGTCCGTAAGTTTGTTAATTCAGGAATGAATTAAAGTGATATCCAAACGAAGACAGTCACAAAATTGCAGGTTTTTACCTTGGAACACTAATACACTTCTATCTTCATTTAACTTCTTGGATTCCATTTTCTAATATTCCTGTGAAGAGCATGTTCCAATGTCACTTCGGGTTCGGGCCTATTATAATAATTAATGCACTGTTACAGAAATTGAATTACATGTTTAAGAGATGATAATTAACCTATCGTTAATGTCCAGGTTGAAGAGATCCTTCATTTCTTCCCTTGGGATCTCGTCAAAGAAGGCGTCATTAGAAATATTATGCTTATTTCTGTGCTTATGTCAGAAATTAGTTTTTAAATTATATTTAGTCCCGTCTTCACAGAATTGCTTCCACATAAAAAAAAACATCCACTGTGAAATGAGATTTGAAAAGCCTCAATTGCGTACAATTTATACGAATCCATGTTTGAAAGACAAATTGAACGACATCCAGACAGCGCAAATTTGTAATTTATATTTTCAACAGATAGTTTCTAATTTATATGATCAGCGATCAATATATGTCGTGGGATATAAACTAATTAAATCTGTCCGAAAATCTTACTAATTCAAACATTAATAGAATTTTCAAGAAAACGTGTACATTACCCAGGGCGAAGTTCGAACCTGGAATATTCGGCGGTGAGATTTTGAGTCGATAACTCAAATGATTTGGCCACTGAGGCTGTCCATTAAATGTAGAAAATATAGGTACGTGTATCAGTTTGTACTTAATCACTCCGGATAAATTCAAAGATGGTACCATAATGGAGGCTCTTCCTCCCAGTTTCATATTTTTATTCCTCCATCTGGTCTTTCTTAATCTAATGATATAAAGAGCAATATATTTAAGTTTATTACACTTATATTCACCTCACCGTTAGATCAACTTTGATGGGAAAAAGTTTCAAGATAAAGTAAATTGAAAGAAAGCATACGAGGTCTTTATGGAAAACACAGACCTATAATTCACATAAACTGACTGTATTTATTATTTTCGTTGCTTTTATAACTCTTAGTTTAATCACGACGATGAGGATGATGAAGCGTATACAATACAATTTCTCTCTCCGTGTAAACAATAATTATAATTATAACTAGTGTTGCCCACGGGACGAGACGGGACAGGCTTTTAAAAATTCGAGACGAGACGAGATTGATCATGTGTCCCGAGACAAACGAATATTTTCGAGACGAGACAGCATTTCACAGCATTTCCACGAGACGAGACAGGCCAAAGTCTCGTCTCGTGGGCATTACTAATTATAACCCATGGCGCAAAGGTCCAAGCGGGTCAAGATACTGCCGGCATCACTCCCACATGCCTCAGCAGAGGGAGATCATGCAACAGTGGCGCAACTACAGGTGGGCATTGCCCCCCACCCCAACCTTGGACGGAAATGAGATCTGGGGGGGGGGGAACATTGACGGCCAAGTGCATCTGCAAGGGGCAATTACCGCCCACAACTTCAAATTTTATGTAAATAAAAATGCTTTTCGTAAAATTTTCTTCCTCGCTTCCCTTGCAGTACCTGCTTTTCTTAGTATTATCAAGTCCCGAAACATAACCGGGGATGGCGAAAGTCGGCCTTGGGAGCCGAACGATCTAAATGAAAAGATATGAATTGTGGTTTTAAGTCCACTTTATGCACAGAAAGGCTAATAGAGACTGGACATACAGTTTAAAGTGGGATCCAAAGCACTGTCATGTTCCTCCGCCGGGTATCGAGCCCGGGACTCCATCAAAAGGTGACGACGTTACCACTACGCCATCGGGGAGGCTAAAAAGTTGTAAAAGAGAGAATGCGTTGGCGTCCCGTGAAATTATTTGCGCCCTATTACATTTAAAAAAAAAATGGATCTAAAAATATTCTTGCTCGCAGGTTGTTTTCTGTAATGCATTGTAAATTACCAGAGAGAGAGAGTAACACTTTTATTAATTGATTTTGTTTTAAATGTATGAGCAATTGTTGAGGAAAAGGAGCGTGCACAATTTATGTAATTTTTGCTGTTGGTTTATTGTGAGATGGATGAATTTATTGTGTAATGTATTTAAATAATATATTATATTGTATATAATATGCATTAAAGAAACTTTGAATACGTACACAATTTAGTGTCCACGTCGCTCCATGTTGCATATGTGCGAAACATATATCGTGCATGAGTTATACATGTTAATGTAAAAGGGAATTATATTTGGAATGCATTTATCAAGCATTACTATCTTTCAAAAATAGTTTGAGTACTTGTTTTCCATTATTAATGGGAAATTGAACGTGTTGAAAAATAATTTAGATCGTTTGTTCGAAAACAAATACTTTAGCACCAACTTCTACCCCTTTTTGCATAATTTACGAGGGAAATAACGTCTTTGATACTACTACTACTACCGCTACTACTACTACTACCAATAATAATAATAATAATGTTGGTCCCGGGTTCGAATCCCGGCTTGAGTGTCAATTCATCAATTTCATCATATCATCCATCCCCATCTTCGCAAATAAGTCAAAAGTGGCACAAGAAGCAAAGTAAAATGAAGAAAATCAATAATAATAACATTATTATTATTGGTACGTTTATTATGTTACTTGACCCCCCCCCCAGACAAAAATTTAAAAAATTCGTGGTTCCGCCTCTGTCATGCTACCAGTTACGGGATGACGTGTGATTAGCACGACGAACCCTCAGTTGTTGTTATAGGTTTCCACGACCTGATTACGCTAATCGTTCGTAGCTCCCCAATTTGCTCACGATGGTGAGTGGCCTCCGGCCTCATACCCTGGCCAAAATTTTCGGGAGAAAAGTTGTTACTAAGTAGAAATATTTTCCAAGTATAATAAGTAAGAATTTGATATGGTTCTACTAGAAAATTTGTATTACTAGGAAGCTAGCAAAAAAGTCTATCACTGTTTTGCAATTGCAAGCCTTACGATACTGATTTTATATGACCAGGGGTCAACCTAGAATTTTACAGAAGTGTAAGGGTAAATTTAGAGAAGAAATAATCATAAATTTGACTTCAGTGAAAAATTTTAGGTGAGAGTTGAGAAATTTTGTAGTCGTTAGGGGTGCGTGGATAAATTTCTGTATAGGACGTCATTACTTTCACAGGTAAGGTAAAGCAAAGTTCCCCGTGCATATAGCACCGTGCCATAACACACATTTAGGGGATGTGAGGTAGGGCCCCACACATTCTCGGTCTCGGTCATGTGATCAGCACCACGATCCGGCCGCCTTTATCCCAAGGGTTGCCCCCAGATACACATTGATTACGGGCTAGGTAAGCCTCAGAGCCGCTTTATGAGGGGAAAAGGCCCACCTCCAGAATCGAAACTGTGTCTCCCACGTGGCAGTCAGACGCCCTACCGAGTAGACTACCGAAGCCGTATTTTTTATTTTTATTTCATTTTGTCTTTATTTTTTTTATTTTTGGTGATCTGGTGTCCCTTGCTATCACTTCGCTTAAGAATGATTTAATACACAAGGATTCTCTGTTTATTTTTAATACACCAAATCGCCGACCTACATGACGCTGTGGTTAGCACTGTGCGCAACAATACCAGGGATGCAAGGTTCGAAGCCAGGGCTTTGCATGGTTGTTCTTTGTGAGTGTCGGTTCATCAGAACATCAATCATCCTCATCTTCACGATTAGCTAAAAGTGGTAGAAAAGCAAATAAAATAAACCAATTCAATCAAACCACAAAATCGAAATTAAATATTTGTTTTTACCCGGACATGCAAACAATTTTCATTGTGAACTCAGCCGGCTCCCGTGGCGGAGTGGTTAGCACATTGCGCTCCAACGCCAGGGGTGTCGGGTTCCAGACCTGGGCATGGATGTTTGTGAGTGTCCATTCATCAATTTCATCATGTAATCACTCATCCCCGTCTTCGCAAATTAGCCAAAAAGTGAACAAAAATTGAAGTAAAAATAAAGCTAATAAAAAATATTGTGAAATTTTATGTAAATAAAAATACTTTTCGTAAAATTTTCTTCCTCGCTTCGCTAGCAGTACCTGATTTTCTTAGTATTATCAAGTTCCGAACCGTAGCTGGGGGTGGCGAGAGTCGGCCTTGGGCGCCGAACGATCTAAATGAAAAGAGATGAATGGTGGTTTTTCCATTAATTCCGAAGAAGAGCACCCTGCCGAGATTTCTTCTTTGGAACCTTTGAATGTGGTATTCTGCGCCTTTTCTTTCTTCGATCTTCCATTTCTTGAAGGTTTACTCTTCCAACGAAGGGTTGGCACTTGTTACAAATAACACAAACTCCCGTTGCTTCGTAAAACACACTGAAAGGAGGTTCAAGCATTCCGTGGTCAAAAGCAGGCGGGCCATTAGCAGCACCCCTCCCTTCCTTCGCGGTTCTGCCGAAATGAGAAGGAAAAAAACTCCAACCGCCGGGAAAGACCCCGTCCCGTGTAAAGGGTCGATTTTGACTTCGCCTGTTTATGGCATTTGGAATGAACATTGCCAAATTTAATGTAAATAAAACCAAATATCAAACCATTTGTGAGAATGAAAATTTGAATGAATAGATTATGAAATAAACCTTTGAAAAGTGTCCCATAAAAATTTGAAGGTCGTAAGTCCAATAGTTACGGAGAAGTGGAATTGATTACTTCTTTCAGAAGTAAACGGGGAAAACACGGGAGACGAACGCGCTCGAGCGAGAGGCATCATTTCTTCTTAAGTATTCAGTTAATCTAAAATTTAAATTAAAACTTCTAACGAACATTGCCCAATATTACAATATATATAATACTATCGTTTGATTCGGGAATATTTTTAAGACTGCTAACTAGTAGTGGTGAGGAGAGAAGTAAAATAAAGTAAATCAATAATAACGATAATAATAATAATGTTACAATAACATTATTAGCAACATTATTATTAACATTATTTTATTAACATTATTATTATTATTATTGGTACGATTATCCTGGTACTTGCCTCCCCCCAGACAAAAATTCGTGTTTGCGCCTCTGGTCCCAACCAAGACAAAGCCTATATCACGCAGGAAGTCACAGCACGGAGTTTGCGGGTTGTTTTTAAAGAAATCGTTGACGCACGACATCAAACTATGGTCAATGGATCCGTCTCTCCCCCAACCTTCCCTCGCTCAAGGACGACTGGTACTCTATGCCTCGCAAGAAGGCATCCCTTCTGTCCCGCAGTCGGGTTACGTTGTGTATAGTTCTGTTCTCTGCCCACTCCCACTGTCTGAAGGTCCCCTTATGCAGGGATATAAAACCTTTTTCGTGCAAGGCCTCATCCCCTTTTGCAAAGAGAATGAATCGAATTTTGTCAACTCTCGCGGTCTGAAAATTCTGTGACGTCAACGTCACATCGGCTCGAAGAACTTGCCTTCCTGTGATGTGTTCACGTGGAAGCGTATAGAAATAGGAACATCAGTGCAGGCCCGTAGCCAGGAATTCTTTGTATGGGGGGTGAAGTCAATCCTAGAGGGGGCAAATTTTTAATATATTGTGTCGCATTGGCAGGGTACATAGAAGCACTTGCCCCCTCCCCCAAAAGAGATAGTAACAGAAAAGGGATGATATCTTGAAACTGCAACGAACAAAAAAAAACTTCGAAAAACATCAAATAGCAATATTACGATAATGACTTTTCCAGATTGCCAAAGAATATAAAGTTTAACATAAATAGGCTAATAGGGACTGTATCTACTTGATATTTACAGGTCGATGATGTTAATAGATGATTAATATGTACCAACAGCTTTGGGCCTCTCTGCAGAACTGATTAAGGGAGCCCTTTATAAATCATGCTTCATAATGATTTCCTCTAGTTTCCAGTATGCAAGATCTTTACGCACAAAGGAATCTAACGAGAATCCAAGAACACCATTGTGTTGTGTTATGCAAGAAGAATCGAATTAATTAAATAATAATTGTTACATATTATCTACACTTTGATGAATTCTGTAAAAATTTGTAATACATTTTTGTACTTGCTAAAACATTAATTCACATTAGTTCACCACGGACTCTATTTTCTTCAAAGGGGAGACTCTTGCATCACTACAGACAATGTTTGCCTACTGGTTACGTTAACCATTTTGCAAAATTTTGCGTGAATTGTTCAGTATTATATTGTTATTTGAAATACACGTTTTGACACCTGACAAACAAATAGGAATCCCTCGATTGATCAATGACTTCTTGGATTACAGTGTCATCATTAATATTTCATATTAAATTTCATAGAAATAAATTGTTTTAATAGGGCGGGGCGCCATGGTATTCTCTTTAAGATTTATTTTTATTTCATATGTATCGTTTGGCTGCCAGGGCCGACTCCCGTCGCCCCACAGCTATTTATGGCTCTGAACTTGTTCTATAAGAAACGCAGACATTGCTAGCGAAGCGAGCAAGAAAATTTTACGAAATGTATTTTTATTTGTATAAAATTTGAAAGAAAAATGCAAGGAACACGCAAAAACTAATTCCATCATGAGTATCCAATTGTCCTGCTATTCTTAGATTCTCCTAGTCTTGTTTTTTTACTTCAATGTTTGCTTCCCCTTGAATGGACTTCCGTCCAATGTCGGGGGGAGGGGACAATGCCCCCTGCCCCCTGTAGTTGCGGCACTGTATATGAGTGTCTCTTCATCAATTTCACGTCATCACTCATTGTTGCGATAAGCTAGATGAGGCAGAAAAGCAACGCTAAGTAACAAAAATCAAATATCCACTCCCTCTCTCTACCACATGAATCACTATTACCAAAAGGTAGACTTTGGAAATAAAAATGTAAGCAGTTCCAAGTTCAGGGCAACACATTCAAGAAAAACATCCGAACACATTAGGTTACCTTTAATACAAGACTACTCAAAATGTCACAACTGTTCTAGATACTGAAAATTGCGAAATCATTACCCGAAGTCTGAATTTGGAAGGGAAATTTTTCCCCCAATTCTGATACGACATTATACGGAATCCCATACACCCTAATAAATCACAAAATCAATAAGTGTCTTTGTTATGTTGTTAGAGTAACACATGATATAATTGTAAAGATTTGTGAGAATTCCAGGTAGGAATGTGTTCTGTATTTTTCACAGGGGGGGCAAAGCAGGCTCTCAGGGGGGGAAGTTGCCCCCCTGCCACCCCTCTAGCTACGGGCCTGCATCAGTGGAGTGTACTGAGTGTACAGAGTTTAAACCCATTCTTGAGCTTTGATTATATAATGGAAAATTTGGAGAGCGGTATTGGAGGTTTATCACGAATCTTTACAGTGTCATTTGAGAACTTTCGATATGTCTAAACCAGCATGTCAAACTCAAAATATGAACTGGGCCAAATAGTCAGTAGTGTTAGATAGAGCGGGCCGCAAGGAAAAAAAATTAAATTATCTTTAATACTTTATTTTAAAGAATGACTAACATAACACTTAATAAAGTATATTGAACATTCATTGAAACTTGATCATTGCTTCTTGCCTGACAGCTGGCATCTTTTTGCTGCCACCAACTTATCAATATCAGGAGACATCTTATTCAAAGCAGCTACTTTCAGAACACAGCTAAGATGAACGTCTGAAAATCTGGATCTCGTTGGTGACTTGTTTCCTTTCACGAGTGAGAAGTTTTTCACACTGGTAAGTGCTACCGAACATGGAAATTATTTCACACCCAAATTTGCGGGTTTCAGTCAGGGATACCCACTTCGCTGTACTTTTGTTTCAAAGTTGAGTCGCACTGAATTTCAATTACTTCCATCTGCAAATGTGCTGCCACTTTTTCTACGTCAGTCGTAAACAGGGCTGAAAACGGGGAGATCTTGTCTTCGAAAGAACGAACATCGTGGAACCTTTTCCCGAATTCAATATTCAAAACCTGAATTTTTTCGGCGTACTTTTTGTACAAAACAGGGTCCTTTGAACTTGAGCTGTATTTAGAACAAGTTGAAAAGTGCGTCAAGTCTTCGTTTCTTAACTGTTTTTCCCAAAGCAATAACTTAAGTTCGAATGTTTTGACTTGATCATTCATGTTGGTGATTAATTGATCTTTTCCTTGCAGTTTCAAATTTAAATCTCACAAGTGTTTCGTTATATCAACAAGAAAGGAAAGATCTTGTAACCACGTTGGTTGCGAAAAAAGGCTGGTGTCTTGTTCTTTCATTTCCAAAAATTAGCATATTTCATCTTTCAAGTTCCAGAATATTTCAAGAACCATAGAACATGATAGCCAAGCGCATTTCTGTGTATTCAGAATATTCGCTTTCTAAACCTGTTAAGAAAGCAGAAAATTGTCGCTGGTTTAAGCCACGGGATCTTATGAAGTTGATAGGTTTTTTTTCACAGGCTTCATCACACTTTTCATGTTGATTACTTTTGAACACAAGACCTCTTGGTGAATGATGCAATGCACATGATGGAACACGTATTTATCGCAGGTTTCACGAAATTCGTTTTGCAGTTTTGTCACAAAACCATTGTTTTTTCCCGTCATTGAAGGAGCACCATCCGTAACTACACAGGATAACTTTGACAGTGGTAAATCATACTTCCGCAAAAGTTCACGAACAGCAATAAATATATCCTCACCGGTAGTAGTGTCATGCAACGGTACAATGTCCAATAGCTCCTCATCACAAGCACGAAGAAACACAGCTAAGTGAGCTACACCACGGATGTCTGTACTCTCATCACAAGCGATGGAATAAGCAATGACATTTGACACTTTTGTTTTAATTTGATCACTCAAATCTCAGGCCAGTTCGGTTACTCTTTCAGCAACCGTGTTGCGGGATAGTGAAATGCATTGAAAAACTTTTACACTTGCGGGATTAACTTTTTCAGCAGCTTTTACCAACCACCGTTTAATAAACTCGCCCGGCAAAAGGTTTTGACTGTTTAGCTATCAATTCCGACAATGCGTAGCTTGCGCGTACCGCAGCTTAGCTTTGTTGAGCTACTTTAGTAGGTTTTCGGTCGAAGGCAGCTTGTTCCCCTTTCCCTTCAACCCTCCCTTCATTTTAGATTCCGGAGGGAAAACTGTGCAGGCAGACGACTTATCCTTGAACTCTGAACAACTGGTAATCACTACATTCGTCAACCACCCCAATAATGCAATACGACCACCTTTTTTCACCTACCGACGGGTATATCCTGTCCAAGAGGAAAACGTGTGAAATTTCACATCGTCTTATATAATAACACAGATATTTTAGCAACTACTACATCTGAAGGCTCTACTATTTAAAAACAGGTAATAGCAAAGGGGCCGCACAAAAATATATCGAGGGCCGCATGCGGCCCGCGGGCCGCGTGTTTGACATGCCTGGTCTAAACCATGTAAGCTACCGCCACCGCAAAATTCAATTTTGCATTCCCGCTCCCCGCCCCCCAAAATAGTCACGCGGTGACTCTTGCCAGTATTGTGAAAATTCCTTGCCTCGTCGCATTGGGTCGTCGTTATTGCGAACGTTCTTCCCGGTATTGATTTCGTATCCCCTTGTGAACTCTCAAGTGGTACTGAATCTACATCTACATAAATAAATAATGTTGATGAAGTGCTTTCTGAATAGCCTAGAAGTGATTAATGCGTTGCAATTTTTTAAAATTTACTTTTGAACGCAAAAATAGACTCAGTGGAATTTAGCAACATGTATTCTGGTGAGTTCCATAGGTAAAGGTAATGTAAATTTTCCCGTGCATATAACACCGTACCCAGGGGCGCCGACTTGTCAAAATTATTGGGGTGGCTCTGATCACTGAAATGAATGAATGAATGACTCACTCCCTCCCTTTTTTAAAAATAAAAATTACGCCTTCGTATAGCAGATTTAAGCAGCTATTATATTCCTCATGCAAATGAAATGTAACATGAAAAACGTGTGTCTGCTCATTTGTTTTTTAGATAACAATTAACATTTTTATTTAAAAGTAGGCTATGTATTTACATTAAGAGGCCAACATAACAGTTTTATGCCGGCCTCGGTAGCCGAGCGTGTTGGGTGGTCGTCTCAACTCGCTTTGATCCGGAGGTGTCGGATTCGAGTCCCGGCGAGGGCATGGGTGTGTTTTAATGTCCGCAACAGACTTGTAAAGAAAGGACATGTGACGGATGCAAAGAACCTTAGTGTTGACGTACCCATAAAAATAGCGAATATTTACAATATTTAACAGTTTTATTTAATTATTTACATAAATGCTAACACAAATCGCAGGCAAATAGTTTTACTTTTTTGTTCTTGCTACAATATTTTACTTTTTAAATTTAATTTTGCAATAATAAATACAGACTTTTCGTAAGCTTTCCTTGCGTACTTTACTGCAAGCCAGTGTTAAATAAACTCAAAGACTTTAGAATTATTTTCCCCTTATTCTTTGGACTAGAGGAAGAGATTTCGAGGATAACTAAATATCGTACATATCAATATTGCCTGAAAGTTGTGTTTACTACCTCAAATTGTTTGGAATTTACTAAACAAGAAACATACTGGTATAATTCATATCACCTCGTTATTTTGAAACTCTCTTTAGTAAAAATGTTATCAATACTCATAATTATATACTTAGTATATAGTAATAAGTCATGTGTTTTGCTGTCTCCGTTCATAGCCCCCCCCCCCCCAAAGTTGATGGTTTACCGGTCTCAGCCCCCAAATTTGATGGTCTAGAACATTTCAAATGTGTATTTTAAGTTAAGTTCATGTTGCACAATTCAGAGTAAACTTTACAAGAGAAGCAAAATAATACATTAGATTCTCTTAAGTAAAATTATTTGAGGGTCTCTTCCCCCATATCATTAACATTGGGGGGGGGGGGCTCGAGCCCTCCCAAGTCCCATGGAGTCGGCTCCTATGACCGTGCCATGATGGCATATGCAAGGGTGGGGCCCATACATTCTCGATCTCGACTACGCCCCGGAAGCCTTTACCACGTTGATTTACTCTCGGGTACCCATTGATATAAGGGTGGGTGAACCTTGGAGGCACAAGGCCGGAAAAGTACCAACCTCAGATAACCCATCCCGAGAATCAAAGCCAGAAAAACTCCAGCTTTGGGCCTCTCTGCAGAGCTGATTAACGGAGTCCTTTATAAATCGTGCTTCATAATGTTTCCCACTAGTTTCCAGTATGCAAGATTTTTACTCACAAAGGAATCTAACGAGAAACCAACAACACCATTGTGTTGTATTATGCAAGAAAAATCGAATTAATTAAATAATAATGGTTACATATTATCTACACTTTGATGATAAATTATGTAAAACTTTGTAATATTTTTTTTTCTACTTGCTAAAACATGGGTCCCTTAGTCCACCACGGTTTCTATTTCCTTCAAAGGGCAGAGACTCTTGCATCACAACAGACAATTTGACAATGTTTGCCTCCTGGTTACGTTAATCATTTTGCAAAATGTTGTGTGGATTTTGTTATTTTATTCTTGAAATACATGTGTTTGACACCCAACAAACAAATTGGAATCCCTTGATTGATCAGTTACTTCTTGGATTACAGTGGCATCATTAATATTTCATATGAAGTTTCATAGAGAGAAATTTAATTAAAAGGGTGCAAATAATTTTACGGGGCTCCATGGCATTCTCTTTAACATTTTTCTCCCCCACATAGATCATTTGGCTCCCAAGGCCGACTCCCGCCGCCCCATGGTATGGCTCTGAATTTTCACTATAAGTGCGAAGATATTGCGAGCGAAGCGATCAAGAAAATTTTACGAAATCTATTCTTATTTGTATAATATTTGAAATCCAGGGGGCAATTTCCACTCTGTGCCCTCCTGCAAGTGCACTCGGCCGTCTGAAAGATAAATGCATGGAACACGTGAAAACTAATTCCATCTTGAGTATCCATTTGTCCTTGTTTTTCTATCTTCCTCAATGTGTGCTTCCCCTAGAATGAACTCAATCCAAGGTCGGGGAGGGGGGATGGACAATGCCCCCTTCACCCCTGTAGTTGTGGCACTGTTTGTGAGTGTCTCTTTATCAATTTCACGTCATCACTCATTTTTGCGATTAGCTAGAAGTTGCACAAAAGCAAAGCTAAGTAACAAAAATTAAATATCCACTCCCTCTCTCTACCATATGATTCATATGATATGAATCAATATTACCAAAAGGTAGACTTGGGAATCAAAAATTTAAGCAGTTCGAAGTTCATACCAACACATCAAAGAAAAACATCCGAACACATTAGGGAACTTTAATACAACACTACTCAAAATGCCACAAACTGTTCTAGATATTGAAAATTGCGAAATCATTTCCCGAAGTCTGAATCTCGAAGAGAATCCCCCCTTGCATCAATGATTGTAAAATAGAACTAAAAATACACAATATTGCAGACTGCAAACTTCTGATGTCTGCCTCTCAACACAACAAACACATTCATTTTTGCAAGAAGAAAATTGGAATTTTACAAATTTGAAAAATCGTCGATGTTATTTTCGTAGCTTATTGTAAGTTCACATTTAAATATTTCATAGTTCGAGGAGGGGCATGCCCCCCGTGGTCCCTCCCCTGGGTACGGCCCTGCCCATATTATATAATATTGCCTAAAATACCAATTTTTCTATTATTTTTTTATTCATCTTTATTTCTTCAACTCAGGTTTAAGTACATTGTAAATGCATTTATGACCTAATACATGCAAGAAAATGCCCTATAAACTTAGAAAAATGACCTAAAAATTCTGAAAGATTTTTAAAACAAATTTATAAACTACCAAGAGAAATTCAAATTACAAATCAACGTTACAGTATCTATCACATGCTCATTGCGTATGGTGGTAGTACAAGTAAGAAAGTTCACTTTTTGTCATTTTTTACACTTTAAGTACTGAGTTACAGTACACAACGAATGATTGTCGGTTTTTGGACAAGAGAGCCTTGTACACGGAATTTTTTTTCTCGACTTCCACCTACACAAGAGTAGCTTACTTGAAATGAACAATATCATTTCCTGTTAAGTCACTTTCAATTCCATAGAGTGCAAATTGCTCCCTGACAAAATATCCGATACAGAGCACAAAACTTTGTACCCTTTGTTTTTTTACAATAATCCGCCTGGCGACAATATTATTTACTGATATAGGGGAAATCACATTGTTTGAGCTGAATTGTTGTACAACACCTTGTGTCAACAATCCTGCACAGAATTTCTTTGTTTCTTCAAACACAGTCATTCAGAACTGAGCTGAAGACAATGAGACGAGAGTCGGGAACCTCTCTCCTTCAAAGGGTTACATTTGCATGTAAAATGTCCCTTCTTTCACCAAAATGTAGAAAATTCATAAAATGACTTAAAAAATGGCCGAAAAATGACAAACGGTTTTAAAAGTCTAAAAAATTACATTTACTTCAAAAAGGTTCAAAGAATTGCAAAAAAGTGCCCAAACAATGGCGTTACCATTTATTCACTTACGTGTAAAATACGTTCCTATCTACTTATGCAATGTTTCTGCCTTACCAAAAAAAATATGCATTTGCATCAAAATCCTAGCCCTAGTTATCACATTACAAAGGATGTAATATTATTGAAATTCCAATTTCTTACTACCAGAGTAAAGAACCTGGATAGCTATTAAGTGACTCGGACAGAACGACACCAATCAGATGTCAGCCTACCCCTTCCTTTTTTTCAGCTCCACATTTATAGTAGTCAATCATTATTAAATTGTTTCGTTCTACGTGTATTTCGATGCCCGGCCTGGGCATGGATGTTCATTGTGAATGTTCTCATATGAATTTCATCATATCATCACTCATCATCATCGCCGTGATTAGCCAAAGTGGCAGAAAACGACGTAAATAACCTAATTCAATCAATTGAGCATTCAACACTTTCGAATCTGCCCCCCCCCCCAAATGCTTTGTGTGAGCCTTCTTCAAATCAACATGTTCTCGTTGCTGAAATGGCGACCCTCGGAAGAAGTTTCACCTACGTAGGTGACGTCACAGCAGGCCTGTAGCTATAGGGAGCAGAGGGGCAACTGCCCCCCCTGTAAAAAATACAGAATACATATCTACCTGGAATTCTCACTAATCTTTACAATTTGATCCTGTATTACTCTAGCAACATAACAAAGACATTTATTGATTTTGTGATTTATGAAGGTGTGTCGGATTCCGTATAATGTCGGATCAGGATTTGGGGAATAAAATCTCTTCCAGATTCAAACTTCAGGAAATGATTTATCAATTTTCAGTATGTAGAACAGTTGTGATATTTTGAGTAGTCTTGTATTAAAAGTGCCTAATGTATTTGGATGTTTTTCTTGGATGTGTTGCTAAGAAGTTTGAACAGCATAATTTTTTGTTTCCCAAGTCTACCTTTTGGTAATAGCGATTCATGTGATAGAGAGAGGGAGTGACGTGAAATTGATGAAGAGACACTCACAAACAGTGCTGCAACCACAGGAGGTAGGGGCATTGTCCCCTCCCCAATCTTGAACGGAAGTCCAATCTGGGAGGGGGCAAACATTGAAGTAAAGAAACATGACTAGCAGAATCTAAGAATAGTAGAACAAAATGGATACTCAAGTTGGAATTCGTTTTCAAGTGTTTCTTGCTATTTTCCTCCAGACGGCTAAGGGCACTTGCAGGGGACAAAGAGGGGCAATTGCTCCCTCGATTTCAACTTTCTTTTACAAATAAAAGTACATTTCGTAAAATTTTCGCTCGCTTCGTTCGCAAGGTCAATATTTCCTATTCTTATAATCCCATTTTCAGAGCTATAGCTAGGGGGCGGCGGGAGTCAGCCCTGGGAGCCAAAACGATCTAAATAAAAAAAAATGTTAAAGAGAATGCCATGTTCCCCGTGAAATTTGTTGCGCCCTATTAAATAAATATTGTTTTCAGTTTGCAAATATTTGATACTAAAGATTTTCCTGCTCGCTTCGATCCCAATATGATTATTTTCTGTAATGCATTCTAAAATACCCGAGAGAGAGGTAAGGCCAGATATATATACTTCAGACTGTTGCTGCTTAAGTGCATGAACAATTCTTTTGAGGAAATGGAGCGTTCACATTTGAGAGACAATTTGGCGGATGAATTGACCATGTAATGTATTTAAATTATATATATATATATTAAAGAAACTTTGAATACGTACACAATTTAGCGTTAACATGTTGCATATGTGTTTTCTTATTTTATGTCGCTCTATGTTACATATGTTTAAAATATATGTTGTATACATGAAAGTTATACTTGTCATATGTACAAAATAATAATGTTCGTCATTATTCTGTCCTTGAAAAATACGGTTTGTGTGCTTGTTTTCCATTATTAGCTAATATGAAATTGAACGTGTTGAAAAAATATTTCAAATAATTTGTTCAAACACAAATGCTTTAGCACCGACTTCTATCCCCTTTTGCATGATTTACGACGATAATAACGTCTTGTAATGCTACTATTATTACTACCATTACCACCACTATATTACTATTATTATTATTGGCACGTTTGTCCTGGTACTTAAAAATTGTGGTTTCGCCTCTGCTCACAAAGAAGACTCATGCCCAGGCTCGAACCTGGAACCCCTGGCTTCACAGTGTGTTATGTAACCATCCTACCATGTAGGTCGGCTAGTGAAAGATGTAGGACAGCTTACTGGCTCAAATTATTATCAAACACGATGAAAATGTGATAGTGTTTCACAATTATTATTTCGGTTAGAAAGCGATAAAATTTGTAGTTCGATAGGGTTACACTAAGCATTTTATGGAGTGTAAATATCAATTTCAAATCTTACGAATCATTTCTCTATGCAAACGCATCAAATATGGTAAGCAACATAGGTGTGTGTTATGATATCTATTTTATAAAGGAAAAGTTAAGTTTTAACCCTGACTGTTTGCATGATATCGTTTCAATAGCATGTTATATATTGCTCTCAGAATTTTAAACGGCAGTAAAAATAAATGACATTTGCTACTACGAAGCTTACAATGGGATTACATCCATTAAGGACAGAAGATGCCTATTTTGATTGCTTGTAACATCGAAAGATGAATTAGAGGCGCAAATACTGACTGAGAAAAGTTGCTTGCCTTGATGTCCTGCACACACTGTGAAAGTTGTCAATATTATCAGGCGGCACCTTATGAATGTAGGTTCAAGAAAATGACAAGTAGAAAAAAGCTGCAGTGAAATAAATACGATTGAAAATCTCTCAAATTACATTCTATTTATTATCTTATATTTATAATAATAAATTGTGTCTGTAGCAGAAGTTGTCTGTTAAACCTACCTCAGGCACAACCTAGTTTTTTGACAAATAATTATGTCAACTCTTCTGCTATGTAGTGGATTCTCCTAATTTTATTCATATATCTTAAGCCATTGTGTGACTGGTAAAAATTAGTATCAGAATAAAAATCCCTGATATTTGGGGTTTGTACTCTTCTGCTCAAAAAGTGGTGACGATAAGTTGCTCAGACACTTCGTGCCGCGGAAATGGGGTAAAGCGAAGGAGGCCCCTTATATCTTTCGGTTTCGTACCATAGTCATTAAGGAAGGTATTTTTCAAAATGTAAAGAGGATACAGCATTTCCCTCGATAAAACTTGATAAAACATGAAATATTAATGATGACAGTGTAATCCAAGAAGTCGCTGATCAATCAAGGGATTCCTATTTGTTTGTCAGGTGTCAACACAATATTTTGCAAAATGGTTAACGTAGGCAAAGATTGTCTGAAGTGATGCAAGAGTCTTTCATTTGAAGCAAATAGAATCCATGGTGGAGTAAGGGACCCATTTTAATGTTTTAGCAAGTAGGTCTAAAAAAATGTAAATGTTTACACAATTCATCAAAGTGTAGATAATATGTAACCATTATTATTTAATTAATTCTATTTTTCTTGCCTAACACAACACAATGGTGTTCTTGGATTCTCGTTAGATTCCTTTGTGCGTAAAAATCTTGCATACTGGAAACTAGAGGAAAACATTATGAAGCACGATTTATAAACGTCTTCCTTAATCAGTTCTGCAGAGAAGCCCAAAGCTGTTGGTACATATTAATCGTCTATGAACATTATTGACCTGTAAATATAACGTAGATACAGTCCCGATTAGCCTATTTATGTTAAACTTTATCTTTGTATTCTTTGGTAGTCCGAAAAGGTCATTATCGAAATATTGTTATTTGATGTTGCTCGAACTTTATTGTTCGTTGGAGTTTCATTCAAGATATCATCCCTTTCCTGTTACTTATCACTTTTGGAGGAGGGGGAGGGGGGCATCTTCCAATGCAACACAATATATTAAAAATTTGCCCCCTCTAGGATTGACTTCGCCCCCCTACTAAAAATTCCTGGCTACGGGCCTGCGTCACAGAGAAACTGGCTCTGGCGGGATTGTAAACACGAGAGTTGGGGGAAGAAAATGCCTGTAGGACCTTCAAAAGCGGGCCAAACCTGAATCAGATCCGCGAGCAGTTTGGGCATCGGGGTAATGGTTGCGGTCGTAAACTTGGGAACATTACGACAGTGAGTGAGTCCTAACTCAAAGTTACCCCCCGCCTTCCTCCTCGAAACCAATGCGTCGCTAT
The DNA here is from genome assembly GCF_977018435.1 of Lepisma saccharinum. Lineage (NCBI taxonomy): Eukaryota > Metazoa > Arthropoda > Insecta > Zygentoma > Lepismatidae > Lepisma > Lepisma saccharinum. The sequence continues at coordinate 22,227,541 of NC_139241.1, read as the reverse complement.
TTTTCCACAGAAGATTTGAATCTGAAACCTGCGAAGATTGACATAACAGCTACTGAAGGGAGCCACGAAAGCTCAATTGATCATGATAATTAGAGACAGTGGCGTAGTGGCCGCCCGGCAATGCAGGGTGTGGCGAGGTGTAGAACCATCCCCGCAATATTCTTTCTCTCTCTCTGCTTCTGAAATTTTATATAGCTTAGAAATTCAACAGGAAGTGCCGCTTATGAAATAATTTAATTTACAAGACAGAAATCCGGTTTCCAGTAACATATGATACGACATCTTCGATAATAAGCAGGGGCGTTCTGGTTCGGCCAGAGGGGCCCGGCTAACTTAACATATGTGTCCCCTCCGAAATGCAGAATTAACTTCCTTGCTCGCAGGTGGACATCTATAGGAAAAATCCCATATCTCATAACTAGACCTCGGATTTTTAGATTCTAAAAATCCTGAAATAGGTCCTAAAAATCTTAAGTTAGGCTCGAAAAATCCTAAAATAGGTTCGAAAAACCCTAAAATAGGTTCTAAAAATCCTGAAATAGGTCCTAAAAATCTTAAGTTAGACTCGAAAAATCCTGAAGTAGGTTAAAAAAAACTTAAAATAGTTCAAAATTTCTGAATACTGCTGATTAGGTATAGTCACCGGCAATGAAAATGGGACACATATATCCTGAAATATGCACTATCTTGCATAACGTTATGTGTGTTGCCTAACCCTACGGCGATGGCAGAACTCAACATTGGAAATTTGCTATTAAAATCCACTCATCGCCGTATAGTTAGACACCAATCTGTTTTCATGTTAACCACAGTAAAACTCCGCAATTTTGTCTGTGAGGATCATCTTATATTCTGAAAATCTTACAACAAAAATATAGTGAGTGGTGCAAACTTCAATGCTGAAATGTTAGTTTGCAAAGCGTGAATGCCACAAAGCATGGAAGTGACGCCAAAGTGAGCAAGACCACACAGATCAGACCACTTTGTATTGCACAGGTAACAGTGGAACCTAAAATAGGTTCTAACAAGCAAAATAGGTTTTTAGGCACTAAAAAACTTTTGTTGCGTTTTTTAACGAAACGCTGACATAACTTATTATTTCTTGCATGAATCCAGTATAGAAAGATCCAGTTCTCAACCAGTCGTTGCTTTGTTGCTGCACAATATAAAGAATTAAATTTGATAAATCATGAACTTTTATCACTAATTTTAATTTTACGTGTGGTATTTGAATGTAACTTCACATCAAATATTTTCAAGATGGCTCTAAGCCTTCTTATATTCAAATAAGAGCTGAAAAAAACTCTAAAATAGCTTACACCTGTTCCATGTTACTTCAAAGTGGTCCCAAAACTCAGTTTGATGTGGAGTCGAATTATCCCTTTGCCCTAAGGGTTCACAGCGTATGGGTTAAATGTTACCATTATTTGGGGGCATTTTGTGAAGTTCATTTTTCTTCCATATTGAAATTCTGTGGACATTTCCTTCTTTCCAGTGTGTTTTTATTTTATGATCTACAGTGCTCGAAGTGGATACTCCTATAGCTGGTATGCTTGGTCGAGGAGGATTGGATTGATTTGGTGTTTTAAGTCCACTTTATGCACAGTAAGGCTAATCGGGACTGGACCTACAGATCCGAACCACTCGTGCCTTCACTGGGTATCGAACCCGGGACCCCTTGATTACAAGGCGACGACGCTACCATTGCGCCATCGGGGAGGCCTCTTGGTCGAGGAGGGTCTTTGTGTAATTCAGCATGGAGACAATGAAGAAGTGAGGGATGCTTATGCAAATTATCCTAACAGGAGGGGATGGTTAATGGAAATGTACATAACTCGGGGAAAAGCACCCGTCTGCACTCCTTCTCCAGCACTGACGATCTATTATTAATATAAAAAGGTCTTGTTTCATGAAATATATCGAAAAGAAATGCTATTGTTGAAATTATTATTAATAATGTCCACTATTATTAAAATTGAAATCCTTTTCGGAATTCAGTCTTTCCGATCGACTTTCATTGAGTGACGAATTTTCAGTGAATGAATTCCCATCACCGCCCTATTACCCGTCTTTCAAGGCTGGAGTCCGCCATATTTCCATCTACTAGATTTCAATTGAAATTGTGATGCTGGGTTAACACTGGAAATCTAGAGGTCCAGTTCAACCCCCACAACAGAAATGAGCACATTGTTGAATACATTAGTTACTATTAGTATTAGAAGGCTAATGTGAGGGGATTACTTTATATCATACATTCTAGTCCGATGAGAAGGTCCGGAAAAATGCAGATAGATACCTCAAAAATTTTTAGATCCAATTTGTGCAATTGAAAACAATATTGATTTATTAGTGCGCAATTAATTTCCCTGGACGCCATGGCATTCTCTCTTTACAACTTTTTTTAGATCAGTCGTGCCCAATGGCTGGCTCCCGCCGCCCCTCTGAACTTGATGAAAACAAGAATAGCAGATAATGCGAGCGAAACAAGCAAGAAAATTTTACAAAATGAATTTTTATTTGCATAAAATTTGAAATCGAAGGGGTAATTGCTCGCATTAGCCCCTGTCCCCCCTGTAGTTGAGTCACTGTATAATGCAGACATATTTAAGCAATATATGTTTACTTTGGATACTTTAGGCTCACTGCCATTGTTAGTCAACCTTATTCTGCACAGTTGCTCGACTAACCTTGTGTTAATGCGAATACCACGCACCCTTCCCCCTTCCATCCAAACCGATTCTAAAGGCATAAGAGATAATGTTTTATTTCAACCCTATCGCCGCGATCACCCACAGGTAGGTAGAAAACCTATACATAATAACTAAAACTAAAAATCAATAACAAGTCAATCAAACGATAGTTTAAAGTGGGATCCGAACCACTATGTGCCTCCACCAGGTATCGAACCCGGGACTCCTTGATTGCAAGGCGAAAACGTATTCACGGCGCAATCGAGAAGGCAGTTATAAATATCTGATACATAAAAAATATCAAATAAATTCCCTTATATGTATTAAATACTAATGTATTTTTACATGTTTAGTAATTTACTTTTATATTTAATAACATTATAAATATTAATCATATAGGCTCTTTCTTCTCAGTTGCTTGGTAGAAAATTTGAAAAGTTTCATGCACATACATAATATATATGTATAGTTTGTGTATGTCTGTGTAGACCACAATCTTCTTGCCCCCCCCAAAAAAAATCAATCTTCAATGATTTCGCGCCCTAGTAGGGTATGTAGCTGCCTGGCAAAGTCCTCATTCCGTAAATTCACGAACTGCATGAAATCAGAAAAAGACATATATTCCCCCCTCGTTTTCAGAAAATCTGTTTCACAACCCACCCCTGTCCTTTCTGTGGTGAAGGACACTCCAGTGGGACAATGAATCTTCCCCCCCTATTTACTGCGAGCAGCAAAAGAAGACGGCCGCGCCATCTACTGGCCACCGATGGAAATGCAATTTCAAAGCGCAGCGAGGTTTAAATGTAGCTTCCACTTCTATTACCTAACTTTTCTATGCCTACACTTACACTCGTTACCTTTAACTGGTTGTAGCCAGCCTTTGAACTGCGGGTCTTCCTGCCACTCAATACGAAATTTATTCACATGCTTCCCAGATATCTTTTCATACGCAGATAAATCCCCACGACGTTTTCTAACCTTTTTGGGAGTTGCAGGTCACCTCTTCCATTCTCCTTGCAACGACACAGGACACACACAGCCACTAAGACACGTTCTGAAATGATGGATGGAACAAGGAAAGAAGTTGAAAATCGCGTCCCAAATTCTTCCCAGGTGTAGAGCGACTCGTGCCTTGAGGCCTTTCTAGGAAACGCGACAATTATAACGCTATGTCCAACGTGGATACGGGCAGCACGGTGCGTGCGGGGCGATGCGAGCAACGCGGCAGTCGTATCCGATCAAACCTGTAGTCAGAAATGAGCCCGTCCAACGTAGACACGTGCGATTCGTCCGCTCGCAACGCACGCAACGTTTGATTTTCAAACAGGTTTGTTTTGTATCGCATTTGCCGTCCGGTGGCCAGTCGCCAAGAAAGATGGAAGGGCTTATTGCAGAAGTGCAAAGAAGAAATATGTTGTGGGATAAAAGAAACCCTCGTTACAAAGATCGTTTAATTGTTGATAAGGAGTGGGATTCCGTAGCTGAGAGTACAGGAATTGCAAGTAAGTAATAATAGAATACACATACAGTCTTTACTATTTAATTATGTGAAAGTCGTGAGTGGATGAACAAAAACATCAAATTGTATTCACTGAGAAGTAATCACAGAATACGGTTCGTACATTTTCTGCTGCTCTCGAAGCGCGGTTGTTTGCCTTCGAGATCTGTAGGTTCCTGTCCATCACATTTTCTTCCAAGACGTTTACAAGAGAATCTTTTTCTATGTCAATTATAACATTATGCAGAATGCAAATTGCTTTAACAATATGAACAGCATGCTGTACACTAGTTTCAATTGGTTTCAATAGGATCCTAAATTTCGCAGAACTTATGCCGAAAGCACACTCCACTGTCATTCGAGCACGCGATAAACGGTAATTGAAATATGAGGCGGCTGCATTGTTTTGAACTCTTCTTTTAGAATATGGTCTCATAAGATATGTTCGTAATGGAAATGCCTCGTCTCCTACAAACACAAATGGAGCTTTTTGATGGAAGTTGGGCAGCTGGAAATCTTTTGGTAACGATAAGAAACCATTTTCGACATTTTGATAAAGTGTTGGGTTAGAAAATACACCAGCATCTCTTTCTTTGCCATATGCACCCACATCGATCATTAAAAATCTGTACCTTGCATCAACAACGGCCAAAAGCACTATGGAGAAAAACTGTTTATAATTGAAAAACATGCTGCCTGACTTGCTTGGGCACTTCATTCTTATATGTTTCCCATCGATACTACCAACACAGTTAGGGAAGTTCCACTTTTCAAAATAGTCTTGCGCAACTCGATTGAAATCTGCAACAGTAGGCACAGGCATGTGTTCTTTCTGAAGAGAATCCCAAATGGCTTTGCACACCTCAATGACTATAGACGCAACAGATGATTTAGATATGCGAAATGAGAAGGCAATCTGTCTGAATGCAATTCCAGTCGATAGGTATCTGGAAGAGAAAAAAAAACATCCATTTTAGAAGTATTGCACTCCAGTCGATGGCTTAAAAAATATAGTCATCATGCTTTTAACACGACAAACCCCATATGCTAAAGAATTCTCGATGATTAACTTGTGTATTGCAATGCAATTTGGGAAAGTAAGGTTAACTATGTAAGAGCTATGGGGTTTGAGAAGAATTTAAATATTGTATAAGTTGGAAACAAGTGGATGCATTATCTCCACACCCTTTTACAGTTGCCCGCAGTATGTAGTGAGACAGATCAGAATGAATTGCATAAGCATATTGATTAGCTTGTTCAGACGATGCTGATTTGTAATGAAATGTTGTACAAATTTATTAATACTCACAAATGCAGAACAATTCATAAAGGCAGAACAATAATAAATAGGTTTAGACAATGCAATTAGAGTTAGTTAGTTACTTAGTGAGTATCTTCTCTTTTGATTTCAGAGGATGAAGCTAGAAAGAAATGGCGCAATTTACGAGACCAATTTGTGAAAGAGTTTAAGAAAATTCCGAAATCCAAATCGGGCTGCTCCCAAGAATGTGCGGCAACGTATCGTGGAAAGTGGCAGTATTTTACGAATCTACTTTTTCTAAAGGATACAGTAGTCCCCAGAGAAACGGAGGGAAATGTTTCATTTCAGGCATCAGAAGATAGGCAGGTGTCTGGAATGGTCAGTGACTGTCATGAAGGTGATGATTTGGAAGAAGATGCAAGTGTCGACGAAAACACAAATACTGAACTTTCTCAGGTGAGTTTCAATGAAACACAAACACCATCTGCTCCTCCACAACGAACAACACAATCTTCCCCATCCAAAGCACGTACGTCTCGTCTAAGGAGGAAGAAACCACACGAAGAGACAATTGATTTAGAACGAAAACTGCTGGATATTGAGTCCAAAAACTTGCTCTACTTCAAACACCCGAAGATGAGAATTTACTGTTTATGAGGTCATTATTACCATATTTTCAAAGAATGAATCCCATCCAGCAACTACAAGTTAGAACTAAATTTCAAGAAATATTGATGCAAGAGCTGTCGCAAATTCAATCAGATAGTTTCCAGTCTCCTGTTTCAAATTTTTCTTTTATGAGTTCAACTACTGCTGCATCGTCTTTTCATTCTAATTTTCCACACATTTCTACACCTGTTTCTCCTGCCAGTTTAGCTTACCCCAATACTTCGCCGTCATATTCCTCTGCAAGCCTACCTTCACCTCATGCTACAAATATATATTTTCCAGAAAACAATTAACTCAGCAGCATTCACCAAATGTGTATTCCCAAAATGTATTCCAGCAATAGTGTAATAAAAGTTTCATAATACTAATAATTGAAATCTCAGTCACTTACCTCAAGGTTAGCAGCAACCTCTCTTCTACAGAAATTGATCTTTAAAAATTTGTGGTATAATGATAACAAGCACCATCCAATCTTTTCACAATATAGTCAAAGGTGTTTATTGTCATTCTAGTGTACTGATGAAATGCATTTTCATCTGCTCGTAGCTGCGGATACAGATGATGAAATTCTCCATACGACAACCTATTCCTGAAGATTGTGTGTGTCTTTTGTCTGTGACGTCTCTTGTGTTCCTTCAATATTTTCATTTTAATTACACTACTTTCCATTAATAGCACGGAGCGCACCGAACTGGAAGCCATGTTCGTCGCAACTGCTCAACACAATCGCACGCAGTAACGTTGGACACTCCCTGCGTTCACGCACATATCTGCGGTGCGGCGCTCGCATCACACAGCACGCACCGCGCTGCCCGTATCCACGTTGGACATAGCGTAAGACTGACCGGTCAAGGTCATCTATAACAGGGAGAAAGAAAGCTTACTGAAAAGTGTCACTGTTGCTAACTATTCATTTGGAAAAAGTACATGCTGAAATAAAATATTTTTGAACTTTTTAAAGGAACGAAAATGTGAGTTAAAATTTCCCTGTTTTTTAGCTATTTTTCATTAAATTTCCCTTTTCCCTTTTCACCCTCAAATTTCCCTGTGCCGAGGGATATTTCCCTGCTTTTGGCATCACTGGCGTCAAGTGGTAGACGAATCACATACTACTCACCACGTATAGAGCGCGGGGGTTATCACATGTCGCACAACACATTATCAACCTTGTGGAATGATCTCTTTATTTTTGGCCGAGTCTGCTGCCACGCACGTGTCAGCAGCAAGAATAAGCGTTAAATTTGCTGCTGCCACGTAATTCGTCTGCTAAGAGGATGTTACAAATCTTAAGAACAGATTAAGACGAGAGAAATGCAAGTTTATGATTAGTGGGAATGAATGTACAAGTAATTTAGAACCTTATTCTTTAGAAAGCATTTAGCGATATTATTTTAATGCTAACAGAACTTAAAACCTAACTACGAGAGCATTTAGTTTATTGGCCGAGTCTGCTGGCACGCACGTGTCAGCAGCAAGAATAAGCGTCAAATTTGCTGCTGCCACGTAATTCGTCTGCTAAGAGGATGTTACAAATCTTAAGAACAGATTAAGACGAGAGAAATGCAAGTTTATGATTAGTGGGAATGAATGTACAAGTAATTTAGAACCTTATTCTTTAGAAAGCATTTAGCGATATTATTTTAATGCTAACAGAACTTAAAACCTAACTACGAGAGCATTTAGTTTATTGGCCGAGTCTGCTGCCACGCACGTGTCAGCACCAAGAATAAGCGTCAAATTTGCTGCTGCCACGTAATTCGTCTGCTAAGAGGATGTTACAAATCTTAAGAACAGATTAAGACGAGAGAAATGCAAGTTTATGGTTAGTGGGAATGAATGCACAGGTAATTTAGAACCTTATTCTTTAGAAAACATTTAGCGATATTATTTTAATGCTAACAGAACTTAACCTAACTACGAGAGCATTTAGGTTTATTATTAGAAGAATGCTGGAGGACCTAATCTTAAAACGTTAAAAGTGAAAGTAATCGCTACAACTTCACAGTATGTGTTACAGACGTAATTGCATACATAGCATGGTGAAATCACGATAAAACAAAGACCGAGTCTACTGTTTATTTTTAGGCTAGATGCCTACGTTGTTAGGTTATAGACGGTGTTAAAGGCGGAGCTACTGCGGAGCATGCGCACTCGTCTGGTCCCTCTCGAACATCCAGTTACGCTTACGATGCTATGGACGTTTATATGAAAGGGCAAAATGCAGATTCTTTTACAAGGAAATGGGGTGTCAGCTGTGTACATATGGTTGGACAGTTCGATCGGGAACAAATTTATTGAGTCAAGTATCACTTCGTAGGTTTCCGAAGGACGTAGAGAGACGAAACCTGTTGGTACAAGCAGAACGAGAAAGGATTGGTACCCGGAAAGGATTTCTACGACTTGCATTTTGTTACAAGCATGTTGATCCTTCATCCGCGTATTGTGTTGTGGTGATAAGTACGCCTCTTAGTGCGGTTTCAAACCGAAGCGACAAGCGACAGCAGTGGTTTCTATCGTAGTGACAAGCGACACAGGCCCATTTAGTCTATAAATAAGCATTTACCGCTCATGGGAAATCAAGTCTCAGGCGACACAATACACGCCATTGGAAATCTGAGCGACACGTGCAGCTTGTCATGTCGCTTCGGTTCATAAAATTTCATTGATCATTGAGGATTCACTTTATTTTAAGTGGCACGGAAATTACACACCGAAGCGATAGGCAACAACCCCTTTACTCTAAAGGAAACAAACAATTCACCTTGCATACGAAGACAACAGAGCGAGGTGACACGATGTATGGTACCGAGGGCCGTTTTTCAATGTTCAGTTAAGGTTCATGTTAGCACGTAACTGGAAGTTAGTGAAAATTTCTATTTTTCAATGTACAGTTAGCTCGTAACTGGAACTCTGGTGGCGATTATCTTTACTGGTGCTTCTTCTTGCAGTTACCAGCCTAACTGGAAGTTACGAGGCGACATGGAAGCCTCGTGCAGCTATCGAAGTTCCACACTCGCAACTTCACTATCAGATTAAACAAGATATCATTCATAAAACTTTTAAATTGGTACAGAAAGAGACTTGTATTATTTGGCAGAGCTTACCAACGTCCTAGCAAATATGGAAATTAAGCAGCGTAGTTGCTAGAATTCGCTTGGTAAGGTTGTGTTAGGGCCGGTTTTGCAATGTCCAGTTAAGGTTCATGTTAGCACGTAACTGGAAGTTAGTGAAAATTTCGGTTTTTCAATGTACAGTTAGCTCGTAACTGGAACTCTGGTGGCGATTATCTTTACTGGTACTTCTTCTTGCAGTTACCAGCCTAACTGGAAGTTGCAAAGCAACATGGATGCCTCGTGCAGCTATCGAAGTTCCACACTCGCAACTTCAATGTCAGATTAAACAAGATATGATTCATAAAACTTTCAAATTGGTACAGAAAAAGACTTGTTTTGTTTGGCAGAGCTTACCAACGTCCATGCAAATATGGAAATTAAGCAGCGTAGTTGCTAGAATTCGCGGGCAAGGTTGGGTTAGAGAATTTGTGGCCAGGATATCCGGTCTACTAGGCGTGATAATCTCCAATCGGTAATTTGGTGTAGTTGTTAGTGGCACCAGCTTCCGGAGCGTGTTGTGTTTTGTAATACGAGTTCGAGTCCTGGTCAAGGGTATTTTTTTTCTTGTCAATTATTTATTACGTGCGTTGCATTCAATTCACGCTTTATTGTTGAATGATCTCGGATAATTATTACTGTAAATTTTAAAATTATTTTTACTCGTACCTTCATATTTTTAGAAGTTTAGAAAGCATGCTTACTATTAACATGTTGGTTTTTCGCTCAACAACATGCATAGAGAGGTACAAAGCATGCAGTGAAATGTACAATATTTGCATATTAATAATAATAATAGTGTTTATATCAACAAACAGTTATTATTAATGTCTCGACTTTCGAGTTCTTCACGTTTCTTCTACAAGAAAGTATCTGCGCTTGCGCCTCATAACATCATTTCCCCCACGTGGAATTGCCCTTTATTAGAAGAAAACCAAATTTGTAGTGCTGTCTTTCGTTAATTTATTTCGTAAGCATACAAAATGGATGCGCAGCCATTGTTCCTATCGTTTCACAATGCAATAACGTGTTTTCGAGCGCGGCGTGCTTGTAGTTCTACATTTAAACGCCAGGCCGTGTGCCGGTCGACGCGGTTTGAAACTATACTAACAGATGGCGCGCAGGTCGATTTCCTGTAATTTCCGTGCTTCAGAATTGCCAACACACTGTTTCGGAGAACGAACCATGGTTTAGTGAACTGGCAGTTACTTTCACATTGAAAAACCCGGTGCTGGTTAAGACTGGCTGTTATCTCCAACTGGCAGTTAGTTAACAGAAAGATTAAAAGGACATTGAAAAACTGGGATATCCGGTCTACTAGACGGGACAATCTCCAATCGGTAATTGTAGTGGTTAGCGGCACCACCTTTCGGAGCGTGTTGTGTTTTGTAATACGAGTTCGAGTCCTGGTCAAGGGTATTTTTTTTCTTGTCAATTATTTATTACGTGTGTTGCATTTAATTCACGCTTTATTGTTGAATGATCTTCTCGGATAAATATTAGAGTAAATTTTAAAATTATTTTTACTCGTACCTTCATATTTTTTGAAGATTAGAAAGCATGCTTATAATTAACATCATGTTTCTTTCGCTCAACAACATGCATAGAGAGGTACAAAGCATGCAGTCAAATGTATAATATTTACATATTAATAATAATAATAGTGTTTATATCAACAAACAGTTATTATTAATGTCTCGACTTTCGAGTACTTCACGTTTCTTCTACAAGAAAGTATCTGCGCTTGCGCCTCATAACATCATTTCCCCTACGTGGAATTGCCCTTTATTAGAAGAAAACCAAATTTGTAGTGCTGTCTTTCGTTAATTTATTTCGTAAGCATACAAAATGGATGCGCAGCCATTGTTCCTATCGTTTCACAATGCAATAACGTGCTTTCGAGCGCGGCGTGCTTGTAGTTCTATATTTAAACGCCAGGCCGTGTGCCAGTCGACGCGGTTTGAAACTATACTAACGGATGGCGCGCAGATCGATTTCCTGTAATTTCCGTGCTTCAGAATTGCCAACACACTGTTTCAGAGAACGAACCATGGTTTAGTGAACTGGCAGTTACTTTCACATTGAAAAACCCGGTGCTGGTTAAGACTGGCTGTTATCTCCAACTGGCAGTTAGTTAACAGAAAGATTAACAGGACATTGAAAAACTAGCCCTGAGATAACAACAGTCCAGTCCAAGCGACACGTGCATTTTCTCGTGGTAAATTGGTTCGAAAGGAAACTTTCAGACTGCAGCGATACGTGTCTCTTGAAAACCAACATTAAAAAATAAACAACACCTTCCGAAAGACAAATTGCAGGTGTCGCTTGTCGCTCGGACTGGCCCGTTTTATCAATACCGTGCAATGTGTTGCCCGGCCTGTTATTTGCGCAAGCGTGGCTGGTGAATGGTTTGCTTTATATCGAATGCTTCTGTGCGAAATCCCGATATCGCTTGTCGCTTCAGTCTGAAAACTCCCTTGTTGCTTGAAGTAAATTCGTGCAAGTGAAAGTGGCATGCCATATCATAGGTTTTCCCTAAATCCCTCAGGCGGAAAGGCGACGTTGAAAGCACATATATTTACTAGCATTTGTTATGTCATTACTGCTGCAGATTTGTTGGCAAAGATTCACTTAAGAATACTTTATAATATGATAATATCACTAATTTCATAGAATTATCTTTCCCTCACTTTTCCATTTACAAAATAACTGAATACCTAAACGTTCGTCGTGAGTTTACATGAGATACTTGTATGTACGTAGTGTGCTATACAACTGGCGGCCACAAAGACACATCATATTTTAATAATCTGCTCTGCAGTTGATCATCAGACGGATTTTAGACGTCCACTCCTTCATAGTACAACTGTAACAAATACCTTTCTTGACAAACGTCGCACAACTGATGAAAACAAGCGCTTATTTCTTACTTCATATGCCGGTGAATCTGCACTGGCAACAACGGGGACTGCCCTAAACCGGAAGTTCCGGGGGGACCGGGCCAGACCTCACCAATGTTTATGTTTACATTTTTAACACGGTCTATACTAGCTAGGTTTCGTTCTATTTGCCTAAATAATAATTTTTCATTGTACTTATGCTAATGGAACCTAACCTTGTAGTCAGGCACGTATCCAGGAATTCCTTTCGGGGGGACTGAACATCTTCTCTTTAAAGGGATATAGGTAAGAACCTGACAATTGTATGCTTAAAGGCCAGTGTGGCAATATGGTTCCAAAACGAGGGGGGTTGCAAGGAAAGTTTACTTACTCTTGGTAGACAAGGCTTAGCATTAAGAGGCCTTAGTGTGGAGGCAAAACAATGGGGAGCAAGTATCCCCTAAATCGTCACCACTGTTTAAGGCTGCCATTTTAATGAGAACGTGAAATCCGAACATTTTTTACCACTCGACTCCTCTCTTTCCATGCATTAACATTGTGTGCCGGAACCATCTCAGATTTTTTTGTCCATTTCTTCTTATCAGGCATCAAACCATCTGTGTACCAGAAGTGTTTTTACGAAGCTGTTACACATGCACGGGGATGGACAATCCACTCGACAACGCGAGATTCAAACTGTGGGCTGCAAACTGGACGCAGACAGTTCTCTATTTCTCTCTGATTCGAGCCTGAACACCACTAATGTGTCTTGTCCTCCCAAGTTTGCAGCTCTTATAAAAGCCGAAACCCACCAAATTGTTCATATTCAGGCCTAAGAATAACGCAAGTGTTCAAAATTGTCTGTCACAGCTTCCGCAGTCTTGTCACACATCAGCACGAAGCAGTTAAAGGAAGTCTTCTAGAATACAGCTGGATCGCGAAACAATTAATGCACAGTGAAAACCCTTCCGTTCCCAACACGTCTAATGTTTCGTCTCCCAGTATGATTAAATGCTTTCTCATGTATCTCCAGTGACGTGCTCAAGGGAGAGTTGGTGGGGTCATATCACCATTTGACCCAGTATTCCTTAAAAAAAGAACATCAAAGACAGGAAAAGATGGCAAAATGAGGATTGACCACCAAACATAGTATGCGTAACCCCCCTCCTTTCCGAGAATCCTGGGAACGCCACTCTTTACCTCGTATACATTTTTTTAAAGCAAGTCACCAGAAGTTTTTATCATTTCGTATTGGAGACTAAAGTAAAGCACCTTGTACACCGGTCAAATAAATCATGAACAATTCCTTGAATTGAACGCTTAAATGGAAATGACGTCAGATCCATTTTTCTCATTGGATCCAAGATTCGGTCAAAGAATATCTATTTAGGAATGGTTCTAATTAACGCGTATTTATATCCTCATTATATTCTAGAACGTTCCGCAGATAAACGATTCATAAATATTGCCAGTAGTTCGACTCCTCTTATTCAAGAACATTCCCTATCGAGCCTTCCAGAGATTAGAAATTACAACGAATCGCTCTACGTGTGGAGCTACCTTTGTTGTGCAGCTTACAAATGCTGACAAGTCTCTACATAGTGATCAAGTTCGCTGCGACAGCACTGAAAGCTCAATAAAAGTTTACGTGCAATATTATCAATTATCAACACAAGGGTTAAAGAACATTCTGAATCTTGCCTTGATAAGTATTTATCTCCTTAAATTATCGTCACATTATTCAAGGAGACAAAAACGTAATTTTATGTCGTGTAAACAGAAAAAGTTCCTGAAGGTGGGGGGCGCCTGGAGCCCCCTGATACCCACTTTGGATACGCCCTATTAACAATAATAAATAATAGGGTTATAGAACATTCTCCCTCTTGCCTTGATAAGTATTTCTCTCCTTAAATTATCGTCACATTATTCAAGGAGACAAAAAACTAATTTTATGTAGTGTAAACAGAAACATTTCCTAAGGTTGGGGGCGCCTCGAGCTCCTGATCCCCACCTTGGATACGTCCTATTAACAATAATAGGGTTATAAAGCATTCTCCGTCTTGCCTTGATAAGTATTTCTCTCCTTAAATTATCGTCACATTATTCAAGAAGACAAAAAACTAATTTTATGTAGTGTAAACTGAAACATTTCCTGATAGGGCTCAAGCCACCTGATCCCCACCTTGGATACGCACGTACCAATAACAGGGTTATAGAACATTCTGCGTCTTTTCTCGATAATTATTTCTCTCAAATTATCATCACATTATTCAAGAAGCCGAAATCCTAATTTTATTTAGCGTAAAGAGAAAAATTTCCACCTTGGATACGTGCTATTAACAATGACAAGGTTATAGAATATTCTCCGTCTTACCTCGATAATTATTTCTTTCCTTAATAGTCGCATTATTCAAGATGCCGAAAACCTAATTTTATCTAATGTAAACTGAAAAAATTCCTGGACGGAGGGGGGCTCAAGCCTCCTGTACCCCACTTGGATTGCTATTATCAATAAAAGGGTTACAGAACATTCTCAGTCTTGCCTCGATAATTATTTCTCTCCTTAAGTTATCGTCACATTATCTTATTTCACACCACAAGAAACCAAATACCTCATTTCATCTAGTGTAAACCGAAAGCTTTCAGGGGTTCTCGAGCCCCCTAAGCCCCCCCCCCCCGGATACCTGCCTGAAGCATTCCTCGTCTGACGTCAGAACGCGAGGTTGCCGTAGTGTTTTGCGATAAGGGAGACCACCGTCCGAACACGAAGGTGTGTCTCATATAAATCACGCTGTGTGTGGCGTCATAAATCATACACTTAAAATTGTTAATGGAGATTTCCACTATGACGTGAAAAACGTTTTAAATCTATTCATTTTACTGATAATGGCACCAAAATGAAATGTGCAAAATATCTCGGCGATATTTTTTTGGTTCTCGAGATACACGCCTTCAAACACTCCTGCGTGACAGATTTGAAACGTCCTCTGCACAGACTAGACAGGCCTGACGCCATCCTTTAGAAACGCGTGCAGGCAGGGCTTCTGCTCATCCCGTAAACTAGCATCATAGAATAGTAAGGTTATAGAAGGGGAAGCTATATTTAAGGCGAGTCTGCTGACACGCGCGTGGCAGTAGCAAGAATAAGCGTCAAATTTGCTCCTGCCACGTAATTCGTCCGCTAACCAATGGCAGAGGATGTTACAAATCTTAAGAACAGATGAAGACGAGTGACCGAAGTGTCACAAATTGACGACGCAAGTACAGCGCCTTGAATAACGTAGTGTGGAAAACGGTTGGAATTAATACCACAACACTTTTTCCTTGTCTTCTTCTAATACGTAGCGTAAAAGGCAGGCATGCGCATGTGCTAGTGCAACGTCATAACAATGACGTCAGACTTGAACTTAAATGTGGATCTTGAATCTTAAGGGCCAAACAACACGATTCAGGAGCTCTTGTTTTAAATGGCGGCGTAGCAACTTCGTTACTTAAAAAATTGAACGAAGAAAGAAGTCATTTATTGTGAAAGACTGCCCTCAAAAATAGGCACAATAAAATTGGAAATAATTAATTTAAAACTAAAGATTGCCTCACATTCGGTACATTTTAAAATTGTATCAGAATTCTTAGATGACAGATTAATCAACACACTTAAGCAACAAACTGTTGTGGCAGCAATACATTCAAACCGATTCAAACCTCTCCTGCAACGAATAAATATTTTACAAACAATTGCATCATTTCTTGTATGTATAAAAATTTATTAAGATTATATTACTAAGACATTTTCAAACACTGGAGAAGAATACAAGGAATGATAAAAAAAAAACTGATGTATTTATCATTATAAAAGTAAAACATTTCTTAGCAGAGCCAATAAGCAAAACGAATTTTACATATACTATAATTACCGTCATACATTACAAAAAAGTAGCAAGATGCTATTGTATTTATTGAAAGAAAAAAGGTGCAAGAGGTTGACAATTTAGGTGTCAAAGAACACAATGTCATTTCAATAGAATAGCTTATTATTACAAAATGGAATACATCCAAATGCTGATGTGTCAGCGAAATCTGCTGTAAGAATATACGAATATACTTTTTATGTAAATAACTTGAGGATACAATAACTCTGTTCTTACATTCTTTTAACTTAAACATAAACAATCTACTGCTTGGAAGAGGTGAAGTGAAAATGTCCAATTTGTTTATGAAAATGTTCAATTTAAATTATATGTACAAACCATCATTACTACAATTCTTTTCAATGGAGTTTACAACAACAACATCACCCACCATCTTTCATTAAGAAGCAATCATCAGGTGAGGTTGTTCCCACAATACAATTCTCATTTTCATTCAAAAGTATAGATTTGATACAGTCAAATGAACTTGTAGTCTGAACAACAGAACCACTTTGAATTATGTCTGTAGATCCTGAAACAGAAGGGACTTCATGAAATTCACTCATTATAATTTCTGCAGCTTTAGAAATGACTCGTCTCTCATATCTTGCTGAAAGAGTATCACCAGTCTTTACTTGTTTACTTATTTCTTGATGTTCCTGCAGTTGCCTTTTCCTTTCTACATTGCTCCCGGCTGCCATTTCTATCATTGACAAAGCGGAACCAGCTTTGTATCACTGAGTGTATTTCATAATCTGATGCATTTGTTGTACATGAATTCCTTCGAACTGAAACTAGAAACAATTCAAACTGTTAGATCCATGGATGAACTCAAATGTAACATACCATATGATATGTGTACTTGGGCCTATCTTTAGTATGAGGATTAAACTTATTCCCTGTCCCATGAAAGGAAACTAATATTCACATATTATCCATGTGGGGTGACATTAATCCTTCACATCTAGACAGTTACTTATACTATATGCATGGACGTCCGAGGGATTTTTTCCAGGGAGGGGCAAGGAAGGTTTTTTTTTCCCAGGGTAGGGGGCAAACAAGACACATTTTCCCCAAAAAATAGTGTTGTTTCCTAAAAACAAATTGCTCAAATTTGAATTTATGGTGTTCATGCAACAATTAACAGATATTATTGTGGCTAAAATGAAATTATATGTGTGAAATACATAATTTTTGGTTGACTTTCATTTTCCGGGGGGGGGGGGGCATGCACCCCATCCGGAAGCCCATGACTATATGGTAGGGAAAGGATGAGAAAGGAATTACAGAGATTTGCCACAATATTCATTTCGTGTGAGTCATGTAAAACTGCAGGGAAGAAACTGCATGGCTAGCCTGGCCTCATCTGAGATCTAACTCACTACCTTCTGAATATAAAGTGAAAGCTCAACTAACTGAGCCAGGCTTGCTGAAATGTGACAAATGAGTTTGCACTTATGAACACTGTTCTAGTAAAAGCATAATACTTCAGTGTTACATGAAATAATATTAGTTTTTCCTATTAAGTAAATAAGACAGCTGAAGTAAAAAAATATATACCAAAAACAATGGTAAAATTAAACAACAAATAAGTTTTTTTTTTAAATAAAAATGTTTCTTCTCAGAATACATTTTTGAAATGTCCTTATTAGAGGATTTTTAAAGACTTATGTAAAAGAATGCTTACTGTTAATACTAAATGTTCTAAAACTTTCCATCATGTACATTATTTGGATTTTACATCAACAAGTAATGGCCCTACAGCCAAATTTAGTTACCAATTGAAAAAAGAAAAAAAGAACAGCCTTCTAACTTACTTGGTACAAGTTCCAATAATTTCAAATGTCGGAGAGGTATTTTGTTGTGTTCTCCAGTCCAGTTATGACTTGCTGCCAATGCATTAGGAAATATTTTATCCAGAATTCTTCACTCAATTTGCTGTAGGTTTTTGCCTCCAATGAAACTCATGTATGATTCCTACAAGGAAACATTAATTCAATCAAGAAGCACTGACTGCACTGTGGGCGATACAAGGTACACATTTTATCGTAAAATTTCAATCTCCGGGAAACGTATTTCTTCAATTTTACAGAAAGGAACTGAGTTTCTGTACACTTTTGAAAGGTCATGGAAGTGTTTTCTTCCATCGTTCAATTTATTTGGCCGGTAAATCATGTATTTTTCTAGATTAATGTTTGTCTCTCTGATGCACAAAAGCTGTTGCCTCTATTTCCTTCCACTACATAAACCAGATGTTGTGAGCATTTCATGATGTAACCCTCGGTCAGTGTTTCCAACCACACATATTTGTAACTATGTTAACGTTACATAACCTATGTAAATCTGCATCTTAATGTGCATGATTTTTGAGTATGTTAACCTAACAAAGTTAATGTAACGTAAGTAATGTAACCCTTTTTTTAACTATGTTAACCTAACCTACCGTAACTAAGATAACCCTTCTTTTAACTAGGGAAATAGTTATTTTTTGGTTAGGAAGGTTGGAAACACTGCATACCCACTGACGATAGACAACGTTAGTCAAGATTTGCCCACCATATTGCGTGTAACGCAAGCGAAAAAGGAACGAACAATAATTACTCGATATGTGCAAAATTGAAATTATTTTCGTCAAAAAAGCAAAATCCCACCTTAAGGAATCTTTAGCAATGCATAATAGGTAAGTACAAATGTGAAAAATAACAAAATAAACGAATTTGAGACGTCTCCCGGAGATCGAAATTTTTATGAAAACTGAAATACTTCAATTTGCATGATTTTTACAGTGAAACTTATATTGAAGTAAAAGAAGCACATGGAGTTTAGAATGTAATTGATCTCTCTTAAATTACAACAAACCACTTTGAGCTACAGTCAATTATGCTGAAAATGTTAACTGCTCGATTAACACACACAAAAAAAGTTTGACATTAATAATTTCACTCACGGAAATATGTCAACTTACCATCTGCTTCATGTGCTCAGGAGAAGAAAGTAACCACTCTTCCACCCTCTGAATGTCATCCTCTGTTTGACAAGGAAGCTTTACATTTTCAGGCAAGGGCTGATTTGAGGATATCAATGTTGGATTCAAATTTTCCAAAATAAGCTTCTGATTTTCATGTATTTCTAACAGTCTATTCTCAATTTTTGCCCGATGACGTGAAATAACAGATAAACTACTCCCATGAAACTGGCAATTTGCAATTCTCGTCTGACCCAGATGTAGATTGTAGAGCCGAAGTTGCTTTGCCTTCACCTAGAATGAAGATGCCAGTAAAAGTAAAAGATCAATCTCTTGCAATCAGTACAATATACGGTACTAGTTTACTATCCTTCGGACAGATTTCTTCATTTCTACAGAAGAAACTACTTACCGTAGTAAGTTCCTGTAGTATTGTCTAACATCTGGAAGGTGTTTTGTGTGATGTGGGAATGTTTCATAGCGGAAATTCAACCATTGATGCATAGCCCCACGAACCATTTCCGGTAAGGTTAGGTTACGTATCTGCTTCGCGGAACATTCCTGAAGGTGTATTAACGTTGTTTTGATTAAATTAATTGCAATTTTTCACATTACCAGAACGTCTTTCTGGTAGGTGTTTTTCCTTGCCTGAGACACAATATCGCGAGAACACCTTCCCACATAATTGCGCGTCCGGCCTCTCTTTTGCCAAATTTTTGACATTCGAACTTACGTATCTGCTTCGCGGAACATTCCTGAACGTGTATTGACGTTGTTTTGATGAAAGTAAGAGCAATTTTTCACATTACGACTACCTCTTCCTCCTACCTTTCCGTTTGCCTCACACACAACATGGCGCGGACACCTTCGTAAATAATAACGCGTAGGAATGACGCATCGGCCTTGTTTTTTCTCGATTTTCAATTGTTATGCAGTGTTTCAACCTTCGGAACCCAAGAAATGCCCGTCGACAAACTTAATCAGATCTATTTACGAATATTTTTTTCGAAACCAATTTTTAACTATTGAAACCTTTGCGTGGCCCTACTAACCTATCCACGCGCCAATGGTTCGTGGGGCTAGCGCCAATGGTTTGTGGGGCTAGCGCCAATGGTTCGTGGGGCTAGCGCCAATGGTTCGTGGGGCTATCTTTTTCACTATTGAAACCTTTGCGTGGCCCTACTAACCTATCCACGCGCCAATGGTTCGTGGGGCTAGCGCCAATGGTTCGTGGGGCTAGCGCCAATGGTTCGTGGGGCTATCTTTTTCACTATTGAAACCTTTGCGTGGCCCTACTAACCTATCCACGCGCCAATGGTTCGTGGGGCTATCTTTTTCACTATTGAAACCTTTGCGTGGCCCTACTAACCTATCCACGCGCCAATGGTTCGTGGGGCTAGCGCCAATGGTTCGTGGGGCTATCTTTTTCACTATTGAAACATTTGCGTGGCCCTACTAACCTATCCACGTGCCAATGGTTCGTGGGGCTAGCGCCAATGGTTCGTGGGGCTAGCGCCAATGGTTCGTGGGGCTATCTTTTTCACTATTGAAACCTTTGCGTGGCCCTACTAACCTATCCACGTGCCAATGGTTCGTGGGGCTAGCGCCAATGGTTCGTGGGGCTAGCGCCAATGGTTCGTGGGGCTATCTTTTTCACTATTGAAACCTTTGCGTGGCCCTACTAACCTATCCACGTACCAATGGTTCGTGGGGCTAGCGCCAATGGTTCGTGGGGCTATCTTTTTAACTATTGAAACCCTTGCGTGGCCCTACTAACCTATCCACGCGCCAATGGTTCGTGGGGCTAGCGCCAATGGTTTGTCCACACCCGGCACAAACTTTACAACACACCCACCACACGTCATTCTCCAAACCCTCGATCCACAGTTCTAACTCTCGTGCAAACGCAGGCAGTTCGAAACACTGGATATCAACAAAACACAATCACGACACGTCATGATAGTCGTCACGACGGTGTATGAAGGTGATGGTGTATGAAGGTGTACGAACTTCATGGTATACACAGATGTACGCGCCAAACGCTATCTCCGTCGGAGAATTAATTTTCAACGAACAACATGAATTTCAGCTCTGAAACATTCCCAAATCACACAAAACACCTTCCTGATGTTCGACAATGCTACAGGAACTAATTACGGTAAGTAGTTTCTTCTGTAAAAATAAATAAATGTGTCCGAAGGATAGTAAATTAGTACCCCATGTAAAAATTGCATTCATAACATGATGAAATCACAATAAAACAAAAGGAACTTGAGCAACTGGCAACTGGAAAGATACGAAAAATACTCTTTCAACATTCTTCGTTGAGGTTGTGTGATTCAGAGTCTCTCTCGAAAAAATCGTCGATGTTTCTCATAATGCATAACAAGGAAATAATTTATAATTTCAATTGCAATTAAGAGACCCACAAAAATTGAATTTTTGGTCCCCAAGAAAAGAAAACTGGCACATGTTCGATCTATTACATCCCGATTTCATGGTGATACTCTCACCAATTTTTGGTCGTAGGTTCCTAGACATGTTTAATAATGAAATCCGGGAGAAAATGTTGATACATACAATGCTATTTTGTAAATTCTTAAAAATCTAACCGTTACCAAAAACTGCCTCGGAATGCATAACTTTTATAACTATGTAAATATGAATAACTCTGCAAGTAAATTATAACATTATTTTTCATTCTCTGTACTATTATCGAACTAAGTCAGTGTGTCACTTACCTTTCTCAACGTCGTCTTCAGTAAAAAAAAACATTTAACTCGTCAGTCGTCACACATCCTTATCCACTTTGGCCGCCATCACAAAGTCACAATCGACTTTCAAACACACATCGATTATATGTATTTCGATATAAATCGTTATGTGAAATTATTATTTTAAAAAAATTCTCCGGAGGATGAACAAATCAAAGAGCACACCATCGTTTTTACGTCTATATTTAACTAAATTCATTGAGAATGTTCTTTGCTATACTTTCCGGCAACAGCCCGAGGTTCGTTTTGTCCTGAAAGAATTTCGTTCTTCATTTGGTTGCCCTAAGCTTTACATTGTAGCGCAATAGAAATTGAATTCGCACTATTCGTTCACATTAGGTAAGTGCGGGACAGAAAATTTCTGGTCGGGACGGGTAAAATTCACCATTTTCCTAGTAAATCGGAAAATTTTCGGGACGAGAAATATTTTATTTTTCCCGACACTTCAAAAAACTCGAATTTTACGCTCCATTTACAGTGATTGTTTTTAGAGGTGTGTGCGGGACAGCATTTTTTGGGTCAGGACGGGGTCAGAAATTTTTTAAATTCCGACATTCTCGACGGGAAGTCGGGAAATTTTCGGGACGGAAAATGTTCAAGCTCTGGAAATATCTAATTCTACACGTCATTTTCACTTTAAGTGATTGCTTTTGCACATTTTTTAACGTTAAACAGAATTTATTTCTCACTGTAGGGTCTTGCTGATCGACAGGGGGAATTTTACTCCCTCTTTCTCGTTTGGCATAACGTCACTGGCCACTGTACCAAACCTTGAATGCAATGTTGGGCCAACCTACAATATGGGCGTAATTGACAACCATGTCTGCCAACAATGTGAATCATTGGCCCAACGTAAGATATTCGTTGGCTAGAACTACCAACCACTTCCCAACCATGCCGACAATCACCCAACGTTGGCCCAACAATGTGTGCTACATGGGTAATTTCTGTTTTAAATGGATTTTCTCAAGGAATTATGCCACCTATTTGTGGAATAACGAATATTTACAAAGAGCGGCTTCCTTCAGACCACTTCAGCAACAAACTGTTGTGACAGCAATACATTCAAACCTCTCCTGCAACAAAGTGTTGTGGCAGCAATACATTCAAACCTCTCCTGCAACGAAGTGTTGTGGCAGCAATACATATCCGTTTCGTATCATTCCCACTAAATGCTAGCCACATGTGTAGAAATATTTCATTTTAAACTTTATTTCTACATATTTTCAATTAGATCTGCCATTATTTTGTGAAATGATGGTTATTTTTTAAGGAGCATCTCCCTTCAACCCAGAGTGTTGTGGCAGCAATGCATACTCGTTTCTTATCTTTTCCACAACATACATGCCATACGTTTTGAAATATATCAGTTTTAAATTTCGTATCTACACTCTTCAATGATTTCCGTCATTTCATTTATTTTTTTTGTCGGATAAAATTTACTTTTTGAAACGTCTTCCTTCAACCCTCTCCTACAATGAAGTGTTGTGGCAGCAATACCCTACCCGTTTCGAATCTTAAAACGAAATGCATGCCTCAGGAAGAAATTATTTTATTTAAACATAATTTCTGCTTTTAAATGGATTTTCTCAAGCAATTATGCTACCAATTTGTGGAATAACGAATATTTACAAAGAGCGGCTTCCTTCAGACCACTTCAGCAACAAACTGTTGTGGCAGCAATACATTCAAACCTCTCCTGCAACAAAGTGTTGTGGCAGCAATACATTCAAACCTCTCCTGCAACAAAGTGTTGTGGCAGCAATACATTCAAACCTCTCCTGCAACGAAGTGTTGTGGCAGCAATACATATCCGTTGCGTATCATTCCCACTAAATGCTAGCCACATGTGGAGAAATATTTCATTTTAAACTTTATTTCTACATATTTTCAATTAGTTCTGCCATTATTTTGTGAAATAATGGTTAATTTTTAAGGAGCATCTCCCTTCAACCCAGAGTGTTGTGGCAGCAATGCATACTCGTTTCTTATCTTTTCCACAACATACATGCCATACGTTTTGAAATATATCTGGTTTAAATTTCGTATCTACACTCTTCAATGATTTCCGTCATTTCTTTTTTTTTTTTTTGTCGGTTAAAATTTAATTTTTGAAACGTCTTCCTTCAACCCGCTCCTGCAATGAAGTGTTGTGGCAGCAAAAACTAACCCGTTTCGTATCTTTCAAAACTAAATGCATGCCACATGGAGAAAATATTTTATTTGAACGTAATTTCTGCTTTTAAATGGATTTTATCACGGAATTATGCCATCAATTTGTGGAATAACGAATATTTACAAAGAGCGGCTTCCTTCAGACCACTTCAGCAACAAACTGTTGTGGCAGCAATACATTCAAATCTCTCCTGCAACAAAGTGTTGTGGCAGCAATACATTCAAACCTCTCCTGCAACGAAGTGTTGTGGCAGCAATACATATCCGTTTCGTATCATTCCCACTAAATGCTCGCCACATGTGTAGAAATATTTCATTTTAAACTTTATTTCTACATATTTTCAAGGAATTCTGCCATTATTTTGTGGAATAACGGTAAATTTCTAAAGAGCGTTTCCCTTCAACCCGGTGTAGCAGCAATATATATTCGTCTTTCCCACATAATGCATGCCACATGTTCTGAAATATCTCATTAAAACGTCATTTCTATCCTTTTTAAGCATGGTAAAAAAAGGTAAAGTGCTCCCCTGTGCTTAGCACCACGCCATGAAGGCGTATAGGGGGTGTGAGGGTAACGCTTCACACTTTCTTGATCCGGTCGTGTTGTAAAGTAATTCTGCCGTTATGTTGTGGAAAGTTTTGTGGCAGCAGGTGCATATTTGTCACTTATCTTTCCCACTGCATGCTTGCCGTATGTGAAGAAACCTCTAATTTAATTGTCATTTCTATGCCTTCTAAGCATTTTCACAAGGAATTCTGTCATTATTCTCACGGAATAATAGATAGATGTTAAGGAGCATCTTTCTTGAAACCACTCCTGCAACGAAGTATTGTGTCAGCAGTTTATAACCATGTCTTACCATTCCCATTGCTGGAATCCCACAAAGCCTCATCGAAATGTAATTTCTATCATTTTATTGAGTAATTAATGTTTTTAAGGAGCGACTTCTTTTGAATATGGGTAACAACTATTTTAATAGATATTAGAATGAGCAGCCTAAAAAATATAATAAATCTAGCATATTTTGTATTGCTTTGTGACACTTAGCTAGTAGTGAAACTCAAGTCTATAATCAGGGCAAGATTTGAAGCAAAAACCTGTAACAACCTCCATATTAGCCAATCTCATTCATTAAAGTAAATGTAGTGCACATATTCAGTCATGAAATATTTTACTTATCACTGTCAATTCTTAATCCGTGCAAATATGTATGTAACCTGTGTGAACAGGTACTAAAATTTTGGACATGTTAATTTAATTTGGACTGATGTGTGCCATTACTGTCGTACATTACATTTAAAAATTATACTAGAGTTTTGACTCCAATTATAAATTATCCAATAGACCTACATAAAAATGAGTTATATCAAAATTTAGCTTATTCAATTCTGTGTTAATTGATGCTAACCACTTTCTTTATTCAAGTATGCCTTACATGTTTAATTGTTGTGAGAACAAATAAAGTGCATTTTTTGGTTTTGCAAACCATTGCTCTCTTTGAAATCGTATAAATAATCGTGATGAAATTTTAGTACGGTGTAGGCAGAAAGGTTTTAAACAAGATTCTTAATTATCATTTTTCAAAGTTCGTAAAAATAATGTTCTAATCAATTTTGCGAAACAACTTTTTCTTAGTATTGGGTAGTTGTACAAAGACAATATTAATCTTGTTTGAAGTTGTTAACATCTGTTTTTAAAATCCATTATCATTGTCAACTGACACTGCGAAACTGATTTTATACAGTTTTTATTCATTAAATTAGACACACACAGGAGATGTACTACGTAGATTTCTGAGTGAAAGATGCAGACTTGACCAGGACTCAAACCCGGGTCTCTGGCATACTGTGCCATTGCTCTACAACTGAGATACCAAGCCAGCCTGGCATCGCCTGATTTATCGCTGTTGCTGTTTTGCCTGTGTACAGTGTTTCAAAGGCAACAGATCCCGTTGCAGTAGCACTTGCAGAGACGAATACACACAGGTAAAACAGCAAAAAATCAGGCGATGCCAGGCCAGTAGAGCAATTGCATGGTATGCCGGAGACAGGGTTCGAGTCCTGATCGAGCCTGCCTTTTTCACTGAAAAATCTACGTAATTTTTATTCAAGATGTACAGTCACGGACACTGCCGGCTTGTAACAATTCCATTGAAAGTCAATGTATTCATTACAAGCCAGCAGTGTCCGTGACTGTACATGTAACATTGTAACACCGCTCACAGTGACCCCTGCAGTTTTAACAACCCAGTCTATCATGGCACCAAGGCAGCCAAACACAAACATAGAACTTTTTGTGGACATACTCTATGTGATCAAAAGTATCCGGACACACCGCAAAACTTGTGTTTATCATAGAGGACTATACAGTACTGCCATCTACCGCGTGGAACACATAGTCAGTGAACTCAGTAGTCTACAGACAGTGTGAGACAGCAGTATGGGATGGTCTGAGGAACTCATTGACTTTCAACATGGTAAGGTGGTTGGGTATCACTTGTGTAAGAAGTCTGTGCGTGAGATTTCCACTCTCCTAAACATCGCTCTGTCCACTGTTTCCGATGTTATAGTGAAGGGATGTGTACAACCCAAAAGGGTGCAGGCCAACCTCCCATGTTGACCTAAACTGACCATCGAGTGTTGAAGATTGTTGTACAGCATTATCGTCAATCATCCATCGCCACCATCACATGGAAATTCCGAACTGCATCAGGATCTACTCCAAGCACCATTACTGTTTGGCGCAAGGTGCGGCAACTTGGTTTCTATGGCCGAGCGGCTGCCCATAAGTCAAACATCACACAGACAAATGCCAAACGTCGCCTCATGTGGTGCAAGGAGAGTCGAAACTGAACCATAGAACAGTGGAAAACCGTTGTGTGGAGTGATGAATCACAGTACACAATGTGGTGATCCGATGGTAGGTGTGGGTGTGGCGAATGCCTGTATAGTGCCGACAGTGAAATTCGGAGGTGGCGGAGTTACAGTGTGGTCATGTTTCTCCTGGAGGGGGCTTGGCCCCCTTGTTGCTTTACATGGCAATGTCACGGCACAAGCTTACGTTGACATTTTAACAGTTTTCATGCTGCCTACCGTTGAAGACCAGTTCGGGGATGACTATTGTGTCTTTCAACACGACCGTGCACCCGTCCATATTGCAGGGTTTGTGGAGGAGTGGTTTGATGACAACAACGTCCCACTAATGGACTGGCCTGCGCAGAGTCCTAATTTGAATCCCATAGAACATCTCTGGGATGTTTTGGAATGCCGACTTCGTGCTAGACCACACCGATCTACATCAATACCTCTTCTCATTTTGGCGCTCTGCGAGGAATGGGCTGCCATTCCTCAGGAAACCTTCCGGCACCTGATTGAAAGTATGCCTGTGAGAGTGAAGGCTGTCATCAAGGCTCAGGGTGGGCCAAAACTGTATTGACTGCCAGTGTTCCAGATTGAGGGTTGCCCAAACTTGTACTTTCAGGTGGGTGTCCGGATACTTCTGATCACATAAAGTACCTAGGCAGCACATAAAATGTAAATTCCGTTAAATTATACAATTACACCCCACCCCCTCTCACTTAATCTTGATGAAGGTACAGAACCACTAAGGTTTCTTGGCAATTATATTCTTATATGATAGAAAATTTAATGATGGTTATAATTGAACTTTTGTAAGAGGTGCGCATCATTCTTTTCCCTTTTGCATAAATTATAATCTACTGTGCTGTCATTCATTGTTAATAATGTGTAGTAAACTTGTGAATGAAACAGTATGTAGGTGAGAAATTTGTTGAAAATATGTGCATTTGTCACTTTTTATTAATTAAGTACTTACATGACTGAAGTGTACCACTTATCAAGTTACACAAGCTCATATGACTAAGTTTTTCCCTGCAGAGGTCTTCACAAAGATTAACCTTTGTCAGAAAAGTAACAGGATTGATTTTTTTTCACACTATGATACTGAAAGATGCACAATGGATGTTATTTAGTCACCTTATAGGTGTTGTGAATATAAATGCCCTTGGAAGTGGCTCTGCATTCCTTTGGCGAGTTTGGCTTTAATGACTTCAAATTCCATATTTGTACATAAGAATTGGTGTTGCTTGTATAAAAATATCAACACAATGTTACTGTAAAATTCATGATATTACATTTTGATTTGATCAAGTTAAGAGAGTTTTTCTGCTCACAAGTATAACTTTTTAAAAATAAAAGCTGATTAGTATTCACCAAGATATTCCATCAATCCAAAAGGATGGCTGTGTCATCATACATGATGAGAAGCATCCCAGAAGAGGATTTCTCTGCTTGCTTCTGAAACCTCTAGAAATGCTCGTAGTTGAGTATAGATATCGGAAGGGATTACTTTCACAGGACCAAAGGATCATTAGTTGGAGAGTTCATTATATGTATAATTACTTTACAAAATCAGTCCTGGAACAATTATGGAAAAGGGTATATATTCCATAAAAAATCACTGCTTTTCAAATGAATGGAATTATAGCACACCTTGATGAGCAGCTTTATTTTAACGTACATTTTAGAAATGGTGACAAAAAAATTACTATCCCCCATCATATAGTATATCAAGGATAAATTGTGATAGTGTGTGGATTAATGTGAACAATTTGTAAAACAAACATTGTAATTGTAGCTCAATTTTAATTACTTTATATCAATCGGTTTCAGCTGGTACATATGGAGCATGCAGCTTACAAACTCCATAACAACCATGCTTTCATGTGACATGTGGCACTTGTTGCACACATTTGCCACTCAGTCACTAATATTCAATCGAGTTACTGCACAAATATAACAATAAGCAGAGTTACCCTTGCACCTTGTGTCATGAACACACATAGTTGGATGCAGAAGTGTCATATGCTGGTCACATTTAGACCCCAAGATACACATTTATTTGAATTTGGGTGAATCACAGAGCTACTTTATGCAGCAACAAGGCTGGAAAAATTCAGACTTTAGATCACTGTTCCTTGGACTTCTGTTTGGCAACCAGACACCCTTACTGGACCACTATGGCTCGATTTCAGAATAAATGCATGGGGAATACTGTGGCAACACATTTGTTGCAGAATAGACACTTGATGAAGATTTTCATAGCATATTAATATGTCCTGCACTTTTTGAATTTCATTTGTGAATAAAATTGTGGAATTTCAATTTTACATTTTTCCTCAATTTGTCTCTTTCACTTTGGTCCCCAGAAAAATGTAAAATCGAGATTCCACCGTACATACAAAATGTTTGAAGAGCCACAGTGATTAATAACTTAAGAAGAAACATTTGAATGATAAGAAATCCAATGTTCATTACCAAAATTCAAAGTCGTGTATTACAATGACAGCATTGAAAATGCTAAAAATTCTAGTTGTGTAAAAATGAAGTAGTTTCCAAATTCATAAAAGGTATTAGAGAAGTTCTGAGGTATCTCCAAAGAACAGTCTTTGCAAGAAATACATCTAACATTTTTATATTTCTAATAAGAGAAATTCATAATTTATGTGCATTGCAACCATATTTTGGACTATTGGTAATACCAATCCCCTACGATTTGCTTCACATTGAATGAGAAAGAATTGATGATGTCAGTCTTTCTCTCTGTAGCAACGTTCCTCACCCTGGCATCAATTACAAAGGGTCCTAGTGGTTCATTAGATCCAGTAGTTGACAACTAATTTAAAATTCCATGTCATTCACATGAAAAATCAGCTTCAATTCTTTGCCCAATACATAGCCCTTGCATGTTACATTGCATTCAGAAATCTGATTAGTCCAGAAACATGTATATTGCAACACACTGTAGATCACAACAACACTTATATCTTAACCACAAGATGATTCCCCAAGCTCTGATAACCACTTGTAGATTAAATATTTATTTACTCATTCACTTGTGAGAAATTGTAATGGCAAGCAAATGAGACGATACAATATTGAATGGAATTATTTCAACGACTTACTTTCATGCCGTATGACAGTATTTTCTTCTTAAAAACAAGTTTGTTTCAAACATACAGTAGGTTCTATATGTTTCATCTCTCAAAGTATGTGAATATGAATAGCAATTAAATAAGGTTTATAAATAAACATTATTAATAAGATTAACACAACCACCAAGTTTGTGGAACACAAAGGTGTCTCTTAGGAGAAGATACCTGACCTGACTACCTCACGTGTACATTTCCTTAGGGTTTCCAGGTCTGCACTTATACATGTCATTCTGCTCTTAAGAACAATCAAACAAATCCTTTAAATCAAGAAACATGAACATTTATTACAATTAAAAAAAATACTACAAGCAATTTTAAAACATGATAAAAATGTATTCCTCTTCCAAAGATATCTTTGTCGAGTTGTACCAGGAGTATGGTTTGGTGTGAGTGCAATTCTTCATGAATCCAATACTGAAATAAAAAGTTCAAAAACTTTAAAATCGAAACCACATAAATACATTACATGTATTTTTTCTTAGAAAATGTCAACTTATGGCATGTACAGTCATGGACACTTCTGGGTTATAACAATTCCATTAACTTTCAATGGAATCGTTACAACCCACAAGTGTCCATGACTGTACAAACATACACACTTGAAGGTTCTATACAGTATATTATCTATTCAATGAATCAATATCTACAATAATTTTGTTGACCTTGGATTCAGACTTTGAGTTACTTGTCTTTAGAGTGAAATATACAGCAGAGGGAAAGAAACAATACAGGAGGTATGTTGAAATCAAGAACAACTTATGTTTGCGATTGCTGTAACTGCTTCACCATACTGATATTGTACGAATGCAGTAGACGTTATTTCTTGTGAATCCTTATATATAGGGACATTGAATTTTCGCGATCCGCGAAATTGCGAAATGTGGAAAAAAGATGCAATTTTGAACATTCTGCACGTAACTACACCCCCAATGATGAAATATGCATGAGTTTTATTCGCAAAGTAATGCGAAATGTGTGCTTTTACACGAAATGAACGCTTTTTCGTGAAATAACCGTGAAATATCATCAAAATAAGTAGAAAACACACAAAAACCGGCAATCGAGGTTGTGCGCGCAAACTGTTGATTTGTAACGAAACTTTTGCTTAAAGTTTCCTACCACTTGCAGCTGAAGAACATTTTATCTTCGATCACATCAGGAAGACGCTGCAAATTGGGATTTCCCATGCACATAATCTCAGTTCGAAAACTTCGTTCCCTGTCAAGCTGCATTTCTTTCTTCCCCAGAATGTCTACTCAACTTCCAGTTTCATTGAACTTGCTAGCTGCAGCAGCGATAAGATTAGTCTGTCAAGGGAACCAATCGTGTCATTTGTGTTCAGTCATGAATGAATTTTGTTTGTCATCATGTGATTTTCAACATGTGTTTGTGTATGTGCAGTAGTGATTATTTTATTTGTTGGACAGCAAGGATATCCTTTAAATACATAAAATGAATAAAACACTTGAGATATGCAATTAAGAAATGAAGTGATTTTGTGTTGATGTTTTATTTTTGGTTGGACAGCTAAGTACTTGTGTATGTGTACAGTATATAAAAATGAAGTAGTTTATCAATTTATAGCTCTTTTGTATGTTTCCTCTCATGATGAAAAAGTGTGTGCTAATTTTTTTTTCACCGCTGGTATATACCGCTGATCTAACATTTTATTTACCGCTCTCCTCAGTTTTTATTTACCATAAATTTGTCTCCCTACTTATATATGACGAATACACATGATTGTATACACACAATAACAAATACAACTAAATTGTGGTCGCGCAACACACATGCACGTCTTAGTTGAATGTTTGACAGCAGCTGAATGAGAGTCTTGAGGCAGTGTTGCCAACTGTACACGCTGCTTCACTGGCATGCTGTAAGTCTCACTAAAACCTGAACAGCATAAAAACACAATATCATCATCATGGCAAGAAATACACTAAAATTAAAGTAATACTTTTGATTGATTGATTTAGTTTATTTTACTTGGCGTTTCGTGCCTCTTGGCTAATTTGCAAAGATGGGGATGAGTGATGAAATTGATGAATGGACATTCACAAACAACCAAGCCCGAGCGGGATTCAAACCCGGGACCCTTGGCATCGCAGTGCGATGTGTTAACCACTAGGCCACAGGGTTCGGTAGTAATACTTTTGGTAATACTTATGCACAATAATAAAAACATCTCTAATAGAGTGGGCATGTTTCGGTGTTGAGGGCCTACATCCTTGTCTGGATGATTACTACAATGCAAAAATGTAATATAAGAATATACATTGACTAAATGTAAGCTTAATGGATATGGATTGAATATAAAAATATAAATTCCATTTAAATCTTTGTCTACAATAACAGAAGAAAGGGATTAGCTTCTACAAATGTCGAGAAAGTCCTCAACACAAACTGAGTCTCATTTAATTTTATACAAAAAAGAATCTAAATGACCTGCCATTACTTTGCCCATCCTCACATAAAAAATCCTTCCATATTTACTTCAAAAGTGCCATCAACAGATGAAATATCAGAGCACTTTTGACAAATTTTTCACACATCAAAAGTGGACGACATTGGTTAGAAATTGCCATCACACCATGCTTTGAGATCTTTTTCAAATTCTTCAAAAGACCCAAATTCGGCTTCACTTTTGAAACCACTACCACCATCCAAGCGAAAGTCCTTCATTCTACTTTTACATTGTTGGGAATTGTAGATCTTTACTTTAAACTGTCTGCTACAAAGAAACATGTCTGAGAGTTCTTTCATTATTTTTAATATCCTTGCAGGCAGCTTTAACAGAGAATTTAGAGCCATATAGAAATACAGCTTGCAACAAATATGGAAGGGAGACATCAATTTGATTAAACATAAAGACTTCCAGAAATAACAGAAGAAAGCAAGAAATGTTACACAGAAAAGGAAGACAGGATAAAGAAACACAAGAAAAACAAATACTGCATATAGCCACAGGAATAACTGACCAAAAAACACTACGAATAACAGATCTTCACCTTTGTTAATACTATATATGGGATACATATATGAAGAGATGAAATAGCTCCCTCAACCGGGGAGAGAAAAACAGGGGAATCTAATATACAGTAAAGCACAATCCAATAAGTATATACACTTACATGCAATAATAACATAAAAGTACACTCATGGAAACATATTACTTAACCCTACAACTTGTAGCTGGCCAGCAAATAATTATTACAATATACAAAAAACAGTAATGGTCAATCCGACCACTACAGCTTCCAACGTTTCAAGCGTATACATTGCTCTCATCATCAGGGAATATATAATTATTTTCGTGTAGTTTACGGTTATTACAAGCATAATAAAACAGTTTTTCTTTGTGACGTTTCAGGAGAACACACGCTCCTTTCATCAGACATTTATTTTCATTTTGAAAATATAATAAGGGAATATAGAAATGGAGGCCAGTGTAGGGTAATCCAAGAACACTTGTTTGAATCACATCGCCAGGAAAGCTACAATTCCTAGATATACACATCAATGCCAAAGCTCTTACTGATTCCCAAGATACCAATGCTTCAAAATTGTATCAATTAAAGGCTGTTCAAAATGTTGATCAATATAAGTGGGTCTAGTTCTCCACTCCAATTACAAACACCAGTTTATCAGAGTTTTGTCTAAAATTATTGAAGAATTACATCAGGCTTTCAAGTAATCACAAAGTACAGTTTTCACACAGACTATTGGTGCAGATTAAAGTTCATAATTTTCAAGATAATGCCATAAGTGTTACATGGCATTCTTGCAGAAAACCATGCAAGACCAAATGTTGGAAAAGTATCGGCCAGTATTAGTGAATAAAATACTTTATGATACTGATACCACTGGTATCAGTCAATACCGATACATTAGCATTGGGATTGGCTCAGCCTTACTTATTACTTAGCTATAGTTGTTTAGATTGGTGACACTGGTAAACAGGTAGGCTCCATCCGGATATCCTCCACCCTCGATTTCTACCACATTTCAAATATTTTCGTCCAAAATGAAGTTTCTTAAGAAGGGGTGTTTTTAACTAGCACGGAAGGATATTTTTAGAGATCTATGTGCTACGAAACTTACATTTTCTTAAATATTAAAATTCCTTACCTACGTAACGTCATTACGGTTTTTCAGGGCTTCCATCATGTATTCAGTCACAGGCACACGTCTACACATTTTCTTTTTCTTCCTATGACTGACTTGTGGAATGGGATAATATGCGATATTTAATTTTTTGGTACCTTGAGTGAATTGTCGAAAAATAGTGTTGGGCAGGTTCTAACACGCCTTTAAAGGGACACTATAGAAAAAGGTGGGGCCGCGGAAGTAGTAGGGGCCGGTAGGTCTATTACCCCAGGGGCGGAGCCCGGAATCGGTGGTCAATTTTTATGATTTAGGCCTGAAAAAGCGACTGTTATATATCCATCGGTATGGGTGCCTGCTAAAAATTCACTACCGAAATCGAAGGTGGAGGATTTCCGGATGGACCCAAAAGGTATATATGGAGTAAAATAATATGGAATACCGTTGACTTTTGGTCACACATGCAACTACTATGGAAGTTGTGCAAAGTGATCTGAATACGAAGAGCAGAAAATTCAATAAAATATATAAAATTCAAACTATGGATGTTGAGACTTACCATATGAGTTTATTCTTGACACACGGTAATGTTCTGTGAAGATGGAAATACCTTATCTGAACTTAAAGTTGTCTACTGCATGCGGGAGAACACCTGTAAATTATGAAATTTGCATAAGCATTGGTGACATAGATTTATTCAAGTGTCATACACATTTGTATGACAATTTTCATCCATCTTGGCAAACTTTGTATGTGTAATACACAAAAGATGAAAATTTAACAATCGTGGCAAAAATTATTCCTACATACAAAATATATGATGGATTACACACTAACAGCATTTCATGAAGAAAAACTCATAATGCAGAAAATTGTAAAATTCTGGAAAATATTACGTAATTTATTGCTTTATTGGGATTTAGAAAAATTTCTTCACATGACATAATTTGCAATAGCAACTACGTACATCTCACTGCACAATAAAAAAAATCCTCATTTCCATAAATTAGAACCTTGTACTTACAGCCATTGTACATTTACAAACTGACAATGGTTCATATAGTGTCTAGAAGAATAAATACTCAAAGCAAATTCTACATAATTGAAAAAGATAAGTACATTAGTTTATACAAAATTTATTTTCCGAACTGTCATATAGGGCCTTCCCGATGGCACAGTGGTAGCGTCGTCGCTTTGTAATCAAAGGGTTCGATACCTGGTGGAGGCACATAGTGGTTCGGATCCCACTTTAAACTGTAGGTCAAGTCCCGATTAGCCTTACTGTACTTAAAATGGACTAAAAACACCAATCAATCAAACTGCCACATAAGGCAACAGATCACTATTTCAAAGCATTTACCTGAATCAGTTAATTGTTATACTATTGATTCTGGCAACTAGACTAGATATGGGACAAAATAAAATTTGAAGGAACATAGAAACAAGCAATCAAAGCTTTAACTAATTTTTCTCTCAACAATAACAACCAAGACAAACTCCCCTTCAGTGAGACTGACATTAACTCTAAAATCCTCCATGAGACAGTTTTGAATTATATTAATGATTAATTAAAAGTTTAGTAGAAATTATTGAAGATGAGAATTGTGCACACACACACTTCACAGAAAATAATGCTGAATAATTCTAAATTGAGCACCCAGCTGTGTTTAATTTACTTTTCCTCCTCCCAGAAATTTTACTCATGGGCAAGTCGAGGCCTACACTTTCTGTATAGTGTAGTCTTGCAGTTGTTATCATGGCTACAGAATTGAGTGAAGCAAATTGTCTATTAAGCAGATGATAAAAATGTTCAACATCGGTAAAACTCAAGTGTACAATACTGTACAGAAGAAAACTTACATTATGAAGCTGTGGGAAAACTGTGCTAATGGAAAATTAAAAATAAAACCCAAGAAAAAAAAGACGAACATAATGAAATAGTGTGAGAGTGGTTTGTCTCTGCCAGAGGAAAAAAATCACCACATACTGGGTCCCATGTTACAGTAATATGCTAAAAATGCCACTCAAAAAATGGGTAAGACTGAATTCAAAGCATGTAATGGAGGGTTGGACATGTTTTGCAAAAAGCAGACCATTATTGAACAGCATTAATTTGCCTTACAGCAGAATTATTTGGATATGCTCAGTGTGGTTTCTCAGGCTAAAAGCATTTGCAGAAAGCCAAGCAGCTAAGAATCTAAACTGTGTGCAGAAAATCCTGTTTCGCTACTGGTAAAAAAAAAATTGTTGTGTCCTATTCAGTGCAATGTTAGCATATGTGAATAAATACTGTATGGGAGTACAGCACTTATTTAATGTAATTTCAGTTTTTATACATAAGTATACTGGTCCCTTCTGATTCAGTTTAAGGTGTGTTCCACTGTATTTTCAATAAGTAAGGCTTAAGGTAGGCAAACACAAAGAATAGTTTCACCACTATATTTTCATAAAACACCAACACATATGAAGTCCAAATATACATGAAACTGTCATCAAGCTGAACACACAATTAGAAATAAAAAGTTAAAAATTACAAACCCCATGAAATCAAATTAATTTGCAAACATAAAACTATTAGATGTCATGGTAAAAATCACTCCTAAAAATAAAACCTGACAGTACTTCAGGGTCTTGAGAGGTTCATTAGGTCCAGTTTATTTGCTTTACTTTACTTCACTTCTTGTGTCACTTGTGAAGATGGGGATGAGTGATGATTTGAGGTAATAAGGGGGGAACCCACGAAGTAAGCCCGGCTCCTCCCGCCTACATTCGAGGGTATGGTCTTATTGTCCTGGTTCCTAAAAATATACCAG
Organism: Lepisma saccharinum; assembly: GCF_977018435.1. Taxonomy (NCBI): domain Eukaryota; kingdom Metazoa; phylum Arthropoda; class Insecta; order Zygentoma; family Lepismatidae; genus Lepisma; species Lepisma saccharinum. The sequence continues at coordinate 22,190,678 of NC_139241.1, read as the reverse complement.
GACGTCAGATGCTCCGAATTTGACGGTTCCCCCGACTTTATTTCCTCTATTTATTACTATTTGCATTTTAAAATAGGTATAATAATAATAAATTGTAATGTTATACAAGGAATATATACATGATATAATTGATGTATACAATACTTTATGTGATATTATTTCTGTTCTGGAATCCAGAACAGATGACATGACATTACATTACATAACAATATTAATAATATTATTTTAACAACATCATGAAGAACATCTTCAATAACATTCTCGATAACGTTTCCCTGGCAGTGAGACAAGCATGAATAATATTGGAGTCGCAGAAGATTCCGTTCCGGCATTCCAGAGCGGTTTGATGTACAAGATTATTTTCCTCATCAAACCCACAGAACCCAACTCACAAGTCCAGAACCCCATTCTGGCATACCAGAGCAGGGAGCCCAAAGAAAGGCCGCATCCTGACTCGAACCATAGACTTCCAAGTCTACCACTGGGCTACCCTCAGAGTCCGTGGGACATATGTTTGCCGGGGCTCACCAGGGATCTCACAGCCACTGCGCTCACCTGACACAGAACTAGGTTCTTGGGCTGTACACTCTTTTCTCATCTGTACTCCCGGCAGAAGAGTACAAGATACAAAGAGAAAAGGGCAATATGGGGGTTCCACCACTTAACTTCTAGGAGTTAAGAATTTAAAGCAATAGGCACTCACCATTTCTAATTTCTATAGAAATGAGACACTATTTCTATAACTATGACTGTTGGAGAAGAACTTGTATGCATTACCTTCTGAAATCAAGATAAATAAAAGAGAAACACAAAGATAAACTTAATAAACATATATTCTTTGGTTAAATGTTACAATATTAGTTTTTATACAGGCTTTACTGTATTCACTCGCCATGAGTGATGAATTGAATAGTACATATCGATCTGCTTGATCGAATCTCCTTTCTTGTGGAGTTTCTCGATGAACATTTAAAGTTACATGGGCTCGTTAGGCCTACTGGTACATAAAAATATACAAAAACACATACATTACCTTTGCAGCTATGCTCTTAGTGAAGTTGGCTTCATAACTCAGGCTTGGAACCTGAGTTCGAACTAAAGACTCTGAATACAATCTTCTCTCTGGCTCTGACTCGACACTGCGCTCTGGCTCTCACTGACTGACTCGACACTGACATTTGAGGCAAAACCTAAGCTTTTATACAACTACAAAAGGCTTGTCACTGGGTGGGGTCGTTTATTAACGCCATCTACTGACGTATTATTCTTTGAACTCTGACTTATGTTAAATCCTAAGAAATAGCAATTTTCTAAAGAATGGGGAAAGTTCCTATTACCATATATGAAAGGTTAATACGTTTGGCCTTTTGGGTTTGGAAGGTGGATGAGGAAATTATGGAAATCAATCATTCTGTTTGGCACATGAATGGTGTAACCTTATCAACTCTGCAAACAAACAGGAAGCTCTTTCTTTCTATCTGCGGCTGAGCTGGGATAACCCTTGACAGCGTGTGTTTTCCCTCCGGAAGACAAACAATGCCAGTCACCAACCACAGCGGGCAGACCTCTGACATATGCGGTAAACTTGTATCCTGTTATGGCTTTGCGCCAAGTTGATAAGCAAGTGTTTTCCTTGTCGAAGCAACTCTTCTAAGCCTCTTAAAAACTTACCATTGCCGGCTGGGCAATGCAAAATATAAAGGAAAGATATGGTTAAAGGGATATGGTAGTCGGAATAAAGTATTGAGTTCGATTCTGGTGGGTGACTAAAATTCTGGGTGTGACAATACCCTCCACCTGAGATTGAAATATCTCCTGATGTTTCATTTTCCCGGGGTTTGCGTATTAACGTTTGGTGAAATAAATCTGTTTTGGTGACATTTACAAGACTTTATGCTGCGATAGCTGCTATATTTGTTCCTGGGGTCTCTTTCAGACTTTACCACAAATGGGTAATTAATATCATTACTTATGCAGATTGCATTGGATAACATTGGGTACCGTTGACAGACTTAAATCAACTAGTGGATTCATAAAAGCGAAACCAACCTCACTGTGAGCTTACAAATTAAATGCTGCATAATTTTAAGGATGAATGATTATGAATCAAACCTGAACAAAAAGTTTGATTAAAGTTATACATAAGCAAACCAACTTATAGGTTGGCATAACATGATTATACATATACAAACATACTTTGTTTTATCTTTAAAACCGTGAATTAGTATTATATATAACAAATGATACTAAAGAAATTGAAATTGATTAAAAATGCTAGACATTTAGTTTTTCCTTAAACACTCATATTCAGGAATATAACCTGACCAAAAAGCTAAGTGATACTAATTCCATAGCATCATACATGTTTTTCCTTGAATGAAAAGGATCAAAAGGATCTAATGAGATCCTTACACTATTATCTGTAAGAAGAGCTCTAAGCAGATTGGGCTTAGGCTCGGTTTCTGATACATGAGAATAGGCTATCAATGTAGGGAAGGGTTTTTCTTCCGTACATAACAAAGTAAAGGTGTTAAACACACTAGATTCTTTTGGTACAAGAATTTCATGATACTCTTCTAATACTCTGAATATACATTTAAAAACATGTTGATATAATAGAGTCTGTTCTCTTAACCTTTTACATTTACTCAAGGCGAAGCATACGAACTCTTTCAAGTTTGTCGTACAAGGTTGACAAATTGGTTCGATTTCTCCGTATCGATAAAAAATGTTTGCTTTATCGTAGGCATATTTAATGAATTGGTCCAATATGAAAATTGGATGTTGTATAGTGTATGCTGTGAACAATGTGTGTTCTCTACGATTTTTAGCGTTTCTTACTTGTTTATTTATATGCCACTTGACATATGGATCATTTTCAGCTAACATGAGCTGTATAAGAGCTTGAGGGTCTATGCCGGAAACATTCATGATTTCGTTATCTCTGTTCTTTTGACGAGAAATAACTATCATCTCACTACCTTACCAATTGCATAATTGCGAAAATCTAAACAAAAACATAAAGTAATTAAACTCTATCACTTAAAATATATGACAACATAACATATTTGTTATTAATAATAGAAAGATAACATATATATATATAATATAAATAGTTGATTAGTATGTAGTTAAGTGATTATATTGGTTATATTGGATTACATGAATATGTAAGTATGTATATATATCTTTAATAATTTGCTTGATTTTAGTACGTAAAATATTTATAATATTATTTTCATATGAGTTCATGTGTGCACTATTTTCTTTCTTTACAACACATTTCATGTTTCATCATTGTTTCACTATAAGTTCACGTATGTCGGTAGTTTCACCGTGATAAATTGTTTGTGTTAGAACGATTAAATCGTAGCACTACACTGCAAATAAACTGTATAGAGTCCTTGTGAAATTTCACTAGTTACTTAATATTGAGTTCATGCTCCATTCCTATACAAAGGAATATACACACAATATATTAATATATTTAGATACTTTCTATTACCTTATAACATAGTATTATGATATTACACTCTGGACAATATAGTGTCTTTAGGATTTACACGCTATGTAACCTATTTGCTTGTTCAACAGTGATATACTCAGGTTCGTTTGAATCTGCTAGATTTACTACCTGTATTGGTTCTTCATAATTTCTGTCGGATTCATAGTGAATGACAGGTGGGGAAGGTACTGGTCTTGAAATATTCATACTTCGTACTCTTATCCTTCCATTATACGACCGTGGTCTCTTACACTCACATGTGTTTATATATACTTTCCATATTATGTAGAATATGAGAAAATATGTTTGTATAGTTAATATTGTTAACCATAACATAATAGATATTTCATATTTTGTACGTTTTAAGTTTATCTGACATCCTTCTTTATGACATAAGTAAGGTATAGTTATGTTCTTGTTAGTCATGTCTATCCACGTTATTGGAATTAAATGACTTATACTCGCTGTAGTATCTGTAGGTAATATACAAGGGAAAGTACTTCGTATATGAAGTCTTTCATCATACTTAATGTAACATGAACAACCTAAATGTATCAAAGTAACACCGTATTGAAATTCTACTTGAAAAGTAATTTCAATATCTTTACATACAATGCGTAAAGTACGATTATACTCTTTGTTTCCAACAAAGGCTTGCGTAGAAACATTAAATTTATAGAACTCTAGATCATTATTATTCTTAGTGCATTTCATATTACAATAGTTATACATCTCATGCACATTCTTGGTTATAGTAGCTATGATACATCTCTCAAATTTACTCAAAAATCCATGTTTCGGGTGAACGAAACACAAAATATCTTTAACAATATCACATTCAGTTGTCAATAGATTTCGTGAATTATCATCGTATGCTATGTTCATATCTTCATTATACACACTACAAATTTCTGTTTGTTTCCTGAAGTATATTTGTTTTACTGAGAAACTACGTAAACGTCTTTGGTTTGAAATGATTGGAACTTTTATGGCAAACAACACTTTGCTTTTTGATATTACACATTCAGCTAAAGGTACATTATAGAATTGTCCTAAATTCGTAACATCTATACTTATAGAATGATTAGTCTTTACAAACTTTTGTTGTACAGCTAACAAATCTTGTTGAAGTTTAGCAAATGATATCAATTTTGGATTTATGACTTTTTGTTGACAAGAACTTATTAATAACATCAAATTTTCGGTCGTACATACCGACAAATTTTCAAAGGTTAGCCATGATAAGGCTGGTGAATCATAAATTTTACTCCTTATAATATCATAACCTTTTCTATCTACAAAAAGTGTTTTAACATGCACTTTTTCAATTCTAAAATACTGCCAACCATATGTAAGAGGATCAGCGTTAAAGGTATGATTACCAACGCGTGAAACTATATTCTCCCAATCAATTACATGTGGTTGTGGTATTGAAACTGTTATTTCATATATAATAGGCAAAGATGTTTCATAATATATAGGAGAGCTTAACTCTTCTATTTGCAATCCTGAACTTATATAAGTAGGTATTTGTAAAGCTGACAATAATGAAACATTTATAAGAAGTACAAATGTAGATAGTCAGGATGAAGGTGTTCTATTTAATGTAGCATATTGTGGTTCCATTGTAGGATTAGCACTAGTTTCAAATGATACACAACTAGGTCTTCCTTCAAAATTTGGACTATGAAATTTGATTCTTGTTTCATCAAGACTTGATCTTACATTTGCTCTTTTTAATGCACTATCTCTAAATTCTCGAATTTCTTTACAAGTTGTCATCCATATCAAATAAACTGTAACTACTATGACTAAAAATGCGATTACTACACATATGTAAACAGCAATTTCTTCAATAGTTGTTAATTCACAAGCATGAGCTTCTACTTGACTTAGTGGTATAGCACTCATAGGTATAGCAACATTTTGTACTAGTCGATTTGTGCGGTTCAATTTAAAAATACACCATAATAATAGAATGCTAATTATTCCATTCCAAAGATAAAATACTAAATTATCTGTGGTATCTGAAGGTATTAATTCACTTCCTATATCTGTAACCATATTTTCAACTTCATCTAACAATTCTTTTCTATCGGTAACTGATTGATTTTCAGTTGTGGGTTTAATATAGATATGAGGTAATTTCTGTGTCCAATTATTATCTAAACAATCTTCAAATGATTTAAACTCTAACATTTCTTGTTTTGTCTTCATATCTGTGACTTTTAATGTAGGTATGTGAGACCAACTGGCAGGGATAACTCTAGATATCTGAAAGTTCGTCTCAGCATTGTCTGAACATGGAAAAGTTTGAGGGATGAATACATCATCACTAATCTTAGCAGAACATGTGCAAGGTAAATCTAACTCACTGGCTCCTGGCTGATTACCATGAGTAGGAAATTTACGCTTGTTTCCATTACATTCTACTTCAATTTCATCTAAAGCATTTGTTATTACGTATTTGTCTGGTGATATTTCAGTGATAACTATAGGATTTCCCTGAGTACATTGAAATGTACAAACTTTTGCTAACTCTTCTATAGCAGCTCCTTCTCTTATTTTCTGTGGGCAACCGGTGCCTATTACAGCATCGTGTCCATAGCGGGGTAAGTAACATAGCTTATCTATGTGAGGATTACATGTTGAAAGGAAGGTTCCTGACAACATTCTAACACTCGTACTTGTAGTGGCTGCGTAGCTTGTGGAATGTAGTAATATACATGTCGAATTATGCCATCTAAATGGTACTGTCTGAAATCGTTCTAGTAACACTCTTTCTCCTATCCTGATTATAGGGATTTTAACATGAAAAACTACATTTGTATCTGAGAAAATACACTGCGTTATCGGTAAGCTATAATATTGACTTAATTTATTAAGTGAAATGGCTAATGTAAAGCCTTTCTTAGAAATTTTCTCGACTATGCTCAGTAAATCCTCTCTTAAAGTTGGTGGTCTAATAGAAGTCATGGGCAAAGTATTATGAAAACATGCATTCTGAATTTCTTTATATTCTTGTTCTATTACCTGATTTAACACTATCTTATGAAATAACATGATTCGTATTTGTTCCAATAAACCTTTATACTGCAAATTCTGGGACATATTCATTAATTCAGCGAAATGAAAATTCTCTAATGATCGAATTTGTTCAAATTTTCCTTCTACTGCATCAAGTGATTCGTTTATCTGTTTAGCCATATCTTTTAATCCATATCTAATGGTGACTATATCTCTATCAAAATGTTTTAAGCTTCTGGTAATCTTTAAAATTGCTTGCTTTAGTTTACGATTTTCTACTTTAGAACTTTGAACTTCTTTGTCTGTTGCTACTGAGCAACACCATCCAAGGAAGTCTCCTAAAAATGGTAGAAGTCCTCTTTTCTTTCTAGCTGGTTCATACTCAAAATATTCCTCTGTAGGAAATTCTAAAGATGATTTATTCAAATGTGCAAGAAAAGCTTCTTGTAATTGTCCTATGGCTTCATCTATAAAACAAAATAATGAATCTGTTTCCTCGTGTTCATTGCATAAATGACTTCTTTCTGAATTTGAAATTTTCCATAAACTGGGTTCTATAACTGGAGGTTTAACTAAAACATTTTCATATACTAATGGAATTGTGGCTTCATACATGGTTAGTCCACTAATGATATTCCAGTATCCTCCTGATACTAAACGTATTGGTGGTAATGGATTTCCATAAACCTGAAAAGAGATAGTTACCAGTATACCGAAGTAGATTTCCAAAAACAATAGGTGAGTCATCTTCTGGCTCGGTTTCCTCTGGATCTATCTGGTTGATTGGTATTTCCAAAAAGGTATTGAGATTTCTGAAACTGGTTAGAAAACTAAAAATACAATTTAGTGGTTATTACAAAGTTAGAAATTTTAGTACATCATGTATGAAATGTAGTTAATCATATTTCAATCTTGAACAGGATGTGGTTCTATAGATAGGCTAACAAGTCTTAGCTTAGCTATAGTCGGATCAAAGTGGCAACTAAATTTCCACTGATCACCATACATCCATATACTTCGTTGTATATAAGCGTCTAATTGATAGGCATTTTGCTTAAGCCATATCTCTCTATTTACTTTATTTGGTCTCAAACTTAAACCAAAACGAATATAATTCGTATAAGATCTTTCAATTGTAGATTTTCCTTGAATCGTAGTAGATGTTACTGAAGATAAAACATTTGTTCCATACGGAATGTGTTTATTTTCTCTTGCTACAAAACATTTCTTAAAAGTACCTTTCATAAACTTATGTGTAAGGCTAGCTATTTCTAACATATCCTTTATTTTTATGGTCTGAGCTGTTGATAAATTAGGATTTTCTACTACTTTTGAAGTTACGTTACCTCCACTGGTACTTGCTCCTTCATTTACCTTTTCAACATTCTCCTTACTTTCTTTATTTTCTAATTGGGTTTGTCTTAGTTCAATTGAACTATGGGCTCTTCCTAAGTCAAAATAATCAGAAAGTTCTGAAGATAGTGTACTGATAGACATTGTCGAACATCTCGATGTGACTTCAACAATATCACTTTCTTCTTCAGAAGAAATTGTAATTGTCTCTTTGGAAGAAGGGTCATCACTGCTTATAGTGATAGTCCCTCTCCCTAACGATTTTTCAATGCAGGAAGCGTCCAGAATCTCTATAATAGTATCATGATCTGATATTGTTACTATTTCCTTACTCACAAGCGTCTTTGGGCTAGAAGCTGCTAATGGTAAATCCTTTTCAAACTTACTATAAGTAACACTAGAGGGTAAAGTTTCATTAACTGTACTACTGGTGTTAGAACATTCTAGTTCAGGTTCTAAGTGCTCTAATTCCTTTTGGGCGTACTGTTTCAATAATTGCTCAATGGAAGTATCCCTGATACTTTCAGCCATTTTTTTCTATAACTTACAACACAATTCTATATTACTACTACTGTTTACTTTGAGGTTGGAATATTCTTCACTGGGTTGATATACGCGATCAATTTGATAGTATTTGTTTCTCTATCAAAGGCAGACGTAAATAACCATTTACTACCGTATTTCTGGAAATTTTCTAGTACAAACTTCTTTGTATCCCTTGCAACTTTCTGAAGGAAAACATTTATGTCCATATCATGTGTAAGGGCAAATTCTACGTTGATATCTAAAAATTGTTTCCATTCAAACAATGTCCCTTCTTTAATCATATAATTTCCTCGAAATAGTAAATGTTGTACATCAAACAGAGAGTATACATTCTTTAGAATCCAAGTCCATAAGTCGGGTCTGGTAAGATCCAAAGCCATCAAAATCTTGTGGGTTCCTTGGTTTGTGTCTGGGGAGGAAGAAAGTATAGCATTACCTGGTATACTTAAGTTCTCCATTTACTTTACTAAAAGGAAAAAGTTTTACTTTTGGGATTCTATCATTATAGTCTCTTATGAACAAACAAATATCATCAACATGGTTTCCAGGTTGGTGCAATACTAAAGTAGGATGTTGTTCAAATAAAACATCATTGACTAGGTCCTTAAAACACTGGACTACATGAATTTCGTCCTCATGTCGTAAGTTCCGTAATTCATAAACATACAATGATTTATGTGGGTCTTCTCCATATTCTTGTATGACCTTTGTGGCTCTAATGAGAGGTTCATAAGGGAAGGTAAAATGTCGTCTTGTCGTATAAATTATTGACTGATGGGTCGGTGGATAACAAAAATATGGTAGAGAAAATCTACCTACTTGCGTTACTAACAGACTACACTTATTGTTCCAATATCCATCGGGTATTATGCTTCTCATAGCTTTAATCATATCACTGGGTACGGAATCCATCATTTTTCAAAAACACAAGGTCTTTCTTCATAAAACCTTAAGCAAGTTGTATGTTGCTGGACACTTTTATGACAAAATTCTTTACAATGTCTACAAAAATAGCTTCTGGGTAGTCTTAAGAAGTATGGTGCTTTAAACAAATACTCCTTTTCTTGTCTTATAACATACTGTCGATAATATCGACAAAGCATATTAATGCAATACAGTCGATTATATCCGAAATCATGGAATTCGGCTAATTCTTGTCTCTCACAATGAGGACAATGTATCTTACTTCTATCGTGTACAATTGCTAACAGTTGAAGATTCATTGTATTTCGACAAAGTATCTAATTGGTTCGGCGCTGTTCCCTGTACTGTTTGTATAGTTACTAACGGCGGTGGACCGTATGGCGTACACAATTCAAACAATCTTCTTATTAGTACGTAATACACGTCGGCGAAGTTTACTGCGGTAACCTTGGCAAGTATATCATTTAACACATACTCAAATTTGGCTATGCTCTGGTTTGCTAAAACTTGATCTACTGTATACCGTTTCGTATCAAAGAAATAAAGCAAAAATTCTCTATACTTAACCTTTCTATCTTCCATTTCCAATGGAATATGAGGATATTTCTTTATATAATGTAATGACATTTACTCTCAATGACCTGATCTTTTCTTAGCAGGGTTTGGTATGCGTGCAAGTTTTATATGTCCTGTTGAATCGGTGGTAACCTTTAATTTCCAATTCAATCCGTATTTCTTTCTCCACTCTGACAAAGCTGTAACTGTATTTCTCTTAATGTTAAACAATAATCTACTCCACTCTAAATATGGGATTTCTTGAACTCCTCCACTAATCTCGGGATTTATTTGATAATTTGCAAATGGTACATAATATGAACAAAGGCTCTGTGCGAAAAAGACAAGAGCACTTGGTCCTATACTCTTCTTAACTTCAATTAAAGAATAACCAATAAACGTTTCGATTAGAATTTCGTCTATCGTCTCTTGTACTCGTCTTCGGACGGCGTCTGGTATTAATAACACCTCAAAAATATCTAATTTGCTTAACTCTCCTTCGGCTGCAGATTCGGACATTTAATCACAAAACACTTATTTGGTGACACAACTCATAGGGTTTCTTAACTCACCTCACTTCTTATTGCTCTTCGTGAGAAGAAACAGGATGTAGATCCTAAATTGTCTCAGATGAGATATCAGCTGGGTCAATCTTTAAGTAGAACCTGTTAAAGATAAATCCTGATATAGGCGAAGATATACGTATGATTTGCAATAAATAGCAAATATATATTTTCGTAGACTAATACATTTGAATAGAAATAATGAATATTCAGATGATGAATAAAATGATTGTCTTTTAAATGAATGGCCAGTTCATTCTATTGACGAAAGTGTGAGGATGAAAATGAGATATACTATGAAAGATGTACATACAATTCTTCCATTTGTGTATCGTATCGTATTAGATCTTTTTCGGATTACCTTCTATTTCAACGCTAGTTTGCACTTCGTTTAAAGAAGGTGCAAATGTATGCGTGTTAAGGATGAGTTCCTTCCATTTTTGAGTCGTTGTGATTTTAGTCTTTACTGATTTACATTTCAAAAACAAATGTAATTACCATTGGTTCGGCGAATAATATCTTTTCAAACGTCTAACATTGACGTTCATTTCCTTTTGTCCTACTAACTTTCTTACATGGAATACATTATTTCCCATATATCTTACGATTTCCCATGGTCCATTCCATTTTCGTCTTAGCTTTTCTGTTAATCCAATTTTGTGCGCAGGTTGGTATACCAAAACCAAATCTCCTGCGACGAATTGTACGTCATTTACTTTTTCATCATGTCTCTTCTTATCATATACCTGTCTTTGTTCATGTCTTTTTCTTGCTATTTGGCGTATGTCTTCCAAATGTTGCGATAGGTGCGTCGTATGCACGGTAGGATCGTGTGTCTTAAGTGATTCTATTCCCATTGTTTCTAAAGGAAATACTGGTTTTCTACCGTACACTAGTTCAAAAGGCGAAAAACCAATCTGATCTACCTTTGAACAGTTGTACGCAAAAACACACAATCTTAAATAATCACTCCAATCCTTTTGATGATGTTCTACGTATTTACTTAGCATTTGTGCTAACGTGGAGTTGAATCTTTCTACCTTACCATTCGTCAGTGGATGGTAAGCTGTGGTACATACATGTTTCACTTTCATTAATTCCAGTAATTCTTCTGTTACCTTTGCCATATATACAGATCCTCTATCGGAGAGTATCTCTCGAGGACATCCATGTCTACATATGACATCTTCTAGAAGAAATTTGGCTACTGTTTTCGCTGTTGTAGTTCTCAGACATCTTGCTTCTATCCAATTTGTAAGATAACATGTTGCAGTAATAACATACTGAAATCCTTTAGAATTTGGCAACGGTCCTAATATATCCGTAGATACACGAGCGAATGGTTCTCCAATAGGTATCGGGTGTAATAAACCTTGAGGTTTACCAACACTACGGTTTCTTTGCTGGCAAGTTGGGCATCCTTGGACATATGAAATAATTTCCTTTTTCATATTAGGCCAATAATAACGTTCCGTGATTTTTCCACGAGTTTTACTTATTCCTAAATGTGCTCCGGTGAGAGGAGAATCGTGAGCTTCTCTCAAAATTTCTCCTTTCAATTTCTCTGGTACTACTAACACGTATTGGTCTCCAAACTTTCGATACAATATGCCATCTTTAATCTCAAAATATCGTACATTTAGTTGATCTGGGTCGGTCTCTTTATCTGCTATTAATTGTGTTACCACTGGATCTTCTCTCTGCATTTGTCTGATATCTTTGATTTCTCTCTCCGTGTTATTTATCTCTTTATGAACCTGGGCAACTGCGACGATGGCTCCTTCTTCTATGATCTCTCTTTCTTTCGCTGATAATGAAGTAGATGGAATACGGCTAAGACAATCTGGTGCGCAATGCAATTTTCCTGATTTGTGAACAATGTCGTAGCTATATTCTTGCAATCTTATCGCCCATCGAGCTAATCTTCCTACAAGATCTTTACATCTTTTTAACCAACATAGGGCATGACTGTCTGTCACGACTGTAAACTTTTGATCTATTAAGTACGTTCGGGAGTGTGTGATTCCAAACACTACAGCTAATGCTTCTTTTTCCGCAATAGAGTAATTTTTCTCTGGCCCGTTCATGGTCCTACTAGCGTAAGCTATCGGATTTACAATCCTCTTCTTTGATAACGGGTCCTTTGAGTTTGGTCTACTTTGACATAGTACTACACCTATACCAGACTCTGAAGCATCGGTGTGCAGTTCTATAGGGATACCTGGTTCAAAATGTCGTAATACAGGAGCATTCATCAAACATTCTTTCAGTTTCTCAAACGATCTTCTTTGCTCTTCTCCAAAAATAAATTCTTGGTCTTTTCTTGTAAGCTTTGTAAGCGGTTGTGCAAGCTGACTGAAATCTTTGACGAATCGTCGGTAATATCCGCACATTCCTAAAAATCTACGAATCTCTGTGACATTCCTAGGTTCCGGAATTTCTCTGATTGCTTGTACTTTCTTGGGGTCGGTTTTAACTCCGTCTCTCCCTATTATGAATCCTAATACTTCCGTTTCAAAATATCCAAAATGGCATTTAGTTGGTGATAGTCTTAAATTAGCACTTCTTAGTCGTTTTAACACTTCTGACAGGCGATATACCATCGTTTTCCAGTCTTCTGCGAAGACTATCAAATCATCTAAGTAAACTGCAAGGCTGTTCCACTTCATCGAAGCAAAAATTTGGTCCATGCATCGCTGATACGCTGCTGGAGCTCTGTGTAAACCAAATGGCATTCTTTTCCAATGATACAAACCATCTCCCGTGATAAACGCGGTCTTGGGTCGATCTTCTTCTTTAATTGGAATTGACCAATATCCTGAACGACAATCTAATGATGTTATGTACTTGATATTTCCCAAAAAGTGTATGATATCATCTATACGTGGTAAAGGATAACAATCTTCTTCTGCAATGGCATTTAATTTTCGGTAGTCTATACAGAAGCGAATCTCGTTATTCTTCTTAGGTACTAACACTACAGGTGAAGCATAAGGTGATTTACTAGGTTCTATGACTCCTATGTCAAGCATTTGTTGAACTTCTTGCTTTATAAACTCACGCTGCTTCGGACTCGTCCTATAAGGCGGTTGACTTACAGGAGTTTCCGTCTTCAATGGCAGGGTAAATTCATAAACGTCTGTTTCTCCTAGCTGATCGGCAGTCCATGCTAAACAGTCTTTATAACTTGTCACTAAATCGAGAACTTCTTTCCTTTGAACTGGTGTCAATTCGAGATTGATGTCTAACTCTTTTGCTAGGTCATGTTCATCTTCTTTCCCTGGAGTGGTTCCACTGTGTAACACATCTAAATCCACTGCATAACAAGATTTCACTTGGGGTTGCGTTAGTGGTGAAAGACATTCCAATTTTCCTATCACTGTTCCGGATGGGATATTAACACTGGTATAACCCATGTTAATTATTGGCACAGCTTTGAGCTCGGAAGGTTTCACTAACATTCGTGGCACTAAACATCTAAACTGATTGTATAGACCATCAGAAGGTTCCAATAAATATTCACAATCACTTTCCTTTAAAGTCGTACATGGATAAGTTACGGCGATCTGCGTATGCTGACGAGATGGAAGAAACGTATTGACCATCACTTTAAACACTTTCTTTTCCTTTCTCCTCTTTCTTTTCTCTTTTCTGGCTTCTAAACTAGTTTCAAAATTATCATCAAAACCTGAATGTTTCAAAGAAGGTATATTTACCTGATCATCTGGTGAAGAAGTCGGATAATTCAAAATCTCTGTAGCTGGTGGCTTTCCAATAGGTGATCCAACACAACGTGAAGACTCACTAAGTTCAGACTCACTGTGGATTTGCTTTGAGTTACTCGAAACTTTAAGTTCAGTGCTATCTTGCGTTGCTGTTTGCGTACGCACTTGGGTGCGGTCGGTGTTCCTTGAGATAGCTTCTGATTGGTTGATTCGCTCATGTGTTCTGTTGCCAGGAGGGAAACGTGAAGGCGTCTTTTGCGCGCGCAACTGGGTGCGGTCGCAAGACTCGACGGTGTTTCCTGAGTGGCTAAGTCCTGATCGCTGATGTGGCGTCACTGCGTTGCTACCGGACGTTATCACGTGCTTGCTGCCTAGTGGCGTGATATTTTGGCGTCGTTCTGACATCACGTGGGCATCAAAGGTTGGCTTTAGGACGCTTTGCTTAATAGGGAAAGCGTTGGCTTGCTTCAGCCTCTTGATAATATTAATGAGCTTAGTTAACATTATCTGACTAGGTTTTTCTTTATTTTGAACGTCACTATCACTCCTCATTAGGGATCCGCACTCCTTATCTACACATGGTGATTCTTGATTAAAACTTTCTTTTAGTTGGGAATGAAAACTAACAACTTTTATAAGACCAGAGTATGAAGGAATATTGCCATTACTGTCCATTTTTACCAACGGAATTTTTCTTTCCATTTGCCGGAATTCACTGGGACGCTTTAAACATATTTCCTTTGGACTGATCCATTTCACATACTTATTAAAGAAATCACTACCAAGTAATACAGGGGAGAACTTTTCTCCTCTTTTTGGTTCCATTAAAACGAAGTTTATCCACATTTTTACGCCGTTTGCTCTAAAGTATACTCTATGGACTGGATATAAATCTGAATCTGTGTCAAGCAAGGTTCGAATACTCACTAAACCTATCCTTTTACTGTTGCTAACAAATTTCTCTGGCAATAATGCAGGATTAATGATACTAATTTCTGATCCTGTATCTAATAAAGCTAATTCCTTTTTTCCAAATAAATGTACATATAGATGTGGTCTCGGATAACGGTGAGACTCATATATCACAGACTTTAACGGGTTCTCTATTGGTTGTAGGGGTTTTACATAGTTCGCCTGATTTACGAAGCGACCCCCATCTCGCTTCGTTCTTACTCGTTTGGGGTTCGAACGGCATGGGCAAGTGCGTCATTACCCTCCGTCAAACGCGTTTTTCCAAGCAATTCTGACACTAACATCTCGGCTAACATTTCGTTTACCTGATGTTCTACTGGTTTCTGTACTACCTCTTGAACACCTTTTTGATTTCTGAAGGAAGTTTGATTACCTGTGGGTGTTCGGTTATCGAATTCGGACCTTCTTCTTTGTGGGCATTCTCTTGCATAATGACCAAAATTTCGACAAGAGAAGCACTGTATGTTACTCTTATCGTTGTTTCTCGAATTCTGATTTGCATTTATACCTTTATCATTACGATTATATTGATTAAAAGTACCTCGGTAATTGTTACCTCTATAATTATTTCCTCTAAAAGTATTGCCTCTATACTCGTTTCTAGGTGGCATGGCTACTTCCGCTGTGAAAGTGCGCTTGGGAAAATCATTTCTAGGTGGATTCCTAAATGTCCTACCTGTTCCTCGCTGATAATGATTTTCTTGTCTTTCTGGCCTGGGCCTAAGATTATATCTGGTTTGAAAGAACTTACTCTGCGATACCTGTTGGTTCTGGGGTCGTTGCATTATTTGGTTTGGTGGGCGATTCTGTGCTTGATTAGACCCTTGATTAGCCTTAATAAAGTTTTGTCCCTTATTATCAAAAGATGAAAGAACATCTTTCTCTTTTTGTTCAGTTACCTTTTTCTTTGATAACGCACTATTAGTTAACGAAGCCTGCTTTTTAGCTCTTTCCATTAATCGAAGGTTATTTAGCAAATCACTTAACGATTCCGGTCTCATGGGGACTAGTTTCTCAACTTGGTCCTCACTGAGTCCTCTATAAATATAGTTCATTTTGCTTTCAGTGTTCATATGTGGGTCAGCTCTCTGACACAATTTCAACATAGAGTAGTAATACTACTCTATTGTTTATTCATCACCCTTCTTTCGTGCACTAAGTTCGATCAAAGCGTCGCCTTCTGGATAGACAGGTGGAAAGGCTTCTTCCAATTTTGCTTTTAGTTCAGAAAACAAATTTAATGCCTCTAAGGTGCTCTTATGCAATTCCCAAAAATCAGATGCGCTATTCTTTAAATACGCTGGAAGGTACTTTATTTTATCCCTTTCGGACCATCCCAATATGGTTGCTACCCTTTCATAGGTCTGAATAAACTGTCTGACATTTTCACCCTTATTTCCTGAAAACGTGTCGGGCTGCACGGACGGTACTCGCCCGTGACATGGAACTGACGTTGTCATTGTACTAGTGCTTTCTGAATCGGTCGGCATTGTGACTTTTCTTTCTGCTATAGGCTGATTACATTCACTAAGGATACACGGAATTTCTATTTGTCTACGTGATGCAATTCTTTCGCTACGTCGTGTCTCTTTTATTTCTTGATCAGACATCCAAGTATTTCCAAAGTCATAGTTTCACTAAAGTCAACAAAGTGAACAAAGTGCCTTCTCACTTTTACTACTATTGGTGAGATGCTTTCTCACTTGTACTACTACTTTTGGTGAGATGCCCCGCACCTCCACCATTTAATATGTCACGAACCCTGACTCGAACCATAGACTTCCAAGTCTACCACTGGGCTACCCTCAGAGTCCGTGGGACATATGTTTGCCGGGGCTCACCAGGGATCTCACAGCCACTGCGCTCACCTGACACAGAACTAGGTTCTTGGGCTGTACACTCTTTTCTCATCTGTACTCCCGGCAGAAGAGTACAAGATACAAAGAGAAAAGGGCAATATGGGGGTTCCACCACTTAACTTCTAGGAGTTAAGAATTTAAAGCAATAGGCACTCACCATTTCTAATTTCTATAGAAATGAGACACTATTTCTATAACTATGACTGTTGGAGAAGAACTTGTATGCATTACCTTCTGAAATCAAGATAAATAAAAGAGAAACACAAAGATAAACTTAATAAACATATATTCTTTGGTTAAATGTTACAATATTAGTTTTTATACAGGCTTTACTGTATTCACTCGCCATGAGTGATGAATTGAATAGTACATATCGATCTGCTTGATCGAATCTCCTTTCTTGTGGAGTTTCTCGATGAACATTTAAAGTTACATGGGCTCGTTAGGCCTACTGGTACATAAAAATATACAAAAACACATACATTACCTTTGCAGCTATGCTCTTAGTGAAGTTGGCTTCATAACTCAGGCTTGGAACCTGAGTTCGAACTAAAGACTCTGAATACAATCTTCTCTCTGGCTCTGACTCGACACTGCGCTCTGGCTCTCACTGACTGACTCGACACTGACATTTGAGGCAAAACCTAAGCTTTTATACAACTACAAAAGGCTTGTCACTGGGTGGGGTCGTTTATTAACGCCATCTACTGACGTATTATTCTTTGAACTCTGACTTATGTTAAATCCTAAGAAATAGCAATTTTCTAAAGAATGGGGAAAGTTCCTATTACCATATATGAAAGGTTAATACGTTTGGCCTTTTGGGTTTGGAAGGTGGATGAGGAAATTATGGAAATCAATCATTCTGTTTGGCACATGAATGGTGTAACCTTATCAACTCTGCAAACAAACAGGAAGCTCTTTCTTTCTATCTGCGGCTGAGCTGGGATAACCCTTGACAGCGTGTGTTTTCCCTCCGGAAGACAAACAATGCCAGTCACCAACCACAGCGGGCAGACCTCTGACATATGCGGTAAACTTGTATCCTGTTATGGCTTTGCGCCAAGTTGATAAGCAAGTGTTTTCCTTGTCGAAGCAACTCTTCTAAGCCTCTTAAAAACTTACCATTGCCGGCTGGGCAATGCAAAATATAAAGGAAAGATATGGTTAAAGGGATATGGTAGTCGGAATAAAGTATTGAGTTCGATTCTGGTGGGTGACTAAAATTCTGGGTGTGACACTGCGCCCACACTGATTGCTGTTCATTAATTAGAAAGAAGAGATAAAATTAAAATTTTGGAGTGTGATATTTGTATTTGTATTTGAATTCTTTAGGGTCGTTACCGCCGCGTGCACAACTGCTGATCTGGCACACGTCCATGCAAGAGTGCAGCGTCTGCATTCCAGGGAGGGGACAAGGGATCACGACGGACAAGGAGCAATGTCCATGTGAAGAACGATGCTTTATTGTCGTTGCTTCTCTACATTATAAAATGGCATCCTATCACGCCCGTCTCACTACCAGGGGTCATAACTTTTTGTTTTATTACATTATTATTTAATTATTTAATCAATGTAACGGGAGTGATTAATGTTTATGAAACTAAAAATATCCCTTTATTACCTTCACCTGTTAAAATTATATATGTTTAAAGTACAAGAAATATAAACATTAATATATTACATAAGAAAAATAGAATATGTTTAATCATGCTAAGCGTACAACTTGTGTAAGTTAATTGAACGCAATGAACATACATATATTAGATGTTGTTAAATTATAATCTTAAATTGTAATTCTAATCTCAGTCCCGAGCTCAACTCCCAGGAAGTCCACTGGCTTCCAGCGGTGATTCATTTATTTGATCTAATTTGATCAGATAAGCTTTCTTAAGGAAATTAAAAATCTCCAGAAGGGAAGCTCCCGGGATGTCAGTTTCTTGTTTTGGGATTTTTTTTTTTTTAATTAATTTTTTAAATTTGTTTCTTTAGCATTTTTTGGTCCTCCCTGGGGATCGAGCTGAGATCATTTACTTAACACTGCCGTCCCTCCTAACACCGTTCCATCCGTCTCATGTACTTCCTGTGTCGCTCCCCAGGCGTGCGGGGTGGGTGGATTCTTCTTCTCTCGGCTGCCTCCTTCGTCCAGCGGCGACGCCCCGACGCACCCTCCGGCGACTGCTCTTCGGGGAGGGGCTCGGGAGGGGCCGCAGGGATTCCTCTCCTCGGATTCCTTCTTGGTGTTTCGGTGGGGGCTGGGCGGGGCAGGGGGGCAAAAGGTCGCCGGCGATTATCTCGCATGAATATCTTCAGCTCCGCATCGGACACCGTGTCTGCCAGAGCATTTAGTTTATCAAAATGTGGACTCCTTAGCAGATTGTAGACGTCCGTGTGGGGAAGTTCCCGCCTCGCTGCGATGATAATTTCGTCCGAAGCTTGGCAGAAAAATACCTTGTGCTCTGGGGTGTCGATTTCCGTCGTGCAGGACCTGCAGAGATCGTTGTCTCGTCTCTCCATTTTTAAAAGATAGGTGCCGTATGGGCCGTGGCCCGTGAGAAAATGGATCAAGCCCCTTGAGAACCCCTTGTTTTTATGCACCAAAGGCTCGTTCGTGTTCGGCATGAACTGGTAGAGTCTCCTACCCTTCTCGGAAGAGCTCCATTCCCTCTGCCAATCCTCTCTTACTCTTTGCTTTATGTCACGGAATGTTGGGTAGAAGTTTCCTAGCATCTCGGTTATCTTTATTTCGTTGCCCTTCCTGAAAAAGTAGGAAAGGGCCCGGAGCTTTATAATGTAATCCAACGGCAAGGTGCCCGTTACTGTGAGCAAGGCTTCGGTAGATGTTGTTCTGAATGCCCCGGTTAGCCTGAGCAGAACCTTTCTTTGCGACGATCTGAGTCTATGCACATATGTCGATTTCCCCAGGGATGTCGATGCCCACGCAGATGCACCATACGATACTATCGAGTCATAAATGGAGACCAAGTACGTTTTCCAGGTTGAGGGTGGCAGATGGAATTTGTTGGAGGCTATCGTGGCCACCTTGTTCATTATTAGTTCTGCTTTAGAGGTAATGGTTTCGATGTGCCTCTTGAAAAGCAGCCCCTCGTAGAGAGTGACTCCGAGATATTTTACTTCCTTCACTCTTTTGATGGAATTATTATTTATTTTAATTGTAGGGTTTCTGTTAAAACTTAATTTTCCTTTTAGTAAAACATAGTTGGTTTTATTCGCAGAAAGATCCAATTTGGCTTTGTTACACCATTGCGTCAATCTATTAAGAGCAGTAGAAGTGCGTGATTCAATCTCCCGTCTGGAATTTCCAGTTATCACCAGCAATAAGTCATCTGCATATGCAATACACTTGTATACTACCTGTAGGCCCTTCATGACTTGGAGACATGGTTCGAAATTAGCATTCCACAAGTGTGGACCGAGGACCGATCCCTGTGGGCACCCTTTAGATATAAGTTTGTTGATTTTTCCTTCTGGAAGAGATAAAAACACTCTCCTGTCGGTGAGGTAGTCAAGTAAGATAGTGTACAGTGTCCCAGGACAGTCCAAGTTCCGCAAAGTTTGGAAGAGGTGGGGCCACCAGAGGTTGTCGAAGGCCCCCGATATATCCGCCAGGACCGCCACTGCATATTTCTCATCAACCAAGCCAATCGTGTTTAATAGATTGTTTATAGCGTCTTCGGTAGATCTGCCTTTCGTGAAGCCGAATTGAATGTCTGAGCTGTTTGTTAAAGCTGTGAATTCCAAAAGTCTTTTAGTCAGTAATTTTTCGAATATTTTTCCCAATATGTTGATAAGACAGATCGGTCTGTACGACTTGGGGTGCGTTTCCTCTTTTTTCCCGTCTTTTTTAATAATAATAAGTTCAGATTCCTTCCAAATTTTCGGAAATTCCTTAACAATGAGACATTGATTGTACAGATACGTTAGGAAAGGGGCGATTGCCGGGGTTGCCATTTTAATGATTTCGGCAGGAATTTTGTCTGGACCCGGCGATTTTTTGCTTCTTGTGGCCGTGATTACAGTTATGACCTCCTCCACGCTGAAGGGAAGGAGGGGTCTGTTGTTGTTTTTTTCTTTATAATTACTTCTGATGTATTTATGGGTGTCGTTATCTTCATTTACGTTATCATCGGGAAGTAGAGTGTCAAGTAGCAATTCCGCTGTGTCTTGCAGGTCCTTGGTGTAGGTGCCGTCCTCTTTCTGCAGAGTTGTAAAACCAGTTCCAATCTTTATCTTGTCCATTGCAACCCTATAGGGGAGTCCCCATTTGTCATTTTTTAATTTTGATTCGACAAAGCGTTTCCAGCTATTGGTTTTAAAGTTCTTCAGCTCGGCTTCGTATCTGCTCTTGGCCCTCCTGTAGAGATCCAAGTTTATTACCCTCAGAGCGTGTATTCGCGTCCTCTGGTACAGCTTACGCGCTTTCTTCATGACTTGCTTTAGGTTTTTAAGTTTTTTGGGCCAGAGCTTACCAGATTGTCTCCCGCTGGACGATATTTTCGGGGTTGATTAATCTATTGCATTTTTTAGTTCTTCTGCCACGTATTTTGCCCATTCATGCACGGTCTTTGTAAAGTCCACCTGCGGTGGGAGATTTATTGCTTGCATAAGAAGCCTATGATTAGTTTTTCTCCAGTCGTACGTATTTTCGGCATTGCTTGTGTGTTTGTTGATGTCGGTTAATAAACAGAAGGTGATTATGTTATGGTCACTCATGGTTTCCATGTCGAAGACCTTCCACTCTCGCACTTTTCCTGAGAGTTTGTTGTTTGATAAAGTGATGTCTATGTTGCTGGACGCCCCCGCTCTTCCCCTGTACGTTCGCGGATTTCCAGGAGCATTTTCGACAAAGAAGTTGTGGCTCGCAATAAAATCTTCCATCAACTCTCCGTTAGGATCCGTTGTGTCGCCGTGCCACCAAGGGGAGGAAGAGTTCGCATCCGCAGTTATCAGTAATTTGTGGATGTTGTAGGCATCGCATGCTTCCCCAATCTTGTCAAGAAAAATTTCGAGGTTAGTGCTGAATTGACAATAACTATTTATAAGGATGAACATAAAGTTTTCTAGGGAGAGTTGTACACAATTAATGTGCGAGTTCGAAAATTGAGCGATTTTGGTTGGAATGATGTTCTTGTTCATTAAAATTATAGCAGCTTGTGGTTTCTCGCTGTCATGTAATACTTTTATTCCTGACGGTACGTATGGTATTTTACTATTAATAGTATACGGTTTTTGAATGGACAGAATATCAATTTTATTTATATTTGCGAATTCAAATATTTCCTGGGTAGCTAGTTTTGCACCATTGAGGTTGGCCTGTAAGACTCTTATTTGGCCGTTCATGGATGCCTGACGATCTGGTAACATTGCGGCCATTCTTTATGGTGGATAAACGCGACTCTTCCGTACGCCCTTGCGAAGTCAGCATAAATGTCTTCCAGCTCAAAGGGCACTTCCCTTCGTGAGAAAACCTTGTCAAGGAGTTCAAAGAGTTCATTTTCCGTAATTGGTATGTTATTCGACGCTAGAGTTATTTTGTCTATAGCCTCCGGATATGGAAAAGTAATGTTTCTGCCGTTCTTATGTTTATATCTGATTATTAGTCTCAGTGCGGTTGCCAGGTTATCTTTCTGTTCCAGCCGACTGAGGCGTAAAGACGTTTCGAAATCTTTATATATTGTATCTGGGTTTATGTTATTGAAAGTGAATTCCGGTGTAGGTGGGTTTAGGAGTGTCGGTTTGCAAAAATTAGGGTATTTACTGGAAGGTTGGAACTCAGGAGCATTGGGGTTGAGGTTCTTTTCTGAAGCAGAGGTTGTGTTTACAAGGTTTGTTCGCGGAAGTTCTGAGGGGGTGGGCTCCAGGTGCAGTTGCGCAAGAATGTTTGTTGGCAAGGGAGGGGAGGGAGTAGTCCTTTCGAGTTTAGGAGAATAGTAGATAGTGTGAGGTCTCTCGGGTGATTCCGATGGGGAATCGGGTGGGGTCATAAGTAGAGTTAAAAGATTGTTTGTATTAGGTTCATGGACTGGTGAGGCACAAACTGGTGATGGCGGGGTGGATGAGAAAACTGTGTGGCATTTCCGAGTAGGATGACTCCGGGGAGCCATATGGGGGGTTAAGTGTGGGGAAAATGCAAGGCAATGCGGTGAAAACGCTCATGGGTAGTCCGGGAATGTTTCGACTAATTATTTGGTAAGGTAGTCTCGCTGGAGGGGTGGATTGATTGTTGGTTAGGTAAAAATTTGATAATGGATTGTTATTGCAGTGAGTATTGCAATGCTCTGAGTTAAGTATTGTCGATTTTAGCAGGTTAATAATTAGATCGTCAATCGGTTTCTCTTCTTTAGTAGCTAAGATTAGTTTCCATTCTCTTATCTTTCTTTCTCTGTATGCTGCCGCCCTTGCTGCATCGCGGCGAACGCGGCTGGGTGTTTTCCTGTTCTTGGCCCTGGATGACTGTTTGCAGTTTGTCTTATAGTCCATAATCGGTTCTTTCAATTAGTCTTTGTAAATGAATGTTATATGTGGGCAGTCTTTGCCGTCACATTCTTTTTTCCTTCTGAGGCAGGGTATACACTTCTTTGGTTCTTCGATCCTGGGGCACTTATTTCTGGTATGCCCCTCGCAAGCACAGTGAGTCCAGATTTCGTTGTCCTTGCAGTTTTTGCTTATGTGTCCTAAATTTCCACATTTATGGCAGTTTGACACGGCAATGTAGTCTTTTATAGACAATGACTGGAAGGATATGAAAACCTGGCCTGTTTTTAGTAGGATCTTTCTTAAGTCAGGGGTAGCTTCGAATGCAATGACAATTTGCCCTGTTGCGTGGTCCTGTTTTAAATCTGAGATTAAACTTTTTGATGTAGTCCTCCCATGATATATGATTCTCTAAATTCTACAAGAAAATCTCCTCATAAAGCTCCGTTTCGGATTTATTTGAAGGGACATCGTAGACAATGAGAAGCGGATTTCTCTTTTTAGGAAATTCGGCCCTGATCTTGAGTTTGGCAAGTTCGCGATGATTTATTATCTTCTCTGCCCTCCGTTTCCACTATAAGCATTTTGTTAGTCGTCCGCATTTGCTTTATTTTAATACCATCCCTGGGGGGGGGGGGGGGTAATTGCCTTTGTAAATACCTCCTGCAGCTTTTTTGAATCTTTTGTTCGATTCTCATCTGATATGAAGACAGTGTGCTTGGGTTTCTGCACTGTCTTCTGTATTTGTGCAGTTTTCCCAGATTGTGTTACCTCCGGTTGGGCCAGCGTTTGAGCGTAGGAGGGTTTGGAGTCTGCTTTGGCAGTGCTTTGCAGAATGTCGCATGCCGTTTTTAGAGACTTGTTCTCCGCCACTGTGTCTTGGTGTACCTGAGCCATTTTAGCAACTATTTCCAGAATAGATGTCTTATTCTCTGATGCGATGTTCCTGTCTTTGGTTATCATCAGGTTTAGATCTAGTGACAGTTTAATGAAGAGTCCAAGCTGTATATCCGCAGTATCTGGAATATTTTCCATTATGGGGTTCATTGTATCCAATTCCCTTCCCTTTGCCCTTGTAATTACGGGGGGTGGGGGGCTTGACTGGGGGCCGCCCCCTATCTGCTGGTTTCTCTTCTTTCTTGGGTCCTCTAATGTTTCCTGGGAGCGCAGTCTTTTATTAACTACTGTTGTTTGTGAGTGGAGGCCAGACCGATCGGAGACCGGACCGCCAATTTGGAAGGATGGAGTATCATTTTCTCTTGTTTTATTCTGTGTGGGGGTTTTCCGACAGTACTTCAGGGTCTTGAGAGGTTCATTAGGTCCAGTTTATTTGCTTTACTTTACTTCACTTCTTGTGTCACTTGTGAAGATGGGGATGAGTGATGATTTGATGAATGCACACTGACAAACATCCATGCCTAGGTCAGGATTCGAACCCGGGATCCCTGGCATCATAGCGCGATGTGCTAACCACTCAGCCATGAGGGCCAGTCCATTAGATTTATAAATTTAATTTATCTGTGCTATTACTCTCGATGATTATACCATGATTTATTTATTAATATTTAATTTGAAAGGTGCATATCAATTACAGCAAAATAAATATATTTTTCAGGTGTTTTTGGTATTTTCACGAGGTGGTAAAAGCTACCTTTTGACCTATTTTCACCAGACTTTAAATAGCATGTGCATGATCTGCAACCTGGCCTAGCCTGCTGCACGTATGTGTGTATTTTTTAGTTGTTGTGTGTGAAATATACGGCAGTGTGTATTTATTTTCGTGCAAGAGACACATACTTTTTTTCTGCATGCCATGGAGTTGGAAAACTACCATAAGGTGTTCTCATGTGGACTGGTGCTGCTAATATGTCACATGACATAAGTATGAAAGGGTATGATGTTCTTAATGCTTTCATTGCTAGGTTAGGCACGTTAGGTTTATGGCTATTAGCATTAAAATTATTTTGGTAAATACTTCCAAACACCTAATCATGTAATTTCTGAAATACTCATTACCTGGTGACAGTAGTAGTCACTCCCATTTTTAATTTCAAATAACTTCTTAGCAGTAAGTTCATCAGCACTTAACAACACTGCAGGCTCGTCTTTGTGTCCACATTGTGAATCCGTGTGCTTTGCTCGTTTGCGTTCTGCGTGTGTATGGTGTATGAAGAACAGGTTCCAAAAACTTGTAGATAGTGAAATACGTTTATCCCCAGTAATAATTAAGTGCATCGTTCAAAACCGTGCTTACTCTTCAGGTAAATACCTTTTTCTTTTTACACTTTCTGTTCATGATAGCCCCACTAACCATTCACGGCTAGCCCCACAAACCATTCACGTTAGCTTCAAAAACCATGCACGGGTAGCTCCACAAGGTACCAGTTAGATATAGTGAAAACACATTTAACTCATTTATTTCCGAATTATTTACATTTGTACTTACCTTATATGCATAGTGGAACATTTTTCAACTTGGGATTATGTTTTTTCATTGAAAAAAGCGTAATTTTTCACATTACAAGTATTTATTGGTCGTTGCTAATTTGCTTTCATTACACACAATATGGCACGCAAATTTTGATTCACGTTGTCTATAGTCAGCTGATATTAAGTGTTTCCAAACTTATGAACTGAAAAATGCTGCACAAACTATTCACAAAAGGTTTTTAACCGAAAATTGATCCACAAACCATTCACGGAAGGTTAGGTTCAGTTAGGTTAGGCAAACATAGAAAATTAAATTGGAAAAAAACCGCTCACACATCATCTTGTACTACACTAACACTTATTAACTGAAAATGATGGTTTTTAGTCTAAAATTGATCCACAAACCATTCACGGAAGGTTAGGTTAGGCAAACATAGAAAATTAAATTGAAAAAAAAAAACCGCTCACACGTCATCTTGTAAAACTACCGTATGGTTGCTACACTGACAGGGGGTTACATTTTCGAACGCACTGAACATTTGATTCATGTAGTCGACGGTAATGGTGGCACGAGTTATCGTTCAACGGAGATACATAAATGTCGAAAATGACATTATTTACCGGCCGAATAAGTTGCATGAATGGAAAAAACACTCTTCCCAGCTTCCAAAAGTCCACACGAACTCAATTCCGTAAGTACTTTCCCCGTCTCTTCTCCTGTAGAAATGAAGAAATCTGTCTGAAGGATAGTAAACTAGTACCATAACAAGTATACCATTAGGAAAAGACAAAGGTTAAGACTCTACTTTACGTCCTTTTCCTAAGAAATACGTGTCATATATCGTTGGAAAGGTTATTTTACAAGGAATTCAACAACGTAAATCCTAAAGCGAGGAAAAATTACCTGGAGGAGGAAATCGATAAAATCCGATGTTTTCCGGATATGCGTAATTGAACGTACTGAGGAAATTTTTCGATGAAGCACATATTTAGGGGTGAAATGAGTGCTAATGGAACCTAACCTAACCTCGTAGGCATACCTCGTCCCCGTGAATGGTTTGTGGAGCGGTAACCCTTGTTATTTGAGACTGGCAGAAACGGTGCATTTATTCAACATGTATTTACAAATGTTAGGTCGAAATCTATATTTTAAACTTGGAAACGAATGTCTTTTTACAGTAGAGATAAACGAAATCTGCAGAACAATAAAAATGCTGCTAACTAATATATTTTCAAGATTAGCAAATCTATCGGAAGAAAGACCATCCAAAAAGGCCACGTAAAAATAGTTTTCCCTCAAATAAAACAGTCCTCCACCCCACGAACACTTCCAACTCTACACCTAACAAATCTACTCTATAATAAACGGATAATCTCCTAAAAAAAGGGGGGAGAGTTGTTTTTCAGGCAAAGATTCTGATTTGCAGATTTAAATTAAGCCTCAAAAATATAATCACTACCCTCCGAAAACGCGTGAGTGAGTCAAACAGTTTAGGATAGATGGAATAGTCTATCCGCACTGCAATGTACGCTAGAAAATAAAACGTTGATATTATACAAAAATAATAATAGTATTATTCACTTATATTCGAGGTCCAGCAAAGTAAATAAAACTTTGATATAATGCAAACAAGAATAGTATTACTCACTTATATTTTAGGTCCAGCAAGTATTTTATGTTATTTTTTCCTGAAGGATCGTTGATTCTTCGTGTAAATTCCTCTTCTCTAAACAACGTGGAGCTCCAATTCCGAAAAGGACTTCTTTCTGTGTTACCGGCTTTTACCTCAAACAAAACACAAGTGAAGTTCAAAGATTCATTCACGCTTCCAGCAAGAGGCAGTACGTCATTAATGCAAGGCCGCACGTCATTAATGTGTCCACCAATGAACAACGAGTTCGCATCAACCAATCGGATGGCTTAAAACTGGTGTGGCAGCAATCACTACCGTGGAAAACGGCACAGTTCTGCGCCCTCTGGCTGGTTCCACTCAAAAATGATCCGCTAGAGGCGCTGGTGTTGAACCCGGTGCTTGTTATTCGTCTGCTTATAATGGAAGTAAATGGAGTTTTAGCTGCAACGTCTGATTCTTTTACATGAAGCATTTCTATGAATGTGATAATTGCTATGATATTTGGTACAGTGGTCGCGAAGATATTAACGAACATTCTAGACAGTCGACCACGTCCTGTTATCGTCATACTTTCGTTAATAATACGGGAGAAAAAATACGTGTGGAATGCTCTTGGCAACTAATTTTTGGGTATGAATTAGGTTCATTATTATTATCATCATCATCATTTCTTTTAAAGATATGCACACTGAAGCATTTGTATTTTGGATATTTGCTGTATCTTTTCTTCCGCTTTAAACTAATCGCGGCGATGATGATAATGATGATTCCATGAAACGACAATGGGAACCCCACAAAACTTTCTTAATGCCATCGATATGAGTGTAAGAAAACTTTGAAACCAATGGGACAAGCGACACGGGATGTTCACACTGTCACACTAGTGACACACACTTCGAGACTGTAAAATAGCATTCATTGCACATTAGGGTCCAAACAGCAAACGACACGTTCATATGGCGTATTCGCGTGCTACTTGTTACTTCGGTCGGAAAGCTCCTTAACCCTGCGTTAGTCTGTTGGGGTGTGACAAACCCCAGTCGTACTATATTAGTTTATTTCTCAACGATTTGGCAACACTGAACTTTGTCCATCCGTGTACCTGGCAAGTATTTATCGTGGATGTTTGTAGTGTATTTGCAATTGTAGGTGCTGGAGCTGCTAAGTTGTTGTCACGTATTTGTTGGCTTTGGGGTTTGACATACCCCGCCAGACTAGTCACGGTTCTGTTTTTATGTACGGACTAAATAGAAAAAAGAGCCAATAGTTTATTTGTTATTGTTTTTTAGTGTCTGTGTATTCTGCAAACAATGGGTTCTGAAGTGGAACGTATTAGGCGATTGTTACAAGAATGCGAAGAAGTGGAATCGGATGTGGAGGGAGGTGAGGGTAGTGATTGTTGGTCGGACCATGCTAGTGAAAATGAACATAACAAAGATTCTGAAGAAGATGCGGATTTAGACAATACCGATAGTGTAAATGAGAATTTTTACGTAGGTAAGGACGGTACCACAAAGTGGAGCAATTCAGCACCACGTACGAATACAATAACAAGAGCGAGTAATATTATCAGAACACGTCTCCCATTGTACGAGGTGTGGCTAAGAACTGCAAAAGTCCTTCAGAATGCTTTCAGTTATTTCTTAGTGACGACACACTGCAGAAAATCGTAACACAAACAAATTCATAGACAATGCGTCCCAAAAGTATGGTGAACATGAGAAATATAAAGTAAAAAATACGTCATTAGTAGAAAGAAGAAGCAAACAGAGTAAATTTAGATGATTTGTGGGCGAGAGATGGTACTAGTATGGATATATTTTGGAGTACAATGACGTTCCAACGCTTCCGATTCTTACTCACTTCTCTCCGTTTCGACGACAAATCTACGAGAGCTGAGCGATCTCAATTTGATAAACTTGCACCGATAAGATATTTTTTTGAAACTTTCGTTGAGCAGTGTAAAGTACATTACTCTGTTGGAGCAAATGTAACAATAGACAAGCAACTCGAAAAGTTCAGAGGTAGGTGTCCCTTTCTGCAATACTTACCCAACAAGCCAGGCAAGTATGGCATTAAAATTTTTGCTCTTGTAGATTCAAGAGTCTTCTATTCGCAAAACCTGGAAATATATGCTGGTAAACAACCTGATGGACCGTTCAAGATCAGAAATTCTCCGGAATCTGTCGTAGAGCGAATGGTGTCACCAATAACAGGTTCTGGAAGAAACGTCACAGTAGATAATTGGTTCACCAGCATACCACTGGCCAATAAACTATTGAAAGATCATAACCTAACCTTACTTGGTACAATCAGGAAAAACAAGAGAGAGATACCACCTGAGCTAACTGAAGGCACAAAAAGAACAGTGAACAGTAGTATCTTTGCTTTCACCAAAGATATAACGTTAGTTTCCTACTATCCCAAAAAAAAATAAGATTGTGCTTGTCGTTTCTACTATGTATCATGACGACAGGATTGATGAAACAACAGGCTATCTTCAAAAACCAGAAATGATCACCACGTACAATTTGTGTAAGGGTGGTGTTGACACAGTGGATCAAATGTGTGCCACGTACGACGTTTCTAGAAACCCTAGACGTTGGCCTTTGACGGTATTTTATGCTGTACTGAATATCAGTGGCATCAATTCTCAGGTTATATTTGTGAGTAACACCAACCAGCAAATACAAAGACCTAAGTTTCTAAAAAAGTTGGCGTTTGAATTGATCGAAGAACACCGCAACCTTCTGGCTGCCTCCAGCAGCAATCTTCCGAGGGAACTACAACTGAAGCTGAAAAGAAGACATGATACAGAAGAGGACGTTCCAGGTCCAGGTCCAAAGTGTTCTCAAGGACGATGTGTAATCTGTCCACGTTCAAAAGATCGAAAGACTAGGTTCACTTGTGCAAAGTGTGCAAAATTTCTATGTTTGGAACACGCACTCTCTCTTTGTAAAGAATGTTACGGACAAGCAAACAACGGTGAACCTGACTGAATGGCACTGAACTTTGTGGTCTTTTCTTTTTTAATTTTTGCTTTCAGAAATTATTTGTAACAATAGAAAAGCTTTTTCGGCGAATGTGAGGTATTTGTAATCAAAAATAAACTACCCAAAATAAAAATTAGTATTGGGGTGCCTCACACCCCACCAGACTAATGTATTTTCTTTTCACCAGACTGACCCAGGGTTAAAGGAAGGGTGCTCAGACAGAAGCGACGCGCTACAGAGGGAGTTCCCAACAAAGTGACAAGCGACATGCTGGCTGCAGTCTATTGACAAGCGTACGCTGCTAATTGTGCGAACAACAGATAGGCGACACGAAAAACCGCACATTACAACAACAGATCTAGGCGACACGATAAGTCACACGGGTCGCTTGTGCGTCGCTCAAACTGGGCCATTTCCTCAACAGCTTGCAACATGTTGCCGTGGTTTGTTGTTCGCGCATGCGCGATGCAATGAGTGTCTTGCGTTAGAGAGATTGCGCACCAAAGCGACAAGGGGAACGCGACACTTATCGCTTGAGGATTTCACCAACCGAACGCTGGCATGTGCTTCCCGTCATGCCGCTACGATGTGAAATGTTGCTCTTGATCGTTTTCAAGCAACACATGTCGTTTCGGTGTGAAAGTTGCCTCGGACCGAAGAACCCGTGTCGCTTTGGTGTGAAATCCTTGTATCGTTTGTCGCGTGTCGCTTTGGTGTAAAATCTCCTTGAGGAAACGGTGCAGTCAGAGCTTGTGTCCCTACGGTTCGAATTGCCGCATTGATTACGGACTGCTCGCTTCCAAGCGACAATTGTGGTATGTCGCCTCGGTATGAAATATCTCTCAGGATACTATTTATATTCTAATAACATAGAACAATAAAACTGTAGTACACAATCCAACACCTGACGTCCGGAATCACTTTGCGATGTTTCTTTTTGTGTTACGCATACTATTTATTTATTAATTTTATTTTACTTTTCTTTCCAAATTAATGTCATTTCGTGACTGCAAATCATTCCGCAAATATAACTGTTTCCATCAATTCACGTACCGCCTTTCAAGACAAACAAATCTACATAATATATTCCAAAAACTAACAAAGCCGCATTACTTTCATAAGAAAATTAGCACCGAGATTGATCGCACTGCCATCTATGTTTCTCATCCGTCTGGGGAACCAGTTTCTTGGGTCGTTTTCCACACTACGTTATGCAAGGCGCTGTAAAGCAAGACACAAACCTGCGCCCAAAATGGAGGGAGGGTTTGGTAGTGTCTGCTGCCACGTTCTTTTTCTGCTGGGACCTCAAAAAAAAGATTCGCGTGGCAGCAGACTCGGTCTTTTTGTTTTATCGTGATTTCATCATGCTATATATGCAATTACGTCTGTAACACATACTGGGAAGTTGTAGCGATTACTTTCACAAAAATGTTTTCAGATTAGGTCCCTTAGCATTCTTCTAATAATAAACCTAAATGCTCTGGTAATTAGGATAGGTTCTGTTAGCATGCTTTCTAAAGGAAAAAGGTTCTAAATTACCTGCACATTCATTCCCACTAATCACAAACTTGCATTTCTTTCGTCTTAATCTGTTCATAAGATTTGTAACATCCTCTGAGCAGACGAATTTTTGTTTTCTTACATTAATTGAAGTATCGTAGACTAGTTGGAATGAATGTACAGGTAATTTAGAATTTTTAGAAAGCATTTAGCGATATTACTTTAAGGTAATGCTAACAGATCGTAACCTACAAGGGACCTAAACTTTTTACCAAGGTTCGTATTGAACAAAATCTAAAAATATTTTTGTGTAAGTAATCGCTAAAACTTCACAGTAGGTGATACAGACGTAATTGCATACATAGCATGATGAAATCGAGATAAAACAAAAATAAATTGGTTTGTAAAAACCGTCTGTATGCAGACTAAAGTAGTGAAAGAACACGTCGACAAATGCTAGAAACTCCAAACTTAATGATGTGAAATTATAGT
This sequence comes from Lepisma saccharinum, assembly GCF_977018435.1. Lineage (NCBI taxonomy): Eukaryota > Metazoa > Arthropoda > Insecta > Zygentoma > Lepismatidae > Lepisma > Lepisma saccharinum. Next base: position 22,158,105 of record NC_139241.1, on the reverse strand, counting down.
TGCTCTTGCAGAATATCATGTTGGGGAAACCTTCGGACTGTTCTGCTTAACAGGAAGGTAACAAACGTATTTTATTTCATAAGGGAAGTGGGCGACTCCAGAACATTTATTTTTTATTTATTTATTGTACCCTGTTTTATGCTAATCTCCAAAGCGAAAAATATTAAAAAAAAAACAAATTTTACCATTTTTATAGTGTGGAAAATAATTATTTTTTAATAAAGGCCAAAACACTTGAATTTTACCATTTTTTTATAGTGTGAATTTCACAATTTCTATAGTCTATAGGGCAAAATCACCATATTTCAAGCAAGTATTTACAATTATCATATTTTTAAAAAAGAAAATAGATGTGTACAGTACTTGCTGTACAGTGCAGCGTAGTGCAGTGTGTATATCTACAATTGAAAATGTAGATACTGATATAAAGTTATTACCAGTTGCAGTATATATATAATTATTTCTTCCAAATATATATATTCTGAAATCATGTACTTTTGAAAAATGTACATGTCTGTAATTTTTTAAATAAAAGCAAAATGCTATATTTATAAAAATATATATGCACCTCGAAGTATATAATGCTAATAAAATATAAAATTTATAATTAATTTTTTATTGAGTATAAATTATTTTAACATTTTAAAAAATATATATATAAAACCAAACATTTTTAAAAAAAAAACAAAAATTAAATATATAAAAACTAAAATATTTTTTTATTTTTAAATTGTTTTAAAAATATATAAAACTTAACATTTCTTTTAAAATGTATATATATAATTATATATATACAAATTATATAAAAAGAAAAAAAAAGAAAAATTAATAATAACCAAAAAAAGAAATTTTGTGTACAAAAATATATACCACATCAGACAAATAACGAAGATACAGATATTCCTAATTTTCTAGCAAAATTAGAGCCAAAAATTATAAATGCAATTCAAAATAAACTTGAAATAAATTCTCTCCAAGTATATTTTATTTTATCATCAAATTATAAAAATTCTAAAAATGAAGAAAAAAAGAATGTACACACCCTACCAATGTATTATTTCAATATTATAATGACATTCATTTTTTGCAAGATATTTATAAAAATATTTGCAAAGAACTTAAGACAAAACACCAAGAATTCCAAGATAGAAGATCTGGATGGACACTTTGTGATACAAACCATGAACTTAAATTAAAAATAGCAAAATATTACCCCCTTGGGGGTGGATCAAGTTATATTGAATTACCGGACCAGATCTAAAACAAAAATGCCGTAATAAATTTTCAAAATGAAGATAATAAATGTTTTCTCTGGTGAATCATAGCCTATTTTCATCCAGCACCTCACAATAAACATCTTGTGTCTAATTACAATTACCCTGAATAAATAGCAGAGTCTGATATACCTATGTCAGGCATAACATATCCTGTCGATCCCAAAAACAGCACTGCTATCAGTCAATTTGAAAAACAATATGAAGAGTACTACAAACAACCAATAACTGTGCTTGTTTTTGGCTATAATAAAAATCATGTTATTTATCCACTCAGACACAAATGGTCAGCAGATGGTGCACATGTTATTAGATTATTATATGTTACAGAAAAAAACAAGAAGCATTTTTGTCTTATACAGGATTTATCATGATTGATAAGAAAACAAATAACATTACATCAACATAGAATAGCAATATGTGATCGATGCTTGTCAAAATTTTATGCAAGAGGTGAGAAAACATGTGAAGAGCAATTAAATGAACATATTCAATATTGTTCTCGTTACCCTCTTGCAGCTTATAATTTTTCAACCAAAAGTGTAAAATTTAGTAATTTTAAAGCATTGATACTACATCCATATGTAATTTATGGTGATTTTGAAACAATATATGAATTAATAGCAACATGTTTCCCAGATCCAAATGTATCAAGTACGACACATATAGCTAAACATAAAGCATGTGCTTTTGCACTAAAATTAATAAATACTTACGAACCGAATAAATCAGAAGAATGTGTTTATCGAGGCGAAGATGCATCCGAAAAATTTACAACAAAAACTTAAAGAGTGGGTACAAAAATATGGTCCAAACTTATATAATGAAAAATCAATGAAGCCTCTTACACCAGAACAACAACTGGAACATGATAATACTTTAAGTTGTAAATACTGTAAAAATAATTTTAATTCAAATCATCCAAAAGTTCAACATCACAATCATTTTAGTAGAGAATATATTAGTACAATTTGTAAAACATGTAGTGTGAAAATGAAAAAACTGAATTTTATTCCAGTATTGATTCACTATTCAAAAAATTTTGATTCACATTTATTTATTAAATATTTAGATTATGATACACAGAAAATTAATATTATACCACAAACAACAAATAGATTTATTACCATAGAAAAAACTATCAGATTAGAAAATGGAAAACCAGTTGTTCTTAGATTCCTGGAAACATATCAGTTTCTGCCAAACAGTTTAGCTACTCTAGTGAGTAAATTAACCAACGAGGAACTTGTTTATACAAAAGAATATTTTGGAGAGTATAAGATAGATTTGTTATAAAGAAAGGGGGTTTACCCATATGATTACATGGATGATTTTGAAAAATTTAAAGAGACACAGTTACCACCAAAATAAATATTTAATAACAAACTTCGAAATGAAGAATGTAGCAAGGAAGATTGTCAACATGCACAGAGAATTTGGAACATACTAAATTGTACAACAATGGGCAATTATCATAACAATTACTTGATGTTAGATACTCTCCAGTTGGCTGATGTGTTTGATAATTTTCGAAAAACTATTTTTAGAGAATATGGACTAGATCCTGTATTTATGTACAGAACACCAGGTTTATCCTGGCAGGCTATGCTGTTATATACTGGAGTTGATATTGACCTCATTAACAATATTGACCAGTTCATGTTTGTTGAATCTGCTAAACGTGGTGGCATAGTTCAGTGTCCTAAAAGATATGCAAAAGCAAACAATAAATATTTACTTAACTATAATCCTTGTCATACATCGATATGAATAACTTATATGGGAAAGCTATGATACAATCTCTCCCAATTGGTAATTACAAATGGATGAGCAAGGAAAAACTTGAAAAGAAAGAATTCTTAGATTGGCCTGAAGATTGTCCAGTGGGTGCTTTCTTAAATGTTGATATGTTATATCCAATTCATCTCCATGACTATCACCATGGATTAGCTATGGCACCAGTTTCTCAGAATGTCCCAGGTACAGAAGAAACAAAATTACTGTCATCTTTCGAAACTAAAAAAAATTATCATGTTCACTATCGACTGTTGTAATATTACAAAGAGCAAGGTATGAAAATTACTAAAGTTCATCAGGGGTTAAAATTTGAACAAAGTAAATGGCTAAAACCTTATATTGAGAAAAATACAGACAAACGAAAACGAACAGATTCGAAAGTTGAGCAAGATAATTGTACATTAATGAATAATTCAATATATGGGAAAACTGTACAAGATAATAAGAAGCATATAGTGTGTAATTTAGAAAATGAACCAAGAAGAATTCAAAAACTTGTTGATGATCCTAGATTCAAAGGTTTTACAGAAATTGATGATAGCAATCTAACTCTTATTGAAAGAAAAAATACTAATGTAAAATGCAATATGCCAATAGCTGTGGGTACTGCAGTTCTTGAATTGTCTAAATTAGAAATGTATAAATTTCATTACAATGTGATGAAACCGAGATATGGAAATAAAATTGAAATATTATATATGGATACTGATAGTTTTATGTATAAGATAGAAACAGAGGATTTGTACAGTGATTTGCTAGATATGAAAGAACATTTTGACTTTAGTAATTATCCAGAAAATAATCTATTAAGCAGTCTTGAAAATCAGATGATCCCTGGGAAAATGAAAGATCAGGCAGCTGGGAATATACAACCTTAGTGACAATGAAGTTCGACCAGTCACAAATATAGGAGTGCGTTGTAAAGAAGGAGAACACATGCATATGCTGAACATATTTTATTCAGCAGGCTACATGGAACAAAGGAAAACATAAATTTCCGCTGCAACGCAGCAATGTATGGTGTCCACAGAAAATAAAACATTTTCGTCCATCTACACGTGACATTGAAGTTCGACCACTGTTAGAGGGGATCCTGTTTACCATGGTGTGACGCCGCCCCGTCGGCGAATAACTGTGGCAATGCGTCGGCGCATGCTGCGGACGAATCGTTCAAGATATTCCACATCGATGTGGTGCCATTCCTCTTGCAGGCAGGCGATAAGAGCAGCCACTGTCGTGGGTCCCCTCTGTTGCACACGTCGCATAAGAACACGCCACACATTCTCAATGGGCGAGAGGTCGGGATGGTGGCCATGGCAGAGTTCAAACGTGATGGCGATTCAACCATTCTCTTGTCAGCCGCGCTGTATGAGGCCTTGCATTGTCGTGTTGAAAGATGAGACGCCGTCTGTGGAACAGGTGCCTTCGCACTGTGGGAAGATGCCGCTCCAGTATGCGTGTATAGGCGTGTTCATTCACAATGCCCTCACAGACGTGTAGTGGGCCAACCCCAGATGCCGTCATGCATCCCCATACCATCACTGACGCAGGCTTCTGTACCCGACGTGCATAACATTTTGCTTCATTCTGTTCCTCCTCCCGACAAATGACTATTTTCCGTATTTTCCCGTACACAACATTGAAAATGGATTCGTCCGTCCAAAAAACCCTGTTCCACTGCCGAAATGTCCATCCCCGGTACATTCGTGCCCACCGTAGTCGATTGCCTTTGTTCAACATGGAAAGGAAGGGTTTACGTTTCGCCTTGTACACTCGGTAACCGCATCGCTGTAGGTAACGGTGAATGGTTCTGGTTGACACTTCAATGTGAAAGCGTTCTCGAGTCCACAGTCGTAATTCGGCCACAGAAACATGATTGTTGGTCTGGATATAGCGCCTAAATATCCGTAGGTCACGCACGCTCAGCAGGCGTTTTCGACCGGGGGGCCTTACCTGGCTCTGTAGTACCCGTATTTTGGTGGTGTTTGATGATACAGTGGACGGTTGACTTGGGTAAGTTCAGTTGGCGCCCTATTTCCCGTTCACTGAGTCCATCCCGTTGCAACTCCACCACCCTTCTCCTCACGGTGTTGTCAATAGGTTTGCCCCTGGCCATGGTGATGATACACTGCGGTTCCTCGGTGCACAGCACGCGCTTATATACGGCGGACTCCCTTATCGTGTCCGTGACGTCATGCTTCCGTCGATAGCGCCACTATCTGGAATTTTTCCGTATGGGTCTGGTGCCTGGTCGAAGTTCAATGTCACGCGTATAGTTCCCCGTTTTCGTTCTTTACGTGACCTTCTGTGCAACATGCTGGGATCACGATTCTTGCCTGCTCACATGCCTCCTCTTACACACATGCGTCACTTCTGCGGGTCACCCATTCCACCGCCTATGCCTCTGTGCATTTAATCACGTATTCCTTTCTGGTCGAACTTCATTGTCACCAAGGTTGTAATAACAGAATTTGTTGGTCTAAGACAAAAAATGTATTGTATGAAAATAGATGGGGAAGAAGAAGAAGAAGAAGAAGGAGAAATTAAAAGATCTAAAGGTGTGAGTCAACCATGTACAAGAGAACTTACAATGGAAGATTTTAAAGAATGTTTATTTAAAAAGAAAACAAGAAAGATGTCTGCATATCATTTTACTGACAAAATAGATGCTGTCTATATGTCATTAAAAAATAAAATAGCCCTCGATGGCAATGACAATAAATTACAAATATTAGATTGTAACATCCATACTAGAGAATGTGGACACCGTAATAAAAGTAAACATTGTAATAAATGTTTATGATTTTAAAAAATTGATATAAATATTAATATTATTTTTTTTTAATATTTTTCTTATTTATTGTAATATTTATTTGAGTTAAATGGTGGTAGAGTAGCTTAAGGGTAAATTTTTGCTCTAAAAATAAAAATAAATAAAAATATATGGTATCATATTGCATTATATATATATTAGTATTAAATAGTATAACAATTCTCTCATTCTTTACATCATATATGTAAGATTTCTCTACAATTAAAAGTTGCATTGCATATTGTATTTTCTATTAGAGTTTCTTGAAACTCGCACATTAACTTAATGTTCGTCCGATCATTTATAACTACCAATTTTCTTTTTGATGCATTGATTAAAAACATTGGTCTATGAAGAATGAACTCATCTGGAATATAATACATATCTATGTCTCCTTCAGTTACTCTTTTAAAAGCACTAAATTCTTCATATAACTTCAAATAATCTTGTTCTGCAATGTTTAAATTTAATTTTCACGAGGGAACACCTTATTTCTACCATTCTTCAAATACACAATTTTTACCTTTACAATTATCAAACTGGCTGCTATCCTTTTCCTGATTGTCATCTCTCCCTGTCTAAAACAACACAGCTACAAACTCTGGCATGTGGTATTGTAAAGATTGAAACTGATTAGTAATGTCAAATTCGAAAAATTTACCCTCCACTGGCGTCTGTATGCATTGATATGTATAAAATTGAATCGGAATTTGAGGATTTTTCAAAATGTTGGCTTTGTATTTGAGAGCATAATTCGATTCATATTCAACTATAGGCATTTTCAACTCCATAGACTGGATCACACATTTCGCAGCTTCGGGTAAACTAGCCTCATTAGCTGTTCCATCTGCATTCAAAGTTTTTTATCTCATGATGGCAATATGATCATTAGGTGCTGTGCGAAATATGACACTCAAACCACCTTTCCACATAATTTCTTTATAATCAGAGAAAAATCCAAATAGCAATCTCATGGGGAAAAGTACTGTGTGACTTTCTGCTTGAATTTTTGTTTGAGCTTCGAACCCACCAACTTTATAATATGCAATCTCTGATTTGGATAGTTTCAGTGTCCCCACTGTAGTGGATGTAATTCCAAGGCAATCAATCCTGTCAATCACTGTACCATGCTTCCTAATTTCAATTTGAGAGAATAAGAATGGAACAAAATTATCTATAAGTTTTACATTAGCCCCGGAGTGGGGATATTCTTCACCATTACTTTGTTTTACAATATCAAATTTTATATACAGATCTGATCTATGTGGATGAATGAACCCATCCCCCATTGTAATGCCATACTGTGTCTCTTTGTTGGGCTGATTCAAATTTGCAAATGTCCTCCTGTTTGGAGGGAAGGACTGCAACTCATAACTCTCGATATTTTCCATCTTGGTATTTATTTATATATTTTAAATATTAATTTCTACTATTGCAGTGCTATTAGCACCAGCAAAATCGATGATTTCTATTTTTCTTATTTGTAATTGTTATCTCTATGTAATTAACTTTATCAATAGAAACAGGGAAATAGACTGGTGTGATTGGGGAATAGAAGATGGGTTCCATAAATTCTGAATTTGGTTTAAATGTAGCAATGATACCTGTCTCCTTGTGGCTACCAATCGAATTTTCTTCTGCTTTGATAATCATACCTTTGGCAATGTTGCAGTGAATATTTAATGTCTCTATAGCTAAGAATTTTGGTATAAATTTACCTATGTGCCTATCACCTGGTTCTAATTTGCTATTGTTCTCGAATCCTTGAATTTCCCCCATGGTAGATAAGTCCACTGTTTCATTGGTAGAGACAATCTCCACTCTGTGCGTTACAGAATTTTGAGATAGCAAGACAGTGTTTGGAAGTTCAGATTGTAAAGTAGATAAGTTATACTGTCCAGAAGGAATAATAATTTTTCATTACCTACTAATATAATATTGTTGTAGGTAGTTACATTCGGTATCAGATACATACTGTAGCTATGGATTTTGATAGATAATATCATCGTGGAGATGTAGTTTCAAAACCGAAGTCTCGCTGGAGAGATGAAAAATTGCCATATTTAATATATAATACAGCTTTTTGAAAATCTTTTAATTTGATGTTTGGTATTTTATTCAATATTCTGAGCATCGTAATGCAAACATGACCACATATAATTTGATCAAAATCTTGAATACGATCGTCGTTGTAATAAACTTTAACATGTTTTAAGTAACGAATTAATTCTGTAGGCGGTACCCCTCCGAAAGAATCAAAAATAAAACATTATTATTTTGTTTATAATAGCATATCCAGTGGATACCAATGTTTTCGGATTTATCCAAATTGACCACGCCACATTCTCGAGAATGGGGATTACCTTTAGGGAGAGAATCAGACATGAAAACCCCCTGAAGTGTTTAATTTTAAATATTCGTGAGTGCTTCTTCTTTTTTTAATTTTCTAAGTGCTCTGGACTTCACACCACTGCCTATCTTTTCTCCAAAGCAAGATTATGACACTTTTGCTCTTCTAGTTCTGCCTTATTCTTTTTTGAGTCGATAACAGTTTTGGCAATAGCAGCACTGCCCCCAGCTAAGCTTCCCACTGCCCCCAATGCTGCCAGGATATCTGGAATGCTGAATATGAATCCTCCACTATGTGTTTTTTTCTTGTATTTTGCAATCGTTTTAATTATGGCGTACTGAGTAATAATTTCATTCCATTTCCTTTGGCTATACATTGTCTCTTCTTTTCTTGTTGCTTTTTAGTTAAAATCGAATTAATTTTTAAATTTTTAAGATTGTAATATGGTATTTTGTATACAACTCTTTTAGCTTTCATGTTGTTGTTATTATTTATTGTTATTATTTTTCAGGGTATTTATATTACATATTTATTTATTACAAACCCCACCCTAATTTTTGTTTTGTATTCATAGCAATAGTTGTACACAATGCTGTTATTCTTCCACCCAAAGAAGCATCTCTGCTAGTTAATTCTCCAAATGCTGCATCTTCTAATTTTTGATCAGCTACATGACGATCATCCAGATCTTTGTGCGTGTTGTATGCAATGTCATGTTCTTTACAAGCTACATCGAGAGGATTAATATCCCTGTCTCCTCTTTCTAACCTTTTTTCAAGTTTTGTCCCCAGACCACAGTATTGGTAACCAGGTACGTGTAATTCGAATGGAAGTTTATTAATAATATCATTCACCAAACCTCGACCCTCTGATATATTCCAGAATTTAGGAGGTAAAGTATTGAAAATTTTAATTAAGTATCCTATACCTTTGGGATCATTTACAATAAAACCAGCTAGTTTGTCACTGATCATGTTTACAATACCCATTTTCTCGTTGTAAAAGTTGTTGTTCGCAGCATTTTCTTCCCCTGCTATAACCAGCAATCTATCTATGAGTTTTCTTACATCGTTTACCCACACAAATTCTTTAGGTAGAGTATTGTATTGCTTGATACCACTACCGGTTTTGAGTTGGTTCCAGATGGGCTTGATCAGATTTTTGTATTTATCGCCACTGCTCGATTTCTCTATGTTTTGACTGGCATCATTATTTTGGTACAGAACATCAGAGAATATCAAAAATTTCAGAATAACTTTGATAATCATCTTCTGTAAAATTTTTTGGTTGTTTCTCAGTGATGAGCTCCCATAATCCCTCAGTACCAGGATATCTGGACCAGCTGTTTTTCAAGCCCAAATTGATTTTTATGTTATCCTCTTCGAATGTTACTTTAGATTTGCTAATTTTCCATACTACGCCTTCATTTGGTTCCATAGTTGGATACAATCCAAATACTTCATCTTTTTCGAATTTTCCAGTACTTAGGTAATCCCTTGCCAGGGGACCCAACTCGATTTTCTCTGCTTCTTCTATAGCTGCTTTAGCAGATGGTTCCTTGAGAATCAGGGGTATGTGAATGCTGGATAATGGCGTAGGAGGGAAACCTGCATAATTTTTAGCAGTAAGAAGTACCAATTCATTAATGAGGTTTTTATTTTGTTCTGTGACACCCTTAATTAATCTCTTTACCAAGACCACTGATTGCGTCAATAATGGGTTGGTCTTGACGTTTGTGTTGTTCGTAAAATCCTCGATTCTCTGATTTCCAACCTTTAAAAACGTTTGGACAAGTACTCTCGTAATTTCGAATTATCTTCTATTTTGTGTTTTGTCATATTTATTTTTTTAATTAATGGTTATTTTATATCGTTTCAACGTTCAAAAAGTCGTTGATTCTATTTCTGAATTTACCATCGTTAGGTTTACGAGTCATGTCGAAGGTGACAAATCCAAAATCATCACTGTTCCAACAAGATGAACAGAATTTTGAAAATTAAATTGGTTGTAATTTAAGTCTCCTCCCACATAATCATCGTATACATTTTTAATTGGTATGATCTTGACGAAACAAACAGAATAAGTTTGTATTATTTTGTAGTAATTGTTTGTGAATTTTGGAATAAGTTTGAGCTAAATAAAAGCAGTCTATTTCTTTGTGACGACCCTGTGTAAAAGAATTTTTAAATTCATTCTGATTTTCTAGAATGACATCATCAAACACCACAACAGAATTTTTCAATCATTGGTCGAGAGGTTTTATTGTTGATGCAAATGTAGCTATGCCCAGTCCCTCGTACAGCTTCATGAGTTGTTGGTATTTCGGTTGTTCTAAACTCATTGAGAATACATACACGTGTCTATTTTTCCAATCTAGCCAATTTTGGGCAAGCAAGAAATTATCAACCAGCAAAGTGGTTTTTCCACAACCGGATGGGCCTGCAATGAGGCATCTTATGTTATCAGGTAAAAGCTCTCCATTTTTTATTAGTTTCCACTACATCTGGTAAACGCTGTACCACATTCCATGTTGGTGTTAAAGAATCACCTGGCTTGCTTCTATCCAACTTTTGTCTGGCAGACCTAACCATTTCACACAATTTATTATTTTCTTCTTCAATATTTTTTCGATTAGATATGTATCTCGATATTTTGTTTTACTGAGTTCCTCTTCATAGAATCTCCCCTTCAATATTTTGTTATGATTATCTTTTATGATATATGTATTTCTATTCCCTGGTAAAACTTGAACTACAGTGAATAACTCCGTACTCCAATTTTTAGTGAATCCCTTCTCAAATAAATGTTTATATTTACTGACCCTCACCTGATCCCCTATTTTAAACTTTGGCTTCTTGGTAGTGTATGTATATTTTTGACAATAAACAGTAGAAATCAATTGTTGCTCATCACACTTGGTTACCTCAGCAGGTTTCATGTGAATAGTACTGTGTACTGTATTGTTATAATTATGAACTAGCTCGGGTAAAATTTGCACCCACTTATAATTGGTCTGTAGAATAAATTGTCTCCACATGCGATTTTTTTATGTCCTGTTGAATTGTTCCACTATACTAGCTTTCAGATCACTGTATGTAGAATAATGTTTAATATTATGTTGTTGCATTAACTTAGCAAATGTAGAATTGTAAAATTCTTTCCCTCTGTCTGTGTGTAAATATTTTGGTATCCTACCCTCACTAAATATCGACTTAAAAGTCTCTGTAACACAAGCACCAGTCTTGGATTTCAGGGGAACAGCCCATGCATATTTGCTAAATGTATCAATAACTGTAAGCATATATTTGTAAACATGATTTATCTGATCTAAATTTTTTAAAGTGCCTGTAGCCATCTCAATCAGATCAGCCTGGAAGAATTCATTCACACCTTTCGTTACTACACTTAATCGCTTGTAGTTGCGACGGGCTGGTTTGTGTAATTCATTCACTATATCTTGTCTTGACATTTAGTTTGAAAAGAAAATATAACATACAATGGATTATCCTCGGGGTATAATTGTTTCACTTCAAATAATAATTGGTCATTGGTTTGAACAGAGAAAGCAGATAATTCTGGATCCTCATGTATTTTTTATTTCTTTCCAGATTCGTCCCAATATGCAACAGGTATCTGTAGAGTTCTGTAGACGCCATCTTTTCTCTGTATGGTGAAATTTGGCACTTCCACATGTTTTCCTTCCTTCACATAGCCAAATTGTAAACATTTAATTTTGCCATCAAGGAAAAATTCATGAGACTGACTGTAAGGGTATATTTTGTAAACATTTCCTGCATTAACATAAGTCCAGTGTCCTCGTACATTTGGTACACTCTCAAGTCTAACTATCTCAACACTTGTATGAGATGGTGAAAATGAGATAGTTCAGATTCAGTGTTGAGATTCTCTAATTTTGTGATCTGTCGTTGAATTACATTTAAAGATTCAGTTACGCTTGGCAATTTGAATTCCAGAGTTTCTTGTACAGTAGTCAATTCATTTCTCATGGTTGTCAAAGTGTCTTGAATATGAGCTATGGTACCCTGTATCTTTCCAAAATCTTCGTAAGTTTCTAACTGTAATTTGATGCTGGCAACACTGCGTGCGATGGCATTTAATTCGGAAGATGAAGGTAAATTATTAAGAAAGTCTTCTAATATTTGCAGTTTGGATTGAACTTCTGTTATGTATTCATGTAATTGGTCTGTTTTCAGTTCGGATTTAATATATTCCAGTGAGGGAATTTCAAAAGATAAGAATTGATCCCGTAATTCAAGAATGCTTGCATTGAGCAGTTCATATTGCTCTTGAGTCTTGATAGCTTCAATTATGGAAAGTAGTTCGGTACGAATAGTATTCGCTTGGTTATTTAGTTCTTGCTTTAGATGCTCCGAAGTGGTTGTTTGTTGATTGATTGATTGATTGATTGATATGTTGTTTTAAGTCCACTTTATGCACAGTTAGGCTAATCGGGACTGGACCTACAGTTTAAAGTGGGATCCGAACCTCTTGTGCCTCCACCGGGTATCGAACCCGGGACCCCTTGATTACAAGGCGACGACGCTACCACTGCGCCATCGGGGAGGCCCAAGAAGTGGTTGTTTGTATTTGACGGAATTTCTCAATATCATTTTTTAATTTAGCTATAATTCTCTTTTAAATTTTCAACATTATCGATGGAAGCTAACTTAGTATATTTTTGAAATAGGGATTTGAGTTCCCCATCAATTTTCACTATGGGATTAATTAATTCACACTGTAGATTAATAATCTCAGCGTGCAGGCTTACATTCAAAGAATTTTGTAATATTAATAAATCTGATTTCAGTTTCTTAAGACGTTCGTCTAATGTGGCAATTTAGCTGGAATTATCTGGTATTTCCTGCCTTCTTCGATTTCCAAATATGTCAATTTTGTTTTGATTATTTGATTTTTTATATTTTTTTATTTATTATTTTTGTTTCGGTATTTATATATTCATGAGAGGATAGATTATTCTTATTTCGATGAAGAGAGGAATTAGTTTATCATAATCGCCAATTATTTCAGCATAGAGGAAATTTCCTTTTTCTACATCGTATGATGTGTTGGGAAACATATTATTGTGCTTAATTCTATAAAGATTTTTTCCTACATTAACAACAGCAGCATTAGGTGGTGAGATAGTTATCTGGATTTTCCCTGTAACAGGGATCTCATATGACGGTAGGTCGTTGTTAAAAACATATAGTTGCTTTCCAGTATTTTCGTCTACCTGATACCATATACTATTAAGTTGAATAATGACCAACCCTCTCAATTTACGATGAAGATCGGAAATCACTTGTATGCTGCTGTCTGGAATTCTTGCTATTTGGGAAATATATTCTTTCTTATAGCCAAATACATTCATTGGCATTTTTTCTTTCTTTTGGATATTTATATCATTTTAATATATTATATTTTTATTAATTCTTGATTGGTTGGTTGGTTGATTTGGTATTTTAAGTCCACTTTATACACAGAAAGGCTAATCGAGACTGGACCTACAGTTTAAAATGAGATCCAAACCACTTGTACCCCACCAGGTATCAAACTTGGCACCCCTTGATTACAAGGCAACGACGCTATATGATGACCTATGTCCAGTCAGGTGTCCAATGAAAGAGAATTTCAAGATGAAATGAATTCAAAAAACCCTATCTTTCTATGATAATTCGTTCTCGAAAGTTTCGTATTTAAATAGTTCGCAGTTAAATTTCGGATGGAAAAAGCAAAAATCGAAGTATCTAGCTCATTCTATACCATGCAAAGATCAGATAAGAGAATACAACATATATTTCTCCGTTCCATGTCGGATAGATGAATAAATAATAACCCTTTACATGTTTGGAAATTCTCTTATCTGATCCGACAACAATTCTGTGTTTCCTTGAATTATCTTATCTGATCTTCACATGCTATAGAATAATGCAGATATATTTTCTTCTCCCATCTATCCCGTACATGAAAAGTGAATTTGGATGTAATAAGTATTGATTTTAGACATTGTCTGTTAACATTCTAGAAAGTTCATTAACTTTCTGTTAACATCTGTTAACAGATTCACAGTAATCCAACCGCATTGCGTCAAAAACATTTGTCACTACTGCTGGGAAAGTCCCTTTCTTTAATGCGGGCAACATCAGCCAATAGGAACACAGTTACATTCCGTCATTTTATTGGATCGTATATATAAGCAAACACATATGGTTTCCTCGGTTAGACCATTTGTGTTTGAGCCTGTACGCAAATAAGCATGCTAAATCTAAAAAATTGCATCTTGAAATATTATATACATAGCATAGTGTCTGAAGCTGCCAGGACTTGGGTTCCCTCCATCAGAGGGAGTACTTTGACTTCCGTCAGAAGCATAATAAGTTTGCATAATCAATGCTTGACTTGTGAATTTTTTCTCTTCTAATACTGTATTTTTGTGGCAGCAGCTATTAACATATAAAATAATTTGAAGATTTTCTTTCATTTTTTAAAAACCTCTTCAAGGTAACTTTGATATACATTACTGGCACTGACACTTTTGATTGCTTTTCCAATTTGGCTATTATTCAATACACACACATATATATATATATATATATATATATATATATAAATCAAATAAGGTAAAAGGAAACACTCACCGGACAGTAGGAAAATTCAAAATTTTCGCTAATTTATAGCATCATCGGTGTGAGAAGAAACAGAAGACGTCTTCTGTTTCTTCTCACACCGATGATGCTATAAATTAGCGAAAATTTTGAACATTCCTACTGTCCGGTGAGTGTTTCCTTTTACCTTATTTGATTTTTACTTAGCCCTTTTGGCCCTCCTTGCTTTTATCCATTATATATATATATATATATATATATATATATATATATATATATATAAATTAACTTAATTTACTATGCTCAATTTTGGATGCTTCACATCCTGAGGTGCAATCATATATATTTTTATAAATATAGCATTTTGCTTTTATTAAAAAAAATACAGACATGTATATTTTTTAGAAGTACATGATTTCAGAATATATATCTTTGGAAGAAATAATTATATATACTGCCACTGGTAATAACTTTTTATCAGTATCTACATTTTCAATTGTAGATACACACACATTCACTGCACTGTACTGTACAGTAAGTACTGTACACTTATATTTTCTTTTTAAAAAATATGATAATTGTAAATACTTGATTAAAATATGGTGATTTTGTCCTATAGACTATAGAAATTGTGAAATTCACACTATAAAAACAAAATTGGTAAAATTCAGGTGTTTTGGCCTTTATTAAAAAAATAATTCTTTTCCACACTATAAAAATGGTAAAATTTGGGTTTTTTGGATATTTTTCGCTTTGGAGATTAGCATAAAACAGGGTAAAATAAATAAATAAAAAATAAATGTTCTGGAGTCGCGCACTTCCCTTCTTCTCACATCTCTGCGAGCTAGAACCATTCACAAACAACATAATATTCTTAAACCAGATTCCGTGTAACGGTTCCGATTGTTTTATGATTTCTCCTAGCACAAAGACTAATTATTGTAGAATTTTGAAAATCATTGTCACATTGTCAATTATTGTCAATTTGAACCTTCCTTAAATTAATGAGCACTGTTTGGACTCGAAGAAAACAATTTAAAAATTACCTTACGCACTTCTCATGAACAAGATATTCTCCGTCGACAAGCGACAGTAACTAGCTATCGTAGAAGCATGGGAATGAATGTCGAAGTGGTAACGGTGCGATCTCGCAGACACGAATTTCTTCATTTTTACAGGAGAAAGTACTTACGGAATTGAGTTTCTGTAGATTGTTGAAAGGCCGTGCATGTATTTTTTCCCATCGTGCAATATAGTTGACCACAAATTCATGTGTATTTCAAGAAAAGTATCTTTCCGATGCTCTAAGGTAACCAGATGTCGCTTGATGTGTTTCCAACCACGCGGTTGTTTTGCAAGATTTTTTAAAGCTGTCTCGCATTGTGTTACGAACAAAATTTTAACTATGCTTGCCTAACCTAACCTCGCCGGAAATGGTTCGTGGGGCTATCCGTAAAAGGTTTGTGGCGCTATCCGTCAATGGTTTTCGGGGCACCAGTACCATAGAAGTAAATCGGAACCTTAGTATAATGCATTTAGGGACTTTATGTTAATGCGAAGGGAACCAAACATAACCTGCCTAACCTAACCACAAACGCATATATTAAACAAAATCTTAAGTAATCGCTAAAACTTCGCAGTATGTGTTCACATACATACATCGAAATCGAACCATGTAAAAATTGCATTCGTAGCATGATGGAATCGCAATAAAACAAAAGGAACTTGGGCCAAAATGTTTGCTGGTGAAATCCTTTTACTTTATTAAGTTCTAAATCAAAGCTGATTTAAATTACCTTACAAGATTGGGATTGTATTTTTGTTTTCCGATCTCAAACTTCAGTTTGGTTCCTATTTTTTTGGTGCTTAATTTTCAAGTAAAAGTAGCTACATCCTTATAATAATAATAATAATAATAATAATAATAATAATAAATTCTTCATTTCTTCACATCCATGGGTGTGGAAAACATCATACAATACTAAATATTACAAATTGAGTAGGATTACAATGAAAAGAACAAAATGCAAACACAAAAATACAAATAAATCATATGGGTTAAACATAAACACTTATAAGTGTCACATACTAAACTTGTAAAAGAGAAAATCCAAATATAGGAGACATACAATATCAAAAGAATTTAAATGCTTCAATTTACTAATCCAGTTTAACTATTGAAATTCATTGAGATTATATAGAGGTATATCTGTTAAATACTGTTTAATTGCTTTCAATTTCTTATGAGTTTCTGTAATTTGTTTGATGTGTGTGGGAAGTTTGTTATGGTATTTTATTCCTGTAACATGAGGTGATTTGTCTGAGAGAACAAGTCTGTGTGCTTGCATGTGGAAGTTCTCTTTTTGACGTGTGTTGTGCTGATGGACGGTCGAATTTTTATCTAATTTATGGTGTTTTAGTACATATTCAATTACTTTGTAAATATATAGGGAATATATTGTCATAATTTTATTTTCTGTAAATAATTCTCTACATGAGTTTCTAATTGGTATTTTGAACATATACCGTATTGCTCTTTTCTGTAGAGTAAGCAATCTTTGAGTGTATTCCTGCGCAGCTCCTCCACATGCTATTATGCAATGTTCTAGGCATAGGCGCCGACTCCATGGGGCTTGGGGGGCTCGAGTCCCCCCAATGTTAACGATGTTGGGGCAGAGCCCCCCAAATAATTTTGATTAAGAGGATCTTATGTATTATTTTGCTTCTATTGTAAAGTTTACTCTGAATTGTGCCACATGAACATAACTTTAAATACACATTTGAAATGTTCTAGACCATCAACTTTGGGGGCTGAGACCGCTAAACCATCAACTTTGGGGGGCTATGACCGGAGACAGCAAAACACATGACTTATTACTATATACTAAATACATAATTATTATTTACTATTATATAGGGTGGCGCATGAAATTATACCCCATTTGTTTTTGGTGTAAAAACATTAGTAAGCAACATTTTTCAAAAAAAACATACATTGCAGTGAACATAGCAATGTGGAAAAATGTTTCAATGCAGAACATGCTCAATATGAACACCATTGCACTGCACAACTGTAGTCAAACGAACAGTTAGGTTATTGATCACCCTCCGACACATGTCTTCTATAATTTCAGCGAAAGCTTGCGTAATTAATGTTCTCAAATCCATGAGATTTTCTGGATATTTTGGAAAAATCCTTTCCTTCAGGAATCCCCACAGGAAATAGTCACAGGGATTAAGGTCTGGACTATTGGGAGGCCAATACTGACCACTATTAAAGCGTTCTGGAAACCTGTTTGAAATGATGTGGAAGTTGAAGATCTCGTGCAAGAAATCCAAGACCACATTGGCAGTATGCGGTCTTGCACCATCCTGCATAAACCATTGTGTGTTAAATGGCAAATCCTTCACAAGAAGCTGAGGAATAAATTGATTACGAAGCATGTCCAGGTAACGCTCACTGTTAACATTTTCATCGAAAAAGAATGATCCAATGAGTCCATGCGTTGAAATAGCAGCCCACACTGTAATCCTGGGAGAATGGCTTTCCTTTTGATGGAGCACTTGCGGATTGTCGGTAGCCCAAAATCGCATATTTTGTCTATTCACCACTCCGTCGAAGTGAAAGTGAGCCTCATCCGAAAACCACGTATTGATGATAACCAGAGCTAGGAATTTTAGGTGCTGCACCTTTAATTTTTTTGTGTGAAAATGGGTAAAAAAAGTGACTCATCCCCAAAATAAGCACGTATTGAACTCTACTCATGATGTTTCGGTTGCACCTATTTGCACCTTTTTCACAATCTCAGAACCTTTTGCACCTTTTCGCCCTTTTTGCATCTTTATCATCTTTTTTTAAATACAACTCACATGCTGTTTAACCCCACCCATATTCGAGGCATGGCATGTTTACCACACAACAATGAATCGGCTTTCTTCAGTTCTTGGACGTTAATGTAGTAAGCGCGCGGACTTTAAACAGTGTCAACAATGACACGTTAGAATTGCTAGAAGTTGTGCTCTTTTTGTCCTATGCTGCATTGTTTACAAATTGTTGTAGGAAAACTGTTTTGTTTTCGTTTCCTTCTCCCGTCTCAGCGAGCTAGGTAACTGCAGTCTGTGATTGACTGATCGATGCCTCGGATTTGCTTGTTCACCATGCCAAAACATAAAGTAAATGTTGGGAAACTGTAGGACATTGTTAAACAGTTTAGCGGTGATGGCATTCAGAGTGATGGATCTGTTCTGAGGTGTGATGTGTGTGATATTTCTATTGCCGTTGATGACAAACACCAACGCACTCGGGTTGTGCAGCTTCTACAAAGTGGGAAGCACGTCAGGAATAAAGAACTACGAGATGGTAAAGGTGGGAAGCGACAGCAATTCATTGGTGAAGCACTTGCATCTTCGAGTTCCATAAATGCAAATGTATTTTCAGTGAGACAGCAAGGACATTTATAGCTGTGGAATACCTCTTTCGAAACTTAATCCTGTCATGAAATCATATTTGCAAAAATATACTGGGAAGTTAGTTCCAGATGAGAGCACCTTAAGGAAATCTTACCTTCAACCTCTTTATGAAGCTAAAATCTTGCATATCAGGCAAGTAGTAGCTGACCATCCAGTCTATTTCATACTAGATAAAACCACAGATAGGCAAAACAGGTATATTTTGAACATTTTAGTAGCACCTCTCAATGGACATCAAGTGAAACCCATACTTTTGAAAACTTATTTTCTCGGCAAAGCAGATAATGCAAGTATAATGCAAAGTTTCAATGATGCATGTTTTGTATTGTGGCCGGAGGGCGTAAAATATGATAGAGAGTGGTTAGTTCTTACAGACCAAGCATCTTACTTGTTAGCTGCATTTTCTAATCTGAAGAATATGTATCCTAACTCAAAACACGTGACCTGCATTTTTCATGCTTTGCATCGAGTTCGTGAAGCTCTTAAAGATGCATATACATATGTGAACGAATTTGTTTCTAGCATTAAGAAGAAAAGCTCCTAGAATACAGAAGTACGTAGAAATTACGAAACTTCCACTACCACCCTCTCCCATCCTCACTAGATGGGGTACATGGTTAAAAGCTGCAGTGTTTATTTGCAATCATTTCCATACAATATCGAAATTTTTAGATGCTTTGCCTAGTAATTCCTCAGCTGTAGAAAAAGCCAAAAAACTTGCACTTCAACAGGAATTGCAAGATGAACTCTATATTGTACATGGCTTCTCTTTCCTTACTACTGCAATCACAAAACTGAAGGAAAAAGGAAGAAGAAAAGCTCCTAGAATACAGAAGTACGTAGAAATTACGAAACTTCCACTACCACCCTCTCCCATCCTCACTAGATGGGGTACATGGTTAAAAGCTGCAGTGTTTATTTGCAATCATTTCTATACAATATCGAAATTTTTAGATGCTTTGCCTAGTAATTCCTCAGCTGTAGAAAAAGCCAAAAAACTTGCACTTCAACAGGAATTGCAAGATGAACTCTATATTGTACATGGCTTCTCTTTCCTTACTACTGCAATCACAAAACTGAAGGAGCAGTGTCCTAAAATGGAAGCACAGTGGCCTGTTTTGATGGATGTGCAACGAGAGCTGCAAGGGGTCGGGAAAGAGAAGTTAGAACAAAGTTTAGCCAAAAACCATGATGTTCAAGAAGTTGCAACCAACAAGGATGTAGATTACCAGTTGAAAACAAAATACCCACCACTTGTGTCTGTTGACGTTGAACGTTCTTTTTCAACTTACAAGTATCTGCTTAGTGACCGCAGATGTAGTCTCACTCAGAAGAACATAGAAATTTTGAATGTAATCTATTTTAACAGTTTTCTAGATGACTAATTCTAAGCAAGTAAGAACAAGCATCTTTTCCTTTATGTCGCTTTCTAATGTATCAGAGAATTTTCTTTGCTTAGTTATATTAAATGGTTTAAAACCAGAGAATACTCTGAGTTTATCAAGACAAGTTGAATGATATATGTATGCACTGCTCACAATATATTTACATCTGAAAATTAGCACCTATTTTAGCACCTTTTTTGTACAAAAATTGGCACCTTTCTTGCACCTTTATTGGCAAATTTTTGCACCTAAAATTCCTAGCTCTGATGATAACATCCATATGTGCATCAGCCCATTCAGCGAATACCAGTCTCCGCTGAATCTTTTCTGGTGTCAGTTTCTGCACAACTGTTACTTTATAGGGGTACATGTGAAGATCACTTTTGAGAATTCTTTGCAGAGAGTGTCTCGATATACCTGTTTGGGTAGCTGCTTTTCTACAGGACTTACTGGGGCTTCTTTTAACACTTTCGATGTTTTCCTGCGTACGGACACTATTCACTCGCGGCCGTTTCGGTTCCAGTAATGGCCCTTGAACCTGCAATTGTTCATGGAGTTTGTGAATTGTTCTCTTGCTTGCAGCCCAACGTGTGTTGAATTGGGCGCGGAAACGTCTCTGTGCACCAACAATGCTTTTGGTTTCCGCGAAAAACAACACTATTGCTGCACGATGTTCTGGCGTGAGCCTCCCTTTGTGAGCCGTGCCGCTACACTGGACTGGTAGCGCCACGGTGAAGATTCAGTGAACTACAGTCTCTGGCAGTAAATCTCCATGGATTAAGGTTTCCTAGGAAAAAAATGTTTTAAAATTAATACAAATATTAATTTCATTCAAAAAGTAAATGGGGTATCATTTCGTGCGCCACCCTGTACATATATTAATCAGAGACATAATGAATTTAGCCAACGACTTGTTAAAGACTGTTTGGGAATCCCCTAAGAGAATGCAAATATTTAGGAATATTTTATATGTGAATTAGAAGACTGGCCATACTGAACTGCGACCACTTTGCCCTCGTCGGTGGACGTTGAGAGCCTCCAGAATGCAACAGATCTTAAGGAACTATGAAAAAATTCTCAATTTTTTAAAGAAATTTTCTGAAGAAGATTCTACTGACGCAGCATCAAAATTTGCTGGATACCTGGAGACAATGCTTCACTTCAAGACACTTTTCTTTCTCTCCATCTACTGCCATGTGATGGGTCCAATAGAAGAGGTAAACTGTAAGATTCAGTTTCCACGCATTGGTGCAAAAGAAGTGGAATCAAAACTAAAATACTTGACTGACATTTTTCAAGAAAAGCGAATGAGTTTTGAACAGTTCTGGCAGAAATGACCCGGCAACGTCACGTCCCTAAGAGACTTGAAAATCCTGATGCTGCCAAAACTCACAAGTTCTACACCCCAAAATAGCATTATAAATCAATATACACTGACGACTGTGACAAAGCAAAATCATGTGTTAAACAAGGACATGAATCTACAGGACTACAAAAAGTAACAGCCGTAGAAAAAGAATGCATCTCAGCTGTGAACAGTTGCACAACAAACTTTCAGCAAACGCGAGAATTCTTTCGCCAAGATTTGGATGCCGATAGGCTCTCCTTACACATGTCCATGCTTGGTGACATCGCCAAACAGAAGAAAGTGGTTCTAACTACCATGCGTGACATAAGGAAGTTTGTTTTGGAAGACAGCACCCTCTAGAAGCTTCTGCCTGAAGTTGCCAAATTCATGATGGTCCTCCGCACTGTGCCAGTGACGACAGCCACAGCTGAAAGGTCATTCAGTGCTATTCGCCGACTAAAGACATATTTGAGATCTACAATGGGGTAATATAAATAAATACTTTTCAATAAAAATGTTAATTATCTAAAAAAACAAATGAGCAGACACAAAAGACATAAAGAGACTTTGAAACATTTTCTAAACATTTTTCATGTTAAATTTCATTTGCATGAAGAATAGCTGCTTAAAAACTCCTATACGAAGATGTAATTTTTATTTATAAAAAATGGAGGGAATGAGTCATTCATTCATTTATTTCAGTGATCAGAGCCCCCCCAATAATTTTGACAAGTCGGCGCCCATGGTTCTAGGTATGGATATACAAGTCCATAGTGTAGATTTGTGTTTAATTCAGACACATGATATTGTGTTAGGAGTTTTAGGAGATATAAGTTTTTCCCTACTTTTTTGCATACATGGTCAATATGATATGTCCATCTTAATTTGTCATCAATAACTAAACCTAACAATTTAACTGGATTTTCGTAACTGATTTGATTATCATCTATTTGTAAGTTTATATTATCAAAATGGGTTTATTTCAAGGATTGAAAGCCATATACATTGTTTTTTGATAGTTTACATTCAAGTTATATGAATTTAAGTGCTGAGCTATTATATTTACTGATATGTAGGTTTGTGTTTCTAATTGTTCTTGTGTATTTGCACTGCATGTTATGGTTGTGTCATCTGCGTATGTTAAAATATTTGTATTGTCTGGGGCGGGTAAGTCGTTGGTATATAGTATGAACAGTAGCGGGCCTAGTATGGAGCCTTGAGGGACTCCTGCTTCTGCATATTCAGTGTCAGATATAATTTTGTGAACCACGGAGTTTTCAGTATGTAGTATCTGGGTGTACTGTGTTCTATCCGTGATAAAAGATTTTATCAGTTTGTATGTATTTCCTCTAATGCCAAGATTGTATATTTTTTGCTTGAGCATAGAGTGGTCTAAGCAGTCAAAGTCTTTTTCGCAGATCCAGGAAAATAGCACAGGG
The DNA here is from genome assembly GCF_977018435.1 of Lepisma saccharinum. Classification (NCBI taxonomy): domain Eukaryota; kingdom Metazoa; phylum Arthropoda; class Insecta; order Zygentoma; family Lepismatidae; genus Lepisma; species Lepisma saccharinum. The sequence continues at coordinate 22,134,604 of NC_139241.1, read as the reverse complement.
TATCTCATTATCTTCTAATGCATCCATAATTATCTCAATAAATGGAGAAGTAGCTGTACTTGTCGATTTACCCTTTTGGAAGCCATGTTGTAGTGGACGAATTATGTTATAGTTGGCATAGAATTCGTATATTTTATTACACATGATTTTCTCTAACAGTTTTGAGAAAGATGATGTGATCGTTATTGGTCTATAGTTTTATTTCTGTCTCCATTCCTTTTTTGAGTATTGGTTTGATTATACTTTTCTTTAGTACTTTTGGGAAAATTCCACTATTCATAGAGTCATTTATAGCATACTGTTGTGGTAATATGATGTATTGAGAACATTTTTTAATTAAATGATTTGACCAAACATCTGGACCTGCTGATTTCTTATTATTTAAATTTTTTATCATAGTTTCTAGTTCATTTAAGGTTATTTCATCCAAATAAATGGAGTTCAGTACAGTATTTGATTCAATTTTAGTTGTTTGGGCACTTGTGGGGTCAATGGGACAGTTTACATAGGAGTTTGAGAAATACTTATTGAATGTATCCGCAATGTGTTTAGGGTTAGTTATTTCTACTTCATTTTCAAATAATGTGGTATTTTCATTAAGCTTATTGGGTTTTTTGCCTCTTTGCTCATTTATGATATTCCAATTTGCCTTTGATGTATTACTATTATTTCTGATATTATCTTTGAGGTGTTTGGATTTTTCATATCTTATTAGTTTTTATATTCATTTTTCTTTATTCTATATGACTCACAAAGTGTGTTTTCCTTCGTTATGCGCATTTTGTCATAAATATTTTTGAGGTCATTCTTTTTGTGTATTATTTCATTTTTGACCCAAGTTTTTTTGTTTTTGTTTGTTTGTTTGAAAATGCTTTATTTTTAAGGGGCATGCACGATTTATGAAGTAAGTTAGTATGGTCATGAACTTCTCACATATGTTTTCGGTTTCACTTCCTTGAAATACTAGGTCCCAATTTTCTTTCCCTAACAGGTGTATCAAATAGTTTACGTTGTCTTCCCCCATGTTTCGGCTTTCTATTCATATAGGTTTTTTTGATTTGTAATGTGGTTTGATTATACTAACTTCAACAATTTGTGCTGTGTGATCAGATATTAAGTTGTGTATCACTTCTGCCTGTATTGTGTCAGAGGGGAGATTGGTGATAACATGAACTATTAGACTTTTGGAGTTACATGTTATTCTAGTTGGATCTGTGATTATCTGTGAGAGTCCATAGGACCTAAAGAGATCAATGTATTCTGTTTTTTTTATTATTATTGCTCTTGAGGAGGTCAATGTTAATATCTCCCAGGATGATGATCTTGCAATTTGATTTTGTTATTTTTGTTAACATGATTTCTAGCTTTTGATAAAAGAGTCATAAGTCAGTATTTGGAGAACGATATAGGGTTATTATCTTCACAGATAAATTTCCATATCAATTTCCATACCTGCTACTTCAAAGACCTTTTCGGTGCATAGTGATTCTAACCAGTGTATTTGTTTCCATCCAATTCATTTTTCTTTAATGAATATGCCTCTTTTCTTTTCTTGTAAAGAATGAGATCAATTTGTACCCTTTCAACCTACAGAATTCTGTTTGTTCTTCATTGAATCCATATTCAGTTACAGTAAACACATCTGGTTGTAATTCCTCTAGATATATTATTATCTGATCTAATTTGTTGGTAATGGATTGAATATTGTTATGCATAATTTTTAAGGAAGTGTTATTTTTGCTCATTTTTTTACTCTCACTTACCATAAAAAACAGTCCCTTATTTTGATTGTATTTTTTATATTCCTTTCCTGTGGCACTGACACTAATTTCTTCTTCACCTTCTACCGAATCATCATATTTGTTTGGAGTTACGAGGTTAGTATCATACTGCACTTCACACACTTCACTTTCCGGTTTTTCCTTAAGAGAGTGCTCTGATTCATAATCACTGGTTGGTCAAGGCAATTCTGTAGACAATTTCTCATTTCTCTTGGGATGTTCTCCAGTAACATACATCTGCGTATCATTTTTGTGGGTGTTGCTATCATTCCAGTGAAGGGGAATTGGCACGGGATTCTCGTCATTGCTTTTGTTCACCATGTCCAGAATTGATGAGGAGATTAGTCTCTTTCCACCCTTGTTTAGGTGCATGCCATGGTTTGTGTGGTATGCTCTTTGCACTGTATGGAGTGCTAGTATTTTTGCATTTGGAAAGACCTTGGTTAGGATAATTATTTTTTTGTTGGTTATCTTTATTGCTCTGTTTACACAAGATTCCTCAGTGAGGTCATGGAGGTGGGCGATTGTTGCAACTATTACATTAGTGTGTTTAAGATGTTCCAATCTATCTGTTAGAGCTTTAATCACATTATTTCCTTCGTTTCTGGCTAAGTCGTTTGCACCTGATATAATGATGACATGATCGCCTGAGCTTAGTTTTTTGGAGTCTTTCAGGAGGGTGCTTGTCACTTCTTGTGACAAAGCACCTGGTTTCACAGTTCCACTACACAATTTATTTGAGTCGAGTCTGTTGATTATTGGGGCTATGTTTCATCCATGGCTGTCAGCAAATATAGCAATTTGTTTCATCCTTGCATTTGTACTTGTAGTATAGACACTTTTTGTACGTTGAGAGTTGTTTTCTTGGACGGAAGGAGGAGAACTACTTTCCTGGTCACCACGAACTTGCACCTTGTAGAGAGGAGGGAGATAACTTTCACTGTCACCATGAACTTACTTCTTGAAGAAAGGAGGAGATTTACTTTCACTATCACCGTGAACTACACAGGAAAGAGGAAATTCACTTTCACTATCACGGTTAACTTGCTTTGAATTGTACTCGCGAGCTTTTCTTCTTGCATTTGCTCTTTTCATGTTGAGTTCTGTTGTATTGCTTCTACTTATTTCTACCCTTTCCTTGCCTAATATTCCAAAAGGGTTTGAATCCAGGAACGGGTTAACTCGTGAGTAACTTGTGTCTCGATCCTGTGCTTCTGGATGCGTGTTAATTTTCCCTCTCCATGTTGATTTTACAACTTGGCTCCAGGTTTCTTTTCGTTGAGCAGCATGTTGTGTGAACTGTCTTTTATTTGCTTTTCCTGTTACTTATTTTAGGTCTGCTTCTAGTAGTTTTATTATTTCATTTTTTGAAGAGATTTCTTGGAGGAGATTTTCGTTTGACTCTAGCAGTTCATCGCAATTTGAACAGGTCGGCATTTTGAACACATGAACAAGTATAAACGGCAGCTTTCTATCACAAATAACTGATGTTTATGATGCTATGTATATTTAGAAGACTTCATTTATAACTTTTTGCTTACAAATGTTTCTTTCTTCTTCCACTTACCTAAGTGAATTTTGTCTGAAGCTCTCACGCAGCCACCGTGTTCACACAACCATATACGTGACCATAAAATGTAATTTAAGTGGTTAGATTATTATAATGTTGTCATAATTGACACTTCAACCCTCTTGACTAGAAAACTGACAATATTCGGTCTTGGGTTCTGGATTCGAATCTTGGCCTGAGCATGTTTATGAGTGTCCCGCCATCAATTTTATTTTACAGGGGCATTTCAGCATTCTTGTGTGACATTTCACACTCGTATAATATAAGGCTCTAGCAATGTAGTCGGATTAAAATATTTCATAACGAACTGATTTCACATAGAAGTATAAAGTACATTTTGCTGTCTGCTAACGAATTAAGAAAAATACTGGAGTTGATGATCTAGCCTGAATGCATGAAAAGTATTAATGAAAATGTGATATGTAGCAACGTTTGACTTCAGAAGCTAATATTTTTTGTTGATGAAATATGTATTCACAAACAATAATGCAATTAAAAACAATAATAATTTTCAGATTAATTCATGTTGTTATTTACATGGAGTAAGGACACTTCATGAAATGCCTCACTATCATCACTCATCCCCATCTTTCAATTAGCCAGAAATGGAAGAAAAGTGAAGTAAAATAAACCAAATAATAATAAAAAAATATCTTCATACAGTAGTAACAGCTTGCAGGAGGTAATTTCAATGCCAAACTTCAATTTAATTCTTTTTTTATGTTCCACACTTATGATCAAATGTTTGTTGTTATAATGTAGTTTGAATAGATAAAAAAACTAAAGAAATGTTTTCTAATTGTCACATTCGACACTAATTTTTGCACCAAAAATACATTGGGGAACTTTGTGCTTTTAAATTTTAGCAGCTAGGAGCACATATGTGATGCTTTTAACAAATATTATACACACAAATTACAATAAAATTTTCAAAAATTCTAAAGCAATCTAACACAATCTGCCTAACCCACTCACATTCTGTTAAGAGAGGAATTTTTTTAATCTCCTTAATTAGCTTCCCTCAGATCTCCACGAGTGTGATTTGGATAGTAAGATTTTTGAAGAATAATCGGTTTCATAATTGTAAGTCACCCATTTTTACACAGAATTAAATGCTTTTTGTACATGTACATCTTGCAGGGTGAGGGTTCTTTCTCGTACCAAACCTAGTTCTTCTTTAAATCTTCATATACCAGATATGTAAATGAGCGTGTGCCTTTCCTGTGAAAGAATAAATAGGTATCTTATGTTGTCCATGTATTCATGAATTTTGTCAGTATTGCAAGTGTTTATAATTTGTATATTTTGCCAACAAAAATAAGTATAATCTATAGCTTAAATGCTTCACAAATAATTGAAGCAAGACATCCACTAAATAAGCTGGTGAGGGGAGTTAGAAACTGGTTTTCACAGAAGTACTGAAAGTAGACATGAGACTGTGAAGTGATAAGGGTCCTTCTTTTTTATCGTGTGCCTGTTTATTAGTCTGGTGACTGTGAAGTTTTGGAATACTTGTTATGTATTGTGAGTTTTATCTCTACCGCCATCACTCGCCAGCCCTCAAAGGGCCTTGGCCTATCTCCCGACTGCCAGTCTCCCTCCCACAGTCCTACATAGAGGTGTGGAGATCTTCAACTGGTAATGGGATGATGTGGGATCAGCATGTCGAACCCTCATCTGACTGAATCTCAAGGCAAAAAGTTCAAAACCTTAATGTGCTCTAAAATCAAATTACAGTTCAAAATAAAAAATAAAAAAAACGAAATGTGTATGCCATAAACAGTAATTCTAGTAGACTTAGGTGGGCAGGCTATGTGGCATGAATGGGAGAAGAAAGAAGAGTTTACAGGATTCTTGATGGGAAACCTGATGGTAAGAGACCTGTAGGAAGGCCAAGACGAAGATGGAGGGATAACGTTGAGATGGACCTAAAGGAAATTCGTAGTTATGGAAAAGAGTATATAGATCATGCTTAGAATAGGGACAGATGGAAGGCCTGTGTTGCTGCGGCCATGAACCTTCAGGTTTAAGAAGGCTAGAGAGTCAGTCAGTCATAAACAGTAATAATTACATAAAATTATGACATTGTAGTTTCGATTTCTACTTACTTCATTGCTATTTGTTTGAAATGTTTATTCAATAACTTACTCTTCTGGTGTGCTTCAGAGTCTGTTTTGGTGGTTCCCTGTTAAGTGAACAGGGGGGGGGGAACGTAAAGGACTGGCAAATTATGGAAGTTGCTTCTGAATTTGGTTTTATTTTCTTAATAGGAGAGTTGCAATTCTTTTTTTCATTTTTTTACTAAGCTGGAAGATTTATTTTTGTTGAAAATTTTGGTGTATAAATCAAGACTGGCAATCCGTTGACATGCTCCTTGGTATTTTTTGGTTATTTTTAGCATTCTTCTTGAAGAATGACAGAAGCTGTACTTAATACTATTCTTGCCAGACATGTCACCATTCATGGCAGCTATGTGAGTCAAAGCAGCGGCATAGCAAGGTAACCCACTTTGACATACTGCTGCGGTGTCATCCTCACAATACAAACATCTGGTCTACAAACTAACAGATGATGCATGTGTGTTCTGTTTTCTATTATATGATTGATGGCTGTGTGTATACCTAGACCTATCTGTAGTGATGATGTGATGAGCAGGGGTGTTCAGCATACTTTGCTGAGGATCCACTGTTGTAGGTCTGACACACGAAATCTATCTGACGAATCTATCTTCTGAATAGATTGCATAACTGCATTTGTCAGAAGCTTATATCTAGGAAAAGAAGGATCGAGTCCATCCTGGGAAATCTTTCTGCAACTCAGAAATGTTTTCCATAGACAAGAGAGCTCCTGGGCAAATGGTGAAAGACCTTCATTGAAAATGTGTGCTGCCTCATTGAGAACAGTTACGTATGTGCAAGTCACCTTCTGCAGTAAGCAAATTGCTGTGGTGGGGTTAAATCCCTGAGACAACAATGGAAACATCAGGACAGCTGCCACCAACTGCCTGTACATATCCAGAATTCTCCTCAAGGGATAGCAGGGTATGTTGTTGGTCCCAATGTGGAGAATAACAACATAAAATAATGGATTTATCTCCACAAATACTTCTTCCAGATCTCGTAGCTTGTGTCCAATAAACCAACACCTGGGACACATACTTCACCTGTGAGTCTCCAATAACTACATAAGATATAGGAACAGGAGGCTGTTGATGCAGAAGAGAAGATTATCAACTATTCATCATGAACTTTTATCTCAGTAGGTAGCAAAAGCCATGTAATCAGGAAACTATCAACAACTACTAATTATCAACTTACTTTATGTTTTCAATTTTATGTAAAGATCCTAAACCTAAAAACTGTCAACAACTTCTAAGTATTAACTTATGTTATAGTTTTAAGTTTTGTATAAAGGACCTAGAACTAACAAAGAAGGAAAAAGGGCCCAGACATTAACTTACCATTCAAGAAAGTCAATAAAAAGTCAAGAAATTATGCTTGTGGTCAACAAATTTTTCCTATCACAATGACTGATTGAATAATAATAGTATAGGGTTTCATGATAAGTAAAGGTATATAGGGTAGCACCCTGTCCTGTGCATATAGCACTGTGCCATGAAGGCCTTATACCGCCCCTGCATACAACAAAGGCGCCATTGTGCTATGTTAGGGTTTGTTTAGATATTATGGTCACTAATAGGGGGATTATATATTAATGCCACTGTTTACGGAAATACCAAACAAAGTCCCATTACCTCCATCCTTTCTCTTTTTTCTGTCATTCAGCCACACCACAAGTGGAACCACACCTTCCCGAAACAGGTAACGAATTATGTGCTTCCATCTGTGTGATGTTTAGGCACTCACTTGCTTTGAGGCTAGCTGCTATCCTAGAATAAATCTGGGGTTTCGTGACTCGCATGGGCTTCAATGCCTTTTAGATTGGTGCAGTGGAGAATGAACCTAACTGCCACTAACTTGTTTGTTTTTGTACACATGGCACACTTGTTTCCTTGCGTACATGAAGGTTTCTTTCTTTAAAACTGAACACACCAAAAGGGGCCATCTGTACAGGATGGAAGGTATAACAGGCACATAACCTGTAAAGTAACAAATGCATGATGTGTACAAGCAATCAAGTCAATGGCAGATCGTAACCACACATTCACATGAAGCAAATAATGTGTACAAACACTCAATATTGTTTAATATTGAATAGATACTAGTATTTATTCAATATTTTTAATTTATACAATATTTTATTTTATTTGTTTTTTAAAGGATCATTAGTTACCATTATTCTTGATTTTTGGATAGGGATATCAACCTAAGGAGTACAGGCAGGTGAATACAAGGTTCCCACACACCTGGAAAACCTGAAAATCTCGAGGAATTCTAAAAAAGTAAAATTCTCAGGGAAAATTCACTTAATTGATTAACGAGTCACATTGAAGTACATCTGAAGGGTTAGAATATGCTCCTACCTGTTGATTTTCTTCACACAAGCTGCTTGAAGACATAGGCTTGTAACATATGTTTATTTTACATTACAGATTAATTGATATTGTGTCCATTTGTAAATTTCTGTTTCTCAAAAGTGTGAAAATATTTGCCACCTCATTCTCGTTCTCTCTCTCGCCGAGAATAAATCATCTTAAATCTGCTTCGTAACACAGCCGTCTGACACATTGCCATTTACTGCAAGAGCTGTGGCATACCTGTAATGTTGTATTAAGTGTTTCACACATTCTTCTCGCATGTGCTGATTTTAATATCCTCGGACAAAGTTTTAATCTTCCCAATGATTTATCATCCATCCATGTTGGGGAGTTGATGACAGTGTTTTACTAAATGTTTTTATCTTTTTGGGAAGAGCAGGCCATTTACACTGTTTTGGAGGAAGTTTTGATACTATCCTTGCCTTTTTTAAAGTTTGTGTTTCTCCTGTGAAAGTCCCTTTACAACTTGCATTTTTAACCTTTCTCCAAGGTCTCTTTACACCTTTCTTTTTTTAATATTTTAAGTTTAGGGTTTTTTGATAAAGGGACTTTCCCCGTATATTTAGAAGGGCCACAAAGGCCGATGCACCCAAAAAATTTAAATCAATGAATCAGCTAGTCCAACTCATCTCTAATAATAATAATAAGATGAAGAAGAACAAGGTGGTGGTGATATGGCTATAAGGGGAAATGGAGGCTATTGTAAAAAAGAGAATAATACTACACTGTGTATTGACTACTCTGGAAAAGAATTGGAGATTCTGGAAAACTCTGGAAAAATACATTTCAAGTTCACATGGGAACCCTGGTGTACTTATTTTTCTATACATTACTTGCGCAAAAAGATGGGGACCACAACACGAGCTCCACATATAGTTATACTGGCTGCGAGTTCAGATATCAGATCCTCTAGTCTGCCAAATGAAATCCAGGGTGCATTAATACAGTAAGTCTTAATTCATTTTTTTGTGTGATAATTTGGCATGGAAAAACCCATATGAATGTACATAAAATTTGTTTTAATGAAGATTTATTAATACAAGCAGTGAAAAAGCCACTAATTTTATTTTATAGCCTTTTAGAACATACTTGAAGCTTCAATTTGAAAGAAAAAAAATTGGCATGATTATTGCAGTGCCTGATAGTGAACAATGTAATTTTAATAACGCCAGATGTTGATACAAAGAAAAACAACTTTATTTGCAATACAAAACTTTTTCTAACTCTCAGTGCAAGGGAATCTTGGTGACAAGTTTTCTAATGGTAGATACATATATGTATGAAATTTAGAATAAAAAACGAAGTGATATATCGATTTCACTCTCAGATATAACTTTTTCTGTTAAGCACTGCAGGACACTACCATGGCCTCGACAATGACCGATCTGTGCAAAATTCTGAAACTTTAGCCTCCTGTTTCTCAGTAACTATGAGTTGTAGAGAAGAAAAAGTTTGCATGTGTTCATGCCTTGGTAGTATTAAAAAATGCACAAAGTTTCATGAAAATCTGAATCGGTGGTAGCATTTTGAATTTTTTTCTGGCTGGTTTGATGTGTAACCAGTCAAATGTGTATTGTAATTATATGTGTTTCTTGTAAAGAAGAGAATATTAAATATAAACAAGCGGGAAAAGTGGTAGGGTACTAGGTTCCATTGTGCACAGGTGGATGTCGATTTTTTTTCTCCTGAGAGGGGCAGGCATAACACTGGGAGCATAATGTGCAGATCTTAAGTCCCAGGACACCCATTTTTCTCTCAAACGGATTTAGTAATGGCAGATTCAACTTCACCTGGGTACATCGGGGTAAGGGGTCCATGTGTTAGTGTTCTATTGGGACATGACCACCATATTTGATCGAAGTCAAATTTTTCAAATGGCAAGGAGGCCTTGTGGATTATCAAAACACATTAGAATTTTCCAAGGAATGCAATGCTGTAATTAGTTTTGTGATAGCTGGAATGGTATAGAAGTTATTGACACTGTAAAATGGCAACCGAGTGCTGGGATACCCACCGGTATATTCAAGAGGATGTGCTCAATGTGGTTTCCATTGTGACGAACACACACCGCTGGACTTTTTTCAATGGGGTTACTTTGAAACAGCTTGCGTATGCCAACAAAATCCATGACGCACACCACCTTCACTATCTTATCATGCGGGCCTGTTATCAAATACCCCCACAGATGCTGATGTGGGTCCATGCAGAGTGTATCTCACGCCTTGAAGATTGTGTTCGGCATGATGGAAACCACATTGAGCACATCCTCTAGAACATAACGATGGGTACCGCAGCACGTGGTTGCTAGCTTTCAGTGTCAATAACTCTTGTACCTTTACAGCTATCACGAAACTAATTATAGCATTGCATTCCTTGGAAAATTCTAATGTATTTTAATACCCAACATGCTCCCCTTGCCATTTCAAAAAATTGATCTCGATACAATATGGCCAACTTCAAGATGTCGGCCAAGTTCCGGAAGCATCCTCACACATTGGCCCCTTACTCTGATTTACCCAGGTGAAGTTAGATTTGCCATTACCGCATCTGTTTCAGAAGAAAAAGGGTATCCTGGGACTTTTGAATCACCCTGTATATTCCCATGAAGGCAATGTGACAAAAGAAGTCCCTTCTAGGCACCTGGAGGCCCCTACTCTTTTGCAACCGTGAAATAACTGTCCTTGTCCCCTTCCCCTTCCCCAGTTTTGGCTCCTAATGGCCGATACTGATCAGAAGTATTCAGATAATTCTGAGTTTCACAAATTAAAAATGTTTTCAAATTTCCTTTATTTTCTTAACCAGAACCATTGAATAGCCACGTTAATTAAATCATACGCATTAGCAATTATTATTACAATTAGCAATTCTAAATGTGAAACCCATAGCACGCTACGAAGGATCGTAGTGAGCAGTGGCATATACTGGGTTAAGAACCTGGGCTATCGCACCATATGATAGTGCTCGAATGGACAAAAAATTGCTGGTGTGGGTGTTTTTTTTTTAAACTCATTTGGGGTGGCGGGTTGTAGTGATGTGACTCTGTGATTAAAAATATATACCTCATAAATAAAACATGGAAATATACACTGTCAGTAAGGAAAGGATTTCAAAAATTCCATTCTTATTTGCATAAACAAGAGGCCCATATTGTGAAATATTATGTAGGCCTATATACGAGAATAAAAATAAAATTTCAACCTACCGATTTTCCAGTGACGTGCGGTGACGTCGACACTTGGGGTAGCAGTCAGTGGCGTGCTCAAGGGGGGGGTTGGTGTGGGTCACACCCCTCCTCCCTTTAGGGCCAGTATTCCTACAAAAAAGAAGAATGTCAATAACAGGAAAAGATTGCAAAATTATGAATGAGTACCAGAAAAAAGTACACGTAACCCCCACCCACATTCGAAAGTAAAAGACTATTTGATTTGACTGTAAGCCAGAGATCCTGGGTTCGAATCTCGGATTGGCCATTTGTGTTCTTTGTGTGTGTTCCTTCATCTATTTTGTTGTACCAAAGGTGGCGGAAAAGTGAAGTAAAATGAACCAAATTGAGCAATCAATCAATGATTTGATTTCATTTTTGTTACTTAACGTCGCTTTTTTGTCACATTTGGTTAATTGCGAAGATACGATGAAATTGATGAAGGGACGAGCACAGGGAACGCCCATGCCTGGGTCGGGGTTCGAACCCGGAAATCCTGGTGTCGTAGCGCGCTATGATAACCACTCCCCCACGCTTGGTTGATTTGGTGACAGGTAACAAAACACAACACACTTTTTTGTAGTTTCTTCAATGATATTCATTTGACTTTTTGAGTACTGAGATACATTTTTATTCCAAATTATTTCATTATTCACTGCAACACATAGGACAAGAATGCGCACTCATCACGGGTTCGAATCCTGGCCTGGATTGTTCATATGAGGTCCCTTAACCAATTTCATCATATTATCACTCAATCCTCATTTTCGCGATAACCAAATGTGGCAGAAAAGCGAAGTAAAATAAACCAAACCAACAACAATATGAACACGCGTTCTCTTGCCCAAATAAATACATCCGTATTTATGACTGTTAGAGACCAAGAGTAGTATATTTAAATAAAACACTACTAAAACGAGAGTCAGAGAGAGCCTGAGCATATATTTGTAATTTAATCATTATATATTCCATATTTGTAAAAGAAAAAAAGAAAGAAAGCATAACATCATTGTCTGCACATAACACGTTCCCATTTCATAAATAATAAAACTACATCCCATATTATACATATGCACATATTGTACAACGTGTAAAAGGTTGTGTAAATACAGAGAACATAAGTACTGCAGAAAATTTTGCCCTGAATTCTTTAGAGGATTTACAAAACATCTATGAGAAACCAATCCCCTATCTGTCCTATAGGAGATAGACTGGGGGACCTGAAAGCCTGGGCTTTCAACCATTGCAGCGGGGGGCGAGGGGACAAGAGAGGTAGAGGTAGAAATCTTCGTTTTCCTTGGGCCTGCCGTTTCTACCTGGAAACTGGTCTGGCGGAAGAAGAGCGAGCTAGGGTATCCAGCCAGCTTTGCCCGCGGAGAATACCGATGGACGAGAAGCGCGTGGAAAAGAAAGTGTTGCGTATGAGCTGTGGTGGCTTTAAAAAGACAATAAATATTGTGATTTGAATATAATTCGAGATGTGAGATTGATTGATCTATCTCTGCTAGACTAGCTACTCCTCAGTGCACGTCACTGCGATTTTCACGATTTGAAGTTCGGGTACTCCTTGTTGGCGTAGTAATAACGTCGTTGCCTTGAAACTAAGGGGTCCAGGGTTCGATGCATGGTGGTTTAGATACCACTTTAACTGTAGGTCCGATCCCCATTAGCTTATCTGTTCATAAAGTGGACATACAAGAAAAATCCACAACGATTTGGAGCTTATCGTCATTCGTAAGCCAAAAAGACAGCTTATTAATTATGTCCCTCTTTTCAGTTCGCTACACAACACACAGCACATATCATTCACATAAAAACAATCCACTCACTACTGTATTCACACGCTGTCTCTAAATAAATTCCACGCACCAAGACCACTCGACGCGATATAGACTAGAACTGGTCCTTGTCATTTCGGTAAACCATTCCCGCTCAGCCAACAATTTTCTACTCCCCACTGTATCTCTAGTTGTTTGAAGGTCAACGACCTCTTTTTCAACTCCTCTGCAAGCGTTCAATGATGTTCTTGTCCCTGCCAAATGACACTATCCCCTTGTCCGCGATAATTTGGCTTCAAAATTCCCCATTCCTGGGAAAATTACATGCTGGAAAAAAATTGGTTTGCAACATTGGCCAAGACTGTTGAGGAAGTTCAGAGAGTTTTTTCCCCGCCATATGCAAACCTGTTCTCTCTCCTGTAACAGTTTGACTCCACAATTCCCCGATCCTGGGAAAATTACATGGTGGGAAAAATTGGTGTGCAACATTGATCGGAGCCCTGTCAAGCTTACCTGTCACCCCCGTGGAGTTGCCCGCCAGCTGGGCCACCGTCTCGCAAATTCAAAGAAAGCGGGCAATGTTTCCAACTTCTAAGATATCAGGTTCATCTTCTTATTGAAATGAACAATTTTATGCACATTTTCTGATAGATATTTTTTTCTGTATTTTATTCCATGAGTCTGGGCTTCGCATATAGCCTAGATAGCCCTGAATATACGCCTCTGGCGCCTCTGGTAGTGAGCTATGGTTAACAAAAAAGAAAAAAAAATCACCTGGTGCCAAAACTGGGGAGCAAGGACAATTTACGTTCTCTTAGTAGAAAAGTTTGAGCTTTTGTTCTAGGTCCACTTTTAGGCACAGATAGACTAATTGGGACTGGACCTACAGTTTAAAGTGGGATCCGAACCATTATGTGCCTCCATGCGAGGCCACAGTGCAGGAGCAAAAGTCGAAATAGGTGTGTGTGTGGGCAGAGGCGCAACCACGATTTTTTGTGGTGGGGGGGGGGGCAAGTATCAGAATGAACGTACCAATAATAATAATTTTAATAATGTAATTATTATAACATTATTAATGATTTGCTATATTTTACATCGCTTTTGTGCCACTTTGGCTAATTTGCGAAGATGGGAACGAGCGATGATATGATGAAATTGATGGACACTCACAAACATCCATGCCCAAGCCGGGATTCGAACCCAGGACCAACATTATTATTATTAGTAGTAGTATCAAAGACGTTATTACCCTCGTAAATTATGCAAAAAGAGGGTAGAAGTTGGTGCCATTGCATTTGTGTTCGAACAAACATTTTCAATTATTTTTTGAACACGTTCAATTTCACATAAATAATGGAAAACAAGCACACAAACTATTTTTGAAAGACACAAAATGCTTTCCAAATATTATTCTTTTTTACATTAACATGTAACTTTCATGGACGATATATGTTTCACACATATGCAACATGGAGCGACGTGGACACTAAATCGTGCATGTATTAAAGTTTATTTAATACATATTATATACAACATATATTATTTAAATACATTACACAACCAATTCATCCATTTCACAATAAACCAACAGCAAAAATTACATAGGTCTCTGAAATGTGCACGCTCCCTTTCCTCAAAATAATTATTCATGCATTTAAAAGAAAATCAATTAAGACAAGTCTTATTTCTCTGCTTGGTATTACAATGCATTACAGAGAACAATAACATATTGGGAGCAAGAAAATTTTTGGATCCAATTTTTTTCCAGGCTGAAATCAATATTGAATTAATAGGGCGCAAATAATTTCACGGGACGCCAATACATTCTCTCTTTTACAACTTTTGTGACTCCCCGATGGTGTAGTGGTAACATCGTCGCCTTGTGATCAAGGGGTCTCTAGTTTGATACCTGGTGGAGGCAAATGGAACAGTGGTTCGGATCCCACTTTAAACTGTAGGTCCAGTTCCGATTAGCCTTTTTGTGCGTAAATCAATCAATCAATTTTAAAACTTTTTTCATTTAGATTGTTCGGTGCCCAGGGTCGACTCTCACTGCCCCCCCCCCTAGCTACGGTTCCGATCTTGATAAGACTAAGAAAAGCAGGCATTGCGAGCGAAACGAGGAAGAAAAGTTTATGGAAAGTTTCGTTATTTGCATAAAATTTGAAGTTGTGGGCCGTAATTGCCCCCTGCAGGTACATTTGGGCGTCAATGTTTGCCCCCCTAGAACTCATTTCCGTCCAAGGTTGGGGGCTTATGGTTGCGCAACTGTGTGTGGGGGGAACTGTCCTCCAATCGCCGCCACTGCTGATAGCCTTGCATCAATGATTATAAAACTAAAAGTACCCAATATCGCAGACTGCAGACTTCTGGAGACTGCCTCTCTACACAACAAACACATTCATTTATGCAAGGACATAATTGAAATTTTTACAAGTTTGAAAAAATCGTCGATGTTATTTTCATAGCATTTTATTGGTTCACATTTTAAAATTTCATGACTCGAGGGGGACCCTTTCCTTGGTACGGGCCTGGTAACATGCATAACTTTCAAGTACAACATATGTTTTACACATATGCAATATAAAGCGTCGTAAAATTAGAAAAATACCCGCTAACACTACGTGTACGATTTCAAAGTTTCTTTAATACATATATATATTCAACATATATTATTTAAAATACATTACATAATCATTTCATCCACCCAAAAATTATACAAATTATGTGTGAAATGCGCACGCTCAATTCCCTCAAAATAATTATTCATGCATTTAAGAGAAAATCAATCAAGATAAATCTTGCTTCTCTCTCTGGTATTTTAAAATGCATTACAGAAAACAATGACACTGCGAGCGAAGCGAGCAAGAAAATATTTAGATCCAATTTTTAGTAAACATGAAACATACTGATTTAATAGAGTGCAAATAATTTCACGGGACACCATGGCATTCTCTTTTTTATACATTTTTTTTTTTTTTTCATTTAGATCGTTCACCGTCAAGAGCAGACTCCCGTCTAGACTCCTAGCTACAGTCTGAACTTTATGAGATCAAGAAAAGCAGGTATTGCGAGCGAAGCGAACAAAGAAAATTTACGAGATGTATTTTTACTTGCATAAGATTTGAGATCAAAGTGGCGATTTCTCCTCTGCATGTGCCCTTGGAAGTCAGTGTTTGACCCCCCTTAATTGACTTCCGTCTAAGGTTGGGGGCAATGCCCCCCTGTGGAGTACATTCAGCTTCATCGCGCTTAGCTCAAAGTGACAGTAAATCGAAGTAAAATAACATCAATTTATCAAAACCGTTTTGTAATTGTCTTCGATTTTAAAATACACACACACACCATAGGCGTGCGCAGAACCTCTGATTAGGGGGGCCAAAAGCCTTGATAAAAGTTCAGTCGGAAAAACATCTCACTTTATCTCACTGTTATTAGTTTCATTGCATTGATTTATATATATATATATATATATATGCAGCAACATAGGCGCACCTTAACGAATAAATAAATTGTCCCTGAAATGTGCCCCGCTCATTTTGCTCCAAACAATTGTTTTCATGCATTTAACACAAAACTGTTTAGTAGCAAGAGTCTGAGGTAAACTTCCATCTTTGGTAATTTACAATGCATTATAGAAAACAATAAAATTGCTAGCGAAGCGAGCAAAAATAAATTTAGATCCAAATTTTTGCAAACTGAAAACAATATTGATTTAACATGGCACAACAAATATCATGGGGAGCCATGGCATTCTTTTTTAAATTGTTTTCATTTAGATCGTTCTGCGCCCAGGGCCAACTCCCGCCGCCCCCTAGGTACGGCTCTGAACTTGACAAGAAAGCAAGAAAAGGAGATGTTGCGAGCGAAGCGAGCAAGAATATTATATGAAATGAATTTTTATTTGTATAACACTTGATATCGAGGGGGACAATTACCCCCTGCAGGTGCTCTTGGCCGTCTTGAATTTTGAATTTGAATTTGAATTTAAAATTTTGGGTGCGTCAGCACTTAGGCTATTTTGCACCCTTCACATTATACGAGGGCCAGCCCCTTATCATTACAAATAACAACTCCAACATTGCATAATTAAAAATCTTAAAATGTTCTGACTTCTGCTAAAAGCTGAGGTTGTAAACGGGCACTCAGCACACACAAGGACAAAAAACAGGACAACACAAAAAATTATACTGTCCATAGTGCCAGTATGAAAACGTGAAAACTAATTCCATCTTGAGTATCCTTTTGTTCTGCTACTCTTAGATTCTACTAGTCTTGCTTACTTTTATCTCAATGTTTGACCCCCTTGCCCCTCTAGAATTCTTTTCCACCCAAGATTGGGGAGGAGCAATGCCCATTGGCCCTTTGAAGTTGCGCCACTGCACCCCTCCCCTCCGTTGTTGCTTTAAACTTTAATCGGCTTGAAAATACTTCATTTTCTTTAAGAGTATAATATCGTTTAATAACGGGGATAAGATTCCTCTACACTAAATTTCTAGGTGAAAGTATAATAATGTAGAAACATGGACGTCTAGAGGGGGGCGGGGGCAAGGATGGAAATCGAATGTAAATCTAAAAAGTATATATTTCACACGTATAATTTGATTTCAGTCACAGTAATTTACATACATTAATGCGATAACTTCAGATTCAAGTAGTGTCTTTTGAGGGGCAACACTATTGTCGGGGTAATATGCCCCCATGGAAAATTACCTTGTTTGTCCCCCGTGGAAAAAAATCTGCGGACGTCCATGATTAGGGAAGCAATTGCCCCCCCCCCCCCCCCCGTGCGCACGGCTATGCCGCCGTTAGGAAACGCGAGACCTTTGTGTTATGTAATGTTAAAATGTAGATAACAACCGCTTCTCGTAAAATTCTTCTCTAGCGCAAACCTGGTTATTAGAATTGTGTAATTATTACCTATTGTTAAGCATGAGCGCGCGTTCGCAGTATTGCCGTTTAGCACTAATAAAAAATTAAAATTTGGCAACCAGCTTTTCTTAACGACTTCTGATTGAGACACTGTTTTAGCGATACAAGCCCTAGGAAAAAAATATGTTATCCTGTCTGTTCGCAACCATGCATTGTACGTAAATTTACCCTTGTTGTTGATATGTATTTTTTTCTGCCAGAAAATGCACTAAATACGGAAAGGGGATCATGACAGCAAGAGCCGGACCCAGAGTGTGGCAACTCGGGCGCTCACCCGAGGTGCCGCGCTCCAGGGGACACCGCGCTACATAAAAATAATAGTTTATGTGAGTTTTTTTTACGAGTTTATAGGTTGCTGGTGTTTCCAATTAAGTAACTAATCTGATATAGCCTGCATTCGTATGTTATTTTGACATCCAAAATTACTGAAATCATAAACAAAGTAGCTACTACATAAAGATAGTGTTCCAAATGTCTGTATCAAAAATACATAACATATATTGTTTGTTTACTTATAGAATTAAATATGATATGAAAATATTATTTTTTTATGGAAACAATGCAAATTCACTACAGTGTCAAAATTCAATGAAGAGTAAAGAAAACATTTATGTTATTGGATATGAATAAATATTGCTACTTTTTTTACTTAAAGGAAAAATATGATATTGAACTTTCCCGGTTTTGCAATTAAATATGTACTAGGGGTACATGAGATTGATTGAGTGATCGATTTGTTGTTTTAAGTTCACTTTATGCCCAGATAGGCTAATCGGGACTTGACCTACAGTTTAAAGTGGTGGGATTCTAATCACTGTGCCATTTTGCCTCAACCTGGTATCAAACCCGGGACCCCTTGATTATAAGGCAACGACGTACATCAGAATGAAAACGAAATGGACATGTAATAGTGTTTACCTTATGATTTTGTAGGACAACACCTGTACTTCAGACTAAGGAACAAATATTGAAAAAAATAAATTAATTATACTTCCCGCAAATACTTTATGCCCCAGGCCTGCGAGGTCCACTCACCTGGATCTAAAAGCAGAGGCGATCTGTCACCTGACTCAGAAGATAACATGAAGCATACCCCTCCTCGGGTACAAGTACGAGGGTCACTATTTATATTTTGAGCCTAACAATGAAAAAACAGGAATTGGCCATTGAAAACTGCTTTATTGTTTTTCGAAGTATTCTCCTTTATGGTCAATACACTTTTGCATTCGTTCGAACCATTTGTCAAAGCAGTTTTTCCAATCTTCTTGAGACACCTCCATAATATGGTTTTTGAACGCATCAACGTCGTCTTCCGCCGACGAAAATCGTTGTCGACGCAATTTATTCTTGACATTCGGGAACAAGAAGAAGTCATTGGGTGCCAAATCAGAACTGTACGGCGGATGACCCATCACTTCGATTTTTTGACTGTTCATAAAGTCGGTTGTTAGACGAGATGTGTGACAGCTGGCATTGTCTTGATGAAGAATGATCCGACGGCGTTTGTTTGCTTTCTGTATTTGACCGAAGACCTCTGGCAAACAAATTGTTGTGTACCATTCAGAGTTGACCGTTCTACGTTCCTCTAAAGGCACAGTTGCCACATGACCAGTTTTCCCGAAAAAACAGGCTGCCATTTGTTTCGATGTGCTTCGAGCGCGAACAACTTTTGTTGGATTGGGTTAATCTTGAAACACCCATACAGTCGACTACTGTTTACGTTCCGGCTCATATGCATATATCCATGATTCGTCACCTCTTACAATCTTATATACGTCTTTTGAAGCACCACGATTGTATTTATTGAGCATTTGTTTGCACCAATTGACGCGAGCGTCTTTTTCAGTTTTTGTCAAATTGTGTGGGATCCAACGAGAACATACCTTTCTCACAGCTAAATGATCATGTAATATTTTATATATGCTGGTGGAACTAATGCCTATGGTTGCCTCAATCTCACAGTATGTCACATGACGATCTTGCAGTATTAGGTTTTGCACAGCATCAATGTTTTCTTGAACAACAACTGATTTTGGACGACCTTCGCGAATCTCGTCGGTGAGCGAATGGCGGCCACGATTAAATTCGTTATACCAGCGTTTCACAGTGGCAAAGGATGGGGCTTCATCGCCAAATGTGGAAGTAAGTTGATCGATGCACTCTTGTCTTGATAATCCACGTCGAAAATCGTAAAAAAATCATCGCACGAAAATGTTCACGAGTTAATTTCATTTTATTGTTGTCGCGCAATCTCCAAGGCAACATAAACAACACAAATGAAGCTATTGACAAAACATTTGAAGTACGTTATGGTCAATAATGCCAGACGATTCCGTGCAAACGTCAAATCGCGCCTAACTTCAATCAGTGTTGCTAAGGCTCAAAATATAAATAGTGACCCTCGTAGTTTGGCATCTGGTTCAGAGACGAGCTACATTTAAGGTCACCGCCGCCAACTGATACACGCGACTTGGACTATATCGCGAACACACAGGCAAATTATTGATTTCCGGCCCCTGTGGCGGAGTGGTTAGCACATCGCGCTATGACGCTAGGGCCCCCGGGTTCGAATCCTGGCCTGAACATGGATGTTTGTGAGTGTTTATTCATCAATTTCATCATATCATCACTCATCCCCATTTTCGCAAATTAGCCAAAAGTGGCACAAAATGCGAAGTAAAATAAAGCAAATCAAACTATATTTATTGCTACTTTTCTATTTTACGCCACTTTTCTGCCTCAGTTAAATCGTAACGATGAGCACGAATGACGCGTATATAGAATTGAAGAAGGGACACTCACAAAGAAACATCCAAGCCCACGTCAGGATTCGAACGAGTGCATTTTTTGAGAATTAGATATTTGAATAGTAGGAATTTTAAAAAATGGGATGATATGAGTGAAGCAAAAGAACTGAACTTATCTTTAATCTCGAAATTCTTCACAGTAATGCTGCTACAAACAAGAGCCGTCTTAGGGGCACAGCCTGCCAATCAACTTTTCTTTGGGTGACCCGTGGTGAGCGCATCGAATCCCATCGCTGCTATTTCTGGCTTTCGAGACTGGAGCCCGCTATTACTTCTTTTCAAGTAGCTCCTTAATTGTTCTCACGATGCTGGGTTAACACCGAAATTTTGAGAGAGTTCGTACTGCGAATCGAAACCAGGACCACTCGCACCAAAATCTAGAGCGCTAACCAGTAGACTTCGCGGGAGCACTCTTCACAGTAATAGGTACGCTTAAATTTATTTCTTCAATATAAAATAACGTTCTCCTAATTTCATTGAATAACCATTCATCATCGTCGCCACGATCAGGCCAGAAAACAGAGAAATGCCTTTTTTATCCTTTGGGTGCCTATTTGCCTATTTGATTCAGAGGGTTTTGCTGACTACAAATCCGCACCCCTACCCATTATTCTCGAAAACAAGAGCGTTATGTGTTTTGCACTAATGGAGTATTTATTACACACTCCGTAGACGGTTTCATCTTGCCGCTGCGGTTGTAAACACCAGAGGTTTTAGTAAAGAGCTCAGTGGGCCTTCAAGGCATTGATGCCGACTCTTCTTTTCGTCTTTTCGCGGAGCTGCACACCCTCAAATTTGTTGGGCCTCGGTTTCCAGACAAGTAACCATTTTATGATGTCTGTCCTCAGTCGAACATTAGGCAGGAAGTCAAGGAAAGTTGGAGTCACAAATGGGTCGTTGATCCTTGTCGGTGAATTTTCACTGGTGGCTTGACAAGAGGGGACATAGTTGTCCGTTACCAGAAATACAACTTTATTATGACACAATTTTTCTTTTCACAATAATTATGTTTTTTCCCCTTCTATTCTTGTGCAGTCGCGTTAGCAGAAAATATGAGCAAATAACTGATTTGGAAGCGCGAGACCCTGTGAGGTGGCACGCGTCGCACACCCCTAACGGCGGCCCGGGCTATGACACACACAATAATTGGTTCGCTGGTTATCAGAACCTATCTTCTGATGTTTTCGGGTTTGCGTCATTTGTTCTTTGTGAGTGACCTTTCAGCAGTTCCGTCTAATCATCATTCATCCTCATAGTAGTGAAGCGAAGTAAGGAAAGATAATTACCCAACAAATGATACGAGTTACAGAACTCGAAGTCGAAAACAAGGCATAGACACAATTGCACTAACATCTTTATGTCGATCACGTGCGAAACAAGCAGTACTCTAAGTAAGGGGGGAAGGATACCTTCAACTACGAAAATTTTATGAGCCCCTCCTGCTCCCCTCCCTTTCTTCAAAGCGCGATCTCTGTGCGGTGGCACGCGCCGCAAGTTCCTATCAATGGCTCTGTCTCAAGCTACAGGGTGTCCCACGAACGGCGCAACTGGGAATTAAGAGTGGCGTTACTTTGTAACCGAAACCTGTACATACATAAGTCATACACCAAATGTTAGCCCTGTCCAAGTAGATATTTTTAAACATAGAAACAACAAACGGGGTGCAGTGTTGTTCATGCAGTGTTGCCAAATGGAAGAGAAAGTGTAAATTTATTTTTCCACAAAGCATGGAAAATTGCATGTCAAACATTCGTACGGAAATTTGGACGTCAATTTCCACCTTGGGTAGGTGGACTCTTTCGCCATCTATAGTTCAGAGAAGAAAACCGATCGTTTTCGCGTATAGCCAATCCTGAAATGCCTCGTAAAGGCGTACCGGTCCAAATGGGTGTTTTAAAAAAATATGAGGTACAGTGGCAACACTGTTGATGTTTGAAGGCAACAAAATGTGTGTTTAGTGATGGTCTATGACAAGGAAATACTGGAAACAGGAAAAAAAGAAAATGAAAATTATGGCGAAAAAATAGCCAGGAGTAGGTAAGTAACACTTTTTTCACCATAATTTTCATTTTCTTTTTTCCTGTTTCCAGTATTTTCATGTCATAGGCCATCACTAAAGACACATTTTGTTGCCTTCAAACATCAACAGTGTTGCCACTGTAACTCATATTTTTTTTAAAACACCCATTTGGACCGGTACGCCTTTACGAGGCATTTCAGGATTGGCTATACGCGAAAACGATCGGTTTTCTTCTCTGAACTATAGATGGCGAAATAGTCCACCTACCCAAGATGGAAGTTGACGTCCAAATTTCCGTACGAATGTTTGATATGCAATTTTCCATGCTTTGTGGAAAAATAAATTTACACTTTCTCTTCCATTTGGCAACACTGCATGAACAACACTGCACCCCGTTTGTTGTTTCTATGTTTAAAAATATCTACTTGGACAGGGCTAACATTTGGTGTATGACTTATGTATGTACAGGTTTCGGTTATAAAGTAACGCCACTCTTAATTCCCAGTTGCGCCGTTCGTGGGACACCCTGTATTTAAAAACAAAACAAGGAATCCATAAATTATTCTCTTTGTGGCGGATTTTACCTGTGATAGCTAGCTAGCGTTTTTGTTTATGCGTATGCTCCTAATTCCCCAATATACTTGGATAACTTGGATGTACTTTGTAGTCTTGGACATTTCTGGCTTGTAACGACCCAATTGAAAGTAAGTAGAGTTGTTACAACCCAGAAGTGTCCATGACTGTACAGGACAACATACGCGACCTCTTTCGCAATAACTTCTTGATTTTACTCCCAACCTGGGGCTCTCACCTATTTTCTAATCATAAATCATCCTCATCGTCGCTGTTAACTAAATGGTGAAGAAAGCCAACGCAAATGGCATAAATTAGAAATACATAAATAAGCGTATTAATATCTTCCAAAATCAATGTCAAATGAACTATCGACATGTCAGGTTAAACTTGTCCATCACTGACTGTGGCGTAGCGGCTGCCCCCGCAATGTCGGGAGCGCTAAATTGTAGGGGCCCGCTATGTTCTCTCTCTGTGCTTCTGAAATTTTATATAATCCCAAAAATTCAGCAGGCTGTGTCGCTTATTTAAAAAAAATGATTTTAAGAAACAGAAATCTGGTTCCCAGTATATGTGATATGATGACGTCTGCGGTATTGTCTCAGCCTGAGGGAGCGGGCAACTTGACATATGGGTCTCTAGCGAAGTACAGAATGAACTTACTCACATATGGCAATCGTAGGAAAATTCTCTCGTCTCATACCTTTATAGTTACAAAGTTTATCGTAAACGTAGCCTCAATATGAAATTGAAATAAGATCAAAGATAAATATCCCACATTGTCCACACCCCTTATGTT
Organism: Lepisma saccharinum; assembly: GCF_977018435.1. Taxonomy (NCBI): domain Eukaryota; kingdom Metazoa; phylum Arthropoda; class Insecta; order Zygentoma; family Lepismatidae; genus Lepisma; species Lepisma saccharinum. Next base: position 22,110,644 of record NC_139241.1, on the reverse strand, counting down.
TTACTTCAAAGGGGCCTAAAAAATCAGGAGGTGGAGTTGCCCATATTTCGCCAAGGGCGTATACAATTTTCGAAGTGAAAATTCCTAGCTGCGAATCTGCTTGTTCGAGTTAGAGGATAGAAGGAAGGATCCGGACATGGATCAACGTGAAGACAATGCAGAAGGTGGAGGAGGATGCTTATGCAAATTATCGTACCTGGGGGATGCTTTATGATTTTTTTTCTGAGCAGGGGGATAGCATCTTGCTAAACAACAGCAAAAGCAAATCACACGAAAATTCACGTGATATTCCTTCGATAATATCCCTACCAGACAGCTAAAGAATAAAACAAAGTTTAGCACAGAAAACTAATCGAAAGTGGGTTTGCAAACCGACCACGTTAATATTACACCATTGGGGACGCCTTCAAAGGATAAAATATGGAGATAGAGATTATGCGCAAATTTACACTAATGGAGAAATAAATATATGTTATAGGAGATCTCTTTCTCTCCCCCCTTCTCTCTCTCTCTCTCTCTCACACACACACACACACACACATAGATAAGATATATATATATATATATATATATATATATATATATATATATATATATATATATACATACATACATACATACATACATACATACATACATACATTCTTGTGCAGGTCCTTCCTTCTGTTTGAGACAGTTTTGCACTGGAAAGTGAATGTTCGACTTTCATTCTTTCCTTTTTAAATCATTGTTGATTCAAGTATTGTAGAACTTCTGCTTCTCAATGACTATTACCGCTGTCATCTTGTAATCAAATGGTCCCAGGTTCGATTTCCAGTGGAGGTGCATGGCACAGTGAAGTGGGCCACACTTTAGAAAATAAGTCCAGTCTCGATTAGCTTATCTACGTATCTGAACGTCAAGTTGGCATAAAACGAATTGTGCCAACCTTATTTTTTCTTTAAAAAAAACGCTATGTAGAATGGTTGCGTTTAATTTGTAGAAAGTCTGCACATTATATTTCCAGTATTACACCATGTAATATTCTTATATTGTGCATATTCTGTGCCCTCCCAGAAAATAATTCAGGATCCTCCTATGAGTGCAATATTTCACTTCACTACTGTTTCATGCAATCGATGTTTGTTTTAGGAGACAAGGAATACAGAAGGATGATTATAACTACGGCCCGGACTTTTAGGATTTTATAGACATCATTTTAGGCTTTATAAAGTGATGATTTAGGCTTTTTAGGATTTTTTTACCTACCCGTATTTTTATTGAAATCAATCACAAATCTTTGCATTTACATGATCATCAATACTGCAAACACATTTATCTTCACATGCAGAATATTACATGTTTACTAACCTTAAAGCATACAAAAAACACAGTTTTTAGAAAATACAGAAAATAATAAAAATTTGAAACGTGTCATTGTTAAGACATTTCTTTTGTAATGCCAACTTTGCTTTCCTTTTTTTCTCATGCCCTTTCCGTTCTCTCATTTCCATTCCCCCTTTTGTGTGTGTGTGAGAGAGAGAGGGGGGGAGAGAATACGGTTTCATATTGCCGTACAGTTAACAATGTGTTTACTCTGATGAAACAAAACAAGGTTTCAATTTTTTTTTTACATTTATTTAGCTGAAAAGTTCAATTTAGCCTTTTGTAGGATCTTAACTCCTCTTAGCCGTTTTTAGGACCTATAGGATTCATGTATTTCATTAAAAAATGGCTAAAACGAAAATATATGTTAGAATAGTGACGTTACGAAGTAAGGAATAAAATAGGGCCCTAGAATCTGGGCCCTAGTTATAACACCATACTCGTAGATATTAATCCAGATTAAACTCCCCTTGATAGTACAAGGCTTCTCAATGTTATATTCAGGCACGTAGCCAGGGGAGCTCGGGTGCTGAAGATCACCCCCCCCGAAATACTACAAACATCTAATTAATATTGTATGGACGGTAATTAATCTTACTTCATTAGCAAGATTAAACATATTGTAGAATAAGTTGTTATATACTGAGAAATTTGTTTGCAGGGTTTCTACCCTGAAATAAGCCCCCCTGAAATAAAATTCTGGCTACGTTCCTAGGTATATTCGAATTCTTCCTGAATCGCTAAAGTCCTCCCCAATTTATTGCTCAATCAATCCCTACCAGAATATCCTAATATAACCTAAAAGATTTAACATTGATTAACGGTTGGATATTGTTCCAAATCCCTCGCAACACAAAATTCAGTTGACAATTTAAAATTTAATGTGTCAGATCTGGATATTATACATACCGCACCCCCCCCCCCAACCGCCGCCAAACAGGAAAAACGTATTAACCGCTTATAATTTCCCGGGCAGTCTACTGCGCGACGCGTGACGCAGGACAGGGTGTCCCAGTTCTGAAATGCAATATTATTTAGCCGTTTATTCAATAATTTATTTCTTGAGCAATCGTGATCACAATCAAAATATTGATAGGTTGATTTTGTTTATTTTACTTCGTTTTTTATCACTATTGGGAAATCGCGGAGATGAGGATGAGTGATGATATGGTTATGGTGAAATTATGAAAGGGCATTCACAAAGAATACCCATGCTCAAGCGGCCGGTGTTCGAACCCAGGGGTCGTCGCACTGTACTAACCACTACACCACAGATATCGGCGACTACATTAAAAAGGAAACCTGTTTCAAGCGGGCCATAAGGAAGCATGGTCAACTCTCCCCCTCCCCTCCTCGCGGGAGTACTGTGCACAGGAGTTCCGGGTCTGCGCAGGTTGTTTTGCTTGTGGTTCCACTATACCAGTCAAATTCGCTGACAAAGAACAGGGACATCTGTTCTTTGTCACCTTGCTTTTTCTACAGACTTCTTGTAATAAACCTAAGAGAATAGTCCTAGCCCCCCCCCCCCCCCGCATGCGGCAAACACGTCAAGGGACCGTGCTGGAGGTACCCTAATATTATCCCTTCACTTGTATAGAAGCTTAGACACCACATTTGAGGGCTTCCAGCCCCTCGCGACCTTGAAAACAACGCCAGCAGGCATAGGCGTGCGCAGAACCTCTGATTAGGGGGGCAAAAGCCTAGAAGAAACTTCACTCGGGAAAGAAAAACCTCATTTTATCTCACTGCTTTAGTTTCATTGCATTGATGGGGGGGTATATATATATATATATATATATATATATATATATATATATATACAGAGGCACCATATCTAATAAATAAATTGTCCTTTTCCTCCAAACAATTGTTTTCATACATTTAAGGCCGTACTAAAGGCAATTTTGTGGTAATTTTTCGATAACAGATGGCAGCACCGTTTCCCATGGCAATCGGGAGTCATGTTGCCAGATCTCCGCGTAATCAAGATAGATACATACAGGTTGGTCGATTAGGGTACTCCTTGATGGGATATGACGTCACGTTGGTTAGCAGATTTTATTGAAAAATCTAATTAGATGTGGAGAAACGTAATTGTTTATCATGAGATTTTAGTTGTATGTTCTTATTAAAAAAATTATCAGCAATGGAACATAGTAATAGTCGTAATAGTAATATAAAATCCCTTGTATTGTATTATGTATTTCTGTTATAGTGCTGGAGGCCTTAGAAAGAGCGTTTCGCGGGATAACAGCAAACGTAGCTCGCACACTATTGCCGATACTCTCGTGTCGTCTGCTCCTCAGCCGAACAAACGGGCCGAGGTAGCAAGAGGCAGAGGTCACTCACCCTTCCAGAAGGGTGCAGCGAGCTAGCTGTGGCAACCGAGCTCGCTCATTCGCGGACCTGATTGGTTCTCACAGACACACCCCCATATTGTCGTCTGCTGTAAGCCCACGAAGCGATCTTTCTAAGGCCTCCTGCAATATAATATTCCGAAAACAGAAGAGAACATAACTGCAGTTAATTCAAACACGAAATGCATAAAGTAAGGAGAGTAATTGAAATGATTGAAAACATTTTGCGATTACGTTTGAAGCGAATGCTGCGTTGACTCTAGAATTCACTTTATATGACAGTACTTGAACGCATTAATATCTTTTATCGGTTACGTTACCAGATTTTCTTCATAAATTTGCAGAATTTCAGTGAACATCTTGTAAATATTTATAAATATTAGCGCTCTCTAACGATTCTCAATCCTTTATCCTTGAAGTGAATGAAATAAACATGGAATTCTGCACCCTTATTTTTTACTGAGTTTTAATATCACGATTTTGAAAGAAAAATGTCAGAAGAATCCTGGATACACAATAGAAGACACATTTATTATTTTTATAATAGTTAAATATTAAATACAGTTTTGTAGCGGAACTAATTTATTTGCATGTCTTGTCACCACACAATGTCTTGTTTCATAGTTCTTTACGGATTTGGTCTATTCTGGTTTTCAGGTCTGCAGCTGATGTAGAATCTTTGGAAGTATCAGTAACATTTTCAAGTAAGAGTAACTGTAAACTACTTACGTTATGAAATTAGTAATTGTAACTCAGTTATTTTTCCACCTAACTAGTACGTTGTACAATTACCTTACTGCAAGGAAAGAAATAATATCTTGAACCAAATGTTCTCCTCATAGAACGGGTAAATTGACGGTTATTAAACCCGGTCCCCGTGACGGAGTGGTTAGCATATCGCGCTACGCCACCAAGGGTCCCGGGTTCGAATCCAGGCCTGGGCATGGATGTTTGCGAGTTTTCATTCATAAATTTCATCACATCATCACTCATCCCCATCTTCGTAAATTAGCCAAAAGTGGCACAAAAGGGAAGTAAAATAAAGCAAGTCAATAAATTAATGATTATTAAAATCGTGAGAACATGAGAACAATTTTGTATTTTTTTCGTCAAGAGCCTGGATTTATTCCAAGTTTATTTGTATTAGAACACTTACCATATAACACTACGTGCATAATCTCCAACAATCCTCATGGACACACAGTCATTTTATAGTTAAACAAAAATTCTAAAAAATATTTGGTTTGCTCAACAAAATAAAATGAAATGTTAATCGTCATTGCTTTGTAACAGAAGTTTACTGTAAATTTTATTGCCTCAATGTTCGTACATGAACCGTAAGAAATAATTTCATGAAACTTAATGCTAAGCATTTGGTGGTCATCGGTGGTGAAAAGGACATCGCGCTTGCAACTCATGTTCCGAAAAACGTCTTACGAGATGAAAAAATCTATAGTAAAGTAACTGTAATAATAACTATGTTAGGTACTTTCCAAAGAACAGTATTAACAGTAATTATAAGTGAATTATTTTCTCAAGTGATTAACTCGGAGTTATATTTAAAGAGTAACTATTCAAACACTGCTGGTATATCATCGAGTTCAGCAACATACTTCTACGAATTGCGAGGGAAGTTGAGCCTCCCCCTTGCCAAAGTGGTAACGTAATCGCCTTATGATACAGGAGTACCAGGTTCGATAGACGGTGGGTGTACAGTGATCGTCAATAAAAATGGGACAACTTGATCCTGAAAGTCTTTCTTCTCTGCAATGCATCTTGTGTGTTGTCTAAATCTACGGCAATGAGTGAATTTTAATACAAAATTTTCAGTGGCAAGTTCTGTCGCTGCCGTCGAGTTAGGCAACACACATAACGCATTGCAGGAATGCGGGTATTTAAGAATATAGTGTGTCCCATTTTTATTCCCGGTGACTGTGTATCCCGCTGTTGGACCCCACTTTAAACTCTAGGTCCAGTCCCAATTAGCCTTTCTGTGTATAAAGTAGACTTACAAAAACGTATTTAGAGGGAAGATACAATACAGTAATAGATACCATTAGAATAGAAGTCCAATAGCTTACAAATCATTGTTTACAGGGACTACTAAAACTAGATTTTCGGGATATATAAAATCATATTTACGTTGTTGTTTCAATGAATATTTATTACTTTTCTTCATCATACCCTGCAAAACATTATTGCGTTCTCTGAGAGCAGTGTTAGAGATTAGGTTCCAAAACTGGGAGGGGGCAAGGACACTTTAATTTCTCTTGGTAGATAAGGTTTTGTATAGTATTGGGGCAAAAGTGAGGGCCATCTGCCCCTCCCCCTAATTGCCGCCACTGTCTGAGAGATATACTTTTTGCAAATCATCATCGCATTTAGGAAGCAATGAATGTTCTAAGATTTTTGGGAAAATACCTCCCAAAATTTCAACTCGCAAGAATGTCAATGAATGCGTGCCAATGCTTGACAGACAAGACAAGCAAGTCACACCCCTTGCATTGTTTTTTTCCTTCCTGTTTCCCCTAATAAAGTATACAATTTACAATTGATGAACACTTGCTATAAGATATAATTAAGGCTTGAAACATCATTTCTTGAGCATATTTTGGACTCTTGATTTCTAGTAAATCAACGCCATTCAATCAAGTGTCTACGCTAGCAAGCAAAAATGTATGTACTCCGCCATGTAAATTTCAAACAGTCCACTTTGTTGATTTATATTCCGTAGAAGTTTATACACTAACTGCCATGGTACGCAACTGGGATTATCGGTCATACCAATTGTCCTTTCGTACAAATTTCAAGAGTGCTCTTTACTACTATTGGTAGAAGACACTTCGATTAGATTCTCAAATACTCATCTGCAAAAGGAACAAATAATAATAGTGTTAACATCGTATATGAGACTATGAACTTACAAAATATGTTTAAAAATTATTGATATTACATTGTTACAACCTTAGACAAGTTGAGTTAATAATGGAACTTACAGATGTTGTGTAAATGCATTTGAAAATAATGGATCTAATCGGCACTATAATGCTTAACGATATTATCCTGTTGTTAAAGGTCTGTCTGGTTCACGATATGAGCTCACTTCAGTGATCTAACTTTATAATGAATGTTAAATATGATGAGCCTAAAACAAAAATTTGCAAAATAATTGTTAGAAATATTTTCATAGTAGAGTTATGATTGCAACGCTATATGGAGTGAGGTTCCTCCAGGTTCGAATCCTGGTTTCATGTATGTATTTATTTCATTATCTGTGTTCCAATCATCTATTTTATCAAATCATTATTCATCCTCATTGTCCCAAGGAGCAGAAGTTGGAGGTAAAATAACAGAAATACATTATGAAATGGAAATTCAGTTCCTACTATATTTTTATTTGAATTATAATAGTAGACCCGCCAAGTAGCAAAAAAGCTTAAAAAAAAATTTTACCTGCATGGAATGTTAATAATAGGCATCCATGCTAAATCAATCAGTCATGGGTCTGACAGAAAAACTAGGGTGGACGCCACCAAAAATTTCGACCTTATAGGCCATAAAAGGTCAAATTTCAAACTCATCCAAATATGTTCATGTAATATATCAAATGAAAGGTATAGACGAGACAAACTGTTCGGTGATATTTTTAGGTCAGAATATCGATGTCATAAGTAGTCGTGTGGGGTAAAGTTAATCAGGCTAACTTTGTATGCACGGGAGTCCTACATAGTGGACCATCCAAGGAGCAAAAAAAACTGTATGGAATGAAAGTAGCAGACATCCATGCAAAATCAATCCGTCATAGGTCTGAGAGAAAAATTAGTCAAGCTTCACAATCACTGGTATACAAAGCAAACTATTTAACACAAATGGCTACTGAAATTCAATATGATACTAAACCAAATATACGTACCTTAATCAGGACAAATTATGATTTCTATGAAGCTCTGTGTCATCCACAATTAAATTATTGCCCTTGTACTTGCAAGTATGGGAACTAGTATCTTCATTAATCTATACCGATACTCATTTGTAAATTCTCAGTAAACATACAGACTTGTGTTAGATAGACAGTAAGACTTTACTCTCATAACTGTCAGGGTGTACTTTTACACTTTAAATACATACAGCATATATGCAGCAAGTCTTAAAGATATAGGCAATAGGGTATAAAATGGGTAAAACGAAAAAGTTTCTACAACATTATCAACAATATTAAAAATGTATATTAAGACAATTTGTTTCAATAAATGCAGCAGGAAAAACAGGCATTTCGGCCTGTGGAGAGACCGTTAAATTTCATAAATCACATTATACGCGTACTGTGCTGATAAGCAGTTAGGCAAAGGGGATTAGGCGAAACTGGACTAGATGCAATTTTGTGTTCAATTGTACGCACAAAAAGGGATGAAAGGCGATTTACATCCTTTTGTCACGGTATCCAGTGACATGTGAACAAACACCTTTCGGTATTAATCATGTTAGTTTATTGATTCATATTATGTTTAAATGTAAAGTGAGAGGTTTGGTTTATTTTGTGGAAAAATTTGTATCCGAGCCAGAAGTCGGAGTTGGGAGACGGGTTTTCTGAGTGACAGCCGAACTGTCAATACGGAAAATTACATGACATATTTGCACCAAAACGGGTCGTCACGGAGAAAGGGAAGACTTATTTCGTCGGGACCAACGGAGAATTCGTCGCGGGAGGCCGAAGCTATTTTTCACGGATGACCAGGATAATCAGCTGGAGTCCAAGCTAGCAAGAACCGAGGACGCGCCTTGTGACCGCATTTCGAGACAATGGACCAGAGGTCATTTCCATCTCTTCGGAAACCCCAACCAAGCCACTTTAGCGTGTTTCCAACGGACAATTTTGGATCCGGTATAAATCTACAGGACTTCGAGTTCAACGCACAGTTTTATCCAGATCTTGTAGAGAGACTATTGTCACTCGCGTGACTATTGTTTTGTCTCCGTGGACTTTGTTTTTCTTTCGTACCGTGAGCGAGTTACCGATTGTGAGTTTACCAGTGTGCGCTTTATTCTGTGAAGCATTTCGCGGTGGTTTGTATTTTACCAAGCGTGGACTATCATAAGGATGGCCGGCTAAAAAGATAGAGGAAGGAGGCCGTCGCCTCCCAGACGCCCGCAACGATGTACCATCACCATCCGGTGAAGCCACCCGGCGCCACGACCAACGACTGACACGCAACGCTGCGAAGCCATCCATTGCCCGACGCCCAGAAGGACGTTTCCTGTCCGACGTCCAACAGAAGCCCGTTACCAGAGAGAGAGAGAGAAGGATGACTCCAGATGGACGCCCGACAGACGCCCAATGAGAGAGGGGGAGAGATGATTCCAGGACGACGTTTGATTGATGCCACACACACAAGAGAGAGTCCGGACCGACGCGTGAGAACGTACAGCCGACTGTTGTGAGATGAGAGTCACGCAGCGTTCTATGAAAGCGAAAGTACCCAATATCGTCGCAATCATCCTTCGCCGCGTTCGACCTCGAAGAACATTTTCGCCGCAAAGGAACCTTGTGTAAATTTCCGCACCCAGGAAAGAGGAACGATCACACGATGTAGCAGAGTCTGGTAGAGTATTCTTCAGATGGTCTATACAAGCATGTATTGTTTGTATCAACGCCGTACCGTAAAAGCCAAAGTCTCGCTGATTTGCAAAGTGACTCAGGAACCCCAGACCTAACTTCCGTGTCTGATATTTTTGAGTAATGTTATATAAAAAGTCATTTCATGTTCATATGTAATAATTTGATTGTCTGCATTCAGAGTTAGAAGCTCCATTCCATAACGTTAATTTTTCGTGTAAATTGTCAAAGTGTGCTCCATTTTTGTGTAACCGACCGCGCCGTCGTGTCAATTAGCTTGTCAATAGTTGACCGATTAGTCTTTTTAATTTGTAGAAAGCGTATTTTATATTGCAAGGTCGTGAGAGTGTAGTATTATTTATTGCATAGTGGTTTTTGTTGTAATTTTTGCTCGCGCCGACGGTTGATTTGTATATTCCGGCAGCTGGAGCCGATTAAGTTTTGGATCACTATGCAATGATGTATTTGTTCTCAATGGACGAGAGATGATTGTATGTATTATCCCCGTCCGAGAAACTTGATAAATGTCGTGTTACGACTTGATGCGTACGTTCATTCGAACGAAAGGTTTAACTACGCCGACCCAATTGTTTTAGATAACTGCTTTCCGAGGGCTGGCCCATATTTAATTTAAAAGAGCACAGGAGCTGGCAGACTAATGACCTAAATTCACCTAAAGGTTAATACAAAAAGGAAATGGTTTGTTGATTAGATCCATGATTTGTATGTATATTCACATGTAAAATTCCTCAGAAGTAAGCATGAGAGAGAGAGAATAAGAGAGAGTGAGTGAGGAGGCGATGTAAACAGTTTGTTGATTCCAATATTTTTTTGTTGACACAATATATTCATATCTTTAGCGTTCGTCAGTGTTATCATTTGATGTTTTTCAGGTATCTGGTATAATGCTATTAGTGTGTTATTATTGTTCGAGTCTACATATCTAAGGTAAACCAAAAAAGTGTAACATTTCGAGGTATTTATCTCCGCCTCGCACTAGTACGACAATAAACGACCTTCGCAGTACCGAACTAAAAAACCTGGACCGTAAGTAAAAGTCACGACCGGTTTCCCGTACCCATAATGACGTCTGGCCCCGTGCCGGGGTATGAAAGATACGTCATTCCGGAGACCTGGAGTGCACTTATTACACTTTTAACCCAAAAAATGATTTAAATGGTGTTCCAATTAAAATTTCTGTGAAGAAATGAACTAGCGTTACCTATTGCGCTATTTGCGCACAAATGTTTCATTGACAATGGATTATAATTTTAATCATATTCTCATTTGCAGGAAAGCTAAGATAACATAACCTGATTAATTGAAAGCATTTGCATTATTTTATTTTTGTACGATCATATGACTTGTTTTTCTGTTTATGTTCGTCAAATTATAGAATAAGAAAAATTTGATTTTGATCTTCTAAGTGCACATGTTCTGGTGAGCCAAGAGAGGCCATTATCCAAATTATTAGAATTATATTATTTAGTAGGAGAGACAATGAGCAGGTTAACCGAATGGGCATAAAGGTGTAACATTTCTGAAATAGGGCAAGTAAAATGTCCTGCAAAATTCATTTCTGGTGGAACTGTATTTTGTTTGTAAAAGAATAAATACAAATGATGTATTAAGTACAAAAATGTGTTCAATTTAATTGTATATTAAATTTTGCTCTATTTTATTGCATCATTTGAATGCAGTGCAAAGCAGTAGGACTAGGTAATTGTTTTTTTATTAAGTAGGATATCAGCAATTAAATGCTTGGTTATTGTTTTTTGTTATTTAGCGACGACTTTCTGCTACTTTCTTTTGGCTAATCGCGACGATGGATAAAGATAAGATGGAAATTATGAAGGGACGCACGGAGAAAAATGTTTGTTTGGATTAACCAAAAAAATGGTAGTGGTGAACAATTGCTCACCAGTACCAAAAGATTTGGTCAAGTTCTATTTGTTTGTAGTAAACATTTTTTTGGTTACCAATACCAAATATTATTTTGGTAAATCTAACAAAATGTAGCCCGTTTGTTTAGGAAAACCAAATAATTTAGTCAAATTTACCAAATTTACTTTCTTATTCTTACCGAACGATTTGTTAAATAATTGATTCCAAATTACTTAAAAAAGTGTTGTATGTGAACTGTGGCTTCACCAAGACAATAAATATTGTGATTTGAAAATTGAGAGATGTGAGATTGATTAATATATCTCTGCTAGACTAGCTACTCCTCGGTGCACGTCACTCCGTATTTTAATTGATCCGGAAAGAAAGTTCTACCTCACTCAAATATTATGAGATTTCAATCGAAGTTGTACCAATTGCACCTGAATATAGTCGGTTCATTGCCATGAATCTAACCTTTAGTGATCAGAGTGAGATTAAATTTGCTCAGATCATAGAATGCATCACCGTAAATCAATTTCGGTGCAGTGGCAGCGATTGGATTCTAAAACCAGCAGGGGCAAGGTGCCACAATTGGGGGGGGGGGCCAAAGGCAGTATATTTTCCTTTGTAGACAAGGTTTAGCATAGTACCGGGGCAAAATTGGCGAAAAATTAAGGGACAATTGCCCCCCTCGCCCTCTAATCGCCGCCACTGCCTCGCTGTTGTATTTCCTTTTTCATGACACAGGAGCTCCAATAATTATTCTAAACTTTCGTTTCAGAAGTAACTCCAAGAAAAAAATAGTTGCTGAAGGGTAATTTAAAGGGAAGTTTTCGCAACTTCTTTAGATTTTCTTATTGTTAAGAAATTTCGGGGAGGGGTTGTAGCCCGTTATTCCCCCATCCTCCGCGTACGCCAGTGGGGTAAGCAAATTGTGTCTCTGCTAGTAGTGGATTCTCGAGATCCTTGAATTTCAAAGCGACAGCTTTGGCACTACATTATCGGGGAGTTACCAAAGGGTACAATTAACCATGGAAAATAATTGTAGAAATTGACTGACGTATTTAAAATTATAATACAGTACTGTTGTACTTGTACTTTGATTGTTGTTCTGTCTCATTAGTAGTATAAAAGTATATAGGATGAGGACCACTTACAAGTGTAGAAAAGGCGAGGCTATTTGATTGAACAATCAGATTTGCTTACACTTAAAACAATGCCAAGATGGGGCCTGTACCCCAATTCTTCAGGTGTGATATGCTCTGATTTTTAAGAAATTCTGAATTTCTAGTGTAGAAAAGGCGAGGGCTCAACAGATAGATTTACCCATACTTAAGACAATGGCAAGAGGGGTTTATACCCTAATTTTTCAGGTGTGGAGGTTCGGGTTTAAGTCCTCATAAAATATGAAGCCTCCCCTGATGGCAAAATGATAATATTGTTGCCTTGTAAACAAAAGGCTCGGGGTTCGAGTCCTGATAAAATATTTAAGATTGAAATACATGTGGCAAAATAATATGTCCACAAGTGAGATTTTGAGAATAATTACTGCTAGTTGATAGCCCCCAAATCTGAAACCCCCCCCCCCTCCCTCCTCTGCTCAGACAGATTCGGCCATGTGTGTAAAAGCTATATCTGTGTGATTGTTGTTTATAAACTTGTCAAAAATATGGCTTTTTTGTATGAACACATACAATCCTGAATACAATTCTGGTTTTGTATTGTTCTGTTAATATAAACACAAGTGAGACTTACAGAATATTTATTGCACAGTTCAAAATCCAATTTTGAATTGTATTTAGTTGATATAGAGATGAGGTTTTAAACCTGGTGAAGTGTGTTGTACATCAGCAAAACTATCACCAAAACCTAGTTACTGCTGTTGTTTGGGTATAAAAGCACCAGCTCAGCCACTAACTGCTGAACCCAACTGATATTTTTTATTAAGTATAAAGTTTTGAATTGAAGCCCAGAAAATCTTATATAATAAACAACAAGAAAAAATGCCAAAACAAAAATATTGCAATCGGTGTAATAAAAATATATCTAGTTCTCATTGGGCTAGGCATTGCCGTATTTGTAACTCTAAGAAATGCAGAAAAGCCACAAAAATGTGTCCAAGATGCCATAAAATATTAAGCAAGGCATATTACAAATGGCATAAGTGTAATTCTTTTGTACAGTCATCAGCATTGCCCTCACAACCATCCACATCTGGTCTGAAAAGGAAGCATGAAACACCTGTTAATGCTTCACATGCAAGGCAGCCACGCCATGCACCTATCCATAGCAGTTTTAATGCCCAACTTAGGGATTATCGGTTTGTATCAGAGCCAAGATGTGGCATTGAGAATTTTTTGAACAGTAAAAAACCTGATATACAGGCAATTCTAAATGCACAAAATGGCTCTTATAAGCTGTCCCTCAAATTGTATACTCAATATAAGAAACCAAATGGCACAAAATTTACACAGCCCCACATAACAGAAACTGTACCGGTTTATTCAAATACAAATTCGGACAAAATAATAAGCAGGTTGATAGATCAATTGAATATGAAACACTCTGAATTTGCGGCAAAAGAGTCAGGATGGAGCCTATGCGGTTCATCACACAAGTTATATGTTAATATTTCTGAATTCAACCCATTACAAGGTTCTACATATCTGCCATTACCTGCCAATATCAAAAACAAAAGAGCCGTGGTCAATATTGAAAATACCGACCAGAAATGCTTTTTGTGGTGTATTTTAGCTGCTTTGTATCCAGTTTCAAGGCATCCTGAGAGAATAACTTATTACAAACAACATGAACATCTTTTTGACGATGCAATGGAGGGTTTGGAATATCCAATGTCTGTTCAGAATATTGATAAATTTGAAAAAAAGGCCAGGCACATCAATGGCAAACAATTATCTATTAATGTATTTATTTGTTCCACTGGCAATTGCTTGATAGCACCTCTCAGAATCAGTACACTTGATGATGATTCTGCTGTTCCGATTGATCTGCTCTTAATTGAAGGGAATAATACTTATCATTACACTCTGATACACAGTCTTGAAGCTTTAGTGAGAAAACAACAAGGCAAATCCAATACAATATTCAAGTCGTGCAGAAGATGTTTAACTGAATTTGATGGTAAAGAAATAATAAATGGGGTTCGGGAAGTGAATGCAGAAATTGCTAAAAACAAGTTAATTGAGCATCTGAAATACTGTGGCAACCATAAACCTGTTCATATGGTGATGCCCAATCCAAGTGAAAATTGCAAATTCAAAAAGTATGAAGCCTCGTTGGAACACCCAGCATATATTGTCTGTGATTTCGAATCGAACGTCAAACCTATTGCATTCTGCAATCCAGATCCTGATGAATCTTCAAGTACATCATACCAGCTACATGAACCTTCCAGTTTTTGTTATATGGTTGTACAGGATGGTGTTGTTACTAAAAAAGATTCATACATGGGACCAGATGCCATCAAAGAATTTGCACTTAGAATAGAAAATGAGTGCCGTGACATAGCATCTAACATCTTATTAAAATCAAAGCCCATGTTGCCTTTAACAGAGGAAGAGATTGAAGATTTCAACAATGCAGAAAAATGCCCGGTATGTGATTCTGAATTTTCAGATACAAATATCAAGGTGAAACACCATTCTCATACAGATGGTCGATATAAACAGGCCCTGTGTAATAGCTGCAATATTCAGATCAAGAGACCAAGATTTGTCCCCATATTTTGCCATGGAGCATCCAATTATGATTTCCATCATCTGATCAGGTACGAGGGGTTTGACAAGCAGAATTTAAATATTTTAGCTGAAAATGATGAGAAATATATATCTATTAGCAAGATAATTAAAGTTGATGGTGTTCCTATTCACATAAGATTTCTTGATTCTTACAGATTTTTATCTGCTAGCCTGGCTACACTGGCCTCTCAATTATCTGATGATCAATTCAAAATCACACGTGCTTTGTTTCCAAATCAGGACCTGAAATTAATTAGGCGGAAGGGTGTATATCCATATGACTATGTTACAGATTTTTCTAAATTTGATGAGTGTTCCCTGCCACCACAAGAAGAGTTTTACAGCAAAATCAGAGGATCTGGAATCACTGATGATGATTATCATCATGCCCAGTTGATGTGGAACAATTTAAATTGCAAGACATTTGGTGATTACCACATGGCATATTTGAAACTTGATGTGACCCTCTTAGCTGATATATTGCAGGCATTCAGAAAATCTTCTATGCAAAATTATAAACTGGACCCAGTGTATTTTTACAGTGCCCCGGGCCTAGCATGGGCCGCAACGTTTTTGAATACCAAAAAGCAATTGGATCTGATCCACGATCAAGATATGTATCTGTTTATGGAGCAATGTATAAGAGGAGGGATGGTGCAATGTTCCCAGAGATATGCCAGAGCAAATAACAAGCATATTATGCTGCCTGATTATGATCCAGCACGGCCATCAAATTTTATACTGTATGTAGATGCAAACAGCCTCTATGGTTATGCCATGATGAAAAAACTGCCATATGCAGGGCTTGAGTGGGTTGAAAATTACAATATTGAAGATCTTCAGGACTTTGATGACAGTAACTATGGCCTGTTCTTAGAGGTTGATCTGATAATTCCAGATCATTTGCACAATAAATTTTCTGATCTGCCCCCAATTCCCGAGGTTCAGTGCTCACCTGGCTCTAAACAGAAGAAGCTCATGATGACTCTGGAGCCGAAACAGGGTTATGTTACATATTACAAAAACCTCCAGTTCCTGATGAAACATGGTGTCCAAGTGACCAAAGTTGGCAAAGTCTTAAGGTTCAGGCACTCAGAATGGTTGAAACCATACATTGATACAAACACGGAGCTTCGAACATCTGCAAAGAGCCAATTTGATAAGGGCTTGTTTAAATTGATGGTGAATTCAGTGTATGGCAAAACTATTGAAAATGTCAGGAAACATACCGATGTTAAAATAATTACTGACCCCAGCCGGAGCAAAAAATTGGTTGCAAAGCCTAATTTCAATTACAGAAAAATTTATGATGAGCACATGGCACTTTTCAACATGAAAAAAACAAAGATCAAATTTGATAAACCTATTTATGTAGGGGCTGTGATATTGGAATTGTCCAAATTACATATGTTAATATTATATTATGATGTGCTGAAACCTTTTTATGGTGATCGTGTAAAATTATTGTACATGGACACGGATAGTTTTATTCTTGATATTCAAACAGAAGATGTTTATCAAGATATTGCACAGTCTGAATTGTTTCAATACTTTGATACCAGTGAACATACAAAGATTCAACCCCACAACAAAAAGGTGCCTGGCAAGTTAAAAGATGAGACATGTGGTGATGTTATTGTGAAATTTGCTGGGTTAAGTGCCAAGATGTACACTTTTGAGACATGTAGTGGCACTGTTGCCAAAAAGGCCAAGGGTATTGGCAAAGTAACTGTTGAAAAAGATCTTCAATTTGAAGATTATGAAAATTGCCTCAAATCCCAGAATTCAATCAAAACATCAGAATCCAGAATCCAGAGTGTGGATCACTTGCTGACTAGCAATATTGTAAGAAAAGTGGCCCTGGACCCACATGATGATAAGAGATGTATTTTATCATGTGGCATACATACTTTGCCATGGGGGCATTGCGATTTGAAAAGTGGCAAACAATGCCCAATTACAGAGCATGATTTGAAATAAATAAACATGCCTATGAACTTATTTGGGTTCAAAAAACAGGCTATTATGGAGCTTCCAACACCACAAGCCTCTCCTGATATGCTGTCTAAACTGAGTGGCTTGTTAATTATTCATCTGAACAGCATACTTACAGATGTTGATGAAGAAACAGGTAAAACATTGTACATATTTAACAATAATTTAAATCATTACCAATTACCTGTAGGTGGGCAATTGCAATTTATTACAACCCCTGAGGGTGATGTCAAGATTTCAGTAGGGAGAAATATTTATAGAATTAAGCACTCAAACATGATTTCTGGCACTGTATATACTGTTTCTGCTGGTGACTGCTTATATATTGAGGTCCCTGGATCATATGACAAGCTTATACCCTTTTTTATAGAATTAAGAATCAGATACTCTATAATAAATAACCATTAAAACAAAAATGCCTAATGATATATTTGGCCATACAAGACATGAAGATCACAGTGATGAGATTCTTATGCTTGATGTCAGAGTCAAGAAATTAAGAAGTGATTTACAAGCTTTACAAACCACACTCAATGCCAGTCTTCAATTAGAAATTACAAATTTACAATCACAATGCATGGACCCTCTTCTTAAAATTGATTCTGAACTCAAATTGTTGCTTCAGAAATATACTGATCTTGCAACATTAGATAATTTTCAAAGTTTAGAAGAAGCTGTAGCAGCTCTTCAAGCCAAATTTAAGACCCAGGCCACCAACTCTGAGCAATTGAAACAACAATTGGAAGAGCAGATAAATAATGTCCAGGCACAGCTCCAAACAATTGTCAAAAGCATAAAATCACAAGAAGATTTTGATCTAGTCATTTCCACTCTAAAAGAACAGATTCAATCACTCCAAATACCTAATCTGGATCCTCTGCACAATGCCATAGCCGAGGTTAAAGAAAAAATTGAGACACTTGAAAATTTTATGAACAACTTGCCATCTTCTGATGCTTTGAGTGCAATAACTCGGAGTGTAGCAAATATTAAGCTGCAACTTGAAACATATGAAGATTTTGGAAAAATTCAAAGTACCATAACCCATCTTGAAGGTACAATAGCAGCAGTGCAAAGTGATTTGGCAAATGTACAAGAAACTCGCCTGCCTGGGATTGTAGATACACTTGTCAGTGTCCAGCAACAGATCACAAAGCTTGAAAACCTCAACACTGAATCTGAACTATCTCATTTTCATCACTTGATTGATGATATCCAAACAAAGCTTGAAATTTTACAACAATCAACACCCTCTCAGGCAGATATAGTCCTGCTCCAAAATGCTATGCAAAATGTGGCTGATGCTTATGAATTAAATAATGTGAAATTGGCACTTGAATCTTTGCAAAATACAGTACCAAATCTTCCTACATCACAGGAACTTAAAAATATTAAGAGAGCAGTGAATCGCATATTGAAATCAGAAGATATCAAGAATATCCAAGCAGAGATCAAACAACTCACTCAGACAGTGGCCACTCTTCCAACCAATCAACATATTAATGAACTGCATGCCCTGTTTGAGGATATCAGAAGACAGGTCCATGATCTTACTGCTCAAAATTCAAAATTGGCAGTTGTTGAAAATTTACAGCAAATTGTAGCTAATATCAAGCAACAGCTAGGGACCATGGAATCCAATCAAGCAAATGCTCTGTCTGTTTTTGCCACCCAGCTTCAAGAGATTGTGCAACAATACAAGAAACTTGTTGTAGACATAAAAATCAAGCCAGGCCATGATGATGTTGTTAGGACCATCAATGAGCATCTTGAATCTGTAACAAGCAGATTGCTTACAGCAGAAAAAGAAATAACTGGCATAATCGAGAATCCAAAACATACAATAATTCTTGAATTGTACAGCATCCCCAACAAAGAATATGATTCACCATTTACACCAGGTGGCAAAATATATATGCTGTCCCCTGCTCAATTTTATTACCAGTTTTTTGTTGGGGGCACATTGAGACCAATCAAGATCAAATATTGGCATCAGCCACAGGCACACCACTACCCTACCTTATCAATAACAAATGCTGAGAACAAAGCAAAGGTCACCAGTGTAGAGTTAGAGGATTTTACAGACCCCAATACATTAGAAACATCTTATGCTGAAGATGATGGCTCTCTGGAATTTAGTATACAAATAGGAGACAAATTATATTTAGAAAATCCTGCAGTATCAGCTGCTGAATACCCCATAGTTGCAATATTCTTGTTTACATATTATGTCTAGAGAAATTATAGTTGATGAATTACACAGACAAGCCAGGCATAATTTTAAGAGACTGCCAGTAGTTACAAAAGGCATAGATGATTTATGGCAGAGCGACTTGATTGAAATAGCAACTGGACAGTTGAAAAACTTAGACAAAATCAACAAGGGCTACAAGTATCTACTTACTGTGATAGACACATTTTCAAAATTTGCCTGGGCTGTGTCACTCAAATCCAAGACTGGAAAATGTGTTACAGAAGCCGCGCTATTTGCAAACAGATAATGGCAAAGAATTTTATAATTCAGTGTTTCAACAATTTATTAAAAGCCAAGCAATAAAACATTATTCGAGTTACAGTGATCTCAAGGCCTCAATTGTAGAGAGATTCAACAGAACCTTAAAAAATCTTATGTATAAACAATTTACACTTCAAGGTAATTATAAATGGATTAATATTCTTCCAGAACTTCTACATAAATATAACAACTCGGTCCATTCCACAATCAACATGAAACCCTCTGAAGTAACTTCATCTGATGAGCAAAAATTGATCAGGACTGTTTATTATCCTAGATACCAGCCAACAACAAGAAGGGCCAAATACAGGGTGGGTGATCAAGTAAGAATCAGCAAATATAAGCACTTATTCAAGAGAGGCTTTACAAGAAACTGGAGTACTGAATTATTTACAGTGGTTCAAGTTAAACCTGGGACCCTTAACACATATATAATAAAGGATCATCAAGGAGAAATTCTCAAAGGCAGATTCTATGAACAAGAGCTCAGCAAAACTAAACAGCCTGACACATATCTCATAGAAAAAATCATCCGCAGAAAAGGCAACAAGTTACTTGTCAAATGGCTAGGACTCCCAGAACACAGCTGGATCGATGCAAACAAAATAATAATATGAGCACCTGGGATGTTATAAAAAGGCTGCCAGAACCTGAACAACAGAATAAGAGAAATGGCAACTTGCTGCCTGATAATATTAGGTGTCTTATTGTTGGGCCATCTGCTTGTGGTAAAACTACACTAATGGTTGATAATTTTTTATTGGCACCCAACTGGTTAGACTGGAAAAACAGGCACTTGTATGTTTTCTCTAAGAGCTTGGAACAATTAAAATATCAGCAGCTGATGAAGCTATATGATGGATTGGATATTGCCACTTTTGAATCAGATGTTAAGCCACTTCATGAATGTCTCGATAATTCTGTTGTTGTGTTTGATGACATTATACTGGATAATCAAAACAAGGTTAGAAATTTCTTTACACAGGGGCGGCACAAAAACATTGATTGTTTCTACCTGGCACAGACTTTTTCTAAAATACCGAAGCAGCTGATCCGAGACAACAGCAATTTTATATGTGTTTTTTATCAAGATCATACCAACCTCAAACACGTACATGATAAATATGTAGGTGGGGACTTGAGCTACAATGATTTTTCCAAGTATTGCAGTAGGTGCTGGACCCAGGACAGTTATGGGTTTGTCACAATTGATATGACAAGAACACCCAGTAGCGGCAAATACAGAAATAAAATCAACGATTTTCTAGACGTTGAGACGTATATAAATAACCATGAAAAGGCCAATCATTGATGATCTTAAGTTAAGAGATTATCTTGTAAAAAGATTCAAGGGATGGAAATCAGAGAACCGAGGAATCTATGAAAAACACAAACAAACAGAACAGCCTGTAATTGATGCTATTAATAATTTAGGTAAGAATATCAAAACTGTTACAGAGCAAAATCAAGATTTGATCACAGAGCTTGTACCTGTAGCTGCAAGGAACATATTAGATTATCCATTCACCCCACTTTCCAGTATTCATACACCTAGTCCTATTGCTCCTCGAAGAATTGAAGCTACACAGGTTCCAATTGAATTGGGTCTTCTTGCTCAAAAATATTTAAGCACACCTAAAGACAACAAAGATGAGGTGTTTGGTTTATATGCTGACACAGAGCTTGACGGTAGCATCATTCATAGAATTGGCAATTTCAGAGTAACATTTATGGGAGATGATATAATTGTATATTCAGAATCTCGTCTCGGAGAAAAAGGTGCTTTTGTTAAGTACACCGGCACACCTGGATTGTGGGAATTGATGACTAGGAAAAGGCCTGGCAGCTATACAGATCAAGATTATGAGGATTACAAAGAAATATTAATAAAATCAGATGCTCTATACCAGAACAATGATCCCACACAAAAAAGGGTTAAGTCGAGCAGTGGGGCAAAATACAACAACTTAATCAAGCCCATATGGTCACAGATCAAGACTGGCAGTGGAATCAAACAATACAACACCCTGCCCAAAGAATTTGTGTGGGTTGATGATGTCAGGAAACTTGTGGATAGGTTATTGGTGATAGCTGGGGAGGAAAATGCTGGGAACCACAATTTTTACAATGAAAAAGTTGGAATTATGGACATGATAAGCACAAAATTGTCTAATTTTATAGTGAATGACCCTAAAGGGATTGGATATCTCATAAAAATTATTAATACTCTACCACCTAAATTTTGGAATATTTCTGAGGGTCGGGGGCTGGTGAATGACATTATAAACAAGCTGCCATTTGAACTACATATTCCAGGCTATCAGTATTGTGGTCCCGGTACAAAATTGGATCATAGATTAAACAGAGGGGATCCTGGTGTAAATCCTTTAGATGCTGCTTGTAGAGACCATGACATAGCATACAACACACATTCTGATCTTGACAAGAGACATGTTGCAGACAAGAAATTAGAAGAGGCTGCATTTGGTAGATTTGTAAGCAAAGATGCATCTTTAAGTGAAAAAATAGCAGCATTGGGAACCACCATAGCTATGAGCACCAAACAAAAACTGGGGTGGGGGCTGTGAATATATATATAATAAACCTACAATGAAGGCCAAGGGTGTTATGTATCAAATACCTTATGCAGGTCTTAAATCTCTTAAAACTATTGACAGTCTTTTGACCAAAAAGCAGCGGAAGAAAAAAAAATCTTGTATTGCAAAGGGACATGGTATGAAATTGTTACTTAGTACCCCCCAATTAAAAAAATTACAGCAATCAAGAAAAAAATCACATGTGGGGGGGTTTATATTTACCATCCCTGCCATCTTAGCAGCTCTCGGGGCTGTGGGGAGCTTGGCTGGGGGATCAGCCGCCATAGCAAAAACAGTAATAGATGCCAAGAAAAATAGGGCAGAATTAGATGAGCAGAGGCGCCATAACCTGGCCATGGAGAAACAAGGCAAAGGTGTTAAGAGAGCCATGAATAAGTTTAAAAAAAACAAGAGCCGCTTACAAACCAAGATATTGAAGCTTTAATCAAGCCACTGGGCATCAAACATTTTAGGGGTGTGTACATGTCTGATTCTTTACCAGAACAACCACTCAACAAAGAGTGTGGCATTGTTAATTTGGATGAGTACAAAAATCAGGGCACTCACTGGATCTGTTATAAATATTTAAACAATGAGGCATTTGTGTTTGATTCATTTGGAGGTGTTCCACCTGAAAATTTAGTAAAATATCTAAATTCATCTAATCTTTATTACAATAATGCCCGTGTTCAAAACTTCAAAGATGTTAATTGTGGACATTTGTGTTTATCTGTTCTCAGATATATGTCTCAAATAAATAAACCATCAATTGAAGATTTTCAAAAGGCCTTGTGGTATTTAAAACATCATGGGGGTATTCCATCTCACCAGCCAAAATTCAATATTGAAACTCAAATTGCATGATGACATTGTGTATCCCAAAACAATAGCTTTCAGAGCATTTTACGGCATGTACCTGATCCCTAATATTACACACCACAACAACACAATTGCAGTAGGGGATCAAAAAATTGTCATCACTCCAGGGCAATATAATCTGTCCACTCTAAATGCTCAATTACCCAGAGGTGTAGTGTTAAGTCAAAATTCTGTCACTCACAGAGTAGAGATTGTATCTGCTACAGAAACAGTGGATCTGGGTACTATAGGAGAGCTGTTAGGCTTTGAGAACAACACAAAACTTGAACCGGCCATCAAACACACTGCTATGAATATACCCAAATTCTTAGCCATAGAGACTCTGAATATTCACTGTAATGTGGCCGAGGGTATGATCACCAAATCAAATGGCATAGGCACTCACAAACAAACTGGCATCATTGCAACATTCAAACCTAATTCTGAATTTATGGAGCCCATCATCTACAATCCATCCCCAACATTATATTTTCCTGTGTGCCATAACAGAATAGATAATATTGAATTGATGGTCACTAATGAAAAAGAAGAATTAGTTGATTTTGCTGGAGCCACAACAACTGCTATCATAGAGATTAACATTTAAATAAAAATACATACAATGGAAAATATTGAGAGTTATGAGCTACAATCATTCCCTCCAAACAGGAGGACATTTGCAAATTTAAATCAACCCAACACAGAAATTGAGGTTGATCTTGATGTAGGGGATGGATTTATACACCCCCACAGAGCAGATCTATACATCAAATTTGATGTTGTAAAGCTCGATGGAACAGATTATCCGGCAAATTCAAATATAAGATTGGTAGATAATTTTGTGCCGCATCTGTTCTCTGAAATTGAGATCAGAAAACATGGCGTTGTTATAAACAGAGTGGATTATCCCGGCATTACCTCCACAGCTTTGGCCACACTAAAATTATCCAAAACCGAGGCTTCTTACTACAGAATCGGTGGATTTGAGGCTGGTGATAAAATATTAACCAAGAGCCACACTGTGCTGTTCCCCATGCGCCTATTGCCAGGATTCGTCTCGGATTACAAAGAAATTATGTGGAAAGGCGGGTTAAGAATTACATTTAGAAGAGCTGCCAATGATAATAATGCTTTGATGAGATACAGCACATTAAACTCTACAGGGGAAGCTCTGCCTAATACCTTACCTGATGCAGGCAAGTGCCTTATTCAGACTATGGAGCTAAGAATCCCTGTTGTTGAATATGAGGCCAGTTACGCTCTTAAACACAAAGCAGATATAGTAAAAAATCCACAGATTCCTCTGCAATTTTACACATATCAATCTGTACAGAAGCCCGCATCTGGCACATATTATGAGTTTGATGCTACAAATTCATTCTCCAGCATACAATATGACATGCCTGATTTTGTGGTGGTATTGTTTCAGACTGGAAGACACAACAATCAGGAAAAAAATTCAAGTAAATTTGATAGCTGCAACATCAAGAACATGTATCTTAAAAATGGCAGAAATGAGGTATTTCCTAGAGAAAATTACAATTTAGACATGTCCAAGGATGATTTTCTTAAATTATATGAGGCTTTTTCGGCTTTCAAGCGTGTCACTACTGGCAGTACTGATATGTATTACTCACCAGATGAATTCAAAACACAGAGACCCATGTTTGTAATCAACACTTCAAAAAGGAAACAAGTTGTGGTGAATGACAGGACAAACATTAAAATTATCTGTGAATTCCACGAGGCTTTACCAGATGACACCATATGTAGCGTCATTCTCATAGGGGAAAAATCATATGTTTATGATGTAAGAAATGAGAGAGTCACGGAGCAATTCTAGAAGTCCGATTCAAACACAGAAGCCCCTTGATTACAAAGCAATAATACCAACACTTTGCTGTCAGAGAGGCCCCAGACACTCTACCAGCTTTGAAACCTCAACTGTATTATCAGCTAGCAGTGAATATCTTATGTGTGGGCAGTTGTATATATTTCAATCTTTTATCAGGACTCGAACCCAAAGCCCCTGATTACAATGCAACAATATTAACACTTCTCAATATGGAATATGCCCACATTTTACTGGGTTCTGAGACCCTTATACAGACAAAATTGGATTTTGAACTGCCATAATATTTTCTAAGTCTTTGCCTAGGCTCATATTATCAGAATAGAATTGCTTTCAGCATGAAGGGGGTGCAGTTCATTGCCACTGTGTGAAAATATGTATTTTTATCTCAATAATCTTTGTTACACTTTTACATGTCTGCAACATGTTACACTTTTTCCCCCTGTCGCACAGAAAGATTAATGCCCCCTTCAGTGAATCGTACAGAAAAATCATTAATGCTCCCTTCTAGCGTGTAGATTTTATCTCTTGCGTGCCGGCAGGACATGGAGGCAATTAATTATGCCTACCCACTATTCTTCTATTGTATTGAGCAAGTGGTTATAAAACATGAGAAAATAAGAAAATTGAGAAATTCAGTTTTTGTACAATATATTGTTGTAAAACATTGTTTTACCAGGGTTTCAGATTTGGGGGCTATCAACTAGCAGTAATTATTCTCAAAATCTCACTTGTGGACATATTATTTTGCCACATGTATTTCAATCTTAAATATTTTATCAGGACTCGAACCCCGAGCCTTTTGTTTACAAGGCAACAATATTATCATTTTGCCATCAGGGGAGGCTTCATATTTTATGAGGACTTAAACCCGAACCTCCACACCTGAAAAATTAGGGTATAAGCCCCTCTTGCCATTGTCTTAAGTATGGGTAAATCTATCTGTTGAGCCCTCGCCTTTTCTACACTAGAAATTCAGAATTTCTTAAAAATCAGAGCATATCACACCTGAAGAATTGGGGTACAGGCCCCATCTTGGCATTGTTTTAAGTGTAAGCAAATCTGATTGTTCAATCAAATAGCCTCGCCTTTTCTACACTTGTAAGTGGTCCTCATCCTATATACTTTTATACTACTCTCATTCATTTTCTCTTTTCAAAAACTTCCACCCAGTACATTATATTTCCATTTCCACTCTGTCTTCAAAACTCTTCATTCACCAAGCTATAGTAAATGCTCCTGTTCCTTCTGTGAGATTAGCATCATGGTTTCCAAGAACGAATGTCTTTCTTCAAATCGAAACTGTCCCTCTTACAACAAAGGATGGGGTGGAGGTAGGGGCTTTGAACACCTGCGGGGCAAGTCTTCCTTTTCCATGGAATTTTAGTAATTGTCACGGACTGAGATCAATTTCAACATATTTGTGCAGAGGATGAAGTGATCCCACAACTTAGATGTTTACATATTATCAATAGCTTGCGGATTTTTTGCGGATTTGCCTTTTTCATTTTTTCGTAGTAAAACATAGTCTTTTAATGTTCCAAGTTCCGCTTCAAGGTGTTTCTAGTCCAAAAACGCATTTCTTTAGTTCCTATAAATGCCTGTTTGTTAAGTTAGTGCCTATTTTGCTTAATCGTACACTCGAAATCTAAGGAAACGCCCCCCTTACGGTTATGCAACCCAGAATTTTATATCATCTAGTTTCGCCAGGAAGAGCAGCTCGCGAGAAGCGTAGTGTTTCCAACTCTTGAATCTAGCCACAGATTCACGCGACCGGGTGGAGATCTTGCTTTCCTCTTGATTTGATTTCAACGGACAACAAGTTTATATTGAGAATGTCTCTGGTAATAATAACAAGTGTTATTAACATTTATGCTTGAATTTTTTATTACTCTTTTACCACTTCCGAACGAATATGTGAAGAAAGGAGGTATCACGGATTTCGCTAAAGCTCGGATACTTGACACCTCCCATGAGAGAGTCCTGCAGACGAAAAGATAGCATTATGACTAATTCTGTTATCTATTTCAGAAAAAGAAAGTCCCTTCCGATAGCCTAAAGTCGCCTTGTAATCAAGAGGTCCTAGATACAATTCCCACTGGTGACCCACCACTCTAGATCAGTGGTTTCCAACTTCTAAAGGTTCGAGGGCCAAAATTATATCCAGCAGTTGATTGGCGGGCCGCATTTTTTTTTGGGGGGGGAGATTAAAAATTACAAAAAATGTAATTACTGAACTGAAAATGTAGTACTTTCGCATGACCTAAATTTCTAAAATGAGGCAATAAAAACAATGGAATCACATATCAAAATTTTATATTTACAACTTATTTCACCAAAACCCAATACTTATGGATGAATTGAAAGAAATGAAAAACCCATAATACAAATAAGAATCCTTCATACTAAGTGTTCAATGTAAAAATTGAGGCCGATCTGCTTCTTTTATTAAAGTTGGAATGTCCACTCCAATTTCTGTATTTGAAAGTGTCAGAAGGTAAAGCAGTCGGCTTCTGTAGCGGTTCTTGATGAACTTCATTGAAGAAAAAACCCTTTCACACGTGTATGTGCTGCCGAACATCGATGTCATTCTTTGCCCAAAACTACGAAGGTTTGAAAAGCGTTCCTTTGAATGATATTTGAAAATCTCTGGCCCCTTTAATTGCCTAGTTTGAAGGAACACATCGCCTTGCAAATCACACAATTCAAGTTGGCGAGAAGCTTCTTGTTCTTCGATGTTAACACCAAGAGGATGGCTAAATAGCTGGATGCTGCTTTTAAGTTATTCAAAATCTTTAAATCTGGAGTCAAACACATCCATTATTTCTTTAAAATTTGCAATGAATTCAGAAAAGTCCAGTGTTTCATCATCTTCTGCTAGGCGCCGACAGCTTGAAAATGGGCCAGGTTATTCCTCTCCAAAGTAACGTTGAAATTATTCAGTTTATTACGAAACCCATTTATGTTTCCCATTAAATCTGACGGGCGAGTTCATTCCGCATAGCGAAGGGGTGGAATCTGGAATGCATGGTGTGAAGAGAACCAGTGACGTGAGGTGACGTCGACACTTCGAGTAGCAATGAGTGGCGTGCCCAACGGGTCATAATCCCCCCTCCTATTCCTAAAAGAAGAACGTCAAATACAGGAAAAATTGTAAAGTTAGGAATGACTACAAAAACTTGTACACATAACTTCCACCCACTTTCGAAAATCAAAAACCATTGATTTGACTACTGAGCCAGAGATGCCGGGTTTGAATCTCGGTTTGGCAATGGATGATCTTTGTGTGTCCCTTCATCAATTTTATCTTATCGTCTTCGCGATTAGCCAAAAATGGCGGAAAGCGAAGTAAAATAAACTAAATCAAACAATCGATCAATGAATGATTTGATTTGAATCGCTTTTTTGATACATTTGGTTAATCGCGAAGATGATACGACAAAATTAATGAAGGGACAAACACAAAGAACACCCATGTCCAGGTAGGGGTTCGAATCAGGAACTCCTGGTGTTGTAGCGCGCTGTGGTAACCACTCCCCCACGGTTTGTTGATTTGACGTTTTAAGTCCATTTTATACACAGAAAGGCTAATCGGGACTAGACCTATAGTTTAATGTGGGAACCGAACCACTATATACCTCCATCGGGTACAGATCCGGGACCACTTGCACTCCCCCACGGAGGTCGGCCGACAACAAACATGTGAGGAAGGCGCTAACCATTGGGTTACGTGGGTATCGGTAAAGGAAACTGCATTTTTCCTGAGAAGTAATTTTCAATTGAATTTTTGAAATACCATCTTTATATATGATTAACGTTTTTTCAAAAATTTTGCATTGCTTGATTTCCTTAATTTCTCCATCTCACGATCTCGTTACTGAAGGATCCGGACTCGAGCCCTGGCCTTTGCATGAGTGTTTCTTTGCAAGCACTCTTCACCCGTTTAATTTAATCAACGTTCATCGTCATGGCAGAAATTAGGTAAAGCGATGGAAGAGAGAAGAAAATACAAATAATTTCCTCCAAGTGCATCTGCAGGGCACTGTGAAATCAGGAGCCTAGAATTCTCTGTTTATGATTGTCCCTCACGACTTTCCAAGCTCTTAGCTACTTATTTCGATTAAATCTATACAGCTAGAAAAAGCGATGGGTAACAAAACACACCTTTAAACAAACCTTTTTTCTACTTTCTTCAATGATATTCATTTGGCTTTTTGAGTTCTGGGATACATTTTTCATTTCTATTTTTTTCATTATTCACTGCAGGCAGAGTACAACACACAAGAACACGAATGCACGCTCGTCACGAATTCCGGCCTGAATTGTTCTTTGTGAGGTCCGTTCATCAGTTTCATCATCACTCATCCTCATTTTCGCGATAACCAAATGTGGCAGAAAAGCGAAGTAAAATAAATCAAACCACTTGCTTTCACTTGCCCAAATAAATACATCCGTATTTATGATTGTTTAGCTTATCCAATTTTTTATTGGAGGCCAAGAGATTAGTATATTTAAATAAAACACTACTAAAACGAGAGCAAGAGAGAGCGTGAGCAATTATTTGTTATTTAATCATTATATATTCCATATTTAAAAAAAGCATAAAATTTTTGTCTGCACATAAGACGTTCCATTGCATAAATACATCCCATATTATACATACATATTGTACAACGTGTAAAAAGTAGTGTAAATACAGAGAACAGAAGTACTGCAGAGAAATTTCCCCTTAGTTCTTTAGAGGATTTACAAGGGAAACGAAGGGAATCCAATCCCCTATCTGTCCTATAGGAGATAGACTGAAGGACCTGAAAGCACGGGCTTTCAACCATTGGAGCGGGGGCGAGGGGCAAAGGAGGTAAAAGCAGAAATCTTCCCTTTCCCTTCGAAAACCCGTTTCTACCTGGAACTGTGAGGCGGAGAAAGAGCGAGCTAGGCCGCTGAACGCACCGAGGGACTAGAAGCCCGTGAAAAAAAGTGATGCATATGAACTGTGGCTTCAACAAAACAATAAATATTGTGATTTAAAATAATAAGAGATTTGAGATTGATTGATCTATCTCAGCTAGACTAGCTACTCCTCAGTGCACGTCACTGAAGAGAACGTTACGTCACTTTAGATTCTTCTGATGATCATTATTGACTGCAAAATCAATTCTATCTGTGATATTGTCTTTCTTCACAGAGCTTCCTTTCCTTCAGTAAAAATAGAACGTATTTTAATAAAAATACATGAAATTAATGTATTTTGCAAATTGGCTTCGCGGGCCGCAAAAAAAGACATCGCGGGCCGCATGCGGCCCGCGGGCCGCCAGTTGGAAACCCCTGCTCTAGATCATAAGTTCCGTTTCCAATAATGTATCTGTGCATAAATTGAAAACTAAAATTTTCTTAAAGGTTTACGTGTGCTCGGAACAACCTTTGAAAGGCAAAAGTAAAATGACGTGGAAGTTGTGATTGGTTTTTACATCACTGGCGCTAATGCGAACCCCCGAACTCCATTGTTGCAGTTATTCTTTTCGAGATTTTTCTCGTTGGTCCTGCCACCATAGGTAAGTCCAAAGAGAGGATTCTGACCCCCATAACCACCCCCTCCCCGTTCAGTGTGCTTCTGCTTTTTTCACTGTATCCTATTTGCACCCATTACACATTTTTTTCATTTTGCAATAACGCTTTCGGCTTTTTTCTTCAGAGTTATTATTTTTGTTTTTAAATGTTTGGCGACATCTGTTTTGGAAAAAAGTTCCACGAAGTTTGTTTTAAGTGTAAATGTATCTGGACATACAGTGTGGAGTGGGATTGGAACAACAAATATGAGGTTCCATCGCGAAACGAACAAGCGCTCCTTTGATTATGTTTTCTTTCCAAGTTTATTAAAATTTGCTTCCTTCAGCCTACTTCCGATTGTCGTATATTTCAATTCGTATCAGTTCTTTTCCTTTTTTTTCATTTGTATTGTTCAAGCCGTGATAACTTTCTCTCTTAATCTGGTTATTCGAACACTTTTATACTTTTTTTTTCTCGATTTTCCCTTCGCACTCATTACAGATTTCGGTATCGCGCTTTTCCATATTTTCACTAATTTAATTCTCTTGTCTATAATTCCTTTGACTATTTTTAATTTTTTGCCCTTAGTCCGAATCAAGAAAATATGTTAGGAAATGTTTCCCGTGTAAATCTTATTGTATGGTGGTGTAAAATTCATGCCAGCTTTTTCTTGCGATAAGGGTTTTGAAAGTGCAAGGGTCTCATTTATTAACCATGGTGGGAAGGGGGGGCGGAGGGCTGCCAGAAACCTTCGAGACGGAATATGCTGGAAACAAAAAGTAGGTGCAGCATTTGACCGTACTCTTCCTTCAGTAGGTGGAGTGCTGAGAAGGCTATAGTGGAACCACGAGCAAAACAACCTGCGCAGACCAGCGACTCCTGTGCACCGTACCCCCACGAGTAGGGGAGGGGGAGAGTGGACTATGCTTCCTTATGGCCCGAGGTGGAGGGAAGAAGAAAAAGCTGCGCGGGGATTTTTCGTCCCAAGGTTTTTTTCCTTGTGGTCGATCTATAGGGGCTATCCACCGGAAGGAATTGCCTTCGCGCGGACGCCATACTTGTAGCACAACAACTTCCGGTTCGTAGGCTCACAACATGCCGCTAAAGGGAGCTGAGATTGTGTCATGTATGAAAGGAACGAATGGGTGTGTACAAGGAGGATGTAAACTACGATCAGGGCTAAATAATCTTTCACGGATCTTTCTTCATCCATTTCCTCGAGATCTAGGCGCCAAATTATTGCATTCAAGCTGTCAAGCGTGAAAATTGGAAGACCATTAGCAGGAGTAGACTGCGCAGTAATGACAACGGATGTGCAAAAACCCAAAAAGTCGGGACCTAATAAAAAAAATCCCATGCCGATCCAGACTTCGGAAAAAATGATAGTTTAAAACTAGTTTATTCCCTACATTTTTTTTGTACTAAATGTCCAGAATTTATTGAAATTAGCAGTTTTTATTCCAGAAATGCAAAATAAATCATCACCCGAGGGTAAAATTGTGTGTATAATTAACATTTTTTTTAGTATCGGGTAATGTTGAATATTTTCCGCTCCTATAATCTTCCAATTTAGTCGGGAAATAACATTATTTTTCCCGTTTTGAACGCCAGGACTTTAAAAATACCCCGTCCTGTTTCCTTCCCAACCAAAAATTTTGCGTCCCGCACCCCTTGTACTTCATTAAAGGTAGAAGAGAAATCATTCAAATCTCGATTTTCTCTCTGTTTTAGTGATATGAGCAAAAATATTACTTTTCCTTTCAAAAGATGCTCGGTCATAGTCAGCTAGGTTTCACGTTACGTTCTTGAAGTATACACGAACTGTATTAAATTTTTGTGTAACCAGATTTTTTTGTGTGTTTGTAATCAGGGGAAATAAATTTTTGTGCAACCAGAAGAAATATTTTTTTTTGTGTAGCCAGAAAATTAAGTGCGGGTACTACTATTAATTTTCGTCTTTTGCAATGGAAATCTTATCAACATTGATAGATAAAGAGTGCCTCCCCGGTGGCGCAGTGGTAGCGTCGTCGCCTTGTAATCAAGGGTTCGATTCCCGGTGGCGGCACATAGTGGTTCGGATCCCACTTTAAACTGTAGGTCCAGTCCCGATTAGCCTTACTGTGGACAAAGTGGACCTAAAACACCAACTTAATCAATCAAATCAACATTGATAGAGAAGAGGTCCTCGGTTTGAACACCATGGTGAGGCAATGGTGTGTCATTGTGTCTGTCCCATCATTAATTTTTCCAGTTTATTATTCATCTTCATCATCATGTTTAACACAAATAGCAGAAAATTGACTTAAAATAACAATGAGCGTTTTGTATTTCTGCGTTCAAACGGGAACGAAACCAGCAAGTGTGCATTACCGCATCCCTCTGACTTGCCCTGACTGAAGATAGAAGAAAAGTTTTCCGTTTTTTATAGGTCCGTACATCTCGCACTTTTCACTTAAAACATAAATGTATGCATTTAAGCTCTCTCGCTCTGTAGGAAAAATTACTTTCTATTAAATATGTAGGCTACAAATATCGCCAATGAAACGACGATCAGCAAATGGATCTCATCCTGGAATAATGCCGTATTACTTCCTATTTGCTCATCCAATTAATATGCAAAGGCCTCTACTTTGCCCTGATATCTCTTATTCTCCTCGTCGTCAAGTGCTTTTATATGATCCATTTCATCCGGTATACAAAACGAGAAGAAATGCCACAAGTACGCGCTTGAATTACCCGGCCGCCGTGAACCGGAAGTTGTTGTGCTACAGTTCGACAATCGATTGTGCCGTTCGATATGTTTTTGTTTACTCGTGGATAGCCCCTATACCTGCGAGCAAGGGGGAGGGGGTGGCGAGCAACACTGCCACAGCGAGTCGCTGTAAATGATTTCATCGTCTGTGCTGAGTGAAACCGGTTCTTGGTGCTCCTATACTTTTCCGATACATTTCTGCCAGCCTTTTTAGCGAAGCGAGGTCATATGTTCCAGATTCGAACTCTGGTCAGGCATGAATGTATCACTGAGTTTGTCCCGTCACAATTTTATAAATTGATAATTCATCCGTATTATCGCGATTAACTCAAGAGGTAGAAGAGTGATGTAAAATAACCGAAATAGAAATTGATGCATTTGTGCCTGGTGCTAGTGTAACGACGAAGTTAACTCTTTATAAATGATGAAATAGGTAGCCCCTTGCGCTCAAATACACTTATAAATTGGCAAAAAAAAATAATCCAACTTATCGCTGATCTCTTACTACATTTGGAATACAGCCAAGAGCGATGTAAAGCAATGCAATTACATTGTGAATGTTTCACATCCTATGGTCTTTCTTTTTCTCGTAGCGGGGGCGGGGTTCATTCATTACAAATATCTAGGAAAGGATTTAGCAGCAATCCGTGATATACTTAAATATCATAACATGTTGCGTAGCCAGGGTTCTTGTGTCCTAGCCTCTGATAATTTTGAGTTTTTCTTTTTCGTTGTTTCTTCAATCTTCATCAATTTCCCTGAAGCATCATCCATCCTCTGTCGTCATTGGCTATATGTAAAAGTTGACATAAAATGAGTAAAATTTGAAAAGAAAACACAAGGATCTACTTTTCTCATAGCTCGCCAAACATGCACATTTCCGTATTTTATGCTTTCAGCGCTATCATTATTCTTGGCAGGCAATGGAATTGAAGCAACTCTCACAACTAACGTAAACTACATGTCACTCAGGCATGACAATTCTCGCGGCCAAAGTGGACCTTTTTTATATTGGCACATGGTAGCACAATAACTATCTTCTGGCCTCCTAGATTTAAATCCGTACTCTTTATTCCAGTTGAGTGATTGACTCACAATTTTGCCATTGAAGGTTTGGATTGTATTTGGGTTATATATTGTGTTTTTGGTGCGCTGGGAAAAAGCAATCCCAAAGGTTCGCAGTGAACAGAAAATTGTGTGCTTTCCCTCTCTCTCTTCCAACTCCAACCCTATCTCTCACCCCACGTTCCCACTATTTAGGTAAACTGTTGTTAGAAACATATTTTCCGAAGACTATCCACATTGAAAATAATATTCCCCAACTCTTTTGATAGGGCATTTCTATTGCTCCTAACGAATTATCTCAGTAAGAGGACTAGGGCCTCCCCGATGGCGCAGTCGTAGTGTCGTCACATTTCAATCAAGGGGTCCCGGTGGAGGCACAAAGGGGTTTGGATCCCACTTTAAACTGTAGGTTTAGTCCCGATTAGTCATACTGTGTATTGTGGACTTAAAACACCAAATCAACAACCAACTAACCAATACAGGGTTGGAA
Source organism: Lepisma saccharinum (assembly GCF_977018435.1). NCBI lineage: Eukaryota > Metazoa > Arthropoda > Insecta > Zygentoma > Lepismatidae > Lepisma > Lepisma saccharinum. The sequence continues at coordinate 22,075,995 of NC_139241.1, read as the reverse complement.
ACACTACAGTTATAGGTTTGGAAGCACTGCTCTTCTCGGGAACTACTCTACCAGGCGAAACTAGATGATATAAAATTACGGGTTGCATAACCGTAAGGGGGCGTTTCTTTCGAATTCCTGTGTACAGGAACCACTTTCTCTGGAAAGGAACATAGGAAACTCAACAAGACACAGAGGTACCAGAACAATACTGCTGAGAGGTTAAAAGCACAGAGTACGAAGAACATTAAGATGCAGAGAGAAGACACTATCAACATGAGAGATCACTGATGTGAAAGGATAGAAGAGCAACACATTTTAGGTAAGTAATAATTTATCTCTTTATGCACTCTGTCCCAATTTTAAATTTGCTTTCTGACTTCTATCTATGGTTTCCTCCTATAACTCTCCTCCCTATTCCTTACACAAACCTCCATTCTGCTTGGAGGCCTAGGTTCCTCCTATCCACCCTAACTTCTTCTTATCAAATCCTCCATTCTCCTTGGTAGACTCACTTCCTCATATGTAATCACTCCCTACTCCTTATCTAACCCTCCATTCTCCTTGCAGGACTCCTTTCAACTCATAATCTAACCTTCTAAATCTCCCTGGAAGCCTGGCCTCCTCCTACATCTCTCCCTATTCATTATCTAACCCTCCATTCTCCTTGGAAGCCTTGGCTTCTTCTTGATCATTTCCCTATTCCTTATCCAATCCTCTATTCTCCTTGGAGGCCAAGCTTCCTCCCATCCGCCCCCCTGACTCCTTATTCAATACTCCATTCTCCTTGGAGGTTTCACTTCCTTCTGTTACTCTTTTGTCTCCTTATCTAACTCTCAACTCCCCTTGGAAGCCTGGCTTCCTCCCACATCCCACCCTACTCCGTATCTGACCTTAATTTACCTTGAAGGCCTAGCTTCCTCCTTTCTCCCTCCTTTCCACTTATCCAATCCTCCACTCTGCTTGGAGGTTTAATTTCCTCTTATTACCCTTCTCACTCCTTTTCTAACCTTCCCCATCTCTTGAAAACATGGCTGCCTCTTACATCCCTTCCTATTCCTCATCTAAGCTTCTCCTCCCCTTGGAAGCCTTGCCTCCTACATCGCTCCCTATTCTTTATCTAAACTTCATTCTACTTGGAGGCCAAACTTCCTCCTATCCCACTTCCTCCTCCATATCCAATCCTCCAGTCTCCGTAGAGGTCTCACTTGCTCCTGTTACCCTTCCGATTCTTTTTCTAACCTTCCCCTCCCTTTGGAAGTATGCCTCCTCTTACATCCCCCCTACTCCTTTTCTAACCTTCATTGTCTTTGAAGGCCTAGCTTTCTCATATCCCTACTCCTTTTTCAATTCTCCATTCTCCTTGGAGAACATGCTTCCTCCTATTTATCCCACAATCCATTCACCATGTAAGCCTGACTTCCTCCTATCACCATCGCTACACCTTATCTCACACACTACCATCCTCAGAGGTATGCCTCTATCCTATCTCCCTCTGTAGTCTTTATCTCACCCTCCAATCTCCCTGCAGGCTGGTTTCCTATATGGAGGCTGAGATAAAGAGTAAATGGTGGATAGGAAGAACCAAGGGCTCGTTGTGGAATGGAGAGTGAGGTAAGTAGTAGGGAGAGAGATAAGATGGAGCCAGGCCTCAAAGGAGAATAAAGGGTCGATAAGGAGTAGCAATGAGTAGGAGCAAGACAGGCCTTTAAGAAGAATGCAGTGTATATTAAATTGTAGGGTGGGATATATGAGGATGAAAGGTATCTACATGTATGTAGAATGAAGATAGAATGAAGGTAGACATTCAAGGAGAATGAAGGTTAGACTAGGAATATGGAGAGATGTAGGAGAAGGCCAAGCTTCAAAGGGGAGGAGAGGGTTATAATAGGAGTAGGGAGGGATGTTAGACAAGGCCATGCTTCCAAGGGGGGAGGGTTAGTTAAGGATCTGGAAGGGTAATAGGAGGAAGTAAGACCTCCAAGGAGAATGACGGTTAGCTACGTTATCAACAATTTTTCTCCTTGGAGGACCCACTTCCTCCTATTATCCTTCTGACTCCATATCTAACCCCCCCTCCCTTTGTAAGCATGGCCTTCTCCAACATCCTTCCCTACTCCATATCAAATCCCCCATTCTGTTTGGAGGCCTAGCTTCTTCCTGTCCTCCCCCCTACTTACTCCCAGAGAATAAATCATGTAATGAGAAGTTAGGGAGTGTAGGAAGAAGTCAGGCCTAGAAGTAGAATGGGGGTGAAATAAGGATTAGTGATAAATAATAATTTCATATATTTTATACATTTTAAGAGACCATGATTCCAAAGGGAGAAGAAGGTTAGAAAAGGGATCAGGAGGGTAATATGAGGAAGTGAGACCTCCGAGGAGAATGGAGAATTGAAAAAGGAGTAGGGATATGAGAAAGCTAGGCCTTCAAAGACAATGAATTATTCCTGTAGGGAATAAGTAGTAGGAAGCCAGCCCTACAAGGAGAGTGGAAAGTGGAATTTGGAGTAGGTATGGTGATGGAATAGAGCAAGGCCTCCAAGGAAAGTAGTAGGTGAAGTAAGAAGTAGGGAAGGAGATAAAAGAAGCGAGTACTCCCAGAGAATAAATCATGTAATGAGAAGTTAGGGAGTGTAGGAAGAAGTCAGGCCTAGAAGTAGAATGGGGGTGAAATAAGGATTAGTGATCGAGATAAAATGGAACCAGGCCTCCAAGAAAAATAGTGGGTGAGATAAAAGTATGGTTACAGAGAGAGGAGGAAGTCAGGCCTGCAAGAAGAATGGAGGGTGAGAAAAGGAGTATGTAGTGAAATAAAAGGAAGACATGGCTCAAAGAAAAATATGGGGTGAGATAAAGAGCAGGGAGGGAAATAAGATGAATTGGGTTCTCCAAGGAGAATAAAGGGTGAGATAAGGAGTGGTGAGGGAGATAGGATGGAGTCAGTCTCTGAGGAAAATAGTGGTTGAGATAACGTTTCTGAAGGGAAGTAGGAGGAAGTGAGTCCTCCACGGAGAATGGAGTGTGACTGAAGAAGTAATGAGGGAGATATGAATGGGCTGGCCTGCAAAGAAAATACAGAGTAAGATAAGGTGTATGGAGGTAAATAACAGGAAGTATGTCCTCTATGGAGTTTGGAGAGTGACACATGCAGTAGTCAGGGAGATATAATGCAGATAGCCTCTAAGGAAGATATAAGAAGTTTGAAGGCAAAAAGCAGGAACTGCATCTTCGAAGTAGAATGGAATGTGGCTTAAGTAAGAGTGAGGGAGATATAGAAGAGACAGCCCCATTGGATAGAAAATTTGTGACATAAGCAGTAGTGAAGGAAACAGTAAGAAGCAAATCCTTGAAGGAGAATGGAGGGTATAATATGGATCAGGGAGGGAGGTAGGAGGAAGCCAGTTCTCCAAAGACAATTGGGGATTAGATAAGGAGTCGGAAGGGATGTAGGAGGAAGTCAGGCTTCCAAGGTGAAGGGAGGGTTAGATAAGGAGTTGGAAGGGGAATAGGGGAAACGAGTCCACCAAGGAGAATGGAGGATTGGATAAGCAGTAGGGAGGTCGATAGAAGGAATGGAGGGTTAGATATGGGGTTGGAAGGGTAATAGGAGGAGAGTCCTCCAAGGAGAATGGAGTATTGGATAAAGAGTAGGGAGGGGATAGGAGGAAGCTAGGCCTCCAAGGAGAATGGATGATTGGGTAAAAAAGTAGGGAGGGGTTTATGAGATAGCTAGGCCTCCAAGGAGAATGGAGGTTAGATAAAGAGTAGGGAGGTATGTAGGAGGCTGGGCTTCCGAGGAGAAGGTATCGGAAGGATAATAAAGGAAATGTATTTTCAATGGAGAATGGAGGATTGGATACGGGGTATCAAGGGGGATAGGAGGAAGGAGAGCCTTTGAGGAAAATACAGTTGAATATGAATGTGATGTGATGATGGTGGAATTGGAGAGTGGGATAAGTGATAAATAAGAAGAGAGAAGCCAGAAAGTCAATTTAGAATTGGGACATAGTACATGATGAAATATAATATTACTTACCCAAAATGTGTTTGTCTTCTATCCTTTCATATCAGTAATCTCTCATGTTGATGGTGCCTTCTCTCTGCACCGCAATGGTCTTCATGCTATGTACTATCAGCAGTATTGTTCTGGTATCTCTATGTCTTGTTGAGTTTCCTATGTTTCCTTCCAGAGGAAATGGTTCCTGTACAATCAAATATAGGGCAGAAGGATATTTCAGTGTTGTAACCAAGCAGAAGGGTTAGTATCAAAACTATTAATATATTGTATCACCCTATTTTAACCCCATGAACACATAATGTTACCACATGGTAATGCTGAACTTTGAGGCACTTTTGTGATAGAGGCTTGTCTACATTTGGTGTGTAGGTGGAGCTAGTGCCATGAATCTCTCTTTGATGCCTGTTCAGTAGCTGAGCTTTCTTGAGTCTACGATCACGTATTATGGGACACATTCCTGTAAACAATATATTAGAGGTAAATCTATACGATTTAGTTACAAAGCCTGGTACTTGAGCACCTTCCATGATACCTCATTTGTTTTGACATCTATCAAGGGAAGAGTATGATGAGACTTTACTGACATTGAAATCAAATTTAGTCAAATCAGTCCGTTTTATTGATATGCTACATGAATTTCCGAAGTAAAAAATTATCTGGTCATGCACCAGTACTGTTGATGTTGAATATGTCAAACATCGTGTTGTACTTTGCATTCCACGTTTCATACATTTCAATGACAAGTGATAAACAATATGTGAATATACCAGCCTCCATGGAGGAATGGTAAACACAATGCTCTACGATGCCAGAGGTCCTGGGTTAGAATCCCGACCTGACCATAGGTGCTATTTGTGTGTCCCTTCATCAATTTCATCATATCACTCATCCTCATATTTGTGATTAGCCAAATGTGGCAGAAATGTGAATAAAATAAGCCAAATCAATCATCCATTTAACAAATACTTCACCGAATTAAGAGATAACTTAGTAACAAATATAACTAATGTAAAAAACCCATTGCAACTTTTGTGTAACTCTAAACCGTGCACTCTAGAAAGCATGTTTCTAACACCTGTTGTGTAAGGTGCTGCAACGTAGGCAATCAAAGCTGCACTATGCCAGTGCCTGGGGCAGTATGTCCTCCGACCCACACCGGTATACCTCACTTATCTCTTGCTCCGGTTAGCACGGCAAACACTACATGGTGGCAGCGGTGGGATCCACATTCGGTTCGAATGGAAGAGTGGAATAGCGAACATGGGATTCTGATATCGTAGCTCTACTAGACTTTTTTGAGAACAGAAAACAAGGTACGTGAGTGTTAAACATGCCTAACAACAGTGATTCGTCGGTAACTGGCAACGTTTTGCATTCGTTGTTGCGTTTCCCGGAACCACGTTCAGTGAGTGACTTGATGAACAAGTTCGATTCTGTGTTTCTGCCACATCGTAACGTAAGTTTTGAACGATATAAATTTAATACCATAGTGCAAAATGTGGGGGAACCAGCTGACGTGTTTATTACGGATCTGCATAGACTGGCTGAACATTGCGAGTTTGGTAATCTCAAGGACGACATGAATCGGGACAGTATCGTCGTCGGCGTAGCTGATAAAAGTGTGTCTGACAAACTACAGATGCAGCGAGAATTGACACTTGCCGAGGCAGTTAATTGGGTTAAGCAGTACGAACAACAACAGAAGAATTCACATGAAATTGCCGACCAAGGACAGGTGGAACAAGTGACCAGACGACGCGAACAGACGACAAGGAAGGACTACGCTAGTAGAACTGGGACCGGAAGTGCAATGTATAGGGGAGGTAATTCTCGACCAGCAGCTCGGAGTAAGTACAACACAAACTTTGAGAAACCGAAGTATTGTCCCTTCTGTGGAGAACAATTTCACCCAAAATTGAAGGATTGCCCACCTAGAACAATGGCGTGCAGGTACTGTAAAAAGTAGGACATTTTTTTCGAGTTTGTAGGAAGAAAAACACTAAAACAATCAATCATTTTGAATTTAATAATGTGAATGAACAATCGAGTGTGGAAGATAATTTTGTAGGAAATATTAAAGGATCTACTTCTAATTCAGAATTCAGTTGGTATCGTTCAATTTTCATTAAGGAACTTGGCGCTAATGTTAATTTTTTTATCGATACAGGTGCTGATTGTGTATGTGTACCTGATAAAGTGTTATTTCCAAACATGTTGAGTAATTTAAATGCAAAGCAATCGGGCCTTAAAGGACCGGATGGTACACAATTAAAGGTGTTAGGTACTACAAATTTTACATTATGCTTTAATGGCAAGGAATTTTGTACAAGGGTATATGTAGTAGAAGGGTTGCAAAAACCATTGCTTGGTCCAAATGCAGTCACTGCTTTGGAAATGCTAAATGTAAATAATCTGCAAAAAGACCAACGATCTTTCACAAAAGTTGATAATAATTCACCAGAATATTGTAAATTGTTTCAAAACATTGGAGAATTTAAGAAAACAGTTTCTATTGCTATGAAACCTAATACAAAACCATATGTACAGGTTGTTCCAAGAGTAGTGCCCATACCAATGTTGAAAAAACTAGAAGTAGAGATTAACCGTTTGAAAAAACTGAAAATAATTGAATCAGTAGAAGAAGTAACAGACTGGGTTAGTCCTATTGTGTGTGTGCCTAAAGGTAATGAGGTTAGGCTATGTTGTGATTATACAAAGTTAAATGAGTGGGTGTTAAGGCCACATTTCCCTATGCCAAAAGTAGAATCAACTCTTGCACAATTAAAGGGAGCAAGGTATTTCAGTAAAATTGATTTAAATACTTCGTTTTATCAAGTAAAATTAGATGAAAACAGTCAACTGTTAACTACCTTCATTTGTCCATTTGGAAGATTCAAATTTTTGTGAATGCCATTTGGGATTTCTTGTGCTCTGGACTGTTTCACGAAACAAATTTCTATGTTATTGCAAGGTGAAAAAAATGTAATTTTTCATGTAGATATTGTGCTTTGGGAGTACTATAGAAGAACATGATGAAGCTCTTAAAAGAGTCTTAAATAAACTGAAAGCAGAAGGTATTACTATTAACAAAAGCAAAAGTATTTTTGGTGTAACTAAAGTTAAGTATTTGGGTCATATCCTGTCTGAGAAAGGTATTTTGATAGACCCAGAGAGGGTAAAATCTATTGCAAACATGGAAAGCCCTACTTGCAAATCAGAGCTTCAAACATACTTGGGTATGTTAAATATGCAGGAAAATTTATTCCAAATAAATCAGATATTTTAGCACCTTTAACTGGTTTGCTTAAAGATGGTGTAGAATTTACTTGGGGTGCGGAACAAGAATGTAGTTACAAAATGCTACAGCAAGCTCTAACTACAACCCCAACATTAGCATATTTTGATCCTAGTAAACAGTGCATTGTTAGTGCAGATTCGTCTTCATATGACATAGGTGCTGTGTTATTTCAAATGAAAGGTGCAAAAAGAGAATCATTGCTTATGTTTCTAGTAAAAATAACACCTAGAGAACAAAGGTATGCACATTTGCAAGAAACTAAAGTACTATACTATGAATGGTTGGCCTGAGAAAAGTAAAATTGCAGTTGAACTGTTACCTTACTATCAATATAATTTAGATTTCTCAATAATACATGATATATTGTTAAAAGGTTCTCGTATTGTAACACACCAAGGTCTTTAGTGAAAAACTGCTCTCGATGTATTGAAATGAGAGGTAACTGTACAGAACCATTTTTAATGGAAAGTTTACCTGATGGACCATGGCAACAGGTGGGAGTAGATTTGTTTAAATGTAAAGGTGTATGGTACCTTATTAAAACAGATTACTATTCAAAGTTTTTTTAGATATTTCCGTTGAAACAAATGACTGAAGATGTGATAATCACAAAAATGAAGCAAATGTTTGCTAGATATGGGGTTTGTAATAATTTGATCTGATAATGGACCGCAGTTTCAGTACAAATTTCGCTGTTTTGCTGAGGAGTATAACTTTATTCACCAGACAGGTTCACCATATCATAGTTAGTCTCAAGGACAAGTGAAAGCTACTGTTAAAATTGCTAAACATTTGTTAATGAAGAATGATGACATATATAAAGGTTTGCTTGCCTATAGAAATACTCCATTAGCGAATGGTTATTCTCCTGCAGAATTATTTCTGAAGAGGAAATTAAGATCAGATTTACCGATGTTACCTGTAAAATTACTACCTAAAGTGTTGAATGGTAGCCAAATTTTGTACAATAATAAGAATTTAAAGAACAAACAAGCTGACAATTACAACAAAAGGCACAGAGTTAGACATTTGAGAGGTCTAAAGGTAGGTGAGAGGATCTGGGTCAAGGATTTAAAACAAAATGGGGTTCCATTACTTTGTAACCCCAAATTTTTGTACCATCAAAACCTCATTTGCAAAATTTTGTACTATTATTGTACTACTCAAAAATGCTAAAAATAATTATTGTACCACTCAATTTACCGTCGAGAATCAAAAATCAATTTTGGGGTTACAGAGTAATGTCTCAACCTCATCATCGGTTTTGGCTAAGTAATCCACATCAAAATATTGTACTATTTATGTACCATTTTGTACCACTCTTTAAAAATTTTGTACCCGTCAGAAACAGCCAGAAAAAAAGGCGGGAAAATTTGTACATTGCAACCATATATTTTTGTACCGTCTCGAGTTGCTTCAAAGAATATTATGCTATTTTTGTACTATTTTTTTCAAAGTTAAACTTTAAACACACTACCGTTATATACCGTTCTTAAAAACACCCCAAAAATTTAGGAAATTTGTTTTTATTTCTTAGAGGTAGCAAATCACGGAATAAATTGGACAAAATTTTATCGAATGTGTGAGGTTTTTGTCTGCTTAATGTCTGAATAAAATGTATAGAATGAGTACTCTCCAATAAGCCCCTCTATTATTTTCGTACCGTTAAGGAAAACCTGAAAATATTTTTTCAAATTTTGGATTTTTCACATCAATGTACTAATTCATATGAATACATGGACAAAATATTTATATATTTTTGTGTTTAGAGCTCCTCAATTCATCAACACAATTTTATAGACAAGTACTTTGTATCAAGTCCCTTTCCAGTGTTCGCAAAGTCACGAAAAACCCAGGAAACATTTTATAAATTTCACATTCCTCTCAAAGACACGCACTTCACAAGAAAATATGGACCAAATATTAACGAATGTGTGAGGTTTATATCTGTTTAACATTTAAAAAATGGCCTAAATGAGTACTTTCTATTTGGTGCCTTTATGATTTTTGTATCGTCACGGAAAAACCCAAAATAATTCTCAAATTTTGTTTTCTTTTTAACTTCGATGTACAAATTCCATGGAACCGATGAACAAAATATTATATTAGTAAGCTTTACAGCTCTTTAATCCTTCAAAATAACGATACGAACTCGTACTTTGCCTTTTTGATTTTTGTACCATGGCGGAAAACCCGGGAAATATTCTTTAATTGTTACTTCTTCGTTGAGACAAGAACTTAACAACAAACTATAGACCAAATATTATCGAATGGGTGAGGTTTGTATCTAATAAATCTTTATATAAAGTCATCAATATAATAACATTCAATTAAACGCGTTTATGATTTTTGTTCCGTCACGAAAAATCCGAGAAATATTTTTAAATTCTTATTTCTTCGCTGAGATACGTAATTCTCAAGAAGCTATAAACTAAAAAATATCGAGTGTGTGAGGTTTTTATCTAAGTAATCTCTAGATAAAATCTCCCATCTGATTACTTTTTATTAAAATAGTTTATTTTATTTTTATATCGCTACGGAGAACCCGGGAAATATCTGTGAATTCTTAGTTCTTCGCTGACACACGAAGTTCAAAAGAAACTATAGAACAAGTAATATCAAGTGTGTGTTGTTTGTATATAGGTAATATTTAAATAAAATCATTTATCTGAATACTTTCTATTAAGCCAGTTTTTTTATTTTTGTACCGTCATAGAAAAACCGGGAAATATCTTTGAATTCTTACTTCTTCGCTGACACACAATGTTCAAAAGAAACTATAGAACAAGTAATATCAAGTGTGTGTTTGTATATAGGTAATATTTAAATAAAATCATTTATCTGAATACTTTCTATTAAGCCCGTTTTTTATTTTTGTACCGTCATAGAAAAACCGGGAAATAATTTTGAATTCTTACTACCTCTCTGAGACACGAAGTTCACAAGAAACTATAGACCAGAAATTATCGAATGTGTGAGGTTTGTATCTAAGTAATATTTATATAAAGTCATCTATATAATTACTTTCTATTAAGCCAGTTTTTTATTTTCGTACTGTCACGGAAAACCCACGAAATATATTTGAATTCTTACTACATCGCTGAGACACGATGTTCACAAGAAACTATAGACCAAATATTATCGAATGTGTGAGGTTTGTATATAAGTAATCTTTACATAAAGTCATTTATATATTTACTTCCTCTTAAGATCGTTTCTGATTTTTGTACCGTCACGAAATTTCCGGGAAATATTTTTAAATTTTTAATATTTTGCTGAGACACGATATTCACAAGAAACCATCGACCAAATACTATCGAGTGTGTGAGCTTTGTATATAAGTAACCTTTATATAAAATCTTCTATGTGCTTACTTTCTATAAAGCACCTTTTTGATTTTTGTACCGCCACGGAAAATACAGAAAATATTTTTGAATTCTTACATCTTCGATGAGACTCAAAAGTCACAAGAAACTGTTGACCAATCAATATCGAGAGTGTGCGGCTTGTACCTAAGTAATCTTTATATAAAATTTCCATTATGGTTACTTTCTATTAAACCCATTTTTTATTTTTGTACAGTCACGGAAAACCCTGGAATTATTCAAAAATTCTTACTTCTTCGCTGAAACACGAATTTCAAAACAAATTATACACCAAATGTAATCCAACGTGTGAGGTTTGTATCTAAGTAATTTTTATATGAAGTCATCTATATAATTACTTTCTATTAAGCCCGTTTTTGATTTTTGTACCGTCACAAAAAATCCGGGAAATATTATTTAATTCTTACTTCTTTGCTTAGACACGAAATTCAGAACACACAATGGACCAAATATTATCAACTGTGAGAGGATTGCATCTAAGTAATATTTATATAAAATCTTCTATGCGATTAGTTTCTATTATGCCTATTCTAATTTTTGTATAGTCACGGAAAACCCGGAAAATATTTTTGAATTTTTACTCCTTCGCTGAGACACGAAATTCACAAGAAACCAACGACCAAATATTATCGAATGTGTGAGGTTTGTATCTAATTTACCTTTATATAAAGTCATCTACCTAATTACTTTATATTAAACCAGTTTTTTTATTTTTGCACCTTCACGAAAAATCCGGAAAATATTTTGATTGTCCTTAATTATTCGCTAAGACACGAAGTTCACAAGAAACTATATACCTAATTTTGTCGAATGTGTGAAGCATGTATCTAAGTAATCTCTAAATAAAATTTTCTATATGATTACTTTCCATTGGGACCCTTTTTGATTTATGTACCGCCACAGATAACCCGGGAAATATTTTTGAATTATTTCATCTTTGCTGACAAACGAAATTTAAAAAATCTATAGACCAAACATTATCAAATGTGTGAGCTTTGCATCTAAGTAATCTTTACATAAAATTTTCATTATGTTTATTTTATTTTATTTATACATACTCCCCATAACAGAGCTATTGCTCCACTTACAACGGGGGCTTACAAGTAAATAAACTATGGTACATAATATCCATATACATAAACATAATATTAACATATACATAAACACAAATATTAACATATACAAACACATAAACCAATTGCATATACACAAATAATTAAATGATATTAATGCCTATTTTCAGTTTGTGTTATATTATATTGTATTATAAAATTATATTTAGCATTAATAAAATAACCAAAAATATAAAATTACAATTTTTTAGACAAAATACTAATTATGAATAAATTGTTTAATGACAGATAAATATCTCTCATAGGACATAGCAAAATCAATATTAACATTATTTTGTATTAGTACATTATGAGCTTTACATATTTGAACCATTACTGAATTCTGATGTACAATATTTTTAGAATTAACCAAAGAAAATGGCAAATAAGAACGCAACGTTCTAGGTTTAATTGTGAATCCTATCAACTGAAGACAATCTTGAGCATCAATTAAGTTATTTATAAATTTATAAAGTAAAATATGTTTGGCTAGTTCTCTTCTTGATTGTAATGAAGAGAACCCAAATTCAGATAAAATAGTATTATAGGATATTCTTTCTAAATATGAAGATCTTTTAAATTTTTTGTAATATAAATATCTTACGAACTTATTCTGAACATTTTCAATTAAATCACGGTAGCATTGAAAATAAGGATCCCAGATGACACTAACATACTCTAACTTACTTCTTAATATCGAATTGTATATTGAAGCAATAGCTTGAATATTATTAATTTCTCTGGTAGTTCTAAATATAAAGCCTAAAATTCTAAATGCATCCGATACTAATGTTTGTACGTGCTCTCTGTAAGTAAGCCTTGAGTCGAGTAAAAGTCCCAAATTACTTTATATTAAGCCCGTTCTTTATTTTCGTCATGTTATGAAAAATCCGAGAAATATTTTTATTATCCTTAATTATTTGCTGAGACACGAAGTTCACAAGAACTTATACACCAAATATTATCGAGTGAGTGAGGTTTGAATCTAAGTAATTTTTACATAAAATCATCTGTCTGATTACTTTCTATTAAGCCCATTTTATTATTTTTGTACCGTTACGAAAAATCCGGGGAAAAATGTTTGAATTATTACTTCTTCCTTGAGACACGAAAATGACACCAAACATTATCAGTGTGTGAGATTTGTAACTAAGTAATCTTTGTGTAAAATTTTCTATATGATTACTTTTTATTAATCCCTTTTTATTTTTGTACCGTCATGGAAAAACCGGGAAATAATTTTGAATTCTTACCCCTTCGCTGAGACACGAAATTCACAAGAAACTATAGACCAAATTTATCGAATGTGTGAGGTTTGTATCTAAGTAATTTTTATATAAATGCATCTGTTTAATTAGTTTCTATTAAGCCTTTTTTTATTTTCGTACCGTAACGGAAAACCCGGGAAATATTTTTGAATTCTTACTTCTTTGCTGAGACACGAAGTTCACAAGAAACTATTCACCAAATATTACCGAGTGATATTAGGTTTGTATCTAGTAATCTTTGTATAAAATTTTCTATGTGATTACATTCAATTAAGCCAGTTTTTGTTTCGTACCGTCACGGAAAACCCATGAAATATTTTTGAGTTCTTACTTCTTCGCTGACACACGAAGTTCACAAGAAACTAGAGACCATAAATTATCAAATGTGTGATGTTTGTGTCTAAGTAATCTTTATATATAATCATCTATCTATATATATATATACTTTGTATTAAGCCCGTTTTTGATTTTTGTACAGTCATGGAAAATCCGATAAATATTTTTATATTCTTACTTCTTCGCTGAGACACAAAATTCAGAACCAACAAAAGACCAAATATTATCGATTGTGAGAGGATTGTATCTAAGTAATTTTTATATTATATCTTCTATACGATTAGTTTATATTAAGCCCGATTTTAATTTTTGTACCGTAACGGAAAAGCCGGAAAATATTTTTGATTTTTTTTACTTCTTCGGCGAGACACGAAATCCACAAGAAACCATCGACCAAATATTATCGAGTCGAGTGTGTGAGCTTTGTATATAAGTAACCTTTATATAAAATCTTCTATGTGCTTACTTTCTATAAAGCACCTTTTTGATTTTTGTACCGCCACGGAAAATACAGAAAATATTTTTGAATTCTTACATCTTCGATGAGACTCAAAAGTCACAAGAAACTGTTGACCAATCAATATCGAGAGTGTGCGGCTTGTACCTAAGTAATCTTTATATAAAATTTCCATTATGGTTACTTTCTATTAAACCCATTTTTTATTTTTGTACAGTCACGGAAAACCCTGGAATTATTCAAAAATTCTTACTTCTTCGCTGAAACACGAATTTCAAAACAACTTATACACCAAATGTAATCCAACGTGTGAGGTTTGTATCTAAGTAATTTTTATATGAAGTCATCTATATAATTACTTTCTATTAAGCCCGTTTTTGATTTTTGTACCGTCACAAAAAATCCGGGAAATATTATTTAATTCTTACTTCTTTGCTTAGACACGAAATTCAGAACACACAATGGACCAAATATTATCAACTGTGAGAGGATTGCATCTAAGTAATATTTATATAAAATCTTCTATGCGATTAGTTTCTATTATGCCTATTCTAATTTTTGTATAGTCACGGAAAACCCGGAAAATATTTTTGAATTTTTACTCCTTCGCTGAGACACGAAATTCACAAGAAACCAACGACCAAATATTATCGAATGTGTGAGGTTTGTATCTAATTTACATTTATATAAAGTCATCTACCTAATTACTTTATATTAAACCAGTTTTTTTATTCTTGCACCTTCACGAAAAATCCGGAAAATATTTTGATTGTCCTTAATTATTCGCTAAGACACGAAGTTCACAAGAAACTATATACCTAATTTTGTCGAATGTGTGAAGCATGTATCTAAGTAATCTCTAAATAAAATTTTCTATATGATTACTTTCCATTGGGACCCTTTTTGATTTATGTACCGCCACAGATAACCCGGGAAATATTTTTGAATTATTTCATCTTTGCTGACAAACGAAATTTAAAAAATCTATAGACCAAACATTATCAAATGTGTGAGCTTTGCATCTAAGTAATCTTTACATAAAATTTTCATTATGATTACTTTATATTAAGCCCGTTCTTTATTTTCGTCATGTTATGAAAAATCCGAGAAATATTTTTATTATCCTTAATTCTTTGCTGAGACACGAAGTTCACAAGAACTTATACACCAAATATTATCGAGTGAGTGAGGTTTGAATCTAAGTAATTTTTACATAAAATCATCTGTCTGATTACTTTCTATTAAGCCCATTTTATTATTTTTGTACCGTTACGAAAAATCCGGGGAAAAATGTTTGAATTATTACTTCTTCCTTGAGACACGAAAATGACACCAAACATTATCAGTGTGTGAGATTTGTAACTAAGTAATCTTTGTGTAAAATTTTCTATATGATTACTTTTAATTAATCCCTTTTTTATTTTTGTACCGTCATGAAAAAACCGGGAAATAATTTTGAATTCTTACCCCTTCGCTGAGACACGAAATTCACAAGAAACCATAGACCAAATTTATCGAATGTGTGAGGTTTGTATCTAAGTAATTTTTATATAAATGCATCTGTTTAATTAGTTTCTATTAAGCCTTTTTTTATTTTCGTACCGTAACGGAAAACCCGGGAAATATTTTTGAATTCTTACTTCTTTGCTGAGACACGAAGTTCACAAGAAACTATTCACCAAATATTACCGAGTGATATTAGGTTTGTATCTAGTAATCTTTGTATAAAATTTTCTATGTGATTACATTCAATTAAGCCAGTTTTTGTTTCGTACCGTCACGGAAAACCCATGAAATATTTTTGAGTTCTTACTTCTTCGCTGACACACGAAGTTCACAAGAAACTAGAGACCATAAATTATCAAATGTGTGATGTTTGTGTCTAAGTAATCTTTATATATAATCATCTATCTATATATATATATATATACTTTGTATTAAGCCCGTTTTTGATTTTTGTACAGTCATGGAAAATCCGATAAATATTTTTATATTCTTACTTCTTCGCTGAGACACAAAATTCAGAACCAACAAAAGACCAAATATTATCGATTGTGAGAGGATTGTATCTAAGTAATTTTTATATTATATCTTCTATACGATTAGTTTATATTAAGCCCGATTTTAATTTTTGTACCGTAACGGAAAAGCCGGAAAATATTTTTGATTTTTTTTACTTCTTCGGCGAGACACGAAATCCACAAGAAACCATCGACCAAATATTATCGAGTCGAGTGTGTGAGCTTTGTATATAAGTAACCTTTATATAAAATCTTCTATGTGCTTACATTCTATAAAGCACCTTTTTGATTTTTGTACCGCCACGGAAAATACAGAAAATATTTTTGAATTCTTACATCTTCGATGAGACTCAAAAGTCACAAGAAACTGTTGACCAATCAATATCGAGAGTGTGCGGCTTGTACCTAAGTAATCTTTATATAAAATTTCCATTATGGTTACTTTCTATTAAACCCATTTTTTATTTTTGTACAGTCACGGAAAACCCTGGAATTATTCAAAAATTCTTACTTCTTCGCTGAAACACGAATTTCAAAACAAATTATACACCAAATGTAATCCAACGTGTGAGGTTTGTATCTAAGTAATTTTTATATGAAGTCATCTATATAATTACTTTCTATTAAGCCCGTTTTTGATTTTTGTACCGTCACAAAAAATCCGGGAAATATTATTTAATTCTTACTTCTTTGCTTAGACACGAAATTCAGAACACACAATGGACCAAATATTATCAACTGTGAGAGGATTGCATCTAAGTAATATTTATATAAAATCTTCTATGCGATTAGTTTCTATTATGCCTATTCTAATTTTTGTATAGTCACGGAAAACCCGGAAAATATTTTTGAATTTTTACTCCTTCGCTGAGACACGAAATTCACAAGAAACCAACGACCAAATATTATCGAATGTGTGAGGTTTGTATCTAATTTACATTTATATAAAGTCATCTACCTAATTACTTTATATTAAACCAGTTTTTTTATTCTTGCACCTTCACGAAAAATCCGGAAAATATTTTGATTGTCCTTAATTATTCGCTAAGACACGAAGTTCACAAGAAACTATATACCTAATTTTGTCGAATGTGTGAAGCATGTATCTAAGTAATCTCTAAATAAAATTTTCTATATGATTACTTTCCATTGGGACCCTTTTTGATTTATGTACCGCCACAGATAACCCGGGAAATATTTTTGAATTATTTCATCTTTGCTGACAAACGAAATTTAAAAAATCTATAGACCAAACATTATCAAATGTGTGAGCTTTGCATCTAAGTAATCTTTACATAAAATTTTCATTATGATTACTTTATATTAAGCCCGTTCTTTATTTTCGTCATGTTATGAAAAATCCGAGAAATATTTTTATTATCCTTAATTCTTTGCTGAGACACGAAGTTCACAAGAACTTATACACCAAATATTATCGAGTGAGTGAGGTTTGAATCTAAGTAATTTTTACATAAAATCATCTGTCTGATTACTTTCTATTAAGCCCATTTTATTATTTTTGTACCGTTACGAAAAATCCGGGGAAAAATGTTTGAATTATTACTTCTTCCTTGAGACACGAAAATGACACCAAACATTATCAGTGTGTGAGATTTGTAACTAAGTAATCTTTGTGTAAAATTTTCTATATGATTACTTTTAATTAATCCCTTTTTTATTTTTGTACCGTCATGGAAAAACCGGGAAATAATTTTGAATTCTTACCCCTTCGCTGAGACACGAAATTCACAAGAAACCATAGACCAAAT
Source organism: Lepisma saccharinum (assembly GCF_977018435.1). Taxonomy (NCBI): domain Eukaryota; kingdom Metazoa; phylum Arthropoda; class Insecta; order Zygentoma; family Lepismatidae; genus Lepisma; species Lepisma saccharinum. The sequence goes on along the minus strand of NC_139241.1, from coordinate 22,058,349 downwards.
TTATCGAATGTGTGAGGTTTGTATCTAAGTAATTTTTATATAAATGCATCTGTTTAATTAGTTTCTATTAAGCCTTTTTTTATTTTCGTACCGTAACGGAAAACCCGGGAAATATTTTTGAATTCTTACTTCTTTGCTGAGACACGAAGTTCACAAGAAACTATTCACCAAATATTACCGAGTGATATTAGGTTTGTATCTAGTAATCTTTGTATAAAATTTTCTATGTGATTACATTCAATTAAGCCAGTTTTTGTTTCGTACCGTCACGGAAAACCCATGAAATATTTTTGAGTTCTTACTTCTTCGCTGACACACGAAGTTCACAAGAAACTAGAGACCATAAATTATCAAATGTGTGATGTTTGTGTCTAAGTAATCTTTATATATAATCATCTATCTATATATATATATATACTTTGTATTAAGCCCGTTTTTGATTTTTGTACAGTCATGGAAAATCCGATAAATATTTTTATATTCTTACTTCTTCGCTGAGACACAAAATTCAGAACCAACAAAAGACCAAATATTATCGATTGTGAGAGGATTGTATCTAAGTAATTTTTATATTATATCTTCTATACGATTAGTTTATATTAAGCCCGATTTTAATTTTTGTACCGTAACGGAAAAGCCGGAAAATATTTTTGATTTTTTTTACTTCTTCGGCGAGACACGAAATCCACAAGAAACCATCGACCAAATATTATCGAGTCGAGTGTGTGAGCTTTGTATATAAGTAACCTTTATATAAAATCTTCTATGTGCTTACTTTCTATAAAGCACCTTTTTGATTTTTGTACCGCCACGGAAAATACAGAAAATATTTTTGAATTCTTACATCTTCGATGAGACTCAAAAGTCACAAGAAACTGTTGACCAATCAATATCGAGAGTGTGCGGCTTGTACCTAAGTAATCTTTATATAAAATTTCCATTATGGTTACTTTCTATTAAACCCATTTTTTATTTTTGTACAGTCACGGAAAACCCTGGAATTATTCAAAAATTCTTACTTCTTCGCTGAAACACGAATTTCAAAACAAATTATACACCAAATGTAATCCAACGTGTGAGGTTTGTATCTAAGTAATTTTTATATGAAGTCATCTATATAATTACTTTCTATTAAGCCCGTTTTTGATTTTTGTACCGTCACAAAAAATCCGGGAAATATTATTTAATTCTTACTTCTTTGCTTAGACACGAAATTCAGAACACACAATGGACCAAATATTATCAACTGTGAGAGGATTGCATCTAAGTAATATTTATATAAAATCTTCTATGCGATTAGTTTCTATTATGCCTATTCTAATTTTTGTATAGTCACGGAAAACCCGGAAAATATTTTTGAATTTTTACTCCTTCGCTCAGACACGAAATTCACAAGAAACCAACGACCAAATATTATCGAATGTGTGAGGTTTGTATCTAATTTACCTTTATATAAAGTCATCTACCTAATTACTTTATATTAAACCAGTTTTTTTATTTTTGCACCTTCACGAAAAATCCGGAAAATATTTTGATTGTCCTTAATTATTCGCTAAGACACGAAGTTCACAAGAAACTATATACCTAATTTTGTCGAATGTGTGAAGCATGTATCTAAGTAATCTCTAAATAAAATTTTCTATATGATTACTTTCTATTGGGACCCTTTTTGATTTATGTACCGCCACAGATAACCCGGGAAATATTTTTGAATTATTTCTTCTTTGCTGACAAACGAAATATAAAATATATATAGATAAACATTATCAAATGTGTGAGCTTTGCATCTAAGTAATCTTTATATAAAACTTTCATTATGATTACTTTATATTAAGGCCGTTCTTTATTTTCGTCATGTTATGAAAAATCCGGGAAATATTTTTATTATCCTTAATTCTTCGCTGAGACACGAAGTTCACAAGAAATTATACACCAAATATTATCGAGTGAGTGAGGTTTGTATCTAAGTAATTTTTATATAAAATCATCTATCTGATTACTTTCTATTTAGCCCATTTTATTATTTTTGTACCGTTACGAGAAATCCGGGGGAAAATGTTTGAATTGTTACTTCTTCCTTGAGACACGAAAATGACACCAAACATTATCAGTGTGTCAGATTTGTAACTAAGTAGTCTTTGTGTAAAATTTTCTATATGATTACTTTTTATTAATCCCTTTTATATTTTTGTACCGTCATGGAAAAACCGGGAAATAATTTTGAATTCTTACCCCTTCGCTGAGACACGAAATTCACAAGAAACTATAGACCAAAAATTATCGAATGTGTGAGGTTTGTATCTAAGTAAATTTTATATAAATTCATCTGTTTAATTAGTTTCTACTAAGCCTTTTTTTATTTTCGTACCGTAACGGAAAACCCGGGAAATATTTTTGAATTCTTACTTCTTTGCTGAGACACGAAGTTCACAAGAAACTATTCACCAAATATTACCGAGTGGTGTAAGGTTTGTATCTAGTAATCTTTGTATAAAATTTTCTATGTGATTACTTTCCATTAAGCCAGTTTTTGTTTCGTACCGTCACGGAAAACCCATGAAATATTTTTGAATTCTTACTTCTTCGCTGACACACGAAGTTAACAAGAAACTAGAGACCATAAATTATCAAATGTGTGATGTTTGTGTCTAAGTAATCTTTATATATAATCATCTATATATATATATATATATATATATATACTTTGTATTAAGCCCGTTTTTTATTTTTGTACCGTCATGGAAAATCCGGTAAATATTTTTATATTCTTACTTCTTCGCTGAGACACAAATTTCAGAACCAACAAAAGACCAAATATTATCGATTGTGAGAGGATTGTATCTAAGTAATTTTTATATTATATCTTCTATACGATTAGTTTCTATTAAGCCCGATTTTAATTTTTGTACCGTAACGGAAAAGCCGGAAAATATTTTTGATTTTTTTTTACTTCTTCGGCGAGACACGAAATCCACAAGAAACCATCGACCAAATATTATCGAGTCGAGTGTGTGAGCTTTGTATATAAGTAACCTTTATATAAAATCTTCTATGTGCTTACATTCTATAAAGCACCTTTTTGATTTTTGTACAGCCACGGAAAATACAGAAAATATTTTTGAATTCTTACATCTTCGATGAGACTCAAAAGTCACAAGAAACTGTTGACCAATCAATATCGAGAGTGTGCGGCTTGTACCTAACTAATCTTTATATAAAATTTCCTTTATGGTTACTTTCTATTAAACCCATTTTTTATTTTTGTACCGTCACGGAAAACCCTGGAATTATTCAAAAAATCTTACTTCTTTGCTGAAACACGAATTTCACAACAAATTATAGACCAAATGTAATCCAGCGTGTGAGGTTTGTATCTAAGTGATTTTTATATCAAGACATCTATATAATTACTTTATATTGAGTCCGTTTTTGATGTTTGTACCGTCTCAAAAAAACCGGGAAATATTATTTAATTCTTACTTCTTTGCTTAGACACGAAATTCAGAACAAACAATGGACCAAATATTATCAACTGTGAGAGGATTGCATCTAAGTAATCTTTATATAAAATCTTCTATGCGATTAGTTTCTATTATGCCTATTCTAATTTTTGTATAGTCACGGAAAACCCGGAAAATATTTTTGAATTTTTACTCCTTGGCTGAGACACGAAATTCACAAGAAACCAACGAACAAATATTATCGAGTGTGTGAGGTTTGTATCTAAGTAATCTTTAGATAAAATCTACTATTTGATTACTTTCTATTAAGGCCATTTTTATTTTTGAACCGTCAAGGTAAATCCAGGAAATATTTTTGAATTTTTACCTCTTCGCTGAGACACGAATTTCGCAAGAAACTATAGAGCAAATATTATCGAATGTGTGAGGTTTGTATCTAATTTATCTTTATATAAAGTCATCTCCCTAATTACTTTATACTAAACCAGTTTTTTTATTTTTGCACCTTCACGAAAAATCCGGAAAATATTTTGATTGTCCTTAATTATTCGCTAAGACACGAAGTTCACAAGAAACTATATACCTAATTTTGTCGAATGTGTGAAGCTTGTATCTAAGTAATCTCTAAATAAAATTTTCTATATGATTACTTTCTATTGGGACCCTTTTTGATTTATGTACCGCCACAGATAACCCGGGAAATATTTTTGAATTATTTCTTCTTTGCTGACAAACGAAATATAAAATATATATAGATAAACATTATCAAATGTGTGAGCTTTGCATCTAAGTAATCTTTATATAAAACTTTCATTATGATTACTTTATATTAAGGCCGTTCTTTATTTTCGTCATGTTATGAAAAATCCGGGAAATATTTTTATTATCCTTAATTCTTCGCTGAGACACGAAGTTCACAAGAAATTATACACCAAATATTATCGAGTGAGTGAGGTTTGTATCTAAGTAATTTTTATATAAAATCATCTATCTGATTACTTTCTATTTAGCCCATTTTATTATTTTTGTACCGTTACGAGAAATCCGGGGGAAAATGTTTGAATTGTTACTTCTTCCTTGAGACACGAAAATGACACCAAACATTATCAGTGTGTCAGATTTGTAACTAAGTAGTCTTTGTGTAAAATTTTCTATATGATTACTTTTTATTAATCCCTTTTTTATTTTTGTACCGTCATGGAAAAACCGGGAAATAATTTTGAATTCTTACCCCTTCGCTGAGACACGAAATTCACAAGAAACTATAGACCAAAAATTATCGAATGTGTGAGGTTTGTATCTAAGTAAATTTTATATAAATTCATCTGTTTAATTAGTTTCTACTAAGCCTTTTTTTATTTTCGTACCGTAACGGAAAACCCGGGAAATATTTTTGAATTCTTACTTCTTTGCTGAGACACGAAGTTCACAAGAAACTATTCACCAAATATTACCGAGTGGTGTAAGGTTTGTATCTAGTAATCTTTGTATAAAATTTTCTATGTGATTACTTTCCATTAAGCCAGTTTTTGTTTCGTACCGTCACGGAAAACCCATGAAATATTTTTGAATTCTTACTTCTTCGCTGACACACGAAGTTAACAAGAAACTAGAGACCATAAATTATCAAATGTGTGATGTTTGTGTCTAAGTAATCTTTATATATAATCATCTATATATATATATATATATATATATATATATATATATATATATATATATATATATATATACTTTGTATTAAGCCCGTTTTTTATTTTTGTACCGTCATGTAAAATCCGGTAAATATTTTTATATTCTTACTTCTTCGCTGAGACACAAATTTCAGAACCAACAAATGACCAAATATTATCGATTGTGAGAGGATTGTATCTAAGTAATTTTTATATTATATCTTCTATACGATTAGTTTCTATTAAGCCCGATTTTAATTTTTGTACCGTAACGGAAAAGCCGGAAAATATTTTTGATTTTTTTTTACTTCTTCGGCGAGACACGAAATCCACAAGAAACCATCGACCAAATATTATCGAGTCGAGTGTGTGAGCTTTGTATATAAGTAACCTTTATATAAAATCTTCTATGTGCTTACATTCTATAAAGCACCTTTTTGATTTTTGTACAGCCACGGAAAATACAGAAAATATTTTTGAATTCTTACATCTTCGATGAGACTCAAAAGTCACAAGAAACTGTTGACCAATCAATATCGAGAGTGTGCGGCTTGTACCTAACTAATCTTTATATAAAATTTCCTTTATGGTTACTTTCTATTAAACCCATTTTTTATTTTTGTACCGTCACGGAAAACCCTGGAATTATTCAAAAAATCTTACTTCTTTGCTGAAACACGAATTTCACAACAAATTATAGACCAAATGTAATCCAGCGTGTGAGTTTTGTATCTAAGTGATTTTTATATCAAGACATCTATATAATTACTTTATATTGAGTCCGTTTTTGATGTTTGTACCGTCTCAAAAAAACCGGGAAATATTATTTAATTCTTACTTCTTTGCTTAGACACGAAATTCAGAACAAACAATGGACCAAATATTATCAACTGTGAGAGGATTGCATCTAAGTAATCTTTATATAAAATCTTCTATGCGATTAGTTTCTATTATGCCTATTCTAATTTTTGTATAGTCACGGAAAACCCGGAAAATATTTTTGAATTTTTACTCCTTGGCTGAGACACGAAATTCACAAGAAACCAACGAACAAATATTATCGAGTGTGTGAGGTTTGTATCTAAGTAATCTTTAGATAAAATCTACTATTTGATTACTTTCTATTAAGGCCATTTTTATTTTTGAACCGTCAAGGTAAATCCAGGAAATATTTTTGAATTTTTACCTCTTCGCTGAGACACGAATTTCGCAAGAAACTATAGAGCAAATATTATCGAATGTGTGAGGTTTGTATCTAATTTATCTTTATATAAAGTCATCTCCCTAATTACTTTATACTAAACCAGTTTTTTTATTTTTGCACCTTCACGAAAAATCCGGAAAATATTTTGATTGTCCTTAATTATTCGCTAAGACACGAAGTTCACAAGAAACTATATACCTAATTTTGTCGAATGTGTGAAGCTTGTATCTAAGTAATCTCTAAATAAAATTTTCTATATGATTACTTTCTATTGGGACCCTTTTTGATTTATGTACCGCCACAGATAACCCGGGAAATATTTTTGAATTATTTCTTCTTTGCTGACAAACGAAATATAAAATATATATAGATAAACATTATCAAATGTGTGAGCTTTGCATCTAAGTAATCTTTATATAAAACTTTCATTATGATTACTTTATATTAAGGCCGTTCTTTATTTTCGTCATGTTATGAAAAATCCGGGAAATATTTTTATTATCCTTAATTCTTCGCTGAGACACGAAGTTCACAAGAAATTATACACCAAATATTATCGAGTGAGTGAGGTTTGTATCTAAGTAATTTTTATATAAAATCATCTATCTGATTACTTTCTATTTAGCCCATTTTATTATTTTTGTACCGTTACGAGAAATCCGGGGGAAAATGTTTGAATTGTTACTTCTTCCTTGAGACACGAAAATGACACCAAACATTATCAGTGTGTCAGATTTGTAACTAAGTAGTCTTTGTGTAAAATTTTCTATATGATTACTTTTTATTAATCCCTTTTTTATTTTTGTACCGTCATGGAAAAACCGGGAAATAATTTTGAATTCTTACCCCTTCGCTGAGACACGAAATTCACAAGAAACTATAGACCAAAAATTATCGAATGTGTGAGGTTTGTATCTAAGTAATTTTTATATAAATTCATCTGATTAATTACTTTCTCTTAACCTTTTTTTATTTTCGTACCGTAACGGAAAACCCGGGAAATATTTTTGAATTCTTACTTCTTTGCTGAGACACGAAGTTCACAAGAAACTATTCACCAAATATTACCGAGTGGTGTAAGGTTTGTATCTAGTAATCTTTGTATAAAATTTTCTATGTGATTACTTTCCATTAAGCCAGTTTTTGTTTCGTACCGTCACGGAAAACCCATGAAATATTTTTGAATTCTTACTTCTTCGCTGACACACGAAGTTAACAAGAAACTAGAGACCATAAATTATCAAATGTGTGATGTTTGTTTCTAAGTAATCTTTATATACACTGGCTGACAAAAAAAGTTAAGCACCCAGAAGGAGTGGTTGGACGTGAATGAAACTACATATGCTGAAAGTCCATGTACCATTATTGAACTGATTACAATATAGGATGCAATAGTCAAGGCCTTTGGCAGTTACAGGTGGAATGGTGGTGACAGGTCAGTAGGGTGTCGCACCCCCTCTGGCCGCAATGCATGCCCTTATGCGGTTCGGAATAGTGTCAAACAGCCTTTGGATACTCTCCTGAGGCACGTTCGTCCACAGGTGTTGCAGCTGTCCCTCCAGATCCCGCAGTTTGGAACTAGGACGGAGTCCCCGTCCAATGTCATCCCACACATGTTCAATGATGGAGAGGTCCGGGGATCGTGCTGGCCACGGGAGGACCTCAACATGCTCTAGGCAGTCCATAGACACATGGACTGTGTGTAGGCATGCATTATCTTGTTGGAACACTGTCCCAGTGTGCTGTGCCATAGGGGGTAGGACGTGTGGACGCAGAATGTCTGTGACGTATCGCTGTGCCGTCAAAGTCTGCCAAAGCACTATTAGAGGTGACATGAACGCATATCCAATAGCTCCCCGCACCATGATGCCAGGGGTCACACCTGTGTGTCTCTCCACAATGTAGGCAGGATGTGCCCTCTGCCCTCGACGCCGCCACACCCGCACACGATGGTCATCGGAGGTCATGGAGAAGCGGGACTCATCACTGAAAATGATGCGACGCCATTCGTCTTCTGTCCATGCCTCCCGAGCACGGCACCACACCAACCTCAGGTGTCGGTGATGTGGTGTCAACGGCAACCAGCGCATGGGGCGGTAGGACCCGAATCCGGCGGATGCGAGTCGTCGAGACACTGTGCGGGAACTCACAGGATGTTGTAGAGTGTCCAGTACATGTTCTCGGATGACGGGTGCCGAAGTTGTGGTATCCCGCACTGCTTGGAGCACCATACGACGGTCCTCCCTCGGGGTGGTGTTTCTTGGTCGACCTGAACCTGCACGACGTGCATGGGTGCCCTCATGTACCCATTGATTCCAACATCGGGCCACTGTGACATCTGAATGGCCCACATGCCTGGCAATTGCCCGATACGATCAACCTGCCTCATGCAGTCCCTCAATGCGGCCTCTGTCAAATGCTGTCAATTGCTGGATCGGCTGTCTAACGCGTCTGCGAGACATCGCCGGTGCTTCGTTTTCCTCTCTGAACTTCGTGCTGCACTGTCTGACTCACAGCAGGTGACTGGTCCCACCTTATCAGCAACAGGAGGTGACGTCACAAATGCCCTCTGGTGGGCGTTCTACACATTACAGATCCTTGTACATCTAATCATTTACTCACACTTCAATGGTATGCATGTATACCGAAATGGGGCAATCTTCGACCACTCCTTCTGGGTGCTTCACTTTTTTTGTCAGCCAGTGTATAATCATCTATATATATATATATATATATATATATATATATATATATATATACTTTGTATTAAGCCCGTTTTTTATTTTTGTACCGTCATGGAAAATCCGGTAAATATTTTTATATTCTTACTTCTTCGCTGAGACACAAATTTCAGAACCAACAAAAGACCAAATATTATCGATTGTGAGAGGATTGTATCTAAGTAATTTTTATATTATATCTTCTATACGATTAGTTTCTATTAAGCCCGATTTTAATTTTTGTACCGTAACGGAAAAGCCGGAAAATATTTTTGATTTTTTTTTACTTCTTCGGCGAGACACGAAATCCACAAGAAACCATCGACCAAATATTATCGAGTCGAGTGTGTGAGCTTTGTATATAAGTAACCTTTATATAAAATCTTCTATGTGCTTACATTCTATAAAGCACCTTTTTGATTTTTGTACAGCCACGGAAAATACAGAAAATATTTTTGAATTCTTACATCTTCGATGAGACTCAAAAGTCACAAGAAACTGTTGACCAATCAATATCGAGAGTGTGCGGCTTGTACCTAACTAATCTTTATATAAAATTTCCTTTATGGTTACTTTCTATTAAACCCATTTTTTATTTTTGTACCGTCACGGAAAACCCTGGAATTATTCAAAAAATCTTACTTCTTTGCTGAAACACGAATTTCACAACAAATTATAGACCAAATGTAATCCAGCGTGTGAGGTTTGTATCTAAGTGATTTTTATATCAAGACATCTATATAATTACTTTATATTGAGTCCGTTTTTGATGTTTGTACCGTCTCAAAAAAACCGGGAAATATTATTTAATTCTTACTTCTTTGCTTAGACACGAAATTCAGAACAAACAATGGACCAAATATTATCAACTGTGAGAGGATTGCATCTAAGTAATCTTTATATAAAATCTTCTATGCGATTAGTTTCTATTATGCCTATTCTAATTTTTGTATAGTCACGGAAAACCCGGAAAATATTTTTGAATTTTTACTCCTTGGCTGAGACACGAAATTCACAAGAAACCAACGAACAAATATTATCGAGTGTGTGAGGTTTGTATCTAAGTAATCTTTAGATAAAATCTACTATTTGATTACTTTCTATTAAGGCCATTTTTATTTTTGAACCGTCAAGGTAAATCCAGGAAATATTTTTGAATTTTTACCTCTTCGCTGAGACACGAATTTCGCAAGAAACTATAGAGCAAATATTATCGAATGTGTGAGGTTTGTATCTAATTTATCTTTATATAAAGTCATCTCCCTAATTACTTTATACTAAACCAGTTTTTTTATTTTTGCACCTTCACGAAAAATCCGGAAAATATTTTGATTGTCCTTAATTATTCGCTAAGACACGAAGTTCACAAGAAACTATATACCTAATTTTGTCGAATGTGTGAAGCTTGTATCTAAGTAATCTCTAAATAAAATTTTCTATATGATTACTTTCTATTGGGACCCTTTTTGATTTATGTACCGCCACAGATAACCCGGGAAATATTTTTGAATTATTTCTTCTTTGCTGACAAACGAAATATAAAATATATATAGATAAACATTATCAAATGTGTGAGCTTTGCATCTAAGTAATCTTTATATAAAACTTTCATTATGATTACTTTATATTAAGGCCGTTCTTTATTTTCGTCATGTTATGAAAAATCCGGGAAATATTTTTATTATCCTTAATTCTTCGCTGAGACACGAAGTTCACAAGAAATTATACACCAAATATTATCGAGTGAGTGAGGTTTGTATCTAAGTAATTTTTATATAAAATCATCTATCTGATTACTTTCTATTTAGCCCATTTTATTATTTTTGTACCGTTACGAGAAATCCGGGGGAAAATGTTTGAATTGTTACTTCTTCCTTGAGACACGAAAATGACACCAAACATTATCAGTGTGTCAGATTTGTAACTAAGTAGTCTTTGTGTAAAATTTTCTATATGATTACTTTTTATTAATCCCTTTTTTATTTTTGTACCGTCATGGAAAAACCGGGAAATAATTTTGAATTGTTACCCCTTCGCTGAGACACGAAATTCACAAGAAACTATAGACCAAAAATTATCGAATGTGTGAGGTTTGTATCTAAGTAATTTTTATATAAATTCATCTGATTAATTACTTTCTCTTAACCTTTTTTTATTTTCGTACCGTAACGGAAAACCCGGGAAATATTTTTGAATTCTTACTTCTTTGCTGAGACACGAAGTTCACAAGAAACTATTCACCAAATATTACCGAGTGGTGTAAGGTTTGTATCTAGTAATCTTTGTATAAAATTTTCTATGTGATTACTTTCCATTAAGCCAGTTTTTGTTTCGTACCGTCACGGAAAACCCATGAAATATTTTTGAATTCTTACTTCTTCGCTGACACACGAAGTTAACAAGAAACTAGAGACCATAAATTATCAAATGTGTGATGTTTGTGTCTAAGTAATCTTTATATACACTGGCTGACAAAAAAAGTTAAGCACCCAGAAGGAGTGGTTGGACGTGAATGAAACTACATATGCTGAAAGTCCATGTACCATTATTGAACTGATTACAATATAGGATGCAATAGTCAAGGCCTTTGGCAGTTACAGGTGGAATGGTGGTGACAGGTCAGTAGGGTGTCGCACCCCCTCTGGCCGCAATGCATGCCCTTATGCGGTTCGGAATAGTGTCAAACAGCCTTTGGATACTCTCCTGAGGCACGTTCGTCCACAGGTGTTGCAGCTGTCCCTCCAGATCCCGCAGTTTGGAACTAGGACGGAGTCCCCGTCCAATGTCATCCCACACATGTTCAATGATGGAGAGGTCCGGGGATCGTGCTGGCCACGGGAGGACCTCAACATGCTCTAGGCAGTCCATAGACACATGGGCTGTGTGTAGGCATGCATTATCTTGTTGGAACACTGTCCCAGTGTGCTGTGCCATAGGGGGTAGGACGTGTGGACGCAGAATGTCTGTGACGTATCGCTGTGCCGTCAAAGTCTGCCAAAGCACTATTAGAGGTGACATGAACGCATATCCAATAGCTCCCCGCACCATGATGCCAGGGGTCACACCTGTGTGTCTCTCCACAATGTAGGCAGGATGTGCCCTCTGCCCTCGACGCCGCCACACCCGCACACGATGGTCATCGGAGGTCATGGAGAAGCGGGACTCATCACTGAAAATGATGCGACGCCATTCGTCTTCTGTCCATGCCTCCCGAGCACGGCACCACACCAACCTCAGGTGTCGGTGATGTGGTGTCAACGGCAACCAGCGCATGGGGCGGTAGGACCCGAATCCGGCGGATGCGAGTCGTCGAGACACTGTGCGGGAACTCACAGGATGTTGTAGAGTGTCCAGTACATGTTCTCGGATGACGGGTGCCGAAGTTGTGGTATCCCGCACTGCTTGGAGCACCATACGACGGTCCTCCCTCGGGGTGGTGTTTCTTGGTCGACCTGAACCTGCACGACGTGCATGGGTGCCCTCATGTACCCATTGATTCCAACATCGGGCCACTGTGACATCTGAATGGCCCACATGCCTGGCAATTGCCCGATACGATCAACCTGCCTCATGCAGTCCCTCAATGCGGCCTCTGTCAAATGCTGTCAATTGCTGGATCGGCTGTCTAACGCGTCTGCGAGACATCGCCGGTGCTTCGTTTTCCTCTCTGAACTTCGTGCTGCACTGTCTGACTCACAGCAGGTGACTGGTCCCACCTTATCAGCAACAGGAGGTGACGTCACAAATGCCCTCTGGTGGGCGTTCTACACATTACAGATCCTTGTACATCTAATCATTTACTCACACTTCAATGGTATGCATGTATACCGAAATGGGGCAATCTTCGACCACTCCTTCTGGGTGCTTCACTTTTTTTGTCAGCCAGTGTATAATCATCTATATATATATATATATATATATATATATATATATATATATATATATATATATACTTTGTATTAAGCCCGTTTTTTATTTTTGTACCGTCATGGAAAATCCGGTAAATATTTTTATATTCTTACTTCTTCGCTGAGACACAAATTTCAGAACCAACAAAAGACCAAATATTATCGATTGTGAGAGGATTGTATCTAAGTAATTTTTATATTATATCTTCTATACGATTAGTTTCTATTAAGCCCGATTTTAATTTTTGTACCGTAACGGAAAAGCCGGAAAATATTTTTGATTTTTTTTTACTTCTTCGGCGAGACACGAAATCCACAAGAAACCATCGACCAAATATTATCGAGTCGAGTGTGTGAGCTTTGTATATAAGTAACCTTTATATAAAATCTTCTATGTGCTTACATTCTATAAAGCACCTTTTTGATTTTTGTACAGCCACGGAAAATACAGAAAATATTTTTGAATTCTTACATCTTCGATGAGACTCAAAAGTCACAAGAAACTGTTGACCAATCAATATCGAGAGTGTGCGGCTTGTACCTAACTAATCTTTATATAAAATTTCCTTTATGGTTACTTTCTATTAAACCCATTTTTTATTTTTGTACCGTCACGGAAAACCCTGGAATTATTCAAAAAATCTTACTTCTTTGCTGAAACACGAATTTCACAACAAATTATAGACCAAATGTAATCCAGCGTGTGAGGTTTGTATCTAAGTGATTTTTATATCAAGACATCTATATAATTACTTTATATTGAGTCCGTTTTTGATGTTTGTACCGTCTCAAAAAAACCGGGAAATATTATTTAATTCTTACTTCTTTGCTTAGACACGAAATTCAGAACAAACAATGGACCAAATATTATCAACTGTGAGAGGATTGCATCTAAGTAATCTTTATATAAAATCTTCTATGCGATTAGTTTCTATTATGCCTATTCTAATTTTTGTATAGTCACGGAAAACCCGGAAAATATTTTTGAATTTTTACTCCTTGGCTGAGACACGAAATTCACAAGAAACCAACGAACAAATATTATCGAGTGTGTGAGGTTTGTATCTAAGTAATCTTTAGATAAAATCTACTATTTGATTACTTTCTATTAAGGCCATTTTTATTTTTGAACCGTCAAGGTAAATCCAGGAAATATTTTTGAATTTTTACCTCTTCGCTGAGACACGAATTTCGCAAGAAACTATAGAGCAAATATTATCGAATGTGTGAGGTTTGTATCTAATTTATCTTTATATAAAGTCATCTCCCTAATTACTTTATACTAAACCAGTTTTTTTATTTTTGCACCTTCACGAAAAATCCGGAAAATATTTTGATTGTCCTTAATTATTCGCTAAGACACGAAGTTCACAAGAAACTATATACCTAATTTTGTCGAATGTGTGAAGCTTGTATCTAAGTAATCTCTAAATAAAATTTTCTATATGATTACTTTCTATTGGGACCCTTTTTGATTTATGTACCGCCACAGATAACCCGGGAAATATTTTTGAATTATTTCTTCTTTGCTGACAAACGAAATATAAAATATATATAGATAAACATTATCAAATGTGTAAGCTTTGCATCTAAGTAATCTTTATATAAAACTTTCATTATGATTACTTTATATTAAGGCCGTTCTTTATTTTCGTCATGTTATGAAAAATCCGGGAAATATTTTTATTATCCTTAATTCTTCGCTGAGACACGAAGTTCACAAGAAATTATACAACAAATATTATCGAGTGAGTGAGGTTTGTATCTAAGTAATTTTTATATAAAATCATAGTAGTGCAGGTGGACGGGTTCTGGAACCGAAAGTGGGGCTCGGTGGGGCTCGCCTTAATGGTTTACTCTTGTAAGGCATAAGCCCCATTTTCTCGCAGTGTTGCCAACATCTTACTCGAAAAAATCTCCAAGGTTTTTTTTTGGTCTAACCTAGCCTAAAGCAAGGAGCTGGCAACCTTGCTTGAGGCTTGCCTTACAGTGCATAAAGCAAGGTTGCCAACCTACTGGTACTTTTGCCATAGCCTTTTACAAAAAGAGAGAGGAGAGAGAGAGAGGGGGAAGAGTTAAACAACCGACAGCTGCCAACACCTACCTACAGCCTTTTTTTTCTTGGTCTAACCTAACCTAAAACAAGGAGCTGGCAACCTTGCTTGAGGCTTGCCTTACAGTGCATAAAGCAATTTTTGCCAACCTACTGGTACTTTTGCCATAGCCTTTTACAAAAAAGAGAGAGGAGAGAGAGAGGGGGAATTAAACAACCGACAGTGCTGCCAACACCTACCTACAGCTTTTTTTCTTTTTACTTAGCAAAAGCTACTATCTTTTTTTGAGGCTTAGCCAATTTATATACTGGCGTAACATACACACACTGGGCAAGGAGAGCCGGCAACAAACACGCACTGCCGTAAAAGAGAGAGAGATGGGTGGATGGCAACACAGTATGTGTGTGCGTGTGTGTGTATAATATGTGGCATTATTAACTAGAGTGTGTTGGCAACCCCACTTACAACTAAAAAAAATAGAGATGCCAACGTTGCTGTAAGATGAAGAGAGAGAGAGACCTATAGCTGGCAATAGTGGTGTACGAATGCACCTTATTGTAAATTTTTTCCAAGTCCCAAAAAAAGAAAAAAAAAGAGAGGCCAATGTTTATATATATCGTGATTTTTGTAAACCTCTCTCGGGGGAACGATGTGCCACACACGCGCACGTGCGTGCCTTTTATTATTTCCGTATTGTGACGCAAACAAACAAATAATAATTGTTGTTTTTTAGGATTCCTGGCCCCTATAACCTCGCCAGGGTGCGTGGTGCCCAACCAAAGAAAGTAAAAGGTTTTCTAACGGCTGCGGTTCTAGATAACCACACCTCTGTAGAGTTTCACGTGTTTTTTTTTTCTCAAACTTCCATGAAACTCTACAGAGGACCTCCGTAATGCATGCAACGTGTACTAACGACTCTAGTGTTATTTTGATGTTGTAATATTTTTGGATATAGAGTTTTATTGTGAGATATAGATAAAAATAATTATGTTTATTATAATATTTTCTTGATGAAGATGGAGAATGTATGTGTGTGTGTTACAAATAAGGTTGCATGCTTTTTTTTTCTAGTGTGTGTGTATGTGTTTTTGATGTTTCGACAGCATCTGAAACGATAAAAAAGAAAGAATTTTATTGTTAATTTTCTTGTGTAAAAACAACAACAAATTTTTTTGTGCAAATTTTCTGATTTGTCTCTCGTGCTATAGTGCAAAAAAAAAGATATTGTAACTGATAACTGATGAAATTGATATTGTAACTGATCTGAACTAGTGAAATTCGTACTGTGCCATTGTAACTGATTGTGCTAGTACTAAAAATTTCTTATTGTGCAAGAAAAGATGTTAAACATGTTAAAACTGCTCTGTGACCCTCTCGTTCTTCACGTCGTAGGCGAAGGACTTCTCTGCAATCAGGATGACACTGCATAGGGTATCCTCGGGCAAGGCATCGTGGAACTCGCAGACGATCTTGATGTTGGTTCGATCGTTGACCACCACCTGCTTTCTCTTAGATGTGTTGATGACGGTCATGGGTCTCCGTGCTTTGAATTCGCTGGGCGTGTAGTACATGTCCACGCTTCCCTCGGTCACGCGTTTGTAAGCCGAGAACGCTTCGTAAAGTTTGAGGTAATCGTTTTTGGTCATGTCGAGGTTGTAATTCTCGCGCGGGAACACTTCGTTCCTACCGTTCTTCAGATAAACGTTCTTGATTTTGCAGTCGTCGAACTTGCTGGAATCTTTTTCCTGATTCTTGTCCCTCCCGGTCTGAAAAAGCACTACGACGAAATCTGGCATGTCGAACTGTATGTTGTTGAACTGCGTCGTCACGTCGAATTCCATGTGACTTCCCGACGCCATCTTCTGCACGCACTGGTAACCGTGAAAGTGAATCGGCACCTGCGGACTTTTCAAGATCTCCGCTTTGTACTTGAGGGCGTAGTTCGTTTCGTATTCCACCACCGGCATTCTCAATTCCATGCTCCGGATGACGCATTTCGCTGCTTCGGGTAAAGTGTTGGCTATCGGCGTGGTGCCGTCCGGACCCAAAGTAGCGTATCGCATCAGTGCGTCGTTGTCGTTGGCCGCTCTTCGAAACGTGATCCTCAGTCCTCCCTTCCACATGATCTCCTTGTAGTCCGAGAAGAAACCAGGCAGCAGACGCATGGGAAAGAGCGCCGTGTGACTTCTCATTGATATTTTGGTCCCCGCTTCGAATCCCCCCGCTTGATAGTATGCTGCGTCCGTTTTGGATAATTTCAACGTTCCCACTGCCGTCGACGTGATGCCTGGATAGTCTATTCTGTCGATGACGGTGTTGTGTTTCCTCACCTCCACCTGCGAGAACAGGTGAGGCACGAAGTTGTCCCCGAGTATCAAGTTTGCTGCTGCGGGAAACGCGTCTCCGCTTTCCTTCTTCACCACGTCGAATTGAAGGTAGAGGTCCGCTCTGTGAGGATGAATGAACCCGTCGCCTATGTCCACGTCGTATTCGATCTCCCTGTTCGCTTCGTTGAGATTGGCGAACGTACGACGGTTGGGAGGGAAAGATTGCAATTCGTAACTTTCGATTTGCTCCATTTTACATGTATGGTTATTTATTATACGTTGATCTCCACGATGGCCGTCGTAGTGGCACCTGCGAAATCCACCACCTCTCCTTTCTCGTTCGTCACCACCAACTCTATGTCGTCTATGCGGTTGCGACATACTGGAAAATAGATCGGCGAAGAGGGCGTGTAGATGATCGGTTCCATGAACTCGGAACTTGGTTTGAAAGTGGCTATGATTCCCGTCTGCTTGTGACTTCCTAATCCGTCCGAAGATTTCGTGATCATGCCTTCGGCCACGTTGCAGTGTACGTTCAGAGTCTCTATGGCCAAAAATTTAGGAATGTTGGTTGCTACGTGCTTGATGCCAGCTTCGAGTTTGGTGTCGTTCTCGAAACCTAAAAGTTCTCCCATGGTGCCCAGGTCCACGGTCCCCGTCGCGGATAGGATTTCCACTCTGTGCGTGACCGAATTTTGAGAAAGGTACGTGCCTTTGGGTAACTGAGCTTGCAAAGTGGAAAGATTGTATTGGCCTGGCGTGACGACGATGTGTTCGCTTCCGACGCTAATTTTGTTGTTGTGCTGCGTGACGTTAGGTATGAGGTACATGCTGTAGAATGCACGCAGAGCCACGGATTTAGGATAGACGATGTCGTCGTGCAGCGTGAGTTTCAAGATTGAAGATTCGCTCGTGAGATGGAACACGATCATCCTAGTGATGCTGTTTGAGGTTCCACAATGCTCTCTGGAAATCCTCGATCGTAGGGTTATTTATTTTAGAGAGAAACGCGAGCACGGAGAGGCAGAGATGACCGCAGTTCACGTCTCCGAAATTTTGAATGCGTTCGTCGTTGTAGTATATAGAGGTTTTGTTCGTTTTCAGATAATGAATTAAATTTGTAGGTGGAACACCTCCGAAAGAATCGAAAACGAATGCTTTATCATTATTTTTGTGGTAACATATCCAATGCGTGTCTGGATTTTCTTGACCGTCCAAGTTGACTACTCCGCATTCTCTTCTTTTAACGCTTGAAGGTAACGAGTCGGACATGAAAACTCCTCTGAAGTGTTTGATTTGTAACGGTTCGATCAGAGATTCAGTGTCTCGGTTGGTGAGTGTTGTTGTTTCTTTTTTTTAAACTTCTTCATCACGCCCTTCCCCCCTTTCTTCTCCATGGCCAGGTTGTGACGTTTCGGTTCTTCCAATTCCGCTTTGTTCTTGTTCGAGTCGATGACGGTTTTCGCGATGGCGGCACTTCCGCCGGCCAAACTTCCAACGGCCCCCAATGCTGCCAGGATGGCCGGGATGCTGAATATGAAACCTCCGATCTTTTGCTGTTTCCGCGAACGCTGCAAGCGTCTCAATTGAGGTGTGCTGAGCAGCAATTTCATTCCGTGTCCTTTCGACAAGCAAGAACGTTTCTTCTCGCGTTGTTTCTTGGTGAGTAACCCATCGAGGGCACCTAGATTTTTTAGATTCGAATATGGTATCTGGTACACGACACCCTTGGGCTTCATGTTGATGCTCTATGTGTTATTTTTTCACGGTATGTTATTTATATATAAATGTTCTGAGATTTTTTTTCAATGGATGTTATTTTATATATACTCCGCGTAGCCCCGTTACACAAATTCTATTACATGCTTTGTTTTCTTACCAAGAAGTTCCTTTGTCCCCTTGTACACGATTCGAGTTTTGTTCTCGATTAAGATAGCTAGCTTCTCGTCGGATAACATGATAGCGTATCGATCTGGTAAAAATAGACTGTATTGTCCGTTGAGCAACAGACGCACCTTGGGACCATACTGGGTAGAAACGATTGAACCGGAAGTTATCGTGTAAGGTTTGTCGACTTCCAATTCCAGAATTTTTACATACTCGACTGATAAATTTAGCATTTGTTTTAATGCTTGGAGGTCACTCATTTTTTCACTCGTCATACCAAAAAAAAATTTTCAGGGTGTTACAGAGAAATTTAATTTGTATTCACGATGTGTGTTATTTATATATATATTTTTTCACGAGATTTTTTTTTGTATCGAATATTTTTTTAACAGAGGAAGAAAGTTCGTGCTTCCGAAAACGCGATGATGTGCGTGATGATTTCTTCCGTCTCCTGCTTAGGTTTTCTCCAATCATCGGTGTCCCGTCTTCTCCCCTACCTCGCCTCGTGCAGTTCGTCCAACCTCTTCCCCGCGGCCGACAGAAAAATGTCGAGATCACCACACCTCATTCCACTGATCTCCCGAAGACGGTCCTTGAGAACTATTTCGCATCCCATGTGAAATTCCGGCGTCGTTTTAGCTATGATCACAAGTTTATTAACATCTCCGTTAACTACCTTTTTGAATATTTTAGATAGTAGTTCGTGCGGCAAATCAGTTATGCAAGCCATGTTGTTTTTTTTTACTGGATGTTATTTATATACCCCACCCCAATTTTTGTTTTGTGTTCATGGCGATGGTGGTACCCAGTGCGGCGACCCGTTCACCCAACGATGCGTCTCTGCTCACGAACCTTTCGAAAGCTGCATGTTCCAATTTTTTATCTGCTTCGTGACGTGCGTCCAGATCCGTCTGCGTGGTGTTGTAGGCGATGTCGTGATCCTTGCATGCCGCGTCCAACGGATTCACACCCTTGTCTCCTCTCTCCAATCTTTTCTCAAGTTTGGTACCCGGTTCGCAGTACTGGTAGCCAGGTAGATGCATCTCGAAAGGTAACTTGTTGATGATGTCGTTCACGAGTCCCTTTCCTTCGGCCACGTTCCAAAATTTCGGAGGCAGCGTGTTGATGATTTTGGTCAGGTAACCTATGCCCTTGTCGTCGTTCACGATGAAGTTGGAAAGTTTCGTGCTGATCATGTCCACGATGCCAACCTTCTCGTTGTAGAAATTACGATTGCCTGCATTCTCTTCGCCGGCTATCACCAACAATCGGTCCACGAGTTTCCTAACGTCGTCCACCCAAACGAATTCTTTGGGTAACGTGTTGTAGCGTTTGACGCCGCTGCCTGTTTTGACCTGGTTCCAAATCAGTTTGATGAGATTCCTGTACTTCTCGCCGCTGCTCGATTTCACCCTATTCTGCGAGGCGTCGTTGTTCTGGTACAAGGCATCCGTCATGATCAGAATTTCCTTGTAACTTTGGTAATCTTCGTCGGTGTAATCTTTCGGCTGCTTTTTGGCGACGAGTTCCCACAGTCCCACCGTACCCGGATACCTGTTCCAACTATCCTTGTCGCCTAAATTGACTTTAATGTCGTTGCCTTCGAAGGTCACCTTCGATTTCCCAATCTTCCACACCACACCGCCGCCTTCGCTGGTTTCCATGCTGGGATACAATCCGAACACTTCATCCTTGTCGAATTTCCCCGTGCTCAGGTAGTCTCGTGCCAAAGGTCCCAACTCGATTTCATCCGAAGACGACGACGTGCTACCTATAGCTCGACGTCGTGCCGGTGCATCCTTCAGTTCGAACGGCGTCGAAGGAATGCTCGAAATGGGCGTGGGTACGGCGTAACTTTTAGCTGCGAGCGGTACGAGTTCGTTGATCAAATTTTTATTTTGTTCCGTGACACTTTTAATATCTTTACCTAGACCGCTGATGGCATCGATCACAGGTTGATCCTGACGTTTCTTCTCTTCGTAGAATCCGCGATTCTCGGATTTCCAACCTTTGAAGCGTTTCGCGAGGTAATCGCGAAGCTTGAGATTTTCGTCTTCGATTTTTCGTTTCGTCATGACGTTATTTATACACGTCGTTTCTCACAACGTTGCAACGTTTAGAAAGTCGTTGATTTTGTTTCTGTATTTTCCGTCGTTGGGTTTCCTCGTCATGTCGATCGTCGCGAATCCGAAATCGTCACCGTTCCAGCAAGTAGAGCAGCAGCGTTCCGAAAATTGATTGTAGTTCATGTCTCCGCCTACGTAGTCATCGTACGCGTGCTTGAGGTTGGTGTGATCTTGACGAAACAAACATATGAAATTAGCGTTGTCGCGTACTAACTGTTTTGGAATTTTGGAAAACGTTTGAGCTAGGTAGAAGCAATCCATTCCTTTGTGACGACCTTGCGTGAAAAAGTTGCGAATTTCATTTTGATTTTCCAGGATGGCATCGTCGAACACAACGACTGAATTTTCACGACAATCGTCGAGTGGTTTTATTTCCGAGGCGAACGTTGCAATGTCCAGGCCGTCGTACAGTTTCATCAGTTGCTGGTATTTGGATTGCTCCAAACTTTTCGAGAACACGTACAGGTGCCTGTTCTTCCAATCTAACCAATTCGGTGCGAGGAGAAAATTGTCCACGAGCAGCGTCGTTTTCCCACACCCCGAAGGACCTACGATCAGACAGCGGATGCTGTCGGGAAGCAACTCGCCGTTCTTTTTTTTTCTCGTTTGACTTTCCGGATCCGGTAGACGCTTCACCACGTTCCACGTACTCACAAGATCACTTCGTTCGCGTCGATCCAACTCTTTTCCGGAAGTCCCAGCCATTTGACAAACAGTTTGTCACCTTTCCTACGCAATACTTTCTCGATGAGGTACGTGTCGGGGTGTTTCGTTTTAGAGAGTTCCTCTTCGTAAAATCTTCCTTTCAAAATCTCGCCGCTACTATCTCTTATTATATACGTGTGTCGGTTTCCGGGTAAAACTCGAACCACCGTAAAGAGTTCCGTGCTCCAATTTTTTGTGAATCCCTTCTCGAAGGTGCGTTTGAATTTGCTGATCCTCACCCGGTCTCCAATTTTGTATTTAGCTTTTTTTGTCGTGGGTGTGTACTTTGGACAGTAAACTGTAGAAATTAAACGCTGCTCGTCAGATTTCGTAACGTCAGCTGGCTTCATGCCTATCGTTCAGTGTACCGTATCATTATAGGTGTCGACGAGTTCCGGCAGGATGTCGACCCATTTGTAATTTCCCCGAAGCGTGAATCGTTTCCACATGTGTGTTTTCAAGGTTCGATTCAATCTTTCCACGATGCTGGCTTTGATGTGACTGAAGGTCGAATAATGTTGAATCTTGTGTTTTTGAATAAACTTTTGGAATACGGCGTTGTAAAATTCTTTACCGTTGTCCGTTTGCAGAAACCGTGGTTGTCTGCCGCCGCTTTCGCGAAAAATTAATTTGAATGCTTCCGTGACGCACGTTCCCGTTTTCGCCTTCAAAGGTAGAGCCCATGCGAATTTCGAAAATGTGTCTATGACGGTGAGGAGGTACTTGTTGCCCTTGTTCCATTTATGTACGTTTTTCAAATTGCCGCTACTCATCTCCACGAGGTCACTTTGCCAGAGGTCGTCGATGCCCTTGGTTACCAAAGCCAAACGTTCGTAGTTACGGCGTGCAGGTTTATGCAATTCTTCGACGATGGCTTGCCTAGACATTTTTTTTAGAGATTACGTTTCAAGAGAAGCACAAGCGTGATGGGATTCAAAGAGGGTGGTACCTCGCTCGTGTTTTGAATGATCAGCTTATCGCCTGCACTCACGTCGAAAACGGTAAGATCTTCGTCTTCGTGTATTTCATATATGTTGCGCGTTTCGTTCCAACGTGCCAGAGGAATGTTTCCTGCTTTCTGGACACCACGATTCGATATCAAAGTCATGGTGGGAACGCTAGCTTTTCTACCGTGAGACCAGTACGAAAATTCGTTTATCTGAATCGTGCCATCGAGGAGAAACTTGTAGTACGGATGATAAGGATGCAACATGTACAGTTTGTTACCTTCGACGAACGTGGAGATTCTCTGTTGATTGGGAACGCTGTTGATTTCGATGGCTTGCAAGGTGAACAATTTGGCGAATTTAGTGTCGAAGGTGACGAGATTACTGTGAACTTGTCCGAGTTTATTTTCGATGGGCAGCTAATGCTCGATTATGGTATCCGTTACGGCAGAAAACGACGGTTTGATTTTCACTTCCACGTTCAACTGCTTGTAGTTTTCGTTGAGTTCTTGCAACTTGGCACCGAAAGAGGCCAGCGTCGATTCCTGCGTGGATTCCAGCACTCCGACTTGATCTCTGATGTTGACGACGATGTTCTGAAGGTTCTCGACTTGATTCAATTTCGAGCTTTTCTCGGTAAGATCGTTCACGATGCTTCGCATCTCTGTAAACTGCGTGTGAAGGTCGGCGACGCTCTGCGAAGTGGGCAGCGTCGACACCAGCGAACTAATTTCGTCTC
The DNA here is from genome assembly GCF_977018435.1 of Lepisma saccharinum. Taxonomy (NCBI): domain Eukaryota; kingdom Metazoa; phylum Arthropoda; class Insecta; order Zygentoma; family Lepismatidae; genus Lepisma; species Lepisma saccharinum. The sequence goes on along the minus strand of NC_139241.1, from coordinate 22,034,598 downwards.
GAATCTGTTCCACGTTCGCCGTTTCCGTTTCTAGTCGTTTCAGCATTCGAGATATGTTTCTTTTCAAAGCGTGCAATTCTTTGGAGGTGGGGAGATTGGCCACCCTACTCTCGAGATCGCTCAAAGAAATTTTGATGTCGCTCGATTCGGATAGTGCCGTCACCGCTGTTTTCAATTTTTCCAAATCTTCGCTCGAAGGTACGCTCGTCCGTAACAATTCCAAGTCACCCTGTATGTTGTCCAGTACGTGATGAAAATGAGCAAGATTGGATTCGACGTTCACGTTCTGCTGAACCGTGCTCAACGTGTCTTGAATGCTCGTCAACGCTCTCGCTTCAGCGTGAATATTTTTAATTTTTCGTTGATCAATTCCAAGGACGCCTGAAGCGTAGCGATGGTGGTTTGAATGTGTTCGAAATCTTGATAGGCCTCCAATTGAAATTTTATATTCGCGACGCTTTTACCGATGACCTGCAGTTCGTCCGACGATGGTAGGTTCGTCATGGTATCTTCCAAAGTCTGTAACTTGGATTTAATTTCTTCCAACGTGCCGGTGAATTCTTCTTGTAATTTGGAAACGACGACGTGCAAGCGTTCTACATCAATATCGTTCACGACGGTTTGAAGTTCGGAGAAATTCTTTTCGATTGCGGAAGTTCGTTCTTCGATTTCGAGTTTCAATTTTTCCAAATCTTCATTTTTCGATTGAAATTGCTGTAATTTGGCCAAATCATTTTGAAGCGAATCCACGCTCAACTGTATATTTTGAACGTTGTCGTAAGAAGGTACGTCGACATAATTTTTTATCAGCGTCTTCAGTTCGGAATCGATTTTCAGAATGGGGTCGAGACATTGCGTTTGGAGCGTAGCGATTTCCGACTCTAAACTTTTGTTTAAGGTCTCCTGCAAAGCGATCAAATCGGTCCTCAACTTCTTAACTCGAACGTCCAGCATGAGAATCTCTTCTGTGTGGTCTACACGCTTGGTGTTGCCGAAAATGTCGTTAGGCATTTTTGGTTAACGGTTATTTATAATAGGATAGACGATTCGTAATTCTACGAAGAGAGGAATGAGTTTGTCGTAATCTCCGAGGAGTTCCATGTAAAGATAATCTCCTGCAGACACATCGTACGTAATGTTAGAAAGTATCTTGTCGTGCTTGATTCGAAAAATGTTCTTGCCGGTAGAAATTTTGATTTCGCCTACGTTTTCCGGATTCACGGTGATCCGAAGTTTCCCGTCGATCGGAATTTCGTAAAAATGTAAATTGTTGTTGAAGATGTAAAAAATTTTGCCGACGTCTTCATCCAATTTCGTCCAAATGCTGTTGAGGTGAATGATCAACAGACCGTTGAGTTTAGGTAACACGGAAGGTAAGACTTCATGATCTGGTATGGTTTCCATAATGATCTGTTTTTTGAAACCGAACAAATTCATAGGCATGCTGGTTATTTAAGAATACGGTCAAAGTTTTTTTTTTGTAATGACAGTCAAAGTGTTTTTTTTTTACTGAGTAACAAAATGTTTTTTTGAGTTAGTGAAAATTGTGTGCGGTGGCGAGTGCTAATTATTTGCACTGTGCGCAGTTCTTATTTATTTCTAAACGACGATGCCCCCAAGGCAATGTGTGAATACCACACTCGAGGACGCACCTCTTATCGTCATCGGGATCCAGCGCAATTTTTCTAACTTTGTTTGTGGTGATGATATGGTCGACGCTCTGGATGCGCTGTTCTGCTCTTAGAACCGACGACCTGGTCTTGAGGCAATCGACAAAGTCCTCGAATGTAAGATGCTCCCGAACCACCTGTCTGCCGACACCCTTGGCCTTCTTGGTAACGCTGCCCTCGGCTTTGATGGCATAGGCCTTGGCGCGAAGACCTGCAAACTCGAGAATTACATCACCGTCCTTCTCGTCTTTGAGTTTGCCAGGTACCTTCTTGTTGCGGGCCAGGATACCGTACTTGTTTTGCTGGGGATAGCCCGAGGTGTCGAAGAGGTTAACCAAAGATGGAACTGTGGCTATATCCCCGTACGCGTAGTCCGTGCGAACGTGGTACACCAAGCTGTCCGTGTCCGTGTAGAGTAGGCTGATATTGTCGTTATAGTGCTGGCGTAGTTTCCCATAATATATTTGAAACATGTGCAGCTTGCTCAGGTCTAATACTGAGGCACCAACATAAATTGGCTTGTTGAGCCTCACCTCGCTCTTCCTCATATGCACCAGAGCAAGCTGCTCATTGTAAATGGTCCTCGATTTGAATAACGGGTTTGCTACGAGCCTGCGACATTCTGCTTTGTTTGATATTAGCCTCACATCTACACGATTCCGTACATTCTCCATGGTTTTCCAGAACACCGCATTGTTCATGAGCTTGAAGAAATCCTTATCAAGCTCGGACGTGGCTGCGGTGCGGTGTCTGGTGTTGACTTCAATATATGGACGCAGCCACGGAGAATGCTCGAACTTGAGGATGCGGTGAACTGCGTGGACCGTGACCCCTCGCTGCATCAACCACCGGAGATTCTGGTAGTGCAGGACGTAACGCTCTTTGGGCTCGAAGTCCATGACGAGCTTCGTCTGGTTGGAATCGGGTGGACACTTGAACTCGGGTGCAGGGGGAAGATCGCAGAACAAATCCTGCAGCTTCTCGGAGAATTGCAGATCAACCTCGGCGAAGAACCCATGTTCTGAATCGTCGAAACCTTCAACGTCAAAGTTGGAGGGGTCAGCTCACTCGAAGCCTCTAAAGGGGAGTGGCTGCATCATGGAGTATCCGTAGAGGTTATTGACGTCCGTGTACATGATGTAGCTGGACGGTTGTGAGGGGTCGTAGCCGGTGGCCATGTGGTGATTGTTGGCGCGCGAGTGTCGCTGCGACACCTGGACCATTCCACCCCGCACGGCGCGTTCCACAAACAGCACCATGTCATAATCGGAAAGACGCTCCAGCTCGATCTTCGTCACCAGAAACATGGCTGACCACGCCAGTCCGGGGAGACTATAGAAGTAGGCGGGGTCCAGCTGGTAGATCTTCATTGCGGTCGCACGGAACGTCTGGAACACGTCGGCGAGGAGCGTCACATCAAGTCTGAGGTAGGCGTCGTGGTAGTCCCCGAGAGTTCGACAGCCCAGCTCGCGCCACATGGACTGGGCATGGTGATATTCTTCGTCGGTGATGTTCGAGCCGCGTAGCTGACTGTAGAACTTCGCCTGGGGAGGTAGCGACGTCTCCGCGAACTTGGAAGGGTCTGTGGTGTATTCGTAGGGATATACCCCCTTACGCTTGAAGAGGCCGGCGTCCAAGTTCGGAAAATTTCCGGAGGTAATAAGCATTTGCTCGTCGCTAAGCTTCCCTGCGAGAGCATCGAGGCTTGCTGGGAGGAACCTCAGGGAGTCGAGGAAGCGAAGCTCGACGGTAGAGTGTGATCCTGGGATTCGCACCCACTTGCTCAAGCTAATGTAACGCTCCTCGTTCTGGGCCAGGACGTTGATTCGCATGTCGTCGTACCCAATGTGAGGCACCAGATGGTGGAAGTCGTATCCCGAGCCATTGTGAAAAAACACAGGGATGAAGCGCGGGTCCCGGGCCATGAGGTTGCATTCGTTGCACCAAGAACCAACGTACCTACCGTTAAAGTGATCGTGGTGTTGGACTTTACGGTTGTTGGCGGTGTACTCCTTGACGCAGACAGGGCAAGCGATGGCCTCGTCGTGTCTACGTTGATCGTCGGGGGACAGTGGGAGCATAGACTTGGGGGCCAACAGTACCTTCCCTATCTCGATGGCCTCGACAACCATCCTCTCGAGGAAGTGTTTGGCTGCGTCGGGGCCACGGTACACGTAGGGCTCGGGGGCGATGTGCTGGTCACGTCGCACCACAACGTATGCGAAACTGGATGCCTCGTGGAGTTGGTAAGGGGTGGTGGAGGAAACTTCGGGATCTGGATCGCAAGTGGACAGGGGTTTGAGGAAGGCCTCGAAATCCGCGATGATGATAGCGGGATGCTCCACCATGGCACCGTGCATGCGGAAACGCTCCACGGTGCCAGATTCGGGTAAGACTGCCACCCCCGGCTCGTTGGCATTGCAATAATGTTTGTGGCGAGCGAGCTTCTCTGCAGCGATGTTGGGACCTCTGATGCGCTGATAATCCTGCTGTTCTCGATTATCAAATGTTGACAAGCACCTGCGACAAACTTCTATGTGTTGTTTTTGTTTGCTTGTTTGGCTCGAAACAAGCCGAGAAAGCGAGCGAATGAGGGTGTAATGGTGATGGGTCTCGTTCTTGATGAGCAGAAGGTGAATTTCTCGAGCATCATCGTCGTCTACGTCGCTCACCCGGATAGGGTACACCACATTTTTGTCAGTGAGGCCGTAAACGTTGATGGCCAACCGAGGGTTGTGTGTACGGGCCTCGAACTTTCGAATATCCGGGACCTCCACCGGGTAGTCGATCCCAGCCATGGCATCTTCCAGTTCTGGCTCGTAGGGTAGGTAGTGGTTAACCCGGCGTGGTTGGTTTTTCCGGTCGACAGGGTGCAAAGCTGCAAGCACCGACCAGAGAAAGCACTTGGCGTCACTGTTCTGAATGTTCAGGACGGCCTTCTTTGCCGCAATGGTAGGTGGTAAGAGGACGTAGCTGGAGGCGGAGAGAGGCACGAACTTGCAAAGTTTGACGCACAGTTCGTGAGGCTCGCCACACAGCGAACCCCCCGAGCCCTTAGCTTGATGTTCTTCTTGTTTTGCCACCAGCTCCTCGGCAAACTGGTTGTAGATGATCTCGAGGTTATCGACATCCGCCAGATGCAACGTCTTCGCCTTGGTGTTGTGGCAGAAGCTGTAAATTTCATCAGACGGCTTCTTGTACTGGCAACGTAGCGATGCGTATAATTTGGTGGAGTGCGTTGCAAGCGCATCACCGAGGATGGAAATAATTTTGGCTTGCACGTTCTCCAAAAAGCTACGCACGTTGCATGAGCCCTCCGAAGTGAGGACAAAGTCCTCTAACAAACGCTCGAAAGCAGACCGGTCTGTTTTCATCGCAGGCTTGACGCGTTTCGTGGGTGGTGCATTGATGGAGGCTGCTTCTACCTTCCTCTTGGTGGAGGTCGAAGACTGGGCCCCAGATGTACTTTTGCTTAGACAAGTAAGCTTATGCTTCTTGGCAAACGCAATTGTGATGTGTTTATTACATCCGGAACATAGTTCAGTGGCAGTCAAATGCTTGCCTGGCACGCAGGTACGACAATGTCTTGCAAAATGTTTGCTTGATATAGTTCTCTTGCACACAGGACAACTTTTCATGGAGCGCATTTTCTTGGGGGGGTATGTTTATTTATATGTGATCTGTTGGTGGTAGAGTGTTTACAAAAAAATGCCTTATGAGAAAAATTTTGTAGGCTAATTCTAATTAGTGTTAGTTTGAGGGGTTTATTTATATATGGGTGGTGTTGTTTTCCTCAAATATGTGCTTTAATAAACCCTGTAAAAAAATTTTAAAAAATATATAAGAAAAATATGATTGTAGATAGAAAAAAGCACAATAAATATTGTATGCATGTGTAATTCTATTTAGCTTATTTTTGCTAGACACGAATCTTCTTCAGATTTTATTGCCCATTAGTATATTTTTCTACCAATCTAGTAGAGGTATGAAACTATGAAAATGTACTTGTTTATATATATTCTATTGTTTTGGCTGATATAATAGCAAATATATATATATAGCTATTTTGAAATTCTAAAACTTTCAGGTATACTTATTTTTACATGCAAACATACATCATAAAAAATTACACAATCGTATTTTTTTTCCATACACACATTTTTTATTTTCAGAAAACAAAGTTATTTTCGATCTTTTTTTTTAAATCAAACAATAAACATTATTTGTGTTTATAGTATTTGTCGGGCAATAGCAGATAAAACAAGAATAGGTTTTCTACGACCCATAGTTTACGAGTTACAAAACAACTTAGAAATTACATCTTGAAATTTAAATTTAAAATAACTCGAAAACAGTAAGCACTAATTATTATGTTTCCAATAGGTTGTAGAGTACATTCAATTTTTTATCAAATGTCATTAAAATTTTTGAAATAGGGTAAAAACTAAGCCAGCAAATCAAGTTTCTCAAAAAATAAAAAAAATGTCTATATTTTCGAAACTTGAGGAGGTGGAATCGATTTTATTTGCTAGTCGTATAGTTTTCGTCAAATCCTATCCAACAAACCTAAAATCATCATCCTAGGTCAATTAGGAGACAAGAAAATCAATATCTTGGAAAACATCTTAAGACAAATATCTTAAGAAAATTTTCTTGACAGACCGGAAGTAACATCTTGACAGACCGGAAGTCGACTTTCTTAAAGATTAAGACAAATATCTTAAGATGTTTTTCCAAGACATTGATTTTCTTGGTTCCTATGGGGCCTAGAACCACGCAACTTTGGATTATGTATATACCGTTGTTTTTTCCTACATATTCACTAGGGCTCGAAAGTGCGGTGGTTGTGTTGTTGCCTTGTAATCAAGAGGTCCTAGGTTCGAACCCGATAAAAGTACATAGTGGTTCGGATCCTACTTTAAAAAAAACTGTAGGCCTAGTCCCGATTAGCCTTACTGTGCATATGTGAATATAGGAAAATACAATGTAAAGTCAGCAATGTGTGATCTGGTCAGCACCAAATTTTTTAATTTTATATGTATATTTAAGTTTCATGCATAAACATGGCAGTCTTCCTATATGCTTTTATGGTATGGTGCTATGCACAGAGGAGCACTTTATTTAAGCATATTTAACTTCTCTTTCCATCTCTCAATCTATTCATATTTGACACAGTCATTGCAAGTCGGCCATTTTGTTTACGTAGCAATTAGGCTTAAAAAAACTTTGACACACTCATTGCAAGGCGGCCATTTTGTTTACGTAGCAATTACGTTAAAAAACTTTAAACCACATTATTGCTATTTTTTTGTGAATGCTTGTTGTGATAAAAAAAACATAATTAGATATATTTTATTTAATTTTATGTTTAATATCTTTTCTGTGTATAAAACTAAATAATAATAAAATTCGAAACACTATGTACCTCCACTAAATATCAAACGCACAAAAAAAAACAGGCTAACGCACGCAAAATTATACCGGTCTGCCAGACGCCAGAGCCTCGTTACTCTACAGTCCAGAGTGTACTACGTGGAAGTGAGGTTAACTGTTGGGCGCCTTACCAGAAGGTCGCCCTCTTACACCCCGCATATTGCTATTTTGCATATGCTTGATGTATATAGTAATATGTAATAAATATATATATATATGAAAAAAAGCAAGAAAAAAAAAGAGAGATACATGCAACACACTCAAAACTTGTATACTTTCTCTCTCTCTTTTTGCGTGCTTTGGGAGTATATATTCCTTCCACAATATGCTTAAGGATTGTTTGGCTATTGTAGAGAGTTTTACCTTTTATCTACAATTCCTTTACATCTGTTTGGCTATTACAGAATCAACTCACAGAAGCAACACTACCTATTTATATAACACAAAGCCAACTCATGCAAGCTAACAAACAAATTTACTCACGCTAGTTAATTTCAATCACAATCACAATGTTCTCCTTGCAGCTCACAATAAAGATAGGACCTGATGCCCTCGAGCTTCTAGTTTTATTAGTCGAGGAGTAATATGTAGGTTAACAACGTGGACTAGTAGAAATCCGTTCTAGAAAATAGTTCTATACATCAATTTTTAGCAATATCATTTTCCTACTTTCGTAAATTCATCACGTCACCCCCACCAATGCTGTTACCTGACGTCATTATTTCTCAACAGTTGGCTGAGCTGATGTGAAAATTACATAGCATCATCTGTGCTGAACGCGAATTTTTGAACGAAATAAATGGGTCAGCATGAAATTCCATCATTATTGTTAGCTTTTGAAAAAACAGGAAGTACATCCGCCACTGTGAATAGCCAGAAATGCTGCCCCTCCCAGTCATCCATCTCTCTTACAATAGCGTGTGTATACTGACAACTCTCTCTAGTTGCAGGTTTTTTAGTTAACTCGTAATCCTCGTCAAAAACTACAGTAACATCATAATATCATATTGCACAGAAGAGGGAGGACATCGTACACCACTGTTGCCAGCTATAGGTCTCTCTCTCTCTTCATCTTACAGCAACGTTGGCATCTCTATTTTTTTTTAGTTGTAAGTGGGGTTGCCAACACACTCTAGTTAATAATGCCACATATTATACACACACACGCACACACATACTGTGTTGCCATCCACCCATCTCTCTTTTACGGCAGTGCGTGTTTGTTGCCGGCTCTCCTTGTTTAGTGTGTGTATGTTACGCCAGTATATAAATTGGCTAAGCCTAAAAAGAAAATAGTAGCTTTTGCTAAGTAAAAAGAAAAAAAGCTGTAGGTAGGTGTTGGCAGCACTATCGGTTGTTTAATTCCCCCTCTCTCTCTCCTCTCTCTTTTTTTTGTAAAAAGCTATGACAAAAGTACCAGTAGGTTGGCAAAAATTGCTTTATGCACTGTAAGGCAAGCCTCAAGCAAGGTTGCCAGCTCCTTGTTTTAGGTTAGGTTAGACCAAGAAAAAAAAGGCTGTAGGTAGGTGTTGGCAGCTGTCGGTTGTTTAACTCTTCCCCCTCTCTCTCTCTCCTCTCTCTTTTTGTAAAAGGCTATGGCAAAAGTACCAGTAGGTTGGCAACCTTGCTTTATGCACTGTAAGGCAAGCCTCAAGCAAGGTTGCCAGCTCCTTGCTTTAGGCTAGGTTAGACCAAAAAAAAACCTTGGTGATTTTTTCGAGTAAGATGTTGGCAACACTGCAAGAAAATGGGGCTTATGCCTTACAAGAGTAAACCATTAAGGCGAGCCCCACCGAGCCCCACTTTCGGTTCCAGAACCCGTCCACCTGCACTACTAATCATCTATCTGATTACTTTCTATTTAGCCCATTTTATTATTTTTGTACCGTTACGAGAAATCCGGGGGAAAATGTTTGAATTGTTACTTCTTCCTTGAGACACGAAAATGACACCAAACATTATCAGTGTGTCAGATTTGTAACTAAGTAGTCTTTGTGTAAAATTTTCTATATGATTACTTTTTATTAATCCTCTTTTTATTTTTGTACCGTCATGGAAAAACCGGGAAATAATTTTGAATTCTTACCCCTTCGCTGAGACACGAAATTCACAAGAAACTATAGACCAAAAATTATCGAATGTGTGAGGTTTGTATCTAAGTAAATTTTATATAAATTCATCTGTTTAATTACTTTCTATTAATCCTTTTTTATTTTCGTACCGTAACAAAAAACCCGGGAAATATTTTTGAATTCTTTCTTCTTTGCTGAGACACGAAGTTCACAAGAAACTATTCACCAAATATTACCGAGTGGTGTAAGGTTTGTATCTAGTAATCTTTGTATAAAATTTTCTATGTGATTACTTTCCATTAAGCCAGTTTTTGTTTCGTACCGTCACGGAAAACCCCTTGAAATATTTTTGAATTCTTACTTCTTCGCTGACACACGAAGTTAACAAGAAACTAGAGACCATAAATTATCAAATGTGTGATGTTTGTGTCTAAGTAATCTTTATATATAATCATCTATCTATATATATATATATACTTTGTATTAAGCCCGTTTTTGATTTTTGTACAGTCATGGAAAATCCGGTAAATATTTTTATATTCTTACTTCTTCGCTGAGACACAAAATTCAGAACCATCAAAAGACCAAATATTATCGATTGTGAGAGGATTGTATCTAAGTAATTTTTATATTATATCTTCTATACGATTAGTTTATATTAAGCCCGATTTTAATTTTTGTACCGTAACGGAAAAGCCGGAAAATATTTTTGATTTTTTTTTACTTCTTCGGCGAGACACGAAATCCACAGGAAACCATCGACCAAATATTATCGAGTCGAGTGTGTGAGCTTTGTATATAAGTAACCTTTATATAAAATCTTCTATGTGCTTACTTTCTATAAAGCACTTTTTTGATTTTTGTACCGCCACGGAAAATACAGAAAATATATTTGAATTCTTACATCTTCGATGAGACTGAAAAGTCACAAGAAACTGTTGACCAATCAATATCGAGAGTGTGCGGATTGTACCTAACTAATCTTTATATAAAATTTCCTTTATGGTTACTTACTATTAAACCCATATTTTATTTTTGTACCGTCACTGAAAACCCTGGAGTTAATCAAAAATTCTTACTTCTTTGCTGAAACACGAATTTCACAACAAATTATAGACCAAATGTAATCCAGCGTGTGAGGTTTGTATCTAAGTAATTTTTATATGAAGTCATCTATATAATTACTTTCTATTAAGCCCGTTTTTGATTATGTACCGTCACAAAAAATCCGGGAAATATTATTTAATTCTTACTTCTTTGCTTAGACACGAAATTCAGAACAAACAATGGACCAAATATTATCAACTGTGAGAAGATTGCATCTAAGTAATCTTTATATAAAATCTTCTATGCGATTAGTTTCTATTATGCCTATTCTAGATTTTGTACAGTCGCGGAAAACCCGGAAAATACTTTTGAATTTTTACTCCTTCGCTGAGACACGAAATTCACAAGAAACCAACGACCAAATATTATCGAGTTTTTGAGGTTTGTATCTAAGTAATCTTTAGATAAAATCTACTATTTGCTTACTTTCTATTAAGCCCATTTTTATTTTTGAACCGTCAAGGAAAATCCAGGAAATATTTTTGAATTCTTACCTCTTCGCTGAGACACGAATTTCGCAAGAAACTAGAGCAAATATTATCGAATGTGTGAGGTTTGTATCTAATCTATCTTTATATAAAGTCATCTACCTAATTACTTTATATTAAACCCGTTTTTTTATTTTTGCACCTTCACGAAAAATCCGGAAAATATTTTTATTGTCCTTAATTATTCGCTAAGACACGAAGTTCACAAGAAACTATATACCTAATTTTGTCGAATGTGTGAAGCATGTATCTAAGTAATCTCTAAATAAAATTTTCTATATGATTACTTTCTATTGGGACCCTTTTTGATTTATGTACCGCCACAGATAACCCGGGAAATATTTTTGAATTATTTCTTCTTTGCTGACAAACGAAATATAAAATATATATAGATAAACATTATCAAATGTGTGAGCTTTGCATCTAAGTAATCTTTATATAAAATTTTCATTATGATTACTTTATATTAAGCCCGTTCTTTATTTCCGTCATGTTATGAAAAATCCGGGAAATATTTTTATTATCCTTAATTCTTCGCTGAGACACGAAGTTCATAAGAAAGTATACACCAAATATTATCGAGTGAGTGAAGTTTGTATCTAAGTAATTTTTACATAAAATCAACTGTCTGATTACTTTCTATTAAGCCCATTTTATTATTTTTGTACCGTTACGAAAAATCCGGGGAAAATGTTTGAATTGTTACTTCTTCCTTGAGACACGAAAATGACACCAAACATTATCAGTGTGTGAGATTTGTAACTAAGTAATCTTTGTGTAAAATTTTCTATATGATTACTTTTTATTAATCCCTTTTTTATTTTTGTACCGTCATGGAAAAACCGGGAAATAATTTTGAATTCTTACCCCTTCGCTGAGACACGAAATACACAAGAAACTATAGACCAAATATTACCGAGTGGTGTGAGGTTTGTATCTAGTAATCTTTGTATAAAATTTTCTATGTGATTACTTTCCATTAAGCCAGTTTTTGTTTCGTGCCGTCACGGAAAACCCATGATATATTTTTGAATTCTTACTTCTTTGCTGACACACGAAGTTCACAAGAAACTAGAGACCATAAATTATCAAATGTGTGATTTTTGTGTCCAAGTAATCTTTATATATAATCATATATATATATATATATATATATATATATATATATATACGTTGTATTAAGCCCGTTTTTGATTTTTGTACCGTCATGGAAAATCCGGTAAATATTTTTATATTCTTACTTCTTCGCTGAGACACAAAATTCAGAACCATCAAAAGACCAAATATTATCGATTGTGAGAGGATTGTATCTAAGTAATTTTTATATTATATCTTCTATACGATTAGTTTCTATTAAACCCAATTTTAATTTTTGTACCGTAACGGAAAAGCCGGAAAATATTTTTGATTTTTTACTTCTTCGGCGAGACACGAAATCCACAAGACACCATCGACCAAATATTATCGAGTCGAGTTTGTGAGCTTTGTATATAAGTAACCTTTATATAAAATCTTCTATGTGCTTACTTTCTATAAAGCACCTTTCTGATTTTTGTACCGCCACGGAAAATACAGAAAATATTTTTGAATTCTTACATCTTCGATGAGACTCGAAAGTCACAAGAAACTGTTGACCAATCAATATCGAGAGTGTGCGGATTGTACCTAACTAATCTTTATATAAAATTTCCTTTATGGTTACTTTCTATTAAACCCATTTTTTATTTTTGTACCGTCACGGAAAACCCTGGAATTATTCAAAAAATCTTACTTCTTCGCTGAAACACGAATATCGCAACAAATTATAGACCAAATGTAATCCAGCGTGTGAGGTTTGTATCTAAGTGATTTTTATATCAAGACATCTATATAATTACTATCTATTGAGTCCGTTTTTGATTTTTGTACCGTCACAAAAAACCCGGAAAATATTTTTGAATTTTTACTCCTTGGCTGAGACACGAAATTCACAAGAAACCAACGACCAAATATTATCGAGTGTGTGAGGTTTGTATCTAAGTAATCTTTAGATAAAATCTACTATTTGATTACTTTCTATTAAGCCCATTTTTATTTTTGAACCGTCAAGGTAAATCCAGGAAATATTTTTGAATTTTTACCTCTTCGCTGAGACACGAATTTCGCAAGAAACTATAGAGCAAATATTATCGAATGTGTGAGGTTTGTATCTAATTTATTTTATATAAAGTCATCTACCTAATTACTTTATATTAAACCAGTTTTTTTATTTTTGCACCTTCACGAAAAATCCGGAAAATATTTTGATTGTCCTTAATTATTCGCTAAGACACGAAGTTCACAAGAAACTATATACCTAATTTTGTCGAATGTGTGAAGCATGTATCTAAGTAATCTCTAAATATGATTATATGATTACTTTCTATTGGGACCCTTTTTGATTTATGTACCGCCACAGATAACCCGGGAAATATTTTTGAATTATTTCTTCTTTGCTGACAAACGAAATATAAAATATATATAGATAAACATTATCAAATGTGTGAGCTTTGCATCTAAGTAATCTTTATATAAAACTTTCATTATGATTACTTTATATTAAGGCCGTTCTTTATTTTCGTCATGTTATGAAAAATCCGGGAAATATTTTTATTATCCTTAATTCTTCGCTGAGACACGAAGTTCACAAGAAATTATACACCAAATATTATCGAGTGAGTGAGGTTTGTATCTAAGTAATTTTTATATAAAATCATCTATCTGATTACTTTCTATTTAGCCCATTTTATTATTTTTGTACCGTTACGAGAAATCCGGGGGAAAATGTTTGAATTGTTACTTCTTCCTTGAGACACGAAAATGACACCAAACATTATCAGTGTGTGAGATTTGTAACTAAGTAGTCTTGGTGTAAAATTTTCTATATGATTACTTTTTATTAATCCCTTTTTTATTTTTGTACCGTCATGGAAAAACCGGGAAATAATTTTGATTTTTTACTTCTTCGGCGAGACACGAAATCCACAAGAAACCATCGACTAAATATTATCTAATGTGTGAGGTTTGTATATAATTAATCTTCATATAAAGTTATCTATCTAATTATTTTCTCTTAAGCCCGTTTTTAATTTTTCTACCATCACGAAAAAGCTGAATTCTTACTTTTTCACTGAGACACGAAATGCACAAGATACTGTCGACCTGACATTATCGAGTGTGAGGTTTGTATCTCAGTAATATTTGATATATCAAATATAAAGAAAAAAATTTTACCATATGATATTTTACAGGCAAAGCTAGTCTACAAATAGGAGTTGACAACACTGACTAGTACTAGAAATTCGCTTCACAAACCTTTTTTTTGGACTTAGTGTTGTCAACCTACCCTATAAAAGTTTTGCGATATGATATTGCACAGGCGAGTCTAACCTACAAATAGGAGTTGGCAGCGCTGACTACGATCTAAGCAGTATAGCTTTATCTAAGATGATAAGTATGCAGTAAGATTGAGAGTTAGTGACAATGACTATGATCTAACATATGCTAACTGGCAATAGTGGTTGGTGGTGCAGTGTTGATGATCTTATTAACCCCCCCTCCCGTCTTTTCCAGCATACTGATTTATTGCATGCTAACCAAAAACCTTTAAGAAGGCTCTTCTCTTGCAATGCCACGGACGAAAACATGCAAACCTCTGTCCCACACATGTATGTAATGCGATTTGGGGAAAAAAGGGGGCCAATTTTAACCTTACAGCTGGCAATGTTTCTATAGAATAACAATGCCTATGAACCTGTATGGCTTTTGGAAGCAAGCTATGGAAGTGCCCGTCCAGCCTACGTCGTCGTCGTCGTCGAGCTTCAACGAACTCCTGCCTTCCATGCTATCTAAACTTAACGGTCTGTTAATTATACACTTGAATAGCATTCTGACCCAGTACGACGAGGATGTGTTCAAAACTTTCTATGTATTCAACAACAACTTGAATTATTACCGGTTCCTCATCTCCGGCAAACTGCAGTTCAACATGAAAACTCAGAACAAAGGGGAGGTCAATGTTTCCTCCGGCAAGAACATCTATCGCATCAAGCATGGTAGGATGGATGCCAATACAACGTACGATGTGTCTGCTGGCGATCGCCTGGACGTGGAGCTCTTGGACGACTACGACAAACTCATCCCTCTTTTTGTGGGGATGCGAATCACCTACCCTATAATAAATAACCACAGTAGTAACAATGCCTAACGATATTTTTGGCCACACGAAACGCGACGACCTCGGCGACGAGCTTCTCATGCTCGACGTCAGGGTCAAGAAGCTGCGAAGCGACCTGCAGGCCCTGCAGTCCACGCTCAACTCCAGTCGGAGATAGCCAGCCTGCAGTCTCAGTGCCTGGGCCCCGTACTCAAGATCGAAGCCGAGCTCAAATCGCTGCTGAAAACGTACACCGACCTCGCGTCAATAGACAACCTCGACAACTTGGCGCTGAGCATAGGCAACCTGCAGAACGAATTTTTGAAGCTGCAGCAAACGCAGACCTCCGATGTGGAACAGCTGAAGCGACACTTGCAGGACCAAACAAGCACCATCCAAATTGAAATGCAAACCATCATCCAGAGCATCAAGACTCAAGATGACTACGATCGCGTGAACGCCAGTATTGCCAAATTGCGCGAACAGTTTCATTCGTTGGAAAGCATCAAGGCTGATCTTCAAACGGATGCTTTGCATGCAGCCATAACCAAAGTTAAAACTAAACACCAAATGCTACAGGACTTCATCGACAATCTACCTTCGTCCAGCGAGCTGAACGCCATTGCCTGTAGTGTTGCCAACATCAAACTCCAACTTGAGACCTACGAGGATTTCGGGAAGCTGCAAGGCACCATAACGCACATTGAGGATGCTCTCGCCGTCATCAAAAATGATCTGGCAAACGTACACGAAGCACTGGAATCCAAACTGCCTGGCATCAGGGATACTCTGGCCAGCGTCCAACAGCAGATCACCAAGCTGGAAAATCTAAACACCGAATCAGAGTTGTCGCATTTTCATTACTTGGTCGACGACATACAGACTAAGTTGGAAACTTTGCAACAATCCACCCCCACCCAGGACGACATAACACAATTACAACAAGGCATACGCGCTGCTGCTGCTGCCTACGAGTTGGACGCGATGAAAAAAGCTTTGCAGTCGCTTCAAAATACGGTGGCCACCCTGCCTACCTCGCAGAAATTGAAAAGCGTGAAGAGGGCTCTCAATCGAATACTCAAATCCGACGACATCAAAAATATCCATACCGAAATTGAATTGCTTCGGGAGTCTGTTGCAACCTTGCCTACCAACCAGAACATCAGCGAGCTACATGGCTTGTTTGCGGAAATTAGAACCCAGGTCCACGACCTCGCAACCCAGAGCTTCAAGTTGACACTCGTGGAAAGTCTACAGCAGATTATCGCCAATGTGAAACAGCAAATTTGCTGTACCCAACTACATGAGTTAAACGAAAAATTCAAGAGGCTTATTGTCGATGTGAAGATCAAGCCCGATTACGACACTGTTGTTCGTGCTATCGACGAACATTTTTAATCAATAAACGGTAGATTAGAAGATGTGGAGAGCGAGGTTCGAACCAATGTAAACACCCTGAACGCCAGCATTGACAATCTCAAGTCCACTGTTGTCATCGAACTGTACACCATTCCAAACAGGGAATTTTCCTCGCTCTTCCATCCGGGTGCCAAACTCTACATGATGACTCCTGCCAAAACCTATCACCAGTTTTGCATCGCTGGCACACTTCAGTTCGTCAAGGTGTCATACTGGTCTTTGCCTCACGGAACCCACTACCCAACCATGACCGTGAAGAACATCGGTGACGAGCCTAAAATAAGAGGAGTGGATTTCACCCACCCCGAAAGTCGAGAGACAGCCTATGCCGAAGATGCCACTCAAATTATCGACATAGAAATAGGAGACAAGCTGTACATAGAAAACCCAGCATTGTCTGTGGCCAGAAATTCCATCCAAGCTATATTCTTGTTTTCACACAATGTCTAGGCAGGCTATTGTGAACGAGCTGCGCAAAGCTGCACGGCGAAACTACAAACGACTGCCGGTAGTGACCAAAGGCATAGACGTCCTGTGACTACCTGACCTTGTGGAAATGAGCAGTGGCAACTTGAAAAATTTACATAAAATAACAAGGGATACAAGTATCTTCTCACCGTTATAGACACATTTTCAAAACTTGCGTGGGCTTTACCCCCAAGGCAAAAACAGGAACCTGTGTAGTGGAAGCATTCAAAACTATTTTTAATGAAAGTGGCAGGGGATCTCGATTTCTTCAAACAGATAACGGAAAAGAATTCTACAATTTATTCAAAAACAAAATATTCAACAATACTCGACCCTTAGTCACATCAAAGCCAGCGTAGTAGAACGTTTCAACCGAACTCTCGAACATGTGGAAACAATTCACGCTTCAAGGGAATTACAAGTGGCTCGACATGCTTCCGGAACTTGTTAACAGCTATAATCACAGTTTGCATCGTACGATAAACATGAAACCAGCTGACGTTAACAAATCTAAGGAGCGGCGTTTAATTCCTACAGTTTATTACCCAAAGTACAAATTTACAAGCAAGAAACCGAAACACAAAATTTGAGATCAGGTGAGAATCAGTAAATTTAAGCGTACGTTAGAAAAAGGCTTCACTAAAAATTGCAGTACGGAACTTTTCATCGTAGTTCGAGTCTTGCTCGGAAACCGTCACACGTATATAATAAAAGATAATCACGACGAAATTTTGAAAGGAAGATTTTACGAAGAGGAACTTTCTAAAACAAAATACCCCGACACGTATCTTATTGAAAAAGTATTACGTAGAAAAGGTGACAAACTGTTGGTGAAATGTCTGGGACTCGAGGAAAAAAGTTGGATCGACGCAAACGAGGTGATTGTGTAACGGGTGCTTGGGATGTGGTGAGGCGACTGACAGATTTTCCCTCGGAACGTCAGGTTAGGAAAAACTGTGAACTGTTGCCCGACAACATTCGCTGCCTTGTCGTTGGACCTTCGGGGTGCGGAAAAACAACGTTAGTTGTAGACAATTATTTGCTTGCGCCCGACTGGCTAGATTGGAAGAACAGGCACCTGTATGTTTTCTCTAAAAGTTTGGAACAACCCAAGTACTGTCAGCTAATGAAACTGTACGAGGGGATGGGCATAGCTATTTTTGCTTCTGAAGTGATGCCACTAGACTGTTGCATCGAAAATTCGGTGGTGGTCTCCGACGATATGATTCTGGGGAACCAGAACGAAATTCGGAATTTTTTTACTCAGGGTCGGCACAGAGGCATGGACTGCTTCTACCTTATTCAGACTTTTTCTAAAATCCCCAAGCAGCTGCTCCGGGACCATGCTAATTTCATTTGTTTGTTTCGTCAAGACCACACCAATTTATAACACGCTTACGATGATTATGTAGGTGGGGACATAAATTACAATCAGTTTTCCAAATTTTGCTCTTCATGCTGCAACCAAGATGATTTCGGATTCGTCACAATAGACATGACAAGGAAACCCAATAACGGAAAATACAGAAACAAAATTAATAACTTTCTAAACGTTGCAACATTACAAGAAACGTCTTGATGTATTATAAATAACAATGGCGAAACGCAAACTCGCAGACGACAACCTTAAGCTGCGCGACTACTTGGCAAAACGGTTCAAGAGGTGGAAATCCGAGAATCGTGGAATTTACGAAGAGAAAAAGCGCCAGCACCAACCTATCATCGATGCCATCAGCGGACTTGGTAAAGAAATCAAAGATGTCACAGAGCAAAACAAATTCTTGATCAACGAGCTTGTGCCACTCACTGCTCGAAATTATACCATACCCACACCGATATCCAGCATTCACACTACTCCGTTTGAACTCGCACCACCCCCGAGACGTCAGGCCCTAAGCAGCACCTCTTCGGACAAGCTAGTCGAGTTGGGTCCGTTGGCGAGGGATTACCTAAGCACCGGGAAATTCGAAAAGGACGAGGTGTTCGGATTGTACCCGACCCTGGAAATCAACGAGGGATTGGTTTGGAAAATTGGAAAATCGAATCGAGGGCGACGACATAAAAATCAATTTGGGCGAGAAGAACAGCTGGACCAGGTATCACGGCACAGTGGGACTGTGGGAGCTCATCACCAAAAAGCAACCCAAAGATTACACGGAAATTTTGATTATGATGGACGCCCTGTACCAAAACAACGATGCAACACAGAATCGCGTCAAATCCAGCAGCGGCGAGAAGTACAGGAACCTCATCAAGCCGATATGGAACCAGGTCAAAACTGGCAGCGGTGTCAAACTCTACAACACTCTGCCCAAGGACAACAAAGGCATAGGGTACCTCATCAAGATCATCAACACTCTGCCTCCGAAATTTTGGAATATGGCCGAGGGTCGAGGTCTCGTGAACGATATTATCAACAAGCTGCCCTTCGAGGTGCACCTACCAGGTTACCAGTACTGCGGCCCCGGTACCAAACCCGAACAGCGAGTGGAGAGAAAGACAAGGGTGTGAATCCCCTGGATGCCGCATGCAAGGATCACGACATTGCTTTCAACACACACACAGATCTCGACGCACGTCACAATGCCGAGAGGAAGTTGGAGCATGCAGATTTCGGGAGACTCGTCAGCAGAGACGGCTCGCTAGGTGAACGGGTTGCTAGATTGGGTACGACCATCACTATGAACACAAAACGAAAATTGGGGTGGGGGCTGTAAATAAATAACACCCTGTGAAAATAGCAACCATGAAACCCAAGAGCGTCGTTTACCAGGTACCCTACACAAAGCTCATTTCTCTCGGAGCTCTTGATGGATTGCTCATCAAAAACAGATCGAGAAGAAACATTCCTGCGTGGCCAATGGTCATGGGATGAAATTGCTGCTCAGCATCCCTCAACTGAGGACGTTGCAACATTCGCGAAAGCAGCAGAAGACTGGAGGTTTCATATTCAGCATCCCGGCCATATTGGTTGTTTTTTGCGTCGTAGGCAGCTTGGAAGGAGGCAGTGCCACCATTGCCAAGACCGTCATCGACGCAAAGAAGAACAAGGTCGAGCTGGAAGAGCAGAAACGCCACAACCTGGCTATGGAGAAGAAGGGGAAAGGTTTGTCCAGGAAGCGAAAAATCAACCTCCAAGCTTTGAGAAAGTTTAAAAAGAGAAGAGCCCCTGTCCAACCTCGATATTGAATCTTTGATCGATCCGTTGGGGATCAAACACTTGAGGGGAGTTTTCATGTCCGATTCTCTACCCTCTGTTGTGAAGAAGAAAGAGTGTGGCGTGGTTAACCTGGACAGTTACGAAAATCCAGGTACCCATTGAATATGCTACCTGAAAGTCAACTGCGGACATCTCTGCATTTCCATTCTCGTCTTCCTCTCGCAATTAAATAACCCAACCATTGAGCATTTCCAAAAAGCATTGTGGCACCTGAAGCACTATGGGAGTGTTCCATCTCACAAACGAGAATTCAGTTCTGAAACTCGCGTTGCGTGACGACATCATTTATCCTAAATCTATTGCTCTTCGCGCATTCTACAGCATGTACCTGTTACCCAATGTCACGATTCATAACAACACCATCAAAGTTGGCAGCGAAAAAATCAGCATTACCCTTGGCCAGTACAACCTGTCTACTTTGCAGGCCCACTTACCCAGAGATGTGTTGCTGTCACAAAATTCCGTAACCCACAGAGTGAAACTGGTGTCTGCTACGGAAACCGTGGACTTGGGTACTGTCGGAGAGCTTCTGGAATTCGAGAGCAACACCAAGCTCGAACCTGGCATCAAGTACATCGGCGCCAACATTCCAAAATTTCTAGCCATAGAGTCTCTGAACATACATTGCAACGTGGCAGAAGGTATGATCACCAAATCCTCGGACGGCATCCCAGGCAGCCACAAGCAGACATGAATTATTGCTACGTTCAAACCAAACTCAGAGTTCTTGGAGTCAATTATCTACACACCCTCCTCACCGATATATTTTCCCGTGTCTCGTAACCGCATAGACAACATAGAATTAGCAGTGACAAACGAGAAGGGCGAGGTGGTAGATTTTGCCGGAGGCACGGCCACTGCTGTCGTGGTGATCAATGTGTAATAAATAACCATCATGGAGCAAATCGAAAGTTACGAGTTGCAGTCCTTCCCTCCCAATCGTTGCACATTTGCTAACCTCAACGAACCGAACCGAGAGATTGAGTTTCATGTGGACGTCGGGGACGGATTTATTCACCCTCACAGAGCTGATTTGTACATTAAGTTTGATGTAGTGAAGAGAGACAATGGCGAAGCTTTCCCCACCAACGCAAACCTAAGACTCGTGGACAATTTTGTGCCGCACCTGTTCTCGCAGGTGGAAGTTAGAAAGCATGGCACCGTCATCGATAGGGTTGACTACCCTGGGATTACCTCTACAGCTGTGGGAACGCTGAAACTCTCTAAGAGCAATGCAGCATACTACCCGGCAGGGGGATTCGAAGCAGGTGCAAAAATCAAAACCCAAAGTCACACAGTCCTGTTTCCCATGCGCCTACTTCCAGGCTTCTTTTCAGACTACACAGAGATCATGTGGAAGGGTGGTTTGCGCGTTACTTTTCGCA
This sequence comes from Lepisma saccharinum, assembly GCF_977018435.1. Taxonomy (NCBI): domain Eukaryota; kingdom Metazoa; phylum Arthropoda; class Insecta; order Zygentoma; family Lepismatidae; genus Lepisma; species Lepisma saccharinum. The sequence goes on along the minus strand of NC_139241.1, from coordinate 22,013,162 downwards.
GAAGTTCCAACGACAATGATGCGCTGATGCGTTACAGCACCTTGGGTGCGGACGGGACCACCTTGATTCCAAACGCAGTACCCGATCCTGCCAAGTGTCTTGTAAGGTCTATGGAGCTGTGCATGCCTGTGGTGGAATACGAATCTAACTATGCCCTCAAGTACAAAGCAGACATCATGAAGAATCCCCTAGTCCCCTTCCAGTTTTACGGTTACCAGTGCGTGCAGAAACCTGCTTCTGGCAATTATTTTGAATTCGATGTTACCACACAGTTCAACAGCATCCGGTACGACATGCCAGAGTTTGTGGCTGTACTCTTCCAGACAGGGAGGGGCAATAATCAGGAGAAAGATTCCAGCTAGTTCGACAATTGCAAGATTAAGAACATCTATCTGAAAAATGGTAGGGACGAAGTTTTTCCACGCGAGAACTACAACCTAAACATTGCAAACGAAGATTACCTGAAATTTTATGAGGCGTACACAGCGTACCAGAGGGTGACTTCCGGCAACGTGGACGTGTATTACAACCCTGACGAGTTTATAGCTCGCAGACCCATGTTCCTCATCAACACATCTAAGAGGAAGCAGGTGGTTGTTAACGATCGCACCAACATCAAGATTATGTGTGAGTTCCACCTTGCCTTGCCCGCCGACATATTGTGCAGCGTCATCTTTATTGCAGAGAAAACTTTTGTGTATGGTGTCAAGAATGAATGAGTGACCGAACAGTTTCAAGTACAAGAAAAAATCGCATAATTCTATAAAGATTTTACTGACCGTAGGTCCAAATATTAGACTTGTTGTTAACCTGCAACGCAGTGTCCAGGATGTACTGCGAAGAGTGGAGGTTGATAATTGAGCATACTTCATGGAACATCTTCTTACAATATTAAGGTTTCACGATGCTTCGCCTGTCAACACATTGTGCGATGCTGTTCTTTTTGTGGAGAAGATTTTTTGAGGATAATCTGAAAAAAAATAATTAAATGTTGATGTATTTAGGAATAATCACACTTGAGCGCACATAGAAACTGCCTCTTTGGCCCTGCATGTGTCCCTTTTTCGCCCCGTATGACACGGCAGGGAGTTAGTTCCGTTAAAAAAATCCCAAACCTCCACCTGTTTGTATTTGAAGTTAAACACCATTGTTCCAGTATCTTGGCTATATTAAATTGGAACTTCTGTTACATGCGTTTTTTCATTATCATCATTACATACTATCTACTACTACTACTCCATACTACATTTGAGGCATGTCTTACTAGTTTTTAGACGATAGTGGCCCCACGGGAGCGTGTGAATCCCACATTTCAGAACACACCTCTTGTCGTCGCGATCGTCCAGGGCAACCTTTCTCACCTCGTTGGTTGTCAACACATGGTCGACACTCTGGATGCTCTGCTCCACTCCTAGAATTGGCCTCCTGGTTTGAAGAGTCTCGACATAATCCTCGAACATGAAGTGCTCTTGGACCACCTGCCTGCCCACACCCTTAGCTCTTTTTGTAATGGAACCCTCTGCCCGAATAGCATAGGCTTTTGGCACGACCGGATCAAGAAAGTGTGGGGTGTTACCCCCTATACGCCTTCATGGCACAGGGGAGCACTTTACTTTACTTTTTTGGCACGAAGACCGGCAAACTCAAGATTCACATCCCCGTCATTCTCGTCTTTGAGTTTGCCAGGCACCTTCTTGTTGCGAGCCAGGATTCCGTATCTGTTCGGCTGGGGATAGCCTGACGTGTCGAAGAGGTTCACAAGAGTTGGTACTGTGGTTATATCCCTATACGCGCCGTCCGTGCGAACGTGGTACACCAAACTATCCGTGTCCGTGTAGAGTAGGCTGATATTGTGCTTATAGTGCTGGCGTAGTATCCCATAATATACTTTATACATGTGCAGCTTGCTCAGGTCTAATACTGAGACACCAACATAGATTGGCTTGTAGAGCCTCACCTCGCTCTTCCTCATATGCACCAAAGCAAGCTGCTCATTGTAAATAGTACGTGACTTGAATAACGGGCTTGCTACAAGCTTGCGACATTGTGCTTTTTTTTATATTAGCCTCACATCCACACGATTTCACACATTCTCCATGGTTTTCCCAAACACTGCGTTGTTCATTTAATTGGAGAAATCGCGATCGAAATCAGAAGTGGCGACTGTGCGGTGTTCGGTATTGAGGTCGATGTATGGTCTCAACCATGACGAATGCTCGACCATAAGAATTCGATGTACTGTGTGGACGGTAACCCCTCGCTGCATCAACCACCAGAGGTTTCGGTAGTGCATAACATAACGCTCTTTGGGCTCGAAGTCCATGACGAGCTTTGGTTGGTTCGAGCCAGGCGGGTACTTGAAGTCCGGGGCTGGCGGGAGGTCGCAGAACAAATTCTGCAGCTTTTTGGAGAACTCAAGGTCCACCGCGACAAAGAACCCGCATTCCACATCGCTGAAGCTTTCAACGTCAAAATTGGCGGGATCAGCCCACTTGAACCCTCCGGAGGGGAGTGGCAGCATCACGGAGTGTCCGTAGAGGTTATTGACGACTGTGTACATGATGTAGCGGGACGGTTGGGAGGGGTCGTAACCGGTGGCCATGTGGTGATTGTTGGCGTGCGAGTGTCGCTGCGACACCTGGACCATTCCACCCCGGACGGCACGTTCTACAAACAGCATCATGTCCACGTCCGAAAGAAGCTCAATCCTGACTTTTGTAACGAGGAACATGGCCGACCATGCCAGTCCAGGAAGACTGTAGAAGTACGCAGGGTGCAGATTGTAGATGGTCTTCGCAGTTGCACGAAAAGCTTGGATCACATCAGCGAGGGGTGTCACATCGAGTATTAGGTAGGCATCGTAGTAGTCCCCAAGGTTTTGGCAATCCAGCTCGCACCACATGAACTGAGCATGGTTGTAGTCGTCCTCAGAGATGCCTGAGTCTCGCAGCTTGCTGTAGAACTTCGCTCGGGGAGGCAGCGACTTCTCCGCAAACTTGGTAGAGTCGGTGATGTATTCGTAGGGGTAGACTCCCTTACGCCTGAAGGGACCGACGTCCAATTTCGGAAAGATGGCAGAGGTGATGAGCAGTTGTTCGTCGCTGAGCCTTCTCGCCAGGGCATCGAGGCTGGCCGGGAGGAACCTTAGGGAGTCGAGGAAACGAAGTTCGATGCGGGAGCTAGATTCTGGGATTCGCACTCACTTGCTCAAGCTAATGTAACGCTTCTCGTTCTGCGCCAGGACGTTGATTTGCATGTCGTCGTACCCAAGATGTGTCACCAGATGGTGGAAGTCGTACCCCGAGCCATTGTGGAAAAACACAGGGATGAAGCGCGGGTCCCGGGACAACAAATTACACCGGTTGTACCAAGGACCAACGTAGTTGACGTTGAAGTGATCATGATGTTGAACTTTACAGTTGTTGGTGGTGAACTTCAAGGTGCACACAACAGGTAGTAACCTCCTCGTGCTTGATTTTGTCGTCAGGAGACAGCGGTAGCATAGGCTTGGGGGTCATCAGGAACTTCCGTTGGCTTCCGCAACCATCCTCTCGAGAAAGTGTTTGGCTGCGTCGGGACCGCGATACACATAGGGCTTGGGGTTAACGTGTCGGTCTCGCCGCACCACAACATAAGCAAAACTCGAGGCCTCGTGGAGTTGGTAAGGGGTAGTGGAGGAAACTTCGGGATTGGGATAGCATGTGGACATAGGTTTGAGGAAGGCCTCGAAATCTGCGATGATGATAGCAGGGTGCTCTATCATGGCACTGTGCATGTGGAATTTTTCTCCAGTGCCAGGTTTGGGCAAAACTGCCGCCCCAAGCTCGTTGGCATTGCAATAGAGTTTGTGGCGAGCAAGCTTCTCGGTAGCAATGTTGGGACCTCGAATGTGCTGGTAATCCAGCTGTTTTTGATTATCAAAAGTACAGCGGTATGAGAAATATGTAAATTAAAGATATTTTAAGAATATACGACGTCTTAAGAAAGGCATATCCAGCTCCAAAGTACTTTGTCTAACGCTTACTACCATTCCCTATTGCTGGCAAAGAGAGTTTAAAATGATCTAGTATTGAAAAAAGTTGACTTGTTCCCAAGTGTTCACCAAGTTCAGGCATTTGCACATAGATGGCTCTGTTGTTGTTGCATAGGCATTGTTATTTTATAGAAACATTGCCAGCTGTAAGGTTAAAATTGCCCCCCCCCCCCCAAATCGCATTTCATATATGTTTGGGACAGAGGTATGCATGTTTCCGTCCGTGGCATTATAAGAGAAAAGCCTGCTTAAAGGTTTTTGGTTAGCATGCAATAGATCAGTATGCTAGAAAAGACAGAAAAAGGGGGTTAACAAGAGCATCAACACTGCACCACCACTATTGCCAGTTAGCATGTGTTAGATCGTAGTCATTGTCAACAACTCTCCATCTAACTGCATACTTATCATCTAAAAAGGCTACAAAATATACCGCATAGATCGTAGTCAGCGCTGTCAACTCCTATTTGTAGGTTAGCATCGCCTGTGAAATATCATAAGGCAAAATTTAAAACAAAAGGTTTCTGAAGCTACTTTTTGGTACTAGTCAGTGTTGCAAACTTCTATTTGCAGATTAGCTTCACCTGTAAAATAACATATGACGAATTTTTTGTGGGGTGGGTTGGCAATCCTGCGACCCCACTGTGCCCAAAAATATGCTTGTCAACCGGGTATTTACCTCTACTTTTACCGCCACGAAAAATCCGGGATTCTTTTTTTATCCTTAATTCTTCGCTAAGACACGAAGTTCAGAAAACACTATAAACCAAATATAATCGAGTGTGTGAGGTTTGTATTAAAGTAATCTTTATATAAAGTCATCTATATAATTACTTTCTATTAAGCTAGTTTTTAATTTTATATAGTTACGAAAAATCCTGTAAATATTTTTGAATTCTTTACTTCTTTGCTGAGACACGAAATTCACAAGGAACTATACACCAAAAATTATCGGGTGTGTGAGGTTTCTATCGCAGTAATCTTTATGGAAATCTTCTATATGATAACATTCCATTAAGCTCGTTTCTGATTTTTGTACCGTCACGAAAAATCCGGAAAATATTTTTAAATTTGAATTCTTCGCTGAGACACGAAATTCACAAAAAACCATCGACCAAATATTATCGAGTGTGTGAGCTCTGTATATAAGAAATCTTTATATAAAATATTATATGTGATTTCTTTTCATTAAGGCTCGGCTGGACCTTTGTCATGCAAATGGGCGATTTTTTTCAAATTTTCCTCCATTCGAAAAACGTCTTGGATATTTCAAAATTTGAAACATTACATCAGCTTAGAATTCCTTCTAGAGCATTGACGTGAATTTTCATGTACTTTCCTTTCATTGTTGTCTAGATATTATCAATAGTTTAATAGACTTATGTAATCACAAAACTATTGATAATATCTAGACAACAATAAAAGGAAACTACATGAAAATTCACGTCAATGCTCTACAGGATGGGTCAAAAGTCGCAATACACCTAATTAAAAGAAGCCACTGTGTTGATAGGTGTCAGTGAGTGTTGGATATGCGTATTGGGGGTGGAGGAAAACTTTATGATGAGGTTGATCTTGACGGCCGCCATCTTGAAGTCCGCCATCTTGGATTCAACTTCATTTTTTTAAAATGGGAAGGGGGTCGTGTGACATAATTTTAGGCTAGAATTTTGTCAGGAATTAAATGGTGTCCATTTTGACGTATCTTTATTCGTGTAGGAGTTACAAAGGTTTTCTCTTCGTTGCAGGTTGACAGGACAAGATGAAACTAAGCGACGCTGAACGGGTTGAGATCATCCTAATATCAGGGGAGAGAAGTTCTCGCACCATTGCAGCCGATTTCAACGCTCGCCATCCAGACCGACATCCAATTTCCCACGCCACAGTTGCATCACTGCTGTCCCGGTTCACTGCCACAGGGAGTGTGAAAGATACGCCACGGTCTGGGAGGCCACATTCATCAACAGATGAGGCGACAACCATCGCCGTGTTAGGTAGCTTCGCCCTCAGTCCCACAAGGAGTGTGCGTAGCATGTCTCATGTGACTGGTGTTGGCAGATGCTCCATACGCCGGATCTTGAAGACACGTCATTTTCATCCATTCAAGCTGCAGTTATTAGACCACCTTTCTGAAGACGATCCTGACCGCCGGCTTCAGTTTGCGGAATGGGCAACAGCACAGCTTGCAGATAACCCACAGTTCGCCCAGAATGTGCTCTTTACGGGCGAAGCTAACTTTTACGTTAACGGGGAGGTTAACAAGCAGAACCTGCGTTATTGGTCAGACAGTAACCCACATTGGACTGATCCAACAAGATGGTTGGACATACCAAAGTCATGGTGTGGTGCGGGATCTCTGGAACACGGGTCATTGGTCATGTGTTCATCCACAACAATTCGAATGCCGACAGCTACAAAGAGATGTTGGAGGAGCTGATGTTCCCATCTGTAGCGACGGAGGATGGTGACTTCCCCTTATGGTTTCAGCACGACGGGGCACCACCTCACTACGGTCTGCAGGTACGTGGATTACTCAACGAACAGTTTCCACAGCGCTGGATTGGCCGTCGAGGTCCAGTGGAGTGGCCTGCAAGATCCCCCGATCTCACTCCCCTGGACTTTTACCTATGGGGCCACCTCAAAGCCATGGTGTATGCGGTCAAAATCAATGATCTTCGCCATCTGGAACAGCGGATCATTGATGCATGTGCGCTATTACACCAGATGTCCTCTTACGTGTGCATACGGAGTGGCAGAAGAGAAGTGAAAAGACTGTCCAACATGAAGGAGGCCACATCGAACACATCATGTAAAATGTGCCACTTTTCAAAACTTGAAAAATGAAACCTTTGTAACTCCTACACGAATAAAGATACGTCAAAATGGACAACACCATTTAATTCCTGACAAAATTCTAGCCTAAAATTATGTGTCAGACGACCCCATTCCCATTTAAAAAAATGAAGTTGAATCCAAGATGGCGGTCGTCAAGATCAACCTCATCATAAAGTTTTCCCCCACCCCCAACACGCATATCCAACACTCACAGACACCTATCCCCACAGTGGCTTCTTTTATTTAGGTGTATTGCGACTTTTGACCCACCCTGTAGAAGGAATTCTAAGCTGATGTAATGTTTCATATTTTGAAATATCCAAGAAGTTCTTCGAATGGAGAGGAAAATTTGAAAAAAATCGCCCATTTGCATGCCAAAGGTCCAGCCGAGCCTTTAGCTCGTTTTTTATTTTCGTACCTTCACGGAAATCGTGGGAAATATTTTTGAATTCTTACTTTTTTGCTGAGACACAAAGTTCACAAGAAACTATACACCAAATATTATCGATTGTGTGAGGTTAGCATCTAGTAATTTTTATATAAAATTTTCTATGCGATTACTTTCTATTAAGCCCGTTTTTTTTATTTTTGTGCCGTCACGGAAAACCCAAGAAATATTTTTATAATTCTTACTTTTTTTGCTGAGACACGAAAGTCACAAGAAACTGTTGACCAATCAATATCGAGCGTGTGCGGCATGTATCTAAGTATTCTTTATATAAAATTTTCTATATCGTTACTTTCTATTAAGCCCATTTTTGACTTTTGTTCCGTCACGGAAAACCCAGGAAATATTTTATAATTCTTAATTCTTCGCTGAATCACGAAGTTCACAACAAACTATGGACCAAATATAAGCGAGTGTGTGAAGTTTGTATCTCAGTAATCTTTATATGAAGTCATCTATATAATTACTTTCAATTAAGCCCGTTTTTAATTACGTGACGGCTCAATAGAAAGTAATTTCATAGATGACTTGATCTAAAGATTACTTATATACAAACCTCACACATTCGAAGATATTTAGTTTATAGTTTCTTGTGAAGTTCGTGTCTCAGCGAAGAATAAGAATTCAAGAAAAATCTCCGGGTTTTCCGTGGCGATACAAAAATAAATAATGTGCTTAATAGAAAGTAATCACATAGAAGATTTTATATAAAAAATTCTTACATACAGAGCTCACACACTCGATAATATTTGGTCGATGGTGTCTTGTGAATTTCGTGTCTCAGCGAAGGATTATAATTAATAGCTCAATAGGAAGTAAATATATAGATGACTTTATGTAGAGATTATTTAGATACAAACATCACACATTTGATAATTTTGGAATATAGTTTCTTGTAAACTTCGTGTCTCAGCGAAGAAGTAAGAATTCAAAAAAAAATTTCCAGGTTTTTCGTGACGGTACAAACATAAAAAAACGGGCTTAATAGAAAGTAATAACGTAAAATATTTTATATAAAGATTACTTAGATACAAACCTCACTCATTCGATAATACTTGGTCTATAGGTTCTTGTGATCTTCAAGTCTCAACGAAGTAAGAAATCAAGAGAAATTCCCGGTTTTTCCGTGACGGTACAAAAATAAAAAACGGACTTAATTGATATTAATTACATGAAAGATTTTATATAAAGATTACTTAAATACAAACTTCACAAATTCGATAATATTTGGTCCACAGTATTTTGTGAATTTGGTGTCTCAACAAAAAAGTAAGAATTTAAAAATATTTCCTGGATTATTCGTAACGGTATGAAAATAAAAAACGGTCTTAATAGATAGTAATCATATAGAAGCTTTTATTTAGAGATTACTTACAAACTTCACAGATTCAATAAAATTTGGTTATAGTTTCTTATGAACTTCGTGTCTTAGCGAAGAATTAAGTATAATAAAAATATTTCCCGGATTTTTCGTGACGGTGCAAAAATAAAAAACGGGCTTAATAAAAACTAACCATATTCAAAATTTTATATAAAAGTTACTTAGATCCAAACCTCACACACTCGATAATGTTTGGTCGACAGTTTATTGAGAATTTCGTGCCTCAGCGAAGAAGTAAGAATTCAAAAATATTTTCAGGATTTTTCGTGACGGTGCAAAAATAAAAAAAACGGGCTTAATGGAAAGAAATTATATATATATGACTTCACATAAAGGTTACTTATACACAAACCTTACACATTCGATAATCTTTGGTCCATACCTTTTTCTGAATTTCGTGTCTCAGCAAAGAAGAAAGAATTCAAAAATATTTCCAGGGTTCTCCGTGGCTCTAAAAAAATTAAAAATGGGCTTAATAGACAGTAATCAGACAGACCAATTTATTTAAAAAAATAGTTAGATTCAGAGCTCACACACGGGATAATATTTGGTCCATAAAATCTTGTGAATTTCGTGTCTCAGCGAAGATGAAAGAATTTTTAAAAAATCCGCTATTTTTCGTGACGGTGCAAAAATAAAAAAAACGTGCTTCATAGGAAGTAATTATATAGATGACTTCATATAAAATTTACTTAGATATTAACCTCACACATTCGATATAATTTTGTCTGTAGTTTCTTGTGAACTTCGTGCCTCAGCGAAGGTTTAAGAATTCAAAAATATTTCCCGGGTTTGCCGTGACGGTACAAAAATGAAAAACTGGCATAATAAAATGTAATCATATAGATTTTTTATATAAAGATTACTTAGATAAAACCTCAAACACCTGATATAATTGGTCAACAGTTTCTTGTGAATTTCGTGTCTCAGCGAAGAAATAAGAATTCAAATTTTTTTCCCGGATTTTTCGTGACGGTACAAAAATTGAAAACGGGCTTAATTGAAAGTAATTATATAGAAGATTTTATATGAAGATTACTTAGATATAAACCTCACACATTCGATAATATTTGGTGTATAGTTTTCTGTGAACTTCATGTCTCAGTGAAGAAGTAAGAATTAAAAAATATTTCCCCGATTTTTGGAGACGGTACAAAAATAAATAAAAGAGGCTAAAAAGAAAGTAATTATATAGATGACTTATATAAAGATTACTTAGATACAAACCTCACTCATTCGATAACATTTAGTCCATAGTTGTTCTGATTTTTCCTGATTTTTCGTGACGGTACAAAAAATAAAAAAGAGCTTAATAGAAAGTTATCACATAGAATATTTTGTTTAAAGATTACTTAGATACAAACGTCGTACATTCGATAATATTTGGTCGATGGTTTCTTGTGAATTTCGTGTCTCAGCGAAGAATTAAAAATTTTAAAATATTTCCAGGATTTTTCGTGACGGTACAAAAATAAAAAACGATCTTAATAGGAAGTAAATATATGGATGACTTTATATAAAAATAAATAAGATACAAACCTTACACATTCGATAATATTTGGTCTATAGTTTCTTGTGAACTTCCTGTCTCAACGAGGAAGTAAGAATTCAAAAATATTTACAGGATTTTCCGTGACGGTACAAAAATAAAAAAACGGGATAATAGAAAGTAATCACGTATAAGATTTTTATATAAAGATTACATAGATACAATCCTCACACATTTGATAATGTTTGGTTTATAGGTTCTTGTGAACTTCATGTCTCAGCGAAGAAGTATGAATTCAAAAATATTTCCCGTGTTTTCCGTTGCGGTAAAAAAATAAAAAACTGTCTTTATAGAAAGTAATGATATAGAAAATTTTATTTAAAGATTACTTAGATAGAAACCTCACGTATTCGATAAAATTCGGTTTATAGTTTCTCTTCAACTTCGTGTCTTAGCTAATAAGTAAGATAAATAAAAAATATTTCCCGGATTTTTGTGACTGTACAAAAGTAAAAACGGGCTTAATAGAAAGTAATTATGTAGAAAATTTTATGTAAAGATTACTTATATACAAACCTCACACACTTGATAATGTTTGGTCCACAGTTTCTTGTGAATCACAACGAAGAAGTAAAACTAAACATATTTTCCCGATTTTTCGTGACGATACAAAAGTAAAAACGGGCTTAATAGAAAGTAATTATGTAGAAAATTTTATGTAAAGATTACTTAGACACAAACCTCACACACTCGACAATGTTTGGTGGATGGTTTCTTGAGAATTTCGTGTCTCAGTGAAGAAGTAAGAATTCAAAAATATTTCCCGCGTTTTCCGTGACGGTACACAAATCAAAAAACACAACTTGATACAGAGTTATCATTTAGGAGAATTTATTTAAATATTACTTAGATACAATCCTCACACACTGAAATATATTTGGTCCATAGTTTCTTCTGAATCTCGTGTCTCAGCGAAGAAGTAAGAATTCAAGAATATTTCTCGCATTTTTTGTGACGGTACAAAAATCAAAAACGGGCTTAATAGAATGTAATTATATAGTTGACTATATCTAAAGATTACTTAGATAGAAAGAACACACACTCAATAATATTTGGTCTCATGTTTATTGTGAACTTCGTGCCTCAAAGAAGAAGTAAGAATTAAAGATTATTTCCCGGGTTTTCCGTCAGGGTACAAAAATCGAAAAGGGACTTGATGCAATATACGAGTACATATCGTTATTGTGAAGGATTAAAGTGCTATGAAGCTCACTAATATAATAACATTTTGTCTATGGGTGCGATGGAATTTGTACATCGAAATGAAAAAAAATATATAATTATTTTGGTATTCCATGACGATACAAAAATCAAAAAGGAGCCTAATAGAAAATACTCATTTAAGAAATTTTTTTGAACGTTAAACAGATATAATCCTCACACATTCGTTAGTATTTGGTCAATATTTTCTTGTGAAGTGCGTGTCTTTGAGATGAATGTGAAATTAATAAAATGTGTCCCGGATTTTTCGTGTCTTTACGAAAACTGGAAAGGGACTTGATACAAAGTGCATATCTATAAAATTGTATTGATGGTTGGGGAGCTCGAAACTCAGCAATATAATAATATTTTGTCCATGTATTCATATGAATTAGTTCATTGATGTAAAAAATCAAAAAATTGAAAAATTACTTTCGAGTTTTCCGTAACGGTACAAAAATAATAGAGGGGCTTATTGGAAAGTACTCTTTCTAGGCATTTTGTTCAGACATTAAGCAGACAAAAACCTCACACATTCGATAAAATTTTGTCGAATTTTTTCTGTGAATTGCTTCCTTTAAGAAATAAATACAAATTTCAAAATTTTTGGGAGGTTTTTAAGAAAGGTACAAAAATCGGATATCCACTTATTGCAAATTTAATTTTTAAAAAATAGTACAAAATAGCATAATATTCTTCGATGCAACTCTGGACGGTACAAAAATATTTGGTTGCAATGTACACATTTTCCCGCCTTTTTTCTGGCTGTTTCTGACGGGTTCAAAAATTTTAAAGAGTTGTACAAAATGGTACATAAATAGTACAATATTTTGATGTGGATATCCTATCCGAAACCGATGATGAGGTTGAGACGTTACTCTGTAACCCCAAAATTGATTTTTGATTTCGACGGTAAATTGAGTGGTACAAAAATTATTTTTAGCATTTTTGAGTAGTACAATAATATAGTACAGAATTTGGCAAATGAAGTTTTGATGTTACAAAAATATGGGGTTACAAAGTAACGGACCGCCTGGCACCTCACTGCGTGGAATGAATTGAATGATCCCTGCTCCACTTTATCTCTTCGAGACCAAAAGCTGTGCTCGTAAATACAGGTGCGTGGTACAGGTAAATGCACGTAAGAGTTACAGGTAAAGACACGTGTGTAAGCGTGCTAATGGACATCCTTGTGTTGTTATTATAATAAACATTATAGATATATATAAACCTGGTATAACCTTTCTTTACACACAGCAAGCACCGAGATAATTTTGAGTCCATGTTCTACGACTGATAAGAAGTTAGCACGTATGGGTAGACTATTGCCGTGCTCCTAATTAGAAGTGCTTAGAGTGTGGTAATTGTGTGAAGAAGAGGGAGAGGATGTCGCAAAGGAAAGTAAAGGAATCCATAATATTAAGGAGAAGTTAATGTAACACCGCTAGTTTTACTCGCAGACGCATTGGGACTTGCTCGTGATGAAGAATCTGAAAGTTCACACATATAGGTCAAGGACACACCTAAATACAGATCACAACCTTTGGAGTTAAGTGACGACAAAGAAAGTATATGCGAGTACCTGCCAGTAAGTAATCCAAACGATCAGAGTGGATATAAGTTTGTTCGAGAGAAGGAAGTCCATGCAAAGAAGAAAGGACGATTCTAGACCACCAGAATAATTAGAAAAGTGCAGCTATACGATAGTGTAGGAATACGAATGTAAAAGAAATGAAATAACACAATCTACTTGTTGTCTCCAATGGAAGATATCCTCGGTTGAACAGTTATCGGCTTTAAAAATGTGAAGTGATGCATTGTTTACATCCCACTCAGTCGTGACCTAGAGCTCACCTATGATTGGCTATGCTACGTGAAATGCTAAGGAAATTAGGACCCATCATCTTAACATGAAAAATGTCATGGGATATGCAATAGCATCAAAATGCAATAAGGTTTCTTCAGTTTATCTGGCAAAATTAGATCTTTGCAGAAATGTTAAGAAAAATGTCAAGGAAAATACTTTCATGTAAAGCGTGTCTTAATATCCAAACTTATCCTACACAATTAGTGTTACCACACGTTCTCTTTTTCCTGGACACGTCCTTCATTATTATCCTTACATCCAATATCACATAATTTGAATTAAGAAAATGTGTGTCTCAGTCGGACAAATTTAAATCATGCAAAGTACAAATCTATGGACTACACTTCTAAACTGAATAGTGAAATTAATTTTCATTGAAACATTGGAATTGCTAGTTTGAAATTTTAAGATGAAGGGAAGAAATGGACAGAATATCACTTCACTTCAGATATCTAAAACCATGAAGTGAGATAGTCCAGGCCTTGAACTCATCATATCCCACTTTTCAAGTTACGTTATATTATCTGCTGAATATTTGTTTGCCACTCCAGGTCATAATGCAAAGTTGAGGAAGTATTTTTATTAATACAACACAATGGACTCTTGAGAGAAATAAATTTTCATAGATTCTGTAAAAGGTGTGGTACTGGTTCAGTTTAATTTCAAACAGTTTGTTCAGAATTTCACAAACATTTTTTGACCAAACCTGAAAATCTGAGAAAAAATTGGCTTCTCTGAGAAATACAACTTTAAAAAGGTGTACTAAGAAGAGTATTGAATTCAATTTTTTGAATTTTTAGGTAAAAAAAAACATAATATTTTTAAGAAATGAAATGTGCCAATTTTACATTGATAGTGAACATTTTCTATAAATGTAAATTATAAATGTATAAATGTAAATTAAATTATAAATTACTACGAATGATTTGTCCCATACTTTGAGAAAGGCTTTGTCCGAAAGGTACGAAGTACGTACTTGAAGCATGGTTTTGGCAGAAGTGACGTCACAGTTCGAAAGCGCCAAGAACAGGAGTACGCAAGTGCATAGCTCGCAGTGCATAGCTCGTTGTTCATTTGTTCATTTGTTTAAAATCGCGGATGTAGAAAGCCAGCAACACAGGTTAAATATATGTTATGGGTCAGGAAGTTGTTTTTTAAAGTGCTTCTAATGTGTGGAAATGTATGTGTATGAACATTTGAAAATGCAACGTGATTTATATGGTGAAGACAAGTGTTTAAAACGTGGAGAAAACAACGAGTATTCAGTTTTATCTACTGATCGTATTTGTAGCTGCAGTCGAACTGCAATTCCAAAGACTTTCACTTCCAGTCCACGACTTGAAGATCGCACTGCAAGAACATACTTCGGAGGATGCTCGCTTCAAGAACGGTCTTGCACCTTTGGGACACGGCCTAAAAGCCCTACATTTTGAGATAGCATGTCCTACTTTTACCTTATAGTGATCTGGTAACCCCACACATCTATGCTCTAAAATCTACCAGAATATCATTTCGTGAGCAGAAATTGGAGTATTCACTCAAAACATAAAGCATTTAGAATTATTATTTGCACACAGAGCAGAGCACTATAGAACAGAAGGGGAAGGAAGCAGATGCAGAGGTAAACAGGCTAGTGAAAAAAGTTTGTAAAGCATAAAAGTCGCGAGAGATTGTGAAATGAAAGTATTAACACTTCCTTTAATTAATAATATGTATTTTCAGTTTGCAAAGATATAATTGTAAAAATTGTCTTTCTTGCTTGCTTTGCTCACAGTGCAGTCATTTATTTAAAAGTCACATCAAATCTATACATACTATCTACTTCAAAACAATTCTTCTTGAGTGTTGCATTACCAACACTCTGTATACTGTAAAAAATTGTACTCGTTACACGCAAATGCAACACACTGTAAACTACTCAATAAACAGAGAATAAATAATGCCAGGTGTGCACTTGGAAATCAAAGAACTATTTTGTATTAAGTCTTGCTACAGCTCAGAAAAATCAGATTGTTACTGCAGAGCAGTGGTTCTTAAACTTCTCAATCCATAGAGCCCTTTTCACCAGGGTTGACAAATTTGTTTTATTTAAATGGAACAAAACAGTTTTTTTGCTTAAACATGTTGTAATCAAGAACAAAAAAAGAAATAAAACATAATGTCTAAAAGACTCATTTTCTAACAATAGTGATTAATAGGCCTAGGATATTTGGTTTGCTGTATTTTACTTCGCTTTTATTGCCACTTTAGGCTAATTTGCGAAGATGGGGATGAGTGATGATGTGATGAATGGACATTCACAAACATCCATGCCCAGGCCAGGATTCGAACCCAGGCTCCTGCATCATAGCACGAAGTGCTAACCACTCCACCATGTCGGCCGACTAATAAGGCTAGGATTTTCATGATTTAGCATATTTTCTTTGGTGATGTGTTCCCTAATTATATAGAAATTCATATTGTGAAGAAACTAATTGAATTGAGCTTCTTAAGGGCATATTTGGCCATTTCTACGTAATAGAGTATATTTTGATGGATTTTTGGTCATATTCAGTATATCTTTGCTCTTTCAAGAAATATACAGTCATTTTCGAAGTGAATTCGTTCTTCCATGTTCACTCGACCTTTTTTTCTTGTATTGCAGCAAAATCTTTTCATTTTTATTGGAAAATTTACAGAAAGTATTCATTGTGCACTCCAACTCAGGGTCCATAAAGGGAACCAAAAATAGTACGTATGTCAAAATATTTCACCATATGTTAGATATTGATGTTTGAAAACAGTTCAGTTATAAGGGCATATTTTTCAAATTATAGTGCATATTTTGTAAAATTTTAGGTCATTCAAGAATATTTGATTTTGCATATTTTGGTGATTTTTAGGTCATAAAAATCCTAGCCTTAGTGATTAATAATAAATGTGTCAATCATCCAAGGACTGTATTTAACTTGACTCTCTTCTTAAGGTACTGGCTTACATTAGTAGTGTAAACTTGTTGTTTCAAAATAACACTTGGTACGAGCCCTTTTTTTATGGATTTAACCTCACTGGTAGCATATTTTGACGATTTTTTTGTTGATTTTATAGCGTTTGACGATTTTTCAGTGCAATTTGCACCGCATCTAATTATTTCCCACTCACACTTGGTACGAATGCCACGATCTTACGTGATATAACTTAACCTATTCATTTTTTTTATTACGTGCTAAACTACACGAGAGCCTCTACGTGCTTTGACCTACTTTAGAGTAGTACAATCAACCATAATTGGGGTTCAGTGTTGCCAACCCACCCAAGAAAACTTCACCATGGTGATATTTTACAGGCGAAGCTAACTTAGCAATAGGAGTTGGCAACACTGACTAGTTGCTTCACAAACCTCTTGTTTTCTTTAAAAAAAACATGATATTTCACAGGCGAGGCTAACCTACAATTCACAAGTTGACGGCGTAGCCTTCTATAAGATGATAAGTATGCAGTAAGATGAAGAAGACGCCAGCTGGCAATAGCGGTGTTAATGCTTCCTCCTCTCGACCCCCCTCCCTCTTACCGGGCCTCCCCTATGGCGCAGTGGTAGCCTTGTATTCAAGGGTTCGATACTCGCACAAGTGGTTCTTGAAACTGTAGGTCCAGCCCCGTGGAAGAGGGGGACCAAAATTTTTGAACTTACGGCTGGAAATGTTTCTATAACATGTTTTCGTTCGAGGCAAATTCATAGGTAGATATTGTTAAATAAATATTAATATTGTAAATATATATACTTATTGTATTTAGTTTTTTTCGGTATCGAAAAGCGACTGTCATTTCGTATTTCAAAAAATTACGCTTTTGCCTGTGGACATCTAGAAAAACGACAATTTCGTTCCCTCTCTCTACGTGTGCTATCAACGTTGACAGAATGACAGATATTCAACAATAGGTAGGCCTTCGAAAGCGGAAGTTATACTTCCTGGCTTTTCGGCAGGCTTTGGACGGCGGAAGTTATACTTCCTGGTTTTTTCAATAGCCGAACGATGGAATTCCCCACTGACGTATAAAATTTGTTTTGTTCATATTTCAATACACATGATGCTTAGGTTACAGCAGTTTTTCCCAAGTCTTACCGTTTCCAAGATAACCCCACTTCCGGTCGCCATTTTCGATTTTCGAGCATAGGTTCTATTCATGCTTTTTCTCACGTATAGGTGTACATGATGAATCCCCAAACAGATTTTTCCCAAGTCTTACCGGTTCCAAGATAACCCCACTTCCGGTCGCCATTTTGGATTTCCGAACATAGGTTCTATTCATACTTTTTCTCACGTATAGGTGTACGTGATGAATCCGCAAACAGATTTTTCCTAAGTCTTACCGTTTCCAAGATAACCCCACTTCCGGTCGCCAATTTCGATTTCCGAACATAGGTTATATTCATATTTTTCTCACGTATAGGTGTACATGATGAATCCGCAAACAGATTTTTCCTAAGTCTTACCGTTTCCAAGATAACCCCACTTCCGGTCGCCATTTTGGATTTCCGAGCATAGGTTCTATTCACATTTTTTCTCACGTATAGGCGTACATGATGAATCTGCAAACAGATTTTTTGCTAAGTCATGAATTGGAGGGTTCTATGACAACCTATATTAATTCTCGTAAGAGAACAGAAAACACAAAAAAAAAAAACAATACTGTGGTCACTACACAAATAGTCTTCTTCAACCCCTATCCAACAAACCAAAAATCATCATCCTAACTAGAACCATGTAACTATCTACCATCTGTTATAGATGTTTTGTGAACTAAGTGGTTCTTTGTTTGTGTGTAAAAAAAATGCAATGCTTTTTTGCACTTGGTTATCATCACCTAACATGTTATTAATTGTTTTTTAAAATTAATTACAACTGAAAACTAATAATTAATATTATCTAAAGTTACTAATTAATATTATACAAGCAATTGATATAATTTTTTTGTTCTTGTTGCTAGTGTTGGGTAATTATAGTTGTTGCAAAATATATAGCTCTCGCGTATGACAGTTTCTGAGTTTTGTTGGGTATATATAGACGAATCGAAATTTTACTTGTTATGTTAAATTGTATGTTAGGGTACATGGTAGGAGAAATCTTTGTATATTAGAACGCTCTTTTAACGATTTGCCTATAACTGCATACAGGCAGCCGTAAATTTAGCATAAAATATCCTGTTTCTTCTAGCATGTGCGACGTTTGTTGTGGTGGGATCATTGGGGGAAATGTGATTCTCCCAGTATGTCATCTGACTTACTAGCGTATGCGATACGAAGAACAGGTGTGTATATGGCTTACTAGGATTAGGCTCATGGTAGTGAGGTCCTAGTAGCTGAAACGTTGTCGGGGTATTTTGCAAAAATTTTCCTTAAACAGTTAACAAATATAATATATATATTTTTTTAATTCAGACATTAGATGGATTTTACAAATATATTTAAAAAAATAGGTTAGCTAATTGTGGCTTCTACAGCTCGCCAAGCAGGGTGCTCTTGCATAAGCTCTTATCAGTCTGTAAGTTGTAATATATCAGCAACAAGCAACCTGCGCTAGAGGTAGATGCTCTTGACATTGTGTTCATGAAAAATAAAAGCTTGAGTAAATTTAGCTAGTTTTCGAGTATTTTTTTGTGTGTTTTCTGATTAGTTAAAAAATACGTAATTTCCATCGTTATATTTATTTTGACTTTTTTTTTTGTTTGTGTGATCTGAGAAGGCATAATGGAATCCACCAGTTTGATCGAATGTGTTACTTGCGAAAAATTAATATCTAAAACTAATATTAGCAAGCACAGGGCAAGATGTAACGAAACAGCTTCGAGTTTAAATCGTTCGTTACCTTCTAAGTCTTGTGCTCGATGCGGAAAGATGATTAGCATTACAAATTTAAGTAAACACCTGAAGATTTGCAAACCATCGACCGAACAAGGAACATTGAAAAGAAAAATCGATGATCCAGGAACCGAAGCTTCCACTTCCAAACAAGTTAAATTATCCGATGAAGGATAACCAATTAGATCTGCATTTAACCGTCATATTCAGGATTTCTCTTTTACTTCGGAACCAGGCTGCGACATTCTTAGTTTCTTGCGTGAAACGAAAACATCCGTGATAAATATTCTAAAAAATTAATTGGAAAATAATTCCATAAAAGTATACGTTGATCTATTTTCCGAATACGAAAAAGTCGATGGTACAACAAGAGTCTTTTATCATCGAACAAAAAACCAGGCTCTTCATTTGGCGGACGTCGATAATTTGGACGTATTTTATTCTGATCTTTCAAATGAACTGGTTAAGAAACACGACGATTTCGAGGCTACAGGGTCAGGGTGGATGTTATGTAGTAGTCCTCACACGTTAATCGTTTACGTAAACCAATTCTTGCCTCTTCGTGCATCCAGCTACGTTCCTCTTCCAGTGGATATTAAAAATAAAAAAGCCGTGCTGAACATTCAAAATATAGATGATAAATGTTTTCTTTGGTGTGTGTTGGCGGAACTTCACCCGATTCATTGGTCAAATCATCCAGAACGGGTTTATCATTACAAGCAGCATGAACCTGAACTGGAAAATGCAATGGCTGGCATCGAATACCCGATGACCATTTCTGATATATCAAAATTCGAAACACGAGCACGAGATGCAGAAGGAAAACGTTTAATCATCAACGTGTATTCCTATACGTTGGATAAACATGTCGTGCATCCCGTCAGGATAAGCGATGTCGACGATGACGATGCTCGTGTAATAAATCTTCTTCTTATTTCCAACGAGGATGTTCATCACTACACGCTAATTCGTTCTCTATCACGTTTGGTCAGAAGTCAATCAAACAAACATGCAAACAACATCGAAGTTTGCCCGAGATGCCTAACCACATTCAACAATATAAAACAAGTCGATTCTCGAAAATAAACCGGACGTCAGATTGCTATCGATAAACTTGTTCAACATAAAATATATTGCGGCAACAACAGACCGGTTCGAATGTTGATGCCCGAAAAGAACGAAGTGGAGAATTCAAAATGCACAAGGCATTGTTGGAACATCCGGCCATCATCGTTGCTGATTTCGAGGCGTTCCTCAAACCACTCTCATACTGCGATCCGGATCCCGAAGTTTCTTCCACCACACCTTACCAGCTTCACGAACCAAACAGTTTCGGTTATGTTGTCGTGCGACAGGATAAAATAGATGAACCGTACGTATACCGAGGACCCGATGCAATCGAACGCTTCTTCGAAAAGATGGTCGAGGAGGTTGGGAAAATTGGATGCATGCTGCAAATATCGAAACCGATGCTTCCGTTATCTGCTATCGAACTTCAAAATTACTATGACACTGTCAAGTGTCCTGTGTGTGATAACCACTTCAGAGACGACAATCGTAAAGTGTTTCACCATTCGCATACGGACGGTCGCTTCATAAGCGGAATCTGTAATGCATGCAACCTCAAAATCCAAAAACCAAAATTCGTCCCCATATTCTTTCACAATGGCTCTAATTACGACTTTCATCCCTTAATTAGGAAACTCGGATACGACGCTCAAAAAATAGATATTCTTGCTCAAAACGAAGAACGATACATCTCTATAAGTAAGAAAGTTATGATTCCTGAGACTAAAAATACCATTGAGCTGAGGTTTCTGGATTCATACAGATTTCTCTCTGCCAGCCTGGACGCTCTTGCCAGCAAACTTTTAGACGAACAATTCAAAATTACAAAAGCTAGTTTTCCCAACGTAGACATAGAACTCGTTAGACGTAAAGGGATTTATCCTTACGAATATGTTAGTGATAATTCTAAATTTAGTGACGACGCTCTCCCACTTCCAAGAGAATTTTACAGCAGACTCAGAGAGAAAGGAATTACGGACGAAGAATACCAACACGCGCAACTCATGTGGGAGAAATTAGAATGTAGGACACTCGGAGACTACCACGATGACTACTTAAAATTAGACGTAACGATACTCGCGGATGTTTTTCAAGCGTTCAGGAAAACGGCAACGAATATTTATAAATTAGATCCAGCGTATTTCTACAGCCTACCGGGATTAGCGTGGTCGGCAATGTTATTCCAGACAAAGGTCAAGCTGGAACTGATATCGGACGTGGACATGTTACTTTTCATCGAGAGGGGGATTCGGGGCGGGATGGTACAATGTGTACAGAGATATGCAAAAGCCAACAACGTGCACATGAAAGAAGATTATGATTCAAATCGAGCATCGAATTACATCTTCTACGCCGACGTTAATAATCTCTACGGACATGCCATGGTACAGAAACTTCCTTACGGGGGATTCGAATGGGCATCAATAGATATAGAAAATTTCGATGATAGTGAGTATGGCTTCTTCGCAGAGGTGGATATCGAATTCCCCGACCATTTACACGATCTGTTCAGCGATTTACCACCGGCATCCGAGTTCAAATCTTCGCCTCATTCTAATCAATGCAAACTTTTATTGACTCTAGAGGGGAAAAAGAGATACGTTGTTCAGTAGTGTCAATATGTACCTTTGACCGCAACTATGATTTCTTGACCAAACGACCACAAAAAGTTGAAAAACTCACTTTCTCTCCCTGTTCCGCGCCTCATTTATTGCGCTGACGATGTTTCACGGGCGCAGAAAAGCAGTGATGAGTGAAAGATGAGCTCTCATCCTCTCATCCTCTCATCCTCTTATTCTCTCATCCTCTCATCCTCTCATCCTCTCATCCTCCAAAATGTTTGTAGATCGTGACCTTTGTAAACCTCTCTCTCGAGAACGATGTGCCACACACACACACACACACACATACACTCACTTTCTCTCCCCGTTCCGCGCCTCCTCTCATCCTCTCATTTTCTCATCTTCTCATCTTCTCATCTTCTCATCCTCCAAAATGTTTGTAGATCGTGACCTTTGTAAACCTCTCTCTCGAGAACGATGTGCCACACACACACACACACACACACACACACACACACACACACACACACACACACACACACACATACACACATACACACATACACTCATTTTCTCTTCAAGTTCCGTGCCTTATTTATTACGCTGGCGATGTTTCAGGGCGCAGAAAAGCAGTGATGAGTGAAAGATGAGCTCTCATCTTCTCATCTTCTTATTCTCTTATTTTTGAAGGACCAAATGTTTGTAGATCGTGACCTTTGTAAACCTCTCTCTCGGGAACGATGTGGCACACACATACACACGCGCGCGCGTGTATCATTTTCTCTCCCTGTTCCGCGCCTCATTATTGCGCTGACGAAGTTTCACGGGCGCAGAAAAGCAGTGATGAGTGAAAGATGAGCTCTCATCCTCTCATCCTCTCATCCTCTCATTCTCTCATCCTCTCATCTTCTTATTCTCTCCACCTTCAGAATATTGTCGTCAACATTAGAGATGAAGTTGGAGTGCTGGAATCAAGGGGAACAAATATTTATATATCGTGACCTTCGTAAACCTCTCTCTTGGGGGAAGGATGTGGCATATACACACGTGTGCGCGTGCGCGTATGCCTTTTATTATTTCCGTATTGTAACACAAACAAACAAACAAAATAATAATTGTTGTTTTTTAGGATACCTGGCCCCTATAACCTCGCCAGGGTGCGTGGTGGCGGCGAAATCATCACCCATTTAGATTTGTACTGGGAACTTTTCTAACGGTGGAAGCGGCCCCGGCGCCTACCCAGCGTCGAATAACATGGGTACCTGGGGGAAACCCTGGGGGGTAAAGGCGGTCAGGGGCGTGATGCTGATCACATCACCCCCACTCACGACCGGATCAAGAAAGTGTGGGGCGTTACCCCCACACCCCCTATACGCCTTCATGGCGTGGTGCTATGCACAGGGGAACACTTTACTGCGAATGTTGTCAAAAATTCAATCAACGTTGTTTGTTCTCAATGCTAGAATCTTACATAGATTATTCTCTAAAACGAAAATCGATAATCCTATGCAAAGCCCCCCAAAGCATTCAGGCAATTTCTAATGTTCGCGTGGATAGCGACGCTTGGTAGAACTTTTCCCGTCCCCGTGGAGAAATTGTGTTTCATCGCTCAATGTCATCACGGACCAAACTATTTTACGAACCGACCCAGAAGCATTTGCGCAAATTCAAAATTACCGAATGTCATTCGACAGTGGTTTGGAAAAATATTGAAATCAATTTTCGATTCGTTGAGAGCAGCATCAACTCAAAACGTTAGCTGCCATCCCGGAGCTTGCACAGCGAGAAATAATTGTTTCGTCCGAGGTGAAATTATTGTTTTCACGTAACGTGCAAAGTATATATTGCAAGCATTTCCAAAAATTGACATTATACAATAATGCAATTTTGAAAAAACGACGACAGGTGTGTTTGAACGTTCATCGTGGCTTCGAAACCTCACCTATTTTTTTTTTGTTCCGTGCCCGCATATTGGAGCGATTCACAAGCTGCATTGCTGCACGTGGAATCACAAGCACGAAACAAGTGGATGCTTTGTTTTCAGGCATGGTTGAGTTTTGTGCTGGGGTCGCCGCCCGTTTCACATACTACACCCTGACGGGGCGTGGAATATAGAGGTCGACAATACATGCATGGGTGGAACTGTCAACGCCCGTTTATTGTTATTTGTCCCCCCACAGGATATTGTGTGCATCACAAAGTCTTTTGTTGAAAAAAGTATAGAATTGTTCGTTTGTACCACATGCATGAGTGAATCGGTCAACGGGGTTTATTGCTAGGATACTGTGTTTTAACCAAAGGGGGTCGAGTGGGTGGGGTTCCTACATAACACACCAGTTTCTCCTTTTGTACATCATTATCATAGTGAACGTCAATCGTGGCAGTTCAGTATTCTTTAATTTGTTTGTCTGACAGTATACAAATATATCATCGTGGAAGTTTTAGTGAGCTACAAGTTTTTTGAAGTCTCTCTATCTCTCTTGAAAGGTAAGTTCTTTTTCATGATATATATATATTTATTTTGTTTTGCGTCTGACACACACACACACACACATACACATATTCAGAGGAATCATAAAAATTGACACACACACCTCCTACAACAGTGTGTGCACTGTTTGCGTCTAATATATATATGTATTTGTGGAAGGAAAAAAAAAATGTTTAACATTTTTCAACTTTTTTTCCTTCTGTTTCAGTGTGCTTTCCCCTACCACCACCACCATCACCACAACCCCCCCAAAAAATTTCTCTGTATATATATAAATAACAGAGGGAAAAAATGGAATCGCAACCAGGTCCCTCCGGTCTTTGCGGGAAAGTGGCATGTCGCAACTGTGAGAAGTTGATTTCTAAACCTAACATTGCTAGGCATTTGAAAAAATGTCGTCTACCGGATCATGATGTTGTAGCCCCGCCGGCAAAGAAATCTCGCATTGATGCGCATGAAGGCGGTGCTTTGAATAAAAGTGCACGCATCATGACCTATAAATCTGGAAGTGAAAAGTGTGACTCGAGCACCTTCCTCGACAAAGTGAAATCTCTGGTAGTACATCAATTACGTGATTGCCTCGTCAATGTTGCAATTAAAATTCATCTCGTCTTGACCCTGCTGTATGAGAAAGTTGTCTCGTCCGAGTCAAGCACTTTCAGCTTTTACGTGGGGTGCGAATGCTTACACGATGACAATAACGAGGATCTGGAGGAAATTGTGACACGGCTATTCGAGCACTTGGGAGAAAAACAAGAAGACTTTGAAGGTAGAGGAAGTGGGTGGACTCTTTGCGGTGAGAATCACACGTTAGAACTTCGAGTCTGCAATTTCAAACCATTACGCAGCGCTCAAAAAAACAAGCAAAAAAAAAAGCAAAATGCAGTGTTGAACATACAAAGTAACGATGCGAAGAGTTTCCTGTGGTCTGTCATCGCCGCATTACACCCAGCAAATAATAATGACCCCCAACGCCTGTCCAATTACAGAGGATATGAGGGAAGATACGAGAATATGATGAGAGGAATTTCCTATCCTGTGCCTCTGAATAAGATCAATCAATTTGAAAAAAACTATAGAGAGAAAAAAGGAGAAGATATCAATATTTCTGTGTTTGGGGTTGACGATTGCGACAACATTCGTGTGTTAAGACCTGCTAGAAGCCAGAATAATGTAATTCGACTCTTGCTTGTAGATGACCGTTACAGTTTGATACGGAATTTCTCACGATTAGTAGGAAGACAGATCACCAAGGATCACGATAAGATCGAAATTTGCGATCGATGCTTGAGAATTTTTCGCGAGGGAAAGAAGATGAAAGAACAGCACAAGTGTTTTGGCTCCGTGAATGCAGAACCCGAAGATGTCATGCCGGAACCCGGAACCAAGATGAAATTTCAGAAACACCAGGCTCTTCTCCACCATCCCGCTGTTCTTTATGCCGACTTTGAAAGCTTCCAAGTTCCCATGACGTCTTGCAACCCTGATCCCTCTACCTCAAGCACAATCCAAATTTTTCACCACGAGCCTTGCAGTTTCTCCATCTACGGAGAAAAATTGAATGATGTCATCCTGTATTGCGGACCCGATGCGGCAAAACATTTTGTTAAGAAGATGGCGGAATGCGCGAGAGAACTTGCACCCAGCCTGAAAGGCTCTTACGTTTCTCCACCTGCTCTCACGACGGAACAACAACGGGGACATGACGCGGCAACAAGATGCGCGGAGTGTAACCAGGCTTTCACCGCCGAAAATTACAAGGTCGTCCACCATGACCACCAGAATGGATTATTTCTGAGCACCATCTGTAATTTGTGCAATCTCAAGATTAAGGAGTCGCATTTTGTTGCCGTGTTTCTGCACTACACGGAGAAGTACGATATGCATCTCTTCGTTAAAGAGCTCTACAACATAACTTCTCGAATCAGCATCATTCCGAGAACGAGTGAGAAGTACATCGCGGTGAGAGTGTGGATCCCTCTCCAAGAAGGAGGAAGTGTGGAAGTGCGAATCCTGGACTCTTACAATTTCCTGTCCTCCAGCCTCGCAAGCCTTGCATCTCAACTTGGCGACGAAGATCTTGTGGCCACCAAGCAAAAATGTTTTTCGGGGAGAGATGAGAATTTGAATCTGTTGCGTCGCAAGGGCGTCTACCCCTACGAGTACGTCAACGATTTCGAGAAATTTGACGAGACGGAACTCCCACCCCGGGAGGCATTTTATTCTCATCTCACGGAGGACGTCTGTTCCGAAGAGGACTACGAACACGCTCGTAGTGTATGGACGGCATTCAATTGCCAAACTTTTCGCGATTATCACCATCTCTATCTGAAATTGGACGTGACTCTCCTCATGGATATTTTCGAATCGTTTCGTAAGAGATGCATCGCAATATACAACTTGGATCCTGCGTATTTCTTCACGACGCCGGGGTTGACTTGGGAATCGATGATGAAATATACCAACGTGGAACTGGGACTCATCGCAGAGAAGGAACAGTATGCTTTCATGGAGAGTGCGATACGCGGTGGCATCGTCCAATGCCCCCGACGCCATGCTCGGGCAAACAATCCTCATACGCCTGGTTACGATGCATCGAAGCCCAACACCTATATTGTCTACTGGGATGTCAACAACCTGTACGGCCACTCCATGTCCCAGTGTCTTCCCATCAGCGACTACGCGTGGATGACCGAAGAGGAACTCTCCTGCGAAGATTTTCTCAACTGGAGCGAAGATAATGAATGGGGCTGTTTCTTGGAAGTCGATCTCGATTATCCCGAAAGGCTTCACGAGAAACATCACGGATTGGCCCTGGCCCCCACCAAAGAGAAGCCACCTGGAGGATCATCGGAGCCAAAACTAATACTAAGTATGGGGAACAAGCGGAATTACATTCTGCACTACCGACTCCTCCAATTTTACATAAGTCACGGCTGGCAGTTGAAGAAAGTTCATAGAGGATTGAAGTTCCGACAGAGCAAATGGCTGGAACCCTACATAGCCGAGAACACGCGCCGCAGAGCGCAATCGACATCGCCTGCAGACAAGGATCTGTACAAACTGTTCAATAACGCCATCTACGGCAAGACGATGGAAAACGTGCGTAATTACATCGACGCAACGTTGGTCACGGACGAAAAGAAATTTGAGAAGATCGTCGCGTCCCCCTACTTCAAAAACTTCACCATTTTCGACGAGAATCTAGTATTCGTCGAGAAGAACAAGAAGCAAGTGATGCTCAACAAGCCGATTGCCATAGGTGCCACTGTCCTTGAACTATCAAAATTGCACATGTACCAATCGTACTACGATCAGTTTCAACCTTTTTATGGAGATAACATCCAAATATGTTACATTGACACGGATAGCTTCATTTTTCTAATCCAAAACACACCAAACCTCGAACGTGATCTGACTAAGATGAAGTATCTGTTTGATTTTAGCAACTTACCATCAGGCCATCACTTACATTCGGCAGAAAACAAAATGACCATAGGAAAGTTCAAAGATGAAGTTGGTGGGAAGTACATCAGCGAATTTGCGGGGCTTCGTGCCAAAATGTACTGTGTAAAGATTGCAGAAGAAAAAGAGATCAAGAAAGCGAAGGGTGTGGGAAAAATAAGTACCAGCAAATTTAGCATGCAAGACTACAAGGAATGCCTTTTTCATAGTAAAAGGCAACTCAGCGCCAATCATCGCATTACAAGTAAATTGCATGATTTGTACACGACGCGCGTAACCAAAGTAGCATTGGATGCAACAGACAACAAGTTACGTGTTCTCGATTGTAAAATCCACACGAGAGAGTGGGGCCACTGCAATGGAAGCGATAAATGTGACGTGTGTTAACTGTAACCCCATAGCCATGAAGTCCGCTGTGTCTTTTGCCATTCTTCAAAAAACAGATGGAGGAAAAGAGGGGCCCTCGGGCGATGAAAAGTTGCAAGCTGTTATTATGTTGTTAAGCCCGCTCCAAAACGAGGCTCATTAAATTCAACTCTTATTTTTCATCGCCCAAGGCTCCTCTTTTCCTCCATCTGTTTTTTGAAGAATGGCAAATGCACAACGTGTTAAATAACTAACAAGGACAATGAATCTCTTTGGTTTTCGCAAACAAAGCAACATGGACACTGCATCACCAAATTTCAATAACCTCTTACCTTCCGTGTTATCTAAACTCAATGGTCTACTAATTGTACATCTTAATAGTATATGGACGAAACTGAATGACGATGTGGGCAAGATGTTTTATGTTTTTAATAACAATTTACATTTCTACGAAATTCCGATCGACGGGAAACTTCAAATCACCGTGAATCCGGAAAACGCAGGCGAAATCAAAATTTCTACCGGCAAGAACATTTTTCGAATCAAGCACGACAAGATGCTTTCTAACATTACGTACGATGTGTCCGCAGGAGATTATCTTTACATGGAACTCCTCGGAGATTACGACAAACTTATTCCTCTCTTCGTAGAATTACGAATCGTCTATCCTATTATAAATAACCGTTAACCAAAAATGCCTAACGAGATTTTCGGCAACACCAAGCGTGTGGACCACGCAGAAGAGATTCTCATGTTGGACATTCGAGTTAAGAAGTTGAGGACCGATTTGATCGCTTTGCAGGAAACCTTAAACAAAAGTTTAGAGTCGGAAATCGCTACGCTCCAAACGCAATGTCCCGACCCTATTCTGAAAATCGATTCCGAACTGAAAACGCTGATAAAAAATTATGTCGACGTGCCTTCTTACGACAGCGTTCAAAATATACAGTTGAGCGTGGATTCGCTTCAAAATGATTTGGCCAAATTACAGCAATTTCAATCGAAAAATGAAGATTTGGAAAAATTGAAACTCGAAATCGAAGAACGAACTTCCGCAATAGAAAAGAATTTCTCTGAACTTCAAACCGTGGTGAACGATATAGACGCAGAACGCTTGCATGTCGTCGTTTCCAAATTACAAGAAGAATTCACCAGCACGTTGGAAGAAATTAAATCCAAGTTGCAGACTTTGGAAGATACAATGACGAACCTACCATCGTCGGACGAACTGCAGGTCATCGGTAAAAGCGTCGCGAACATAAAAATCCAATTGGAGGCCTATCAAGATTTCGAACACATTCAAACCACCATCGCTACGCTTCAGGCGTCCTTGGAATTGATCAACGAAGAAATTAAAAATATTCACGCTGAAGCGAGAGCGTTGACGAGCATTCAAGACACGTTAAGCACGGTTCAGCAGAAGATCCAATATTTGGAAAATTTGAACGTCGAATCCAATCTTACTCATTTTCATCACGTACTGGACAACATACAGGGTGACTTGGAATCGTTACGAACGAGCGTGCCTTCAAGCGAAGATTTGGAAAAATTGAAAACGGCGGTGACGGCACTATCCGATTCGAGTGACATCAAAAGTTCGTTGAGCGATCTCGAGAGTAAAGTGGCCAATCTCCCCACCTCCAAAGAATTACACGCTTTGAAAAGGAACATATCACGTATGCTGAAACGACTAGAAACGGAAACAGCGAACGTGGAACAGATTCGAGACGAACTTGCTTCGCTGGTGTCGACGTTGCCCACTTCGCAGAGCGTTGCCGACCTTCACACGCAGTTTACAGAGATGCGAATCATCGTGAACGATCTTACCGAAAAGAGCTCGAAATTGAATCAAGTCGAGAACCTTCAGAACATCGTCGTCAACATCAGAGATCAAGTTGGAGTGCTGGAATCAACGCAGGAATCGACGCTGGCCTCTTTCGGTGCCAAGTTGCAAGAACTCAACGAAAGCTACAAGCAGTTGAACGTGGAAGTGAAAATCAAACCGTCGTTTTCTGCCGTAACGGATACCATAGTCGAGCATTTGGTGCCCGTACAAAACACACTGGGTCAGCTTCACAGCAACCTCGTTAGCGTCGATACTAAATTCGCTAAACTGCATTCTCTGCAAGCCATCGAAATCAACAGCGTTCCCAATCAACAGAGAATCTCCACCTTCGTCGAAGGTAACAAACTGTACATGCTGCATCCTTATCATCCGTACTACAAGTTTCTCCTCGATGGCACGATTCAGATAAACGAATTTTCGTACTGGTCTCACGGCAGAAAAGCTAGCGTTCCCACCATGACTTTGATATCGAATCGTGGTGTCCAGAAAGCAGGAAACATTCCTCTGGCGCGTTGGAACGAAACGCGCAACATATATGAAATACACGAAGACGAAGATCTCACCGTTTTCGACGTCAGTGCCGGCGATAAGCTGATCGTTCAAAACACGAGCGAAGTGCCACCCTCTTTGAATCCCATCACGCTTGTGCTTCTCTTGAAACGTAATCTCTAAGAAAAAATGTCAAGGCAAGCCATCGTCCAAGAATTGCATAAACCTGCACGCCGTAACTACGAACGTTTGGCTGTGGTAACCAAGGGAATCGACGACCTCTGGGAAAGCGACCTCGTCGAAATGAGTAGCGGCAAGTTAAAAAACGTACATAAATTGAACAAGGGCAACAAGTACCTCCTCACCGTCATAGACACATTTTCGAAATTCGCATGGGCTCTACCTTTGAAGGCGAAAACAGGAACGTGCGTCACGGAAGCATTCAAGACAATTTTTCGCGAAAGCGGCGGCAGACGACCTCGGTTTCTGCACACGGACAAAGGGAAGGAATTTTACAACGCCGTATTCCAAAAGTTTATTCAAAAACACAACGTTCAACATTACTCGACCTTCAGTGACGTCAAGGCCAGCATTGTGGAAAGATTCAATCGCACTCTGAAATCGCGCATGTGGTCACGCTTCACGCTTCAGGGAAGCTACAAGTGGGTCACTATTCTTCCGGAACTCGTTAACGACTATAATCACACACGGCACGGAACGATAGGCATGAAGCCAGCTGACGTTACCAAGTCTGACGAGCAACGTTTAATTTCTAGCGTTTACTGTCCAAAGTACACGCCCACGACAAAAAAAGCTAAATACAAAATTGGAGAACAGGTGAGGGTTAGTAAATTGAAGCGAACGTTCGACAGGGGTTTCACACGAAACTGGAGCACTGAACTTTTTACCGTGGTTCGAGTTCTACCCGGGAACCGTCACACGTATATAATAAAGGACAGTGGCGGTGAAATTTTATTGGGGCGCTTCTACGAGGAGGAACTCTCTAAAACTAAATACCCCGACACGTACCTTATCGAAAAAGTTTTGCGCAAGAGAGGCAACAAACTTTCGGTGAAATGGCTGGGACTTCCGGAAAAGAGTTGGATCGACGCGAACGAAGTGATTCTATGAGTACGTGGAACGTGGTGAAACGTTTACCTGATTCGGAAAGTCAAACGAGAAAAAAAAAGAACGGCGAGTTGCTCCCCGACAACATCCGCTGTCTGATCGTAGGTCCTTCGGGGTGTGGAAAAACGACACTGCTCGTGGACAATTTTCTCCTCGCACCAAATTGGCTAGATTGGAAGAACAGGCACCTGTACGTGTTCTCGAAAAGTTTGGAGCAATCCAAATACCAGCAACTGATGAAACTGTACGATGGTTTGGACATTGCAACGTTCGCCTCGGAAATAAAACCACTCGACGATTGTCGTGAAAATTCGGTCGTTGTGTTCGACGATGTCATCCTGGAAAATCAAAATGAAATTCGCAACTTTTTCACGCAAGGTCGTCACAAAGGAATGGATTGCTTTTACCTAGCTCAAACGTTTTCCAAAATTCCAAAACAGTTAGTACGCGACAACGCTAATTTCATATGTTTGTTTCGTCAAGATCACACCAACCTCAAGCACGCGTACGATGACTACGTAGGCGGAGACATGAACTACAATCAATTTTTGGAATGCTGCTGCTCTACTTGCTGGAACGGTGACGATTTCGGATTCGCGACGATCGACATGACGAGGAAACCCAACGACGGAAAATACAGAAACAAAATCAACGACTTTCTAAACGTTGCAACGTTGTGAGAAACGACGTGTATAAATAACGTCATGACGAAACGAAAATTTGAAGACGAAAATCTCAAGCTTCGCGATTACCTCGCGAAACGCTTCAAAGGTTGGAAATCCGAGAATCGCGGATTCTACGAAGAGAAGAAACGTCAGGATCAACCTGTGATCGATGCCATCAGCGGTCTAGGTAAAGAAATTAAAAGTGTCACGGAACAAAATAAAAATTTGATTAATGAACTCGTACCGCTCGCAGCTAAAAGTTACGCCGTACCCACGCCTATTTCAAGCATTCCTTCGACGCCGTTCGAACTGAAGGATGCACCGGCGCGACGTCGAGCCATAGGCAGCACGTCGTCGTCTTCGGATAAAATCGAGTTGGGATCTTTGGCACGAGACTACCTGAGTACAGGGAAATTCGACAAGGATGAAGTGTTCGGATTGTATCCCAGCATAGAAACCAGCGAAGGCGGCGGTGTGGTGTGGAAGATTGGGAAATCGAAGGTGACCTTCGAAGGCAACGACATTAAAGTCAATTTAGGCGACAAGGATAGTTGGAACAGGTATCCGGGTACGGTGGGACTGTGGGAACTCGTTGCCAAAAAGCAGCCGAAAGATTACACCGACGAAGATTACCAAAGTTACAAGGAAATTCTGATCATGACGGATGCCTTGTACCAGAACAACGACGCCTCGCAGAATAGGGTGAAATCGAGCAGCGGCGAGAAGTACAGGAATCTCATCAAACCGATTTGGAACCAGGTCAAAACAGGCAGCGGCGTCAAACGCTACAACACGTTACCCAAAGAATTCGTTTGGGTGGACGACGTGAGGAAACTCGTGGACCGATTGTTGGTGATAGCCGGCGAAGAGAATGCAGGCAACCGTAATTTCTACAACGAGAAGGTTGGCATCGTGGACATGATCAGCACGAAACTTTCCAACTTCATCGTGAACGACGACAAGGGCATAGGTTACCTAATCAAAATCATCAACACGCTGCCTCCGAAATTTTGGAACGTGGCCGAAGGAAAGGGACTTGTGAACGACATCATCAACAAGTTACCTTTCGAGATGCATCTACCTGGCTACCAGTACTGCGGACCGGGTACCAAACTCGAGAAAAGATTGGAGAGAGGAGACAAGGGTGTGAATCCGTTGGACGCCGCATGCAAAGATCACGACATCGCTTACAACACCACGCAGACGGATCTGGACGCACGTCACAAAGCAGACAAAAAATTGGAACATGTAGCTTTCGAAAGGTTCGTGAGCAGAGACGCATCGCTGGGTGAACGGGTCGCCGCACTGGGTACCACCATCGCCATGAACACAAAACAAAAATTGGGGTGGGGTATATAAATAACATACAGTAAAAAAAACAACATGGCTTGCATAACTGATTTGCCGCACGAACTACTATCTAAAATATTCAAAAAGGTAGTTAACGGAGATGTTAATAAACTTGTGATCATAGCTAAAACGACGCCGGCATTTCACATGGGATGCGAAATAGTTCTCAAGGACCATCTTCGGGAGATCAGCGGCCTGAGGTGCGGTGATCTCAACATTCTGCTTTTGGCCGCAGGGGAAAAATTAAACGATAGGTTAGATGAATTGCACGAGGCAAGGCAGGGAAGAAGACGGTACACAGTAGATTGGTGTAAGTCTAAGCAGGAGACGGAAGATATCATTACGCTCATCATTGCGTTTTCGGAAGCACGGACTTTCTTCCTCTAACACACACAAAAATCTTCGATACAAAAATCTCATGAAAAAAAATATATATAAATAACACACATCGTGAAAAAAATAAATTTCTCTCTAACACTCTGAAATTTTTCTTTGATATGACGACTGAAAGAATGAGTGATCTCCAAGCATTAAAACAAATGCTAAATTTGTCAGTCGAGTATGTAAAAATTCAGGAATTGGAAGTCGACAAACCTTACACGATAACTTCCGGTTCAATCGTTTCTACCCAGTATGGTCCCAAGGTATGCCTGTTGCTCAACGCACAATACAGTCTATTTTTACCAGATCGATACGCTAACATGTTATCCGACGAGAAGCTATCTATTTTAATCGAGAACAAAACTCGAATCGTGTACAAGGGGACAAAGGAACTTCTTGGCAAGAAAACGAAGCACGTAATAGAATTTGTGTAACGACTGCGAGGCCTTGAAAATATATAAATAACATACCGTAAAAAAACTACACAAGAAAAAATCTCAGAATATATATATAAATAACATACCGTGAAAATAACACATAGAGCATCAACATGAAGCCCAAGGGTGTCGTGTACCAGATACCATACTCCAATCTAAAAAATCTAGGTGCCCTCGATGGGTTACTCACCAAGAAACAACGCGAGAAGAAACGTTCTTGCTTGTCGAAAGGGCACGGAATGAAATTACTGCTCAGCACACCTCAATTGAAAAGATTGCAGCGTTCGCGGAAACAGCAAAAGATCGGAGGTTTCATATTCAGCATCCCGGCCATCCTGGCGGCATTGGGGGCCGTTGGAAGTTTGGCCGGCGGAAGTGCCGCCATCGCGAAAACCGTCATCGACTCGAAGAAGAACAAGGCCGAGTTGGAAGAACAGAAATGTCACAACCTGGCCATGGAGAAGAAAAAGGGGAAGGGCGTGATGAAAAAGTTTAAAAAAAAGAAACAGAAGCACTCACCAACCGAGACATTGAATCTCTGATCGAACCGTTACAAATCAAACACTTCAGAGGAGTTTTCATGTCCGACTCGTTACCTTCAAGCGTTAAAAGAAGAGAATGCGGAGTAGTCAACTTGGACGGTCAAGAAAATCCAGGCACGCATTGGATATGTTACCACAAAAACGACAATGATAAAGCATTCGTTTTCGATTCTTTCGGAGGTGTTCCACCTACAAATTTAATTCATTATCTGAAAACAAACAAAACCTCTATATACTACAACGACGAACGCATTCAAAATTTCGGAGACGTGAACTGCGGTCATCTCTGCCTCTCCGTGCTCGCGTTTCTCTCTAAAATAAATAACCCTACGATCGAGGATTTCCAGAAAGCATTGTGGAACCTCAAACAGCATCACTAGGATGGGCGTGTTCCATCTCACGAGCGAATCTTCGATCTTGAAACTCACGCTGCACGACGACATTGTCTATCCTAAATCCATGGCTCTGCGTGCATTCTACAGCATGTACCTCATACCTAACGTCACGCAGCACAACAACAAAATTAGCGTCGGAAGCGAACATATTGTCGTCACGCCAGGACAATACAATCTTTCCACTTTGCAAGCTCAGTTACCCAAAGGCACATACCTTTCTCAAAATTCGGTCACGCACAGAGTGGAAATTCTGTCGGCGACGGAGACCGTGGACCTGGGCACCATAGGAGAACTTTTAGGTTTCGAGAACAACACAAAACTCGAAGCTGGCATCAAGCACGTAGCAACCAACATTCCTAAATTTTTGGCCATAGAGACTCTGAACGTACACTGCAACGTGGCGGAAGGTATGATCACGAAATCTTCGGACGGATTAGGAAGTCACAAGCAGACGGGAATCATAGCCACTTTCAAACCAAGTTCCGAATTCATGGAACCGATCATCTACACGCCCTCTTCGCCGATCTATTTTCCAGTATGTCGCAACCGCATAGACGACATAGAGTTGGTGGTGACGAACGAGAAAGGAGACGTGGTGGATTTCGCAGGTGCAACAACTACTGCCATCGTGGAGATCAACGTATAATAAATAACCATACATAGTGAAAATGGAGCAAATCGAAAGTTACGAATTGCAATCTTTCCCTCCCAACCGTCGCACGTTTGCCAATCTGAACGAAGCGAACAGGGAGATCGAATACGACGTGGACGTAGGCGACGGGTTCATTCATCCTCACAGAGCGGACCTCTACCTTCAATTCGACGTAGTGAAGAAAGAAAGCGGAGACGCGTTTCCCGCAGCAGCAAACTTGATACTCGTGGACAACTTCGTGCCTCACCTGTTCTCGCAGGTGGAGGTGAGGAAACACAACACCGTGATCGACAGAATAGATTATCCAGGCATCACGTCGACGGCAGTGGGAACTTTGAAATTATCCAAAACAGACGCAGCGTACTACCAGGCCGGGGGATTCGAAGCGGGGACCAAAATATTGACGAGAAGTCACACAGTGCTCTTTCCCATGCGTCTGCTGCCTGGTTTCTTCTCCGATTACAAGGAGATCATGTGGAAGGGAGGACTGAGAGTCACGTTTCGAAGAGCGGCCAACGACAACGACGCACTGATGCGATACGCTACTTTGGGTCCGGACGGCACCACGCCGATAGCCAACACTTTACCCGAAGCAGCGAAATGCGTCATCCGGAGCATGGAATTGAGAATGCCGGTGGTGGAATACGAAACGAATTACGCCCTCAAGTACAAAGCGGAGATCTTGAAAAGTCCGCAGGTGCCGATTCACTTTCACGGTTACCAGTGCGTACAGAAGATGGCGTCCGGAAGTCACATGGAATTCGACGTGACGACGCAGTTCAACAACATACAGTTCGATATGCCAGATTTCGTCGTAGTGCTCTTTCAGACCGGGAGGGACAAGAATCAGGAAAAAGATTCCAGCAAATTCGACGACTGCAAGATCAAGAACATTTATCTCAAGAACGGCAGGAACGAAGTGTTCCCGCGCGAGAATTACAACCTCGACATGACCAAAAACGATTATCTCAAACTTTACGAAGCGTTTTCGGCTTACAAACGCGTGACCGAGGGAAGTGTGGACATGTACTACACGCCCAGCGAATTCAAAGCCCGGAGACCCATGACCGTCATCAATACCACAAAAAGAAAGCAGGTGGTGGTCAACGATCGAACCAACATCAAGATCGTCTGCGAGTTCCACGATGCCTTGCCCGAGGACACCCTGTGTAGCGTCATCCTGATTGCAGAGAAGTCCTTCGCCTACGACCTGAAGAACGAAAGGGTCACAGAGCAGTTTTAACAAGTTTTTAACATCTTTTCTTGCACAATAAGAAATTTTTTGTACTAGCACAATCAGTTACAATGGCACAATACGAATTTCACTAGTTCAGATCAGTTACAAATGTCAATTTCATTAGTTATCAGTTACAATATCTTTTTTTGCACTATAGCACGAGACAAATCAGAAAATTTGCACAAAAAAATTTGTTGTTGTTTTTACACAAGAAAATTAACAATAAAATTTCTTCTTTTATCGTTTCAGATGCTGTCGAAACATCAAAAACACATACACACACACTAGAAAAAGAAGCATGCAACTTTATTTGTAACACATACACATACATTCTCCATCTTCATCAAGAAAATATTAATAATAAACATAATTATTTTTATCTATATCTCACAATAAAACTCTATATCCAAAAATATCACAACATCAAAATAACACTAGAGTCGTTAGTACACGTTGCATGCATTACGGAGGTCCTCTGTAGGGTTTCATGGAAGTTTGGGGGAAATAAAAAACACGTGAAACTCTACAGAGGTGCGGTAATCTATAACCGCAGCCGTTAGAGAACCTTTTTTTTACTTTTTGGTTGGGCACCACGCACCCTGGCGAGGTTATAGGGGCCAGGTATCCTAAAAAACAACAATTATTATTTTGTTTGTTTGTTTGTGTTACAATACGGAAATAATAAAAGGCATACGCGCACGCGCACACGTGTGTATATGCCACATCCTTCCCCCAAGAGAGAGGTTTACGAAGGTCACGATATATAAATATTTGTTCCCGTTGATTCCAGCACTCCAACTTCATCTCTAATGTTGACGACAATATTCTGAAGGTGGAGAGAATAAGAAGATGAGAGGATGAGAGGATGAGAGGATGAGAAGATGAGAGGATGAGAGGATGAGAGGATGAGAGCTCATATTTCACTCATCACTGCTTTTCTGCGCCCGTGAAACATCGTCAGCGCAATAATGAGGCGCGGAACAGGGAGAGAAAATGATACACGCGCGCGCGTGTGTATGTGTGTGCCACATCGTTCCCGAGAGAGAGGTTTACAAAGGTCACGATCTACAAACATTTGGTCCTTCAAAAATAAGAGAATAAGAAGATGAGAAGATGAGAGCTCATCTTTCACTCATCACTGCTTTTCTGCGCCCTGAAACATCGCCAGCGTAATAAATAAGGCACGAAACGTGGAGAGAAAATGAGTGTATGTGTGTATGTGTGTATGTGTGTATGTGTGTGTGTGTGTGTGTGTGTGTGTGTGTGTGTGTGTGTGTGGCACATCGTTCTCGAGAGAGAGGTTTACAAAGGTCACGATCTACAAACATTTTGGAGGATGAGAAGATGAGAAGATGAGAAGATGAGAGGATGAGAGGAGGCGCGGAACGGGGAGAGAAAGTGAGTGTATGTGTGTGTGTGTGTGTGTGTGGCACATCGTTCTCGAGAGAGAGGTTTACAAAGGTCACGATCTACAAACATTTTGGAGGATGAAAAGATGAGAGGATGAGAGAATGAGAGAATGAGAGAATAAGAGGATGAGAGGATGAGAGGATGAGAGCTCATCTTTCACTCATCACTGCTTTTCTGCGCCCGTGAAACATCGTCAGCGCAATAAATGAGGCGCGGAACAGGGAGAGAAAGTGAGTTTTTCAACTTTTTGTGGTCGTTTGGTCAAGAAATCAGAGTTGGCGTCAAAGGTACATATTGACACTACTTTGTTCATTACTCGAATCTCCGATTCTTGATCGGGAAGGGTGCTAAGGTAGCGAAGATTAGAAGAGTCCTCAGGTTTAAACATTTCGAGTGGCTCAAACCGTACATTGAAACAAACACGCAACATAGGACAGTTGCCACTTCCGATTTAGACAAAGATTTTTTTAAATTGATGAATGACGCGGTGTATGGCAAGACGATGGAAAACGTGCGGAATCATGTAGACGTGAAATTGGTTTCAGATAAAAATAAATGCATGAAGTGGGTGGTCGATCCTAGATTCAAGTCGAGAAAAATTTACAACGAGAATTTGGCACTTTTCAATCTAGATATAAAATTGATGAAATTTAGAAAACCAATTTACGTTGGCGCAACGTTTCTCGACTTGTCGAAACTTTACATGTTCGAATTTCATTATGACGTGATGAAACCCTTCTTCAATGATAAGATGTCACTTTTGTACACGGACACCGACAGCTTCATTTACAGCATACAAACACCTAACCTCTATGAAGACATAAAAAATCCTTCCATGCTTGAGTATTTTGATACTTCTGCATATCCTCAACCCAACAGATTTGGGATTCCTTCCCTCAACAAAAAAGTCCTAGGTAAACTGAAAGATGAATGTAACGGTGATATTATTGTCGAGTTCGCGGGTTTGCGTTCGAAAATGTATGCCATGAGAACAGAAAGTAGCGTCACGAAGAAAGCAAAAGTTGTGTGCAAGAATACGGTGGAGAACAAACTCACCTTCCACGATTACATCGATTGCCTTTACTCACAATCGACGATACTAAGTATAGAACAAAGAATCCAAAGAGTAGACCATGTGATTACAACAAAGTTAGGATAGTAGCATTAGATCCGTATTTTGTCTTGTGGAATCCACACGTTGCCTTGGGGGCACTATCGTTTAGAAATTAGTAAAAATTGTAGGCAATGCAAATGAAAAAAATAAACTTAAATAACTATAACTAAAATAAAAAAACTTTAACTGTCTCAAATTATCACATACACAATAAATAACTAGCAAGAACAATGAATCTTTTTGGTTTCCGAAAGCAAACCAACATGGAAACTGTACACCGCACGACAGATCTACCTTCCGTGTTAACTAAACTCAACGGTCTGTTGATCGTTCACCTCAACAGCATTTGGACAAAATTGGATGAGGACGTGGGCAAGATTTTTTACGTCTTTAACAACAATTTAAATTTCTACGAGATTCCGATCGACGGGAAACTTCGGATCACCGTGAATCCGGAGAACGCAGGCGAAATCAAAATTTCTACCGGCAAGAACATTTTTCGAATGAAGCATGACAAGGTGCTTTCTAACATGGCATTCGATGTGTCTGCAGGAGATTATCTTTACGTGTAACTCCTCGGAGATTACGACAAACTCATTCCTCTCTTCGTAGAATTACGAATCACCTATCCTATTATAAATAACCATAATGCCTAACGACATTTTCGGCCACACCAAACGTGTAGACCACGCAGAATAGATTCTCATGCTCGACGTTCGAGTCAAAAAGTTGAGAAGCGATTTGATCGCTTTGCAGGAGACCTTAAACAATAGTTTACAATCGGAAATCGCTACGCTCCAAACGCAATGTCTCGATCCTATTCTGAAAACAGATTCCGAACTGAAAACACTCATAAAAAATTATGTTGATGTACCTTCTTACGACAACGTTCAAAATATACAGTTGAGCGTGGATTCGCTTCAAAATGATTTGGCCAAATTACAGCAATTTCAATCGAAAGATTTGGAAAAATTGAAACTCGAAATCGAAGAACGAACTTCCGGAATTGAAAAGAATTTCTCTGAACTTCAAACCGTTGTGAATGATATCGATGTAGAACGCTTGCATGTCGTGGTTTCTAAATTACAAGAAGAATTCACCAGCACGTTGGAAGAAATTAAATCCAAGTTACAGACTTTGGAAGATACAATGACAAACCTACCATCGTCAGACAAACTGCAGGTCATCGGTAAAAGCGTTGCGAACATAAAAATTCAATTGGAGGCTTATCAAGATTTCGAACACATTCAAACCACCATCGCTACGCTTCAGGCGTCTTTGGAGTTGATCAACGAAGAAATTAAAAATATTCACGTTCAAGCAAGCGCGTTCACGAGTATTCAAGACACGTTAAGCACGGTTCAGCAGAAGATCGAATATTTAGAAAATTTGAACGTGGAATCTAACCTTGCTCATTTTCATCACCTACTGGACAACATACAGGGTGACTTGGAATCGTTACAGACGAGTGTGCCTTCGAAGGAAGATTTGGAAAAATTAAAAACGGCAGCGACGGCATTACCCGATTCGAGTGACATCAAAAGTTCATTGAGCGATCTCGAAAGTACGGTGGCCAATCTCCCCACCTCCAAAGAATTACACGCTTTGAAAAGGAACATATCTCGAATGCTGAAACGACTAGAAACGGAAACGGCAAACGTGGAACAGATTCGAGATGAAATTACTTCGCTGGTGTCGACGTTGCCCACTTCGCAGAGCGTCACGGATCTTCACACGCAGTTTACCGAGATGCGAAGCATCGTGAACGATCTTACCGAGAAAAGCTCGAAATTGAATCAAGTTGAGAACCTTCAGAACATTGTCGTCAACATAAGAGATCAAGTTGGAATGCTGGAATCCACGCAGGAATCGACGCTGGCCTCTTTCGGTGCCAAGTTGCAACAACTGAACGAAAACTACAAGCAGTTGAACGTGGAAGTGAAAATCAAACCGTCATTTTCTGCCCTAACGGATACCATAGTCGATCATTTGTTGCCCATTGAAAATAAACTTGGACACGTTCACAGTAATCTGCTCAGCGTCGACACTAAAATCGCCAAATTGTTCACCTTGCAAGCCATCGAAATCAACAGCGTACCCAATCAACAGAGAATCTCCACGTTCGTCGAAGGTAACAAACTGTACATGTTACATCCTTATCATCCGTATTACAAGTTTCTCCTCGATGGCACGATTCAGATAAACGAATTTTCGTACTGGTCTCACGGCAGAAAAGCTAGCGTTCCCACCATGACGTTGATATCGAATCGTGGTGTCCAGAAAACAGGAAACATTCCTCTGGCACGTTGGAACGAAACGCGCAACATATATGAAATACACGAAGACGAAGATCTTACCGTTTTCGACGTGAGTGCCGGCGATAAGCTGATCATTCAAAATACAAGCGAGGTGCCACCCTCTTTGAATCCCATTACGCTCGTGCTTCTCTTCAAACGTAATCTCTAAAAAAAATGTCTAGGCAAGCCATCGTCGAAGAATTGCATAAACCTGCACGCCGCAACTACGAACGTTTGGCGGTGGTAACCAAGGGAATCGATGACCTCTGGGAAAGTGACCTCGTGGAGATGAGTAGCGGCAATTTAAAAAATGTACATAAATTGAACAAGGGCAACAAGTACTTCCTCACCATCATAGACACATTT
Source organism: Lepisma saccharinum (assembly GCF_977018435.1). Lineage (NCBI taxonomy): Eukaryota > Metazoa > Arthropoda > Insecta > Zygentoma > Lepismatidae > Lepisma > Lepisma saccharinum. Next base: position 21,970,752 of record NC_139241.1, on the reverse strand, counting down.
TCGAAATTCGCATGGCCAGTACCTTTGAAAGCGAAAACGGGAACATGCGTCACGGAAGCATTCAAATTAATTTTTCGCGAAAGCGGCAGACGACCTCGGTTTCTGCACACGGACAACGGGAAGGAATTCTACAATGCCACGTTCAGGCAGTTTATTCGGAAACACGACGTTCAACATTACTCGACCTTCAGTGACGTCAAAGCCAGCATCGTAGAAAGATTCAATCGGACTCTGAAATCGCGCATGTGGTCACGCTTTACGCTTCAGGGAAGCTACAAGTGGGTCACCATTCTTCCGGAACTCGTTAACGACTATAATCACACATTGCACAGAACGATAGGCATGAAGCCAGCTGACGTTACGAAGTCCGACGAGCAGCGTTTAATTTCTACCGTTTACTGCCCAAAGTACACACCCACGACAAAAAGACCTAAATACAAAATTGGAGACCAGGTGAGGATCAGTAAATTGAAGCGAACGTTCGACAGGGGTTTCACCAGAAACTGGAGCACGGAAATTTTTACCGTGGTTCGAGTTTTACCCGGAAACCGTCACACATATATAATAAAGGACAGTGGCGGTGAAATTTTATTGGGGCGCTTCTACGAGGAGGAACTCTCTAAAACTAAATACCCGACACGTACCTTATCGAGAAAGTTTTGCGTAAGAGAGGTGACAAACTTTTGGTGAAATGGCTGAGACTTCCGGAAACAAGTTGGATCGACTCGAACGAAGTGATTCTATGAGTACGTGGAATGTTGTGAAACGTTTACCTGATTCGGAAAGTCAAACGAAAAAAAAGGAACGGCGAATTGCTCCCCGACAGCATATGGTGTCTGATCGTAGGACCTTCAGGGTGCGGAAAGACGACACCAGTCCCGTTGCACCGGCGGCAAAAAGCCGAACAAGGTAAATTTCAGAATTCGTTTGTCTGTGCATGAACGAAGTCGCCACCAGTCGGCGCTAAATCACCATCGATGCTAAATCCTAAATTTCTCATTGAAAATGTAGTTTAAGTCTCTCTTAATCAATAATAATCAATTGTACGTGATTTTATATTTTATTAATCGTCTTTCGCTTCTTAAACATGTATAATAAAAATCGTATTTTGTAGTCACTGTTTATTTATACATGACGTGACGAAACATCGTTCCATCATGGACGTCACATACGAATGTGATGTTGATTGATAAATCAACGAACTTGAAATCAAAAGCTTCAAGAATTTCTCGAAATAAAAAGTACAACTAAAATGTGCTATACTGTGTGTCGTTCTAATCCAAGAAGGGGAATCCAGAGCTGATCTTTATAAAGGAAATCTTGAAAGGTTAGTTAGTTATGAATTGTGCTCACTCTTATGTGGGACATGTGTATTTACAGTGTAAAAATGATTTTGTTTATGGGAAAAAGTTGTCAAAGAGAATAATTCGGTTTTAGCATTGTTTCATTTAAGTAGAATGACACATGGGATCATATCATATGTTGATTATTAGTGTATATGTGAACGGGTAATGGTGCAGATTATGTAATGTATTGATATTTACAAGTTTCACAGGAGAACGAAGGCATCGTTAATACTGGAAATCACCATCGAAATGATTTGAAAGTTCAGAAAAACAATTTGTCCGTGTTAAAGATGCAGAAAATTGTAATGTGTTAGTACTAATGATGTATTGAAACGTATGTTGTTCGATTACTCGTGCTCCTAATCGCTGCTTCTGATTTTTTGTTCCCACATTTAAAACATTATAAACTTTAACAGATCGTGGAAAGTTTCTAAATACTTAGCCGATGAAACCTACCAATATTTAGACGATGAAACCTATCACACTTAAAACGTATGGATTGTTACAACATAATCACATAGGAGCATAATTATAATGCTAAAATCCCTCAAACCTACACCTAGCATAAACATATGCATTAGTGATGGAAATACAGTTATCTACATAAAAGTTCATCAATGTGTACTTATATACCTACATGAATAGAATTCGATTCAGCTTTACTTCAAACGTACAGTTCCCTTATTTCCTTCAGATTCATGTTGCATCTTACTATATTTAACTCTTTGGTGTAGAACCCAAGTTACATTAGCCCCGCTGCAGACACCAAATGTACTACTTGGCACCAAATCGACGAAGTACACGAGTTGGTGTTGCACCGTATAACTAACTAGACGGTTTAGTGCAAGGAGAATGAAAAAGTGCAGCGAACTAGACGGGGTTATTGTAAGTCAAAGTTGTTTCTTTTTTGGCACCAGTTAGGTTAGGTAGTAAGGTTCAGTGGGACATAACTGTTGAGTACGTTCGGAAATTTAGTTCAATGTCCCTCTTCTACAATAACAGTAATTTTTGTATTCGCCTTGTCCCACACTTTATGGTTCCAAGCAAAGAATGTAACTTACAATGAGAAATAATGGAAAAATTGAGTAAATATGAAGAAATTGAACATATTACATTAAATAAAATATTTACAAGCAGGTAACATTTCCCCCCAATATAATGGACCTTCTTTCATTTATACATGGCTATTTTTGTATGGTCTCAATTCAACAGCAACTAACAATGATTCAGTAAATGGATGTTCCTTTAAGTATATTTTCTTTGTGATGGCAAGCTTTTTCCTCAGATCACAAATGACTATGCACCATGGAAAATATCTCTTTTGAATGAGAAAAAAAATGGGAAATATGTAAATCTTATTGCATTATGTTGTATTATTACACGTTTCTAAAATAATTTATTTTCTCTTACAGCATGGAAAGAAATATGGCAACAAGATATTATTCACAAAACTTAAGAATAAAGAGTATGTGTAGTGCAAGAAACAAGTTCGTGTATGATGCATTCCCAGATGTAGAACCAAGTAAGTACATTGCAATGTGGATTGTGAATGTCGTCAATGCTGTCTTAACTTTGCTCACTTGCTTCACGAACATTTGCCCTCGTGGCATGCTGCTAGCATATACTGTTTTCTTCTAAATTCTCAAAAGAGGTACTAGTGATATGATCTAAATCATTCAATCTTACAATTTTGGACGTTATTTCAATGCTTTTCATGTGTGAAAAATTTCGTAGGAAATTTAAATGGGTCGCTAGAAGTTACTTTTAGATTATTTAAAATATGATTTTAAAATTTTACTGTTCTGTTTAAAGTCTTATATTTTTATAAAGAAGTCTGGAGGACTTCAATGCATTGTCATATGTTAAGCAAAGAATATTAATTGCCAATGTTTCAATAAATACATGTACTGTATAACAATGTGTTTGTTTATTATCCCTTTCATTTGTTATTAGCAATAATATATTATGTTTTACTTTTCTACGGAATCATTAATAACTCATAAAGTGTAGTGCATTTACTGTGAAATTGTTATTTTCTTCGGGAATGTTTCTGAGAATTCCACGAGAAATAGAACATGTCACCATAGTGAGTTAGTTAATGGTTTATTTGATGGACTTTCATTGACAGTATTACGGTAGCAATGAATACAGTGGAAATTAATTGATCTAGGATTTTTAAGACATATTTCAGTCTTTTATTCTAGATTCCATGTATATTTAATATTAACAATATAATTTACATAATGGCACTGAACTAGTTTCCATGTTGTATTTTCCAAAATATTATTTCATCTACAGAACACTGAATGTAAGTTATGATAGAAATTAACTGTAGTGTAAAATATTTACTTTTATGTACAGCATAACATAACCCATGGTTCTACAGCATCGTTTCTCAACCTATCGGGTGCGACCCACTCCTGGGTTCTGAGGGGACATTTGGTGGGTCGGGAAGTTGGGCTCGAAACTTTGTTTTTCTGGGTCTTAAAAAACCCATTACATTAAATTACTTAGATATATTGTTTTAACAATTTAAATTCAGGCCGTGTTGTTGTAAAAGAGGACTTCGATGTTAGCAAATATGTGATTATAAACTGGGTGCACACCCCTACAAAGTAATTCCGCTGGTGCCCACCTTATGGGTCCCATGAAGTGTAATATTACTCAAGGTGGGTCCCCGACTGAAGAAGGTTGAGATCCACTGCTCTACAGCACTGGAAGGACCTTGGCCTATCTCCTGACTGCCAGTCTGCCTCCCACAACCCTACCTAGAGGTGTGGAGATCTTCAACAGCAATGGGATGATGTGGGGTCAGCACATCGAACCCTCAGCCGTTATAGGAGATTTCCCAGACTGGGTTGCGCTACTCACTTGTAGGTCCCCAATTTTCTCAGGATGGTGGGTTGCCACCAGTCCTATACACAGGCTGAAAACCCAGAGACTGGACCCAGGTGGACTCAAGCCCGTAAGAAAAAACTGTGCGATGAAAGTCCTGTTAATATATTACATCACATTTTAAGTTTGGAAAACAAGTACTGGCTATATGTATATATCTTTTATTCCAGTATATTTCATACCTACGTACAAGCCCCAGCCGATTTGCAATGGTTTCGTTAGATGAATAACGCTAATGTTCCATTAGTAGTTCTTAATAATACGTTTTATGTTTTATTCTTATTTCCTGAGACAAAACCTTCCAACCCTGTATTTTGTTTCCTTGGCATTTTCAGCATCAAATGGGTACTTCACTGATATCAATTGCAGAGAAAGTGGATGCATTTGTCTTTCGTTTTATGAGTCCATAGACACATGAATGGAATGTTCTACGTTGGTAAATCACAAATGTCTACATCTTGCGATTGAATATGGTACACAAGGGAGAAAATTACAGCCGATCCCCCTATAATACTAGACATTCAGTGACGGCACCAGAAACAGTTGCTGATATTAAGTGTGCTGTATCCTGCAGTTTGCCGCCCACGTTAAACTGTGCAGCAATTGTTATGAAGAGAAAGAGATAATCTTGGAAATATTGCAAGATGGCTCGAGCGCCCTTTAGAACACCTTGAGTAGCGCAATGATCCGCTCACCCCACCCTTCCATTCCTGCTTTCATTTTCTGCTAATAATTCGGATATATCTCGTAAGGTCGTATTAATTATTTTTTTTTAAGTGCATAAAAATGTTCTACAAGGATAAATACCATTGTTCAGTTAATGCAGGGGTCCTGGGTTCGAATCCCTTTTAGAGCTTTCTTTGTCATCAATGTTTCATAGCATCGTCGCGATTAGCCTAAAATTGAAAAAAATGCGACGCTGAATAAAGAACGACGAGGGAGGGGTAAAACGCATTGACCTACGAACAAAGTAATCGCCGTAGAGTTTACACAAGATAAAATCGCGATTTGTCCAAAATGTCAGAAAAGCAACGCATAATAGGGAGAATACGAAATAAAAATACTTATTGCCACGGATAATACACGGACCATTTTTCATGCACAACGGAATGATTTACGTGCTGTAATTTCAGAAACTTGAAATTATATTCCTATGTTGTGTTTCTGGGCTACTAATACTGTATATCTCGTAACTTAGATATAGAAATCATTCAAACGCAACATGCATTAACTGAACAACGGTATTTATCCTTGTAGAACATTTTTATGCACTTAAATGAAATAAATAATACGACCTTACGAGATATATCCGAATTATTAGCAGAAAATAAAAGCAGGAATGGAAGGGTGGGGTGAGCAGATCATTGCGCTGAGACGCATTCAACTGTCACTGCCAAGAGTAAGACGTGATTGGCGGAGAGGTTGCTATGACAACGCTTTAAGTCTCGAAGGTGCCGTAGGGTGGCTCCACATGCCATTTTTGGTATACGCACAGATTACAAAGGAGAGATAGGAAGTAAGCGATCATGTTAATCTGTGACGACACTGCTCATTGATAATTTTATCCTCGCACCCAATTGGTTAGACTGGGAAAACAGACACCTCTACGTATTTTCGAAAAGTCTCGAACAAGCAAAATACAAGCAACTTATGAATCTGTACGAGGGACTGGACATTGCAACTTTTGCATCTGAAATCATTCCACCGGACGATTGTCTCGAGATTTCCGTTGTGGTGTTCGACGACATGATCCTGGAAAATTAAAACGAGATTCGTAATTTTTTCACTCGAGGTCGTCACAAAGGATTAGATTGTTTCTACCTGGCACAAACTTTTTCCAAGGTTCTGTAACAACTGCTACGTGATAATGCTAATTTTATTTGCTTGTTTCGACAAGACCACACCAATTTAAAACACGCACATGATGATTACGTAGGGGCTGACATGAATTACAATCTATTTTCTAAATTCTACTCCCACTGTTGGAACCAAGGTGATTTCGGATTCGTGACCATTGACATGACTCGAAAAGCAAACCATGGAAAGTATAGGAATAAAATAAACGTTTATCTAGACGTCTCAGAGGCTAACAAGAGGACAATTTCAGATTTGCAACAAGAAGAAGAAAATCAAAAAAAAAAAAAAAAAATCAACGGTCGAGAACCTAAACAGTCAAAAAAATAAAATTTGAAAAAACGTTATTTTTTTTCAAACGTCTCAAGCATATATAAAATAACCATTATAACAAAAAAGTGAGTGTTAGAAAAGTTGATAGTCTCAAGCGGGTGACGGCAAGAAAACTACGAGAACCGAACGTATAGGCTGAGAATTCGACGTTTCAGAAACGTTCCGACGTATATAGAAAAATGTCAAAACGTCAATTTCAAGAAGAGGACAATCTCAAGTTGCGGGAATATCTAGCGAAGCGATTCAAAGGTTGGAAATCCGAGAATCGTGGTTTGTACGAAGAGAAGAAACGTCAAGATCAACCTGTGATCGATGCAATCAGCGGTCTACGTAAATAAATTAAAAGTGTCACGGAACAAAATAAAAATTTGATCAACGAACTCGTACTACTTGCAGCTAAAAGTTACACTGTACCCACGCCCATTTCAAGCATTCCTTCGACGCCGTTCGAACTGAAGGAAGTACCGGCACGACGTCAAGCCATAAGCAGTACCTCTTCTTCGGATAAGATCGAGTTGGGACCTTTGGCACGACACTACCTGAGCACGGGGAAATTCGACAAGGATGAAGTGTTCGGATTGTATCCGAGCATGGAAACCAACGAAGGCGTCGTGTGGAAGATTGGGAAATCGAAAGTCACCTTCGAAGGCAACGACATTAAAGTTAATTTAGGCGATAAAAATAGTTGGTCCAGGTATCCAGGTACGGTGGGACTGTGGGAACTCGTTGCCAAAAAATATCCGAAAGATTACACCGACGAAGATTATCAGAGTTACATGGAAATTCTAATCATGACGGATGCCATGTACCAGAACAACGATGCCTCGCAGAATAGGGTGAAATCGAGCAGCGGTGAGAAGTACAGGAATCTCATCAAACCGATTTGGAACGAGGTGAGGAGTGGAAGCGGCGTCAAACGCTACAACACGTTACCCAAAAAATTCGTTTGGATGGACTACGTGAGAAAACTCATCGACAGATTGTTAGTGATGGCCGGTGAAGAGAATGCAGGCAATCGTAATTTTTACAACGAGAAGGTTGGCATCGTGGACATGATCAGCACGAAACTTTCCAACTTCATCGTGAACGACGACAATGGCATAGGTTACTTGATCAAAATTATCAACACGCTGCCTCCGAGATTCTCGAACGTGGCCGAAGGAAAGGGACTCGTGAACGACATCATCAACAAGTTACCTTTCGAGATGCATTTACCTGGCTACCAGTACTGCGGACCGGGTACCAAACTCGAGAAAAGATTGGAGAGAGGAGACAAGGGTGTGAATCCGTTGGACGCTGCATGCAAAGATCACGACATCGCTTACAACACTCGCACCGATCTGGTTGCACGTCACGAAGCAGACAAGAAATTGGAACATGCCGCTTTCGAAAGATTCGTCAGCAGAGACGCTTCTTTGGGAGAAAAAGTTGCAGCATTGGGCACCACCATCGCCATGAACACGTAACAAAAATTTGGATGTGGATTGTAGAAATAACATACAGTAAAAAAAATAATAACAACATGTCTTGTATAACCGACTTACCGCCCGAACTGCTATGCATCATATTCAAACACTGTTTAAACAGAGATTGTGAGGATGTTGATAAAGTTGTAATCATAGCAAAAACAACGCCAGCATGTCGTATCCCTTGTGAAATGGATGTCAAGGACCATCTTCGGGAGATAAGCGGCATGAGGTGCGGTGATCTCGACACTCTTCTTTCGGCCGCAGGGGAAAAATTAAACGACAGGATGGACGAACTTCACGAGGCGAGGCAGGGGAGAAGACGATACACGGATGATTGGCGTAAGTCTAAACAGGAGACCGATGATATCATCACGCACATCATCGCGTTTTCCAAAGCACGAACTTTCTTCCTCTAACACACACACTGTGAAAAAAAATAATAATAAACATGTCAAAAAATGTACGTGTCAAAAAAAAATATACGTAAAAAAAATGTACATGTCAAAAAAAACTTGATATATAAATAACACACATCGTGAAAAAAAATCTTCGGTATATAAATAACACATTGTGAAAAATTAAAAATTCTCTAACACACACACACCCTGAATTTCTCTTCGATATGACTGAAAAAATGAGTGACCTTAAAGCATTAAAACAAATGTTAAATTTGTCAGTCGAGTATATAAAAATTCAGGAATTGGAAGTCGACAAACCTTACACGATAACTTCCGGTTCAATTGTTTCTACCCAGTATGGTCCCAAGGTGCGTCTGTTGCTCAACGGACAATACAGTCTATTTTTACCAGATCGATACGCTAACATGTTATCCGACGAGAAGCTATCTATTTTAAACGAGAACAAAACTCGAATCGTGTACAAGGGGACAAAGGAACTTCTTGGTAAGAAAACAAAGCACGTAAGAGAATTTGTGTAACGGCTGCCGAGTATATAAAATAACATACTTTGAAAAAAAAATTACACGAGAGGGAAACAAAAAAAATCTCAGAACATATATATATATATAAATAACATACCGTAAAAATAACATATAGAGCATCAACATGAAGCCCAAGGGTGTCGTGTACCAGATACCATATTCAAATCTGAAAACGCTGGGTGCCCTCGATGGGTTACTCACCAAGAAACAACGCGAGAAGAAACGTTCTTGCCTGTCCAAAGCACACGGAATGAAATTACCTCTCAGCACTCCACAATTGAGAAGGTTGCAGCGTTCGCGAAAACAGCAAAAGAGAGGGGGGTTCATATTCAGCATCCCGGCCATCCTGGCAGCATTGGGGGCCGTTGGAAGTTTGGCTGGGGGTAGCGCCGCCATCGCGAAAACCGTCATCGACTCGAAGAAGAACATGGCCGAGTTGGAAGAACAGAAACGTCACAACCTGGAGTAGTGTGATTTGTGATAATACTGGCGCGATAAATGATGAGCCTCCCTCAGGCAGATTTGGCTACACTTAAAACTAGCTCAAGATGTGCATATGAGCTTATTGCTCAAGTGTGGTACTCTGTCTAACCCAAGATTTTTGTAAAAATGCCCTCGGGAATTTCCGATGAAAGTATGAGCCCCCTCATATTGATTCGCCTACACTTATAAAAGCTACATCTGTGAGATTGTTGTCCATAAGCTTGTCAAAAATATGCCCCTCTTGATATTGTTTTTGGATACACCTAAAACTAAGCCAAGATGCTCATAAAACCCACACCCACACATATTTACTTCCGGTCCACTTCCGGTTTAAGTTCAATTGGATACCAGGTTCAATTTGTTTATCTAATATTAAAACAATGTAATATGCAGAGACCCTCTAGAATTGCTCTGTGACTCTCTCATTTCTTAAATCATAAACATATGATTTTTCACCTATAAGAATAACACTACATATGGTGTCATCAGGGAGTGTATCGTGGAATTCACAGATAATTTTAATGTTTGTCCTGTCATTAACCACAACTTGTTTCCTTTTTGAAGTGTTGATGACAAACATGGATCTCTGTGCTTTGAATTCATCTGGTGAGTAATACATGTCAGTATTGCCAGTAGTGACCCTTTTGTATGCTGTAAATGCTTCATATAATTTAAGAAAATCATCCTTGGACATGTCTAAATTATAATTTTCTCTAGGGAATACCTCATTTCAGCCATTTTTAAGATATATGTTCTTGATGTTGCAGCTATCAAACTTACTTGAATTTTTTTCTTGATTATTGTGTCTTCCAGTCTGAAACAGTACCACCACAAAATCTGGCATGTCATATTGCATACTGGAGAATGAATTTGTAGCATCAAACTCATAATAGGTACCAGTGGCAGGCTTCTGTACACATTGATATGTATAAAATTGTAAAGGAATCTGTGGATTTTTTATTATATCTGCTTTGTATTTAAGAGCATAACTGGCTTCATATTCAACAACCGGGATTCTTAGCTCCATAGTCTGAATAATGCACTTGCCTTCATCAGGTAGGGTACTAGGCAGAGCTTCCCCTGTAGAGTTTAATGAACTGTACCTCATCAAAGCATTTTTATCATTTGCAGCTCTTCTAAATGTAATTCTTAAACCACCCTTCCACATAATATCTTTGTAATCTGAGAAGAATCCTGGCAACAGGCGCATGGGGAACAGCACTGTGTGGCTCTTAGATATTATTTTATCACCAGCCTCAAATCCACCTATTTTGTAGTAAGAAGCCTCGGTTTTGGATAATTTTAGTGTGGCCAAAGCTGTAGAGGTAATGCCAGGGTAATCTACTCTGTTTATAACAACACCATGTTTTCTGATCTCAATTTCAGAGAACAGATGTGGCACAAAATTGTCTACCAATCTTATATTTGAATTTGCCGGATAATCTGTACCATCGAGCTTTAAAACATCAAATTTGATGTATAGATCTGCTCTGTGGGGGTGTATAAAGCCATCCCCTACATCAAGATCAACCTCAATCTCTGTGTTGGGTTGATTTAAATTTGCAAAGGTCCCCTTTTTGGGGGGAATGATTGTAGCTCATAACTCTCAATATTTTCCATTTTTCTTTGTATGTATTTTTATTTAAATATTAATCTCTATGATTGCAGTTGTTGTGGCTCCAGCAAAATCAACTAATTCTTCTTTTTCATTAGTGACCATCAACTCAATGTAATCTATTCTATTATGACACACAGGAAAATATAATGTTGGTGTTGGAGTGTAGATGATGGGCTCCATAAATTCAGAGTTAGGTTTGAATGTTGCAATGATGCCAGTTTTTTTTGTGAGTGCCTATGCCATTTGATTTGGTGATCATACCCTCGGCCACATTACAGTGAATATTGAGAGTCTCTATGGCTAAGAATTTAGGTATATTAATAGCAGTGTGTTTGATGGCTGGTTCAAGTTTTGAGTTGTTCTCAAATCCTAACAGCTCTCCTATAGTACCCAGATCCACTGTTTCTGTAGCAGATACAATCTCTACTCTGTGAGTGACAGAATTTTGAGTTAAAACTATACCTCTGACTAACTGAGCATTTAGAGTAGACAGATTATATTGCCCTGGAGTGATGACAATTTTTCGATCACGAACTGCAATTGTGTTGTTGTGGTGTGTAATATTAGGGATCAAGTACATGCCATAAAATGCTCTGAGAGCTATTGTTTTGGGATACACTATATCATGTAATCTAAGTTTCAATATTGAATTTTGGCTGGTGAGATGGAATACTCCCATGATGTTTCAGATACCACAGGGCTTTTTGAAAATCTTCAATTGATGGTTTATTTATTTGAGACATATATCTAAGAACAGATAAACACAGATGTCCACAATTAACATCTTTGAAATTTTGAACACGGGCATTATTGTAATAAAGATTAGCTGATTTTAGATATTTTACTAAATTTTCAGGTGGAATACCTCCAAATGAATCAAACACAAATGCCTCATCTTTTAAATATTTAAGATAACAGATCCAGTGAGTGCCCTGATTTTTGTACTTATCCAAATTAACTATGCCACATTCTTTGTTGAGTGGTTGTTCTGGTAAAGAATCAGACATGTACACACCTCTAAAATTTTTGATGCCCAGTGGCTTGATTAAAGCTTCAATATCTTGGTTTGTAAGCGGCTCTTGTTTTTTTTAAACTTATTCATGGCTCTCTTAACACCTTTGCCTTGTTTCTCTATGGCGAGATTATGGCGCTTCATTTCATCTAATTCTGCCTTATTTTTCTTGCCATCTATTACTGTTTTTGCTATGGCAGCTGATCCCCCAGCCTAGCTCCCAACAGCCCCCAAAGCTGCTAAGATGGCCGGGATAGTAAATATGAAGCTACCCACATGTGATTTTTTTCTAGATTGCTGTAATTTTTTTAATTGGGGGGTACTAAGTAACAATTTCATACCATGGCCCTTGGCAAGAAAGAATTTTTTTCTTGCGCTGTTTTTGGTTAAAAGACTATCAATAGTTTTAAGAGATTTAAGACCTGCATAAGGTATCTGATACGTAACACCCTTGACCTTCATCCTAGGTTTATTATATATATATTCACAACCCCCACCCCAGTTTTTGTTTGGTGTTCATAGCTATGGTGGTCCCCAATGCTGCTATTCTCTCACTCAAAGAAGCATCTTTACTTACAAATCTACCAAATGCAGCCTCTTCTAATTTCTTGTCTGCAACATGTCTCTTGTCAAGATCAGAATGTGTGTTGTATGCTATGTCATGGTCTCTACAAGCAGCATCTAGGGGATTAACACCAGGATCACCTCTGTTTAATCTATGGTCCAATTTTGTACCGGGACCACAATACTGATAACCTGGAATATGTAATTCAAATGGCAGCTTGTTTATGATATCATTAACCAAACCCCGACCCTCAGAGATATTCCAAAATTTAGGTGGTAGAGTATTAATAATTTTTATAAGATATCCAATCCCCTTAGTGTCATTCACTATAAAATTAGACAATTTAGTGCTTATCATGTCCATAATTCCAACCTTTTCATTGTAAAAATTGTGGTTGCCATCATTTTCCTCCCCAGCTATCACCAGCAACCTATCTACAAGTTTCCTGACATCATCAACCCACACAAATTCTTTAGGCAGGGTGTTGTATTGTTTGATTCCACTGCCAGTCTTGATCTGTGACCATATGGGCTTGATTAAGTTGTTGTATTTTGCTCCACTGCTAGACTTGACTCTTTTTTGTGTGGGATCATTGTTCTGGTATAGAGCATCTGATTTTATTAATATTTCTTTGTAATGCTCATAATCTTGATCTGTATAGCTGCCAGGTCTCTTCCTAGTCATCAGTTCCCACAATCCAGGTGTTCCGAGATACTTAACAAAAGCACCTCTTTCTCCAAGATGAGATTCTGAATATACAATCAGATCATCTCCCATAAATGTTACTCTGAAATTGCCAATTCTATGTATGATGCTACCATCACGCTCTGTGTCAGCATATAAGCCAAAGACCTCATCTTTGTTGTCTTTAGGTGTGCTTAAATATTTTTGAGCAAGAAGACCCAATTCAATAGGATCCTGAGTAGCTTCAATTCTTCGAGGAGCATCAGGACTAGGTGTATGAATACTAGAAAGTGGGGTGATTGGATAATCTAATATGTTCCTAGCAGCTACAGGTACAAGCTCTGTGATCAAATTTTGATTTTGCTCTGTAACAGTTTTGATATTTTTACCTAATTCACTAATAGCATCAATAATAGGCTGTTCTGTTTGCTTGTGTTTTTCATAGATTCCTCGGTTCTCTGATTTCCATCCCTTAAATCTTTTTACAAGATAATCTCTTAATTTAAGATCATCAATAATTGGCCTTTTCATGGTTATTTATATATGTTTCAATGTCTAGAAAATTGTTGATTTTATTTCTGTATTTGCCACTATTGGGTTTCCTTGTCATATCAATTGTGACAAACCCATAGCTGTCCTGGTTCCAGCACCTACTGCAAAACTTGGAAAAATCATTGTAGCTCACGTCCCCACCTACATATTCATCATGTATGTGTTTGAGGTTGGTATGATCTTGATGAAACACACATATAAAATTGCTGTTGTCTCGGATCAGCTGCTTCGGTATTTTAGAAAAAGTCTGTGCCAGGTATAAGCAATCAATGTTTTTGTGTCGACCCTGTGTAAAGAAATTTCTAATCTTGTTTTGATTATCCAGTATAATGTCATCAAACACAACAACAGAATTATCAAGACAGTCATGGAGTGGCTTAACATCTGATTCAAAAGTGGCTATATCCAGTCCATCTTATAGCTTCATCAGCTGCTGATGTTTTAATTGTTCCAAGCTCTTAGAGAAGACATACAAGTGCCTGTTTTCCCAGTTTAACCAGTTGGGTGCCAATAAAAAATTATCAATCATTAGTGTAGTTTTACCACAAGCTGATGGCCCAACAATAAGACATCTAATATTATCAGGCAGCAACTTGCCATTTCTCTTAATCTGCTGTTCAGGTTCTGGCAGCCTCTTTATAACATCCCAGGTGTTCATAGTATCACTTTGTTTCTTGTAAAGCCTCTTCTGAATAAGTGCTTATATTTGCTGATTCTTACTTGATCACCAACCTTGTATTTGGCTTTTCTTGTTGTTGGCTGGTATCTAGGATAATAAACAGTGCTGATCAATTTTTGCTCATCAGATGAAGTTGAGGGTTTCATGTTGATTGTGGAATGGACCGAGTTGTTATATTTATGTAGAAGCTCTGGAAGAATATTAAGCCATTTATAATTACCTTGAAGTGTGAATTGTTTATACATATGATTTTTTAGGGTTTTGTTGAATCTCTCTACAATTGAGGCCTTGAGATCAGTGTAACTCGAGTAATGTTGTATTGACTGTATTGACAGGACCCCGTAACAGCAACACAGTACATCTAGTTGTACAAACCACAAGTAAAATTAGAAAAATCCTTCTTCGCACAGAAAACGTATATTTACCGTTCCTATCTCTTTTCATCAAAGATTATATCGTGGTTGCACGTTGCCTGAAATGTGGAGATCTGGGCCACGTAGTAAAATACTGCAAAAACAAACCCTTGTGCACCCATTGTGGAAATGAGAATCATGAACGCCAACACTGTGATAAAAAAAACCAACCGAAAACATGCATTCCATGTAAAAACAGGAACAAAACATGCAATAGTAAAGACAACAAAGACTGCCCAACATACACCCTCATGTGGCAAAGACTAGTGGACAAGACAGACTATGGAGAACACCCCTAAAACAAAACGGAAAAGAAATCCACCAAGTAGAAGAAAAAGAAACGCTAAAAGAGCGGCAGCATACCGACTAAAAAAAGCAATCGACTTAGTAAACTCTTCCACGCTAAACCCAGAAGCTCCCCCCTTCATGTACCCATATAGCACATACTTCAATCCCCCAACCCTTCTCGACCTCTCTACTGAACCGTCCAACCTATCGGAGAATATAAAATTCTCTACAAACACCCATTCCATCCTCAACGACCCTTTTCCAACACCTTCTGCCCCAATTGAGGTAATAAAACCCGCTCTGACACGAACACCTACATCTGACACATCATCTCACACCCCTCTCACATTCAAGAAAATTGAACTCACTGCAGAAGACACACTTGACTTATATGACACCGATCTCGATACTGACTCGGAACCTCCATCACCCTCGCCAGAACACTCATCCCATCCCTCGGATCCGTACCTAATATATAGAAACTTCGAACACAACTTGAAACTTTCACGCCTAGAAGAGAGAGATATTCTCATTACTGCACTGAGACTACTAGTCAGGAAGAAGCATAGCAAGGGCAACACTATTACCTTCCCCATACCAGAAGCAGTGGACAGGATAACGTTAAAAACTTACAACCTTCCTACCGACACAGAGGAGCTGCTCCGGCTAACCGAGACAGCTTTCGGACGTCGCGGAGAGTCCCTGGTACTTGACGATGTTTACGCGGACTTTGTAAGGGCACACGGGAGAATGGAGTTCATAGCTACAAACGAATGGCCCCGATGCCACCAATTAGTACGGCACTCATAGATAACGACAAGATACGCGTTGCACAGATCAACACCAGAAGAAGCAAGCTTGCAACACTTGAAACAATCAATTACTGCAAAGAGCAATACATTGACATAATTCTCATGCAAGAACCATACACATCCAAAAACAATATACCCTACATACCACTCAACGTTCACACAATTCAGGACCGCAATCAAACCATGGCAGCAATAATTAACCTAAACAGAAATCTAACAATCACCAAAATAGCACAATTTTATGACACACACATAAATTGCGCTCAAATATCTTCCGAGCATGGTTCTTGGATCCTAATAAATAGTTATTTTCAATTCAGCCATGACATAGACCCATATTTGGAAAAAATCGATCTGATCTGCAATGCGAACATAAACTACAAGATCATAATCACAGCTGACACGAACTCCTCATCTCCGTGGTGGTACAGCCAAGAAACCGACACCAAGGGGGTAGCCATGGAGGAATTCATTTCTGAGCACAACCTACAAGTCGAAAATCAGCCAGATAATCCCTCCACCTACAGGGAAAGGGCGGGCGCCTTAAGCAACATTGATCTAACACTCACGAATGCAAGGGCCTTGGGCGATGTCCAAAACTGGAAAGTTATAGATCTCGCCACAACAAGCGACCACAACTTAATACTATTCGACTTAATCTACAGGCAACATCAGCTTGAACAGACAAACCAGGAGAACATATTGAACTGGAGAAAAATCGATCATCAAAAATTCCTAGAAAAGCTCATTATCCCTGAACAATTGGACCAACAAAAATCACTCAACACGCTCGCAGAGGAACTCTCTGCAAACATCAGACAAGCAATTGAAAATTCATCACCCAGAAATAACCAAAGGAAAATGAAGAGGAAGCCATGGCCAAAGAAATTAACCAACCTTAAGAAACAAATGCAAAAAGCCAGGAAACTATATCAAAAATCCATCATCGCACAATACAGAAATGCCAACCTCCAGATTTACCGTGCCAAAAAAAGCAATACGAAACCGAGCTACTAAATTATAAGACACAACAATGGAATATCTTCATCGAAATACGTCTGGAATTAAATAAATGGGGCACCCCGTATAAAATCGCTACCGGCAAAATAAAAAAAACCGCAAACTATTTCCACCTTAATTAATGACGAGAACAACACGAATATGACAAAGGACTTGGAAGAAACCATCAACTTCTTAATGAAGAATCTCATACCAGACGACAAACCTGAAAACGACAGCGAGGAAAATAAGGATACAAGAAAAATCTATCACCAGCCATATCCAGAATCACCAATATTACCTTTCACAACCCAGGAAGTAGAAAACGAAATAAGCAGCATGAAAATGAAGAAGTCCCCGGGACCAGACGGAATTCCTGTGGAAATAATACAAGAAATCACCCCAGTACTTACGCCTTACATTACTCAACTATTTAATGAGTGCCTTGTTCAGAAGATATTCCCAGAAACCTGGAAGGAAGCAAACTTAATAATCATCAAGAAACATCCAAATAAAGATGAAACCAGGGTCAATTCATTCAGACCAATATGCCTTCTCAACGTTTTGGGAAATCTCTTCGAGAAACTTATCCTAAAAAGACTCAAAGAATTTCGCCTGCTCAAACCCATATCAGGGATACAATTTGGGTTCACGAAAGGTAAATGCACTGACGATGCATTACGCCTGCTATCGTCTACAACACAAAACACTCCAAACAAGTACATGGTTGGAATCATGGTGGCCATCGCCGGGGCATTTGACAACTTGTGGTGGCCCAGCCTTTTTCAAACACTTAAAAATATGAACTGCCCAGGTACACTCTTCCTACTTCTGAAAAGTTATTTCTCTAACAGAAAAATTAGCATCAAATATCCGGATCTACAAATGAGTAAGATCACGTCAAAAGGTTGTCCACAGGGTTCCATTCTGGGACCCGAGCTTTGGAATACTAACTTGGAGCCTGCGCTTATGAAACTACAAGACCATCCAGACATAGACCAGATCATAGCTTATGCGGATGACATTATCATGCTCACTTCCGGTAACTCAAGAAGGGAAATCGAAGATAAAGCATCTACTGCAATCAATATGCTATCCAATTGGTGTGATCATGCTAAACTCAAAATAGCTTCGGAAAAGACTCATTATATTATCCTTAAGGGGAAGTTACAAAGAAACCCTCAAATCAAACTCAGAGAAAGAAATTTAAAAAGAGTAAGAGAAGCGAAATACCTTGGCATTACTCTTCAACAGACACATAGCCCTGGCAACAACCCAGGCCGAAACAACTATAAACAGTCTAGCCACATTGAGTTCAGCAAACTACAACCTTCCACTATCACACATAAAAACATATCTCATTACCATATATAATTCTATTATTTCCTATGGCTCGCCCCTGTTTGCCATGGAAACCAGTAAACAGTACATTAAAAACAGATTGAGATCTTCACAACGTAAAGTGATACTTCGCCTAACGGGTGCATTCAGAACAACCTCAACCCTGGCTCTTCTCATGATTGCGGGCCTAGAGCCTATTGAAATCGTTATTAAAACTAGAGCATCAAAGTATTACTTTAGAAATGGACAAGAGGACGAAATTTATAAACTAATTGGAATACGTCCTGCCACGGTACCAGAAATTTACAACCACTTGTTTAGCGTCTGGCAACAGGAATGGACACAAGCTACGCAAGGAAGGAGACTTCACAGCTTCCTTCCAAACATAAAAGAACAACTTTCGATGGACCATTTCCATCCCACGAGAGGTCTCATACATTTCCTAACGGGACACGGTCCCTACGGTCAACACCTAAATAAGCACAACCTCAGACAGACTGATAAATGCCTGAAATGTAAAACCGAGACGGACACACCGGAACATAAAGCCTTCTATTGCTAGACATCAAACAAACAAATCGAAGATTTAAGACAAAAGCTACCAAACTTCAACACGTACCAGTTAATAAGAAATCCCGAGCACTTTACGTCACTAAACGACTTAACAAACCTGGTGTCGAAAGAGGAACATTCCCTCTTCAAATCCGGCATCACTCACCTCCCCATTCAACCCCTACCTCCGGAATGTAATATACCCCCCAGAAGATCACAAAGAATCCACCTTCGACAAACTCAACAACAGGACATCCCTCCTTAGGACTAAGATCACCAAGAGGACAATGAAGCAGAACCTCCCACAGGAACATCAAGAAGGAGACACTAATACAGAAGACAGTGATACGCCAAAACGAAAAAAGGTTACGTCTCCCCGGAGAAAGGCAAAGGATAACACTGCAAGGACTCGACCTAGGAACCAACCGAATTTAACCAAGATTCTTCTTTTTCGTTTCTTTCTTAAATTGTAATCTTACACCCCCTTCTTTATTCTCGTTACTAAACACACTGCAAACTTCTCTCACTGATTCTTGACAATTCTTTATATTTCCACTACCGAGCGTACTAATGTACCCGATACTTCCCAGGAAATCCCTCCCTACTTCTTCCCTTCCTGATGATGTCCCGGGTACCAACCGTCGTACCGATGTTCATCCCAGTCCGACCAAATCTTGCTGGTCTCCCGCAAGTCTCCTTGCATCAGGTACCACTCGTTCTTTCATATCTCTTCCTACTATTAATACGTACATCTCAAAGTCAATAATACTCTCACTATCTCAAACATAACATACTAGAAAATAGACCCTGCTTAACATTCATAGAATCGTGTTAATGTCCATTCCTCATCTCATCCATCAACACTAATGCACACGACACACAATAAAACTTATCCTAAGAAAACATTACCCACCCAATTACACACTTATGTAATTTCGTATCTGTGATCATAAATAATATTAATGTTAAACACTAACACTTATTTACTTCCTACTATTTCTAACCTTTATCTTAATCTTCTTACCTTGTAGAATGATGTGAAACCAACTTTGTTCAGGAAAACCGAACAAATTTGGTTCTTCACACTGGGACATTCTTGCCAATGTCACAGTGAATTATTGTAATTAAAAAAATAATGGAAATCAAGGATGAATCAAAAAAAAGCGGGGGAATCCGTAAAAAATTCACGGAACTGACGCCCTGGGTTAATTTTCAGGTACCAGGGCATAAGCACCTACCTCCGAAAGTAGCTTGACTACTTTTATCCGTATACATAAAAAAAAAATAATAATCGTTCTATGTAACCATATCTTGTATACTGTTTAGGAAATAAAATTCTTTGTCTAGTATTTGGTATCTGATACATAACACCCTTGGCCTTCATCCTAGGTTTATTATATATATATATTCACAACCCCCACCCCAGTTTTTGTTTGGTGTTCATAGCTATGGTGGTCCCCAATGCTGCTATTCTCTCACTCAAAGAAGCATCTTTACTTACAAATCTACCAAATGCAGCCTCTTCTAATTTCTTGTCTGCAACATGTCTCTTGTCAAGATCAGAATGTGTGTTGTATGCTATGTCATGGTCTCTACAAGCAGCATCTAGGGGATTAACACCAGGATCACCTCTGTTTAATCTATGGTCCAATTTTGTACCGGGACCACAATACTGATAACCTGGAATATGTAATTCAAATGGCAGCTTGTTTATGATATCATTAACCAAACCCCGACCCTCAGAGATATTCCAAAATTTAGGTGGTAGAGTATTAATAATTTTTATAAGATATCCAATCCCCTTAGTGTCATTCACTATAAAATTAGACAATTTAGTGCTTATCATGTCCATAATTCCAACCTTTTCATTGTAAAAATTGTGGTTGCCATCATTTTCCTCCCCAGCTATCACCAGCAACCTATCTACAAGTTTCCTGACATCATCAACCCACACAAATTCTTTAGGCAGGGTGTTGTATTGTTTGATTCCACTGCCAGTCTTGATCTGTGACCATATGGGCTTGATTAAGTTGTTGTATTTTGCTCCACTGCTAGACTTGACTCTTTTTTGTGTGGGATCATTGTTCTGGTATAGAGCATCTGATTTTATTAATATTTCTTTGTAATGCTCATAATCTTGATCTGTATAGCTGCCAGGTCTCTTCCTAGTCATCAGTTCCCACAATCCAGGTGTTCCGAGATACTTAACAAAAGCACCTCTTTCTCCAAGATGAGATTCTGAATATACAATCAGATCATCTCCCATAAATGTTACTCTGAAATTGCCAATTCTATGTATGATGCTACCATCACGCTCTGTGTCAGCATATAAGCCAAAGACCTCATCTTTGTTGTCTTTAGGTGTGCTTAAATATTTTTGAGCAAGAAGACCCAATTCAATAGGATCCTGAGTAGCTTCAATTCTTCGAGGAGCATCAGGACTAGGTGTATGAATACTAGAAAGTGGGGTGATTGGATAATCTAATATGTTCCTAGCAGCTACAGGTACAAGCTCTGTGATCAAATTTTGATTTTGCTCTGTAACAGTTTTGATATTTTTACCTAATTCACTAATAGCATCAATAATAGGCTGTTCTGTTTGCTTGTGTTTTTCATAGATTCCTCGGTTCTCTGATTTCCATCCCTTAAATCTTTTTACAAGATAATCTCTTAATTTAAGATCATCAATAATTGGCCTTTTCATGGTTATTTATATATGTTTCAATGTCTAGAAAATTGTTGATTTTATTTCTCTATTTGCCACTATTGGGTTTCCTTGTCATATCAATTGTGACAAACCCATAGCTGTCCTGGTTCCAGCACCTACTGCAAAACTTGGAAAAATCATTGTAGCTCACGTCCCCACCTACATATTCATCATGTATGTGTTTGAGGTTGGTATGATCTTGATGAAACACACATATAAAATTGCTGTTGTCTCGGATCAGCTGCTTCGGTATTTTAGAAAAAGTCTGTGCCAGGTATAAGCAATCAATGTTTTTGTGTCGACCCTGTGTAAAGAAATTTCTAATCTTGTTTTGATTATCCAGTATAATGTCATCAAACACAACAACAGAATTATCGAGACAGTCATGGAGTGGCTTAACATCTGATTCAAAAGTGGCTATATCCAGTCCATCTTATAGCTTCATCAGCTGCTGATGTTTTAATTGTTCCAAGCTCTTAGAGAAGACATACAAGTGCCTGTTTTCCCAGTTTAACCAGTTGGGTGCCAATAAAAAATTATCAATCATTAGTGTAGTTTTACCACAAGCTGATGGCCCAACAATAAGACATCTAATATTATCAGGCAGCAACTTGCCATTTCTCTTAATCTGCTGTTCAGGTTCTGGCAGCCTCTTTATAACATCCCAGGTGTTCATAGTATCACTTTGTTTGCCTCGATCCAGCTGTGTTCTGGGAGTCCTAGCCATTTGACAAATAACTTGTTGCCTTTTCTGTGGATGATTTTCTCTATGAGATATGTGTCAGGCTGCTTAGTTTTGCTGAGTTCTTCTTCATAAAACCTGCCTTTGAGAATTTCTCTTCGGTGATCTTTTATTATATATGTGTTAAGGGTCCCAGGTTTAACTTGAACCACTGTAAATAATTCAGTGCTCCAGTTTCTTGTAAAGCCTCTTTTGAATAAGTGCTTATATTTGCTGATTCTTACTTGATCACCAACCTTGTATTTGGCTTTTCTTGTTGTTGGCTGGTATCTAGGATAATAAACAGTGCTGATCAATTTTTGCTCATCAGATGAAGTTACCTCAGAGGGTTTCATGTTGATTGTGGAATGGACCGAGTTGTTATATTTATGTAGAAGTTCTGGAAGAATATTAAGCCATTTATAATTACCTTGAAGTGTGAATTGTTTATACATATGATTTTTTAGGGTTTTGTTGAATCTCTCTACAATTGAGGCCTTGAGATCAGTGTAACTCGAGTAATGTTGTATTGACTGGCTTTTAATAAATTGTTGGAACACAGAATTATAGAATTCTTTGCCATTATCTGTTTGCAAATAGCGCGGTGATCTTCCACTCTGATTGATGATTGTCCTGAAGGCTTCTGTAACACATTTTCCAGTCTTGGATTTGAGTGGCACAGCCCAGGCAAATTTTGAAAATGTGTCTATGACAGTGAGTAGATACTTGTAGGCCTTGTTGATCTTGTCTAAGTTTTTCAGCTGTCCACTTGCCATCTCAATCAAGTCACACTGCCATAAATCATCTATGCCTTTTGTAACCACTGGCAGTCTCTTATAATTATGTCTGGTTTGTCTGTGTAATTCATCAACAATAATTTGTCTAGACATAGTATGTAAACAAGAATATTGCAACTATAGGGTGTTCAGCAGCTGATACTACAGGATTTTCTAAATACAGTTTGTCTCCTATTTGTATATAAAATTCCAGAGAGCCATCATCTTCAGCATAAGATGTTTCTAATGTATTGGGGTCTGTAAAATCCTCTAAATCTACACTGGTGATTTTTGCTTTGTTATCAGCATTTGTTATTGATAAGGTAGGGTAGTGGTGTGCCTGTGGTTGTACCCAATATTTGATCTTGATTGGTCTAAGTGTGCCCCCAACAAAAAAACTGGTAATAAAATTGTGCAGGGGACAGCATATATATTTTGCCACCTGGTGTAAACGGTGAATCATATTCTTTGTTGGGGATACTGTACAATTCAAGAATTACTGTATGCTTAGGATTCTCGATTATGCCAGTTATTTCTTTTTCTGCTGTAAGCAATCTACTTGTTACAGATTCAAGGTGCTCATTGATAGTCCTAACAACATCATCATGACCTGGCTTGATTTTTATGTCCACAACAAGTTTTTTGTATTGTTGCACAATCTCTTGAATCTGGGTGGCAAAAACAGACAAAGCATTTGCTTGATTGGATTCCATGGTCCCTAGCTGTTGCTTGATATTAGCTACAATTTGCTGTAAATTTTCAACAACTGCCAATTTTTAATTTTGAGCAGTAAGATCATGGACTTGTCTTCTGATATCCTCAAACAGGGCATGCAGTTCATTAATATGTTGATTAGTTGGTAGAGTGGCCACTGTCTGAGTAAGTTGTATGATCTCTGTCTGGATATTCTTGATATCTTCTGATTTCAATATGCGATTCACTGCTCTCTTAATATTTTTAAGTTCCTGTGATGTAGGCAGATTTGATACAGTATTCTGCAAAGATTCAAGTGCCAATTTTACATCATTTAATTCAGAAGCATCAACCACACCACGCATAGCATCTTGGAGCAGGGCTATGTCTGCCTGAGTAGGTGTTGATTGTTGTAAAATTTCAAGCTTTGTTTGGATATCATCGATCAAGTGATGAAAATGAGATAGCTCAGATTCAGTGTTGAGGTTTTCAAGCTTTGTGATCTCTTGCTGGACACTGGCAAGGGTATCTACAATACCAGGAGGAGGGGTTCTACAGATTCTTGTACATTTGTCAAATCACTTTGCACTGCTGCTATTGTACCCTCAAGATGGGTTATGGTACTTTGAATTCTTCCAAAATCTTCATATGTTTCAAGTTGCAGCTTAATGTTGGCAACACTCAGAGTTATTGCACTCAAAGCATCAGAAGATGGCAAGTTGTTCATAAAATTTTCAAGTGTCTCAATTTTTTCTTTAACCTCGGCTATGGCATTGTTCAGAGGGTCCAGATTAGGTATCTGGAGTGATTGAATCTGTTCTTTTAGAGTGGAAATCACTATATCAAAATCTTCTTGTGATTTTATGCTTTTGACAATTGTTTGGAGCTGTGTCTGGACATTATTTATCTGCTCTTCAAATTGTTGTTTCAATTGCTCAGAGCTGGTGGCCTGGGTCTTAAATTTGGCTTGAAGAGCTGCTACAGCCTCCTCTAAATTTTGAAAATTATCCAATGTGGCCAAGTCAGTATATTTTTGAAGCAGCAATTTGAGTTCTGAGTCAATTTTAAGAAGAGGGTCCATGCATTGTGATTGTAAATTTGTAATTTCTAGTTGAAGACTGGCATTGAGTGTGTGTTTTTTTTTTTTAAATACAAAGAATTTTATTTCCTAAACATTATACAATATATGGTTACATAGAACGATTATTATTTTTTTTTTTTATGTATACGGATAAAAGTAGTCAAGCTACTTTCGGAGGTATGTGCTTATGCCCTGGTACCTGAAAATTAACCCAGGGCGTCAGTTCCGTGAATTTTTTACGGATTCCCCCGCTTTTCTTTGATTCATCCTTGATTTCCATTATTTTTTTAATTACAATAATTCACTGTGACATTGGCAAGAACGTCCCAGTGTGAAGAACCAAATTTGTTCGGTTTTCCTGAACAAAGTTGGTTTCACATCATTCTACAAGGTAAGAAGATTAAGATAAAGGTTAGAAATAGTAGGAAGTAAATAAGTGTTAGTGTTTAACATTAATATTATTTATGATCACAGATACGAAATTACATAAGTGTGTAATTGGGTGGGTAATGTTTTCTTAGGATAAGTTTTATTGTGTGTCGTGTGCATTAGTGTTGATGGATGAGATGAGGAATGGACATTAACACGATTCTATGAATGTTAAGCAGGGTCTATGTTCTAGTATGTTATGTTTGAGATAGTGAGAGTATTATTGGCTTTGAGATGTACGTATTAATAGTAGGAAGAGATATGAAAGAACGAGTGGTACCTGATGCAAGGAGACTTGCGGGAGACCAGCAAGAGTTGGTCGGACTGGGATGAACATCGGTACGACGGTTGGTACCCGGGACATCATCAGGAAGGGAAGAAGTAGGGAGGGATTTCCTGGGAAGTATCGGGTACATTAGTACGTTCGGTAGTGGAAATATAGAGAATTGTCAAGAATCAGTGAGAGAAGTTTGCAGTGTGTTTAGTAACGAGAATAAAGAAGGGGGTGTAAGATTACAATTTAAGAAAGAAACGAAAAAGAAGAATCTTGGTTAAATTCGGTTGGTTCCTAGGTCGAGTCCTTGCAGTGTTATCCTTTGCCTTTCTCCGGGGAGACGTAACCTTTTTTCGTTTTGGCGTATCACTGTCTTCTGTATTAGTGTCTCCTTCTTGATGTTCCTATGGGAGGTTCTGCTTCATTATCCTCTTGGTGATCTTAGTCCTAAGGAGGGATGTCCTGTTGTTGAGTTTGTCGAAGGTGGATTCTTTGTGATCTTCTGGGGGGTATATTACATTCCGGAGGTAGGGGTTGAATGGGGAGGTGAGTGATGCCGGATTTGAAGAGGGAATGTTCCTCTTTCGACACCAGGTTTGTTAAGTTGTTTAGTGACGTAAAGTGCTCGGGATTTCTTATTAACTGGTACGTGTTGAAGTTTGGTAGCTTTTGTCTTAAATCTTCGATTTGTTTGTTTGATGTCTGGCAAAAGAAGGCTTTATGTTCCGGTGTGTCCGTCTCGGTTTTACATTTCAGGCATTTATCAGTCTGTCTGAGGTTGTGCTTATTTAGGTGTTGACCGTAGGGACCGTGTCCCGTTAGGAAATGTATGAGACCTCTCGTGGGATGGAAATGGTCCATCGAAAGTCGTTCTTTTATGTTTGGAAGGAAGCTGTGAAGTCTCCTTCCTTGCGTGGCTTGTGTCCATTCCTGTTGCCAGACGCTAAACAAGTGGTTGTAAATTTCTGGTACCGTGGCAGGGCGTATTCCAATTAGTTTATAGATTTCGTCCTCTTGTCCATTTCTAAAGTAATACTTTGATGCTCTAGTTTTAATAACGATTTCAATAGGCTCTAGGCCCGCAATCATGAGAAGAGCCAGGGTTGAGGTTGTTCTGAATGCACCCGTTAGGCGAAGTATCACTTTGCGTTGTGAAGATCTCAATCTGTTTTTAATGTACTGTTTACTGGTTTCCATGGCCCACAGGGGCGAGCCATAGGAAATAATAGAATTATATATGGTAATGAGATATGTTTTTATGTGTGATAGTGGAAGGTTGTAGTTTGCTGAACTCAATGTGGCTAGACTGTTTATAGTTGTTTCGGCCTGGGTTGTTGCCAGTGCTATGTGTCTGTTAAAAAACATCTTCTCTTGAAGAGTAATGCCAAGGTATTTAGCTTCTCTTACTCTTTTTAAATTTCTTTCTCTGAGTTTGATTTGAGGGTTTCTTTGTAACTTCCCCTTAAGGCGAGGAGGGACAATTTCCCCTTGGTCTTTCTCGCTGGGGCAGCTGCTGATCACTGTTGCCAACTTCGCTCTTTTGGAGCCAAATCTGGCTCTTTCGTGCACTCTGCCCCACCATGATGCCACCACTGGCTCCGGCCCAAAAATACCAACTTTTGCCATGAGTGTACATTTTGCACGTGACGTGATATTCGTATAGCTATAGGCTGCGTCACCCACCGTTTGTTTCCTCCCCATGTATTTTTATATATAGCGCTGTGGCTAAGATGAAGATGACAATTTTGTTATCCGGGAACCCTTTATTTTCGATTTTATATTAACATCATTGGATTATTGAGATGGGTGATGCCGCCAAATCTAGGCTGTGAAAACTAAGAATAAATTGCCATCACTTTAAAGCTAACGGCACCCCTACCCCTCTGACAACTAAAATTACCCTAGTAGGCACTTTATGCAGCCTTCGTTAATCTAGCTCCTTGAAAGTCCTCTTTAGCTATATTAATGGTGAAATTTAGCTCTATTATGCACATCAGGTTTGGCAACACTGCCAGGATGGCCGTAGGAGGCAAGGAGAAATGCACTAGGCTTATGGGACCATTATTTTATTCGTTCTCTCGGGAATATCAAACATCCGATGACGTAGAAAAGTACATGGACGGAAAAAGGACACGTAGAACTATGTCATAGCAGTAGGAAAAGTCGAAACTCCCATTTGATGAGCCGTAACTTGAAGTTGAAGTTGATGTCCCATAAGGAATACATGGGATTCGGTAAATACTAATTCATCATATTTTTCAAAAATCGTATAAGGCTTAATAATCAACTTAGGAAACCGCTTCCACTTGCCACATGGGGAGAAATTCATATTCTTCATTTCTGCCGGAGATCTGTTTAGTAGCATTGCTCATTCCGACGATATTGGAATAAATGCATGCCTAGTGCGTAATTGTCCCTCTTCGCCTTAAGGATAATATAATGTCTTTTCCGAAGCTATTTTGAGTTTAGCATGATCACACCAATTGGATAACATATTGATTGCAGTGGATGCTTTATCTTCGATTTCCCTTCTTGAGTTACCGGAAGTGAACATGATAAAGTCATCCGCATAAGCTATGATCTGGTCTATGTCTGGATGGTCTTGTAGTTTCATAAGCGCAGGCTCCAAGTTAGTATTCCAAAGCTCGGGTCCCAGAATGGAACCCTGAGGACAACCTTTTGACGTGATCTTACTCATTTGTAGATCCGGATATTTGATGCTAATTTTTCTGTTAGAGAAATAACTTTTCAGAAGTAGGAAGATGGTACCTGGGCAGTTCATATTTTTAAGTGTTTGAAAAAGGCTGGGCCACCACAAGTTGTCAAATGCCCCGGCGATGTCCACCATGATTCGAACCATGTACTTGTTTGGAGTGTTTTGTGTTGTAGACGATAGAAGGCGTAATGCATCGTCAGTGCATTTACCTTTCGTGAACCCAAATTGTATCCCTGATATGGGTTTGAGCAGGCGAAATTCTTTGAGTCTTTTTAGGATAAGTTTCTCGAAGAGTTTTCCCAAAACGTTGAGAAGGCATATTGGTCTGTATGAATTGACCCTGGTTTCATCTTTATTTGGATGTTTCTTGATGATTATTAAGTTTGCTTCCTTCCAGGTTTCTGGGAATATCTTCTGAACAAGGCACTCATTAAATAGTTGAGTAATGTAAGGCGTAAGTACTGGGGTGATTTCTTGTATTATTTCCACAGGAATTCCGTCTGGTCCCGGGGACTTCTTCATTTTCATGCTGCTTATTTCGTTTTCTACTTCCTGGGTAGTGAAAGGTAATATTGGTGATTCTGGATATGGCTGGTGATAGATTTTTCTTGTATCCTTATTTTCCTCGCTGTCGTTTTCAGGTTTGTCGTCTGGTATGAGATTCTTCATTAAGAAGTTGATGGTTTCTTCCAAGTCCTTTGTCATATTCGTGTTGTTCTCGTCATTAATTAAGGTCGAAATGGTTTGCGGTTTTTTTATTTTGCCGGTAGCGATTTTATACGGGGTGCCCTATTTGTTTAATTCCAGACGTTTTTCGATGAAGATATTCCATTGTTGTGTCTTATAATTTAGTAGCTCGGTTTCGTATTGCTTTTTTTTGGCACGGTAAATCTGGAGGTTGGCATTTCTGTATTGTGCGATGATGGATTTTTGATATAGTTTCCTGGCTTTTTGCATTTGTTTCTTAAGGTTGGTTAATTTCTTTGGCCATGGCTTCCTCTTCATTTTCCTTTGGTTATTTCTGGGTGATGAATTTTCAATTGCTTGTCTGATGTTTGCAGAGAGTTCCTCTGCGAGCGTGTTGAGTGATTTTTGTTGGTCCAATTGTTTAGGGATAATGAGCTTTTCTAGGAATTTTTGATGATCGATTTTTCTCCAGTTCAATATGTTCTCCTGGTTTGTCTGTTCAAGCTGATGTTGCCTGTAGATTAAGTCGAATAGTATTAAGTTGTGGTCGCTTGTTGTGGCGAGATCTATAACTTTCCAGTTTTGGACATCGCCCAAGGCCCTTGCATTCGTGAGTGTTAGATCAATGTTGCTTGAGGCGCCCGCCCTTTCCCTGTAGGTGGGGGGATTATCTGGCTGATTTTCGACTTGTAGGTTGTGCTCAGAAATGAATTCCTCCATGGCTACCCCCTTGGTGTCGGTTTCTTGGCTGTACCACCACGGAGAGGAGGAGTTCGTGTCAGCTGTGATTATGATCTTGTAGTTTTTGTACGCATTGCAGATCAGATCGATTTTTTCCAAATATGGGTCTATGTCATGGCTGAATTGAAAATAACTATTTATTAGGATCCAAGAACCATGCTCGGAAGATATTTGAGCGCAATTTATGTGTGTGTCACAAAATTGTGCTATTTTGGTGATTGTTAGATTTCTGTTTAGGTTAATTATTGCTGCCATGGTTTGATTGCGGTCCTGAATTGTGTGAACGTTGAGTGGAATGTAGGGAATTTTGTTTTTGGATGTGTATGGTTCTTGCATGAGAATTATGTCAATGTATTGCTCTTTGCAGTAATTGATTGTTTCAAGTGTTGCAAGCTTGCTTCTTCTGGTGTTGATCTGTGCAACGCGTATCTTGTCGTTATCTATGAGTGCCGTACTAATTGGTGGCATCGGGGCCATTCGTTTGTAGCTATGAACTCCATTCTCCCGTGTGCCCTTACAAAGTCCGCGTAAACATCGTCAAGTACCAGGGACTCTCCGCGACGTCCGAAAGCTGTCTCGGTTAGCCGGAGCAGCTCCTCTGTGTCGGTAGGAAGGTTGTAAGTTTTTAACGTTATCCTGTCCACTGCTTCTGGTATGGGGAAGGTAATAGTGTTGCCCTTGCTATGCTTCTTCCTGACTAGTAGTCTCAGTGCAGTAATGAGAATATCTCTCTCTTCTAGGCGTGAAAGTTTCAAGTTGTGTTCGAAGTTTCTATATATTAGGTACGGATCCGAGGGATGGGATGAGTGTTCTGGCGAGGGTGATGGAGGTTCCGAGTCAGTATCGAGATCGGTGTCATATAAGTCAAGTGTGTCTTCTGCAGTGAGTTCAATTTTCTTGAATGTGAGAGGGGTGTGAGATGATGTGTCAGATGTAGGTGTTCGTGTCAGAGCGGGTTTTATTACCTCAATTGGGGCAGAAGGTGTTGGAAAAGGGTCGTTGAGGATGGAATGGGTGTTTGTAGAGAATTTTATATTCTCCGATAGGTTGGACGGTTCAGTAGAGAGGTCGAGAAGGGTTGGGGGATTGAAGTATGTGCTATATGGGTACATGAAGGGGGGAGCTTCTGGGTTTAGCGTGGAAGAGTTTACTAAATCGATTGCTTTTTTTAGTCGGTATGCTGCCGCTCTTTTAGCGTTTCTTTTTCTTCTACTTGGTGGATTTCTTTTCCGTTTTGTTTTAGGGGTGTTCTCCATAGTCTGTCTTGTCCACTAGTCTTTGCCACATGAGGGTGTATGTTGGGCAGTCTTTGTTGTCTTTACTATTGCATGTTTTGTTCCTGTTTTTACATGGAATGCATGTTTTCGGTTGGTTTTTTTTATCACAGTGTTGGCGTTCATGATTCTCATTTCCACAATGGGTGCACAAGGGTTTGTTTTTGCAGTATTTTACTACGTGGCCCAGATCTCCACATTTCAGGCAACGTGCAACCACGATATAATCTTTGATGAAAAGAGATAGGAACGGTAAATATACGTTTTCTGTGCGAAGAAGGATTTTTCTAATTTTACTTGTGGTTTGTACAACTAGATGTACTGTGTTGCTGTTACGGGGTCCTGTTTTAAATCTCACATTGAAATCATTTGTGTATTCTTCATATGGAATTGATTCTTGGAGATTAAGGCTGTAAAATTCTGTGTAAAATTCCTCTGGGTCTTTATTGGCCGGAACGTCATATATGATCAGAAGTGGATCCTTTTTTCGAGGGTTTTCTACTTTGATGTTGTGTTTAGGAAGATCTTTATTATTAATTAATTTCTCGGCTCCTTCTCTGGAAGCTGTTTCCACTATCACCATTTGATTTGTGGTTCTTATGCTTTTGATTTTGATATTTTCCCTCACTGGATTTACTGTGGTGGTCAAGATTTCCTGTATCTTCTTAGCATTCATTTTCCTGTCTTTGTCGGACATAAAGACAGTGTGCTTTACGGTAGATGTGGCTTTCTGTATTTGTTGTTGTTTGTCGTTTTTTTTTGTTGATACAACCTGGGAGTATAATACGTCTTCTCTAGGGGTTGCAGATTGGACATGGTGATTTCTATCTTGAAGGATTTTATTTATGGCGTTGAGTGATTTGTTCTCCGACACTGTTTCTTCATGTACTTGTTCTAATTTGCTCATCAGTTCTAAGATGATGGATTTTCTTTCTTCTGATATGTTTTTATCTTTAGCGACGAGGGTAGTAATTTCTAATACCAGTTTTCTGTGCATCTCTAGCTTGATAGTCTGAGAAACGGGAACACTGTCTATTGAAGATACGCCAGTCGCATTGGAGTTTGATGTCTGAACGTTGGTGCCTGGTGTCTGGGAGGAAGGGGTGGCTGAGGGGCTGAAGGGGTTTGCAGGTGACGGGTTGAATGACTTTTTCCAGTGGTCCTGGGGCTGTTGTAGGGGCGAATCAGGCTTCCTTTTTGTCAGAGGTGAAGGTGGGGGGGAATGACGGACAGGGCCACCCTGTTCGAAACCAAAGTGAGTGTTTTGCTTGGGGGTAGAATTTTTGTTTTTGGGTGTGGCGCCACCGGTAGGAGCCATGAGGAACACCAACAGTAGTCCAAGTTGTGCGCACTGATGAAATCTGGATTAAAGAAGCCAATAGACGGAGAGCGGCCGTTAACTGCAATCGCACGGTCGCAAACACAGGTTGCCCGGTGCTACGAGAACTCACGCGTATTGTATAGTATTGGAATGGACTTCATACTCTCGAGTGACGTCACGCTATGTGAATGTCCTATGTAACAGCTGAGTGAGTGAGAATGACGTCGCGCCCCGGCAATGCACAGACCCCTCTAGCCGAGAATTACGCCGTGTCGTGGCAGTTGTATTTGTCAAATAAAACTGGAACTACTGTATTGAATTCGGTTCTGGGGGTCTCAGAATGTCAATCAGGCTTCTCATAAAACTACTATGTTTATTAACCAAGCTAACTGAGTTCGGGTTGTCTGTGTCTGGTTGTTATTTATACCACTGACATCCGTTAGGCTTAACTGACGTGGCTCCGTAAGGATAGCATGGGGATGTTTGTTTCGCAACAGTTATTTTGCTTAAGGGTGAATTCACTTTTAGTTTATTTTCAGATCAAGATTGGTCCTTCTTACGTGAGCGTTTGGGGGTGAGCAAAGCAAACTACTCCTTGGGTGAGCTGCAGGGGGTGTCTTTTGCGTTCATCTGCGGGCAACAGTATTCTCCATAAGAAATATATGGAGAGTCCACACGATTACTATTTTGGCAGTGTTTGAGAAAGTACTTACCGGAACAGATTGTGGGGGTATCCTGCGACCCAAGGCACACCTTACACTACCGCATGCTCCCTCACTTACACTAACACTCACTAATTACCACATATTTTGTCGATTTTTTACGGAGCACTTTTACGCATGAAGAAGTCTGCTTGGCACCCGCACACGAAAAAAAAAAAAAAAAAAAAGTGAGTGTGGTTTGTAAAGCTTGTAAATCACTTCTTAATTTTTTGACTCTGACATCAAGCATAAGAATCTCATCACTGTGATCTTCATGCCTTGTATGGCCAAATATATCATTAGGCATTTTGTTTTAGTGGTTATTTATTATTGAATATCTAATTCTTAATTCTATAAAAAAAGGTATAAGCTTGTCATAGGATCCCGGGACTTCAATATATAAGCAGTCGCCAGCAGAAACAGTATATACAGTGCCAGAAATCATGTTTGAGTGCTTTATTCTATAAATATTTCTCCCTACTGAAATCTTGACATTACCCTCGGGGGTTGTAATAAATTGTAATTGACCACCTACAGGTAATTGGTAATGATTTAAATTATTGTTAAATATGTACAATGTTTTACCTGTTTTATCATCAACATCTGTAAGTATGCTGTTCAGATGAATAATTAACAAAGCGCTTAGTTTAGATATTATATCAGAAGAGGGTGCTGGTGTTGGCAGGTCCATAATAGCCTGTTTTTTGAACCCAAATAAGTTCATAGGCATGTTTATTTATTTCAAATCATGCTCTGTAATTCGGCATTGATTACCATTTTTCAAATCACAATGACCCCATGGTAGAGTATGTATGCAACATGACAAAATACATCTCTTATCATCATGTGGGTCCAAAGCTATTTTTCTTACAATATTGCTAGTCAACAAGTGATTTTTACTCTGAATTCTATTCTCTGATGTTCTGATTAAACTCTGGGTTTTGAGACAATTTTTGTAATCCTCAAATTGGAGCTCTTTGTCTACAGTTACTCTGCCAATGCCCTTGGCTTTTTTTGCAACAGCACCACTACATGTTTCAAAACTGTACATCTTGGTCCTTAACCCAGCAAATGCCACAATAACATTACCAAGTGTCTCATCTTTTAACTTGCCAGGCACCTTTTTGTTGTGGGGTTGAATCTTTATATGTTCACTGGTATCAAAATATTCAAGCAATGCAGGCTTTGATATATCTTGCTAAACATCTTCTGTCTGAATATCAAGAATAAAACTATCTGTGTCCATGTACAGCAGTTTTACACGATCCTTATAAAAAGGCTTCAACACATCATAATAGAGCTTTAACATGTGTAATTTGGCCAATTCCAATATCACAGCCCCTACATAAATAGGCTTATCAAACTTAATCTTTGTTTTTTCATATTAAAAAGTGCCATATTTTCATCATAAATTCTTCTATAATTGAAATTAGGCTTTGCTATCAATTTTTTGCTCAGGCTGGGGTCAGTAATTAGTTTAACATCAGTATGTTTTCTGACATTTTCTATGGTTTTGCCATACACAGAATTTACCATCAATTTAAACAAGGTCTTATCAAATTGGCTCATTGCAGATGTTCGAAGCTCTGTGTTTGTATCAATATATGGCTTCAACCATCTTGAGTGCCTGAACCTCAAAACTTTGCCAACTTTGGTCACTTGAACACCATGATGCATCAGGAACTGGAGGTTTTTGTAATATATGACATAATTCTGTTTTGGCTCTAGAGTCATCATGAGCTTCTTCTGTTTAGAGCCAGGTGAACACTTAACCTCAGGAATTGGGGGCAGATCAGAAAATGTGTTGTGTAAATCATCAGGAATTGTCAGATCAACCTCTAAGAAAAGGCCATAGTCACTGTCATCAAAATCCTGAAGATCTTCAATATTGAAATCTTCAACCCACTCAAGCCCTGCATATGGCAGTTTATCCATCATAGCATAACCATATAGGCTGTTGGCATCTACATACAGTATATAATTTGATGGCAGTGCTGGATCATAATTGAGAATATACTTGTTATTTGCTCTGGCATATCTCTGACAGCATTGCACCATGCCTCCTCGTATACATTGCTCCATAAACAGATACATGTATTGATCTTGGATCAGATCCAATTGCATTTTAGTGTTTAAAAACATTGCAGACCATGCTAGGCCTGGTGCACTGTAAAATACATTGGACCCAGCTTATAATTTTGCATGTAACATTTTCTAAATGCCTGAAGTATATCAGCTAAGAGAGTGACATCAAGTTTTAAATATGCCTTGTGATAATCACCAAATGTCTGGCATTTTAAATTGTTCCACATCAACTGAGCATGGTGATAATCATCATCAGTGATTCCAGATGCTCTGAGTTTGCTGTAAAATGCTTGTTGTGGTGGCAGAGCACACTCATCAAATTTAGAAAAATCTGTAACATAGTCATATGGATATACACCCTTCCGCATAATTAATTTCAGGTCCTGATTTGGAAACAAAGCACATGTGATTTTGAATTGATCATCAGATAATTGACTGGCCAGTGTAGCCAGGCTAGCAGACAGAATTCTGTAGGAATCAAGAAATCTTAAGTGAATAGGAACACCATTAACTTTAATTATCTTGCTAATGGCTATATATTTCTCATTATTTTCTGCTAAAATATTTAAATTCTGCTTGTCAAACCCCTCGTACCTGATCAAATGATGGAAATCATAATTGGATGCACCATGGCAAAATATAGGGACACATTTTGGTCTCTGGATCTTAATATTACAGCTATTACACAGGGCCATTAAGAATTTACCATTTGTATGAGAATGGTGATGCACCTTGATATTTGTATCTGAAAATTCAGAATCACATACCGGGCATTTTTCTGCATTGTTGAAATTTTCAATCTGATCCTCTGTTAAAGGCAACATGGGTTTTGATTTTAATAAGACATTAGATGCTATGTCATGGCACTCATTTTCTATTCTATGTGCAAATTTTTTGATGGCATCTGCTCCCATGTATAAATATTCTTTACTAACAACACCATCCTGTACAACATAATAAAAACTAGAAGGTTCATGTAACTGGTATGATGTAATTGAAGATTCATCAGGATCTGGGCTGCATAATGCAAGGGGTTTGAGGTTTGATTCAAAATCACAGACTATATATGCTGGGTGTTCCAACAAGGCTTCAAATTTTTTGAATTTGGCATTTTCAATTGGACTAGGCATCACCATATGAACAGGTTTATGGTTGCCACAGTATTTTAAATGTTCAATTAACTTGTTTTTAGCAATTTCTGTATTCTGTTCACAAACACCATTCACCATTTCTCTACCATCAAATACAGTTAAACATCTTCTACACAACTTGAATATTGTCTTAGATTTGTCTAGTTGTGTTCTAATTAAAGCTTCAAGATTATGTATCAGAGTGTAATGGTGTGTGTTATCCCTTTCAATTAAGAGCAGATCAATCGGAACAGCAGAATCATCATCAAGTGTACTGATTCTGAGAGGTGCTATCAAGCAATTGCCACGGCCAGTAGAACAAATAAATACATTAATAGATAATTGTTTAACATTGATATCCCTGGCCTTTTTTTTCAAATTTATCAATATTCTGAACAGACATTGGATATTCTAAGCCCTCCATAGCATCATCAAAATCGTGCTCATGTTGTTTATAATAAGTTATTCTCTCAGGATGTCTTAAAACTGGAAACAAAGCAGCTAAAATACACCACAAAAAGCATTTCCTTGTAGATCCTTGTAATGGGCTGAATTCAGAAATATTAACGTAGAGCTTGTGTGGAGATCCGCATAAGCTCCATCCTGATTCTTTTGCTGCAAATTCAGAGTGTTTAATATTCAATTGATCTATCAAACTGCTTATTATTTTGTCTGAATTTGTATTTGAATATACAGCTACAGTTTCTGTTATGTGGGGCTGTGTAAATTTTGTGCCATTTGCTTTCTTATATTCTGTAAACAATTTGAGGGACAGCTTATAAGAGCCATTTTGTGCATTTAGAATTGCCTGCACATCAGAATTTACACTGTTCAAAAAATTCTTAATGTCATATTTTTGCTCTGATACAAACCGGTAATCCCTAAGTTGGCCTGCAAAACTGCTATGGATGGGTTCATAGCGTGGCTGCTTTGCTGCTCTAGCATTAACAGGTGTTTCAAGCTTCCTTTTCAGACCAGATGTAGATGGTTGTGGGGGCAATGTTGATGACTGTGCAGAACAAGTATCTATATGTTTATGTGAAATATTCCATGCTATATTTTCTATGGCATTTTGGGCATATTTTTGTGAGAGTTCTGCATTTTTCTGGATTACAATTCCTTTGGTGCCTGGCCCAATTGGGGCTGGATATATTCTTATTGCATTGATTACAATATTTTTGATTTGGCATTTTTGTTGTTGGTTTATTATATAAAATTTCTTGGGGTTCAAATCAAAATTCTATGCTTAATAAAAAATATCAGTTGGGTTCAGCAGTGTGCTTTGTAAACTTTGTGTGTGTGTGTGTGTGTGTGTGTGTGTGTGTGTTAATATTTTTGGCTTTGGTATTTATATAACATTTCTTGGGGTTCAAATCAAAACTCTATACTTAATAAACCTATGACAGGTTGTATAAAGCTGATAGCCTACATGCACAAAGGTAGAATAAGTACAGAAGCACTGCCCTAGCACAAATGCATGTCTACACAGGCATGTCCTAGAAAAACAATGACCTAATACCATGTGTCATGTATAACAAACTGGGGCAGATATAAACCCTTTGTTCAATATATTACAAATATGTTTCATATGAATAATAAAAAATTCTGTATATTAAATCAAATAGATTTGTAATTCAATTTATATAAATTTGCAATATTTTTGTGTTTAAAAAATGTGAGGAGCACTGCAACAACACACCCTTACTCTTCAACAACTCTCACAATACTGGCTGATATGTAATGCAAAATCTCTTTATATAGCCTAAGCACGGACCGCATTGAAAACATCTGAAACAATAATCCAATCAGAATATAACACATCATCACATTATGTCATAACCAACCAATCAGAAAACAACACATGCCTAATAATTTATTGCATAATATTGGGTAATAATTTGTTGCAAAACATTATGCAATATAAATAAACCAGAAATAGGCCACAAGTGGGCCACAAGACGACCGTAAGTGGACCGGAAGTAAACCGGAAGTAGACCGGAAGTGATCGGAAATGACCGTAAGTGGACCGGAAATGACCGGAAGTGGACCGGAAGTAAATATGTGTGGGTGTAGGTGGGTGTGGGTGGGTGTGGGTGGGTGTAGGTGGCTCTTTGGCTTAGTTTTAAGTGTTGGCAAAACAATATCAAGAGGGGCATATTTTTAACAAGCTTATGGACAACAATCTCACAGAAGTGCCTTTTGTAAGTGTAGACAAATCAATCTGAGGGGGGTCATACTTTCACGGGAAATTCCCGAGGGCATTTTTACAAAAATCTTGGGTTAGACAGAGTACCACACTTGAGCAATAATCTCATATGCACATCTTGAGCTAGTTTTAAGTGTAGCCAAATCTGCCTGAGGGGGGCTCATACTTTATCGCGCCAGTAATATCACAAATACAACTACTACCTGGCCATGGAGAAGAAAGGGAAGGGCGTCACGAGGAAGTTTAAAAAAAAGAAACAGCACTCACCAACCGAGACATTGAATCTCTGATCAAACCGTTACAAATCAAACACTTCAGAGGCGTTTTCATGTCCGACTCGTTACCTTCAACCGTTAAAAATAGAGAATATGGAGTAGTCAACTTGGACAGTCAAGAAAATCCAGGCACGCATTGGATATGTTACCACAAAAATGATAAAGCATTCGTTTTCGATTCTTTCGGAGGTGTTCCACCTACAAATTTAGTTCATTATCTGAAAACGAACAATCCTATATACTACAACGACGAACGCATTCAAAATTTCGGAGACGTGAACTGCGGTCATCTCTGCCTCTCCATGCTCGCGTTTCTCTCTAAAATAAATAAGCCACAGGTGGAAGATTTCCAGAAAGCATTGTGGAACCTGAAACAGCATCACGATGGGCGTGTTCCATCTCACGAGCGAATCTTCGATCTTGAAACTCACGCTGCACGACGACATCGTCTATCCTAAATCCATAGCTCTGCGTGCATTCTACAGCATGTACCTCATACCTAACGTCACGCATCACAACAACAAAATTAGCGTCGGAAGCGAACACATCGTCGTCACGCCAGGCCAATACAATCTTTCTACTTTGCAAGCTCAATTACCCAAAGGCACGTACCTTTCTGAAAATTCGGTCACGCACAGAGTCGAAATCGTGTCTGCGACGGAGACCGTGGACCTGGGCACCATAGGAGAACTTTTAGGTTTCGAGAACAACACCAAACTCGAAGCTGGCATCAAGCACACGGGAGCAAACATTCCTAAATTCTTGGCCATAGAGACTCTGAATGTACACTGTAACGTAGCGGAAGGAATGATCACGAAATCCGACGGATTAGGAAGTCACAAGCAGACGGGAATCATAGCCACGTTCAAACCCAGTTCCGAATTCATGGAACCGATCATCTACACACCCTCTTCGCCGATCTATTTTCCAGTATGTCGCAACCGCATAGACAACATAGAGTTGGTGGTGACGAACGAGAAAGGAGACGTGGTGGATTTCGCAGGTGCCACGACGACGGCCGTCCTGGAGATCGACGTATAATAAATAACACATAGTGAAAAAAAATGGAGCAAATCGAAAGTTACGAATTGCAATCTTTCCCTCCCAACCGTCGCACGCTCGCAAATTTGAACGAAGCGAACCGGGAGATCGAATACGACGTGGACGTAGGCGATGGGTTCGTTCATCCTCACAGAGCGGAACTTTACCTTCAATTCGACGTGGTGAAGAAAGAAAGCGGAGAAGCGTTCCCCGCAGCAGCAAATTTGATACTCGTGGACAACTTCGTGCCTCACCTGTTCTCGCAGGTGGAGGTGAGGAAACAGAACACCGTCATCGACAGAATCGATTATCCAGGCATCACGTCAACGGCAGTGGGAACATTGAAATTATCCAAAACGGACGCAGCATACTATCAAGCGGGGGGTTTCGAAGCGGGAACCAAAATATCGACGAGAAGTCACACGGTGCTCTTTCCCATGCGTCTGCTTCCGGGATTCTTCTCGGACTACAAGGAGATCATGTGGAAGGGAGGACTGAGAATCACATTTCGAAGAGCGGCCAACGATAACGACGCACTGATGCGATACAGAAACTTGAACGCAGACGGTATCACGCCGATGCCCAACACATTACCCGAAGCAGCCAAATGCGTCATCCGGAGCATGGAGTTGAGAATGCCGATCGTGGAATACGAAACTAATTACGCCCTCAAGTACAAAGCGGAGATCTTGAAAAGTCCGCAGGTGCCCATTCACTTTCACGGTTACCAGTGCGTGCAAAAAATAGCGTCGGGAAGTCACATGGAATTCGACGTGACGACGCAGTTCAACAACATACAGTTCGACATGCCAGATTTCGTCATTGTACTCTTTCAGACCGGGAGGGACAAGAATCAGGAAAAAGATTCCAGCAAATTCGACGACTGCAAGATCAAAAACGTTTATCTGAAGAATGGCAGGAACGAAGTGTTCCCGCGCGAGAATTACAACCTCGACATGACCAAAGATGATTACCTAAAACTTTACGAAGCGTACTCTGCTTACAAGCGCGTGACCGAGGGAAACGTGGACATGTACTGCAGGTCCAGCGAATTCAAAACCCACAGGCCGATGTTCGTCATCAACACGACGAAGCGGAAGCAGGTGGTTGTCAACGATCGAACCAACATCAAGATCGTTTGCGAGTTTAACAGTCCATTGCCCGAGGATACCGTGTGCAGCGTCATCCTGATCGCAGAGAAGTCCTTCATCCATGACGTGAAGAACGAGAGGGTGACGGAACAGTTTTAAAATATCGCCTTCAGAACAGTCGCTCTAGATGATATGGAAGTTTCCACGGCAGAGAGCTTTCGGATTATAAGGGATGCGAGGTGGCGTAATCCGCATCCGAAAATTAGTCTCCATTCCAATTGTCTGAACTGAACATCATCATCGCACCCCCGTTTTTTTATGAAAAGCCAGGAAGTACTCTCTTCCAGCTCTCCTATTTGTTCAGTGAACATGAAGAGATTTTTTCCCCCTTCACGCAGCACAGTCGATTTCAAATACCGCTACAATACCATTTTTTTTGCATCATGAGGAGAAAAAACATCGTAGCAGGGGTGGGCCAAAAACATCGTAGGAGAGGTCCCGTAAGGTCGTAGCATTGTATAAGATCGCACATGAGAGTTTTTTTAAAAAAACATCGTATTTTTAGGTCGTGGCAGATTACGCTGAGAGCAGGTCGTAGTAGATTACACTGAGGGACCTTACAGTAAGAGGAGACAGACTTATAGGTAAGTCATTTCAAGAGTAGGTCAAAGGGCGAGGATAGCATAAGAGCAAAATTGCAGGAGGTAAAAAATAGCTTAAAAAGTGATGCCAGAGCTTCTTCTGTCCACTTTTCTCTTATTGTAGGTTAGTTTAGTCCGTAAAACGTCGTAAAATAAAAAGTAGGTCAAAAGACTGCGCCAGAACGTTGAGTTCCCGCCATAAAGGAGGAGGCCCGGTGAGGGAGGGGGGGTAGAGAGGAGGAAGCATTAACACCGCTATTGCCAGCTGGCGTCTTCTTCATCTTACTGCATAGTTATCATCTTATAGAAGGCTACGCCGTCAACTTGTAACTTGTAGGTTAGCCTCGCCTGT
This sequence comes from Lepisma saccharinum, assembly GCF_977018435.1. NCBI lineage: Eukaryota > Metazoa > Arthropoda > Insecta > Zygentoma > Lepismatidae > Lepisma > Lepisma saccharinum. The sequence goes on along the minus strand of NC_139241.1, from coordinate 21,928,975 downwards.
GAAATATCATATGTTTTAAAAAAAAACAAGAGGTTTGTGAAGCAACTAGTGAGTGTTGCCAACTCCTATTGGTAGGTTATCTTCGCCTGTAAAATATCACCATGGTGAAATTTTCTTGGCGTGGGTTGGCAACACTGAACCCCAATTAAGGTTTCTCAACCGGGTTGATTGTACTACTCTAAAGTAGGTCAAAGCACGTAGAGGCTCTCGCGTAGTTTAGCACGTAATAAAAAAAATGAATAGGTTAAGTTATATCACGTAAGATCGTGGCATTCGTACCAAGTGTGAGTGGGAAAAAAATTAGATGCGGTGAAAATTGCACTGAAAAGTCGTCAAGCGCTATAAAATCAACAAAAAAATCGTCAAAATATGCTACCACTGAGGTTAAATCCATAAAAAAAGGGCTCGTACCAAGTGTTATTTTGAAACAACAAGTTTACACTACTTACATTACTCTTAAATTTTTCATGTAAGCTGTTCAAGAAAATAAAATAATCCACAGTTCCCAAGTCTCACTCTATCTACATGGTAGCTAGCTACTCTGTTCTCTGAAATACGAATTTTGTTGTGACTGCAACAAAATATTGGCATTAATAACTATGTACAATATGTTAAGTGGGAAACAAAACAGTTTCATCCATATACTATTCGATTTTTAAAATGCTTTAATTAAACACATGAAAAAATAGCCAAGTGTTTTAAGAGTGGTCCATGGGTACATATTACAATATTTCTTAACTGAATTTACATTTTCAACCATTGATGTATGTGCACAATAAACAAAATGATACAGATGGAATGAAAAGACAAAGTTGCATCACACACAAATAACCGCAACTATCAACTGTCAAGTACCAAATGTTTTAAATGGTGAAAACAAGTTGTTCCAAACATTTTTCTATTAAACATACCAACCCTACTTTTCACCCAAGAACAAGGATGTAGAACTATTATTCTTTCCATGCCCCTCAGAGCAAAAATGTATTTTTACCGACAATGAGAATTCAGGAATTGAGTTTCCGAGAAATATTGGTTTTATAATGGAATCACAAGAAAAAGATCTTATCTCATCGCACTTGCAGGTGTAGGGAAAGCAGAGGGGAAGGGCTTCAGTGCGATCCAAGCCAGCATTGCCAAGCCTATTGATTTCTCAGAAGATTTCCTTAATAAACTGATACCATGGAACTTTAAAGCATGCGAGTGTTAATAACAAGAAATTTGCTGAGAAAGAAACGGATAGTTGAACTACAAAGGAAATAATGCACCCCCTTCCCCGTAGTTGCTTGGAACTTTCATCGGCTTGAAAATAATAACTTTTCTTCAAAATTATACAGAGGCATTGACGTCTGGAAGAGGGTGTAAGGATGAATAACATACCTCCCACCCCTTTGGAAAATGCTAAAAGTATATATTATTTCAGTCACAGTAATTTACATCAATTATTATAATGGTGATGGAGGAGCGTGATAATTTCAAACTCAAGTGGTGTTTTCTGAGGTGGACAACACACCTACTGGGTAATATGCCAAATTTATCCACCCCCCTGAAAAAAAAACTTGCTTGCCATTATTGGAAAAATTCTGTGGATGTCAATGGGTGCCTCCAGGATCGCTCAACATAGTAGCAAATGTTGACCTGCTATGTCACACTGTTTTATGGCTATTCCTGGATGCAAGTGTTGAGAAGTAGCGACTTACACAGCTGATAACAATTGAACAGAGAAATGGAAGAGCGTGATATGTTGTTGGATATGATGCCACTGTTCATGGATTTTGAATCTGATGACGATATAGATATGGATACCGTTTCAAATGCAGCTATAGAACTTACAGAACCAGTAGAAGGTGAAGTTATTGCAGGACCAAGAAGACAGCCTCCTAGAAACCAAAACTCCTTCGAAGAAACAGTTCCCTTCTACAACGTGGATGAGTTCACAAGCCATTTTAGAATGACTTGACAAACCATGGAGGTAAGTTTTACATTATTTTATTATTATTATTGATAATAAAAATTAGTATTACATAATAATTTTTGCGTCCCATGTTGTAACCTCACTACATTAGTATTCAATGGAAAAGTAAAGACTAACGCATCCTTGATGGCTCAGTATTAATGACGCACCTTGTAATCGAGGGGGTTCCGGATTTGATACCCGGTGGAGGCAAATAGTGGTTCGGATTCCACTTTAAACTGTAGGTCGAATTCCGATTAACCTAACTGTGTATAAAGTGTGCGTAACGCAACAATCCAAATTCATTGCAGTAACGCTGACGACTTCAATTTAGACGATCCCGAGTATGATTCCCATTTGACATGTATTGCACAGTTCATTTAGCCTACTTACAGATAGAATCCTCTAAAAATAAAAGTAGGTTTTAAAGTTCGATGTAGAAGATCTAACGAAACATACAGTGGAGTAAAATGTCATATTCCTAATTTGACAAGTCTTTCTCCAAAATATTAATAATCATGGAGGGGTGACATTGAGGGTAAAAAGATTGTGGCTAATTTTATTTACGCATCTATATAATATGATTTTAAATTAGTATTTATGTGTGTATAGGAGTACAGGATCAACACAACACTCAACTTTTGTGTGAGTGTGTGTGACCTTATCGGATGTAAACCTGAGCTATGATTAAATGTTAATTATCCCCGAAACGTCTGAAATCCCTTTATTTTCTTCTTTTTCATATTGGTACTTACGTATTCAGCATTCCTGAGGATTCTTGAAGGTGGCATTTCGTTTTTTTCACGCAATAATATCAATTTTCGACATACGAGTAATTCTTGTCTGTTCATTTTCGCTTGCGTTACAAGCAATATGGAGGAGAAATCTTGACTAACGTTGTCGATGATCAGTGGTTATGCAGTGTTGCAACCTTCTTCATCGAAAAATACCGACTTTCGTGTTACTGATTTTGTATTTTTTTCCAGGTTCGAAAACCCTACGAACCATGCACGGATAGCCCCATGAACCATTCATAATGTTGTAATCCCATCTTACCAGGGATCTGAGGTCACAGGGATGTTTCAATAACACATTTAGGTAGAGCTTAAATATACTTGTGAGTTGAACCTGCTCCGACTAAGAGAAAGGAGATATGGAAGATTGAATTTAAGGTTATTCACGCTTGTTCATATCTGGTAGGCGAATGATGTTCTTGTCCAAATGCTTCTTGCAGATCGAATTGTGACTGATGCGAAGGTTCGATACTGTGACCCTTGACTCACTATTCCGAGCAATCCCGCACGAATGGCTGCAGGCTGATGTAGCCGTAAACTTCGTACACCATCGTTGTAGTTTGTTCGTTGTAAAGTGCGTGAGTAAACTAAGAGAAATGAGAGCGAGCTCTAGGGCGAGCTTGCTTTTATAATCTTCTGCCTCGAAAGGTTATTACACCTTTCGAACAAGCTGGATCATGTTAGATCAACGTATTTGCCTCTCAGTCAATGCTTCGAGGAAGTTACGAAGTGTGCGCATTCTTGAGATTGCTCGCAGGTCGGACAATTCCAGTGAATAAACAAGCATAAAATAATCTCTTGACAAGGTTTTCTCGTATTTTTAATCACCATATCTCTACATTCCCCTTGTTAAGTCAATCGATCCATTCTGCGATGGTCGATCAACCATGTCAGAGAAGGTTAGATTTAAAATTATCATTTATTAAAATTCCAAAACCGTAGAACACCAAAACTATTCACCAAAATATTCATATCACCAAGCACCGTTGAACAAAACAAGTAGAAAAATGAAACTGTAGGGTAAAGCCTCTTGTGTACTCAAATAGTTGGAGCACTAACGAGCGAAGTCTTGAAGCATGTAACTATTGTGTAGTATTGAAGTATAAACTAGTTTTGAATAAAACACGAAGGACACTAGCACGGCCGGAAAACACAGGCCATAACACACCAAAAAGAACTTTGCACAACACAAGTGGGTTTGTTGACTGTTTGATAGTCAAGCCTACGGTGGGGCGGAACGTCGAGCGATGGTCACTATGGCAACGGGACAGGTTGTATGTCGTCAGAGGCGGGGCTCACAATAGCAAACAAAATAACACCATATATCGAAGAATCGTAGCAGCGTACCTCACACGGGGCTTGAAAATATAAATGCACTAAAATATACAACAGCACCCGTGGGCACAAACCTGGTGATTCACAGAAAATGTTCACACAGACGAAAGACGTGAGCGCAGCGGCAGTTTGCAAGGCAAAGCACCGAAACACACTTGCTGTCAAAGAAAGTAACTGAGCGCAACACGTGTTGCAGGCGATGTCAAAGCACTGGCTGGGAGGGGCTTTGCCGAGGAAGTTCTGCGTGATGTCAGTCATAGGAATAGCATTCAGGCGAAGGTGAATCTCGAGCGTATGATGTCGCTGTGCGCTGGAGCGGGAGATGCCGGCTTGAGGGGCGACATTCTGAGTTGGATGGTTGTAAAACGTTGCGATACTGCGGCGCGTCCGGGATGATGAGAAAGGCAGCCGATCATTACAGACGGGAGAGGGTCCTTCAGCGATGCAACTCCACAAAATTGTCATCCGTTCACTTCAAAGAGCCAAGATCTCTCTCTCGTAAGCACAGGCAGAAGATTGACATGAATGATCCAGCAGCAGTTGCGGCGAAGATGATGAAACAAGCGAAAAGGAAAAATTAAGAAAAATGAAAAGGGAGCGGAGCAGATTTATAATAAATGGTGTCGAGTAATAAACTCAACAGAAATAGGACTTTCAAAAGAAACTGGGGAAGAATTTCGACGGGGAGGGGAGGCAGTACCTGATCGAAGTGACGGCGAAGGGGCGGGGTTCCTTATATAATGGAGAGTTTTTAAAAGGACCTGTTTATGAATGACAGGTTTTCACAGGGGGCCAACGGGGGAGCTGGGGGAATAGCCGGACAAGCCGGAAGAGGGGGCGGGGGAGGACGCCCCACTGGAGGTACCGGAAGTATACTTCCTTTCGGAAAAGTTGTGGTACATCAGTTAGGAATAGTTGCTTGTTGTTTCGTACCAGAGGAGAAAGGGGGCGGGGGAAGAGGAGGGAATAATTGTTGTCTCCGGGGCATGTGAAATTGATTGTAAAGCAATTGGTGAACTTATAGAAGGTTTCTTTAGTCGTTTTGGGGATGTTATAACATGTGATTTGGGAGAACAACAGCAAGATGTAATTAATAGAATCAATAGGATAAGGATACCGATAAGAGCTATCACGACGGTCGCGATAATAGCATAATGAGCGGGAGACATCTTGGGGTGGGAGTCTGAAATGAGAAAAGAAAGGGAAGTTCAGTGATAATAGAACGAACTATGTGATTACGAGACATTTCCGTCTGTAATATGTGTAAATGTCGTATAGAGAAATAATTGCAAGAATTTTACATGTAATGTGTGCAAAGGATTAAGCGCCTTCGATTCGCTGCTAACCAAAAAAAATGAAAAATAATTGAAAAATAATAACTAATAGATTTATAAAAAGTTCATGGAAAGAGAGAGTAGGTATTTAATTTCATGGGATATGTGGTATGAATAGTTGAACTATAAGATCAAAGGAGAGAGTGGGAACATTTGCCTATATTTATTATACGTTTGTTAACATATTTAGTGCATTGCAGCTTACAAAGAAGCAGTTTGCGTTACACCTGAGCGTAAATAAAAATTTGCTAAGGCGAAAAGCCTACAGTTCAGCAAGTTCTATGCAGTTCATTTGTTCTTTAAGTCGTTTATCTTGCTCCTAGTTCTTTCTTTCTTTTTTCGTCATTTGAGCATATGTGTACCAGCAAATGGGAAAAAATGTTTGCTAGTTAGAACCATAAACGCGCTAAGTACTTACGAGTCAAATCAGCTAAGTGATATGTTCAGACTATTACTATACGTATAATCGTAAATTATGAAAATAACTTTAAATATCAGGGGGAATTAATTATTAGGAAAGGGATTTCTTATAAATGTTCCGGTGATTAGGAGGGCGTTCTGTAATCCTGGGCTTTTAACCCTCGAGTACTCGCGTGGCATCCCGTAACACGGATACTCGCGCGGGTGACAGTTGTCACCCATAAAGTATTTTATTTATTTCGAAAAGACTAATTATAGTAAGGTGGATTTTTTGTTTTCTTATATTTACAATCTATTCTAGTGACACTTAAAAGTGGTTTTTGTATTATTTTTGTATGAAACAGGTGTTGTAAGAAAAAAATTACCAAATCGTTCTTTAACAAAAATTTTGCATGGAAAAAATATCTTAAACTTTAGGCTACCATAACTTTTTTTAATGCAGGGTAACAGTGTAAAATTCCTTGCTCATCTGAAAGACAGCTTTATTGGGAATCCATAAACATATATATTAACATATTTTTTGTTAATATTACAAGGCAAAAGAAATCGCTAAAGCGTACCCTGCATTTTACATATAGAAAGAGTATAGTCACAACAATGTTTGTTGCTCGTAATATTTTTTTTACGCATATTGTAGGTTGAAAATTTCAATGTAATAACTAGGCCTATAATGTCCTTATTTTGTTTCACATTTTGGATATCAAGATTAAAATGAATGTTTAACTACAGAAATACATTTGTACATAAGAATACTAAGAAGTCAGCAATATTTTACAGTTGCAATGTTTGTATTACCTTAGTCCCATTCCAAGCATTGAGTACAAACAATTCATGAATGATCATTACAGATATGACGGTCACATTTTTCACAATGTTTTCTGGTCGTTTTGTCTCTCGCCCTCCCACACAGAGAGCAGTGACCTCTACTGTTACCTTGTTGTCTGCGCTCAGGCTGAAGAGTTTCTTTGATTACAACAAGGGCCTTTCCTCTTCTCTTCAGATGTACAGGGATGAAAGAAAGCTGGATTAGACTCTCAATAAGAGGTTTTATGAGTTCCAAAGCCAAACTTTTCAGGAATTCTCGTCTTGCAGGTGGTTTATCTGCATCATTGTTGAACTTGTAAATGATTGGGGCCTTGACCACAAGTTTTGCACCACAAGTTCTAGGACTTCTCTGATAGGCGCAAGCCGATAAATTTCTTTTCGCTGCTGACGATTTCTGATGTCATCAAAACGAAGACATCGCATGAGAAAATGAAATCTATTCTCACTCATGGCAAGATAACTGACTTCCAGACCAGTCCCTGCAGAGTTGTCCCGCACCTGCTTAGTTTTTTTCCTGTTACTCCCCAAACAGCCGGTTAGTAACAAAATGCCTATGAAAGCAGGAATTTCAATAAACATTCGTGTGTTTGGCGTCCCTGTCTCTGCTAAAATGCTCCTTTATATGGTCAATATAAATGTTGTTTGATGTAACTATAGTTCCAGTAACGTAAAAAGTACAAAGCAATCAAGTACACTGCGTGCTTCCCTACCCTGTCCAGTTGGTCCTGGTAGCCGCAAAATAATGTTGTCAGCTCTGGTTCGTACATTTCTGGGCTGAGGGGATAGTTCTTCCACTTCATTACATTTTTAAACTGGTCTCTTACCATGCATAAATTTGCAAATGGGATGTCCTCTTCATCACTGGATTCTTCTTTCGCATTTGGCGCCAGGTCATTTTCGACATTTTTCACTTGCTCCTTTTGTGGCTCACCTTCTTCTTCGGTGTCAAAGACATCTAAATGGTCATCTCCACCATCGTCACTATCATTTTCCACAACATCGTCCTCATCGGAACTCTCACCAAGCAATACGTCCAAAATAAGAGAGCTATTACAGAGTCTGGACGCTTTGGTGCATTCATAACGCCGTTAATCGCGCGGGGGACAAGTGTCACCCAACTGACTTTCAAGCGCAATAACACGGGCCACTCCTCACTACAACATACAAACGCACACTAGTCAGGTAGCTGGAAATGTAGGCGGAAGGTACTGAAGCCCCTACCACTCCCCTCCTCCACACTACTTGGCGGTAACGAAAACAAAGGGGCTGGGTGACAATGGTCACCCGCGCGAGTACTGGAGGGTTAAAATAAAAATGAGTTCGTTCTGATGCAGAAGTGCATTGCGTTCAAGGGAAGTGCAGAGGGGGGGGGGGGTTAAGCGTGGGAAAATGCTGGAGCGTAGGATGTTAGCATGTGCAATGTACGTAGCGAGGAGGTTAAAGAGAGAGAACGGGAGTGGAGTGTGTTAATAAATCTTAGTGTATATGTTAGCGGTGTTTAATGGAACTAGTCGTAGCGGGCTTTCAACCTAGAAACCGTGATTGTATCAGTTTTCTGTTTGTTTCTGCCATCAATGAAAGTAACTTCATAGGAATTCTCGTTAACTTTTCGAAGAATAGTTCCTTTGTACTTATAGGAGAACGCAAACGCTTTAGAAACTCCGGGAGTCGGACTGGAATCTAGGAGCCACACATATTGTCCTGGTGAGTACTGAAATTGTCTAGAAGTGCGGTCTGTGTACTGTTTCTGTTGTTCGAAACGCTTTTGTAAATTCTCATGAGCGGTCTTACGTATGGATGTCAGGAGTTCAAGTCTTTGTGCGTTTGTCTGGGAGATATTGTCAGGGTTCGAAGGGAGGACTGCGTCTGCTAGGATCCTTGGGTTATAGCCAAACAAAGTAAAATATGGACTCTGACGTAATCCAGAATGGAGTGTAATATTATGGCTAAACATGGCACTACCTAGGTAGTCACACCATGCATCCTTTTTCTCCAATACAAAACTATCGTGACTTTCTTTAAATAGCTGAATGAGCTCTCACCTAGTCCCTTCGTGAAATGTGCAGAAGTGTCTATAAATTTGAGCTGTACGCCGGTAATATTGGCTAACTCCCGTAAAAGTAACCTTGAATTGGGTTTTGAGCGATCTAAATAAATAGTTTCCGGGAGACCATGGACTAGAAAAACTTTCTCAACGAGACCTGTTGCTATGTTTTGTGCATCATGATTAGCCAAAAGAGCTGTAATGACGTATCTAGTACAACTATCGACTATTGATAGAAAATATTTGTATTTGTGTGTCTTAGAAGAGACTAATGGTTAACAGACGTCAAGATGAATTCGTTGGAAAGGAAAGGGACAGGAGGGAATGTCTGAAGGGCATGGGGGGTAGAACCTTGTCGTTTCTTTGATATCTGGCAAGGGATGCAATGTCGAACCTTATCATAGACAAATTTCTTCATGTTAGGGAAAAAGTAGCGCATGAGCATTAAATTATATGATTTTTGTGCGCCTTGGTGACTTGTGTATGAATATGATCGAACACTTGATTTCTTAATGCGTGGGGGACGCAAAGCCTATCCCGACATCCTGTTTTGATTCTTGTCGTTCTGTATAAGACGTCATTTTTTAGTGCATAAGAATAGGAGAGTTTTTCTAGCCTAGAATTGCTAGCTTGATCTTTGTTTTCTAAAATGTCAATAATGTCTCTTAAATAGGGGTCTTTACGTTGTTCTGTGCTAATATCAAAATCTTCTGATTGTGTATGGAATACTTGATGAAAGAACAGATCATTATCATCATCGTTCTTATTGTCCTGATTAGTCTTTTCAAGTGGGAAGCTTACACGAGAAAGTGCATCCGCAAGTTCATTTTTACTGGTGCTGATATGCCTGATTTCGAAGTCAAAATTTTGAAAATAAAGTGCTCTTCTTCCCAAAATGGAACTAGGGTGTTTGGTGGAACGAAGATAGGATAATCCTTTATTGCCGGTGAGGACCACAAATCGTTGATTCATAAGAAAAAAATTGAAAGTTTTCAGAACATAAAGGACACCTGCAATTTCAAGGGAAAATGTGTCAGCTTTTTCTCTGTTGGTGTTAAGGATCTCGAGTAGTAAGCGCAGTGATGTAAATTTCCTTCTTCGTGAGACTGTAACAGCGCTCCGCCAATGCTTTATGCGCACGCATGAATGAACACATATGAGGGGCGCTTAGGGTCATAGGGGCGGAGGATCAGGGCTGAAGTTATCATTTGTCTTAGTGTTTTGAAACTCTTCTGGTGTTCATCAGTCGATTCAAACTTGACATTCTTTTTGAGAAGCTTGAATAAACACCCTGTCGGTCCTGCAAATCCTTGCACAAATCGCTGAATAAAATTTACAAATCCTAGAAAACTACGACGCTTGCGTTTTTGTGTTAGGGGTGGGATATTCCAAAATGGTTTTAAGAATATGTTCAGAAATTTTAATTCCCTTTCGAGAAACCAGATTACCAAGGACTTTTACTTCAGTAAAGGCTAGCCTACACTTAGAAGGTGATAATTAAAGGGATGCTTTTCTTAACTTTTGAAAGACTCTGTCCAGTATGTTAATCATGTCTGGGAGATTTGAATGATAAATTATCACATCGTCTGTGTAGATAGAGAGTTCTGAACTGTCTATTCCACTAAGTGTGAGCTCGCTTACGCAGTTCATTACACTGGGGGATGTTTTCAATCCCTGGCATAAACGAGCATATCTAAAACTACCAAGATTGTTAATGGAGAAGGCGGTAATGTCCTTAGGACGCTCTGTTAATGGGACCTGAAAAATTGCATTGGTAAAATCCAAGATGGAGAAGAATTGCTTAGCAGCCATTTCTTCCAAAATAGTTGAGATATGTGGAATTTGAAGATAAATCGGAGCTATTAAAAGATTTAGAGCCCTCATGTCGGAAATAAAACAATAAGTCCCATTTGGTTTCTTGAATAATAGGACTGTGTGTCGATAGGGAATCCCTTCACAGCGTTCTATAACCAGGGTTGGCAAAATTTGTGTTTTTTAAAAAGAACAAAACAAACTGTTTTTTTTGTTTAAAACATGTTTTTTTTGTTTTAAACATAGTTTTAAACATGAGTTAAAAAACATGTTTTAAACAAAACAAATTCAACCTTTTCCCAGTAAATTATAGTTAAAGTCGTTAAAGAGAAAAAATACTCATTTTTATGAGTACAATGGGGACAAGGACAGTTTATTTACCTTTGGAGATAAGGTTTACCATACTGCAGGGTACGGGTGTGCGGTACAGAATTTTTTGGGTCGGGACGGGAAATTCTTTAAATCCCGACATTCGGGACGGGGAAAATTCTCAATTTCCCGAAAAAAGTCGGAAAATTTTCGGGACGGGATGTGTTCGAAATTTCCAAAAGCTCTTGAAATCTCGAATTCTACCCGTAATTTCCATCTTAAGTGCTTGTTTTTGCACTTCTGGTACAAAACCACAATGCAGAGAACGTCTAGAATTGACGATGTTTTAAAATGACCATTCGGAATTTCCAGACTGCTTGGGATCCCAAAAAGTCGGGAAGTCATTTCCGGAAGTCGGGATCGGGACGGAAATTTTCTTTCCCGATCCCGGTCCCGACTTTTCGGGATCTCGCACACCTCTACTGCAGTCATAGGCGCCGACTCCATGGGACTTGGGGGCGGGGGCTCGAGCCCCCAATATTAACAATGTGGGGGGCAGAGCCCCCAAATAATTTTGCTTAAGAGGATCTAATGTATTATTTTGCTTCTCTTGTAAAGTTTACTCTGAATTGCGCCACATGAACTTAACTTTTAATACACATTTAAAATTTTCTAAACCATAAACTTTGGGGGTCTGAAACCGCTAAACCATCAACTTTGGGGAGGCTATGACCAGAGACAGCAAAACGCATGATTTATTACTAGTATATACTAAGTATGTAATTATGAGTATTGTTAAAATTTTTACTAAAAAGGAGTTTCCAAATACGATGTGCATGAACTAGGGTAGTGGATGGGACGTTCGGGCTACAAATGGCTCTCGCATGACATTCAGAACGAGATCATTGATATATTAGGGAGATATGTTTTGCGCTCCGTGGTAGCAGATAATAAAAGTCGGGAATATTTTGCTATTATGGTTGACGAAACTTGTGACATATCAATCCGTGGACAATTAATATTCTGCATTCGAACTGTGAATAAAAAAATGATATTTTTGAGGAATTCATGGGCTTTTATTAGGGGTGTGCGGGACGGGATCGGGACGGGAAAAATTTTCAATTTCGCTACAGGGTCGGGAAATGTTCAAAATTTCCCGAAGCTCTAAAAATCTCGAATTATACACGTCATTTTCACTTTAAGTGATTTCTGGATTAAAAACTAAAACTTTACGGTAAGTTCCAGAAATTGACAATGCAGAAAACGTCGAGAAATAACGACATTTTCAAATGAGCATTAGGTATTTCCCGACTGCACTGGATCCCGAAAATTCGGTAAATCATTTCCCGAAGTCCGGATCGGAACGGGAAATTTTTTTCCCGATCCCGGTCCTGACTTTTGGGGTCCCGCACACCCCTAGCTTTTATGAGATTCCGAACACTGAGGCCAAAACTTAAAAAAGGGAGAGAGTGAGTCATTCATTAATTTATTTCAGTGATCAGAGGCCCCCAATAATTTTGACAAGTCGGCGCCCGTGACTGCAGGGACAAAAGTTGTGGGTAATAGCCTCCCTTTTTCCGCCACTACTGAAGTAGGTTAGGATTTATATTCATCTAAATTTCAAGAAACTAAATATTATAGAATTCCTATCCTCGTCCTGAAAAAATCACGGTGAAATATTTCCTGCTGCCTGAACAGTTTATATAGCAGAAAACAACCTGCAGTGTCATAATAGATTCTCCAGACGAATTTTTTCAAAGTACAAACTTATGTTACCAAAAGTAAGCATCTGCGCTTCATTCAGTCATACAGACCAATGAATCGTATCGCAAAAGAAAAAAAAATCACGTCATGATCAAAATCACGCATTGTGTATTTAGATATTAGTTTCCATTTCAAGCTTCCACCAGTCTCAATCTTACAGGACGATACAAAACAAGGAACTGAGAGGTTTCGATTTCTACAAAGCACGGGTCTTTCTTGTCGCACAACAATTTTGCTACATTGTGCATACATAGCTAGCCTCCCTAACCTAACAACATAGGCATTTAGCCTAAAATTAAAGAGCTTTCTCCCGTGAGGTCAGAACATAAGGTTGCTCAAGTGTTGTGCGATAAGTGAGACCTGTAAAGCACGGATTAATTGACACAGATTCAATGAAAAACAGGGTTGCCAAACAAAAAAATTATCACAGACTATAAAATATCTACCATTAAAATGTGTTTTAAACACTTGTAAAAAAACATGTTTAAAACACATTGTTTTAAACGTTTAAAACATTAGTAAAAAAACAAAGCCGTATGTTTTAAACGTTTAAAACAAAGTGTTTTAAACATGCCAACCCTGTCTATAACACATTGGTCTAATAACTTCTGAATTTCCTGTTTCATAGGTTCTCTGTAATGAAAGGGTATAGGCTAGGTTTTGACATACACTGTGGTGTTATGTGTAAGCTTGATGTCGTATTCCAAAACGTTAGTTTTAGTTAATTTATCCCCTGGCCAGAGAAAAATATTTGCATACGTGTACGCGAGCTTTAGGATTTTTCTCTTTCTTCTGGGGGAATTTCAGGGTTAACTTTGAGCAGGGAGGGATCAAATTTCTGTTGGCTTTCACTGATGTGTTGTTTTACTGTGCTATTTTCATTACAAGCGAATGAAAATGTGACATTTTCGCTTTTATTTTCCCAAATGGAAGTGACGTCATTTAAAATTTCACATGTCGATATTTCGCATAATATCGTGTCTGTTTCCAAATTGATTGTGTTTTCAGTAGGGTTGTGTATGTGAATGACAGGTGATTGAGGGTTTACTGTAGCATTAGGAAGAACTACTGCATGCTGAGTCATAAGGGAAGCAGATGGGGTAAAAAGTACAGGCTTAGGAGTGGAAGGTATCATAGTGGTAAGTTTCAAATTTATGTAAGTTTTGGATCGTGGATTTACCTGAATTGTGTTTGAAAGGGTGGCTTTCCCCGTATACACATTTGCATTTTCAATTTGGTTGAATATGTCATACGACACCTGGTGAGTTTTGTACTTTGACCTCAAAATACTGTAATTTGGAGTATGTCCTAAATTATGAAGAGTTATTGTATTGTCTTTTAACGACATCTCGCACCTCCGTGTTCGCAAAAAGTCATTTCCTAAAAGTGTGTTGTAGAATCTATGATTCTGAAAGGGTGCGAATATTTGTATTTTCCAATTTTGATAGGAAGTACTACAATTTCAGACTCACCTTGAATTGTGGACTTTACATTGTAAGTTTTTCTTTCGGAAGGGAAGAGGTGGGAGGGGTAAATTGATATCTGCGAACCCACATCAATAATAAATCTATTTCTTTCCCTTGTATACGGATATTGATATAATACAAGCCATCTTTCTCAATTATGGGAATTTTGTCTATTCTACCAATATCTTCGGATTTCGTTCCTGCAAGCCGAAGATGATTCTAGTTTAAACTATTGTCTCTTTGTGGTTTGTAATAGTAATTAATACTCAAGTGGTTATATCGACCACAGAAAGTACAGTCCGATGTATTTGTATCGTCGCGATTACCCATATTTCGATTCTGACCTCTACCTTGAAACCTAATATTTCCTCTAAATTGTCCTCTAGAGTTCGACCTATAGTTTCCTCTTTGATTAGCCCTATAATTACCTCTGTAGAAAGAGGAGTTATTATTCCCCTTGTTTTGAACTCTATTATCCTTTTTATGTAGCACAAAAGTTAAGTAATGAGTTTGAATTCAGTTGTTCCTCGCGAGAATGCAAAGACATATTTGCAAGCTGCGTGGAATGCTTATTTACATCGTCACTAGAGTTGGTGTTGTTGTCAGTGGGTTGAGCGCTGGCCACAGCTGGTGGCGCCGCATAGTGTGGAATTTGGGAACTTGGTTGGGGAGCCGTAACAGCCTGTGGAACGGATAATTGACAGGAGAAATGTTGTCCTTGATGAACTGTCTGCGAGGGAAAGACAGGAGTTGATTGCAGACCTTGGACTTGATAAGCGGGGTGTGGGAAGAGTTGAATTCTGGTTGTACGCTACAAATTGCTAAGCCGGAGTTGGCGTATTACTTGGGAGGGGGGAGCAAACTTGTGCATAAGAGCAGCTGGGAAGTGGCCAGGAGGTCAATGTCTGATGCAAGCTTGCTTGCGCTATTCGCGATTAAAATAAACCGATATGCCATCTGGTGGGACTTTCAGGAACTAGTCTAAGTAGGATACGTTGTGTTGAAGTCGTTCAAAGCATAGGGAATATGCGAAAGAGTAAGGTCTACTGTTCACTTTTTGTGCTCTAATTCGTTTTATGGGTCAGAAGAAATGAAAAGTCTTCATGTATTTCCACTACGTGGAATCAACAAAATGAAATGTGTAAATAAATCAGGGGAAACGTAATTGATTGACAGAAGATTGGCATGGTGAATAACACTGTAATTGGGCAAGGAAATTACGAAGAATGCACGAGTCTATTCACTTTATTTTTCGAGAGATTGCCATGAAAGTAAAGTTTTAAATTGTACTTTATAAATATTTTTTTTTTTATTTTTCGAAAAGTCATGAAGCGTCTTACCTAATGCATTCAAGTATTATGTATGTGTGAAATTTGGAACAGGTGCAAGTCGATTAAGAGAGAAGATGAAAATAGTTTGAGAATGAATTAATGTCAAATGTAACCAGAAAAAGAAAATGGAAATGCTAATGTTGCCGCTCCATTCAGTACGATGTCCTTTTCCATTGAGGATAGCCTGGTCATGAAATCGTGAATATTATTGGGAAAGAACTGCAACGATATGTCCGCAATTTTTTCCTGCCAGCTTTTCAAGTATAGGTTAATTTAAATTTCTTTATTTTCAAATAATTTCCGAGAATCCCAGTTACAATATGAGGTGCAGATGATACAGCACTGCTTTGAAGAACCAGTGCGTATACATTAGTTTCGTCTGCGTTTTCCCTGTTATTTTTGCCTATCATAATTAAATGCTTCGTTCTCATCACAGCTTGACCTTCGTTAGAGTTCTTGGAATTCACATCGCATTCGCAATATTTAAAAATATCGCGTAATTTAAACGTTTCTCCTCCATAGCAGCCATGATAACACGCTGCTGTTTCGTACTACTGCTGAATGTAAACAAAGAGTTATCCTACTTAGAGCGGCCATATTGGAAGCGACAGTACCGCTCAGGTGGTAATTTTAATCGCGAATAGCCTGATCAATTTCATACTTCTCCTCCATCATGCGGGAATTAATCTAATTGTTGGCGTTCAAAATTTTGTAGGTGGGCTATTAATTCCTCTGTTTTGGCAAAGTGTTTTTTAGTTAAGCAACCAATGTATTTAGCTCGTAGTCCCGTGATTATATAGGATAAAGTCTGTTCTTCAGTGGCGTTTGGGAAATACTGTTGGACCAAAGCCTTCTTAGCTATAACATATGCGTGAATGGGCTCTGTAATCAACGGTTTGCGCGCCAAAAAAATCTGGACAGGCTCTGCGGTAAGGAAAGCTCCTTTGAACAAGGTACTTAGCTCATTTTTGATTTGGGTATATGTCAAGTCTGTGAAGTTAGGTCTTTTCTGTATGTAGTGAAAGTATGTCAAAGCTGTGTCGGTTAAGAATAAAGGCAATATCTCTTTTCGCTTCGCTTCCGACCATCCAGCTGCGTGAGCGACATTCTCTATCCTCAGGAAAAAGGGTTCGACTTCTTTCAGGTCGTTTCCGCTGAAAGGCGTCGGATAAAATGCAGTTGGGATTGGAGTAGCCATGTTAGTGGTGAAAATTTCTGCAGTAACGTTATCGGGGCTATTAGTAATGTTAGAGTTAGTTGGGGTGTTTGCTAAGGGTTGGTGTCGGGTTCTGCTTAGTGTTTCTAATCCAAGTAAGAATTGGGGGTAGTTTCTGTTAGCAAATCTTACCCGGGTTAGTGGAGGGGAAGGGGCCGGTGATAGGGGCTGTGATTGTACTAGGCCCGCCGCAATTGCACTAGCTAACTCTATGATTTGGTCGAGGGAGGCATCTAGGTGTTCGTGCAATGCTATCTGTGACGTATTGATAGACTAAAGTTTGTCGTGCTGATCAAAGAGCAAATGAAAGTACGGGTTTTGCAGTTAGTTAATTCATTTATATGTAGTTTTTCAAAAAAATATAAGCAATTGTTCTCATTCCCGTGTGATTGATGCTTAAATACGTACAGAATGAATATTATGCAAAAGAACTAGATTGTGTGTGAGGGGAGGGAGAACGGCACAAAAGAAAAGATGGGTTGTATTCCATATGGTAATATACAAAATTGTCACTGGGCCTGACGCATCTTAAGCGTACTGTGGGAGTATTAAATTGTGACTACTCAAAAAGTGAATTCGGGAAATGCTCCCAAAATAGGAAAAGGGGGGACTAATTCAATTTTAAAGCAATTTGTACAGAAGGGTACTCAATTGCAAAAAAAGCCTGAAGCACCTCCATCATGTTGTAATCCCATCTTACCAGGGATCTGAGGTCACAGGGATGTTTCAATAACACATTTAGGTAGAGCTATAATATACTTGTGAGTTGAACCTGCTCCGAATAAGAGAAAGGAGATATGGAAGATTGAATTTAAGGTTATTCACGCTTGTTCATATCTGGTAGGCGAATGATGTTCTTGTCCAGATGCGCCTTGCAGATCGAATTGTGACTGATGCCAAGGTTCGATACTGTGACCCTTGACTCACTATTCCGAGCAATCCCGCACGAATGGCTGCAGGCTGATGCAGCCATAAACTTCGTACACCATCGTTGTAGTTTGTTCATTGTAAAGTGCATGAGTAAAATAAGAGAAATGGGCGCGAGCTCTAGGGCGAACTTGCTTTTATAATCTTCTGCCTCGAAAGGTTATTACCTTTCGAGCACGCTGGATCATGTTAGATCCATGTATTTGCTTCTCAGTCAATGCTTCGAGGAAGTTACGAAGTGTGCGCATTCTTGAGATTGCTCGCAGGTCGGACAATTCCAGTGAATAAACAAGCATAAAATAATCTCTTGACGAGGTTTTCCCGTATT
Organism: Lepisma saccharinum; assembly: GCF_977018435.1. NCBI lineage: Eukaryota > Metazoa > Arthropoda > Insecta > Zygentoma > Lepismatidae > Lepisma > Lepisma saccharinum. The sequence goes on along the minus strand of NC_139241.1, from coordinate 21,911,119 downwards.
TTTAATCACCATATCTCTACAATAAATAGCCCCACGAACCATGCATGGATAGCCCCACGAACCATGCACGCCAAGGTTAGGTTAGGCAAACAGTTAAATTTGTCATCCTCAAAATTGTCATGTTCTTGCAAAAAAAACAGCGTGGCTGGAAACACTGACCGGGGGATACGTCATCGAGCGCACGCAGCATTTGGTTCACGTACTAGGAGGACATAGAGGCAACAGGTTTCGTGGATCGGAGAGACATTAATCATCTAAAATACATGATATACCGGCGATATAAATTAAGCGATGGGGAAAAAACGCTTCCACGACCTTTCAAAAGTGTACGGAAAGTCAGTTCGGTAAGTACTTTCTCCTGTAAAAAAAATAAATGCATTTCGGGAATACTTAAATTTTACCTACTCTATGTGATTAAAAATATCCGGATACTCACTGGAATTAAGGCATGAAGTTCAAAGCATCCTCCATCGGATGCACTGGCAATCAATACCATGTGGGGCCATCCTTGACCTTGATGACAGCCTCCACACTCACAGGCATCCTGGCAATCAGGTGGCGAAAGGTATCTTGGGGAATGGCGGCCGATTCTTCGTGGAGTGCCAAGATGAGAAGAGCAGTAGATGTTGGTCTGGCACGAAGTCGGCGTTCCAAAACATCCCAGAGATGTTCAATGGGATTCAATTTGGGGCTTTGCGCAGGCCAGGCCATAAGTGGGATATTGTTCTCTTGAAACCACTGTCCCACACGGCCCACAGTGTGGACGGGTGCATCGTCATGTTGAAACACGCAATCATCATCCACGAACTGTTCTTCGATGGTAGGCAGCATGAACGTTTGTAAAATGTCAACGTAATGATGTGCCGAGACAATACCATGCAAAGCAACGAGGGGACCAAGCCCCTTCCAGGAAAAACATGCCCACACTGTCAACCCACCTCCACCGAATTTCACTGTCGGCACAACACAGGATGCTAAATGTCGTTCATGAGGCATTCGTTGCACTCACACAAGATCATCGGATCGCCACATGGTATAACGAGATTCGCCACTCCACATCACGGACTTCCACTCTTCTAACGACCAGTTGCGCCTCTCCATACACCATGCGAGGCGGCGCTTCACATTTCATTGGGTGATGTCAGGCTTATGGGCAGCTGCTCGTCCATGGTAACCGAGTCGTATACCTCACGTCGCACAGTCATGCTGCTAGGATTACATCCTGCCCTGGTTTGGAATTCCTGTGTGATGGTGGTGATCGCTGATTGCCGGTTCTCTCGTACTACCCTATTCGACACTCGGCGGTCTCTGTCTGTCAACATGAGCGCTCGGCCAGAACGTTTTGTGGTTGTACACGTCCCATTACATTTCCACTTTAATATAACATCAGCGACAGTGGACTTCGGGATGTTTAAGAGGGAGGATATCTCGCGCACTGACTTGTTACTCCTGTGGCACCCAATCACTTCACCACGTTCGAAGTCTGTAAGTTCCTTCCATGGTCCCATTCTGCTGTGTCGTGCACTATGCTGCCTGTAGTGGTCCCTTGCTTGCCTCACCTGACTGTAGATGGCTCACATAGTGACCGACTATGCACAACACACATTTTGACTGGTGTCCGAATATTTTTGATCACCTAGAGTATGTCATACGATACTCTAAAGCTGATAGAAAAGTTAGTTTTGAAAATGTGCTTTTAGAATTGGATCATTATTCGTAAATAGTTTAATGCCATTATTACGTTTGAGAATAATATACGAGATTTAAGAACAGAAATGTTGGTCATTGAGCATAAGTTGCAAAATTGTAAACAGTATTATAAGTAATCATGTTGTTTTCAGTAATAATATTTGACTCAATCTCCCAGTGTTCAAATTATGCATCTCTTTGCAGTCCTTGATAACATCACTGGCTAGGAAGGTTGGAGATAATAAAATACATGCTGTGCCAGTGGATAAGACAATAATAATAATTCCCTTTATTACATTATTACATTACATACTGAATTTGCATTATCATATAATTTAGACAATTATCAACATTCACAAATATACAGCTATTCAATACATGTAATAAGGGGGAAACCCCCGAAGTAAGCCCGGCTCCTCCCGCCTACATTCGAGGGTATGGTCTTATTGTCCTGGTTCCTAAAAATATACCAGGACGTCAATTGCTCCGAATTTGACGGTTCCCCCGACTTTATTTCCTCTATTTATTACTATTTGCATTTTAAAATAGGTATAATAATAATAAATTGTAATGCTATACAAGGAATATATACATGATATAATTGATGTATACAATACTTTATGTGATATTATTTCTGTTCTGGAATCCAGAACAGATGACATGACATTACATTACATAACAATATTAATAATATTATTTTAACAACATCATGAAGAACATCTTCAATAACATTCTCGATAACGTTTCCCTGGCAGTGAGACAAGCATGCATAATATTGGAGTCGCAGTGGATTCCGTTCCGGCATTCCAGAGCAGTTTGATGTACAAGATTATTTTCCTCATCAAACCCACAGAACCCAACTCACAAGTCCAGAACCCCAGTCTGGCATACCAGAGCAGGGAGCCCAAAGAAAGGCCGCATCCTGCGCCCACACTGATTGCTATTCATTAACTAGAAAGAAGAGATAAAATTAAAATTTTGGAGTGTGATATTTGTATTTGTATTTGAATTCTTTAGGGTCGTTACCGCCGCGTGCACAACTGCTGATCTGGCACACGTCCATGCAAGAGTGCAGCGTCTGCATTCCAGGGAGGGGACAAGGGATCACGACGGACAAGGAGCAATGTCCGTGTGAAGAACGATGCTTTATTGTCGTTGCTTCTCTACATTATCAAATGGCATCCTATCACGTCCGTCTCACTACCAGGGGTCATAATTTTTGTTTTATTACATTATTATTTAATTATTTAATCAATGTAACGGGAGTGATTAATGTTTATGAAACTAAAAATATCCCTTATTACCTTCACCTGATAAAATTATATATGTTTAAAGTACAAGAAATATAAACATTATTATATTACATAAGAAAAATAGAATATGTTTAACCATGCTAAGCGTACAACTTGTGTAAGTTAATTGAACGCAATGAACATACATATATTAGATGTTGTTAAATTATAATCTTAAATTGTAATTCTAATCTCAGTCCCGAGCTCAACTCCCAGGGAGTCCACTGGCTTCCAGCGGTGATTCATTTATTTGATCTAATTTGATCAGATAAGCTTTCTTAAGTAAATTAAAAATCTCCAGAAGGGAAGCTCCCGGGATGTCAGTTTCTTGTTTTGGGATTTTTTTTTTTTAAATTAATTTCTTTAATTTGTTTCTTTAGCATTTTTTGATCCTCCCTGGGGAACGAGCTGAGATCATTTACTTAACACTGCTGTTCCTCCTAACGCCGTTCCATCCGTCTCATGTACTTCCTGTGTCGCTCCCCAGGCGTGCGGGGTGGGTGGATTCTTCTTCTCTCGGCCGCCTCCTTCGTCCAGCGGCGACATCGCAGCAGCGACACCCCGACGCACCCTCCGGCGACTCCTCTTCGGGGAGGGGCTCGGGAGGGGGTGCAGGGATTCCTATCCTCGGATTCCTTCTTGGTGTTTCGGCGGGGGCTGGGCGGGGCAGGGGGGCAAAAGGTCGCCGGCGATTATCTCGCATGAATATCTTCAGCTCCGCATCGGACACCGTGTCTGCCAGAGCATTTAGTTTATCAAAATGTGGACTCCTTAGCAGATTGTAGACGTCCGTGTGGGGAAGTTCCCGCCTCGCTGCGATGATAATTTCGTCCGAAGCTTGGCAGAAAAATACCTTGTGCTCTGGGGTGTCGATTTTCGTCGTGCAGGACCTACAGAGATCGTTGTCTCGTCTCTCCCTTTTTAAAAGATGGGTGCCGTATGGGCCGTGGCCCATGAGAAAATGGATCAAGCCCCTTGAGAACCCCTTGTTTTTATGCACCAAAGGCTCGTTCGTGTTCGGCATGAACTGGTAGAGTCTCCTACCCTTCTCGGAAGAGCTCCATTCCCTCTGCCAATCCTCTTTTACTCTTTGCTTTATGTCACGGAATGTTGGGTAGAAGTTTCCTAGCATCTCGGTTATCTTTATTTCGTTGCCCTTCCTGAAAAAGTAGGAAAGGGTCCGGAGCTTTATAATGTAATCCAACGGCAAGGTGCCCGTTACTGTGAGCAAGGCTTCGGTAGATGTTGTTCTGAACGCCCCGGTTAGCCTGAGCAGAACCTTTCTCTGCGACGATCTGAGTCTATGCACGTATATCGATTTCCCCAGGGATGTCGATGCCCACGCAGATGCACCATACGATACTATCGAGTCATAAATGGAGACCACGTTTTCCAGGTTGAGGGTGGCAGATGGAATTTGTTGGAGGCTATCGTGGGCACCTTGTTCATTATTAGTTCTGCTTTAGAGGTAATGGTTTCGATCTGCCTCTTGAAAAGCAGCCCCTCGTAGAGAGTGACTCCGAGATATTTTACTTCCTTCACTCTTTTGATGGAATTATTATTTATTTTAATTGTAGGGTTTCTGTTAAAACTTAATTTTCCTTTTAGTAAAACATAGTTGGTTTTATTCGCAGAAAGATCCAATTTGGCTTTGTTACACCATTGCGTCAATCTATTAAGAGCAGTAGAAGTGCGTGATTCAATCTCCCGTCTGGAATTTCCAGTTATCACCAGCAATAAGTCATCTGCATATGCAATACACTTGTATACTACCTGTAGGCCCTTCATGACTTGGAGACATGGTTCGAAATTAGCATTCCACAAGTGTGGACCGAGGACCGATCCCTGTGGGCACCCTTTAGATGTAAGTTTGTTGATTTTTCCTTCTGGAAGAGATAAAAACACTCTCCTGTCGGTGAGGTAGTCAAGTAAGATAGTGTACAGTGTCCCAGGACAGTCCAAGTTCCGCAAAGTTTGGAAGAGGTGGGGCCACCAGAGGTTGTCGAAGGCCCCCGATGTATCCGCCAGCACCGCCACTGCATATTTCTCATCAACCAAGCCAATCGTGTTTAATAGATTGTTTATAGCATCTTCGGTAGATCTGCCTTTCGTGAAGCCGAATTGAATGTCTGAGCTGTTTGTTAAAGCTGTGAATTCCAAAAGTATTTTAGTCAGTAATTTTTCGAATATTTTTCCCAATATGTTGATAAGACAGATCGGTCTGTACGACTTGGGGTGCGTTTCCTCTTTTTTTCCCGTCTTTTTTTAATAATAATAAGTTCAGATTCCTTCCAAATTTTCGGAAATTCCTTAACAATGAGACATTGATTGTACAGAGACGTTAGGAAAGGGGCGATTGCCGGGGTTGCCATTTTAATGATTTCGGCAGGAATATAGTCTGGACCCGGCGATTTTTTGCTTCTTGTGGCCGTGATTACAGTTATGACCTCCTCCACGCTGAAGGGAAGGAGGGGTCTGTTGTTGTTTTTTTCTTTATAATTACTTCTGATGTATTTATGGGTGTCGTTATCTTCATTCTAGGCCCTTTTCTATATTCCCTCTTCACCGCCGACCTACCCCTAAATGTACGACACAGTGTACCTCATTGTTATGCAGATGACACGCAGCTGATGATGCCAGTAGACCCCAAAAATGCAAAACCAGCAATTGGTCTCCTGAACCGTGACCTTGATGCTATTTATAAATGGTGTAAACGTAATGCTCTTGTAATCAACCCCTCTAAATGCTGCTTTACATTAATTGGTTCTAGCTCTGCCTTAAATAAAATTCAAATAAATGGGTTATCAATTAATATTAATGATGAGAGGGTCCCACACTGCACAACTGTTAAGAACTTAGGTGTGATATTTAATGAGAAACTTGACTGGCAAAACCACGTAACGTCTCAGAGTTCAAAAGCTTATGGTATACTTAGATCACTCTATAAGTCATCGCACTTACTTTCGACTGATGTTAAATTGCGCCTTATGCAAGCTCTAGTTCTTCCAATTTTCGATTACTGTGACGTTGTTTACGGTGTTAATCTAACAAAAAAGAATGCTAAAATTGCACAAAAAGTACAGAATTCTTGTATACGTTTTGCATTTAGCTTGAAACGAAGGGATCACATACTGCCTTACTTAAATGACGTTAATTGGCTGAATATGACACGACGCAGAAAACTTCATCTGGCCTGCACGATATTTAAAATTCTGCAAACAAAAACACCCACATACTTATACGACAGACTCCAATTTCGACACGACATACACAACTACACGACTCGACACTCTAAGAAACTTAATCTGGACAGATTCTCAAAATCCATATTCCTGTCATCCTTCAAAGGTGCTTCTGCATATTGTTGGAATGCGCTGCCACCAGATGTTACCTCGTGTGCGACATATAACAGCTTTAAAAGGGCAGTAACAAAAGTACTTCTACATGAGCAAGGACAAATCATCAGTACACATGACTAGATTCAGCATGCTTACGTTGAAATCAAAACAAAAAAATGAGCAGATTCGAACCCAAGATGAATATTTTGATGTGTGTGAATGAGAAAAATTGTTTTTTTTTTATCTTTTTAGTGTGTTAATTACTGAAATATTTAGAAGTGAAAATGTAATGGAATTCGTATGTTATAGTAGTAATTGTATTTTGTCTGTTTTATTGTAGTAGATTTTGTGGGTTAAGTGGTAGAGCAGCCACAGGCTGAACTTCGCCCATGAATAAAGAAATTCTAATTCTAATTTACGTTATCATCGGGAAGTAGAGTGTCAAGTAGCAATTCCGCTGTGTCTTGCAGGTCCTTGGTGTAGGTGCCGTCCTCTTTCTGCAGAGTTTTAAAACCAGTTCCAATCTTTATCTTGTCCATTGCAACCCTATAGGAGAGTCCCCATTTGTCATTTTTTAATTTTGATTCGACAAAGCGTTTCCAGCTATTGGTTTTAAAGTTCTTCAGCTCGGCTTCGTATCTGCTCTTGGCCCTCCTGTAGAGATCTAAGTTTATTACCCTCAGAGCGTGTATTCGCGTCCTCTGGTACAGCTTACGCGCTTTCTTCATGACTTGCTTTAGGTTTTTAAGTTTTTTGGGCCAGAGCTTACCAGATTGTCTCCCGCTGGACGATATTTTCGGGGTTGATTAATCTATTGCATTTTTTAGTTCTTCCGCCACGTATTTTGCCCATTCATGCACGGTCTTCGTAAAGTCCACCTGCGGTGGGAGATTTATTGCTTGCATAAGAAGCCTATGATTAGTTTTTCTCCAGTCGTACGTATTTTCGGCATTGCTTGTGGGTTCGTTGATGTCGGTTAATAAACAGAAGGTGATTATGTTATGGTCACTCGTGGTTTCCATGTCGAAGACCTTCCACTCTCGCACTTTTCCTGAGAGTTTGTTGTTTGATAAAGTGATGTCTATGTTGCTGGACGCCCCCGCTCTTCCCCTGTACGTTCGCGGATTTCCAGGAGCATTTTCGACAAAGAAGTTGTGGCTCGCAATAAAATCTTCCATCAACTCTCCGTTAGGATCCGTTGTGTCGCCGTGCCACCAAGGGGAGGAAGAGTTCGCATCCGCAGTTATCAGTAATTTGTGGATGTTGTAGGCATCGCATGCTTCCCCAATCTTGTCAAGAAAAATTTCGAGGTTAGTGCTGAATTGACAATAACTATTTATAAGGATGAACGTAAAGTTTTCTAGGGAGAGTTGTACACAATTAATGTGAGAGTTCGAAAATTGAGCGATTTTGGTTGGAATGATGTTCTTGTTCATTAAAATTATAGCAGCTTGTGGTTTCTCGATGTCATGTAATACTTTTATTCCTGACGGTACGTATGGTATTTTACTATTAATAGTATACGGTTCTTGAATGGACAGAATATCAATTTTATTTATATTTGCGAATTCAAATATTTCCTGGGTAGCTAGTTTTGCACCATTGAGGTTGGCCTGTAAGACTCTTATTTGGCCGTTCATGGATGCCTGACGATCTGGTAACATTGCGGCCATTCTTTATGGTGGATAAACGCGACTCTTCCGTACGCCCTTGCGAAGTCAGCATAAATGTCTTCCAGCTCAAAGGGCACTTCCCTTCGTGAGAAAACCTTGTCAAGGAGTTCAAAGAGTTCATTTTCCGTAATTGGTATGTTATTCGACGCTAGAGTTATTTTGTCTATAGCCTCCGGATATGGAAAAGTAATGTTTCTGCCGTTCTTATGTTTATATCTGATTATTAGTCTCAGTGCGGTTGCCAGGTTATCTTTCTGTGCAGCCGACTGAGGCGTAAAGACGTTTCGAAATCTTTATATATTGTATCTGGGTTTATGTTATTGAAAGTGACTTCCGGTGTAGGTGGGTTTAGGAGTGTCGGTTTGCAAAAATTAGGGTAATTACTGGAAGGTTGGAACTCAGGAGCATTGGGGTTGAGGTTCTTTTCTGAAGCAGAGGTTGTGTTTACAAGGTTTGTTCGCGGAAGTTCTGAGGGGGTGGACTCCAGGTGCAGTTGCGCAAGGATGTTTGTTGGCGAGGGAGGGGAGGGAGTAGTCCTTTTGAGTTTAGGAGAATAGTAGATAGTGTGAGGTCTCTCGAGTGATTCCGATGGGGAATCGGGTGGGGTCATAGGCAGAGTTAAAAGATTGTTTGTATTAGGTTCATGGACTGGTGAGGCACAAACTGGTGATGGCGGGGTGGATGAGGAAAGTGGAGAATAACTGTGTGGCATTTCCGAGTAGGATGACTCCGGGGAGCCATATGGGGGTTAAGTGTGGGGAAAATGCAAGGCAATGCGGTGAAAACGCTCATGGGTAGTCCGGGAATGTTTCGACTAATTATTTGGTAAGGTAGTCTGGCTGGAGGGGTAGATTGATTGTTGGTTAGGTAAAAATTTGATAATGGTTTGTTATTGCAGTGAGTATTGCAATGGTCTGAGTTAAGTATTGTCGATTTTAGCAGGTTAATAATTAGATCGTTAATCGGTTTATCTTCTTTAGTAGCTAAGATTAGTTTCCATTCTCTTATCTTTCTTTCTCTGTATGCTGCCGCCCTTGCTGCATCGCGGCGAACGCGGCTGGGTGTTTTCCTGTTCTTGGCCCTGGATGACTGTTTGCAGTTTGTCTTATAGTCCATAATCGGTTCTTTCAATTAGTCTTTGTAAATGAATGTTATATGTGGGGCAGTCTTTGCCGTCACATTCTTTTTTCCTTCTGAGGCAGGGTATACACTTCTTTGGTTCTTCGATCCTGGGGCACTTATTTCTGGTATGCCCCTCGCAAGCACAGTGAGTGCAGATTTCGTTGTCCTTGCAGTTTTTGCTTATGTGTCCTAAATTTCCACATTTATGGCAGTTTGACACAGCAATGTAGTCTTTTATGGACAATGACTGGAAGGATATAAAAACCTGGCTTGTTTTTAGTAGGATCTTTCTTAAGTCAGGGGTAGCTTCGAATATGCAATGACAATTTGCCCTGTTGCGTGGTCCTGTTTTAAATCTGAGATTAAACTTTTTGATGTAGTCCTCCCATGAAATATGATTCTCTAAATTCAACAAGAAAATCTCCTCATAAAGCTCCGTTTCGGATTTATTTGAAGGGACATCGTAGACAATGAGAAGCGGATTTCTCTTTTTAGGAAATTCGGCCCTGATCTTGAGTTTGGCAAGTTCGCGATGATTTATTATCTTCTCTGCCTCTTCTCTGGTCTCCGTTTCTACTATAAGCATTTTGTTAGTCGTTCGCATTTGCTTTATTTTAATACCATCCCTGGGGGGGTTAATTGCCTTTGTAAATACCTCCTGCACCTTTTTTGAATCTTTTGTTCGATTCTCATCTGATATGAAGACAGTGTGCTTGGGTTTCTGCACTGTCTTCTGTATTTGTGCAGTTTTCCCAGATTGTGTTACCGCCGGTTGGGCCAGCGTTTGAGCGTAGGAGGGTTTGGAGTCTGCTTTGGCAGTGCTTTACAGAATGTCGCATGCTGTTTTTAGAGATTTGTTCTCCGCCACTGTGTCTTGGTGTACCTGAGCCATTTTAGCAACTATTTCCAGAATAGATGTCTTATTCTCTGATGCGATGTTCCTGTCTTTGGTTATCATCAGGTTTAGCTCTAGTGACAGTTTAATGAAGAGTCCAAGCTGTATATCCGCAGTATCTGGAATATTTTCCATTATGGGGGGTTCATTGTATCCAATTCCCTTCCCTTTGCCCTTGTAATTACGGGGGATTGGGGGCTGGACTGGGGGCCGCCCCCTATCTGCTGGTTTCTCTTGTTTCTTGGTTCCTCTAATGTTTCCTGGGAGCGCAGTCTTTTATTAACTACTGTTGTTTGTGAGTGGAGGCCAGACCGATCTGAGACCGGACCGCCAATTTGGAAGGATGGGGTATCATTTTCTCTTGTTTTATTCTGTGTGGGGTTTTTCCGATTTGATTCCCCTTCTTGGGGCATTCGGAATTGTTTTTCGCTAAACAGGTGAGTAGTTGTATTGATACTATTATAAACTCGATAAAGTATGAGTCCCCCTCAGGCAGATTTGGCTACACTTAAAACAAGCTCAAGATGTGCATATGAGCTTATTGCTCAAGTGTGGTACTCTGTCTAATCCAAGATTTTTGGAAAAATGCCCTCGGGAATTTCCCGTGAAAGTATGACCCCCCTCAGATTGATTTGCCTACACTTACAAAAGCTACATCTGTGAGATTGTTGTCCATAAACTTGTCAAAAATATGCCCCTCTTGATATTTTTTTTTGGATACACCTAAAACTAGGCCAAAAAGCCACCCACACCCACCCACATACACACCCACACCCACACATATTTACTTCCGGTTTAAGTTCAATTGGGCACCAGGCTCAACTTGTGCAATATGCAGAGGCCTTCTAGAATTGCTCTGTGACTCTCTCATTTCTTACATCATAAACATATGATTTTTCACCTATAAGAATAACACTACATATGGTGTCATCAGGGAGTGTATCATGGAATTCACAGATAATATTAATGTTTGTCCTGTCATTAACCACAACTTGTTTCCTTTTTGAAGTGTTGATGACAAACATGGGTCTCTGTGCTTTGAATTCATCTGGTGTGTAATACATGTCAGTAGTGACCCTTTTGTATGCTGTAAATGCTTCATATAATTTAAGAAAATCATCCTTGGACATGTATAAATTATAATTTTCTCTAGGAAACACCTCATTTCTGCCATTTTTAAGATATATGTTCTTGATGTTGCAGCTATCAAACTTACTTGAATTTTTTTCCTGATTATTGTTTCTTCCAGTCTGAAACAGTACCACCACAAAATCTGGCATGTCATATTGTATACTGGAGAATGAATTTGTAGCATCAAACTCATAATAGGTACCAGTGGCAGGCTTCTGCACACATTGATATGTATAAAATTGTAAAGGCACCTGTGGATTTTTTAGGATATCTGCTTTGTATTTAAGAGCATAACTGGCTTCATATTCAACAAATGGAATTCTTAGCTCCATAGTCTGAATAATGCACTTGCCTTCATCAGGTAGGGTATTAGGCAGAGCTTCCCCTGTAGAGTTTAATGTACTGTACCTCATCAAAGCATTATTATCATTTGCAGCTCTTCTAAATGTGATTCTTAAACCACCCTTCCACATAATATTTTTGTAATCTGAGAAGAATCCTGGCAACAGGCGCATGGGGAACAGCACTCTGTGGCTCTTGAATAATATTTTATCACCAGCCTCAAATCTACCTATTTTGTAGTAAGAAGCCTCGGTCTTGGATAATTTTAGTGTGGCCAAAGCTGTAGAGGTAATCCCAGGGTAATCTACTCTGTTTATAACAACACCATGTTTTCTGATCTCAATTTCAGAGAACAGATGTGGCACAAAATTGTCTGATTTTTTCAGAAACATGTATAACAGCCAGGAGAGTTCAAATCTCAAACCACCGTGCTTGTCACATGCATCATTTTTGAATTATTCAAGCACATAGGTAGAATTACAAGTTTTTTGAAAAAATTATAGAGGCACAAAACATACAGAATTGTATATGCATGACATCTGAAAAGATTCCAGGTCTCCCTCACTTATAGTTTCTGAGATAATCAAATTAAAAAAATTATCGATTTTTTCAAAAACATGTATAACAGCCAGGAGAGTTCAAATCTCAAACCCCCATGCTTGTTACATGCATCATTTTTGAGTTATTCAAGCACATAGCAATTGAATGCACCACATGGCATATGAAAACATTACAGGTCCACATCACTTATAGTTTCTGAGATAATCAGAATTCAACAAATTTTGAGTATGTTATTCAATAGGGTACCAAAAGTTTATATCTCCCTGCTGGAGTGGCACAGAATGCATAGTTCTCAAAATACTGTTAATACTGCACTTTTCATAAAATTTTATTTATAGAACAGACATAAATTGGACATTTGCAGCTTAAATATTTCATCTATCAAAAAAATTATAGACAAAAAATGTAGAGAATCATGCCTAGAATATGCCTACAAAATTTTAAGTCTCCAGCACTGATAGTTTTTGAAAAAATCACAAATTCAAAAAATTATCGATTTTTTAACAAAACTTCTAAACAGCCTCTAGATTTCAAATATGCAACCCCCATGCTCCTATCTTGAAAAATAGGGAAGTTTTTCAAGATCTAGAGAATGGTAAGAGATTTTTGAAAAATTATAGAGATCAAAAAGTTGCATCTCGGCATGCCCATGTTAAAGCAACAAGCCCCATGTCTCTAGCATTCATGGTTCCAGAGATAGTCAAAATTATTGTTTTTTTTTCAAAATTTCAGTATGTTGCTCAGTGGGACCTAACAAGCCTATACCTGACTGCTAGAGTGTCTGAGCATGCATAGATTTCAAAATATTAACAATTTTGTTAATATTGCACTTTTCATAAAATTCTATTTATAGAACAGACATAAATCAGAGATTTACAGCTTAAATATTGAATATATCAGGAACTTTATAGAGACAAAAAATGTAGAGAATCATGCCTAGAATATGCCTACAAAATTTTAAGTCTCCAGCACTGATAGTTTTTGAAAAAATCACAAATTCAAAAAAATATCGATTTTTTAACAAAACTTCTAAACAGCCTCTAAATTTCAAATATGCAACCCCCATGCTCCTATCTTGAAAAATAGGCAAGTTATTCAAGTTCTAGAGAACAACAAGATATTTTGAAAAATTTATAGAGATCGAAAAGTTGCATCTTGAGATGCACATGAGAAATCACCGAGCCCCATGTCTCTAGCATTCATGGTTCCAGAGATAATCAAAATTCAAAAAATTATCGATTTTTTCAAAATTTGAGTATGTTGTTCTGTGAGCCATGCCGGGTCATCCCATCGACCCAGAATGAAATTATTTGTATATGGGCACCTGTGTTAATTCTGAAATTAAAACTGTAGGCCCTAACTGAGTCTCTGGATTGAACATGTGTCAGCAGGCAGGTTATAATATTTTAAGACAGAACTGAGAGTATCATGTCTCTGGATTGAACAGGGGTAAACATTATTACACATCAGGCAGGTTATAATATTTTAAGACAGAACTGAGAGTATCATGTCTCTGGATTGAACATGTCTCAACATTATTACACAGCAGGCAGGTTATAATATTTTAAGACAGAACTGAGAGTATCATTTCTCTGGATTGAACATGTCTCAACATTATTACACAGCAGGCAGGTTATAATATTAGAGAGTATCATGTCTCTGGACTGAACATGGATAAACATTATTACACAGCAGGCAGGTTATAATATTAAAACTATAGGCCCGGACCGAGAGTATCATGTTTCTGGATTGAACATGTGTAAACATTATTACACAGCAGGCAGGTTATAATATTTTAGAACAAAACTGTTTCTGGATTGAACATGCATCAACATTATTACACAGCAGGCAGGTTATAATATTAAAACTATAGGCTCTAACCGAGAGTATCATGTTTCTGGATTGAACATGTCTCAATATTATTACACAGCAGGCAGGTTATAATATTTTAAGACAGAACTGTTTCTGGATTGAACATGCATCAACATTATTACTCAGCAGGCAGGTTATAATATTTTAAGACAGAACTGTTTCTGGATTGAACATGCATCAACATTATTACTCAGCAGGCAGGTTACAATATTTGAAAACAAAGCTGAGAGTATCATGTCTCTGGATTGAACATGTCTCTGGACTGAACATGCATCAATATTATTACTCAGCAGGCAGGTTATAATATTTTAAGACAGAGCTGAGAGTATCATGTCTCTGGATTGAACAGGGGTAAACATTATTACACATAAGGCAGGTTACAATATTTTAAAACAAAGCTGAGAGTATCATGTCTCTGGATTGAACATGTCTCTGGACTGAACATGCATCAATATTATTACACAGCAGGCAGGTTATAATATTTTAAGACAGAACTGTTTCTGGATTGAACATGCATCAACATTATTACTCAGCAGGCAGGTTATAATATTTTAAGACAGAACTGTTTCTGGATTGAACATGCATCAACATTATTACACAGCAAGCAGGTTATAATATTTTAAGACATTGAACATGCATCAATATTATTACTCAGCAGGCAGGTTATAAAAACAAAACTGAGAGTATCACGTCTCTGGATTGACATTATTACTCAGCAGGCAGGTTATAAAAACAAAGCTGAGAGTATCATGTCTCTGGATTGAACATGGGTAAACATTATTACACAGCAGGCAGGTTATAATATTTTAAGACAGAGCTGAGAGTATCATGTCTCTGGATTGAACATGGGTAAACATTATTACACAGCAGGCAGGTTATAATATCTTAAGACAGAGCTGAGTCATGTCTCTGGATTGAACATGTCTCAACATTATTACTCAGCAGGCAGGTTATAATATTTTAAGACAGAGCTGAGAGTATCATGTCTCTGGATTAAACATGTCTCAGCATTATTACTCAGCAGGCATGTTGTTATAATATTTTAAAACAGAGCTGAGAGTATCATGTCTCTGGATTGAACATGGGTAAACATTATTACACAGCAGGCAGGTTATAATATTTTAGGCCCGAGTATTAGGGATTTACACAGCAGGCAGGTTATAATATTTTAAAACAGAACTGAGAATATTATGTTAGGATTTAACAGGTATAAATATTATAACCTGCCTGCTGTGTAATAATCACTGAAATTTGTGTATCCCAGCCCTGTGTTGAGCAGGTACTCAGGCCTAATAGGATGAGACTTGGGCCAAAGTGTGTACTCACCGGTTGACATGAGAATAGAACAATGCCTGTGCTGTATCTGCTTTATATAGGTATATATTTTCAGGACATTGCTCTTTCACTGAACACAACCTTGACAATCCATTCCAGGCATTGCCTATGCTCAAAGATTCTTTAATCTCCACAATCCCAATGCCCTAAACTCTGTCACAAGTTCAATGCCACTGGGTTAGGAATTCTGTGCATTAATCTATACAATCTCAATGCCCTGAACTCTGTCACAAGTTCAATGTTTGCTGTGCATGCAAATATTCAATGCCACTGGGTTAGGAATTCTGTGCAATAATCTATACAATCTCAATGCCCTGAACTCTGTCACAAGTTCAATGTTTCCTGTGCATGCAGCATTCAATGCCACTGGGTTAGGAATTCTGTGCATTAATCTATACAATCTCAATGCCCTGAACTCTGTCACAAGTTCAATGTTTCCTGTGCATGCACAGAATTCCTAACCCAGTGGAAATTGAATGACTGTTTAGAAGTTTTGTTAAAAAATCGATAATTTTTTGAATTTGTGATTTTTTCAAAAACTATCAATGCTGGAGACTTAAAATTTTGTAGGCATATTCTAGGCATGATTCTCTACATTTTTTGTCTATAATTTTTTTGATAGATGAAATATTTAAGCTGCAAATGTCCAATTTATGTCTGTTCTATAAATAGAATTTTATGAAAAGTGCAGTATTAACAGTATTTTGAGAACTATGCATTCTGTGCCACTCCAGCAGGGAGATATAAACTTTTGGTACCCTATTGAACAACATATTCAAAATTTGTTGAATTCTGATTATCTCAGAAACTATAAGTGATGTGGACCTGTAATGTTTTCATATGCCATGTGGTGCATGCAATTGCTATGTGCTTGAATAACTCAAAAATGATGCATGTAACAAGCACGGGGGTTTGAGATTTGAACTCTCCTGGCTGTCATACATGTTTTTGAAAAAATCGATAATTTTTTTAATTTGATTATCTCAGAAACTATAAGTGAGGGAGACCTGGAATCTTTTCAGATGTCATGCATATACAATTCTCTATGTTTTGTGCCTCTATAATTTTTTTCAAAAAACTTGTAATTCTACCTATGTGCTTGAATAACTCAAAAATGATGCATGTGACAAGCACGGGGGTTTGAGATTTGAACTCTCCTGGCTGTTATACATGTTTCTGAAAAAAATCAGACAATTTTGTGCCACATCTGTTCTCAGAAATTGAGATCAGAAAACATGGTGTTGTTATAAACAGAGTAGATTACCCTGGGATTACCTCTACAGCTTTGGCCACACTAAAATTATCCAAGACCGAGCCTTCTTACTACAAAATAGGTGGATTTGAGGCTGGTGATAAAATATTATCCAAGAGCCACAGAGTGCTGTTCCCCATGCGCCTGTTGCCAGGATTCTTCTCAGATTACAAAAATATTATGTGGAAGGGTGGTTTAAGAATCACATTTAGAAGAGCTGCAAATGATAATAATGCTTTGATGAGGTACAGTACATTAAACTCTACAGGGGAAGCTCTGCCTAATACCCTACCTGATGAAGGCAAGTGCATTATTCAGACTATGGAGCTAAGAATTCCATTTGTTGAATATGAAGCCAGTTATGCTCTTAAATACAAAGCAGATATCCTAAAAAATCCACAGGTGCCTTTACAATTTTATACATATCAATGTGTGCAGAAGCCTGCCACTGGTACCTATTATGAGTTTGATGCTACAAATTCATTCTCCAGTATACAATATGACATGCCAGATTTTGTGGTGGTACTGTTTCAGACTGGAAGAAACAATAATCAGGAAAAAAATTCAAGTAAGTTTGATAGCTGCAACATCAAGAACATATATCTTAAAAATGGCAGAAATGAGGTGTTTCCTAGAGAAAATTATAATTTATACATGTCCAAGGATGATTTTCTTAAATTATATGAAGCATTTACAGCATACAAAAGGGTCACTACTGACATGTATTACACACCAGATGAATTCAAAGCACAGAGACCCATGTTTGTCATCAACACTTCAAAAAGGAAACAAGTTGTGGTTAATGACAGGACAAACATTAATATTATCTGTGAATTCCATGATACACTCCCTGATGACACCATATGTAGTGTTATTCTTATAGGTGAAAAATCATATGTTTATGATGTAAGAAATGAGAGAGTCACAGAGCAATTCTAGAAGGCCTCTGCATATTGCACAAGTTGAGCCTGGTGCCCAATTGAACTTAAACCGGAAGTAAATATGTGAGGGTGTGGGTGGGTGTGGGTGTGTATGTGGGTGGGTGTGGGTGGCTTTTTGGCCTAGTTTTAGGTGTATCCAAAAAAAATATCAAGAGGGGCATATTTTTGACAAGCTTATGGACAACAATCTCACAGATGTAGCTTTTGTAAGAGTAGGCAAATCAATCTGAGGGGGGTCATACTTTCACGGGAAATTCCCGAGGGCATTTTTCCAAAAATCTTGGATTAGACAGAGTACCACACTTGAGCAATAAGCTCATCTGCACATCTTGAGCTTGTTTTAAGTGTAGCCAAATCTGCCTGAGGGGGGCTCATACTTTATCGAGTTTATAATAGTATCAATACAACTACTCAGGTGTGTAATTTTACTGAAATATATTGTCTGCGATTATAAGTTCAAAGTTTATTTTTCATTGTGGTGTCGACGGTTTGCTGACTGTTCCGAAAAGTCACCGCGTGGGAAAACTCTGAGGATAGTTCTCATAAAGCAAATTGTGTATAAAAGCTCAATACTTACGGCTTCCTGGAGAGCTGGCTTCCAGATCTCCACACAACACCAAAAACAAAACAATCACCACACACACCGCACTAACTCCCGGCACTTTTGGACACACGAAACATTCGTTCCAACTTGATTTAAACGAACGAAGACAGAGCTCGCGCGCGAGACGTCTTCTTCCTAGCGCGTCACTCAGCGAAAAAGCCAAAGGTGGATAAGAAGGTGATGATGACCGTTTGGCTGCTGGCTAAGCAAGAGAGTTTCCTTGCTGCAGGAGACCGTTTTGGCCTTTCACATAGCACAGGCCACTATATATTTAATGAAGTGGTTGGAGCTATGTGTGACAGCATGAATGAATACATCACATGGCCAGATGCAGCACAGTCGTAAGAAGTAGTCACAGTAAGTTCAGATGTACATAATTTAATTCAGTAATTATAATTTTTTTTAAGAAAAAATATATTTTGGAAATATATCTTTATGATTTTTTTTTCGAATTCTCATAGCAGAAAGACTAATTATTGTAGAATTTTGAAAACCATTGTCACACGAAATTTGAACCATCCTTAAAGTAATGAGCACTATTTGTATTCGAAAAAAACTTAAAAATTACTTTTCGCAAGCATGCCCACTTCCCATGGACAAGGTATTCTCCATTGACAAGTGACAGTAAGTATCATAGACTAGTGGGAATAAATATAGAAGTAAATTGAAACCTTAGTAGGTAGAATGCATATAGGGACTTTATTTTCATGCTAAGAGAATCAAATTTGACTTGCCTAACCTAACCACGAAGGCATATATTGAACAAAATCTTAAGTAATCGCTAAAACTCCACAGTATGTGTTAACAGACATAAATCAAAATCAAATCATGTAAAAATTGCAATCAAAGAATGATGAAATCCCAATAAAGTTTGAATGTTGAAGGCATACAATTTGCATATTTCATAAACAAAAATTATTAGCATCTCTAGCTTATATGCTTCACAGGCCAGTGAAGTCAAACATTCCAAATTTTTAAAATGTCACACACGTAATACATTTTTGTTAATGCTTTTCATGTTTTCAAGCTGTCATTACAATTTAGTTTTTTTTTTGTTGACACCATAAAGTACTTCATAATTCTATGAAATCGATTCATTATTAACATTTTAATCCATCTCATGTCTAGAACCATTCATTTTATATGTGAAATGTAATCCTGAAAAGCCCCTATATTCATTTTGTATTCATCTTTTCAGGTCTTTGAAAACAAATCTGGATGCATACCAGGAATAATTGGGGTCATTGATGGGACACACATCCCAATTAAACAACCCCCGGGTAATAGTGTTGACTTTTACAATAGAAAGGGGTTCCATTCAGTGATTTTGCAGGGTATATGCGACAACAGTCTAAAATTTAGACACATTTTTGTTGGGATGCCAGGACAGATGCACGATGCCGGAGTGTTCAGAAACAGTCCTATTTATGAAAAGTTGATGGCTCACAACATTCAACCAAACCATCACCTAATAGGAGATGCTGCATATCCTCTGCTGCAGTTCATTATCACACCATTTCAAGACAATGGCCACCTCTTGGTAGAACAGCAGAGGTATAATAATAAATTGTAGAGCGTAAGGTCGACAATAGAGCGTGATTTGGATTACTGAAGGGAAAATTTAGAAGATTAAAAATGTTCGATGTGAACAACATTGAGTGTGCCAATAAGGTAATAGGGGCAGCATGTATGCTCCACAACTTTATCCTTTTGCATGACACTGCACCAGTTGTTGTGGATGAGGCAAATGATGAGTTGGTTGTATTTGGTCTAGGAATTAATTCGTGCGCCTGGACAAGAGATGGCGTAACGAGCATATCGTCCCACAGTTCCGTGTATCCACACATGCATTGAAAACTCCTGTCAGTGCGCATCGTTCGTAGTATAGGGCAGTTGATTGACGCATCAACAACAGCATTTTGTAGTCAACTGAACATGGCGCAGTTCGTGCCAGATAAAGTGTTTTTGCGGGGTGTTCTGCTTCATTACTTTAACATGCAGAAAAGTGCTACCGAAAGTCATCGTATTTTGGTGGAAGTGTATGGTGACCATGCGCTAGCTGAGCGAACGTGTCAGAAGTGGTTTGCATGGTTTAGAAGTGGTGATTTCGGCCTGGAAGACCAAGAGCGACCTGGAGAGCAAAAAATTTTGAAGACGAAGAATTGAGAGCATTGCTCAATCAGGATTCGTGTCAAACGCAGGAAGAACTTGCAGAAGCATTAGGCGTTGATCAAACAACAGTTTCCAAAGTCATGGGAATGATTCAAAAGATGTCACATTGGGTTCCACATGAATTGAAAGACGAAAAACCATTTGCGAATTGCTGCTTCAAAGACAGAAAAGAAAGGGGTTTTTGCATCGCATTGTTACTGGCGATGAGAAGTGGATCCATTACGAGAACCCGAAATGAAAAAAGGCCTGGGTGAAGCCAGGTGAACCAGGTACATCACAACCGAAATGAGATATTCACTGTGCAAAGGTTATGCTGTGCATATGGTGGGATATGAAAGGTGTGGTGTACTATGAGCTGCTGCAACCGGGTGAAACTATTAATGGATAACATTATCGACGACAATTAATGCATTTGAAGCAAGCTCTGGCCAGGAAACGACCAGAATGGGAGAACAGACATGATAAACTTATTTTTCAACATGATAACGCTCGCCCACATGTCGCAAAACTGGTCAAAACCTATTTAGAAAATGTCGGATGGGAAGTTTTACCCCACCCGCCATACTCACCAGACGTTGCTCCTTCGGACTACTACTTGTTCGATTGCATGAATAACGATTTGATTGGACAGCGGTTCACTTCTTCAGAAGATATCGAAAAATGGGTCTCTGACTGGATCGCTTCAAAGGATGAGGACTTCTTTCGCCACGGAATCCGTAACTTGCCTGACAGATGGGCGAAAGTGGTGGCTCGCAATGGACAATATTTTTCTTAAGGTATTTATGTATTTTGTGTTTGAACTACAGCTTCAATGTGTGCGTAACAACCGCACGAATTAATTCCTAGACCTAAATAGATGGGCCTGAATTTGCAGTAGGGGTAGTGCAGCATGGAAATTTAGGTGAGCAAAAGCGAAACTACATTGTTACTTTACTATAAATTTAAAATATGATGGGTGGCCACAGTCTGGAAAACCTGGAAAAGTGATAAAAATTGCAGCACTAGGACAAGCAAGCAATTTTCAGTTTGTTGTGCACAAACTGTAGTTGCAGTAGAAATTGTTTATTAAATATTCTGGGAAAAGAGGTCATGTTTTGAACTCCTTGACATGTACATACTACAATAATTTGGATTAGGTATTTACTACTTTTCTGTTGCAATTTGTTTTTGTTTTTCAGTGAGGGGTGTTTGGTAGCTAATTATCTGAAATAATACATTACTAAATTTTATCATTACATATAATACAAATAGAGGCCACCTGATCATCATGGTGCCTTAAATGTTTTAACTGATTTTTCAAATTAAGTTCTAAAAAAACATTTTCTTCATATTTAAAGTTCGCTCATAGGAGTTTTGAGTACTCTTTGCTTTAAGTAACAAGTGCAAAATATTTGATTTGGTTCATTTCACTTTGTATTTCTGCCATTTTTGGCTAGTTGTGAAGAGAGGATGAGTGAGTGATTCAATGAAAACGCACTCACAAAGGCCCCTTTTCTTGTTGGGAATCTAATACACAGACAATGCAATTTTGATTAGTCTCTTAAAAACTGAATTACTTTTAATACAGTCTTAAATAAATCATTAATTTTTGTATTCAAGGTCTCATTACAAATGTGAAGTTTATCTTGGTGATATTCATGGTGTTTCTTAGCCCGTATTTGCAAAACAGGCTGGAGCCCAAATTTGTATCAGCATTGTCTACCCCTACAATTGTTATTTATTAAAAGGAAAATAATTCTTCATTAATCATTATCTATATAATTCAAGTACTACATTACATAGCAACTATATTCCTCTACCCAATATTCAATTACTATTCAGTTTTTCCTCACTTTTACATGTGAAGTTGATATTCTAAAATTTGGATTCTAAGCGTAATCATTTATCCGAAATATAAGAGACTTTTTTCCAGACATGTTCACTAATTGCCCTGTTTTGGTCAGGAAATGTTTTGCTCTTGTACTGGAAAACCTGGAAGGGTCAGGGAATTTTGTTTGTAATCACCCTGAAATATTTTTTTTTTGTTAAGCAGTGTAGTTCAATTCTGATATTTCTTAAAATTAATTTTTCCATCATTGTTATAGTATCATAATTATTGTTAGTGTATGTTATGAGAGAAGTCAACAACGTTGCATATAGTATCATAATTAGTGTTAGTGTATGTTATGAGTGAAGTCAACAACATTGTGAAAAAGGAACTGTTACTTTGAAGAAATTTTGGTATCTGTGAGTCAGTCTTCCTGGTCCTGTAATATTTTCATCTTCTATTGTTTCTGTAAGTTCTATATCTACATTTAAAACGGTATCCACATCTATGTCATCATCAGAGTCATAATCCATGAACTTTTATATATTGTATCATATCTATTACATAAATGAATAAAGTGTTTCAGTAGTAATGGCTGAAAAGATTTGTTCTCATTACTTGTGAAGTAGATTTAGTAGAGGCTTTGAAGAAAATAAAAAAGAAGTGAATAAAGTTGGAAATTACTTAGTAGTCAGGATGGCTACTCACCGGGAATTCCAGGAATTATGTGTGAATTAATGGCTCTGGGAATTATACGTGAATTCTGCATGAATTTTTCTCTGTAGACATGACAAATTACAAAAAAAAAAAAAGGTAGTGCTTAGAACAACACCATGAAGGCATAAAGGGGGTGTGGGGGTAACGCCCCACACTTTCTTGATCCGGTCGTGAGTGGGGGTGATGTGATCAGCATCATGCCCCTGACCGCCTTTACCCCCCAGGGTTTCCCCCAGTTAGCCATGTTATTCGACACTGTGTGGGCGCCGGGGCCGCTTCCAACGTTAGAAAAGTTCCCGGATTTGAACCGGCCGGGGATCGAACCTGGGACCTTTAGCATGGTAGTCAGACGCGTTACCGACTGAGCCACTTACAACTTACATTTATTTAGAATGCCATGGAATGTATACATATTTATAAATGCCATCAGGGAAGTTTTTCAGTTTAGCCCTTATTTTTATGTTGGAAGGAAACAAAAGCTGTGTTGAAAATAAAACAGAATTCTTTCAATCAGTTTACAGTCCTTTGCAGAACAATCTGTCTGGCAGATGAAAGATAAGCTATCGTGAAGTAGTAAGTAAATGCGAGTTTGAAATTCTTACACAATTAACAATTTCTCGTAGATTAATATATCCCGTAACAATTGTTACTTGTGTATGAGATGTGTTTCGAGTCTGCATACAAGTATGTGGAGTGGCAAATGTAAACTTCACACTTTAAATATTTTAAATACATGTACCGTTTAATTGAATGGAATTAGAATTTCTGGATACATAAGAATCACTTACTTACTTATTTATTCCGATCCTCTTGTACCGATTGGTGTCGAGGTTTTGTAGAGAACTCGCCATCTGTCACGATCTTCTACCAACTTCCTTCCTTCACTCCACGAGATGTTCCTCCTGCTCAGGATATGCTTCATTCCCTCATTCCATGTCCTACGTGGTCTTCCTTTCGGTCTCCTTACACCGAATCCTCCCATTCTTGCTTCCCATACGTGTTTAGGTATTCGATGTTCAGGCATTCTGCTGAGGTGTCGAAACCATCGGAGTTGTGCTTGCTCAACATCCTGATATATTGGTTTTGTGTTTAATGTTATTCTGATTGTTTGATTTCTGATTTTGTCCCTTCTGGTCTATCCCACTGTTCTCCTCAAATATTTCATTTCTACTGTTTGTAAGTTTTGTTTTTGTTTTTCATTAATTATCCAGGATTCACTTCCATATATCAATGTTGGTACATAAGTTGATTTGTACACAATCATTTTTGTTTTTTGGCTTATTTCCTTTTTCCCTAAAAATCCTTTCTTTATGGCAATATATAATCTGTTTGTGTTCTTTATTCGAGTGTTTAATTCTTCATATATTTTTCCATTACTATTGATTGTAACACCTAGATACTTAAAACTTTGTACTTGTTTTAGCTCTGAATCTTCAAGGCTTATTATGCAGGGTTTTTCTATTCTCCCTATCCTTAACACAGTTGTTTTATCTTTGTTTATTTTCATATATTTCTTTGACATATTACCATTTATTATTTCTAAATTTCTTTCTAGGTTTGCTTGTGAATTTGCAAACAATACAATATCATCTGCATATAAAAGTTCAGATACAGTTACAGTTTTCAGTTTCTAATTTCCTACTTTGAATTTTCTCATCTTTGGTTTTATTTCTTTCAGAACATCATCCATTAGAATGATAAACAAGTATGGGGATAAAATATCACCTTGCCTTACTCCTGTTGATGTTATGAATTCCTCTGATCTGTTATTGCCAGTTCTGACATAGCATCTATTTGTTCTGTAGAAACTTTGTATTGCTTCTACTAATTGTTTGTTTACATTGTTTCTCTTTAGGGTTTTCCATAGCTCTTGCCATGGCACCCTATCCAAAGCCTTTTCCAAATCTATAAAGCATAGGTATAATTCTCTATTGTATTCTATAACTTTCTCTATTATTTGCCTTATTGTAAATATGTG
This sequence comes from Lepisma saccharinum, assembly GCF_977018435.1. Taxonomy (NCBI): domain Eukaryota; kingdom Metazoa; phylum Arthropoda; class Insecta; order Zygentoma; family Lepismatidae; genus Lepisma; species Lepisma saccharinum. Next base: position 21,886,398 of record NC_139241.1, on the reverse strand, counting down.
ATCTTGGAAAACTCTACCTGGTCCGAATCCACTTTGTGTCTCCTCTAATTTATCCTCGATTTCTTGTCTTAGTCTAGTTTCCAAAATTCTAGAATAGACTTTGCCAGGCACACTGAGTAGTGAAATACCTCTGTGATTTCCGCATTCCCTGTTATCCCCTTTGTTATATATTGGTATTAGTATTGATATTTTCCAATCCTTCACTATCTTCTTTTCCTTCCATGCCACATTTATTATTCTGAGCAACAGATCTTCTCCTTCCTTTCCCATATACTTGATCATTTCTGGTGCAATGCCATCATGACCAGCTGCCTTTCCTAGTTTCATTCTACTAATAGCTTTCTTTAACTCTTCCCATGTAATTACTTCTTGTTCTACATCTAGTATATCTGGTTCTTCAGGCCTTCTCTCCTTCTCCTCCTCCTCTTCCTTTGGTATGTTTCTTTCATTTTCACTTAATAATTTTTGGAAGTAGTTTTTTCATCTTTTCATTATTTCTTCAGAATTTGTTAATAATTTCTTATTTTCATCACATATAAATTTTAAAGGACAATCTTTTTGTTTCCTCATGTTCTTCAAAACTTTGTAAAAAAGTTTTTGATTTTCCTTACGATTTTGCTCCATATTTCTTCCAAATTGCTCCCACATTTCTTTCTTTGCCTCTTGAACCACTTTCTTCACTTTATCCCTCTGCTTTCTATATTCTTCAAATGCCTCCAGAGTACCCACTGACAGGTATTTCTTCCATTTTTCTTTCTTATCTTTTACCTATGCTTCTATTTCTGGATTCCACCAATTTGTTATCTTCTTCTTGCTTCCTACTCTAGATGTTCCCCATACTTGTTCAGCTGCAGATATTATTGCCCTTTCCATTTACTCCAGAGTTTTTCTAAGTCCTCTTCTCTTTCTTCTGCTTGCTTATTCACTAGTTCTTCTTTCACATTCTTTCTAAATTCTTCTCGAACATTTTTCTCTTTCAACTTGTATACTTTTATCTCGTCTCTTAGGTTGTAATTTATCGTTTTCTTCCTTCTATTCATCCTTGATATCTTACTTTTAACCCCTATGGTCATATCTAATATGAGAAGCTTATGATCAGTGTTTACTTCTGGCCCTGTTTTAACTCTTGCATCTCTTATGAACTTTTTCATATCTCTCCGCACAATGATGTAGTCTATTATAGATTTTTCATTTCTACTTGGTTCTTCTCTAGTATATCTGTGTATGTCTTTATGTATATACTAGGGATGGCCAGATCCGGATCCGGTTGGTTCCGGATCCTAAAATATTGCGGATCCGGATCCAGAACTTTCGGATCCGGATCCAGAACTTTCGGATCCGGATCCAGAATTTTCGGATCCGGATCCGTTTTGCCATCCCACATGCGCTTCTTTCGAAAGTAAGAATGTGCTTATAACATATTGTTACCTGCTAACATACATATATATATATATATATATATATATATATATATATATATATATATATATATATAGTGTGTGTGCGCGCGTGCGCGAATTGTAATTAATTAATACACTTACAAGGGAGGTCTAAGTCTGCCCCTTTGATTTCCATGAAACTTGGCAAGTGTATAGAGACCGTCCTCCCTCAAATGTCAAGATGAGGAGAAATGTGGGGATCTGACACCTAAAGTTCCGGGCCTGGATCCAGATCCGAGAGTTTGGGATCCGCAGATCCGGATTTGAAAGTTGCTGATCTGGATCCGGATCTTAAAACCTGGATCCGGATCCGAGAGTTTCGTATCTCAATCCCATTATAATATTACCTTAAAAGGTATTACGATCCTCGATTACAAAGAAATTTTTCGTTAGTCCTACAAGAATTTTTTCAAGTGTTGTTCCTAAAATACTTTGCTACGCATCGGCTAACACACTCGTGCACACATGTCAGAGGTGATTTTGTAAATGCCATTGAAACGAATATGTATTCATTCGAATGTATTGGAAATGAAAACACACATAAATATGAGACATTCCATTCCATGATGAAACCTCTAACACATATAACAATATAGAAATGTTATACAAAAATTATACAATTGTTCTACAGTTACAGTTTTACAAATTAAAATAAAACATTATAATATATGCAGTGTTAAATAATTACAAAGTGTAAGACTAACAAGGGAGGTTATCTAATTGTCCCCTCCGATTTACGTGAAACTTGGCATTATAGTGGGGCCCAAAGGAAGAATTACGTCTTTGTTTGTTTCAGCTAAAAAACTGTTTTAGGGGGCAAAACCCCCTCAAATGTCAAGATGAGGACAAATTGAAGTTAGGATCGGACCCCTGTGTCCCTCTCCGATTTCCATGATACTTGGCAGGTGTGTGTATAAACGGGCCCAAATGAAGAAATGCGTGTTTTTTTCGTTTCGGCTAAAAAACTGTTTTAGGGGGCAACCCCCCTCAAATGTCAAGATGAGGACAAATTTAAGTGGGCATTTCACTTATGTGTCCCCCTCCGATTTCCATGAAACTTGGCAGGTGTATAGTGGGGCCCAAAGGAAGAAATACGTGTTTCTTTTGTTTCGGCTAAAAAACAGTTTTACAGGGCAAAACCCACTCAATTGTCAAGATGAGGACAAATTGAAGTGGGGATCTGACCCCTGTGTCCCCCTCCGATTTCCATGAAACTTGGCAGGTGTGTGTATAAATGGGCCCAAATGAAGAAATACATGTTTTTTGTTTTGGCAAAAAATTTGTTCTAGGGGGCAACCTCCTCTCAAATGTCAAGATGAGGACAAATTGAAGTGGGCATTTCACTTATGTGTCCCCCTCCGATTTCCATGAAACTTGCCAGGTGTATAGTGGGGCCCAAAGGAAGAAATACGTGTTTCTTTTGTTTCGGATAAAAAACAGTTTTACAGGGCAAAACCCACTCAATTGTCAAGATGAGGACAACTTGACGTGAGGATCATCTGACCCCTGTCCCCCTCCAATTCTCATGAAATTTGACAGGCGTATAGTAGGGATGGCCGGATCCGGTACTTTTGGATCCAGATCCGGATCCATTTTGCCTTCCCACATGCGCTTCTTTGGAAAGTAAGAATGTGCTTATAACATATTTTTACCTGCTAATATACATATATATATAATATACATACACATATATATAGTGTGTGTGTGTGTGTGCGTGCACGTGTGCGATTTGTAATTAATTAATACACTTACAAGGGAGGTTTAAGTCTCCCCCTCCGATTTCCATCAAACTTGGCAGGTGTATAGAGACCCCCCTCAAATGTCAAGATGAGGAGAAATTGAAGTGGGGATCTGACCCCGAAACCACGTAAATATAGCATAGGAAGAAACAGGGGTCATAGGGCCTCTCTATACACCGGCCAAGTTTCATGAAAATCGGAGAGGGACACAGGGGTCAGATCCTCACTTCAATTTGTCCTCATCTTGACATTTGAGAGGAGGTTGCCCCCTAGAACAAATTTTTTGCCAAAACAAAAAAACACGTATTTCTTCATTTGGGCCTGTTTATACACACACCTGCCAAATTTCATGGAAATCGGAGGGGGACACAGGGGTCAGATCCCCACTTCAATTTGTCCTCATCTTGACAATTGAGTGGGTTTCGCCCTGTAAAACCGTTTTTTAGCTAAAACAAAAAAAACACGTATTTCTTCCTTTGGGCCCCACTATACACCTGCCAAGTATCATGGAAATCGGAGAGGGACACAGGGGTCCGATCCTCACTTCAATTTGTCCTCATCTTGACATTTGAAGGGGTTTTGCCCCCTAAAACAGTTTTTTAGTTGAAACAAAAAAACACGTAATTCTTCCTTCGGGCCCCACTATAATGCCAAGTTTCATGGAAATCGGAGGGGGACAATTAGATAATCTCCCTTGTTAGTCTTACACTTTGTAATTATTTAATACTGCATATATTATAATGTTTTATTTTAATTTGTAAAACTGTAACTGTAGAACAAGTGTATAATTTTTGTATAACATTTCTATATTGTTATATGTGTTAAAGGTTTCATCATGGAATGGAATGTCTCACATTTATGTGTGTTTTCATTTCCAATACATTCGAATGAATACATATTCGTTTCAATGGCATTTACAAAATCACCTCTGACATGTGTGCACAAGTGTGTTAGCCAATGCGTAGCAAAGTATTTTAGGAACAACACTTGAAAAAAATTCTTGTAGGACTAACGAAAAATTTCTTTGTAATCGAAGATCATAATACCTTTTAATGTGTGGTAATATTATAATGTAGGGCTACCATATTTTGAAATGCTAAAAAGAGGACATTTTCTTCGAAAGCCAAACACACCATCAATTTATTCACAAACACGAAAACATTACATAAATCACACAATTTATCACCATTAAATAAAATATTATTCTCCATGATATTATACTGCCACTAACCTAAGCTGACTTTATAGTATTGACGTCCACTCTGTTATATTGAACTAATCTATTCTTATGATTGTGTATTCTGGATTAGTCTTTTTATATATAGAAACACAGTACCTCGTTATTTGTTTCCTTCCAACTGCTCCTTGTTCACATTAGCCCAAGCATACTTTTCTGTAGAACTTACCTTTTTCAACAATTCTTTTTCATTCATCAGGTAGGCTTGGAACTCTTTACAGCTGATGTCATTGTAATTGTACTGCACTTGCAAAATTCTTCGAAGTGACTCCAGAGACAAAATGTTTCTTTCTTTTGTCCACTGACTCTGCATTAGGGAGAAGAGTCTTTCTACATTTGCATTGTGGGATGGAATGGCGAAGAAAAACTGAGCAATTTTCAGCAGTTCCGAATGGCAGGAAGAGGAAGAATGTTTGGACTTCTCAAAATACACAGTCCACTTTTTATGAGCTTGAAGGTTAAGAAAATCATGGCCATGTTCAAGTTCTTCGCTCACAACTTTCTTGAGGTTGCATACTTGATCAAAACATTTTTCATCATCTATAGGGACACCTCTCTCCAAAAGGTACTTAATAGTTGATTCCACATCCTTCCACTCAGGTGATTTTTCAAGAGACATCCACATGAAACCAGTAAACTCTGGCATGGGTGCCATCCATTTTTCCAGATAATCTATGCAGCTGTCATACAGTTCAACTGCTGCTGCATGAATTCGTCACATTCAGCATCCAGTCCATTTTTACGCCATTCTTCCAGCAGAATTTTCACCTTTATTGACATGAATTCACTGGCTTTACGTTCAGTGAGCATGCGCTTAATGGACAAAGAGATTCCAAGAACTTCCACAAGTGAATTTGTTTCTCTCTCGAGTTCTTCTGTACGTGAATGAAACATACCCACCAGTTTGTCTGTGGAGTCACAAATAAATTTCACTGAATTCATTTTCAAATAATTTCTTGATCACTGTAGGTGGCTTAGGTTGCGAAAGAAAGAAAGATTTGAGAGCTGGGAACATATGGATGAGTCTGGTTATGCCTGGGAGTAATGACAACCATCTTGTCTTGCTATGTGACAACAACTTCTTATATTCAACATCAACAAATTCTGAGAACTCTTTAAGTTGCTCAGTCCAGACTGTGTAGATGTTAAAATACTGATACAATTTGAAGATGATGCCTTGATATAAAAATCCAATGTATCTACAGCTTGATGTACACAATTATTCAAGATGTGTGCAGGACACCCCACACCAATTAATGTCTTATTTCCTAACAATATCTTCAGTTTTGAGAAAACATTTTTCCCTTCTGCATCCCGGCGTAGTCCTCCAAACATGATATTGCAATTGTCTCCAGTAAATGCTATGCACTTATCAAGCAGCCCCTTACCCTCAAGTGCATTCCTTAAAAAGGAAGAAATAGTGTCTGCAGTCTCATTAGTTTGCTGATCTAGTTCAATTAATTTGCATTTCAAGCCACCAGTTTTCCAATCATAATACTGAATAATAATTGGGAAGATTTTTACTGAACCATGATTACTGCCGTCAGTAGAAACACCACAATAAGCAATCTCATTATCTTGAATTCTCTTCATGGCACTATCAATAGAATGAGGACCTAGCACAGAGTTTACAATTGCTTCTGTTTTCGTTCTTGCAGTTGAGAACTTTCTAGCTACATTGGAATCAGGAAATAATGATTTTATCAAGCTTGACGTGCAGTCCATCACTTTATAACTGTTGTGATGCTTAACAGTATGAAACGCGAAAGAACCTTCTGCAGTACTTACTTTATCTTCATGTTCACTGCCAGGTTTCGTGAAAAACTGAGTCAGTTTTGTAGATGAAACTTCACCTCTGACGGCTCTTTTGTGCTTTTCGCACTCCACGTGTGCTTGCAAGTCTAGCCCTCCTTTGTTTGCCACAGACACATACAAACCATACACTCGCCTTCAAAATCGTCTCTACCACGTCTAAAACATGAATACTTTTCTTGTAACTCATTAGTAAACTTGCACTTTCTTTTAGGCATATTAGTAGCTTACACCATGTTTGCAAACTTTAACTTCCACTTCGAAACACGAACAAACGAATGAAGTGGAAATCATATCGACCGGAACTTGAAACTGTAACAACAAACAACTAACGCTTAGCGCATCGTCCAGTACTGCCAACATCAGACGTTTAAAGATTCGAAAAGTTGTAACTTCGTGATCTCTGACCTATGATGATTGGGTAAGAGTAAAAACCCGGACATTTTAACAGAAAGTAAAAACCCGCCCGGACGCAAATTTCAGGGTCCGAAAAGAGGACATGTCCGGGAAAACCAGGACGTATGGTAGCCCTATTATAATGGGATTGAGATACGAAACTCTCGGATCCGGGTTTTTGGATCCGGATCCAGATCCGAATCTTTCGGATCCGGAACTCTCGGATCCGGATCCAGAGCAGGAACTTTCAGATCCGGATCCAGATCAGGAACTTTCGGATCCGGATCCAGATCCGAAACTTTCAGACCCAGATCCAGATCCAGATTCATAACTTTTGGATCCGGATCTGGATCCGTTTGGCCATCCCTAGTATATACACAGTGTTGGTGATAATCAGATCATTTATTATGCAGAGTTCCAATAGTCTCTCTCCATTGTTATTTATAACTTCTTCTCCATACTTTCCTATTACTTTTCCCCATCGATCAGTTTTATTTCCCACTCTGGCATTCATATCTCCTAGGATAATAACTTCTTTATCTATGTCTTCAATAGTTCTTTGTAGTATTTCATAACACTGATCTTTGTTGTTTGAAGTTTCATTCTCGTTAGGGGCATATACAATCACTAATTCTTACACAATTAACAATTTCTCGTAGATTAATATATTCTGTAACAATTGTTACTTGTGTTTGAGATGTGTTTTGAGTCTGCATACAAGTATATGGAGTGGCAAATATACACTCCACACCTTAAATATTTTAAATACATGTACCCTTTAATTGAATGGAATTAGAATTTCTGGATACATTAGATTCACACAGACCTTTTACTTTATGATGTTAATATATTTTTGTGTGTGGATAATGAAAGGTGGTAATACATATGGTTGAAATAGAGAAAACTTCTGCTTCTAGCCTTGAATTTTTGGAAAGTTCGCCTTGAAAACCGAGAATTATACTTGCATTTTTTCAAGGCCCTAGAGTGGCCACCCTGGTAGTGAAGTCCAGTTTTGGCGTATACTTACTGTTTTCCTCAAACCAGTTGCCAGTGAGAGTTGTAGTAGGAAGAACTGGCAGGGCACTTTTACCTTTTTAACCTACATGTTTTAAATTTAGGCTATTCTTGTCCTATCTCCTGATGAAGCCATGTGATGTGGTGAAAGCTAGAGGAAAACAGTACGTACATCCCAAAACTGGACTTCTCTATGTAGTGAAAAGATGGCATGTGGTATAAGTAGAGGCACATATTTTTGATGAATGAAAAAGCAAAATTTCAGTTAAAAAAAACAAAAGTCAATTTCAGGTTCAAAAGTGGTAAATAAAGTTAATTGTTGGTGTTATAGCAGTGAAATATCAGATCTAAAGTGGTATATAAAATTGTGACTATTTTGCAGTTGATTTCATGACAAAACAAGGTACTTTTTGTCAAAAACCAAATATGCACATCTCCAGGTACAACTTATGCCTTATCAATAGGTGGAAATGTTTCTAGGATGAGATGCTTTTTTGAACAACTTACACTTGCATTGTGAGCGGTTGCTTAGGGCACTGGTTCGTTTAAGAAAGCAGTATTGCAAGACACAAAACATTATCCTTTGTATTAATAATGTTGAACATAATATAAAGAAAATACTTCATTACATGGTTATATTCAAGTGTATTGTCGTTTACGCAAAAATGAATAGACCAGAAAATGTAGTGATAACTTATGGCACTTCATTGCTTTATCTGGGTGCTTGTAAGAAAGGGGGGGGAAAAAGTAAAATATGACAGCCATTTTTAAGGAAGTGTACTGTACATACGTGCCTCCTGACAGCAATTGAGTTTTGATTTTACAAATATCCAGAGTCATAGGATGGACAAACTTCAAGTGCATACTATGCCTAAGACTAACACAATTCATCTTTCTACACATTATGAAAAAATACTTGCACTCAACTACAGCGCCTAGAATAACGTAGTGTGGAAAACGGCATGGTTCTGCCGTCTCTCGCTGGTTCCACTCGAAAATGAAATCCGCTAGAGGCGCTGGTGTTGACACCGGGGTACAGCGCTCGACTGCTTATAATGGAAGTAAATGGGGTTTTTGCTGCAACGTCTGATTCTTTTCCTTGTAACATTTCTTTGCATCAGAAAATTGTTATGATATTTGGTACAGTAGTCGCGAAAATATTAAAGAATATTATGAACCGTCTATCATGACCTGTCCTTGAGTTTTTTATTAACAATACGGAAGAAAACATAGGTATGGATTGTAACACGTAACATGACAATTGCTGCGAGAATTAGTATTGTGTATGCATTATCCTGAAAGGTTCATTAATATTGTCATTGTCACAAATATTATTTTTATGGAAATTCACACAGACAATACTCGTTTATTTTAATTAATTTATTTATTTATTTTATTATTAATTAATTTAATTAATTTGCAGTTTATTTTCATCAAGTACAAGGTAGACATTTTACAGTCAAGTCACGAGTAAAAATGCAGTCCTTAACACCAAAGTTCTACTTACCAATCGACACGAATGTAAAGCAATTTGTTGATAGAGATGACATTTCCATGGAGTTGAAATAGCCGATTACGATGTACCTTGTCACTCCACAAATATAACTGCTTCCATCAATTCACTTACCGCCTTTCTAGAGAAACAAATCTACACAATATATTCCAAAAACTAACTAAGCCGCATTACTTTCATAACAAAATTAGCCGCTGTGTCGATCGCACTGCCATCTACTTGTCATCGTCTCGGGGAACCAGTTTCTTGGGTCGTTTTCCACACTACGTTATTCAAGGCGCTGTAACTCAACATTGCTCACCTTGCTAAGTTCAATTCAATATCTTGTGGTTGATGCTTATTATTACTTATCTTAATTGTGTTATAGTTAAGCTGTACAATGTTTTTTAAAAAATAATATTCATTCAGAGATAATGGCTTCATGCCCTTGAACATAAGACAAAAAAACTAGCAATGTTTTCCCATGGCAGTTTTTAGTGTTGTTAGGTAATTATTAGGGAGTGTATTTTTATGCGTTCAAGAACTGGAAAAATGTTTACAGTTACAAAAACAGCATAAATCTGTGGATATAAATATATATACAAAAATATTTTCATTCGAAATTCCATCAAATAGATAGATAGATTCTCTTGCCAGTGACAGCAGGACATTAGTCGCTTCTTGCATTCTGTTGATTAAAATTAGCAACATTTTCCACATCTCACGTATTCAGACATACTACTTGAGGTGCGGGATGTTCTGAATACTTATGCCATCAATTTCACCTTTAATGAAGGTGTTTGATAACCCAGTGAAGGCAGATAGTGGTTTCGATTACTGTTTACTGGAGGCAAGTAGTACAGTGCCACTGTAGCAGGAGTGACCAGTGTGTTGCTGAGTCCCGTATAGGCTAGTCAATAGCTCCAAAATATGCTTTTACGCAAAGAATTTGGATATTTTGTTTTGCACACTGGTTTAGATTCCACTTAAAACTGTTGGTCCAGTCCTGAATAGCCTATTTCGGCATGAAGTGAACTTAAATAAAAAATGACAAATCTGAAAGGTTTTGCGTGAAGATTAAAGAAAATAAAATTTTTAAATGCTTTCAACCCATTTTCATATAACCCAAAAGGCTGAAACTTCCTCATGCAGGAAGCATCCAATCACTTTGTGGGTAGCTGCTTCGACGATTATCAAGTGTTAAGATTTAGAAAGAAAAGGGCAAGTACCCTAAATTGAGTAGGGACTTTAAATACACATACATGCTGGTGTCCATAGATCACCATGTCTTATAAATACTTCAGAGGGGGATGTTCAAATATTATCTGGCAAATTTCTAATGCAGATCTTAACTGCTGGATAGGAATTTGTTTTGAATATTAAACCTCACTTTACATACAGCAATGTGAATGAGCATGATGTTGGACCACATGCAGCACTGTGTGGTTTGAGGAAGCTGTCTTGTGCAGCCTGTCATGCTAAGATGCTGCTGTTTGTCACCTGTGAATGATGGTTAAGTAAGCAAATTAATGTTATGAACGTTTCTTCTAGTGCTCCAGCATGCTGGACTTCTGGTAAGACTCGTTTCATCTCAACTTCTGTGTAGTCAATGACAATGGGATCATTACAAAGCTGAAGCATCTGACTGCATGTATAGTCTCAACTCGTCTCACCACACAGATAGTGAAGAAAGAGCATGGTTAGAAACAAAATAATGTTTAGTGTGTGCTATGGACTGTTAAGTAGAAATCGCAAACCGAAAAATTATTCCATGTTAACCAAGTTCAAAATAACTAATCCTTTTACAGTTATATTTCAGTGGTCTTTCCTTATTTTTGTCTGTAGTACTAGATAAATTAAAATTACTATTTTTCCTTGTTTTAAATACATATATTTATGAACCCTATACTATAGGCAGTGACTTCAATTTTTCGCAAGGCAACACCAAAAATGATGATAGCTGCAATAAAGTGTTTATGAACATGCATATTTGAAGCCATTGAATAATGCATATTTTCCATAAAATTGTGAATTGTGGCCTGTTTGCATTATTACAACTCTTGTGTTTTAGGTTTGAAAGTACAAAGTCTACAATATTCTGCATTTATAATGTGCATGTTTTCTAACATCTTATCCAACAGAAAACTATAATGCATGTAACATATGAAATAATTCAGCACCATGAAATCACATGTAAATTTTTGTCTTCCCAAAGTTCTTTTTTACTTTCTATCAGAACGCTTTGCATCACAAAGCAAAGTTGGGGATTTTGATGGAAGACCACGGGAGCCAAACCATCGGTGTGTGTCACAGAAGCATTTAGCGTTGACAAGCTTAGTGGCGTGATTTTGGCAGAAGCCAGTGGAATTTATTGCCTCATGCGATCGTATTTGTGGATCACATGCCTATTCATCACTGCGGAACAAATGGAAAATACCTTCCTCAAAAATCAGTTTCAATGTATCAAACTGTCACAAACAGGTGCAATTTCAAATACATACTTGTTTAAGATACATAAAGCTGTATCTTTAGACATATATTTGCAGGAAAATGTCCTAAAATAAAAATTCACTGACGAAACAATAACATCGAAAAATCAAAGTCCCTAATTATGCTTTGCGGGAACTACCGAAGATTGCTCATTACGGCTTTTGTCAATAACTTGGAAACAGGTAGATTAAAATGAAGATCAAATCATTACAGGGCATGGAAACAAACAACTGCAAAAGAACATAAGTAAAATGATACTGATTGGAAAAATTTAGATGTATCTAACTTTATTTTCTAAGTCTCTGGAGCATTTGTTGAAACATGTGATTCCTGCATTTCTGAATCTCGTTGCTCTCCTGGATGGCCAGCCTTAATTTTTGAACCTCCTGCACCCTTGCTGCTGCTAGCTCCTCCATTTTTGTCCGATGGACGTCAAGCTTCCGCCTTTTGGATATATGTCCATTTCCATGTGAAATGGAGCTATTGCTGCTGGAGGGGGGAGTGCTGGAAGAGGAGGAAGAGGAAGGCACTGGCACCAATGACCCCAAGGAAGAAGTTGACATAGGAAGGCCGCAGGAAGAGGCCAACATAGGACCAAAATTTATTTTCGATCTGTATCGAACAGTTCTAGGAATGTGCTGAAAAAATCCCAGCTTACATTCCCTCTCCCTGAAGCCGTCTTATTAACTAAAATTGTAGTGAAGGTCTTCTTCATATTGCAAAATTTGCGGTTCAGCATGTCGTCTGTAACATCGTAACCTTTGCTACAAAAGACATCCCACATTTCCCTCCACAACAAATTATTTTTTACCTTGGGGTCTCCGAACTTACGTACCCTCTTCCTGTACTTCTCCAGAAGCAGCTTCGTGGACTCCTGCTTCCATGTAAACGTGCCTAGAAAAAAAAATACTATTACTCTCTCATTTATTAAATAAATTTTGATTTGACATAGCAGTTAGTGCTACAAATAAAAGGGGTTAGTTATTTACTTCTTGTAAACCAAACTATTGTTCAACATTGAAAGTGCATCAAGTCTCTGAACACTGATATTGGACAAGGTCATATTCACAAGGATATATTTTATTCAGAAAAGTCAACATGTAAGAAAGGGATGGCTGATTTTTTTTGTTCTGTGGCAATGAACTACTTTCACATGATATGACCTTTGGCCAATTAAAATATATGCATGGTCACTCTAAACAATATGCTGTGAATCAACTTTTTTGCTTATTGCATTCACTAAATTGTACTTTACTTTTGTGTTTGAGAAACAAATACGTTCACTGAGGTTTACACAATCTCTTTGTAATGAATCTACTAGACCTGAACTTTCTTGTGAAACCACATGTTCGCAATTTTCGTTAGAAGCAAATGCAAGTTTTTACTCGCTATGATCACTTACACTACATTTCCTCCATTGCATTTTCCTCCAAGCTTGACAGCTCCAAGCTTCTGCCATCAGCTGAACCTGCCAGAAAAAAACAAAGGGATGTGATGTTTGAAAGTGAAATTGTCACTTTAACCACTTATCGACAGTCATACTAACTGATCACATCACATTCCTTTACAGACATTAAGTAACTCCCAAGCTATTCTCATATAGCATTACAACACCTTAAAATGTCTTGTGACACTTTGTTTTATTTGATGTGAACTTCTCTCTAGACACAGAGGATGCAAATAAAAGTTTTTGAAATGTTGCAAGAATTTTAAAAGTGTTGTAGTCACATAAAAAATCAGTGGAATGTGTGCCTCCTTCAATTTCATGTAAACACTAATTCTTCATCTGTCTGAAGAACTCTGGGAAGCATCCGAATTGGCAGCAGATGCCACCTAGAGCATTGTTCCACCAGCAGAATATGCCTACTGCCATTGTTTAAATTGGCAAAATACATGAAGTTGGAGGGAAGAGCTGGAAGGTGCATGTTTCAACTTGCTGTTGCCCTGCACTTGGCAGCCATACTGCAATTGCAATGTTTACTTTGATGAAACAACATTTACTGAACAGACTATGTAAAACTCTGTGCTACTTGGACTATTTATCGACAACACTGTACGTAGAAAAGTTGTAAAGGAATAAATCACATGCCACATATGTAATATGAGTACTACATTGGTGGAAATCATTGTGATGTTTACTTCATGTTTGCCTTCTGCTTCTGTAGTGTAGCCCTGCACCCCAGATCGCTGTAGGTGATGTTAGAGCTGACACCTGGTGGGGAAAGTGGCAACCGTACTTCAAGGGGACATGCAGATTGAAATGACTAAATGGGAAAGAGCGCTTGTCAATTCGAACACAGCCCTGCAATCATCTGGCCCGGAAACAACCCAGCATGATAGTAATGCTGGTTTCAGAAACTTTCACCTTTCTTACTGCAAGAGTGTGTGAGCAGGAAATGACAATTAATGCTTTACTTTATTTACACACAACCTTTACATGTCCAAAAGAAGTTTGGTCGCAGCTTTTGATCTTGTCAATCATCTGGTTCTCACAAGGGTGGGGATTTGTTCAGCATTTCCCAGATGTCACAAGGAAGGGTGAATGAACCTTTGAAAAGGAACACATGTTGCTCTTGGACAAGCTGCTAATGAATCAAAAACAATGGTATCAGTGGAAAATTTCAACGGATAGATTGGTATTGGCTCAGCTCTAGTTCTGACATGGTAATGGTTCCGATTGTTTCATAATTTCTCCTAGCACAAAGACTAATTATCGTAGAATTTTGGAAATCATTGTCACACGAAATTTGAACCTTCCTTAAAGTAATGAGCACTGTTTGGACTCAAAAAAAGTTATTGATATTGAAAAAAACAACTTGATAATTACCTTACACACTTCTCATGGACAAGATATCCTCTGTCAAGAAGCGACAGTAAATATCATAGAAGTGTGGGAATGAATGTAGAAGTAAATCGGAATGTTAGTAGAATGCATTTAGAGACTTTATTTTAATGCTAAGGGAACCAAACCTAACCTGCCTAACCTAACCACAAAAGCATATACCTTACAAAACCTTAAGTAATCACTAAAACTCTGCAGCATGTGTTTACAGACGTACATTGAAATCGAACCATGTAAAAATTGCATTTATAGCATGATGAAATCGCAATAAAACAAAAGGAACTTGGGCCCACACAGGTTCTTCAAATTTACTGTTTCCAAAATCACTTGTGCCCAGAACATATCCTCCTGCACAGTGTATTATTGTTTTCATTCACTTTTGTTACAAAATGGTGAGCACTTATGGTCTTTTATATTTGCACATCGTACGGTCATGGACACTGCCGGCTTGTAACGATTCCATCGAAAGTCAATGTATTCATTACAAGCCGGCAGTGTCCGTGACTGTACAAACATACATGATGTTCCTTTGAAAAACATTTGATACTACACTTAACCCAAGCAATTTATGCAAGCTTCTGGTTACTCATACATAATGTCATATAAGTTATGGAACCTACTAACAAAGTCACATAAATTTCTATCCAGTGTCCACACTTTATTTAACCTACCTTTTAGGGAAATGTCAGTCACTCCTGTCAATTCAGCAGCTCCAGCATATCTCTTGAAGAATGCAGTTGCAAAGTCAAAATCTGAAATGCAAATTTAATAACTGTTATCACTGGGTTACAAGGGGCATACATTAACATGCAGAAGTGATACAAACAACTTTTATAAACATAGGAATGTGTTGTAATATGTAATTTGTTCAGGGTGAATTTCGTATTTCAACATGAACAAAATGTTACCACACTATTTTTTGCGTGACATACCATATTTATTAACACCAAGCATTTGGAAACTGACACAATATGCACACAATTTTCAATTGTGTTGAAAGATAAATAATTCACACAATAGTATCCAGGCTCAAACCATCCTTTCATCTCATTGGCACGTATTTGCATGCGAGTGTATGAAACCTCTATTGCCTATACACACTACACGGTTGTTTGTGTCAAAAAAATGCATGCACATATGTATGGGATGTATACATGCATAAGCCATCTTTTCTACAAAAAAAAAATGAAAACTTGCTAAAAAAATATGATCCTTTCCAAGCAAGTATTCTTTTGTGTTTGATTTGAAGCTGAGAAAAAAAATTCTGTACACAGAAGCAATAGAAATAAGGTTGCACGAGCACGCGTTTAAACAGGAATATACGACAATATTTTACTAGTATTTATTATTAACTTTTTCACGATAATCATCTAAATGATCGGAATATCCCTCCCCCACTGATTATAAAAAAAAAACTCTCTTCTTAAACAGTGCATTTCTTGATATGGTGCACCAGTAAAAATAATGTAATGTATTTCACACAGGAAATAGTCTCGATACGTGATGTCAATCTTCCTTGTAAAAGAAGCTGGACACATACATGAAGGGACATTCACAAATGATATCCATGCCCATACCGGGACTCGGGCCCAGGAACTTGGGTAGCGAGATCTCAAGTCGACCACTTAATACGCTCGGCCACAATGTGGACATGTATTTGCATAAGCATGCTTAACCGTTTCGCAAAAACTTAATGTTGTGAACAGTGCTGGGTTCATAAATTATTTAACTGCAGTATTTGGTTGGTGATAACTCCGAGAATAAAGTGGCGGGAAAGATGCTACTATTTAAGTATACCGTATGCGCAGCCTGAAGGAGCACTTGGGCCAAATGATTTAAAAATTATTAAACTTAGAGTTATGTACTTTACTTACCTTTTTGCAATTGGTCGTGAATATCTTCCGGCTCCATTACTGAATACCTTAGTCCATCGAATTCTTATTCAACGCACCTAATTTCCGCCATCTTACTTGCAACTAGCAGACATCAGACGAATATGCTGACCACAGGCAGTGAGAGAATTTTATGTTGAGTGAAGCCGCAATAGCTCCGTCTCAACAACCAGGTAGCAAGCACCTCCAGGATTCTTGCTACTCAACAATGTTGGGTTGCTGAGTGATCCTGGAGGTGCCCCTCGAGTAGGAGGCAATTGCCCTACTTGCTCCCCAATGTGTATACCTGTCCACATCCACCCCCAGAGAAATTAGTTCATCCACTACTCACAGATGTGATATTTTAGCACATCTTATGGTTCCCCACGGAACAATCTCTCAATTTTTCAAGTCTGATCTAGCAACACTGTCCCGAGAATAGTGGGGAAGGTGCATGAATACTTTTGGCCAAAGGTTATTTTCCTTGTGGTCACTCTATAGCTAATAACATAGGTACACTTATAGTGTTTCTGATGTTCCTTATTCTGCTTTTCTGCCTAAAAGTGGATCCCGAAAACATCCAATGTGGCACAAGGTTGGCATGTTTGAAACAAAAGCATTTGAAACAGCTTGTGTTAATTATTAAAAGACACTACTTCACTTTTTAATGAAAGTTTAATACACAGCATTTTAAACATTTTTATGTTTGTTTCAAACACATTTTAATACTAGATATTTGTTAGTCTGTTGTTATTTGCATGTTTTGTAACTTTGCCCTTTTATTCAATCTGTGTTAATTTGTAATATATTCACACAAATCTGTTCGTGGATAAATATGTATATTCAGTTAACAAAGAAGCCTATCTTCATGAATACCCATGGGATAAGATTCAGGGTTGGCAAATTATCTTCCTTTAAGAAAAAAAAAGTTTTTAGTGTTGTAAACAAGTTTTAAATGTTATAAACGGGGTTTTAATCAAGAACAAAAAAAACAGGTTTTAAACAAATCGAACATTTAAAACATTGTGCCAAGAAGACTTATTTTCTAAGGATAATAATGATTCTTGCATATTGTATATCTTTATTGCACATCCCACCAAGATTAATCAGATATTTGATTGATTGATTTGCTTTATTTTACTTTGCTTCTTGTGCCACTTCTAGCAAATTTGCAAAGTTGGGGATAAGTGATGATATTTGAGAATGGACAATCACAAACATCCATGCCCAGGCCAGTATTTGAATCCGGGACTCCTGGCATTGTAGCCCAATGTGCTAACCACTGCAGCACAAGGGGCGGCTATTAATCAGATGAAACAGAAATATAACACCAATGCAGGCATGCTAGTAAAAAGAAAACAGAAGTTCGACAACTTCAAATTTTCCAGCAAAATCTAAATTATTCATAAAATCTCCTTTCTTACCTTAAATTGGACTTAATGTTTTCCTGCACCAAGGAATATTTTTCCCTTTCCCCACACAAGTGGAACAGAGAAAGCAGGAAGGAACAAGCTGTTTCTCCTGCCAATTCTGTTTTGAGTGGTGGAATAGACCGCACAGATCATATCTCTTTACACACCCACATGCTTTGCCTCCCTCACCACCCTTGTGTACAATTGGGGAAGAAACCAGGTGACCAGAAGGGTGACAATCAGTGATGCACACAAATGAAGTTCTTTAAGTAAGTTACTTAAATTCTGATTTAGAAGCTTGTTCCAATAGTTTGCATAATCAATAATGAGCAATTACTAATTTGTAAACTGCTCGCCATTAAAAATGCAACACCCAGAAGGAGTAATCGGAATCAGACGAAATGTGCAGTGTGTAGAGGAGAGGTGCAGAAGGAAATGATTAGGTGTTCAAGGCCGTCATGCGTCATGTATATAATGAATCCATCTGGTAAGTGGTACCTGTAGCAGGTCGGATAGGTGTAGAAGAGCAGTGAAAGTGCATGGTCGTGAGTGTAGTGTGTTAAAATCGGTCAGCAATGCCACGTCGTCGAATACGGCAGCGATTCAAGCAGGTTTCCCAGTTCGATCGCAGCCGAATTGTTGCATACCGTGAATGCGGATTATCCTACCGTGAGATCGGTGGCCGCGTAGGACGGAATGCATCCACAGGGATCCGTGTATGGAACCAGTGGGTCCAGGAAGGCACTGTAGAGCAACGTAGAGGTTCACAACGTCCGCGTCGGATGACGGAACGAGAGGACAGACGTCTGATACGCATGGTCCTTACATACAGAAGGCCACGTCAATGAGGATTGCGCATGAAGTACGGGATGTTTTACAACGTCCAGTGTCCCCACGAACCGTGCTTCGTTGTTTGGCGAACCGGGGAAATTTTTCCCAGAGCCCACTGTTGCGGATTCCTCTGACGCTAGAGCATAAGTGTTTGCATCTGAGATGGTGCCAAGACCGTCGTGCATGGATGGCGGAGTGGAATGCTGTAGTGTTCTCTGATGAATCCCGCTTCTGTATACAACATCATGATGGACGTACACGTGTGTGGCGGCACCGTGGCACTAGGCTTCATGACGCCTGCATCATGCATCATCACACAGGGCCTTCATTGGGTATGCATCATCACACAGGGCCTTCATTGGGTATCATGGTTTGGGGTGCCATCGCCATAGGTGTTTGTTCGCACCTCGTACGCATTCAAGGGACATTGAACAGCCAACGGTACATCACACAGATTCTCACCCCTGTTGCTGTCCCATTAATCCATGCACTGCGTGAAAATTAACCTAAATAACCTTCTAGGACTTCTTGGAATCTTGTGCTTTAGTATAATACTACATTTTCTTGGATTTTGATCTAATTTGGAACTAATAGAATCCTATGTTAGCTGAAAACTTCTACATCACTTGGCTATAGAAAATAAACATTTCCATAAATGGCTCATTTACTACTTGAACAGTGAGTCGAATTTAATATTTTTAAATTTGTACGTTTTCAGTCAGTTTTGAGCCCCATTAATATGTTCTCAATATGTTTACTTAGAGTTTACTTCAGTTTTGCAATCCGTGTCTCAGGAGTCATGCACAAGATAAGCTATTTTCAATTATGCATATACGTATAACACAGTTTTATGCATTTACGAACATAGCAAAGATTGGACTAATGACTAGTGAAGTTATAGTTTTTATTAGTCTATGAAATGCGTAGTGTTTAGTACAAAGGAACTTCATCTCATCAGAAATAGGAAGGTATAGTATGTATTTTTACTTACATATTATTTTAAAGTTCCACATATATAAGTCGTTAGCGGTGTGTGAAATAAAAGAGATGTAAACCAATGTTTAATCAATTGTGTATTGGAAGTATTGAAGTATAATGTACATATAAAGAGAGCTGATTCATGGAAGCCTGCTAGTTACTCAACTTATGTATCATTCACAAAACATATTAATAATCTAAAATTATAAGAGTTGTTAAATTTGATTAAGAGTCCATTTTTACTATGTTTCCTAATCTGAAGATATACAATTCTAAAACAACGTCACATAGTTGTAATTAGATTTTATCTGTCATGCTAGATGTTGGGTGCCCCGAAAACTAATTTAAAATTCCTCTTTCTAGGAAGTTGGTATCTACATGCTGGAAGTATCAATGAGGACAGCCTGAACACTAGGGGTCTATGCTTAAGGTGGCATAGTGGCTGTTGATCCTCGAGTGGTCCCAGCCAAAGAAGATAAGTTGCAGTCTGATGAAAGAACCACTCAGTAAGGTGAAAGAACTAACGGATTGTGACACAAAATTCTTTATATTACAAAATCTTTTTAAATTTTTCATTTTTCAAATTATTTATTGCACATGAAATACATGCCAGAACATAAAAGGTTTGCATTTAGTATGAAACCTTGAATATCTTGAAATAATTGGATTCTGTTGAAAAATATAATAAATGTTGAATAAAAATGGGACTTTTAAGATGTATGAATTTCTGAATGTTGTCTAAGATCTCCCTTCTGTACAAATGATTTGTTACATGTTGAACTCACCTAGGGCTTCTTCCCAGTATGAATTCTTAAATGTATTGCAAGATCTTCCTTCTGCGTGAATGACTTCCTACATGTTGAACACATGTAGGGCCTCTCTCCAGTATGAATTCTTAAATGTTTTGCAAGATTTTCCTTCAGTATAAATGATTTGTTTCATGTTGAACACACATATGGCCTTTCTCCAGTATGAATTCTTAAATGTTTTGCAAGATTATCCTTCAGTATAAATGATTTGTTACATGTTGAACACTCAAAGGGTCTCTCCCCAGTATGAATTCTGATATGTTTTGCAAGATTTTCCTTCCGTATAAATGATTTGTTACATGTTGAACACTCAAAGGGTCTCTCTCCAGTATGAATTCTTAAATGATTTGCAAGATCATCCTTCCGTATAAATGATTTGTTACATGTTGAACACATGTAGGGCATCTCCCCAGTATGAATTCTTAAATGTTTTGCAAGATCATCCTTCCTTATAAATGACTTGCTACATGTTGAACACATGTAGGGCCTCTCTCCAGTATGAATTCTTAAATGTTTTGCAAGATAATCTTTTAGTATAAATGATTTGTTACAAGTTGAACACTCAAAGGGTCTCTCCCCAGTATGAATTCTGATATGTTTTGCAAGATTTTCCTTCCGTATAAATGATTTGTTACATGTTGAACACTCAAAGGGTCTCTCTCCAGTATGAATTCTTAAATGATTTGCAAGATCATCCTTCAGTATAAATGACTTGCTACATGTTGAACACATGTAGGGCCTCTCTCCAGTATGAATTCTTAAATGTCTAACAAGATTATCCTTCAGTATAAATGATTTGTTACATGTTGAACACTCAAAGGGTCTCTCCCCAGTATGAATTCTTAAATGTTTTGCAAGATCTTCCTTCTTTATAAATGACTTGCTACATGTTGAACACATGTAGGGCCTCTCTCCAGTATGAATTCTTAAATGTTTTGAAAGAATATGCTTCAACGTAAATGATTTGTTACATGTTGAACACATGTAGGGCCTCTCTCCAGTATGAATTCTTAAATGTTTTGCAAGATTATCCTTCAGTATAAATGATTTGCTACATGCTGAACACTCAAAGGGTCTCTCCCCAGTATGAATTCTGATATGTTTTGCAAGACTTTCCTTCCGTATAAATGATTTGTTACATGTTGAACACTCAAAGGGTCTCTCTCCAGTATGAATTCTTAAATGTTTTGCAAGATCTTCCTTCTGTGTAAATGATTTGTTACATGTTGAACACATGTAGGGCCTCTCTCCACTATGAATTCTTAAATGTTTTGCAAGATTATCCTTCAGTATAAATGATTTGTTACATGTTGAACACTCAAAGGGTCTCTCGCCAGTATGAATTCTGATATGTTTTGCAAGATTTTCCTTCCGTATAAATGATTTGTTACATGTTGAACACTCAAAGGGTCTCTCTAAAGTATGAATTCTTAAATGTTTTGCAAGATTTTTCTTCCGTATAAATGATTTGTTACATGTTGAACACTCAAAGGGTCTCTCTAAAGTATGAATTCTTAAATGTCTTTCAAGATTTTTCTTTAGTATAAATGATTTGTTACATGTTGAACACTTAAAGAGTCTCTCTTCAGTATGAATTCTTAAATGTCTTGCAAGATCTTCCTTCTGTGTAAATGATTTGTTACATGTTGAACCTTCAGTGTTTGAAGATTTTGTAGATTCTCCTTCCCTTGTAGATTCTAGATTAGTTTCACTGGTCTTTGATGCAGAGCAGAATGTTGTTGCTAGTGTCGAGCTGGAAGAAAGAAATCCTATTTGAAGCGATTTGGGTCTGAAATTTTGATTTGAAACATAATGAGTGTAAGATATAAATGTGTAGCATTATCTAAGAATTTTTTTTGAAGAGCACATCTAATTTCTAATTGATATATATAGATATATACCAGTGATAACCTGTAAGGAGATATATGTTATTAACCCTTAAGTAGGCATGTGGGGGTAAATTTGACTTCCAGGTAGATCCTTTTATGCCCCGACATTTGTGGGCTGGTGACACTGCTAGCCTACTAGTACTTTCCTAAATTAGTCTAATTCACTTGTCAAGATCACTTCCTTCAATATGTGAGTAACTGAAGCAAGGTGAAACTGTTCCAAAGTTGCTGGGGGTCAAATTTACCCCTGCGTGCCTGCTAACATGCTTACTTTTGCTTACTGTGCTTTATGAGTGAATTATTTTAACAGTTTTTTCTTGCTGTGTTTGGTGACCACATTTTAAACTTGATGTTTCATTTTTTAAGAAATCCATCAAAACAATCGCGTATAAAAGACAGGTGGAGTGTATCCGGCGGCAGTTGGTGGATATTTCAAACAAGGATGAACATACTTCATCTGAAGCGTTTCAAGATGAAAAATTGACTCAAGAATCAGATCGTGATGCAAGAGATCATGTAAAAGAGTCAGAACATGATAGTAATTATGAGACAAGTGGTGATGAAGAGAAAAATATCCTGAAAGAAGATGTACATTATTTACTGGGAAACGACAAGATAACTCACTGGGAAAAGTTTCCTGCTCATGTTCGAATACTTGTACACAACGTATTAACATTTTTTTG
The DNA here is from genome assembly GCF_977018435.1 of Lepisma saccharinum. Lineage (NCBI taxonomy): Eukaryota > Metazoa > Arthropoda > Insecta > Zygentoma > Lepismatidae > Lepisma > Lepisma saccharinum. The sequence continues at coordinate 21,863,464 of NC_139241.1, read as the reverse complement.
GCTTCCTGGACCATGTGCAGCTGCCAAAAATACCTTTATAGCTTTTCATAAATGGCACTACTGTGAGAATCATTGTAGAAAATGCAAATTTGTACCTAGAAATGATACAGAGAGAGAATTTAAAGAAAAGGATGCCAAATAGACCAAAGCAGCAGAACTAAAAAATCAAGTTTATGTGATGTATTATACAGGCACACAAAATGATCCCTATTTGTCTTTTTTCACATCTGAGATAAAGAATGGCATCATGTGTGTCAACAGCAGATGCAATAGCCATTGGAAATGTTGGATTATGAAATGTGAAGCATAATTCAAGGTGCTGCCACTAGGGATCTAGGGTAGACAACATGGCAGACTAAGGAAGACTTGGAAAAAAAAAGCGCGATATGCAACTGTGCTATTTTTTTTCTGAAACAAAAAGCATTGTTTTGACTAACACACATATTCATGCACATTTCCATATTCGGTGGGCACCCTCTAGAAAAACGATCCACAAACTGCATGAAAAGTTCGAAATGGAAGGACCAGTACTGGAATCGAAGCGTGATCGTTCCAAACATGTTAGCCTTTGCCTGAGAATATTGAAGCTGTTTCAGTCACTATGCAGAGGAGTCCCAGCAAATCGGCTAGAAAAACAGCAAGCAATACAACTAGGGATATCAAGACGTTTCGTTCAACGGATTTTTAAAAATAATCTCCATATATATATATATATATCCGTAAAAGATTTCCATGTTATAAAAATAAACAAATGAAAAGAAACAGCAGAGAATGGTTGGGCTGAGGATAACAATGCAACACTGAACATCTTTTTGTTTTCTGAATAGGCACACTTTCATTTGGATGGTGGGGGAAAAGATTTTCCGAAAAAAGCAGCAATATTTAATGGTAGTTTTTCTTGTATGTACGCATTGCTTGCATTGTAGAATGATTTTCATGTAGTTTACGGTTATTACAAGCATAAGAAAACAGTTTTTCATTGTGACGTTTCAGGAGAACACACGCTTTCTTCATCAGACATTTATTTTCATTTTGACTAAAGATAAAGATACAGTTATACCAACGGTTAGCAATTTTTCAAACAAAAATAATCCATTATATAATGGATGTTGTCAATGTTACATTGTTGTAATATAGCAACCTAACTGTGAAAAGAAGCAGTCTGTTTTATTTTTATTTCAGACATATATTATTTTTTACAATGTAACATTGACAACATCCATTATATAATGGATTCTTTTTGTTTAAAAAATTGCTAACCATTGTTATAACTTTATCTTTAGTCAAAATGAAAATAAATATCTGATGAAAGGAACGTGTGTTCTCCTGAAACGTCACAATGAAAAACTGTTTCCTTATTCTTGTAATAACCATAAACTACAGGAAAATAATATTTAATGGAACTGAAAAGACTTATGGTTCAAGCTTACAGTGGAATTATGGAACTCATGTGTCGTAAGGTACAGGAAAACCTCGTTAATACGATATTGGTTAATAGGAAGTACCCTTTAATCCGAAGTTCTTCCCATTCCCCAGCCGATAAGATAGGATTTATAATGTATTTCAGTACGGATAAATCGAAATACGGATAATTTTTAATACGAAGTTGTTTACAAGACCCTTCCGCAAAACTGGTTTCGCTTAATTCGAAGTAGACACCTGCGTAAGTCGACAAGAGAATATCGAATGTGGAGAGAGCTTGGACATTATTTTAACTTGACCTTGACATGTTTCCTTGTCCTAAGAGCTGCTGACAACTCGAGGGAAGCTGCCCAAAATGCCCGCTTGACATTGACATTCTTTGTCAATGTGCATGGGAGGTCAAGATCTTTCCCCACTGAATGCGCCACCTTGGAAATATTCACCAGTGCTAGATTTGAAATGCAAGATAAGATCCCACGAATGTTCCAAAATACAAGACGCATGGTGCGCGGAAGTCTCACCCATCTGTCTAGCTCTGAGCTCGAGATACAGCAATTTCCCGTGAGCGAGCAACTTTTGGCCTGGTAGCCGACAACTTCCGGTAACCACTTTCATTAAAAGCGTGTTCTTTGTGCCCTGTAGAACTTCATAAAAAAAAGGGAAACTGTTACAGATAATCAAAGCTGCATAGGTCAACTAAAGATCGTCAAACACCTTAATGCGTTGTCATCTAGGTTTCCCGCAAAAGTTGACGTCGATCTTACATATGTTGCAACTCCAGTTTCCCGCTTCAAACGTTTCCCAACTGTGCCGGTCATAAAATTTGCCAAAACAGTGTTTTGTTGTCTGAGTGACTTCTCCCCTTTATCTATCAGCAAATGGTGGGGGGTCCGTTGCTAATTTTTTCGGCCACGATTTTCTTGCTCGTGCGCGCACACGGGCTTCTTTCCTTTGGCGTCTAAAAAACGGACGCCGCACTGCCGTGTGTAACCACAAGTGAACAAACATTACATTAAGATTTATATATTAGCTTTTACATTGTCTGAATTGCAAATATTCCATTGCTTATAGATCGTTGTTTAGTCGGTTCTGTATTCATTCTTCCGCAACAATTGCGAAGTTTGCACGCCACCGTGCAGGGAATATGGAAGTTCGAGAGAAATCTGGCGGGGCGCCGTCCTCCCACTTTATGAGACGTAGAGCATTCTCAGGCACGGTCGCGAGGGGCAAGAGGCGAGGGAACTGAGGGAATAACACATGCGGGATCTGTCCAAGGGAGGACGGAGGGTTTGTTGTCCGAAACCCATCCCCTAGGCAAAACTGACCCTCTCTCCGGAGAACGGAAAACAATGAAGAGTTGCCAGAAGCAATGAAGTTAACAGAAGATAGAAAATTACCAACCGTTGAAAAAAATCATTCCATAATCTTATTCACTTATGACATAAGAGTAGAGCAATAAATTAAGCAATTTCCAATGAGGAAATAAAATATCGGTAACTAATAAAGTACAGACTCTTGCTTGATTTTTGTTATTTACCGTCACTTTCTGCTACTTTTCGGTAATCACGACAATGAGGATGAGTGATGATATAATGAAATTGATGGAGGGGCACTCACAAAGAACACACATACCCATGCCGGGATTCGAACCCAGGAGTCCTTGCTTTGTAATGCGGTATGCTAGCCACGGAAGTCGGCTATAGATTCTTGTTACCATAATCGCAAAATTATCGCATATATGCGTTGTATTTTTCCGAGTTTAGTGGAAAGTGCATTTCGATTACAATGATGTGGAGTACATCATGTAGATTTAATTACACGTTTCGATTAGCATGTTTGAAAAAAAAATCCTGATAATGTGACAAAGTTATCCAATTTCTTTTAAAGCCTGCTGTTAAATAAATTAGAAACTCGTCAACTATACTCACCAAGAGCCGCTACAGGAACCTGTGACCTACAAATTTCTTAAAATTTGGCAAAATTGTCTGGCAACCCCGAAGCAATAAAACTACCGTATCGGAAGACGATGCTATTGACACTTGTTGTTTCTTTGTTTTCCATGCAAAAGTGAAGCTTTTTCGATAGTTGTGTGCTGTAGTTGTGCATTTATCGCCATGAACAGTGTGGAGAAATTGTTGGTGCGAAGTTTTTCTACCAGAAGTCTGGATGAAAAATATACATAAAGAACCTAGGCCAAATTTGATTCTATAACAAGTGTGCAAGAAGGGAGGTCATGAGTTCACTCGCAAATTTCGCATAGAAGGACAGAAGAATGAATTTCAGTTACAAGCATGTCTGAAGAAGATTTCCGGTAAGTTTGAAGTTTTTACTGTAGACCTTCTGGTAACGCAAATGCTTTCCAGTGAGATATTTATTTTGGTGCCCTATTTCACATATCAATTAGTAATGTTGGACAGGAAACTTTTATGTGTAATTTTTTACTATAAATTTTCACGATCAATGCACGTAAATATCAAGTTCTGTAAAAATTAATGTGCCTTCTTCTGAATTTTCCCCTCTGTTAAGTTAAAAAATTCCTACGACTAAATCCGTTAGAATTCTATTTCTTCTTCGCATTACTGTTAAATAATTATTAATTTATTATAATATGTGTAAACGTGTAAAATATGATATTTGGAAAAACACGAATATATCAATTTCTTATTACATTGGCTGTTATACGAACTTCATCATATAAACTCACATTACTAGTAGAGCAAATTTGTGAGCGATCGCCCCTCCACTTTGGTTCACCACGAGCCACCACTGCTCCTGAAACCTACAATAAATTGTCGATTAATCTGAAAATACACAAGTTTCGTAAAGCTTGTTAGTTCATTTTATGCTGATGAGCTAAGCGGGACTAAATATACAGTTTAAAGTGGAATCCAAACCAGAGTGATTATCGAGTGCGGCACTGTTTAATGTGTCCTAGGATACACATTCGGTGCAAACAGATCACAAGTTGTGTGTTTACGTTTTCAGAGTGGATTACAATGCAAGTTGAGGAAGAGTTTGAACTGATCCCTGCAAAGTGGGAGGGCGAATATGAAGTTAACTGAAGCAAAGAATACGTGACTTTTTTTTACGGTGTGTTTTAAACAGCCGACCAGAACAAAATTTACAGCCCAATTTTTTTGTTTTGTTTTGTGCCAGGGAAAGGTTGTGTTCTCTCCCAAGAGAATCTTCTCTTACCAGTTACTCCTGTAACGGACAATGTTCTAGTGAACACACACAAAATCCAATATTATCTCCCGTCTCTTGCTCGCGCCAGTGTGACTACTGTCAAGATTCTTCTGAGTTTAACTTCTTGCAATAAACGAGATTGTTTTCCTTTCCGTAGGTCTCCGTGGAAACGGGTTTCTTATGAACTAAAATTGTAAGAATAATTTCGTGGAAGAGCAACGACTTTGCACAATTAAAAGAAAATACCGTTTTTTATAAGACTTTTTGCCAGGACATGCATCCCGTACATAACCGGTTGTATAACTAGGCAGGATAAATTGTGTTAACCGTCTCCTTGGAATCTTTGTGTCCGCGTTAAGCTCCGTGTTCTCATTTTGTATAACATTTTTTACACTTTCTTTAAAACGTACAATATTATTATATAGTACATATAAAGCTTATTTTCTGAGCTACCACCAAGTATAAAACATCCTTTGTGGGGTTAATTCATACTCTACTTTATTTACACCTGAAAACAGGTGCCATCTTGAAACGTTTGGATAACTCGAAGTCGTTTAATACGAAATTGACATTTTTTGGTCCCTTGAACTTCGTATTAACGAGATTTTCCTGTAATTGGTAACATTGGTGTTTCCTTCACTGAGGTTACCAATAACAAAGGTGGTCATATTGAACATGTATTGCAGTAGTATATTTTTTCAAAATGTAATCTTCTTGCGATGTATGTTTCATTGAAAGCTTCTTTATAATATAGGTGTTATCTAAGAACAAAATGGGGAATCATTTCATGCGCCACCCTGTATGATGTAGGAAAATAATACAATTGTCACATTTAGTTAGATGTATTTAAAAAAGTGATTGTGAAAATTGATATGCATTAGAACCTCAGTTTTTTCTAATTAAAGACGTGCATTATCTTCTTTAAATTTGAACATTGCTAAATTTACACAAATATTTGATGTGTATGATCATTTTTTTTTTTGCATTCACTATTATATACTTGCCTCATTAATAGAGTTTGATTTCACTATTGCAATGAAAGATTATGTACTGGTGAAAACACAATGTCTGTTTATATTATATTATGAAACTAACTGCCACCCTTATTTACATTTGAAAACTACTTTAAGTTGTTAAAAATGGTAAATTTAATCACATAAAGATTCTCTATTATCCATATGAATTTTACTTTATTACACATAATATTTTATGTTTGGGGGTCAAATTTACTCTCAAAAGATGAAAGAGATGCACCTGGTTAAGGGTTCAAGACAATTTATGACAGGATATTTGAGAAAAAGTGTGCTACTACTTCACATGGTTTTAAACTTTCTTATGCCAATTCCACAATGAAAATTACCAATTAGTAAGTATAACACAATTATTTAACATTTGAAAATGATACAAATGATGAAGAATGAAATATTTTTTAAAAATAAAAATACTGTTTGTATAACACTAACAATACCTTCAAGTACAGTATATATCTCTCTTATGGTTTTCATTGTAGAGTCGGTCAAAATTTGGGTTGTGCAACTATTTAAACACATTGTATTAGGTCAGTCAAAAAGTAAATGCAATCATTTTTTATTATTTTTCACAGCAACAATAGAAAACTTACAATGATATCATATTCCAACATAGTCCCCCTGCACTTCAATACACTTGGTCCAACGTTCCACAAGCTTTCCGATACCCTGAGAAAAAAAGGTTTTTGGTTGAGCAGCAAGCCACGTATGCACCGCTTCCTTAACATGTTGATCTGTGTCGAATCGACGGCCTCTTAAAGCATCTTTAAGTGGACCGAACAGATGGTAATCCGACGGAGCGAGATCAGGACTGTATGCAGGATGCTCTAACACCTCGAAGCCCAGATTCTGAAGAGTTTGAGCGGTGTTGGCGGCGGTATGGGGACGCGTGTTGTCATGCAACAAAAGAATGCCTTCCGACAATCGACCTTGTCGTTTGCTTCGAATTGCAGGCTTCAACTTGTTCGAAAGCATATCACTGTATCGTTCACTGCTTATTGTTGTCCCCATTTCCACATAATGTTCCATAATTACCCCTTCTGAGTCCCAAAAAAGTGTGAGCATCACTTTTCCTGCAGAGTGTTGATGCTTGACTTTTTTTTTCCGAACTTGTTCGACCGCTTTTGAAGATTTCAATCCATTGGTAAACACTTCGCAGCGGTAAAACATTGTCACCGTATTGTGCTGAAAGTCTTCTATGGATATCAGCTCCTGGTACACCTTCAGACCACAAAAAACGGATTACAGAATGCTGTTCTTCTATGGTGCACACGGACAGTGGCGCAGCCATGTTTACTTGGCAACACTGCAGAGCGAACTGAAGTGATGACGCTGTAACCTGCCACAGGCGAAGACAACAATACTACCTATTGGCTTGCGAGCACAGAAAGCTGTACAGCCAACCTACGGAAGAAAACCAAAACATTGCATTTACTTTTTGACTGACCTAATATAAGGCATTCCATATCTGGAGTACCCCATTATGCTTGCAAGGTGAAGCACCCTAAAATATAAATTTGCGTTTGATGTTTTAAAATGTCTTAAAACAATTGCCATGATGATAATAAAAAAAAAAAAACGTTTGTTGTTTGCAGTAACAATATTAAAGATGATGGAAATATTCTAAGCCTGCTTTCGCTAGGTCCATTTGAGACTGATTGCTTAATACTAAGTTATTCTATGTTGCCTTTTTGCCAATTTTGGAAATTCGCAACAATGAGGATGAGTGAAGATATTATGAAATTGCTCAAGCAACACTCACGAAGAACAATCATCTCCAGCCAAGGATTAAAAAACTCAGGACCCCTGCCACTGTGGAATGCTGTGGTAACAAGTGCATCACGAAGGTTCGCAATTAGGCCTAACTGAATTGAAATTGGTATATTTTGGGAATCTCGTACACACAGCATAGTGCCAAGTACAGACTTTTTTACAATAAAGTTATGTTTTGTTTGGTACAATAATACAGAATATTTTACAAACATACTCTTATCGCAATACAGATATTGGCGTGTCCAAAGAGGGGTGGCTGGTGGGGATCATAAACCCCCTTTTGCCCAGAAAAAAGAATTCAAAAGGCTGGAAAAAACTGCAAAGAGATGGTTGGCTACTAAAAAAAAAATGTATAGTCCCCCTCCCAACCCTTCGACAGTCTTTGGTATGCCACTTTATATAGAGCTTGGTAGAGCTTTTTTCTAAGCCCACTTTATGTACATTAAGGCTAATTGTGACTGGGGACTTGCAGTTTAAAGTGGGTTCTGAACATTTCATACCTCAACCTTGCATCAAACCCAGGACACCTTGATTATAAGGAGGCAACATTACCACTATGCTATTCATCAAAGGAGGAAAAACTAAAAATGTTCCACAACTTCTCAAGGCATGAACTGCTCCACTGATATCAAAGAAAGGGAGGAGAACGGGCTGTTCCACATTCTGATAGGGGAGGAAGTGTGATAATTTACATTGATATTTCTTAATATTTATTTTTTCTCGGGAATGGAAAGAGGCCTCAATGTTTTTTTAATTATTTTTTTTTCCATTTCCATGTATTAGTACAATTATTAAGATACAAGATGGCATATTTAGTTCTTTTTTTTTTTTGCTTGATGCTGTTTTGAGATATGACTAATTCTGGAGTTGAGGATTTCCCAATTTTTTAGTATTTAAAGGGTTATATCTGCTAACAGCATCAATATCCAAGTAATGTGCTGTTCTAATAGTGAGCTTCAATGCCAGTAAACAATCTTTGGGGTACTGTTGCTTAAGATACTAAGAACCAAAAACAGGAAAAAATTGCATTTTGGACCCTCTTTGTTGCTGCATAACAATGGAAAGCCACAATGTTCCATCAAAACAATTGAATGTATATAAGCAAACAGTCTTATATTAACAGTATAGCAAAATAAAAGTTTGGAATGGTGTTGCTTTGCAAAGATACAGCACTCCAAAATTACTCATGTTTCACTTTTCATGAAAAATGAAGGGTGTGACCTTGAACATCAACATTTTCTACAGGGGAGGGAAAATTATTTCAGGGGTTCAAATTTGCACAATATTAATTTATCATTACCTACTTCTTCAACATGTAAGGAAATGAAGCCAAACAAAAAAATACAACTATCTCACTTAGTTCGAATTTCAAAATAATGGCTCCTAACAACATATGATTGATTGATTTGTTGTATTAAGTCCACTTTATGCACTGAAAGGCTAATCGGGACTGGACCTACAGTTCAAAGTGGGATTCAAACCACTTGTGCCTCCACCAGGCATCGAACCCGGGACCCCTTGATTACAAGTCAATGACGCTAACAACAGATATCTATGTCATAAATTCTTAATGTATATTAATGTAATTTATGACAGCTGAATTAAAAAAGAAGGGTCTAGCCTAAAATCCTTCAAATCACTGAATAATCATCGAGCTTGTGATGAGTACTGCACAAGAGAAAAATCAGGCAAGCTGAGCAGAAGCATTTCTTGGGGAATGCGTAAATACTTACAGATTTAACATAATCTTACATTACATTATAACAACACTTTGCACTCGGTAAATAACAAGAAAAAAAGAAACAGGAGAGGGCAGGATTTGAATCTACGATATTTCATTCTTGATGAAAACTATAACAGGGGGACTAGCAAAACTGCTCCATGAGATTACTAAGGAGAAACTGTGTAAAACATATTCATGTCAGTGGGAAAAAACTTGTGCCAGACATGGACCCATTTTTCACCACAGATCAAGGAAAAGTCGCAATTTACAGAATTGTGCAGTATTGTCCAAGATATCTTTACTGATATCTCACCTAAAATTGTACGAAATTTGTCTCATTGCATTCAAATGTAACAACAATTATTTCCAGGTGGAAGAGAACCTGTTCAGTGTTTCAAACTGCACAAATTTTTGAGCCACTTATTTTATATTTGTGAAATAGGTAACACACAGCAAAGGGACTGACAGACTGGTTTTGATTTATTTGATAACATCCACAATGTGTTTTGACAATTCTACACCAGCTGGTCAGGATATATATATATATATATACAGGGTGTCATTTTAATGACGCCCACAGACCACAGATTCGTATAGAGGACATAAAAACAAACAACTTTTCTCAGTAACATTTTTCACATTGGTGCGTCAATTCGACGCTACAGCCGTTCAAAAAAGACCGTTTTGCCGCCTGGATGCTGGCAACCCAACACAACATTTGATCGTATCTGTGACGTCATTTCCTGCGGCGAAACATCGCACGGTAGGGTTGCAAGGAACACACAAATTTTGTGAAAAATAACAAACTTCCAACCACATTATTAGCTGTAAATCGAAGCGAGAAACGCGTCCAGTAAACCGAACATCATAGCCTACCAGCCAGAAGATCAGCAGTCATCTCAAGGGAAGTGAACCAACGATATGAGAAATGGTAAAAACATATTGAAAATGAAGAGTCAATATCGGATTTTGTCTCAGCCTACATGTCAAATATCAACAACAATAACTTTTATTGTACTTACAACTTACATGTGGTTGTTTACGCCCAGCTACATGTCAATTATATTTGCCAATCTCGTGGCAAGGTTGATATCTACAGGTTTCTGTCCAGATGCCTTGTGGTACTTTGGGCTGATAACGGAAGTATCCGAGGTTCACGTTGTTACATTACGGCTAAAACACGTACAACCACAGTAACAATCTAATGATGAATCAGTAGCGAATATACTGCCCTGTTCAGAGTTGCAAACTATTACGTGTGTATCCGGTGCGTAGATAAACACAGTCGTCGGAGAGTTTTTTTACTACTACTTATATCCCTGTATTTTCAACCATTTTTGCCACTTGCCTCATAATCCCCTGAATATACATTATATTACGTGTTGCTTACCTTTGGAATTTTGAGTTGTTTCATTTCTATTTTGTCATCTGTTCAGTGTGTCACAGACAACTAGTATCAGAAGGACGAAGTGGATAGACTAAATTGTAGATGCCAACTTGGTAACTAGATTTGCAAATATTTGACATGCAAGCTGATACAAAATTCGATATGACCACTTCCACTTGAATTCTATTTTCTTTCTACCATTTTTCGTATCGTTTGTTTACTTCCTGTTAGGTTACAGAACGTGTTTTCTCGTTTTGTTTTACGGTACATAATGTGGCTGATTGTAGCTATATCATTTTTCACAGAATATGTGTGTTCCTGGCAACCCTGTAACGCATCGCTTCACGACGGGATATGACGTCACAAATGCAATCAAATGTTGTGTGTGGTTGCCAGCATTCAGGCGGCAAAACGGGCTTTTTTGAACGACTGTAGCGCCGAAACGACGCTCCAACGAGAAAAATGTTACTGAAAAAAGTTGTTTGTTTTGATGTCCTCTATACGTTTCCGTGGTCCGTGGGCGCCATTAAAAAGGTCGTTTACAACGCTTGGGAGGTGATTCCTCACACGAAAACAAGCAAAAAGTCTAAGTTCCATTTTTACGACTGAGGCTTCGTTTCCGAGATAGGAGCCTCGCAAAAGGTGACAAAGTGAACGTCACACCTAACTGGGACGAATACTATAACAGATAGAGAGGCGGTTCCAAGGGAATCATAAAGGAATCGTATGTGCTCAGTCCGGAAGTCACTATGAAAAGTTCACTGCACGCATGCGCAATGGAGTCCTCAAAGGAATTGGGGATTTCCAACAAGAACAATACATGGAAAGGGTATGTAACACAGCAAGAAGGACCGTGACAATGAGAAATGCGTTAAAGACAACACATCCCGACCTCAAACATCAAAACATGAGCACCGAACACAAAATCCGAAAAGTTGAGCACGGTTGCATACCCCAGTTAGACGCGAGGAATGAACGAATCATGTCATGTGGCATACGAGAGACACATTACTCCACCAGGAGGAGGGAAAGAAAAACACAATATCAGATGATTGCAACAACGTGTATTTTGACACGCGACAACTACGTACTATCCACCCCCCCACACACACACACAACAAACAACAAATGCTACAATATCTTACGCACAGACAGTCCGTGTCACTGTACACCAACTGAAGATGTCACTTTCACCACACAAAGGGGGTGGGGAGCAATACCAAGAGTGTTCTCACTGAGATTTGCCGAGGGCAATAATCACAGACGGTTTTCAAAATGTCTGCCGTTTACTTCTACGCAGAGATGACAGCGACGAATCAAGGATTGTCGAGTACGAGCAAACAAGCCAGGTGTATTTGCTACCGTCGCGGCGGCGACGTTGATGCGAGCAACGAGGTCCTCAGCTGATGTGACAGGTGTGTCGTATACGAGGGTTTTCATTTCTCCCCAGAAGAAAAAATCGAGAGGGTTGAGATCTGGCGACCTCGGTGGCCAAGGCACAGGCTCATCCCTACCAATGAACCTATTGCGAAACACGTCATGCAGGAAATGTCGTACATTACAATCGAAATGAGCTGGTGCACCATCGTGTTGGTACCACATTTCTTGCCGCAGTGCCAAAGGTACGGTCTCCAACAGTTCAGGCAGAACCTCACTAAGAAATGCATGATACGTGCGACCATTCAGGAAAACAGGGAGAATGTATGGTCCAATTAAATGATCATGTACTATCCCGCACCACCCATTCACTGAAAACCTGTGCTGGTGATGGGCCACAAAAAGTGCATGTGGGTTGTCAAAGTCCCATACATGACTGTTTCTACTATTGAAGACATCCATCCTGGTGAAAATGGTTTCATCTGTCCACAATACGTTTGCCCCGAAGTGAGGGTTTGTGTCCAGCTGATGCAACAACCATTGGAAAAATTCCATACGAGGGCGAAAGTCACGAGGTAACAGTTCCTGTACTTACTGCAGTTTAAAAGGGTGCATTCCTTCGTCTGACAACACTCGCCAAACATTCACATGAGACGTGTTTCGTGCCCGAGCGAGCACTCGATTGCTGGTGCCAGGATGTTCTGTGACCGCTGTTAACACATCTTCTGCAAACTGATGTGTGCGTACACTTCGGGGTCTTCCAACTTCTTGCACGGTGGTAACACTGACCCTGTTTTACGCAGTCGACTGTCCACTACCTGAAAGAAGGTGTGAGATGGTAAAAGTCTATGTGGAAAGCGTTCTCCATAAAGACGCCTTGCCTCGCGGCTATTACCACGTGCCTCCCCATACATGAGATGCATGTCTGCTAGCTGCTGGATCGTATACGCAGCCATCTGTGTAATAGGGAGCTGGAACTGCAAAGTATTGTTTTTGTTTAACACTGGCACACTGCACAAATTGGCCGTATCACCGTACGAACACCACAGACCAATTGTTGCGATACTTGACTTGTCCACTCCACCACGTCAACTTCTTTCAATACAACATACTAGTACTCTTCAATGCGTATGACAACCTAGAGCGAACTGCTGATCATATCCCAGCACCTGCAACATGACTGGAACGACTGCCGGAGAGAACCAACCCTTCGAGCTCCTCTCGCGGGAACAGCAGTCATGAAGGTCAAACGTAGACTACGAGAGCCAGACTTGCCTGTGCAGCGCTTCCAAAACTGGTCTCTTTTACGTCACAATGATCGCGTGTGAAGACTTTTGGTATTGCTCCCAACCCCCTTTGTGTGGTGAAAGTGACATCTTCAGTTGGTGTACAGTGACACGCACTGTCTGTGCATAAGACATTGTAGAATTTGTTGTTTGTTGTGTGTGTGTGTTGGGGGGGATATTACGTAGTTGTCGCGTGTCAAAATACACGTTGTCGCAATCATCTGATATTGTGTTTTTCTTTCCCTCCTCCTGGTGGAGTAATGTGTCTCTCGTATGACACATGACATGATTAGTTCATTCCTCGCGTGTAACTGGGGTATGCAATCGTGCTCAACTTTTCGGATTTTGTGTTCGGTGCTCATGTTTTGATGTTTGAGGTCGGGATGTGTTGTCTTTAACGCATTTCTCATTGTCACGGTCCTTCTTGCTGCATTACATACCTTTTCCATGCATTGTTCTTGCTGGAAATCCCCAATTCCTTTGAGGACTCCATTGCGCATGCGTGCAGTGAACTTTTCATAGTGACTTCCGGACTGAGCACATACGATTCCTTTATGATTCCCTTGGAACCGCCTCTCTATCTGTTATAGTATTCGTCCCAGTTAGGTGTGACGTTCACTTTGTCACCTTTTGCGAGGCTCCTATCTCGGAAACGAAGCCTCAGTCGTATAAATGGAACTTAGACTTTTTGCTTGTTTTCGTGTGAGGAATCACCTCCCAAGCGTTGTAAACGACCTTTAGAAACACCCTGTATATATATATATATATATATATATATATATATATCAAATGATATTGTACTAAGTATGGAAAAAAAATCAACTCCCAAGTTTAAAGAAATTGGTGGCATATAACAAGATTCCTCCTGAAACAATCTGTTCATGAAATAAGTTTTCTTCTGTTGTATTAATTCAAAACACGTTTGCTGTTGATTAAAAAATTGTTTAACATGTTTACAATAAAAATAACATTGCTCTTTCTTTGGAACAAAAGTAAAGTTTTGCCAACACTAACCTTGAGTTGTAGCTACAGAACATTAGCTTACAAGCTAGGAAAAGTATCATTTCCAAGGTTGTTGTTGGCAAAATTCAGATGTTTGCAGTAGAAGCTAAAATGGAATGCTGAATCTTGTGATGCATCTGCACAATTTTTTTTTATTTGCTATATTTTAGAAGCAGTTTAATCAATATTGAGATACAACTTAGAGGCCAGTGATCGATTGTTTCTCCTAGAACAGTGGTTTCCAAAGTGTGTACCTCGGTGCCCTGGGGCACCTTGGCTGACTTACAGGGGCACCGCAAAATGTTCCAATATATTCAATCAATGATGTGATGTTTTCAAATATGTGCTTATTTAGTACTTTTTACACATAAAATGTTTCTGAATTGTAAATATGTGTCTATTTCTGAATTTAAGGCAAGCAACCTAACCACAGTAACTGAGCGTTGCAAGTATTAGGCATACATTCTGATTTGGGTACCGTGGGAAAATCTTCAAACCGTAAGGGTGCCGTGAAATGAAAAAGTTTGGGAACACATGTCCTAGAATATAGTGCTGAATACTTTTAAATCAGTGAACTTAGATGTGTTTTTTAACCTAATATTAACTTCAAGGTACACAAAACAAAATTAGCAGTCATTTTGTCCAAAATGTGATCCACATAGGAAAATGTATTCCAGAATATTTTCACCATTTTTTAAATCTGAAAACCTGGTTCTATACACACTCAAAAGTGAAAAGTAGTATACATGCAAATGGCACAAAAGCAAATATTAGAATCCTAAAAAATATATAAAATTAATCAAACCTAACACACCTAACCTAATATAAAGTAAAATTATGATTGGCATTGAACATAACAACATGAATGTCTTAGCACTTTTTAACCTTTTGCTGCCCAAGCGTCTCGAACGAGATACCCAAATGTAACCCTCACTGTTCCAAGCAACTCGATCGAGATGCTGTGTCAAGGTCGTAGTTTTTACGTTATAACTTTTCTATTTTTGGCTAGAATTTCGATTTTATTTTTTTATATTGTTCCTAACACATGTATTTAACAGAAATGGTTTTTTGCATTTTTTTTGTCTTCATGAAAATGCAGGGGAAAAGGCGGGAAAAGGTACTTCTCTTTTGCACCTCTTTTCAACGTCAAATTTTTGCCAACAAAGGAAGACCGGCTTTGTTGTTCTAAAGCAATGCTTTTCACTCACTCTTGCTAAGTGCATTCGAAGGAAGCTTGTTTATCAGTATCAGATGTCAAAATGAAAGATTTCCATGAGGGCGCAAGAAGGGGGTGGGGGAGGGGGAAGACTGGTTGTTGAATCTGCTTTCTGAGAATGGAATTTCGAAGTGCGCTGAAGGAAACCTTTGTTTTTTTAAGCACAAGTGTCCACAAGTGGCAACAGGGGTTACCCAGCATTGTATAAAAATAGAATTTCAAGCAGCTGCAAGAATTGGCGCTCATTTTTCACTAAGTTGTAGCTTTTCATCCGTGAATGTTGTGCGTAGGTGTCGTTTTGTGCCCAAGTGCAAGGACATTTTTTGGGTGAAGTGACAATTTTTTAAAATAATTTTTGGGGGTTTTCTCCCTTCCCCCTCCATATATACGTCAAATTTGCATAAATTTTGCATTTTGACATTTTTTCCGGGGGGAAACACCATTTTTTTAAAGAAAAGTATTTTTGAGGGGATTTCCCCCCTTTCCCCCTCCATATGTATGCCGAATGTGCATAAATTATATATCGTCTGAATCTGTGATTCATTCTGCGTACAACGGTATATCTTTCGTATCTCTAGGGCATTTAGTTTCTGAGCTATAGTCATTTCAATGTAACTGCATTTTGAAGCTTGAATCAGTGGCATGGCGACCACTCCTTTTGGGGGTACAACTCAAGTTACATTGGTCATATGATAATAATGCAAATATTTTTGTGTTCCTTACATGTCAGCGATAATTTCTATGTGCATTTTGAACTTTTCATATCCTTTTTATCGGGGGGGCGGGGGGGGAGAAACCCCATTTTTTTAAAAAAAAATATTTTCAGGGGATTTACCCCCTTTCCCCCTCCATATATACGCCGAATGAGCATAACTTATATATCTTCTGAATCTGTGATTCATTCTGCGTACAACGGTATATCGTTCATATCTCCAGGGCAACTAGTCTCTGAGCTAAAGTCATTTCAAGGTACCGCTGCATTTTGAAGCTTGAATCAGTGGCGTGCCGACCATTCCTTTTGGGGGTACAACTCAAGTTACATTGGTCATATGATAATAATGCAAATATTTTTGTGTTCCTTACATGTCAGCGATAATTTCTATGTGCATTTTGAAGTTTTCATATCCTTTTTTTTCGGGGGGCGGGGGGGGGGGAGAAACCCCCTTTCCTAAAAAAAAATAAGGGGATTTCCCCCCTTTCCCCCTCCATATGTGCGCCGAATGTGCATAAATTATATATCGTCTGAATCTGCGATTCATTCTGCGTACAACGGTATATCGTTCATATCTCCAGGGCAAATAATCTCTGAGCTAAAGTCATTTCAAGGTACCGCTGCATTTTGAAGCTTGAATCAGTGGCGTGCCGACAATTCCTTTTGGGGGTATAACTCAAGTTACATTGGTCATATGATAATAATGCAAATATTTTTGTGTTCCTTACACGTTAGCGATCATTTCCATGTGCATGTCGACACTGTCATGTACTTTTCGCTTGAGGGGAGGGTGGGGGGAACAAAATTTTTTTTCCCGAAATTTTGGAATTTTGAGAGTTAGCCCACTCCCCCCCACCACATATACGCCGAATTTGCAAAAAAATCATATAGTCTGAATCTCTGGTTCATTCCGCGTACAACGGTAAATCACTCATCTCTCTAGGGCAATTAGCCTCCGATCTACACTCATTTAATTGAAACTCTCCATTTTGCTCAAAATCAGCTCGGGACAGAGAGGCTTACATGTGAAAAAGAACTTGGGTGGCAAAAGGTTAATCTAATACTCCCTAAGAAGAGAAAAACAATTATATGTTAGAAGGGTATCTATCAGTGACACGCTGAAGGATATTCAAGAATATGTGCAGTGTCCATGTGAGAAGAATTTGACAAATTAAGTGCATCTGAGAACACTTTCACATTTCTTCTGAATAAAATATCATCGCATGTGCATGCGGAACTCCTAACAGAATTATACTAACATTTGTAAATAACATGAAAGTACTATCAGCACTGCAGTCACTCTAATGCAAGGAATTTGCCTGCACAAATAAATTCCTTTGAAATCAAGCTTACTGATGCAAGAACAATAATCCAAATTACAACCTACATTATGTTTCAAAATGATTTGAACTACAAAAACATGTTCCATGAGCAAGGCAATATAATAACCAATTGAATATCCTGAGAAATACATGAAGCACATCCTTAAGTATTTTTTTTAATGGCCCCAGCAGTTCTAAATTCTGAATTCTGCCTACAAGTTACAGACTGACCAGTTGTAAAATGGTTGCCCGTGGTGTGGAAAAAGCATCTTCCGAGAGTAGGTTGGTCGTAAGTGTGCAACATCAGTTTCATACACACTTTCATTAAGATCCTACATCTAAGAACTCTATTGTATTAGTGCTGAGGTGCAAACCATTGAAGAGAACATCCTGAAACCTGTCTGGATGGAGTTAGATTACCATATTGACATGTGCAGAGTAATGCACACATTGAGTATTTGTAAAGTAACTTCGCAATAACCATTGGCACTTAACTTGGACAGTTACATAACACTTGCGTGAAATGGCATCTTATTTTGAAAATTTATGAACAAAATATAATGAGCTGAAATCGTTCAAATAATTTTGAAACACAGTGTATAATTATTAATAGTACACACGCAGAACATATCACAAAGAGTTGGCAATGATGTCATGACATGATAAATAGTATAAAATAAAATTAAAAAAACTCATTACTTTGCTACAACACACCTCCGTGAACTAAAACAACAGAGGCAGACCTCCGTGGTAAAGTGGTTAGTTCGGTCCTAGGTTCAAATTCCTGACTGGGAATGGGTGTTCATTGTGAGTGTGCCTTCATCACTCATCTTCACAATTAGCCAAATGTGGAAGAAAAGTGATGTAATATACCAAATCAATCAATGAAAAACAACAGAAAGAGTTCATATGCAACAAAATATTCATAAACCAACCATATTTTGTTCTTGAAGATTGGAAACCGGGGGACTTGGAATCCATGCGTCATTGTTTAAGTCCTACATGTAAGAATTCATAACTCTGTTCATATACAAGAAGCAATTCTGAAATTTACAAAATATTTAAGTTGAGGAAATTTAAGGAGGAAGTATGGCCTCCGTGGCAATTCAGTCTAAGGTGCTCTGCTTTGGACTCCAACTGCGGGACAGCATGGGTTGGAGTCTGCCTGGGTTCTCGGTTTGTGTACAGGGACCAGTGGCAAGCCACCATCATGACAAAATTGGGGAGCTACGAGTGAGTAGCATAACCAAGTCCCAAATATCTCCTTTAACGGCTGAGGGTTCAATGTGCCGACCACACGTCACCCCATTACCGGTTAAAGATCACCACACCTGTAGGTATGATTGTGGGAGGGAGACTGGCAGTCAGGATAAATGCCAAGGCCCTTCCAGGGCTGTGGAGTCACATGCTACATTATTTTATTATTATGATTCAAGTATTGTGGTACTCGATTTCATTAATTTGAAAATACTTCATGCACTCACCTTTCTGTCTCTGCAGATGGACCTTCATGTTCAATTGTGAGTTCACTCTTCACATCTTCAGGCTCTACATTAACATTGTCACTCTCATCACTTTTGCATCTAACAGTACCAAACTTTGAAATGTCATCACTCGTATCCAAATCTTGACTATCCTCCTGCAAAAATGCATTCATCCCAGCACAAGAGTTCAAGTAAATGTGAAAGGAGCTACGAGCAAAATCATTTGGCTCTTCGACTTTCATTTGTCCCTTCTCTGGTTCAGATTGAATAACTGATGATGATGATGCTGGCTGCCAAGTGTTTTCGGTTGACTCTTCATTTGGTTCACTCTTGATTGAACAACTCATGACGTCAGGTTCTACCTTCAGTAGGTTGGAAAAAGAGAGATTGTGAAACTCCATTAGTGTTGATGAAGATAAGGCACTTGCTATCTGAAAATACATTTTACACACAAACATCAGATGGTGTTCTAATTGAAGAGAATATACAATACATACAATACAATACAATATACAATACATACATAAATATGTATGCATGTATGTGTGGAAACATGCACCAGAAACTAGAAAAATCCAAATTTTCGCAGCTGCGAGTGACATCTTCAGTGGTAGAAAAAAAAAGTTTTGTTAACGTGATGGTTAGGAAGGGTTGGGACAGACTTTCTTTTTCCGCAGGCAACTGGGTGTGGTTGCACTCATGGCTGATGTGTAGTCCTTCTCATCCCTTTCATACTGACGTGTTGGCAGATTCGGATAAGGAGACGATGATCGCTACCTGGAAACAATAATTGAAAGGCATATTGTGATGGTTGGTATGGATGGCAAATGTTAAGTCCAGGTTGTGGGTGGAGTGACAGTTGTTGATCCTGATGTTTGAGTGTTGTGAATGATTCCCCCAGGAAAAAGACACCACACATGTTCCAGGTGAGGACATAGAGAAGGTTTGAGGTGTGGTAGATCCCTTTGGGGTGGAAGGTAAAGGATATCCAATGTTGACCAGGTTTCATGAAGGCAGAAGTTGTAGTTCTGTCAGGAGATTGGTTAAGTGTTCAGGTGTTGTCTCCTGAGGGACAGATATAATGGGATGGCTTTCTTGGTGTGGAATGGGTGGGAGCTGGAGAAGTGTAGGTGTTACAGATGCTTGGTGGGTTTGGCATGTATGGGTGTTTTCAAATGACCTTCCTCAATGTGCATATGCAGGAAGGCAATTTGGATGCTGCAGTGGGCCCAGGTGAACTTGATGGAGCAGAAGTGGTTGAGTTGGTCCAGGAAAGTGGATAGGGATGGTTCTGCATGTGTCCAGAGCATGAAGATGCTGTCTATAAAATGGGTCACTAGGAACTCTTGTTCGAGTTTGACCATGAAGAGGTTGGCACAGGATGGAGCCATTGTAGTACCTATGGCTGTGCCTAAGATCTATAGGTCATGTTGGTCTTCAAAGGTGGAGCTGTTGAACATGAAGACAAGGTGGCTAGATGGATGAAGAAGTTAGTGCTGGGGTTGTGGGGGTTTTCGTCTGCTGCTGAGGAGGTTGAGGGCTTTGATTCATTTGGTTTATTTTAATTAATTTTCTGTCACTTTTGGCTAATCCTGACAATGAATGATATGTTGAAATTGATGAAGAGGCACTCACAAACGACATCCATTCCCAGGCCTCGATTCAAACACAGGACACTTGGTGCCATAACACAATGTGCTAACTACTCCACCATGGAGGGCAGACAGAGTACGAGGGAAAGAGATATGTTGGTGTAAAGGGAAGTTACTTCGATGGTAGCAAGGATTGTTTTAGGGGGCAATGGTGTAAGGATGTTGATTTTTCTGGAGTAAATTGTTGGTGTCATAAAGATAGGAGGCAGATCATTCACAAGAGGCTGGATATGGAAATCCACAAATACTGAAACTTCTTTGGATTGTGAGTTGTAGCTGAGACCTAAGTTTGGTTTGTGCAGTCTTTAACTTCTTACAAACTTCTCAATAAATGCCAATGAATGCCACTAAATGTAGTCTTCACTCTTTCATTAATGTGTAAGGTAATGGAGGTGCAAAAGAAAATGACTGGAAACCAGTCACAGGAGGGGCACCTACCAAGTTCATTAAAAGCAGGATGTACTGACAACATAAAAGCTCCATAACTTCATTATGTTAGTAGATGTTAATATTACTGTGTTTGAACACATTAGTAAGGACAATTGGGAAAACTGTGTATGGGAATTATGTACACAGTGTATTGTGAATCGTTTGCATGAGATACCTAATAAATTGAAGACTTGGTGCTATTTTCCTCTTTAATGATGATTGCATTGTTCCATGTACTTTGTAAGAATTAAATGTGCACAGTGTTGACATCTTTGCAGCATTACTTCACCGCTAAATAAAATAGTACTGTATGTAGTAATTTGATACAAGTATGAAATGCATGCTAGATAAAATCAAGGTGGATAAAAATCATAAATTTTATTAAAAAAATAATTTTTGATTATTTTTTATATCTACTTAAAAAAAAACTTAAAATTGCTTGTATGGTTTATGGCACCATACACATAAATATATGTTTTTTTTATATAGAAAAGCATCTTCTGGCCCTGTAACATATTTGAACAGTTTGATAAAAACAAATAAAAAAATATGTGTAAATATACATTTATCTGTTTCTGATACTGTATATACACTGCGCGAAATATCTTCGAGGGCATCTGTGTATGTGTCGAGCACACGGAAAAGAAAAAAGCAAAGGTAAAAGTAAATGACAGGTCCCTCTTGAATTTAATGAGTTATTGTTCGTTTCGAAAGAAATAAATTTATGAAAATCTTGGTTGCTTCGTACGCAATACATACGTTACTATAAGATACACGCCTTTCAAGTTTATACTACCAAAAAAGCATGATTTGTTATTGGTGATATATACAATGTAGTAAATTGTCTGCTATTATTTCTCTGTTTGGTTTCAATTTATGAATCACTTCACTAAACTAGGAGCCAAACGTTGGTCTGCCATTTCTTGGTGATAATCACCCTTCCCTTTCTTTGCACGGAACAGTAAACATGTCTCCAACAAAGCCTTCATTGCCGCAAGTGCATGAAACAATAAGCCTCCCCCTCCCACGTCGTTGGTTGCTTCAGCCCTGGTGGTGGGTTTGCACGCTCCCACAGTTGAATCAATGTACGACCCAGGTTGACGCATGCCTAGTCCTTTTTTTTTTTGGGGCAGCTTTTTTTGTCTTTAAACAACAAACAATCATTTTCTACTCCTAAACTCAACTGCAAATCATTCAACATCTGAGACAGTTTGTGCCCGCATTGACAGCAAATCACCTCATGGCCTGTTTTATTTTGGTCTTGTTGCTGTAAGGAGGAATATGTATTTAAAACAAGTTGTTTAACTTTGAAGAGCTTTCTCCTTCAGATGATGCTCAAACAACACTCGGGCAAAGTCGGACACTGAACAGGAGACCTCGATTCAGCCATTCTCGCCACTGTACAGTACAAATAGCAATGAATCACGATAAAAATAGGGTTAAAATAGTGGGATGTGCAACACTGATATCACTGATTCCACGTGCTTTGCAACATATTCAGTCTCACTCGACTCGCTCTTGAGCTCTTGTATTCCTTCAGTGCTACCGGACAGGCTAGTTGACGAATCTGCAGATTCAAGTTCATCTGCACAGTGATTACAACCAATCAAGTCCATACCATTTTGTCTGTGTATTAGGCCAACAACACACCAGAATTGAAACGATGCAACGCAACACGACGAGTCACAACGCGATGATACACAACATGACGGGACACAAAGCGAAACGACAAGTCACTTTGCTTCCGACAAAATGAAACAAATATTAATTATTCTTATTAGTGTTTTCTTTCTGTAAAGAAAGTATTCGGTACAAGTTTGTTTGTTGTTGTTATATGTTATTGTGTTTATCATAAGAACTGCTCTAAATATTGTGGTATATTAAATGATCATTAGACCTCGGATTTTAGGTATTTAACTTATTTTTTCCTTTGCAGGTAAATGAGAAATAAAAAGTTACATCAGAGTTTCATTAAAAGATGCAAAAACTGATCAAGTTTTATAGTGCCTAAAATAACCTAATTTGCTTGTTAGAACCTATTTTAGGTTTTTGTGCCCAAATCAAACCTTTTCTTAGGTTTTTGTATATATTTAAGGTTTTATATTATTGTTACATCACACAGAGGTATTTGTTCCATTTCGTAACAAAAAAAAATTCAATGACTAACTTGTTTGACACAGTCTAGAGAGCAAAATTGCTAATGATACAAGTATTAGTTTTACAACAATTAGTGTATCATTTTGAAAATGATGAATAGAAATAAACATTTGGTTAGAAAATTAATATTTTTGATGGTTATATATATCTATTACAATTTCTCACGGTCCATTTGAAATTTTGTTTTTAACAATTGTATCTAATTACTATTTTTCAGGAACTATGAACAATTTTAAGTTTTTTGGAACCTACTTCAGGATTCTTTTAGTCTAATTTAATATTTTTAAAACCTACTTTAGGATTTTTAGAAGCTATTTTAAAATTTTTAGAACCTATTTTAGGAACCTAAATGTACATTTTTAGAACCTAAAAATCCGATGTCTAATGATCATGCATACATGTACTCACACACACACAAACACACACTTCTTTCATTAAAATAAGATACTTTTAGTTTCATTCTCACATATAAAGGTTACCGGTACTGCATGCTGTTGCGTACTGCCTGAAAAAAGCATTGATTTTTATTATTATTGCATCTCAAGTAAATGTATAAACACAAGATCTATGACATCTGTCATTTCAGGAATTTAGGTTCTTATTTGTATGACTCGAGTCAAATGTTTCGTCCGGTGTGCGGCAGCTCATAAGAACCCCATGTTAAACTTTCCCTCGAGTCGGTTTGCAACAAAATGAGTCGTCACGTCGGATCCGGTGTGCGGCTGGTCTTACACATTAAATTACTGTTTTGTTGCAAGTGTGCAATTGTGTAGGGAATGGAACCCATCTCAGCGGAACTATATTCTGTGCGCACGTTTGGATCTACATATGCAAAAACCTGCTGCAAACCTAACCTGACGTGAGGTTTAGGTGCTTCATCTGTGCTCTTGAAATAGCATAAATGCAAGGATTTCGTGCAAGAATCATCACACTTTCGTTGAAGACACCAGCATTCTGAAGGATTTGAGGTGCATTTTAAAGCTGATATTAAGTGTTTATAACTTTGTAGGATTATTTTTGATAATATTCTTGTTTCTACGGCTGAAAGAAGACAACTGAAAGATAGTGAGCGCTTGCGTGCTCTCAGATGCATTGAAGCAGGACAGTCAATCAAAGATGTCCCTGTTTTCCTTGGCGTTGATCATTCGGAAAATCCTCGATTATGGAAACAATTCCAAACAAGTCAAACAGTTGTCCAAGGTTTACCACCCCCCTCTGATGATCAATATATTGCTATAGTAGCCAAGCGGAATCAACAAGAGACCTCCACAACTGTTACATCCATGGATGCAGTGGCACTTGGTAAGACAATATCTGTCAGTACTGTTCGCCAAAGGCTCCACATGAAGGGATTGAATGCCAGAGTGCCTCGTGTTTGTGTTGCACTAACCATCCAAGCCAGAGAGGCAAGATTAAAGTGGTGTCCTCAACATGTCAATTGGACTGTCTCGGATTGGTGCAATGTTCTGTTCACGGACGAGTTCAGATTTGCCCTGGGATCAGATGATAAGCATGTAAGGGTCATGAGAGAACGAGGCATCGGCAATCAGGCTAAGAACATAATTGAACATCACACATTCAGAGGTGGCAACATCATGGTGTGGGCTGGAAATTCGATGGAATATCTCACAGATCTGCACATCTGTAAAGGCGGTTCTGTGACTGCTGCATGGTTTTGGGATGAAATCTTAGTCCTTATTGTGAGACTCTACATTGCAGCAGTTGGTGCTGCTTTCCCCCTTATGGACGATAATGCCCGTCCCATTGAGCCAATCGTTGACAAGTACAGTGGGAACCATTGTAATTCCTGGACGACGGGGAGGAAAGCTTCTCCTTCCAGACATCTGTGGCTGCGAGGCTGTCGCTGGTGATGAGCCAAGTCAGGTGGTTTCTACCTGCCTGCTACGTCACAACGGACATCGTGCTACGCGGAGATCACAAGCCCCAACTGCGAAGAGATGAAGCCAGACACTTTTAGTCACAATGATATCCATAGAAAACACTTGTTCAGGACGTGATTCAAAACCGCCCACAGTTTGAACCAGGGACTAGTTCAATCTGTCCTTAATGACATTATAGATTGTGACTGATGGTGAAACATGATTGATTATTGCAAACTGAAATCTGTCTTCTCTATTAGTGTAGAAAGCATGAAAATTTCGCATCATAAATTTTATTTATTAGAATAATATGTAAATGACAAGAACATGTTGCATTCTATTTTCTCTAAATTTCTTCAAATAAATGATATTATGAGAGGCATTCAAGCCAAGCCTGGAGTTTTGATTTTTCGAATAACGGAACACATTTGAACGAATAGCAAATACTTTTATTTCTCATGTCATCCTCCTCTACACTAATGCACTAATTCCAACGTATCACCGGTGCTTGGATACCAACAGCGTAGAAAGATTTGTCGCTGTGTCTGGGCCTTGATGGGGCAAAGAAATTCATTGACAAACATTTATTTTCTGTGCATCAAACGCACAAAGTGTAGGCTATATTCCAAAATTATGTTAGTTATGTTTTAAAGTGTGCCAATACCTAACCATCCTTCAAAGTATCCAACTTCTCAAACAATTCCAGATAAAAGGATCTATACTTGTTGCAGTTATCGTGAACACAAAATTGGTGACGTCCGTCATCTTAGCGTTACGCGCGAGCCTCATCTAAACTACGCACAATATTTGAGTTTCTTTTAATTCCATAATCTAACACTCTTGTGAGTCTCCATCTCTAAGCTCCCCAATAATCTAATCTAGACAGTGAATGAAAATGTCCAAACTGACCAAAATTTATAAGTGCGTGTGTGCAGGTTTGTTGGTAGAAATTTGCTCTCACTGAAGCAAATTCAGGCATGGCTTGAAAGTACCGAGTTTCAAATAACAGTTACTTTCTCGAGTAACTGTAAGTAGTTACTTTGTGAAACTATAAACTGTGCCTCAGTTACGTTTTAAGGTAAGGAGCATGGGTGTCGTGAGAGGGGATCGAACAGGTACGGATGCCCCCTGGAATTTCGCTTCATTCACACAAAGTTACATGAACTTTGCTATTTTTTATTGCAAATGACAGAAATAATGTTCAGTTAGTTAGTATTTGAACAGAATAATAAAAGAAAAAGAGACATTAGTTAGAAAACATTGGGTTTTTAAAAAGAAAAGGTTTATGTCCTGAGGAAGCGCCTGTAGTAACCAGTTTATGTTTTTCATACTTTACTTTTTATACTAAGAATAAATGGTTCCACACTTTCATTCCAAAACTTAAGAGTGTTATGTGAAAGGCAAACAACAGACGGTGTATGAGTAAAATATCCATCTAACCTTTAAAGCTTTCTCTTGAACGAGGTGTGTAAACGTTAAGAGCATAGTAGAAAACTGCACGTTTCATTGCACGAACTATATGAAATGTAAAAAGATAATGAAGTCAGTTGTGCTGGATATTCACTCATCTGGTGGATCAAGTAGAATAATACTAATATTAATAAATTTTGAATAAAATTAGTACATTTTTATTAGTATTTAATAGATATTGTATAATAATAACCATGATTATTATTATTATTGGGCCTCGCAGATGGCGTAGTCGAAGCGTCATCGATTTGTAATGAAGGGGTCCGGGATTGGATTCCCGGTGGAGACATTTCGTGGTTTGGATTTCACTTTAACTGTAGATCCGGTCCCGATTAGCCATTCTGTGTATAAAGTGGACTTAAAACAATAATTCAATCAAACTGTTCAATTCTATATTATTTCTACTATAGAAATAATCACTCCCCGTCACAAATTTTTTTGGCGACGATCATGGTAAGGAGTTTATTAATAAAAAAACAAAACTATGATTTGCTCAAAGGGTTTTTTTTATTTTTAAGTTAATAGTTATGTGTATACAATTGCAACATGGATTTTTGAAAGATGTGGTTATTCAGGTTCACTTTGAATTTTATTTTCATGGGCGTTTATTATAATTTATTTAAAATGAATATTCACTTTTGAGGATAAAGTCAAGGAAAGCTTGCCTTCAGTTCAAGCATGTTACATGTTCTACGAGGTTTAGCTTATCTGCAAATAACGTTGTTACTCTTTACAGTTACGGTAGACTCTGAAAATCGGTTAAATTCCATAAAAATACTACAACTGGCTTACTTTTATGAAGTAACTGTACAAAGTCTGAAAGCAACAAGCACACGATATTTCATCTGTCTATACGCTGGAGAGGATACGTTGCTATTAAAAAAATTCAACTCAGTTTTCAATAATTCATTTTCATTTCTGTCACATGTTGGAAAATAGTTGACTACATTAAAATTTATACGTAAAAATATTTGTTCAGGGAGATTCGAACTTTAAATGAATCGTTATTTTTATAAGCTCAAAATACTCTACTATTTCGCCTTTAGCAAAGTTGATCTGTTACATGACGCACATATGCTTCATATATACTCACCTAGCTTTGTGTTTTGCCAGCCCCCTTTGCAGATTGGTTGTCGGCCCCCATGGCGAAGTTGTTAGCATTGCGTGCTATGAAGCCAGGGGTTCCGGGTTCGAATCCTGGCCTGGTCATGGATGTTTGTGAAGCGATAAAATAAAGCAATTTAATCAATCAGCTCCATGTTTTAGCTATTGATAATAAAATACTTTGGGAAAATAACGGAAATTAACAAGCGCTTCTCAGGTTGCCGCCCGGTGATTTTGTTGAATTACAGCGTTGTGTAATCTAGGAACTTCCTTTTCTAAACATGAAAACAAATTGATGATATTGAATAAAAATGATCATTTTCACAGGATTCAAATCCCTCTGGTCTACTGGTAGACGCATTATCAATCTTGCCTTGACATTCCGCACTGTAGTGTTGAGTTCCAATCGTATTTTTAAAATATATAATCACATGTTCTTCGAAAGTAATAAATCCTTCATTCCTCTCGAAATCCATGCAAACGTCTATTACTCCATATATATTCCCTTCGGTGAATGCTGTTAGACGAGTGTTGTGAGCACGCAAGAACAGGTTCTGCAGCTTGCCTAGGATTTTAAGCACGCCAGGTGTTCATTGCAGACACCACTTGACTCGTACCCAGCGACTGCATCCTACCTGCCTGGACGTGAAAACTTCCCAACTGTCTGGGAATACAAATGATTCCCACTGTACCTGGAAAGTGAGGGCATTTCTTGTATGGAGTGACCGGCATATTCCCCCAACATTAATCCCATTGAAAATCTTTCGGATGCCCTCGGGCGTGCTCTTTCTGCATGTTTACCTCCTCCAGCAAATCTCAAGAGAGTAGGAAACTGCCCTAATGGAGGAATGGCTATTGCTTGCATCTGTGATGGTTATCACCTCATCGTGGTAAATCGTGAAGGTCCGGAGTGGTCACATACCATATTAATGTAAGTTTTCTTTTCGTCACATACCATATTACTGTACGTTTTGTTTGGTTTGCTTGCCTTTAAACATCATTATGTTAATGACGTCATCATATAACTTTCGAAGAGTAAATATTTTTAAAAAAATATTTGTACACAATTCTTGTTTCCTTTAATGCACAAACACATTTGGTACCTTCATGTGCAATTTTGTGTTAATCAAAGCTTTACTATTACATTTTTGTTGATTTTACCATCACATGCTTAAGTTTTAGCAGCGTGTTTATAAATCTACCATGAAAATGTTTATTCAGTGTGTTAATGGAACTATAATAATAATTTGAGTAACTTTTTCCTAGTGAATATAAGACATTCTGGATGTACTTTATAATTGTAACTTAAAATATTTCTTTATAGTTTTTGTAATTTAATTTTGGTGATTTTTTTTATTTGAGATTGTAAAATATCAGCTGCCATGCTTATTTACAGCATGTTTACCTGGTAATGTGATTAGTATTTTGTATATTATTCTGCACAAAATATTGGCTATTTTACATATTATTGATTTTTATATCAAGTTATTTTAAGTGACATTACAGTTTACATATTAGATTTCCTATCATATGAGCATCACCCCATCAGTACATATATTTTGTTTCCTTTCTCAGACTCGAATAAAAACCATTAAATGATTACGAGATTAATGAACTATCACAAAAAGTGATTTGGATGTTGACAAATTTCTTGTGTACATTATTCTGTAAATTATTTCTTTAAAGTGATTGAATCAGTGGATTTTTTTTTAAAAAAAACACCTGATTTAAATCAATCCACCTTGGATAAAATATACTCGACCCATGTAATATAAAAATGTAAAATCACGATGCTGCACAAAAGTGAGTTTATTTTGTGCAAAATATTGTCCTGCTATGACTAATTCATTAAATTATGACAGTTTATAGTTCTTCAATTAGGCTCCACTTCCATATGTAAAGTAGGTTCACCATGAAATAAAATATTGCGCATGGCATGATTTGTAATGGAAAGATTTTAAAGGCAAATCAGAGACTACCTCTAAGTTGTTGTAGTTGAAGGCCAAGGATATTAAAGGACTCCCTCGAATTTCCAGGAAAAAGTTACCACAGAAGATAAACTTATTACAAAATTATATCAGAAGCTTCTGGGTATGGAAAAGACATTTCAAGAGTTGCAGGCATTAGAATGAATTCAGAGATGGTATTATTTTTATTACAATGGGACCATAAGAATCAATTTATTTTATATAATTCTTGTATAATTTCACCACTTGTCACGAAATCATAACTGTATTCACTTTTATGTTGAACATAATGATACTAATTAATTTTAAATGGAGACTTGCAGCATATCTGCCTAATATACCAACAAGCACCAACAAAAGTGGTTGAAAGTTCTTTCCCTTTGTGCCCCAGACAGTGGTGAGAGAAAATTTCTTGTAGCAAAAATGTCGAAGTAATGTAGGTGGGAGTTTGGTATTTGTGGTTGCTAGAGTCTAAAATACCTTTTAAGGGGGAAATATTTTTTTCTAGTTAACAAAAGCTAATCAACATAATGTACTGAAAGTAGCCCAAGTGACTGCTGTTATATGATGATACAGTAGGAAGGAGAGTACTCCAATGAGCGTTTGTTTTTGCTTAGTGCCAAACAGTTCAAAGTTCTAGATAGGATACAGAACTGAGTTTCTTCGCTCGAGCGAATAATGCTCCATGGCAAAACAGTTGGTATACATTTGAAGCCATAACCATAACTTGTCTGTGATAGTAGGCCTCAAATATGGAAAGTGAGGTGGAAGATACAGTGAAATTTAAGTGAGCACAGTCATCATCTCCATGTTAAAATATAGTTTAGTCTATCTTACAAATACACGATGAAACGTGAAAATCAATACACAATTATGGGCTGAAACTACCATGCAGATTTTTACACATATATATCTATTATTATTGTCACATTGAAATGTGCAGGACACCCGATCAAGTATGTATGCAGTACTCTAGTGGCCAGCATGAAGTCAATCTATGCATGAAAAGCATTTAGTGGAAACTGATAACACCCAAGTAAACAGAATAGATTTTATGTGGGGAAGGTTGGCAAATTAAAGTTGGTCTTAAGACAACAGTTGTTGCCAATGCTTCACCAACCATGGAAAAGTGAATCAAAATCAGTTATAAAACATACTTTCTCCTGTCAAGGCAACTTTCTAGGGTCTGCTGTCAATTCTAGAGTGTAAAATAAGTTACATGTAATATTGTTTCATCCGAAATATTTCAGTCACAGCACATGCTGAAAATATATTTTGTTAATGAGAGTAACTTGTCACTCACCTTTGTCAGCCGCCATGGATGAAGGATATTTCTGTGTTGGGAATTGCTTATGGTTTGCCTGTTTAGCTCTACCAGAACAAGAACATTCTTACAGGTCTTCTTCTGAAAGTGATTCATTACCTACAAGTATATAAAAAAAACAATGCTATGTGCAGACTAGAGTACTGCATCGAACCACATTTGCTTTCGAATCTACCATGCTCGAGCGTGCAAGCTCAATCGTACCGCACTCATACTGGAATGATTGGATTGGAATATTTCAGAACCTAATGAGCAGCATTGTCAACCTAAAACCCATACATGGAAGGAAGCCACTCTATGCAATTACAATTCTAAATCATAATGCGGTATATTATTATGTAAGACTCAAATACAGCACATATGAAAGTATGCAATATCTACAGACCGAATCGTAAAATGGATACACATGCTGGGAGACCTGCCTAAGCAATTACAAATATCTTATCACAGTGCAAGAAGTACGTGTACATCACTGTTCACTTACCGAAAAGGATAATCATATTCTGTGAAATAATAAAATGCAGTTAGAACATTTAATCGAACATCATTCTATTGTGACGATAATCGTAGAAACATAAAATGTCAGCCTAAGCAGTTTCAGCCTATAATCATCAATTTTATTTTCCCATATCTCGGTAAGACACAAAACTTCATTTTAACATGGAGATGATGATTATGTTCACTTATTTTTTAATTTCACTTCACGATCCATATTTGAGGGCCCACTAACATAGAAAATTATGTAAATATGCATACTAATAGGGTTCAAGAGTTTGAATGTGTTTCGCTTGAACGGAAAAACTATAAATTCAATGTGCCATCTAGCATTTGCTTGTGCGAAATATTTGCTGCCCGAATGTAAAACATTCATTGCAGCACTCTAGTGTAGACTAAATGTGTAAAACTGAGTAAACTCTAAAAAAAAAAATATATATAGGAAGCACCAGAAAGTCATTACATTGTTAAATGGCATAAACAATTGCTGGAAACAGGGTCTTTGTTGAGGAAGAAAGGTAGTGGTCAGAAGCGTGTGAGCGAGGATAAAGTGGTTGCAGTTCATGAAGCTTTCCTGAGAAGCCCGTGTAAATCTGTGAGACGTGCTAGTTCTCAACTTCAAATTCAACGTTCTACTGTGCATGATATCGTACATAAAAGGTTAAGGCTTAGAGCCTACAAGTTACAGCTTGTTCAGAAACTAAAGTGCAGTGATAAACCCGCTAGGTTTGATTATGCTAGTGAAGTGCTATCACGCATTGATGATGACAATGAATTCCTGACACGCGTAACATTTTCAGATGAGGCTACCTTCCACATTTCCGGAAAAAAGCATAGGCATAACTGTAGAATATGGGGTGAGCAGAATCCCCATGCAGTTGTCGAACATGAACGCGACAGCCCCAAGTTGAATGTGTGGTTTGGTTTGACACGAGATTCCGTAATTGGACCCTTTATCTTTGAGGAAGCTACAGTTACAGGTGCAAGTTACCTGCAAATGTTGCAACAGTATGCTGTACCTCGTATACCTCATGGGTACATGTTTCAGTAGGATGCGGACCCCCACATTATGCCCGTTGTGTAACTAACTTTCTTAATAACAATTTCGCTGGTAATTGGATTGGGAGGGGTGGACCCATTAAATTGCCACCACGGTCACCAGACTTGCCTCCTTTGGACTTTTTCCTTCGGGGTTATGTGAAGACTATGGTTTACCAAACACCTGTGCAAGACCTCAATGATCTCCGTGAAAGAATTATCGATGCATGTGGCTCCATCACTCATCAAATGTTGAAGAACACTTGGATGGAGGTTGAGTAGTGCCTTGATGTTTGTCGCGCCACCAAAGGAGCACAGATTGAGATCTACTAAGGTCAATTTTTTTTCTTGTTCTTTGATTAAAAAAAATTCTATGATCTTCTCTTCCAAATAAACGTTATTTGACATTTCTGTCGTTAACGATTGTTGAGTTATTTAAATTCTTTATTGGTATATTTTTTCTCGGACAAACTGTATTTCAATGCAGTAGTTTTAGGACAGTTCTAGGTTAAAGATTGCAGCTCTCAAACAGTCTTCCACGGACTGCGATGTAGCCTACATGTAGTAATCAGATTTTTGTTTGCCCAGAATTTAACTCAGAGCCACCAGCAATCGTGTGAGGTGTGCAGACCAGACATCGTGAGTGATAGTATGGTCAGACGATGGTGCAGACAATTCACGGAAGGCCAATAAAATGTGCACATCCTCATACAGCTGACTACATGCGAGCCCTTTGCATCACTTCAGGTGAAAGATCTTGGACCACTCCCTGTACAGCCCTGGCCTTGCATGTACCTACTTTGATCTCTTTGTTTAACTGAAGAGGTTTCTGGCAGGACAAGGATTTCACAGCTACACTGCGGTAGAGAGAGTTCCAGTCCTTGCTGTCAGACACATATGCCATGGGCATACAAAATTTAGTGCAATCCTACGACAAATGCCAGAACAATGGTGGTGATTATGCCGAAAATTAGGTTAGGACTCACTGTTACTAATGCAATAAATTACAACTGATATTCTTGTTTTATTTATGCCTATTTATACCTAGGGACCTTTGTTTTTGTTATTTCTTTTCAGATTGGTGTATTTTTTTACTATTCAGTGTTATTTTTTCCAAAATTCACATTTTCATTTTAGTGCATTTTCTGGGAAATATCTGAAATTATACCTTCATGGTGTTTTTAAACTACGGTTTCAAATTGTAAGTCACATGTCCTACGCATCTCCGTGGGAGTTTGATATCTTGAAAGTTATTCTGGGAAAGTTATTTTCCATAACCCCCTTTTTAATTTTAAGGTAAGGGTTTTATATAATGGAATTTTCCCCATATATACGGAAGGGTCCATAATGACCATAAATGGCGATGCACCCAAAAAATTTAAATCAATCAATTTCATGTGACAGATACCGATATAATAGGGCATTTTTATTTCAGCCTCCGATGGTGACGCCAGGAGGCCCATGAAGCACTAGAAAGCATTGGCATCCCGCCTGCCACTACCACCACCACTACAAAGTCTAACGCTTCAGTTGAAGCTGAGCGACAGGCACATAGAGATGTCCGCTACAATCAACTCTCCCGCCAAGTCCGAGGTGCGTCGACATGTGATACAATTTCTACAGGCAGAAGAGCACAATGCAGCGGAAATTCACCGTCGAATGAGCTGTGCCGGAGAGGCATGCTGTCTTCGGGCATTGTCTTGCATCATGACTGCCAGACCACTTGTTGCTGCATCAACCCAAGACCTTCTTTATCGAATCCACTGGGAAGTGTTTCATCACCCTCCCTACAACCCAGACCTACTGGGAAGTGTTTCATCACCCTCCCTACAACCCAGACCTAGGAAAGTGACTTCCCACCTTCTCCAGGCGATGAAGAAGTGATTGGGAGGATGGTGCTTCCACACCAATGCGGAGCTTTGGCAGACCTGGCTCAATAGGCAGCCGGCACTTTTCTTTGCTGAGGGTATTGGAAAGCTGTTGCATTGGTATGAAAAATGTCTGAATCTTCTTGGTGATTACGTTGAAAAGTATATTATACGTGTACGTAACTTTTGTCAATAAACCCATTTTGCTATTCACTGTGGTTATGATTTCATGTCCCATCGGAGGTTGAAAAAAATAGCCCTTGTATTATGGCACCAAAAATTGGATTATCTTTTTTGACTTGTTAGTGTTAAGTTTCCCAAAATATGCATTTTTGTTTAAGAACATTTTTCTGCCAAATATACCAAAACTTAATGCTCCATTGTGCTTTTAAACTATTATTTTAAATTGTAGGTCACATGGTCTAGATATTTTCATGGCAGTTTGATATGTTGGAACAGATTTTTGAGAAAGTAAAAATAAAATGCTCCCCTGCACTTTGCCATGAACATGTATAGGGGGGGGGGGGGTGGAGTTAGGTCCCTTCACTTTATTGATCACTGCTGAAGGTGGGGGTGATGTGATCAGCACCATGCTCCTGGCTACCTTTATCCCTCAAAGTTTACTCCAGGTACCCACTTGATATGATGCTGAGTGGGCACCGGAGCAATTTGAATAGGTGGAAAAGATCCCTGTTCTCCCCGCAGAGGATCAACCCTGGGTCTCTCATATGATAGTCAGACACCCTAATGACTGAGCTCCATTATTTCTTGCTCGACAAATGCCAATGGTGTGCACTTAGCTTGGTAATTCAAAACACATCTCGCACGACAAATACTGCACGTTCTATGTACACAAATATGGCTAAGACAAGAATGTTGGATTTCATGCAATTTTTCGTTGTTTTAGGACATTTCTTTAAAAAAAAATCGCTAAAAATGCCAACAATTTGCATTTTATGCCAAATTCGCATTATTTCGATACTTCGAAGGGGCGAAAAATGTGTCAAGACATCACTGCACATTCATAAACACAACTTTGCAGCAATTACTATTTTTCACGGTTTTCGCGTTTGCAAAAAAGCAATGTCCCTACTAATTGGAAATTACTTTCTGGCCACCCCTCTTATAAAGCAGTAAATGGAAAGTGAAAATTTAACAGGGCTGGCAGAGAAAAGTCAATTCTTGAAGAGAAAGATTTGCTTTTATGATTGAAAGATTCGAGTAAATATATTAAAATATTTACGTGTTTATTATTAGTATTTTATTTCATAATACTGGACATTGAGAGATTAATGTCCATCTCTCACGAGTTTAAACAGACAGGACAGAGAGTGGCATTAATTTCATTGCAATACTATTGTTGCAGTAAATTTGAAGTTGGGAGCATGACTTGCCAAATTTTTTAAACATCCAGCAATGCAGATTTATGTTTTACTTTTTTATGATAGTATTCAATATATACCCCTATTTTGTTGGATTCTTCTTGATATCTAAGAATAGTGTAATGTAATTGCAAACGTTGTTAACTTGTGCAAAACCAGTAATATGTCAGGATGGTGAAAGAAAACCTTTGTAAGCACTGCTACATTAAGTAAGGTGAAGTGAGCCAGAGGAGTAATAAAATTCCAGCAGCATATTTGCAGTCTACAGCTCTTCTTGTTTATGCATGTGATTATTGTTGGATGTTGCAGTCCGAAGACATCCAACAAAAATCAATTCCATACAAGGGCCATGCATGCAATTTCTGTCGCATGTTGTAGTGAGATACTTTGTCGGGTGGCGATATTCGACAAAATCGTATGTATCAATGGAGCCTATTTGTTTCAATGTTCCTTCAGTTTGTCCCAACAACATGCCTTACTACGACGTCCAACAACTATCGGACGGCACAACCTGCTCCCATCCCCTCCATCTGTTGACAGTTATGTCACCTTACTACTTCCATACGGACAAGAAAAAATGATAATTCAATGCATTTTCCATGTAATATTTAGAGGCTTAACACATTTTTCTGCCCCTCCGGAAATTTCTCTCTCTCTCTCTCTCTCTCTCTCTCTCTCTCTCTCCTCCTGCCATCACTGGTTTCTGGGGTCATGGTTGTGTTGTGCATAAAAGGGGCCTAAAACTGAGCAACAAGATTTCTTGTTCCCGTGCAGAGTTCCATAACGATATCTTTTTTTTTTTTAAAAAAAAAAGCCAATCAAGCCAAAATTCCCTGACATTTCCCTGACTTTTTTTGACACCTCAACTTTCCTGGCTTTTCCCGGTTTTTCAGGTTTTCCAGGTCTGTCGCCACCCTGAATGATAGCATATGAATGAGGAAGTGTTGTGTAAATCACAATAAATTACATACATTATACAGGTTGCCACAACAATGCTTGGGTGCTGGTAGATATCATAAAAACAAGTAACTTTTCTGTATAAAGTTTACCTCGAAAGTGCTTAGTTTCTGTGCTACACGAGCTTAAAATCTATCCTGTACATATGCAACCCAACACAGCACATTCTTGCATTGACATAACTACCAGGGGGGCATCACAAGGTTGCCAATAGTATTCCTCATTAAGAAAACGACTTCAAAACAACAACTTGGGAGTCTTGCCTGAGCAAGATCCAAAACATTAATAACACTTACGATGTTGTAAGAAGCATTGACAGTATTTATAAACTGACCAAGACAAATAATGGGCAGACTGAAATTCAAGATTACTCATTCTAAAATATCTCCATAATTGATTGATTAGGTTTATTTTAATTCACATTTCTGCCACCTTTGGCTAATCGCGAGGATGAGGATGATATGATGAAATAACAAATGATACCAATGTCTAGGCCAGGATTTAAACCCGAGACACCTGGCACCGTAGTAATCTGTGCTAACCACATCACCACGGAGTGTTTCGTGTATCAAGCAATATCAACAATTGCAAGGGACACGTGACACAAAACTATTTGAACTTGTGTTTCAGTGGCTTCTATGAAATTGCATCACTTATATCACCAAGTCTTTGTGCTATATATAGAAAGTATATTTTACCTTTATTTTCAAATTTAATATGCAGCTAAGTAACCCTATACTTGATAAATAAATAAGTTATTCACTTATGAAATGACATTCAAATGTACAGACTTTTTTTTTACTGTTTTTTCTCATCATGATGGTTTAGATTGTACCCTACATAAATACCATAAAAAAGTAAAGTACTCCCCTGTGCATAGCACCATGCGATGAGGGCGTATAGGGGGTGTGGGGGTAATGCCCCACACTTTCTTGATCCAGTCGTTAGTGAGGGTGATGTGATCAGCATCATGCCCCTGACCACCTTTAGTCCCCAGGGTTTCCCCCACGTACCCATGTTATTCGATGCTGGGTGGGCGCCAGTGCAGATTCCAACGTTAGAAAAGTTCCCGGATTTGAACCGGCCGGGGATCGAACCCGGGACCTTTAGCATGGTAGTCAGATGCATTACCAACTGAGTAAAACATTAATATTGTAACCTCAATTATTTCATATCCTGGTTTCACTTTTCGCAGGAATGCCCACATAACTTCAGACTGTGGTAAGGACAAACAATTTAAACTTTAGGGGAAAACTGGGAAGGATGGACACCATGTGACTGGTTGCAAAAAAACAAAAGAAAATCATTTCTGTATGACAAGGAGTTCTCGAGCTACTTTTTCTATTCTTCCTTTTCTTAGTTCATCACAGCAAGTTTGAAAATTGCACACTTGTAAAGTTACAGTTGAGAGAGGTTGGACATATGTACAGGAATTCCTCCATCTACTGAAGATTGACAGGAGAATTGTGTAGGTTAAGGGTTATTGCCATATGCATGTGAATATTAATATGAGTTGTTCCTTGGGGTTTTTACACAAAAAAAATATTATTTTTGTAAAATGTAGCTAGAAGATTGTTGTACTTAACTACTGATTTAAATCTGAAGAATTTTTAATAAATTGTGAGCATTGAACTAGTCATGTTTTGTTTAATACAATACAATTTCTTCCACAGACCTAAAGGGATAAGATATAACCCTTCTGCATATTAATTAATTGGAGAAACTAGAGAAGTAAGGAAATATACACTCTATTAGTTATTTCTGAATATGTCCACAATATTTTTCCTGTGTCATAAACTGCTGGTAAATATTTTCCCATCAGGTAAAGCATTTTGCTGTTAAACCAGTCTTCACTTAAACAAATTCATTTCATCTAGATGTTGTACTCTCTGTTAAAAGGTATGGATACACATCACCAAGTTTTGCTCTGTTACATGTTTACAATGGAGGTTAACAATAGATATTGAAAGAAAGTACACCTGCCACTGAATAACTTTTTATAACTACATAGAAAGGAGCAAAATGGCTTTTGCCTATAACTACTTCTACCCTGTGTACGTACAATGGTGTCCCATAGAGATAATTTTAATTCCAAATGTAATTCTGAATGGAGGACATAAACAAACACTGATTTCTTATGTTTAAACTGGGATTCTTAACTGCCTTCTTGATAAACTGTTAAGATCAAAATCAAATGATTAAGATGCCTACCATGTCTAATACTGGAGAACCAGTTAAGGTTGGGTTAGGAAGGTACACATATTATCTCCCAGTATATAGATACAGTCCATCACAAAGAAATAGCACCACTCTAAAAAATTGCATGTTTGGCGTGATTTAATAAAAAATCATGATTTTCATTCACCCTGTATGTGACCATGGCTCCGCCCTAGTTCTTGTCCGGTTCACAGGCTTGGAACAAAATTTATTGTTTTCTATATTGTCCAGTTGCCAGAAGATCGCTTAATAATTCATAGCGGAGCACAAACGCAGTAGTGCTAGTTTCTTGTGATGGACTGTATATACAATTGGAAAACGAATACACCTCAAATGTCATGTTTATGATTCATCCAAAGAAGAAACACAAGAGATATATAATTATTGGTACTAGAAAATGAAAAATGTACTGCGGTCATAAAGCGAGTATTACTGCTTTAAAAATGCATTGGTTAGGTTTGGTTAGAATGTCATAAGAGTTTTTCTCAGTAGCAAAATTTACAGGTGCTACAACTCACTTTCCTCATGTCAAATTTCGCCAGAATTATTGCTTCCTGCAGCTTCGTTAAGGTGTATTAAATTTAAATAGAAGTTCAAATCCCTTTGCATATTTTGTAACACTTTCTCTCGCCTCTCTATACATGTAGTAAATAGCAACCAACACTCGCAACTAAAATTATTTCTCTTGCTGTTTCAATTTCAATGAGGTACTAGTTTACTATTCTTCGGACAGATTTCTTCATTTCTACAGAAGAAACTACTTACCGTAATAAGTTCCTGTAGTATTGTCTAACGTCTGGAAGGTGTTTTGTGTGATGTGGGAATGTTTCATAGCGGAAATTCAACCATTGACGCATAGCCCCACGAACCATTCATACATAGCCCCACGAACCATTTCTGGTAAGGTTAGGTTAGGTAGGGTCACAACAGGTTACAATAGTTAAAAATTGGTTTCGAAAAAAATATGCATAGCCCCACACACCATTCTCGCATAGCCCCACACACCATTCTCGCATAGCCCCACGAACCATTGACACATAACCCCACAAACCATTTGCGGAAACATACGTTCTTCAGTTACAAAAACACTTTAAAAAAAAATGATCAAAAAAACGTGAAAAAAGTTCCAAAAACTTATAGATAGTGTAAAATAAGTTTATCCCCAGTAACAATTTAGTGCATCATTGAAAACCATTATTGTTCACTTGTTTCCAGATTACGGCATTTCTTTTGGTAAGTACTTTTTTTCCCCCTCCTTTCCGGTTTCTGTCTACGATAGCCACATGAACCAATCACGCTAGCCCCAAAAACCATGCATGGGGACGACGTATGCCTACAAAGTTAGGTTAGGTTTCATTAGCACTCTATTCATCAAAAAATTTCCTCCGTACATTCAATTCTGCATATCCGGACAACGGTTTTTCTCAATTTCCTCCAACATCATTGTTTTTCCTTGCATCAGGAATGACGTTTTTTCATTCCTTATACAATAAGCTATCCAACGATATATGACGTGCCTCCCTGATGGCGTAATGGTAGCGTCGTCCCCTTTTAATCAAGGTGTATCGGGTTCGATTCTTGGTGGATGCACATAGTGGTTCGGATCCCACTTTAAATTGTTGGTCCAGTCTCGATCAGCCTTACTAGTGCATAAAGTGGACTTAAAACAACAAATCAATCGATCAACGATATATGACACGTATCCCTTATGAAAAGCATCTGGTAAATGTTTACTATCCTTCGGACACCTATAACTTCTGAGTTTCGTCAATTATTGACATTTCTACTTACATATCTGCTTCGCGGATCATTTTTTAACGTGTATTCACGTTTTTTTTTATCATTTTTTTTTAAAAAAAAAAGTGTTTTTGTAACTGAAGAACGTACGTTTCCGCAAATGGTTTGTGGGGCTATGCGGGAATGGTTTGTGGGGCTATACGGGAATGGTGTGTGGGGCTATGCGAGAATGTTGTGTGGGGCTACGCATATTTTTTTCGAAACCAATTTTTAACTATTGTAACCTATTGTGACCCTACCTAACCTAACCTTACCGGAAATGGTTCGTGGGGCTATGCATCAATGGTTGAATTTCCACTATGAAACATTCCCACATCACACAAAACACCTTCCAGATGTTAGGCAATACTACAGGAACTTATTACGTTAAGTAGTTTCTTCTGTAGAAATGAAGAAATCTGTCCGAAGGATAGTAAACTAGTACCAAGCATCTAATATAGACTCTTACCTTATCTTGTTTGAGTTGCTTTCCATGCATAGATTAAGCTGTGTCTAAATTTGAATAGCAAAACAAAGATTTTTCCCTCTTTGGACAATGATTTGTTGTTTAATTTGTTCTCGGTAGAGGAAATGTAGACAGATCATTGCATGCTATCTTGAGTCAGGATTTCACTAAATGTCTTCCACCACATCTCAAAATCATAAATTATAAATTTCTCTCTCTCGGAGATTTATAATTATTATTTATTTTTCTTTTCTTTACAGTAGAGGACATTTTGTGAAACATTTTGATAAAGCCACCCCAGAGGGATACCAAAATCAATATGTTGTATCATATTACTATATCATTACCCAATTTACTACAGGGCCTCCCTGATGGCACAGTGGTAGCGTCAGGTTATTGCGTTCTGATCAAGGGGTCCCGGATTCGATACCGGGTACAGGCACATATTGGTTTGCATCCCACTTTTAACTGAAGGTCTAGTTCCCATTAGCCTATCTGTGCCATAAAGTGGACTAAAAACACAAACAGTGTTCTTACCTCTGTATATATGAATTGGGTAGACTGATGTTCATTCTGTCGATACAGTGCTTGCCACTGTTAAAACTCTTTCCCACTTGCCAAAACCAGGAGAAGATAACAAAGGAAGAGGTAGTTGCTTTCAGGCTAGACGCTTGTTTCTATTAAACTGTTCAAATGATTATTATTCTTTTTTGTAATACATGTCAATATCACTTACAATTGGCCGTTAAATATTTTCTTGGAACTTCTATTTGTAGTCCAATTCAGTTATGTATGAACTTACCTTCTTTCGCATCTCCATAATGTTTGGTAATTTTCTCCGAAGTCGTTTCTTGAATGTCGAATCAAAAATGACAAAATAGAAACCCTTGGAAACTTGTTTTTGTTTTGGTACGGGATATATATGTAGATCCCCGCTAGAGTGAATGTTTCACAAAATGTCCTCTACTGTAAATAAAAGAAAAACATATAATATGCCATTCGGGGAAAAGTCGATAATAGTCAATTAAGTAACTTTGCACGAAATAAGTCGCACACTACCCCTTTTAATATGTTCCTCTTTTAATGAAACTGAATTTATTTAAATACCTAAAACATCATTAATGATCAATTCTACATTGCTACGAAATACCGATATTTGTAAAAATTACGAGATATCCTCTTTTGCTGTGGGGTCAGAAAAAAGGCCGAGTCTGCTGCCACGCACGTGTCAGCAGTAAGAATAAGCGTCAAATTTGCTCCTGCCACGTAATACGTCTGCTAAGAGGATGTTACAAATCTTAAGAACAGATTAAGACGAGAGGAATGCAAGTTTATGATTAGTGGGAATGAATGCACAGAGAACCTCGTTCTTTAGAAAGCATTTAGCGATATTATTGTAATGCTAACAGAACCGAACATAACTACGAGAGCATTTAGGTTTATTCAGGGTTGGCAAAATTTGTGTTTTTTTTAAAAAAGAACAAAACAAACTGTTTTTTTCGTTTAAAACATGTTTTTTTTTGTTTTAAACATAGTTTTAAACATGAGTTAAAAAAAAACATGTTTTAAACATGTTTTAAACAAAACAAATTCAACCTTTTCCCAGTAAATTATACTTAAAGTCGTTAAAGAGAAAAAATACTCATTTTTATGAGTACAATGACGACACGGACAGTTTATTTACAGTAGGTGGAACCCTACGTTCTGGGCCTGTCCTTTGACCTACTTTTCTCACCTTAATGGATTTCTCTCGTAAGGCATGAGCAGTGTTGCCAACTCCTCACTCGAAAAATCACCAAGGTTTTTGTTTTTGGGTATAACCTAACCTACAATGAGAGAAAAATGGACAGAAGAAAAGCTCTGGCATCACTTTTTAAGCTATTTTTTATGCTAACTCGTTTTTTGACCTACATTTGAAATGACTTACGATATTTTCCTATAAGGCTGCTTTTTTTTTACTGTAAGGCCCCCCCCCCTCAGTGTAATCTACTACGACCTGCTAATAGGCTTTTGCTCTCAGCGTAATCCGTTTTACGGGCTAAACTAACCCACAATGAGAGAAAATTAGACAGAAGAGAAGCTCTGGCATCAGTTTTTTAAGCTATTTTTTTTACCTTCTGCAAATCTTGCTCTTATGCTACCTCGCTTTTTGATCTTCATTTGAAATAAC
The DNA here is from genome assembly GCF_977018435.1 of Lepisma saccharinum. Taxonomy (NCBI): domain Eukaryota; kingdom Metazoa; phylum Arthropoda; class Insecta; order Zygentoma; family Lepismatidae; genus Lepisma; species Lepisma saccharinum. The sequence goes on along the minus strand of NC_139241.1, from coordinate 21,820,194 downwards.
TTACGACATTAAACAAAAATATGTTCACTCGAATATGGAGTAGGTTACGAGAATGAGGAGGAAATTGCATTGTGTTGGTTTCGAAATACCGTCCTCTTATCTCTAATGAAATTCTAAAGCTTTTTTATTACATTGAAATATCTGTAATGCGAAAGGGGATTTCTCATGCTATAAACATTGACGCAATAACGCAAATTCAACAATACGTAGACCTTGGGATGACGGAAGTATATATAGTAATGTCAGTTAGCAGCATAGATACCAGTGATGCAAGTCCTCTTATCTCTAATGAAATTCTAAAGCTTTTTTATTACATTGAAATACCTGTAATGCGAAAGGGGATTTCGCATGCTATCAACATTGACGCAACAACACAAAATTCAACAATACGTAGGCCTTGGGATGACGGAAGTATATATAGTGACGTCAGTTAGCAGCATAGATACCAGTAATACAATGCGATGTATTATTCAAAATGATGTGGGTGAAATGTAGGGGAAGAATCTTCTAGAGCGGATTGTCTCGGATTTCTATTGGTCCACGTTGCGTTGGCTAACATTTCACTTTTGACCTTATTAGAAAAACCGTATAAAACTTAAAGCACTGGTGTAGAAAGTTCTGTTTTTATTTTAAACGATAGTGAAGAGCATTTCTGCAGTATTTTCCAAAAGTAAGTAACTTTGTTTCTTAGCTTCCATGAGTTGGCTTTGATTTATAAGTATGGCTTTGCTTTTGTGAGTTGATTTTTGAAACTGGACCTACAGTTTCAAGAACCACTTGTACCTCCACCGGGTATCGAACTCTTGATTACAAGACAACGACGTTATCGCTGCGTCATCGCAGAGGCTAGTGGAAGTACTGATTGATTTGATGTTTTAAGTCCACTTTATGCACAGTAAGACGAATCGGGGGTGGACCTACAGTTTCAAGAACTACTTGTGGGGGTATCGAAGCCTTGATTACAAGGCAACGACGCTACCGCTGCGCCATCGCAAAGTCTAGTGAAAGTACATAGTTATTCGAATCTTATTTATTTAAAATATTTAGTTTTTATGCACGCTTATTGATATTAAACCTCAAATTAAATAAAATCTGACAATTATATCCAATTATACTTATGGCTACAGAACGAGCATTCGCAAAAAAGTGGCTTGAGATTTTTTTTACCACGTAAACAAAATGGCCGACATGCCAAATATGAACGGGCTATATAGATTTGAGAGAGAGAGAGATGGATAGGAAAAAAAATTAATTAAAATTTAATTTCATGATTGCAACACACGGAACTTAATGATTGATTTATTGATTTAGTTTATTTTACTTTGCGTTTTGTATTTTTTGGCTAATTTGCGAAGATAGGGGATGAGTGATGAAATGGATGAATAGACATTCACAAACAACCAAGCCCGACCGGGATTCGAAGCCGGGGCTCTTGGCGTTGCAGTGCGATGTGCTAACCAGTCGGCCACAGGGTCGAGGCAAACACGGACATACATAAAAATTAAATGTTTGGTGCTGATCACATCACACATTACCAACTATGTATTGGACTTCCCATATGCACAGATATGAATTTATTTTTTGCTTGTTGTAGTGCAAATATGTCGTCTGGGGCCTCCTCCATGGCGCAGTGGTAGGTAGGTTTGTATTCAAGGGTTCGATACTCGCTGGAGGTACAAGTGGTTCGGATAACACTTTAAAACTCTGTAGGTCTAGTCCCGATTAGTCTTACTGCACATAAAGTGGACTTAAAAAAAATACCAACTTAAATGTTGTCCGGTTCGGGTGACCTAGACCTACAGTCTAAAATATTATGGTATTATTATTTCTGCAATTATTTGCAATCTTGGCCAGAGAGAGAGAGGAGGAGGAGAAAAAATAATATTTTGTTTCAATATCGAGCTTATATTTAAATTTATACATGTGCGCATGCGCGCAGGGGGTAAATTTTATTTTTTGATCGGGTGGGTTGTAAGGTGAGTGAACATGTAGGAAAAGTACTGGTATATTAATTGATTTATTGATTTAGTTTATTTTAATTTGCGTTTTGTACTTTTTGGCTAATTTGCGAAGATTGGGGATGAGTGATGAAATGGATGAATAGATATTCACAAACAACCATGCTCGACCGGGATTCGAACCCGGGGACTCTTGGCGTCGCAGCGCGATGTGCTAACCACTCGGCCACAGGGTTGGGCAAGTACTGATATATACATATATCAAAGTTACATGGTTCTAGGCCCCATAGGAGCCGAGAAAATCAACGTCTTGGAAAACGTCTTAAGACAAATATCTTAATCTTTAAGAAAGTCGACTTCCGGTCTGTCAAGATGTTACTTCCGGTCTGTCAAGAAAATTTTCTTAAGACAATTATCTTAAGACGTTTTCCAAGACGTTGATTTTCTCGGCTCCTAATTGAGCTAGGATGATGATTGTGGGTTTGTTGGATAGCTTTTGATGATAACTACTCAACTACAAGCAAGCGCCCCCCCTTTTTTTTCGCTCAATTTGTTTAAAAAATTCGATTTGATCCTAAAAAACACTCTACATCCTATTAGAGTGCTTTGGATGTGTTTTAGATTAAAAAAATTTGTAATAAGTTTTAGAAAAACTATTTTTGCTCGATGAAGACAATATATTTTAAAACTGCTCTGTGACCCTCTCGTTCTTCACGTCGTGGATGAAGAACTTCTCTGCGACCAGGATGACGCTGCACAGAGTATCGGCAGGCAGCGCGTCGTGGAACTCGCAGACGACCTTGATGTTGGTGCGATCGTTGACTACCACCTGCTTCCTTTTTGTGGTGTTGATGACGAACATCGGCCTGCGGATTTTGAATTCGCTGGGGGTGTAGTACATGTCGACGTTTCCCTCGGTCACGCGTTTGTAAGCCGTGTAAGCTTCGTAAAGTTTGAGGTAATCGTTTTTGGTTATGTCCAGGTTGTAATTTTCGCGCGGGAACACTTCGTTCCTGCCATTCTTCAGATAAACGTTCTTGATCTTGCAGTCGTCGAACTTGCTGGAATCTTTTTCCTGATTCTTATCGCGCCCGGTCTGAAAAAGCACCACGACGAAATCTGGCATGTCGAACTGTAAGTTGTTGAACTGAGTCGTCACGTCGAATTCCATGTGACTTCCCGACGCCATCTTCTGCACGCACTGGTAACCGTGAAAGTGAATGGGCACCTGCGGACTTTTCAAGATCTCCGCTTTGTACTTGAGGGCGTAGTTCGTTTCGTATTCCACGATCGGCATTCTCAATTCCATTCTTTGGATGACGCACTTGGCTGCTTCGGGTAATGTGTTGGCTATCGGCGTGGTGCCGTCCGGACCCAAAGTAGCGTATCGCATTAGTGCGTCGTTGTCGTTGGCCGCTCTTCGAAACGTGATCCTCAGTCCTCCCTTCCACATGATCTCCTTGTAGTCCGAGAAGAAACCAGGCAGCAGACGCATGGGAAAGAGTACCGTGTGACTTTTCGTCGATATTTTGGTCCCGGCTTCGAATCCCCCGGCCTGGTAGTACGCTGCGTCCGTTTTGGATAATTTCAAAGTTCCCACTGCCGTCGACGTGATGCCTGGATAATCTATTCTGTCGATGACGGTGTTGTGTTTCCTCACCTCCACCTGCGAGAACAGGTGAGGCACGAAGTTGTCCACGAGTATCAAGTTTGCTGCTGCGGGAAACGCGTCTCCGCTTTCCTTCTTCACCACGTCGAATTGAAGGTAGAGGTCCGCTCTGTGAGGATGAACGAACCCATCCCCTACGTCCACGTCGTATTCGATCTCCCTGTTCGCTTCGTTCAGATTGGCGAACGTGCGACGGTTGGGAGGGAAAGATTGCAATTCGTAACTTTCGATTTGCTCCATTTTACATGTATGGTTATTTATTATACGTTGATCTCCACGATGGCCGTCGTAGTGGCACCTGCGAAATCCACCACCTCTCCTTTCTCGTTCGTCACCACCAACTCTATGTCGTCTATGCGGTTGCGACATACTGGAAAATAGATCGGTGAAGAGGGCGTGTAGATGATCGGTTCCATGAACTCGGAACTTGGTTTGAAAGTGGCTATGATTCCCGTCTGCTTGTGACTTCCTAACAATCCGTCCGAAGATTTCGTGATCATGCCTTCCGCCACGTTACAGTGTACGTTCAGAGTCCCTATGGCCAAGAATTTAGGAATGTTGGTTGCCACGTGCTTGATGCCAGCTTCGAGTTTGGTGTCGTTCTCGAAACCTAAAAGTTCTCCCATGGTGCCCAGGTCCACGGTCTCCGTCGCGGATAGGATTTCCACTCTGTGCGTGACCGAATTTTGAGAAAGGTTTGTACCTTTGGGTAATTGAGCTTGCAAAGTGGAAAGATTGTCTGTCCTGGCGTGACGACGATGTGTTCGCTTCCGACGCTAATTTTGTTGTTGTGCTGCGTAACGTTAGGTATGAGGTACATGCTGTAGAATGCACGCAGAGCCACGGATTTAGGATAGACGATGTCGTCGTGCAACGTGAGTTTCAAGATCGAAGATTCGCTCGTAAGATGGAACACGCCCATCCTAGTGATGCTGTTTGAGGTTCCACAATGCTTTCTGGAAATCCTCGATCGTAGGGTTATTTATTTTAGAGAGAAACGCGAGCATGGAGAGGCAGAGATGACCGCAGTTCACGTCTCCGAAATTTTGAATGCGTTCGTCGTTGTAGTATATAGAGGTTTTGTTCGTTTTCAGATAATGAATTAAATTTGTAGGTGGAACACCTCCGAAAGAATCGAAAACGAATGCTTTATCATCATTTTTGTGGTAACATATCCAATGCGTGCCTGGATTTTCTTGACCGTCCAAGTTCACTACTCCGCATTCTCTTCTTTTGACGGTTGAAGGTAACGAGTCGGACATGAAAACTCCTCTGAAGTGTTTGATTCGTAACGGTTCGATCAGAGATTCAATGTCTCGGTTGGTGAGTGCTGCTGTTTTTTTTTTTTAAACTTTTTCATCACGCCCTTCCCCCCTTTCTTCTCCATGGCCAGATTGTGACGTTTCTGTTCTTCCAATTCCGCCTTGTTCTTCTTCGAGTCGATGACGGTTTTTGCGATGGCGGCGCTTCCACCGGCCAAACTTCCAACGGCCCCCAATGCTGCCAGGATGGCCGGGATGCTGAATATGAAACCCGCGATCTTTTGCTGTTTCCGCGAACGCTGCAAGCGTCTCAATTGAGGTGTGCTGAGAAGTAATTTCATTCCGTGTCCTTTCGTCAAGCAAGAACGTTTCTTCTCGCGTTGTTTCTTGGTGAGCAACCCATCGAGGGCACCTAGATTTTTAAGATTGGAGTATGGTATCTGGTACACGACACCCTTGGGCTTCATGTTGATGCTCTATGTGTTATTTTCACGGTATGTTATTTATATATATATTCTGAGATTTTTTCTTGTGTAGTTTTTTTACGGTATGTTATTTATATATTTTCAAGGCCTCGCTGTCGTTACACAAATTCTATTACGTGCTTCGTTTTCTTGCCAAGAAGTTCCTTTTTCCCCTTGTACACGATTCGAGTTTTGTTCTCGATTAAAATAGATAGCTTCTCGTCGGATAACATGTTGGCGTATCGATCTGGTAAAAATAGACTGTATTGTGCGTTGAGCAACAGGCGTACCTTGGGACCATACTGGGTAGAAACGATTGAACCGAAAGTTATCGTGTAAGGTTTGTCGACTTCCAATTCCTGAATTTTTACATACTCGACTGACAAATTTAGCATTTGTTTTAATGCTTGGAGGTCACTCATTTTTTCAGTCGTCATATCAAAAAAAATTTCAGAGTGTTAGAGAGAAATTTAATTGTTTTTTCACGATGTGTGTTATTTATATATACCGAAGATTATTTTTTTTCACGATGTGTGTTATTTATATATCAAGTTTTTTTTGACACGTATATATATTATTATTTTTTTAACAGAGGAAGAAAATCCGTGCTTCGGAAAACGCAATGATGTGCGTGATGATATCTTCCGTCTCCTGCTTAGACTTGCGCCAATCATCAGTATATCGTCTTCTTCCCTGCCTTGCCTCGTGCAATTCGTCCAACCTTTTGTTCAATTTTTCCCCCGCAGCCGAAAGCAGAATGTTGAGATCACCACACCTCAGGCCGCTGATCTCCCGAAGATGGTCCTTGAGAACCATTTCACAAGGGATGCGAAATTCCGGCGTTGTTTTTGCCATGATCACAAGTTTATTAACATCTCCGTTAACTACCTTTTTGAATATTTTAGATAGTAGCTCGGGTGGCAAATCAGTTATATGAGACATGTTGTTATTATTATTATTTTTTACTCTATGTTATTTACATACCCCACCCCAATTTTTGTTTCGTGTTCATGGCGATGGTGGTACCCAGTGCGGCGACCCGTTCACCCAGCGATGCGTCTCTGCTGACGAACCTTTCGAAAGCTGCGTGCTCTAACTTTCTGTCTGCTTCGTGACGTGCGTCCAGATCCGTCTGCGTGGTGTTGTAGGCGATGTCGTGATCTTTGCATGCCGCGTCCAACGGATTCACACCCTTGTCTCCTCTCTCCAATCTTTTCTCGAGTTTGGTACCCGGTCCGCAGTACTGGTAGCCAGGTAAATGCATCTCGAAAGGTAACTTGTTGATGATGTCGTTCACGAGTCCCTTTCCTTCGGCCACGTTCCAAAATTTCGGAGGCAGCGTGTTGATGATTTTGATCAGGTAACCTATGCCCTTGTCGTCGTTCACGATGAAGTTGGAAAGTTTCGTGCTGATCATGTCCACGATGCCAACCTTCTCGTTGTAGAAATTACGGTTGTCTGCATTCTCTTCGCCGGCTATCACCAACAATCGGTCCACGAGCTTCCTAACGTCGTCTACCCAAACGAATTCTTTGGGTAACGTGTTGTAGCGTTTGACGCCGCTGCCTGTTTTGACCTGGTTCCAAATCGGTTTGATGAGATTCCTGTACTTCTCGCCGCTGCTCGATTTCACCCTATTCTGCGAGGCGTCGTTGTTCTGGTACAAGGCATCCGTCATGATCAAAATTTGCTTGTAACTCTGGTAATCTTCGTCGGTGTAATCTTTCGGCTGCTTTTTGGCAACAAGTTCCCACAGTCCCACCGTACCCGGATACCTGTTCCAACTATCCTTGTCGCCTAAATTAACTTTAATGTCGTTGCCTTCGAAGGTCACCTTCGATTTCCCAATCTTCCACACCACACCACCGCCTTCGTTGGTTTCCATGCTAGGATACAAACCGAACACTTCATCCTTGTCGAACTTCCCCGTACTCAGGTAGTCTCGTGACAAAGGCCCCAACTCGATTTTATCCGAAGAGGACGTGCTACCAATGGCTCGACGTCGTGCCGGTGCATCCTTCAGTTCGAACGGCGTCGAAGGAATGCTCGAAATGGGCGTGGGTACGGCGTAACTTTTAGCTGCGAGCGGCACGAGTTCGTTGATCAAATTTTTATTTTGTTCCGTGACACTTTTAATTTCTTTACCTAGACCGCTGATGGCATCGATCACAGGTTGATCCTGACATTTCTTCTCTTCGTAGAATCCGCGATTCTCGGATTTCCAACCTTTGAAGCGTTTCGCGAGGTAATCGCGAAGCTTGAGATTTTCGTCTTCGATTTTTCGTTTCGTCATAACTTTTATTTATATACGTCGTTTCTCACAACGTTGCAACGTTTAGAAAGTCGTTGATTTTGTTTCTGTATTTTCCGTCGTTGGGTTTCCTCGTCATGTCGATCGTTGCGAATCCGAAATCGTCACCGTTCCAGCAAGTAGAGCAGCAGCCTTCCGAAAATTGATTGTAGTTCATGTCTCCGCCTACGTAGTCATCGTACGCGTGCTTGAGGTTGGTGTGATCTTGACGAAACAAACATATAAAATTAGCGTTGTCGCGTACTAACTGTTTTGGAATTTTGGAAAACGTTTGAGCTAGGTAAAAGCAATCCATTCCCTTGTGGTGACCTTGCGTGAAAAAGTTGCGAATTTCATTTTGATTTTCCAGGATGGCGTCGTCGAACACGACGACTGAATTTTCACGACAATCGTCGAGTGGTTTTATTTCCGAGGCGAACGTTGCAATGTCCAGACCATCGTACAGTTTCATCAGTTGCTGGTATTTGGATTGCTCCAAACTTTTCGAGAACACGTACAGGTGCCTGTTCTTCCAATCTAACCAATTCGGTGCGAGGAGAAAATTGTCCACGAGCAGTGTCGTTTTCCCACACCCCGAAGGACCTACGATCAGACAGCGGATGCTGTCGGGAAGCAACTCGCCGTTCTTTTTCTTCGTTTGACTTTCCGGATCCGGTAGACGCTTCACCACGTTCCACGTACTCACAAGATCACTTCGTTCGCGTCGATCCAACTCTTTTCCGGAAGTCCCAGCCATTTGACAAACAATTTATTACCTTTCCTACGCAATACTTTCTCGATGAGGTACGTGTCGGGGTGTTTCGTTTTAGAGAGTTCCTCTTCGTAAAATCTTCCTTTCAAAATCTCGCCGCTACTATCTTTTATTATATACGTGTGTCGGTTTCCGGGTAAAACTCGAACCACCGTAAAGAGTTCCGTGCTCCAATTTTTTGTGAATCCCTTCTCGAAGGTGCGTTTGAATTTGCTGATCCTCACCTGGTCTCCAATTTTGTATTTAGCTTTTTTTGTCGTGGGTGTGTACTTTGGACAGTAAACTGTAGAAATTAAACGCTGCTCGTCGGACTTGGTAACGTCGGCTGGCTTCATGCCTATCGTTCCGTGCCGTGTGTGATTATAGTCGTTAACGAGTTCCGGCAGGATGTCGACCCATTTGTAATTTCCCCGAAGCGTGAATCGTTTCCACATGTGTGTTTTCAAGGTTCGATTGAATCTTTCCACGATGCTGGCTTTGATGTGACTGAAGGTCGAATAATGTCGAATCTTGTGTTTTGAATAAACTTTTGGAATACGGCGTTGTAAAATTCTTTACCGTTGTCCGTTTGCAGAAACCGTGGTTGTCTGCCGCCGCTTTCGCGAAAAATTAATTTGAATGCTTCCGTGACGCATGTTCCCGTTTTCGCCTTCAAAGGTAGAGCCCATGCGAATTTCGAAAATGTGTCTATGACGGTGAGGAGGTACTTGTTGCCTTGTTCCATTTATGTACGTTTTTCAAATTGCCGCTACTCATCTCCACGAGGTCGCTTTCCCAGAGGTCGTCGATGCCCTTGGTTACCACCGCCAAACGTTCGTAGTTGCGGCGTGCAGGTTTATGCAATTCTTCGACGATGGCTTGCCTAGACATTTTTTTAGAGATTACGTTTGAAGAGAAGCACCAGCGTGATGGGATTCAAAGAGGGTGGCACTTCGCTCGTGTTTTGAATGATCAGCTTATCGCCGGCACTCACGTCGAAAACGGTAAGATCTTCGTCTTCGTGTATTTCATATACGTTGCGCGTTTCGTTACAACGTGCCAGAGGAATGTTTCCTGCTTTCTGAACACCACGATTCGATATCAAGGTCATGGTGGGAACGCTAGCTTTTCTGCCGTGAGACCAGTACGAAAATTCATTTATCTGAATCGTGCCATCGAGAAGAAACTTGTAGTACGGATGATAAGGATGCAACATGTACAGTTTGTTACCTTCGACGAACGTGGAGATTCTCTGTTGATTGGGTACGCTGTTGATTTCGATGGCTTGCAGAGAATGCAGTTTAGCGAATTTAGTATCGACGCTAACGAGGTTGCTGTGAAGCTGTCCCAGTGTATTTTGTACGGGCAACAAATATTCGACTATGGTATCCGTTACTGTAGAAAATGACGGTTTGATTTTCACTTCCACGTTCAACTGCTTGAAGTTTTCGTTCAGTTCTTGCAACTTGGAACCGAAAGAGGTCAGCGTCGATTCCTGCGTGGATTCCAGCACTCCAACTTGATCTCTGATGTTGACGACAATACTCTGAAGGTTCTCAACTTGATTCAATTTCGAACTTTTCTCGGTAAGATCGTTCACGATGCTTCGCATCTCGGTAAACTGCGTGTGAAGATCGGCGACGCTCTGCGAAGTGGGCAGCGTCGACACCAGCGAAGCAAGTTCGTCTCGAATCTGTTCCACGTTCGCCGTTTCCGTTTCTAGTCGTTTCAGCATTCGAGATATGTTTCTTTTCAAAGCGTGCAATTCTTTGGAGGTGGGGAGATTGGCCACCCTACTCTCGAGATCGCTCAACGAACTTTTGATGTCGCTCGATTCGGATAGTGCCGTCACGGCCGTTTTCAATTTTTCCAAATCTTCGCTCGAAGGTACGCTCGTCCGTAACGATTCCAAATCACCCTGTATGTTGTCGAGTACGTGATGAAAATGAGCAAGATTGGATTCGACGTTCAAATTTTCTAAATATTCGATCTTCTGCTGAAACGTGATTAACGTGTCCTGAATGCTCGTCAACGCGCTCGCTTCAGCGTGAATATTTTTAATTTCTTCGTTGATCAACTCCAGAGACGCCTGAAGCGTAGCGATGGTGGTTTGAATGTGTTCGAAATCTTGATAAGCCTCCAATTGAATTTTTATGTTCGCAACGCTCTTGCCGATGACCTGCAGTTCGTCTGACGATGGTAGGTTCGTCATGGTATCTTCCAAAGTCTGTAACTTGGATTTAATTTCTTCCAACGTGCTGGGGAATTCTTCTTGTAATTTGGAAACGACGACGTGCAAGCGTTCTACATCAATATCCTTCACGACGGTTTGAAGTTCAGAGAAATTTTTTTCGATTGCGGAAGTTCGTTCTTCGATTTCGAGTTTCAATTTTTCCAAATCTTCATTTTTCGATTGAAATTGCTGTAATTTGGCCAAATCATTTTGAAGCGAATCCACGCTCAACTGTATATTTTGAACGCTGTCGTAAGAAGGTACGTCGACATAATTTTTTATGAGCGTTTTCAGCTCGGAATCGATTTTCAGAATGGGGTCGAGACATTGCGTTTGGAGCGTAGCGATTTCCGACTCTAAACTTTTGTTTAAGGTCTCCTGCAAAGCGATCAAATCGCTCCTCAACTTTTTAATTCGGACGTCCAACATGAGAATCTCTTCTACGTGGTCTACACGCTTGGTGTTGCCGAAAATGTCGTTAGGGATTTTTGGTTAACGGTTATTTATAATAGGAGAGACGATACGTAATTCTACGAAGAGAGGAATGAGTTTATCGTAATCTCCTAGGAGTTGAACGTAAAGATAATCTCCTGCAGAAACATCGTACGTAATGTTAGAAAGCATCTTGTCGTGCTTGATTCGAAAAGTGTTCTTGCCGGTAGATATTTTGATTTCGCCTACGTTTTCCGGATTCACGGTGATTTGAAGTTTCCCACCGATCGGAATTTCGTAAAAATGTAAATTGTTGTTGAAGACGTAAAACATCTTGCCCACATCATCATCCAATTTCGTCCAAATACTGTTGAGATGAACAATCAGTAGACCATTGAGTTTAGTTAACATGGAAGGTAGATCTGTCGTCGTGCGGTGTACAGCCTCCATGTTGGTTTGTTTTCGAAAACCAAAGAGATTCATGCTGGTTATTTAAGAAAAAAATTGAGAACATATCTAATATAAACAGCACCACAAATAGTAACTTCATCTATGGTAGATCATTTATGGTTTTGGGGTCTAATATAAATAACACCACAAATAGTAACTTCATCCATGGTAGATTATTTATGCTTGGGGGTCTAATATAAATAATTACTTCAAATAGTAACTTCATCTATGGTAGATCATTTATGGGTTTCGGGGTCTAATATAAATAACACCACAAAAAAATGTGTGCAATTTAGTAACTTCATCTTTTTTTCTTAGCAAAAGAATGGAGAAGAAGGAAGCGAAACGTGCATGCGACCAATGTGGGAAATATATATCCATTTCTAACTTGAGAAGACATCGGAAGAATGTGCATGGCGAAGGATCAAGTAAGAGAGAGCTCGATGTTGACGATCAAGCGCCACGAAAGAAGCAGAAGAGTGCCGGCGAAAGTTTTCGAAATATTTTAACCGAGGAGACTTTCCGATCTGAAGAAACATCTGATCTAAACAACTTTTTTCGCTCGGTCAAAACCAAGTTAATTTCGTCTATCACCGAAGCTTTGTTGCAATGCTCGTTGAAAATCCACCTCATCGTTTCCGTCATTTACGAAAACGTAAAAAAAGAGCGAGAAACTTTCCATCATTACACTGGTGTAAAGAGCCTCCACGCCGCCGACGTCGATGAGGTGGATGCCATTTGCAACCAGATGTTTGACGCTTTGTTGAACAAGCACGAGACTTTCGAACAACGTGGATCGGGTTGGACACTTTGCGATTCGCCTCACACTTTAACTTTGAAGGTGGCACGATACAACCCGGTGGGGGCATCCAGTTACATCAATTTGCCTCGGGAAATAGCCGCTAAGAAAGCCGTCATCAACATTCAAAATGAGGATTACAGATGCTTTTTGTGGTGCATCATTGCCGATCATCACCCAGTCAATGATCACAAACATCGTTTATACCACTACAACAAGCCAGAATATCTCTCAGAATTTGAAAAACCTATGGCTGGCATTAATTACCCCGTAAATCTACGAGACATTAGTAAATTTGAGGCACAGTACAAGACAGATAAAAACGAAAGTATAGCAGTACACATCTTCGGATTAGACAAAAACAACACCATCTACGTTCTCAGACACAGCAACATTAAAAGTAATCGTGTCATCAGATTACTCCTGATCGAAGATGATGATAATTATCATTACTGTCTAATTCAGAATCTTCCAAAATTAATAAGAAGTCAAATTACCACAGATCACCATAAAATTCGAGTATGCGACAGATGCCTGAGTATATTCTACGGTCAAGGAAAAAAGAATGCTGATGAAGAACTCGGAGATCATCATGAAATGTGTAGTAAACATCCGCCCACGGCTATCAAAATGCCTTCTCGAGACATGACATTTTCCAACTACAAGGCATTACTCTGGCATCCCGTGGTGATATGCGCCGACTTTGAAAGTTTCCAACTTCCACTCGCCATATGCGAACCGAATCCCAGCGTATCGAGCACCACCGAAATTCTACATCACGAAGCCTGCGCTTTTGGATTGATGGTCAACAACACAGGCAATGTTATTTTACATCGTGGCAATGATGCTCCACAAAAATTCGTTCAAACCTTGAAGCAGATGGCCATACAATTCGCTCCTCTACTAAGAGAAGACAAAGCAATGGAGCCTCTTACCCAGGAAGAGAAGAAAGCATACGACCTTGCCTCTCAGTGTGGTGTGTGCGAAAGTAACTTCACTCTCGAAAATGTCAAAGTTCGCCACCATAATCATCACACGGGAAAATATGTGGCCCCCGTGTGTAACAACTGTAATCTTCAAATCAAAAAACCAAATTTTATTCCTGTATTTATTCACAATTTGGAGGGCTACGACGCCAAAATCTTCATAAAGGAGATGGGATGCGACGCTCAACCCATTAGCGTCATAGCTCGCACCAACGAGAAATTCATTTTATTCAGCAAGAAGGTGGACGTTGGAAATAACAATCACATAGAAATTCGCTTCTTGGACTCCTACAACTTTCTGTCTTCGAGTTTGGCCACACTCGCGTCTCAACTCACCGACGATGATATGGTCGCCACCAGGAAATGTTTCGGCGACCAACATTTAGCACTGTTGAGACGCAAGGGTGTTTACCCCTACGAATACATGACGGATGCTTCCAAATTCTCAGAAACATCATTACCACCGAGAGAAGCATTCTACAGTCGTCTTAGCGACACCTGTTGCACCGAAGAGGACTACCATCATGCTCAGCTCGTCTGGTCTACATTATCTTGTCAAACCATGGCCGACTATCACGATCTGTATCTGAAACTGGATGTTACGTTATTGAGCGACCGTTTTCATCTCCATCGCTCGAGAGGAATGGCAGCATATGGTTTGGACCCCGCTTTCAGCTACACCACACCGGGTTATTCTTGGCAGGCGATGTTAAAATCCACGAAGGTGGAGATAGAACTCATCAAAAACATCAATCAATTTTTGTTTGTCGAAGAAGCAAAACGTGGTGGAATCGTCCAGTGCCCCCTTCGATACGTCAAGGCCAACAATCGATATGTCGGCGATTTCGATGCGCGGAAACCGACAAACTTCTTGGCATACTGGGACATGAACAACCTGTATGGTTATGCCATGTCCGAGACTCTGCCCATCGGAGAATACGAATGGATGAGCGAGCAGGAACTTCAAGATTGTTTGGAATGGAGCGAAGATCATGAAAATGGATGTTTCCTGAAAGTAGATTTGGAATATCCTGCATCGCTTCATCGAGAACACCATGGATTTGCGATGGCACCTGTGATGGAATCGGCTCCAGAGAAGAAGCTGATGCTCACCTTCAAGAGCAAAGAGAATTACGTGGTGCATTATCGTCTCCTACAATTCTACCTCCAGCATGGATTGGTTTTGAAGCGCGTGCACTCGGGATTGAAGTTTAGACAGACCAGGTGGCTAGCACCCTATATCGAGGGCAACACTCAACGTCGAGCATCAGCTTCTTCTTCCGCAGACAAAAACCTATACAAATTAATAAACAACAGCATCTACGGCAAGAGCATGGAAGATGCGAGGAAGAGAAGAAATATCAACTTGGTCTCCGACCCGAAGAAAATAAACAAGTTCGTCGCTCAGCCCACGTACAAGAACTTCACGATACTGAGCGACACGTTGGTATTGATCGAACGTGCTCTCCGCCACATAACATTCGACAAACCAATCGCCGTGGGAGTCGCGATCCTCGAGTTGTCGAAGCTGGCCATGTACAAGTTTCACTACGACATCATGAAACCACGCTATGGAGAGGCGATCGAGGTGGCGTACACCGACACGGACAGCTTCGTGTACAACATCCACACCGATGATCTATACGAAGATCTGAAAAACATGAGCCAGCATTTCGACTTCTCGAACTATCCAAAAGATCACGCTCTCTTCGACGACAGCCAGAAAATGACGATCGGGAAGATGAAGGATGAAGTCAACGGCCGCATCATCACAGAGTTTGCTGGTCTTCGAGCGAAAATATATGCCATCAAAATTCAGGATGAGACCGAAATAAAAAAGGCAAAAAGGGTGGGGCGTTCGAGCACAAAAAAAATAACCGTAGAAGATTACAAGTCGTGCTTGTTCGACAAAAAAATCAAACGCATGACCGAACATCGGATCACGAGCACCATCGACCAGTTGCGTACATCCGCGATCAACAAAATGGCGCTTGATCCCCACGACACCAAATTGAGGTTGCTGGACTGCAACATCCACACCCGAGAATAGGGATGCCATGACGAGGAAGAAATCTGCTCGCACCATTAGACTTCTGCATCAAAAAATACGTATTATTTCTTGCACCACTTTTTTTTTTTAAAAAAAAAACAATTATTCAGACTAATTTTTGCATTCACATTTTTTTTATATTTTTCTATTATTTTTTTTAAAAAAAACAATCATTCACACTAATTTTTGCATTCACACTTTTTTTATATTTTTCTATCATATTATGTACACTATTTTGAGGATATTTTTTTATTTCTTTCAGATGCTGCACCCCCTACGGAAACTTTTTTAGTTCTTACACATTCCATTCTTAACCAAAAAATTTTTCTTCTCTTCAATCATAAAACACACACATTACACACGGAGGTCCTCTGTAGGGAGTCATGGGGGGGTTTAAAAAAAAAACCCATGAAACTCTACAAAAGCATGGCTTTGTTAGCCGTGGCCATTAGAACTGTGTTGGGCACCACGCACCCCTGGCGGGATATTTTCTTTTTTTGGGGGCCAGGGATTTCCTTAACAAAAAATAAATTTTGATTATCACACACACACATTGTAGAAGATCACACCTGAGAGTTTTAAAAACAAAACATTGTGGCAGATTACGCTGAGAGTGCAAGGTCGTGGTAGATTACACTGAGGGACCTTACAGTAAGAGGAGACAGCCTTATAGGAAAATGTCGTAAGTCATTTCAAATATAGGTCAAAGAACGATGTTAGCAAAATTTACAGAAGGTAAAAAAATAGCCTAAAAAGTGATGCCAGAGCTTCTCTTCTGCCTAATTTTCTCTCATTGTAGGTTAGTTTAGTGCGTAAAACAGATTACGCTAAGAGCAAAAGCCTATTAGCAGGTTGTAGTAGATTACACTGAGGGGGAGCTTACAGTAAGAGGAGACAGCCTTATAGGAAAATGTCGTAAGTCATTTCAAATATAGGTCAAAAAACAATGTTAGCATAAAAGCAAGATTTGCAGAAGGTAAAAAAAATAGCTTAAAAAACTGATGCCAGAGCTTCTCTTCTGTCTAATTTTCTCTCATTGTGGGTTAGTTTAGCCCGTAAAACGGATTACGCTGAGAGCAAAAGCCTATTAGCAGGTCGTAGTAGATTACACTGAGGGGGGGGGGCCTTACAGTAAAAAAAAAAAAGCAGCCTTATAGGAAAATATCGTAAGTCATTTCAAATGTGGGTCAAAAAACGAGTTAGCATAAAAAATAGCTTAAAAAGTGATGCCAGAGCTTTTCTTCTGTCCATTTTTCTCTCATTGTAGGTTAGGTTATACCCAAAAACAAAAACCTTGGTGATTTTTCGAGTGAGGAGTTGGCAACACTGCTCATGCCTTACGAGAGAAATCCATTAAGGTGAGAAAAGTAGGTCAAAGGACAGGCCCAGAACGTAGGGTTCCACCTACTATTTACCTTTGGAGATAAGGTTTACCATACTGCAGGGTAGGGGTGTGCGGGACAGAATTTTTTGGGTCGGGACGGGAAATTCTTTAAATCCCGACATTCGGGACGGGGAAAATTCTCAATTTCTTCAAATCTGGAATTCTACCCGTAATTTCCATCTTAAATGCTTATTTTTGCACTTCTGGTACAAAACCACAATGTAGAGAACGTCTAGAATTGACGACGTTTTAAAATGACCATTCGGAATTTCCAGACTGCTTGGGATCCTAAAAAGTCGGGATCGGGACGGAAATTTTCTTTCCCGATCCCGGTCCCGACTTTTCGGGATCCCGCACACCTCCACTGCAGGCATAGGCGCAGACTCCATGGGGCTTGGGGGAGGGGGGGCTCGAGCCCCCCAATATTAACAATGTGGAGGCAGATCCTCCCAAATAATTTTGCTTAAGAGGATCTAATGTATTATTTTGCTTCTCTTGTAAAGTTTACTCTGAATTGTGCCACATGGACTTAACTTTTAATACCCATTTAAAATTTTCTAGACCATTAACTTTGGGGGCTGAAACCGCTAAACCATCAACTTTGGGGAGGCTATGACCAGAGACAGCAAAACGCATGATTTATTACTAGTATATACTAAGTATGTAATTATGAGTATTGTTAAAATTTTTACTAAAAAATAGTTTCAAAAGACGATGTGCATGAACTAGGATAGTGGATGGGACGTTCGGGCTACAAATGGCTCTCGCATGACATTTAGAACGAGATCATTGATATATTAGGGAGATCTGTTTTGCGCTCCGTGGTAGCAGATAATAAAAGTCGGGAATATTTTGCTATTATGGTTGACGGTTAACGAAACTTATGACATATCCATCCGTGAACAATTAATATTCTGCATTCGAATTGTGAATAAAAAAATGATACTTTTGAGGAATTCATGGGCTTTATTAAGGGTGTGAGGGACGGGATCGGGACGGGAAAAATTTTTAATTTCCCTACGAGTCGCGAAATGTTCAAAATTTCCCGAAGCTCTGAAAATCTCGAATTATACACGTCATTTCCACTTTAAGTGATTTCTGGATTAAAAACTAACAATTTACGGTAAGTTCCAGAAATTGACAATGCAGAAAACGTCGAGAAATAACCACATTTTCAAATGAGCATTCGGTATTTCCCGACTGCACATGATCCCGAAAATTCGGGAAATCATTTCCCGAAGTCCGGATCGGAACGGGAATTTTTTTCCCGATCCCGATCCTGAATTTTCGGGATCCCGCACACCCCTAGCTTTTATGAGATTCCGAACACTGAGGCCAAAACTTAAAAAAGGGAGAGAGTGAGTCATTCATAAATTTATTTCAGTGATCAGAGCCCCCCCCTCAATAATTTTGACAAGTCGGGGCCCGTGTCTACAGGCACAAAAGTTGTGGGTAATAGCCTCCCTTTTTCCGCCACTACTGAAGTAGGTTAGGATTTATATTCATATAAATGATAAGAAACTAAATATTATAGAATTACTATCCTCGTCCTGAAAAAATCACGGTGAAATATTTCCTGCTGCCTGAACAGTTTATATAGCAGAAAACAACCTGCAGTGTCATAATAGATTCTCCAGATGAATTTATCTTTCAAAGTACAAAATTATGTTACCAAAAGTAAGCATCTGCGCTTCATTCAGTTATACAGACCAATGAATCGTATCGCAAAAGAAAAAAAATCACGTCATGATCAAAATCACGCATTGTGTATTTAGATAATTAGTTTCCATTTCAAGCTTCCACCAGTCTCAAACTTACAGGACGATACGAAACAAGGAACCACAGATTAGAAATAGGTTTTACAGATGGGAATGTTCCTATACCTCCCGTGGAAATCATTTGTCGTCTGCTAGCGTGCTTCTTCCGCCTGTCGCTGCAGTGCTAGTATCGCCTGGAGTGTGACGTCACATGGTTCCGTCATGCCGTTACCATGGCAACGCACAGCATTTCCTGAACCACCGTTTGTCTGCTTGCTTTCGGAACCACCGATCGTCTGCTTGCGTTTCCATTTTCGCAAAGCCTTTTTCGTTCGAAGAAATAGGCCAATATTTTATCTTGTAGACAAATAAATTTATTTTTATTAACGAATTAGAATTTCGTGAAAAGAATAATATTTTGTCTTAAATGAGTTGCTAAAATACATTTTTGGGCAAAAACAAATAGCTAAATTTCTCCGAAAAATTCTGTTCATAATGTATTCAATTTTCTTTTTCTGCACGAGAAATATTCTAGATGAAGAAAATACACATACACCAAGGTAAGGGTTGCCATATTTCTATTTTTGCACACAGAACGGGTACATAAAAACCAGTTACACTAACACACAGGTGATATATTTCATACATTTAAATTCACATTACATATTACATTGAAATAATATATAATTTTTCACAGGAACAAAACTAAATTGCACAATAAAGGATATTTGGCAACCCTAACCAAGAGTATGGATTTCGTAGTTTTGAACTTTAGTATGTGTATCTTCATAACACATGGTAGAAAAAAAAACCTACAACAAACTGTACAGAGACTATAATTGTATGTTTGCAGAACTGTACTGTAAAATAAAACATTTGAGACCCCATTACATTACGTTAGTAACAGAATGCAATTTCTGATCATACTAGTTGCAAAAACTAGCAGAATCTATTATGAAAAAATTACACAATTCAACAGGTGGGTGTCATGTGATGCCAGGATTTGCACGGTCACCATGTTCATGGCCAATTTTGTGCCATGTGTAAGAAAAAAATAGAGAAATTGTTTGAACAACATTATATATAATGAATAATAATTACTATAATGGCAGAAAAGTGCATTGAATTCAGGATTCAAGAATGTGAATATTGTACCAAGTACATCAGGTACAATGCAATAGTTTGTGACGTAGGTGAAACATGCTCATAACAGAAAATCACTGCATTTGATGAAAGCACTCACAAATAAAATGTGGGGGAAATGAAAATTTTGTAAAGTATTAGGCAAGATAGGTTTCAGTCCCTTGTCTACTGATACCTGTAATTACATGAACATCCAACTGCACTTGCAAAAATCAATGCAGTACTTCTGGAAATGTTAAATTTCATTTGCACAAAATGAGCAAGGTCAAGGCAAGAGAAACTGCACTTGTCATCATAGTTGGTACCAGTTTCAAAACAGAATTCATACAGATATTTCATGTTACTCACCTCTACAGTTTATTCACAGCACACATTATGGCATGAATTGAATTTTTTTTTTACCATAGATGCTGATCACTAAGGTGTTCTCTCACGGCAGCTCCTTAAGATTAGCTTGAAATATGTTGCTGTGAAAGAAGTGCACTGGGCCTTTGGTACATGCCAGCAAAGTACTATTCAAAAATTTCTCTCCCTCATCTGTTTCACTGAAAACAAACCAGAGAAGGATGCAATTTGAATTTCCGAGAAAGAATTGTAAATATTTTCTCACAATTTGGAATGAGGTTTTTGAAAGAAGAGAAATTTTTGAAAACTAATTTGCTGACAGACCTTCAGTAATGCAAGAAAGCAAAAATAGCAATTCCTACCTAAATAATTCCAAATTACTCCCCCCCCCCAATCTGCATGTATTTTTTTATATTTGATACTGAAGGATAGAAAGTGAAAATATGTATACCTAGCTACTCTGCCATTATATTAATCATGGTTCCACTCTGATTCTCAATTATCACATTCTATGCTATACAATTGGTTTGAAATGAATAACAATTTCTCTTCAGTTGACCAAAACTGCTATCACTACATCAGATTTTTAGAAATTGTGGTTATTTATGGGGCAATTGTATGAAACAAAATTCCATAATTGTGAACTACAATACCAAAGAACAAAACATAAGAAGCAAAGTGCATTGCACATTTTTATTTCCATCCTACGATCATATCAACTTAAAATCAACAAATTGCTTATATCAAATATTAACCTCACGCAGAACATATTGCAACACGCAACACATATTGTCGTTCAATGCCAAAACCACGAGTGTGCAAATTTTGACTATTTAACCTAGTGCAGTTGCTCGTCAATATTTGTTGATACATTTACATGGTGTAATAAACAGTCACAAGTGGGTGCATATTTTCCCAATGACAACATTTAATCAAATGCAAAAGTTATTAATAATCTGGGATATTGACTAAAATGTTTTCATCTCAAAAGTAAGATTTAGTACTTTCGTGCTTTTGGCATTGGAGCAGCAATATCCATCCATAAGGAACTTATTTCTTCTGGGGGCAAAAAGAGACAAGTTAACGTAACAGTTCGATTTTATTTTTAAAATAAGGAAACGCATAGCTGTTATAATTCACACAAAACACTGCTTATCACAAGACCTTATAAGCATCCCTTGTGAAAAATATACCCTTGATATTACATTACAACTTGTGGAGGTGCTTATACTGCAATTTTTGCTACAAATTTTGAATTTGAAAAATCCCATTCAATTTGAAATAATTACTGCTAATATGTCACCATTAAAGTAAATATGAAAAACAGTTCAGCAATTAAAATAAGAACCAGTGACAATTTGCATGCAAAGTTTGTTATTTCACTTTGTTGCAAAAAAAAAAAAAAACCCTGCTTTTTTGACACCAGCAGTCAACACAGTTCAGAAAAGAACTTACTGTTACTAATTAGCAGTTACCTCCATAGGCTTGTCCACATACTACACTGTAAAATGTATTGTTCAGTTTGGCTGGCTCTTTATTAGACTGAGAATATGTCCGACCATCCAGGCCACTACACAAGCTGGAACCTCGGTAACCTCTAACCAGGCATTCTGCCTTTCGTATTAATCTGCCTCCCATACAAAGCCAATAACAGTAATCATGAATCAACCACCACTGATTAGGTAAAAATATTAAAAAATGGAAATTGACTATGGAATACTGATTTTTAAAAAGATGTTTACAACATGAATTAGTACTGTAGGTGATGTTCATAGAACATTGTCAATAAAAAAAATTGGGTGACCATATTCTTTAAGTGTCATTTCATTGGTGTCTTGCATTTTTTAAAGCAACAAACACATGACTGAATGCATATGTTGCCAGCATAAATATTCAGTCTGGTTTCAGAAAAAAATATATATTTGTTTCTTTACAATCATGTTGCCCATGACGGCAGAAAGAAATTTGTTCAACTAAAAACAAAAGAAGTGTTGCTGAACTTACTCCTAAGAATTTATTTTAAATTAAAAATGGGTGCGTCACCAGGTAGAGAGAATAGTATACAGTGCTGAAGACCAGAAATTACTACATGATCAGGCGTTGGAAAGTATTTACAGAAGTAATTTTAATGCTAATAGCCATAAACCTGACCTGCGTAACCTAACAATGAAAGCAAATGCACACTGATGTAAGCTTCAAACACATCAGCAATTTAAGAATACACATGTCCATTTAGCAGGCCAAGCCAGATTGTAGATGATGCACATGCATATGTCCACCAGTCAATATTAATTAACCTTCCTTGTTTTTTCCTTTCGTAGGTATTTTTCTGTGAAAATGAGTGCTAATGGAACCTAACCTCGTAGGCATACCTCGTCCCCGTGATGGTTCGTGGGCCTATCATGAATTTTTGGGGCTACCCTGGATGGTTAATGTTAGCCCCAAAAACCATTGACGTTAGCCTCAAAAATTCACGATAGCCCCACGAACCATCACGGGGACGAGGTATACCTACAAGGTTAGGTTAGGTTCCATTAGCACTCATTTTCATAGAAAAATACCTACGGAAGGGCAAAAATTCACTATAGCCCCATGAACCATCACGGGGACGAGGTGTACCTACGAAGTTAGGTTAGGTTCCATTAGCACTCATTTTCATAGAAAAATACCTACGGAAGGGCAAAAATTCACTATAGCCCCACGAACTTTCACAGGGACGAGGTATGCCTACGAGGTTACGTTAGGTTCCATTAGCACTCGCATACAAACATGAATTAATGGTGAAATAACTTTAGCGATGAGAGAGAACCCTTGTACGACCTATCACAAGTCTACAGAAACTCAATTACATAAGTACTTTCTCCTGTAAATTTGAAGAAACCAGTTTCCCGGCTTTGAAAATTTTACCGAATTGCATTGCTGCATGCGTAAAGGTTTGTAAAAATATTTTAAAGTAATGTGGCCATTCCCCATCCAGGATGAAGTCTGAAGCACTAATAATTAAAGCAAGTCTAAATCTCTTGTTAAAGTACAGCTTCAGTTTTTTCATTGAATAAAAATATCTATTTTTCTTAATTTCCAACCATACCTAAGTAGGGCGTGATTAAATACATGGTAAGAAAAAGGAGAATAAGGTCAAAAATTTTAGATTTGTTATTTTGGTAGACACCCTGAAATGCAGCTTAAAATTTGGTGAAAATTGCTCAAAAGCTAGCTTCACCACCTGGTGAAAATAGTCACTCCGTAAACTAAACAGTCCTTCGAAAACCAAGGCATACCAACTGGCTTTCAGACACAAATGCTCAAAATTATTGATTTTAAGTAGAAACTGATTGTCCTCACAATGCTGGGTAAACATCATATATCATTAGCACATCATTTACACAACCTGGGAAAAATACTTATTTTCACTGGGGACAAAAAAATGTCTTCACTATCTGCCTGGACTGTTTTCACATAACTTACCTGTAGTACATATTCCCCCCCCAACATCATTCATATTATTTAGCAGCATTAGACAAAAACTGGGGTATGGCATAAAAGTAGAAATAGAATACACTATTTTTTTTCCCACTGCAAAGCATCTGTCTCACCATAAACTGATCAAATCACTGAAAAACATTTTTTTTTCAAAACATATTTTCACTAAACGTTAATAATGTTGATACTGACATTTATATTTTTTCTATTCACTTAAATCTTTCATCTTTGTTAAGCAAGTAAGTACACAGGGATCTTGCAAGATTTATTTCGGAACAATTTCACTGCAGTTATATACCGCTGCGCTCGATTGTGCCAAGCAGGACATCACACATGTGCATTAGTTTGAGATCTCCTTTAAACATTGTCAGGGGAATGTCATTAGTACATAAATCACTTGTCTTGAAATATTTTGGTTGTGGCTCAAACTGAACTGCTGCATCTAAACTGGGAACAGTTGTGAAGTGCCACTTCAGAGTAAAAGCAGGGAAGCAGATATTGCATCCTCCATTTTGATTGTTGGTAACAAGTTGCAAATCTGAAAATAAGAACAAATGTTTATTAGTTTTGAAGTTTAAAAAGTCAAGCACATAGCACAAATAATAATTAATTTAATTACAAAGACATAAAAAAATTCCCCCAGATTACCATACATATGTTTGCCCACAAACATCTTTCCTCTCCATTTTTGTTGACAAATGAGGGAGTTGTTCCTCCTTGCATCATAAGCCAACATTGCAAGCTGGGCACAAAAGTAGAGAGATGTGTGAAGATAATTTGCAGAAAGCATCACACAACCAATTTCATTATCACCATCTCATGCAAGCCTTGACTAAACACATGTATACATGGTAGAATTTAAAATTAGCCAATATATGCAACTTTCGATGATAGAGGAAATATACAAGGCAGTTTTTTGTATTTTTTTTACGTGGTGCAATTATGGACAAAACAGACGAAACACTTGGCATTTATTCAAAAATTACATCGTGCCGTGACTGTACACACAGCTTTTTTTTTTAGACAATAACGGAAACATAGGCCCACCCTCAATTTTGTTGCAAGATTCGACTTTTACTAGAAAGAAAGGCTGTTTTTATATTTGAAAACAACCGAGTATAAAGTGTCTCCGGCTTATCCTACTGTTACCTTGTAAAAATAACTTTCAGAGTTAGATAAATTTCTGAAAACTAATTCTACATAGAAAAAAATATATAAATTTTTATGGTACATACCTCGCCAGATCTTCGGAAATTTTAAACGTTGAGAACTCTCGGCTTCTAGCTGCATTACGTAACATGTTTGAAAGATACAAATCCACCAAAGAACAAACAAACTCGAGGAAAATCGGCAAACACTATATAAAAAAAACTCGCTACAGGTTCGACGATATAAAGACGTTGCAAGTTAAATTCCAAACTCGGTGCGTCGGTAACGCGTAGGCTCTCCGAGATTCTCATAATTCCCGATATTCACACAAGTTCCGAGATTCTCGCAAATCCTGGAATTCGAGTTTCGTCCGCCTGCCACGGCAGTTCTAGTGTCGCCCCAGTTACCGCAAAAGCCGTCTGCTTCCCCCGGTTGCAAGGAACTGAGAGGTTTCGATTTCTACAGTAAAGCACGGGTCTTTCTTGTCGCACAACAATTTTGCTACCTTGTGCATACATAGCTAGCCTGCCTAACCTAACAACATAGCTTTCTCCCGTGACGTCAGAACATAAGGTTGGTCAAGTGTTGTGCGATAAGTGAGACCTGTAAAGCACGGATTAATTGACACAGATTAAATGAAAAACAGGATTTCCAAACAAAAAAAATATCACAGACTATAAAATATCTACCACCAAAATGTGTTTTAAACACTTATAAAAAAAACATGTTTAAAACACATTGTTTTAAACGTTTAAAACATTTGTAAAAAAAACAAAGCCGTGTGTTTTAAACGTTTAAAACAAAGTGTTTTAAACACTTTTGTTTTAAACATGCCAACCCTGGATTTATTATTAGAAGAATGCTGAGGGACCTAATCTTAAAATATTTTTGTGAAAGTAATCGCTACAACATCACAGTATGTGTTACAGACGTAATGGACATTTCCACTCAATTTTTTTTACAACAATTTTAAAAACTACACCCTGGAAAAATGACCCCTGCAAGTTCTCGCGTTTCTCTACGTCCAGTTTAAGGCAGAAACGAGACTTTCAAAGTTGCGAGGCTAGCGTTGCTCTGAAAACACGCCGCCGCCATGTTACTACGTCACTCGTTAGGGAGAGCTCGTTTGTCGTCTGCTTCGAGCGTCCAGGGAGCTTATTATTGAAAGTCAACATCTAGCTAACGAGTGAGTCTTCTCGTTCGGTAGCCAACTCGGTTGCCAGCCGAAAGTCGAATTATTGAAAATGAACGAGTTGAGCAGCTAACGAGTTGGGGGTCTCGAGTTGCATACGAGTGAAATGTTGGCTGGCAAGAGAGGCTACTGTACAGTGGGATCCATGAGTATTATCGTGCAAATTGTTCATGACTATTTTCATATTTTGTTCTCTTACACTCTATGCGATTTTAAGCAATGGATTTTTGTGTATGCTGATGCAGAAGTTGTCAACAGCTTGTTTTGAGTTTTCTTTTAATTCATGAAGCTCTTATTGGGTCAAATAAAGTGCACGAACATGGTGTTGGACAATTTGCACGGTAATACTCATGGATCCCACTGTACCATTAGCCAATGGCGTTGCGACTTTTTCCATCTCGGTCATGCACAGCTGATCGCGGACAATTTTGTTTCGTCTGCAATGAAATACAGAATGAGATTTTTCGATACTCTTTTTCACGTATGATCTTAATGCACGAATGTGTTAAGTGTAAAATGTGGGTGACATCGCATACAATTAATGACCGTGGACCGTGGAAGAGTTCAGTAAAACTCTTCCACGGTTGACAAAGATATGAAGAATAAGTGAAGTTCTGTTGCTACGTAAAGGCAAGTATCCATTCTATTCTTAATATAAAAATAATTATTGTATTTGTTGAATGAAAATCACAGTTATGAGTTTATTAAAACCGTATGCACCATTCATGAGCAAGAATGTCTTCGATCTAATCTAATTTAAATTGTTGTGCACATGCGAAATTGTGCAAAGACGCACAATCTAATAAAACGGTGCCTAGTGGTGAAAAAGTTTAGTTTGGTACACAAAAGTTAATCAGGTGTGGATGTTGTGTTACTCACAGACATTTCTATTATTGCTCGTCACAAAAATACTCCAAGCAGAAAGTAACCACAAAAAAATACAACTTGTGCTTATGTGTGTCTGTATTTTGCTTCTTTTCTACTTTAAGCCACTTTTCTGCATTTTAGCCTAATTTTGTTATTCTACTGTGAAGTATTACGTACTTTGAATCTCCACCTGTATTTAAGAATGATTTTCATTATTGTTACTGTTTTTTTCCAATTCCATTGTTATAATGATACACATTACTTTTTACTTGAATCGAATTCCGTACCTCACTATAAGCACATGTTGAACATGTTTCATTATTATTTAACTCGTTTTTATGTGCAGATCGATTTTTCAACACGTTTCTGTAGGCTTACGTCAGTAGGTTAGGGTTGGTGTCCTTAGCGTTATAATTATACTCCTATGTGCATACACATACAGTATTACTAATTTTACATTTTAAGTAGGTTTGGATACTTTAACATTTCCACATGTTCCTTGATGTGCTACACAAATATAGAACATTTCTCATACATCAGTGATTTGTGGCAGAGTAACCTGCACAAGCTACTTTTCACAACAATTCCTCGTGAATTAATGCATTCTTCATATTTAAAATGTGCAAATTAGTTTCTCGGTGAGAGTTTAGTATATCGGAGACACATTTAAATCGAATATTTTGTTTCGAATGGTTCGTACTTACCAATTGTGTATTGCGGAACATAGTTCAAGGTGCCATTATGCTTTTTGCACGAAAAGAAAAAACGTATTTTCACATGCAGAGTACTTCTTTTGATTCATTTCTTCACTTTCGTAACACACAATATGGCGGGCTGAGGTTGACTACCGTAGTGGGTATACAGTGTTTCCAACCTTCTTCACCGAAAAATACCTACTGTCATGTTTGTCACTTGTGCAAATTGTACATTATGCACGGGTAGCTGACGGATAGCCCCACGAACCATTTCCTATAAGGTTAGGTTTGGTTAGGTTAGGCAAGCATAGTTTTTTTTTAAAAAAAGGTATTGGAAACACTGACAGGGCTTACATTATCAAATGTACACAGCATCCGGTTGTCGTAGGGCAAGCAAATGAAAGCAATGGCAATTGTGCATTGGTGAGATATTTCTCTTGAAAAATACATGATTTCTTGCTCAAATATATCCCACGATGAAAGAAAATACCTTGACGAACGTTGTAAACCTTGGAAAAACTCATTTCCATAAGTAGTTTCTTCTGTAAAATTGAAGAAATGTGTCTCCGATATACTAAACTGTTACCAGTTTCCCTAAATTTGCTTTCAGTATTCTAAATGTATTTCTTATCTTTCCGTACAACTTGCAAATTTCATTACACAATCTGAACCATTATCATGTTGGCTAGTGGATTACTTCAGATAGTTATGCACATATTTTTCATTCTAATTAGTTTCATTTTTCTTTCAGCGTTTCAGATTAAGCATTCCCAGAACTCCAATTGAAAGAGGATGGGGAAGTAACATATGGCTTGTGTTTGTGTACGGCTGGTATTGGAGAGGTCTCATCTTGCTGCAATCATCTTCATGCTTGAACCTGGTGTACAATAAAGGGATAATTTATCATGCATTGAAAAAGAAAATGCATTCCAATAAGTATCATGGACTTCGTTGCTTCCGTGCAGAAGAAAAGAAGGCTGGACATGACAAGTGATACCGAAATCACCGATGAAATATCAGTCTCTTGTAAACATTCCGAAACCTACAAAAGACTAGTGAGATGTATTTCTTGAAAATTATGTTATTCAAGTTAGGCACCTGGCCAAAATTTAGTGATCAAAAGTGCTTTAATATGCCAGGTTGCACTCAAACTACCTGTATTTGTGCTAAGAGTTGGAAAATAAATGTACAGTTATATTTTGTGGTCAAGCAGGAAGTTCAAAGTGATTTCAGTACAAATCAGGAATGAACACTGTATCAAACAACTGGTAGTTTCACCATCTGTTTCACTATTTTTCTAAGCTACTGAGACCAAGTTCTTCCTTTTTCCTGAAGTTTGTAACTAAGGTATAACCCTTGAGAGAGTAATGAGAAAATTATATGAACACAGTCAAAGGTCTTACTACTAATGTCTACACGTCTGTTATTCCTAAACAAAAATTGTCCTTGCATAGGCATACTAGATGGAATGGTTAATAGTATTTGCTGATGCTGTGGGAAGGGAGTATACAGAATAAAGTGCCAATAGTTTGAGAAACTTTACTGTGAATGAGATTTGCTCTGTGAAATCATCTTGCTGAACTAAAGACAATGGTCTCATCAAGTTGAAACTAGACTATCCCTATTACTTTCAGGTACAAACACAAATTTACACAGAAGGAAATGTTCATATGTAGGATTCTGGGGGATGTTGAAATGTGTACTGTACTAAAAGACCAGACATTTTTCAAGAATGTCTTGCTGTCTGAATTATGTGCTTGTTGGTTTATCAGGCATTCCAAATCAAACATGCATAGATATTGTCTTGTCAGCAAGGGTGCTGTGACACTAACATTAATAAGTATAGTGCTCGTTTTTGTTATATATGTGATTGATTAGTTTGGTTTATATTACTTCGCTTTTCTGTCACTTTTGGCTAATTGCAAAGGTGAGGATGAATGGTAATGAGATTAAATTGATGAAGGGACACTCAAAAAAGAGCACCAATGCCTTGACTGGGATTCAAACCCGACAACCCTGGCATTATAGCTTGCTGTGCTAACCACTCCGCCACTAAGACTGGCTGTAATACATGTGAGTTTACGTAGCTTTCGGTAATGTAGAAAATTAGCGCATCTACTTAATGCAGCATGTGCTCCAGTTTTGTTCTGGGATTTCAAGTGGAATGATGTGAATTTATTCAGTTGCTTTGTTTATCACAAGAATGTTCTTGAGCTGTTAACATGTTCACTTTAGCTGATGATGTTTTAAAAATGAAAACTGGTTTTAAAATTAAGTTTGTTGCTGCAATCATTCAATCAATTTTTCAACAGTGCTATCGATACATAAGATTTTTTATGTGACCATCACATTCATTGAAACAAAATAAAATAAATACAATTGATACCTCTCTACCCACAAAAATAAACTAAAGTGCAGAACCGTGCATAACTAAAACAGTAAATTTTTCAAAAAAAATATTTTCTACTTAGTTTATTACATACAAAAAAATTGTTTGCTAAAGTAGAAATTTTGTTTGGGTATTTTCATCCTTCATTTGAAGTATGTTTGGTACCCTTGACCCTCTGTACCTGTGAAATGTTTTGCTGTGAACATTTTCAGTTGTTTTTAGCTCTCTGAAACATGTTTTTGTGTAAAAACTAAATATGCTGACCAAGGCAGTAAGTTATTTTATTAAAAACAAACTAAAATGTAACGTTTCAACCTTCTAGCAAGGTCTTCATCAGACTCTGTATCAAGTACAAAAGTATCAGACTTTTGTATCAGACTTTTGTACTTGATACAGAGTCTGATGAAGACCTTGCTAGAAGGTTGAAACGTTACGTTTTAGTTTATGTTTTTAATAAAATAAATTACTGCCTTGGTCAGCATATTTAGTTTTTCATAATCATGGAAACAAGGCTTAATGGTGTTATAATGTTTTTGTGAAGTAAAGTACATTTGATACCTTAACGTGTTACTTTACTGTGAAGGAGCACAGCCCAAAGACTTCCTGGTAGTGAATATAGCAGCCAACAAGACATTCCACAACTATGTTAGGGGCCTTAGGTTTGGAGCTTATAGAAAGTTCCATGTTTTTTCATTATTTTAGTGTGCATACAAGCATTTTTGACTAATAAAAAGCAGCAAAAGTATTCGGAGATGGTAGGTTTCTACTTGTGCTGGCCATAATTTGGGTTCAAATATCTGTTATTTGTGTTTTCTGCATGCAATAATCAATTATATATTACGTAAAGCATCAAAATTTGTTGATTAAAAAGGAAAAGATTAACTCTCGAAGGGGTACAGTGGTTAAAAGTACATTTCTTCTTATTTTCTGGTGACAATGGTTTCTGTAACAAAGCTACCTTCATTCATTTGTTGGAACTTGAAAGGACAAATTATGTGGACTGTTCCTTTCAATTATAGGCAATGTTTCTATTTGTGCTTGAAAGTGTTTTCAATTTCTTTTCAAACATACAAGAATTCACAAGAAAAAAATATTTCAAAGCTTCCTGAAACCCTTTGGCTGACATCCTATGGGTGCAGATTAAAATCTGCTTGGATGTCTTTGTGCTGCTGGCATGAGAAGCGAGACATTCGTGAATGGCTTTTCTGAAAGATCTCTGGTGGTGATTGTTGTGTGTATCAAAAGGAAGGAAATGTACTTTACAATTAAGGTGGTGACATTTATCATAGATGAGCTTGACATACATGGTCAGCCATTCTTTCGGTAGCTCTGATAGAGTCCTGGTCGTGCCTGCATTTTTTGTTTAAAATTTTACTTGGTGAACCATCGTCTATCTGAAATGAAATTTCATCCTAACTTGGCTAGCAAAAGTTAATTCTGTCACCATTTCCCTCCCCCTGATACTTTATCAGTTAGCCTTGTTTACACGGCCACCCTTCAGTCTTAATGGTTGTGGAAAGCACTATAGAAGCTGAAGGGCTCTTATTTGTTTATAAACAACTAAACTTAACATATTCATGTGGTCTACTGAGAGGAAATGAAGGTTCTTGAGTATATGTACTTGAAATTTAATTTGCATGAGGTGAATTGGTCACACAATGAATGCTGTATTCAGCAAAAACCTAATGCCACAGAAACAGCACAACAATCACCCATGTTGATATCCCAAGAAAACCAATTACCACCCATGTTGTTTTATGTTATACATTTTACCTCAAACAGGAAGTTCCATGGTTCCGAAAACTTTTCCATCTGTTCATAAAATGTGCTACTACTATATTCTGAAAAATAATTTTTCTTGTATGTACGCATTGCTTGCATTGTAGAATTATTTCTCTTGTAGTCTACAGTCATTACAAACCTAAAAACACAGTTTTCATTGTGACGTTTCAGAAGATCATATGCTCCCTTAATCAGACTTTTATTTTTAGTTTTATTTACATTTATTCAAAAATAAATGTCTGATGAAGGGAGCATTCGTGTAACTGGTTTAGTTATTGCAGGATTCAACAAATCAAAACTGACAAGCAATTAAGCTAAACCTGCTGTATCTTTTTTAATTGTAGGCAGCACCTTGGTTAATATTTTAAAAAGCAATACAGCAGAGCCACTCTTCGTTACACACACACAACTAAACCTGGCAATTGACTGTCATGCTGGGGGCATATTTAAATATATTTTACAGAAAAAAAAACTTACATTAGTGTGCAGAAGGTACCAATCACACTGCCAACCTCAACTTTCATTAGAGCAGTTATACTCTCAAGTAAAATTACAGATATTTTTACCAAATCAATATATCTATAAATAGTCTGTAATTTGCTGCAAAATTCTGCAATTATATTATTTTTGTGAACCTATATAAATTAATAGTCCTCCTCCGTGCCGTCTACGGCACCTTGCTTTGGATGGCAGCTGCGGGACTGTATGGGTTCGATCCCAAGTTCAGTCTCCAGGAATTTTTGGCCGGTGGCAATCCACCATCATGAGGAAATTGGGGAGCTCCGAATGAGTAAGCGTAATCCGGTCGCGAAGACCTACTGCAACGGCTGGGGATACGTCAGGCTGACCCCCCGACTATTCCAATCCTGGTTGAAGATCTCCACACTTAGTGGTGATGAAGGAAAGCATAGGAGGGAGGCCGGTAGGTAAGCCAAGGCCCTTCATAGGCTGTTACGCACAGGTTTATTATTTTTATATAAATTAATAAATCCTACTTTTCTATAATAGTACTTTATTTGTATCCACAAATATTTCATATGGAGAGACATACACACTTTCCAGAGAGGAAAAAAAATACTATTATTAGAAATATTTATGCATATGGGTTGATCTGTGAATGACCAAACTGCACCATACACAATAGTATATTTAGAGAATAGATTAGTTTGAATTCATTGCATGGGTGTAGCAATTCCACTGTTGTCAAAACAACATTCATAGCTATTCATTGACAAACAAAAAATTATTAAAGCACAACACACTTGAAAAATTTTGTTTGTGTTATATCACCTGGTTTATCACTGACAAATTGGGCAGGTATTGTTGATATCAGGATACTATATTTTCTGTGAACAAACAAACCTATCCAATCACCTGTTCGACTTGTTTTCTGAAATTTGCCAGTTTCCTAGTGTATTGCAGATAGAAAGTCATATATACACGACATTTGACCACTTGTCTACTATTCAGGATGCTGAACAACTCCCATGTGCACTCAACACAGGGAAACCGCAATTAAAATGGTTAACTTGCTGGGACCACTATAAAACCACTCTCTCTTCACTCTTATTGAAAGTCTTCAGTAAAATTTGCTTTTTGACACTTGAAATACGTTGTAAGTTCCTGTAATCTGACATCACAGTGTCAATATGTTCCAGGGTCATGTCTGTCTGCCATGCAGTATATTGAAATCCTAAAAAATAAAAAGTATAAAAAAAATATATATGGTTGGGGTGGACCAATGTGATATGCTCACGTTGGCTGCTACTAATGCTTAACCGTTATGGCTGTCCCATTCGTAACAAACTATGATTATAAAAATATATATCGTACACATAAATGGAAAAAAGTTTAACCTGCACTGTGTCATGAATTTGGCTCTGACTATGGGATGTGCATAGGTTTGGGTCTCCTGGGGGAAGTATAACAAATTTTCCCGAGATTTCAGCCTGTGTATGGAACCCATGGCCACCAACCATCGTGAGGAAATTGGGAGCTAAGAAAGAGGAGCGTAACCTGGTCATGGAAACCCATGACAATGATCAGGAGTTCGTCACGACCCGTCATGCCATGGGAAAAAGAAACTTTCCCACTTATCTCTGGATTTTTCATTTTTGTTTACACAGGATTATTAAAAAAAAGAAAAAAAAAGAAACACACACCAGCTTGATAACAGCAGCATGTGAAATGCTAGCATGGTTTTACAGCAATAATGTCCTATGAATAGTATTCTGGTTTCGTTAGCAAAAAAAGTCAATTCACTCAATACATTACAGAGGTAAGGAAATTCTAAATCTAATGAAGTACATTTCAATATGATGAAAATAACAACTTAGTTTGTTACATTGATTGTTATTTTTCCCTACAAAATTCATACATGCTTTTTGTAGTTTGGATTTCATACATTTATAACGGATATTAGAAACTATTACTAGTATATGTAGAAATACTGTGTGTGTGAAAACACTCCCGTCAATGGTTGCATGGATCCCTATTGTGCTCCACTGAAATGTGAGCTTTATAACAAGTCAACAATGGATATATTTCACATAATGGCTGAACAGACTTTCTGCACTCTTCCACTAAGGTACACTGGGAGTCAAAGTGATTAGTGTTGCCAAACTACATAAGCATGTGAAAATAAACAAGTGGATCACTACCGTAATCCCCACAACCGTGTTAAAAAATTGATTTTGCAAAGATTTACTGGAACATTTATGGCATATGTGTGTCATTATATGTACTAGAACAACAATTGTGGTCTTCTAAATCCATGTATATATATATATATATATATATATATATATATATATATATATATATATATATCAAATATTGGCATATTGGTTCTGTTTAACTGCGGTTACATGCGCAGTAAATACAAATTGGATGATATTGTTAAGGCAAGGGGAATTTATGTGTGCATCAAGTTCATGTGAACATAAAATCTTAAGATTGAATATAACTTAAGGACCTCAAAAGAGAAGTTACTGCCACAGAGCCATTTTCTAAATACTTTCTAAAATAATGTCATGCATTTCATCTCCGATATTGTAAATCAGCAAGAAATTTGTTATTTAGAAGCAGATTTTTTTAGCAGCAAAGTATGTGAGTATTGTCAGTTATAAACAGCAAATCTCAGTCAGTGGTTATTCACTAACTTGTTATGTAGCTACATTAACCATCCAACTTTCATGTTAGTTCAGTCTCATAGTCATAGAAGAGAGGAGTTCTCAGTATCTTCCAGTCAACCATGTTCTTAACTGCTTACAATAAGTTCAGACATTGATGTTACCTTATCTCTTGTTTATTTTGTTTCAGTTTTTAAAGTCTAGTGAATACTGGTGTCATGATTTATGTAATACATTTAATTGTAACAGCTAGAGGTCTTTAGTTTGAGATTGAGTTTTGTTCTAAGTCCACTTTTATGCACAGATAGACTAATTGGGACTGGACCTACAGTTTAAAGTGGAATCTGGAACACTATATGCCTCCAACCAGGTATCGAGCCTGGGATGCTTTCATTACAAGGTGACTGCATTACCGCTATGCCATCGGGGAGGCTGCTATGGGTTTTTAGTGATGATGACATGGAAGGTTTTGTTAATACAAGGTATATGTGTCAGACACAGAGGAATAAGTTGACGTTCTAATGTTTTGTTTGCTACATATTTTTAAAAATGCAGATTATATTAGTACTTACATTACTGATGCGTACTATATCTTTGTGCATATATTAATTTTGTTGGCCTCTGCCATTGTCAGTATTGGATCAATGGTTATAGGTGCCCTTCTTGGGAGAAAGTCTTGCTTGATGCAATTCCTGACTCTGGCCTGGGAAATGGTAATTCTGCAATCTCTTGCCACTGCCAACTAGTAGCTGCCTGTTGCAAAAAAGCAAATATAAACAGTTAGTTCTACAGTATCAGTACTCAGTAGTAATTGTGTATACATGTGCATTTTACATCCATTCCATTATTTCAAAATTTATTTATACATTTTGTAATTCTGATCAACACGAAAAGTGTTCTTGTAGTTAAACATAATTCAGGTTAGCTGCTAGTGTTCTATTTCTCAATTATGACCTTTAAAGTGCTTCTGTATTTTCAATGTAATTTTGTTGCGCCGCTTTTCTACCATATGGATCAATCGCGACAATAACTGCGAACTTATGACATAAATATGATGAGACAATCATATATTAACGCCTTACCCCATGAGCATTAAAGTGCTTTTATATTATTTTTTACAAGAAAAGGTGAAAGGTAATGTTTTCCATGGATATAGCACCGTGTCATTATGGCAACTTAGAAAAACATTGGAAAAACCTATTGTATTTTTTAAATATATTTTTATTTACACCTTGTACTGCAATACAATATACATTGACAAATATGTCTTCAACAAAGTCAAGCATGTGTACGTGGAAACCAATATTTCCTTAAGAAATCTAAAAAAATGCATAACAACGGCATATTTATATCGCCGATTACGTTATTTTAATGTGCAAGTTTATAATAATAATAATACAAATCGTAACATACTTACCCTAAGATGGCCCGGAATGTAAGTATTCTCTTGCATCTCACATTATCCTTGTCTGAGGTACCAAAAGCAAACATAAATATACATCCATCTTCGACAATTATGGCAAACGACTCGACCGAACGATTGATCTCGGTTGGGTATGAGCTACCGAGTGCTAGCGAATGGAACGACTCTAGAGCCAGCGAACGAGTGAGTTTCAATAATAAGGTATAGTCGATGTCGTTCGTCTTGCAACCGACTTCAGCCACCAACTCGTCAGCTAGCTACCGTAACGAGTTTCAATAATAAGCTCCCAGTTCCGGATGGGATGTCTATGCGGATGGGTAGCCCACGGTGAGCGAACACGTGCAGCAGTCTTACAAATCTGTACCGATTTAAATAATGGAAGAAGGAGCGATAGGAGAAAGGAAAGCTATGCCTATGTAATGATCATTCTTCTATGAAATATCCCTGCTGCTCACGTGCAAGATAAATTAAAGGGTTCAGCTGCGTGTGTGTTCACAGGCCATGCGAAAAATATTGCTTATAAAATTGGTTGCTGACCAGACACTCAAAAATATTTTTTAAACTTATATTTATCGATATTTACCGTAACCTATGTAGTGTAAAATAGGAATTTTCACATTCTTCACTTTATTTATAAAGCCTATTTCACTTTCTTTTCCATAAAGCAATTTCAGTTTGTGCTCCATTTCTGTTGCGCAAATTATGATCAAATATTTTTGTGCAGATAAGAGAAAATACACTGAGAGAGATTACATTAGTTGCACAGTACATATCTATACTTAGTTTATGTATAATTATTACAAGGAAATAATGTGTATAACCATGGGCGTATTTAAGGGGAATTCAACGGGTCCGACCACCCTCTTTTTTTGGTTCACTAAAGTTACCAGTTTCCTTGTTCTATCCGCTTGTTCATAAAAAATTCCTTCGGACTTATTTCATTCTCTTAAATTAGAGACGTAGAACGGAATACGGATGGGAACGAAATTACGTAATTCCACACACCAGATGGGACTGCAGACCAAATGTCTGCAATTTCCTGATAGTTTCGGAATTTCTGCAATAAGAAACTGCATTGAGACTGTCAAATCAGTTGTTTTTTTTCCCTCGAATCATATTAAAGAAATTTGGTTCTTAAAAGCGTAGTGACACAAGATGAATAGAAAAGTATCAATACTAATAAGTAGTGTGACTACATACACACAACTTTGTCGGGTCCAGTACCCCTTCCCCCTCCCTGCTCCCCAACAAGCTTCCGGCCAGCAGTGTCCTGGTTTTTCACTTACGAAATAAAGCAACCCTAATCATACCAAAAGTTGATCCATCACCCCCCCTCCCCGTGAACTATATATACGCCCATGTGTATAACAATATCCCATACTGAAATGGTACGATACAATTTCCTACTGGTTTTGTACCTAACCAACCCTACCCTAATATTCATGGGAGAGCATAAGACGTAAATGCCAAAGTTTTTTTTTCGGTATTTACTACTTAGAGGAAATGCTTTATGCGAAGTAACATATTTTTAATTACATTGTGCGAGATTTTGTACTTTAACTTTAAAACTGGCAAAGAATAGTAATAATAGAGACAGGTACAGCGTATCTTTACGGCGTTGATACGTATATACAAGGAACAATTTCCGAATGGGTTTACGTTTCGTAGATACAAAGAAAATGCACCATTGTAATAAACCTTGCACGAATCTACATGCCTGAAGATGCATAAAACGTGCACTCAAGTTTTTGTCTGTTTTTTTTTTTTAACATTCATATGCAATACACATGATCTTGTATTTGATTTTTCAAAATAACTGGACTAAAAAGACGAGCGGCTAGGGGCAGCATTAGCACCTTGGGAAATACATGCTAACAACACCAAACCTGGCTTGCCTAACCTATCCGCGTAGGCATATAATTGCATAAATAAGCATGTAAATAGTTTTGGCAAATTATAATTTGTTTATTAAGCTATTATATACATACGTGGATAGGTTAGGCAGGCCATGTTTGGTGTTGTTAGCATGTATTACCCAAGGTGCTAATACTGTCCTTATCCGCTCGTCTAAAAAGGACCACAGCTTGTACGTATGTACAATGTATATTTTCCTGGTGAATATTACTGTTTTTTTGTAAAGAAATATATACGTTCTTGCATTGCACTAGCATATAACGTTGCACGAAACTACCTATCTGAAAGTATATACAGCCTGGAGTTTCTTCTTTTTTCTTAATAAGAATAAAACATGCGTATATACAGTACTACGGTACTTTACATTACTATTTGATTCTTCCTTTTGTGCTAAGATGATAGTAATTCCCAAAATGTACCTTGTACATGGAACCGTTGATTAACGATTTTTTTTGTGCTATTCGAATTTGTTTTGAATACAAAAATTTAATTTTCATCTGCATCGTTAACCAACTTTCACAAAAGCTGCATTATAAATAAAGAAGAAACCTATAAGATGGTCAACGTTGATAATACTAATACCCGCTATTCGCTAAAGAAGGGGTTACGGATTGATAAATTATTAACAGAAACGAATGATAAATTAGTAAGAGCAGAATAGAAGATTGCTCTTCTCATTCCGTATATTTACACAAACGCAGATATGTCAGCCTTGCACTAAAAATTGAATAAACGTAACTTGCATTTGTTACGACTTCGTAAAATTTTGGTCACTGTTTAGTAGTGTTTAATATTTTTAAAAAAGTGACCGTATGTCTTACTGAAAGATAAGACGAGGAATATTATTTTTTGCATTATGTTAATTGGAGTACGTGAAAAATAATTGAAAATTTTGTAAGCTTCCCACTACTTCGAAAGATTACGGGTTATATTGTATCATATAACATACATTTGATATTATATGAGAGTACGACACATGCATTACCTACTTCTATCAGCTGTTTCATTTTATTGCAATAAATATTTAGTTTTTTTAAACATATTTCAGTTGAAAAAGCATGGATTTGGAATTGACAAGCAGATATTAGCACGTAATAGTGATGGGTCGTTCCGGAACGAATCGTTCCAAAGGAACGAAACCAGCAAGTGAACGAATCGTTCCGATTCCGGAAGTCAGCTGGAATCGAATCCGGTTTTGTTTTTAGCTACTGCGCCTGCGTCGTTGTCAACACATGCGAGAAACTTCTACAAACGGCTTCTCTTGTCCTTTTGTTCCCTTACTTTCCCGCCATCTGCCTCAGCATTGAAAAGGCACTCCGAGGAGAGGGAAGAGGGGGGGGGGGGTAGGAGGAAAGTTGTATTTTGCCCATTCCGAGTGGTTTGGGCTAAACAGCAGGGACATTGTGAATTCTGCAAAATTCTTCCCTGGGTCGGAGAAAAATTTCCCTCCCGTGTAGCAAAAAATTTCCCTTTCGACTTGAAAATTCCTGGTCTTCCACAACCAAGAAATACAACAATAAAATAGAAAATAAATTATCCATACTTTTACGATTTATCCAGAACTTCTAATCTAGGAGGGTGTAAATGATGTAATGGCAAATTTAACACCAAATCAGACTGATTGATTGATTTGCTTTATTTTACTTCGCTTTTTGTGCCACTTTTGGCTAATTTGCGAAGATGGAGATGAGTGATGAATGGACACTCACAAACATCCATGGATTCGAACCCGGGACCCCCTAGTGTTAGCGCGAAGTCCTAACCCCTCCGCCACGGGAGTCGGCTACCAAATTAGATGATTGTGAATAAATTTAAAGGGGGTCTGTTGCGAAAAAAAATATAGCCGTGATATGTAGACGTGGATAAATCATTGAGTATGTACTTAATTTATTTTCTTCATGTTGGACAAAATCTGTTTTATTTGAGTCGTTATTGTTAATTAATATTTTTACTTGAATGTTGATTGTTGATTGATTGATTTAGTTTATTTTACTTTGCGTTTTTTTAGCCTGTGGTTGATGGAAACTGAGCTGTTTGTGTAATATTGTGGTAATATTAATAGTTGTTAATTAAGTGAGTACTGTTTATAAAGAGAGAATTTTGTGACTGGAATTGAGTTAAACCCATATACTTATTTAAGTTGAAGTTTAAAACTACGGTAAAAGGAATTATACTCATTAATGTGATTTTCGTAAGGCAGTCTTGTTAACGTCATGGCGGATGCCATAGGTTATATGGAACTTAATAATCAAGTAGAAATTATAACGAACTTGGTAGAAGACAATGAAATTGTTATAGAAGATAACATTATAGAAGAAACATCTAGAAAACAAGCTAAAAGAGTCAGATCTTCTGAAGATGATCAAGTTCCAGCAAAAGCGGTAAGGATAGACAGGTTAGATAATAGAGATAAAGTAAACACGTTTGGAGAAGGTCGAAGAGAAAATAATGTAGACAAGTGTAAAATGTATTATGATACACATAATGGGCCATATTTAGTAATAATGACTAGTACTAAAGGTGCAGAAAAGAAATTTAACTCTATGAAAATAGGCAATGAATTGCGAAAGAAAGATATAAGGGTCAGATATATCCAACCAAGTGGTTTATTTAGAGCTAAGATTTATTTTTACACCAGGAATGAAGCTAACAATTTCATGAAAAATATGCATTTTCATAAAGAAAATAATATTGATGTGTTCATCCCGGAATCCTTATTGGTGAAGGAAGGATTGATATATGGTGTACCCACTGAATTTGAAGAGGAGGAAATTAAGGAAAGTATTGAAGACCCGACAGTAATATCAGTGGAAAGAATGAAAAAGAGAATTCGAAAAGATGATGGTTCATATTATTTTGTTCCTACTAAGCTAA
The DNA here is from genome assembly GCF_977018435.1 of Lepisma saccharinum. Taxonomy (NCBI): domain Eukaryota; kingdom Metazoa; phylum Arthropoda; class Insecta; order Zygentoma; family Lepismatidae; genus Lepisma; species Lepisma saccharinum. The sequence goes on along the minus strand of NC_139241.1, from coordinate 21,779,325 downwards.
TATCAATCACGTTTAGATCTCAAGAAATGCCTAAACAGATTATAGTGGTTAGTCACATTTTCGATGTTACTCCTAAAGTTAGAAATGTGATGCAATGTAAGAAATGTTACAGGTTCGCACATTCAGCAGCCATATGCAAGGATAAAGCTAAGTGTGCTAGATGTGGAAGAGAGGAACATGAAAATTGTAATGAAACTCCGAAGTGTTTAAATTGCGGAGGAGAACATGTTGCTACTGATAAGTCATGTGTAAAATGGGAAATGGAAAGAGAAATCATGAGAGTTATGGCATATGATAATTTATCCCGGCAAGATGCAAGAGAGAAAGTAATAACAGGTAATGTTCCAAGCAATTATGTTGTTCAAGGCAACTCATATGCTGATCAAATAAAAAACCATATAAACAAAAGTCAAATAAGTGAAATTGACACAAGAAAGACTGGTGTTGTAGGAAATAGCATAACAATACAAAACAGATTTGAAGCCTTAAGTGATTGGGGTGAAAGAAAATCAGATACATACTTGGAAAATGTTTCATGGAAAAGAGTTCCTCCAGAACATCATAGAGACTATTCCAAATTTGAAAATAAATATGGAAAAAATTTCAGACTAAATTCCTATTCACAAACAAAGAATTATAATGGAAATTTTGAAGGAGAATCAAGTAAAGGTTCTCTAAAGAAATTACAAAGTAATCAAAAACAATTAAATGGAAAGTCTACAGGAACTGTAATTAAGACAAGGAAAAATGAGGAAGATGTGGATAGTACAAACAGAAGCATGCAGGAGGTGAGCACCGGAATCTACAACAATGAAGAACAGAAAAAAATCGTGTACTTTCCTCACATAACATCTCAGAAGGATCTTATGTATAATTTGTTACAATTAATGGCGAAACTTATGGCGACATTAACTAAAAATTCTGACTTATTAAGCATAAAAGAAATACTAACAGAATGCTCACAAATAAATGGCCAGGTGCAGAAAATTATTGAGGATTTGGAAATTTTTGGAGAGACACCTTAGGGTGTGGAAGGAAAAATAATGGAAAACATTCGTGGGGGTACACTGGAATGTAAGATCATTGAAAGCAAGAAAGCAAAATCTGGTGAAATTAATAGATGAATATAGACCTGAACTTTTATGTTTATCGGAAATCTCTGTGAACCCATCAAACATAGATTATTTTAAAGTAAATCATTATCACATAATTTATGAAAAGATTAAAGATGATAGTAAAGGAGTTGCAATTATGATTCATGAAAGCATTCCATTTCAACCTATATCTTTTGATTATACATTGTCTATATACGACACATACAAAATTGAAGTCGTAGGAATTAAAATCGCTTTTATGAATTCAAAAGTTAGTATTATATCTATATATATTCCTACAGGTGCAGAGTCACAGAAATTAACGACAAATACATTATCGCAAATGTTTCAATGCATAGAAAAGCCTTTTATTATAGCAGGGGATTTCAATTGCCATCACACAATATGGGGAGATCAGGATGAAGATAAGTTGGGGAAAGTGTTAGTAGAATGTATGGATTTGTACAACTTTACTGTAATTAATGACGGGTCTGCTACGTATATAGGAAGATTAGGTACTCGGCCAACAGCTATAGATTTAACGTTGCTGTCAGATGATATATGTGGTCAATTTCAGTGGGAAACAGACAGTGATCAAAGAACCAGTGACCATTATCCATGTTTCTTTTATACTGATACTAATTCAGTGAGATCTTTCACTATTCCGCTCAGAAAATGGAAAGTTAACGAAGCTGATTGGAATAAATATTCTAAATTACTTACAATCTTATTTAAAAATACAGATTTAAATAATATTGATAAGAGTACATATGATTATTTTGTAGATTCTGTTAGCATTGTTATGGACAGATCATGTACAAGGGCAAAAGAGGAAGTTGTAAAAAAGTATCCAATAGTACACTGGTGGAATAAAGATTGCCAAAATTTTAAAATACAGAGAATTGAAGCTACTAAAGTTTATAAAACAATACCAAATCAGGAAACTTGGATTAATTATAAGAAAGCAATAGCGCAGGCCAAGAAATGTTATATCAGCGCAAAGAGACAATCGTGGGCAAAGTATTGTGAAGACATAAATAACAAAGAGAGTATCAGTACCGTGTGGGCTAAATTTAAATCAATCCGCAAACCACATACCCCTCGATTAATACCACTCAAAGAAACCTGGAAAGATGAATTTATTATGAAGGTAACATGTAATAATAAACAAGAACCTGCAGATGCCCCTGATAAAATTTTCTCTTTCAGTCCTAAAGATAGACATTCACAAGGATTATATACCAATATCATGATCGATGAAATAAGAGACATAATAATAAGAGCCAAGGACACAACTCCAGGAAAAGATGGAATAACATACTCGATGATTCAAAACTTGCCGGAATGTGGTATAATATATCTTTGTAACATCTACAACTATATAATGCATTCAGGAAATGTACCGCAATCGTGGTACACTCAAATGATTTTACCAATATTGAAACCTGGCAAAAGTCCACATAAAGGAGAATCTTATAGACCGATAGCTTTGTCTTCAGTACTGGGGAAAATTTTTGAAAAATTAATTCTAAAGAGAATAAGTTGGCATATAGAGGGACAGGAATTATTTTCAAGGCTTCAAGTTGGATTTAGGAAGGGAATGGGGTGTACAGATGCGTTGGCAATGTTGTCTTCAAAAATTTATGATACAATGAAAAGGAAAAGTAGTCTTATTGCTGCTTTCTTAGATATTATAGGGGCATATGATAATGTAAATATAAATAAATTATTAAACATTCTACAAAATCTGAAAATACCTTATATGCATCTAAAAATAATTTGGAATCTATTAAAAAATCGTTGTTTATATTTTTACTTTCACAATAAAGTTGAGGGTCCTAGATGGATAACAAGGGGACTTCCACAGGGAAGTCCTTTAAGTCCTTTACTTTTTAATATATATTTAATGGATGTTCAAAGAATATGTTCTGAGCCATTTGGATTTATACAATATGCAGATGATTTATGTATATATGAGAGTGTCAAGCAAGTAGATAAAGGAGTCACCAACATGGAAGCGAAAATAATAGAGATAAAGAAATTTCTTGAGAATAGGTCTATGAATATATCGTCAGAAAAATCAAAGTTGATTATATTTAGTAAAAAAGGAGCTTCGAAAAATGTGAATCAATATACAAAAAAGTTACACATTCCCATAGAAAATTCACTGAAATATTTAGGCGTTATATTTGATAGTAAATTAACATGGAAACCTCATGTAAAAATGTTAGTGAAAAAGGCAGAAGTAATTTACAATGTATTTCGTTCTATGGCTACAACAAAATGGGGAAGTCATCCTAGTACCATGATGAATTTTTACAAAAACTATTACAAACCAACAATAGAATACGGGATTATAGTCTTTAATACAATTTCGGAACGTGTTTTTCGACCTTTGGAAGTAATGCAGAGGAAAGTTCTACGAAAGTGTCTAGGACTGATGAAGAGTACTCCCAATGTTGCTGTATACATGGAAGCATGCGAATGGAACTTAAGTTATAGGAAAAGAGAAATGTCTATTAAATATCTGTTGAAAACAATGTCAGAAGTTAATCATCCGTTTAACGACATTCTATTCGACTTGGTTGAATTATATGATACAGGCAAAATTAATAACTGCGAAGATATAGGATGGGTGCAATTATATAATGAGTACTATGAGTATCATCAAAAATTATTGAAAGTAAGGAGTAAGCCCATATATACTCTAGATTTTCCTGTTTGTGAATATAGAGATATTTATTTTCCTGAACAATATTCAAAATATGATTACATGGAAAGATGGAAAGATTATTACTTTATATATACAGACGGTTCAAAAAGTAGTCAAAATGTAGGATGTGCTGTTTATGATTTACAGAAGAAGGAATCAATTATGGTACATTTACCGGAAGATTTTTCCATTTTTACAGCTGAAGCTTATGCAATTTACCAAGCACTAATATATACATATAAATTGCAAGAAAAAATATATTAATATTAACGGATTCCAAAAGTGTATTATATTCAATTCAGTCCAATTATGATTTATTATTTAAATGCTCCCCATACATTATAAACTGTGTAAAAACTTTACAAAATTTAAGGAGCAGGGGAAAGATAATTCATTTAACCTGGGTTAAAGCACATTGTCAAAATTTAGGAAATGATATGGCAGATTTGTATGCAAAACAAGCTAGGGTAATTCAACCTGTACTGGAGCTGAAAACCTGGTACACAGACCTTCTACCGAGGGTGAAGAAAAAGTTGAAGGAAAACTGGACGGAATGGTGCAAAGGTGAATTTCAAAATGCAGGCAGCTTTTATCAGAGGATAGCTAATTTCAATAGAATGAGACCTTGGTTTACAAAAGTTCAAGGTTCACGGAATGTGATAGTATTACTAAATCGTATTAGGTCAGGACATACAACTACTAAAAGTCATTTACAAAAGATCCGGATTGTACAAAACCCAAACTGTACATGTGGCAACAAGGAAGATATACACCATATCCTATTTGAGTGTAATAGATACACACAAGAAAGAGAGACATTCTATAAAACTCTTATAAACTGTGAAATTCCTTTTCCTCAGTGTTTGGAATCTTTGATTTGTGAACCTAACCTTACAGTTGGATATATATTGTTATCTTTTTTTAGAAAATGTGGTTTAACTATTTAATAGAAAAAAAATTGTTCATAGTATCCTTTAATAATAATGTACTAAAAAATGTAAGTTTATGTACAGTACATATGTATATAGATATGGGAAAAACTGCTTAGCGGTAATCCCAAGTAAAATGTAAATAAATAAATAAATACTTTGCGTTTTGTGACTCCTGGCTTATTTGCGAAGATGGGGATGAGTGATGAAATTGATGAATGGACATTCACAAACAACCAAGTCCGAGCGGGATTCGAACCCGGGACCCTTGGCGTCGCAGCGCGATGTGCTAACCACTCAGCCACAGGCTCCGGCTTTACTTGAATGTTGTTACACTTTTTAACTCAATCACGATTAACTGCGATCAACTGAGTTCGAACTGAAAGAAAATACATTTCAGGTGTTTATAAAAGATAAGTATTATTTAATGCAAGACATCTAAGTCCACCGTTTCTTGCACATTTTAGACGTTTCACCCTTTTCCCTTCCTTGGCTCCAAAATTTCCCGTTTTTAGGAAAGTTTCCTGCTGGGTTCATCGCGGTTAAACTCCTCTCCCTCCTTCACCCGCTATTGAGGTCAGAAGGAACCAACCAAGAAGCCAAATATAATGGAGGGCGTTACTACAGTTTTTAACTCGCTCCAAGCTCCCCAATAGGCGGACTGTACGTTTGAAGGACTAGTCAGTGAGCCTTGGTACGAGTTTTTGGAATCGGAACGAGAATTTGGAGTCGGAACGAATCGTTCCGAGGTTTCGTTCCGACCAAACAGCCTGGAGAGAGGCAAGGGTGCGGGTGTGTTTGAGATACACCTGCACTTCGTAAAATCAAATGTTCGCTGAAATCTGAATCATAAGAACATCGAATTCTAAAAAGAAAGGGACGTAACTATGTATTTGAAGTTAATAAAAATACATTGACATTGAGAGAAGAGGGCAGTAATCATTTGGCATCCATGACAATTTAATTTATTAATTACATTCGACGGTTCATTTTTCTCCCCCTTTCCCTCCCATTACACAACCTTTATTAAGAATATATATAAGGTAAAAAGAAAATATCAGTTATGAACCATTCCTGATGTCGACATAAAATAAATTTATATTTCTAAAAACCCGGTATTGATATATTTACGTCGAATCAATTACGCGCAATCGGCCTTTTTGAGAGATTTTGTTTTACCACATGGCATATTTTTCTTAGCTTTATTTCCATCGCTTTTAGTGTGATTACAATTTGTTATAGCTAATATCAGTAATAAATGGGGAAAAAATGCATGATGATAATTTTCTCCTTTCAAAGTAAAGTACTTGTAATTTCACATTGTTTAGCAGTGCACCCGCGAAGTGTAAAACGCTGCAAAATAACATTGAATGGGCCCACCCTTTAGCCGCGTGTAATTAACACACACACACATATTACCAGGTCCACAAAACTCCATCCTACATTATTTTCAATTTCCCCCACCTCCTCTCCTGGCAAGGAGGAACGAAACATGAGCCTCGTTCCTCGGAACGAGAGGAAATGATTCCAGGAATCATGATTCCGAAAAGGAACGAGTGAACGAAATCATGGTGGAACTGGAACGAGACAGCCGGAGTCGGACCGACTTGCAGTGGAACGAAAGGAACGAAGGAACGAGTTGGAGGAATCGATTCCTTTAGGTGAGCGGAACGAAAGGAATCGAATCCGCAAAAGGAACGACTTTTCTCATCACTAGCACGTAATAAACAAACAAAACACAATCGAAAACACAACTTTCTCCAGTTTCTGTTGCCAGGTCGTACGGCAAACAGGAGAAAGTTCCACCTTACAAGGCAGAGGATAAAAATGCTTGGTGCAACCCACCGCCGCCTAAATCTCCCGCATGTCGTTATCCAGCACTTTGTACAGTGGCAGATTAAGGGCCGGTTGCACCATCGCCACTTAATCTGCCACTTTACAAAGTGCTGGATAACGACAGGCGGGAGATTTAGGCGGCGGTGGGTTGCACCAAGCATTTTTATCCAAAAAGTATACACGGAAAGAGCGCCGAGTCTGCCTAAATATGGAAATTACGCCGCGCATGCGCGCTTCATCTCTCGAGGTCTGCGACACTAGCGACGTCGCACCTTAGGTACAGTGAACTAACATGCGCTCTACTGATAACAAATGAATGCAGCATCGCGTGAGTGTATTCGAATTTGAAATAACGATTGTCTGGTTTCGTTGAGCTTCTACGTTGACGTCGAACTAGAGTATCATAGTTCGTTCTAGTTCGGGTTAATGTTGTCAAAAATTGAAACTATGAAGATTGATAATTATTTGAAGCAGTTTGTAATGATGTTTGACCGAATATGCTGGAAAAAAGCGATGGATATACATACTATATAAGAGAGAGGTACACACAAATTCGAAAGAAACGCCCTCCCTTACGGTTATGCAACCCGTAATTTTATATCATCTAGTTTCGCCTGGTAGAGTAGTTCCCGAGAAGAGCAGTGTTTCCAAACCTATAACTGTAGTGTTTTCAACCCTGTATTGGTAGGTTGGTTGTTGATTTGGTGTTTTAAGTCCACAATACACAGTATGACTAATCGGGACTGGACCTACAGTTTAAAGTGGGATCCGAACCCCTTTGTGCCTCCACCGGGACTCCTTGATTACAAGGTGACGACGATACCATTGCGCCATCCAAGCCTGTATTGCTTCGTAGGAGACGAAACCTTAACGTAAACTTCTTCATTCGTGAGTTACATTTGGTTTACAGACTCACATTACAGGACACTCTTTTCCTTTATTGCATGTGTTCTGGAGCATTTACTTTTCCTTCTGCGGAGAAAATTCTGTTATTATTTTACATCTTATTTTTCGCAGCTTCTCTACCATTTATTGGCTAATCGCAACAATGAGGATGAATGATGACTCGATTAAATTGATAAGAAGACAGTCATAAAGAAACCATGGGGGCTAGATTCATATTATTATTATTACTAGTATTATCTTTCTTTTTTACTTTACTTTTGGCTAATCGCAACGATGAGGATTAGTGTATGATAAAATGCACGAAGGAACACTCAAACAATCATACCCAGGCCGGGACTCCAACCCGGGAATTTCGGCAGCGAGATCAAAAGCCGACGGCTTACCACGCTCGGGCACAGACGTGGCAAATTATTATTAGTGATATTGTCTTAAGTAGTGTATTTTTCCACCATATTCTTTCATACAATCATGCAACTGATGAAAATTAAAATGTTAAAATACCTGCCTACGTTTTTTTTTAAAGCTTGCAATATAAACCCCTGCTGCACGAAGCCAAATTGTGGGAATACGAAACAGAACCAAGTTAACATATCTTGACCGTGGAAAGTGTTAATACAAAATCTAGAAAAGAGCCATTTAACAGTTGCCTGATTGCTTTTCCATTTGTTGTATGGGAAGAATTGTCTGAAATGTGTGTGTAGTGGCAGGCAAAGGAGAATACAAAGATCGAATAGAGAGGCAACACTGTCACTGTTCTGCACTGCACAGACAACGCGTCTCGTCGAGTGGGCGGGGCACTGTGGGTGCGAGCGAGCTGCTGTTGCTTTTGCAAAAAAGAACACTGACAGACAACTGAATGACGCTCCGCTTAAAATCTAGTAAATCGAGAAAGGATTTGTTGAGGAAGTGAATTGAAATATAAACGCCAGAATTTGGTCTAAGCCTATAATGGTTACTCGCAATAAGAGCTGATCAATTTTTACATGTGGAATTCCGTAATGAAGGAGGCAACAGGCCGCACTCCACACCTTTAGCCTGGTAACACTAATAAATCATCTCATTATATGCGTTCGGTTATGCTGATAGTCATGTTTAATATATAACAATATCATGGACTCACTCAGAGGCAGAATTCAATTTTAGGCTTTACTTTCCTGAAGATATTTTAGCAATATAATCATTCCGCTCCATTTTCGTATTCTCAATTGAACTCGCACTATTTTTTCCAGAAGTTGAGTCCCACCTCCCTTCTCCCACCTTAAAAATTCTTGGGTGAGAGGCTAAAATTACAGACAATACTTTACGACTCAAAGTGACGTGACCTAGAACGTAGTGAAAAATCACTGGTGCAAAATTCAACGTAATGATGATAAAATGAAGGTAGGAAAATGGATGTGCTAGAAAGTTTTACATACATACACACACATAGTTAGTTCCGTGTAGAAGACATTTCTTCACATTTTTCTCACCTTGGCTTCCTTCAATTCACGAAACTGTAAAGCCATGAACTCGTTAACCCCCTATAATCACGGAGTCCCAGGTTCGATTCCTGGTGGAGACACAACTGCCTAGTGGTTCGGATCTCACTTTCACCTGTAGGTCCCACTTCGGGTAGCCTTTCTGAGCATGAAATGGAATTAAAACACGGTAACCCATCACAACACACGCGCAGAGGGCGTTGAACGTCATGACTGACAATTATTACATACATCGAACTTTCAGCGAAGCTGGAATAAGGTCTATTTGCCATGCCAAATAGTGTGAATTTTCAGTCTTCTATACGAAGTGCATGCAAGTTATCTAAAAAAATGCAAATGTGAGGGTGAGTCGAGCTATGTTTCATTCAATAAGATCTTAACTTCAAACATATTTTGCTTTATAGCTGTCGATTTCGAATGGGCATCTAAGACTGGTTGCTTACCGCACCGGATTTGGAGCAAAATCATGGACTGTCATAGTTCCAATCACACTACAGACATAGCAAAAATTGTTCGCCTGAAGATGAGAGAAGAGGTGATCTCTTGAAATGTCTCGAAATATATAGATAGAATATATGTTCAATCAAAAGGAAAAACAATGGATAATGTCCAATTAAGTAGAAACGTTGTTAGAACCGGTGTTCATTCACAGAGCAAAAGGGTTATTGTGACAAAATCCTGTTTCCCTGCTGGCTGTTTCGGAGAAGAGGGCTTTGTGAAGTTATCGTTTCTTGCCCAAGCGGTAGGCCTAATTGGTTGATTGACCACGAGTTCCTTCGTAGGTAAACGCGGCAACAGAGGATCACTGCCATAAAGGTGGTTCCCGCGTCGGCTGAAAGAGCTACAGGAATTTAAAGAACCATCGTCACTAACTTCAGACAAACATCTAATAATTTCCTTAGGTTTCGAAGCTGATCCGAAGGGACAACAAATACCAAAAAAACGTCATGAATTAAATGATCGATTGGTCCGTCCTTCTGTTGATGGATGGCAATTTATATTAACAATAATAATCGTAAGCTTATCATTCAAGAGTCAACAATCAAAGCTAATACGCATCTATAGATCAGAAATTACTAGAGTGTTGAAGTTGTTTTTGTACCTTTTGTTATTTTAAGTCGCTCTTCTGCCACTTTCGGCTAATGAGGATGAGTGACGATTAGATTAAATTGAGGCCATGATACCAATACTGAAGCTGTGGCTCAAACCCGGAAATTTCGTGGTATCGGAAGTGGACCACTTAACGCGTTTGGCCACCAAAGAGAACCGGCTCTGCGGCCAAGCGGGGTTAGTGGTGGACTAACGATCCAGACACCGAATGTTTCGGGTTCGAGTCCCGCCCGGATCTTTGTCAATTTCTTAATCGTCAGAAATCCCTTCACAATCTAAGACATAACATTTTATCAAAACTTAATTCCCCTCCCCTCCACCTCAAATTTAATACTCAATCTTCCCAACAAAATTTCCATGCCAATTTTAGACTTCCTGCTGATATTGCTCCCTCCAAAAAAGCAATCTAAGACGTAATAGTAATACACAAGACTTGGGATTCCCTGCCCCCCCCAAATAATTATCAATCCCGCTACCTTAAAATCTCACTAACTTCATTAATCGCCCACCATAATTTCCCTATCAATCTAAGGCCTAATATGTAAGAGTTGGATATCGCCCCCCCCACCAATATTACTTATTACCCGTAACAATTCCCCTGACAATCTACAAATGACTATTTGTATAACAGCAATGGCTAATTGATGACGTAATTCAACTTGTGCCCTGTTTACTCAGTCAAATTTCCATCACAGTCTGCGCCATAATGCCCCTCCCCCTGGACACCCCTGATTTAGAACTGTGGCAACGTGATAGGTGTAATGTAACTAACAGTTAAGTGTTAGGAATGGGTGCATGTGTGCTGCGCATTTGAATTTCATGTGAATCAAATCTGTCAATAATGTGAATATTAATATTATAGAATATAATATAATGGTTCAGGTGTGCGAAAAAGTAACCAAGAGCACCAAGGTATCAATAAGAAAGAATTGGAAAGATAAGTTGCATATGGAGATGTGTGTAATTATTAGTTTTGTTCTGGGATGTAGCAAAGAACATCGGTTAAACAGTGCGGAGTTTCAATACTGTGTTCACCCGCCGTTGGATTCAAGCACATCATCTAGTCGACGAGGCAAGGATTCCACGAGCAGATGTTTGGTCTTCTCCTTAAACTCTCCGAAACATCAAACACGTGAGTCAGTAAGCTTCCGTTGTTCTCAGTTGTCTAGGTTCCCACTCTCTCACCATCAACGCCCAAATGTTTTCGATTGGAAGACTTCGCTGGCCAATCTACTCTTGAAAGCAGATCCGCCGCACAAGAACATGCGGACTATCTCCTATCTTGGAAATTCCGAAGTGTAAGGCATGATGAAATTATATCGTAAAGGAACATTCGGACCGAAGGGACATGCTGCACGTGGCACATGCCTCTTGAAAACAGCTTATCATTGGTGCATGTAGAGTTTCACGCCCATTCCGGTGCAGAAAGTTTCATTTTATTGGTTCCGTTGCAAGTGACATGCTCAAGGCATAGATACGAGTAAAACTGCTGCAGGATCTCGAACGAAGCACCTACCGGGGCTCGAATTAAAGCCAAAGCGTGGTGGCAAAGGCAACCGTGAAGTTACTGCATCTGAGATTTACGTCAAGCAGGGCCTGCGTGGTGTGTGCAAAGAAACTCACGCTTGCTTTAGGAAATAAGGATACTATTGAATCAATGCAATATAAAAGAGTATATACCGTAAAATATACATTATTATTGACTCATGCATTCCATTAAAAAAATGCATTGTTTTCTCGCACATTTCTGCCCGCAATGAATATAAATGTATAATCTATTAAATTAAGCAGATGCATGCAGATTTAAAAATATTGATAAGATGATTCAATTGAATTGAATTGAATTGTTGTTTTTAAGTCCACTAGTGCACAGAAAGGCTAATTGGGACTGGACCTACAGTTTATAGTGGGTTCCGAACCACTATGTTCCTCCACCGGGTATCGAACCTGGGACCCCTTGATTAAAGGTGACGACTCTACGATTGCGCCATAGGGGAGGCCCTCGTCCTCTTACGGAGATAATTCGTTCGGAGCAATAGAAATGCCCTATCAAAACAATTGGGGAATATTATTTTCAATGTGGATATTCTTCGGAAAATATGTTTCTAACAACAGTTTACCTAAATAGTGGGGACTTGGGGTGAGAGAGAGGGACGGAGTTGGAAGAGAGAGAGAGAGAGAGAGAGAGGAAAAGCACACAATTTTCTGTTCAGTGCGAACCTTTGGGATTGCTTTTTCCTAGCGCACCAAAAACACAATACGTATAACCCAAATACAACCCAAACCTTCAATGGCAAAATTGTGAGTCAATCACTCAACTGGAATAAAAAGTACGGATTTAAATCTAGGCCAGAAGATAGTTTTTGCGCTACCATGTGCCAAAAAAATCCACTTTGCCCGCGAGAATTGTCATGCCTGAGTGATATGTAGTTTACGTTAGTTGTGCGAGTTGCTTCAATTCCATTGCTTGCCAAGAATAATGATAGCGCTGAAAGCATAAAATACAGAAATGTGCATGTTTGGCGAGCTATGAGAAAAGCAGATCCTTGTGTTTTCTTTTCAAAATTTACTAATTTTATGTCAACTTTTACATATAGCCAATGGCGACAGAGGATGATGAATGATGCTTCAGGGAAATTGATGAAGATTGAAGAAACAACGAAAAAGAAAAACTCAAAATTATCAGAGGCTAGGACACAAGAACCCTGACTACGCAACATGTTATGATATTTAAGTATATCACGGATTGCTGCTAAATCCTTTCCTAGATATTTGTAATGAATGAACCCCGCCCCCGCTACGAGAAAAAGAAAGACTATAGGATGTGAAACATTCACAATGTAATTGCATTGCTTTACATCGCTCTTGGCTGTATTCCAAATGTAGTAAGAGATCAGCGATAAGTCGGATTTTTTTTTGTGTGTGTGTTTTTTTTTATCGCAAGGGCTACCTATTTCATCATTTATAAAGAGTTAACTTCGTCGTTACACTAGCACCAGGCACAAATGCATCAATTTCTATTTCGGTTATTTTACATCACTCTTCTGCCTCTTGAGTTAATCGCGATAATACGGATGAATTATCAATTTATAAAATTGTGACGGGACAAACTCAGTGATACATTCATGCCTGACCAGAGTTCGAATCTGGAACATATGACCTCGCTTCGCTAGAAAGGCTGGCAGAAATGTATCGGAAAAGTGTAGGAGCACCAAGAACCGGTTTCACCCAGCACAGACAATGAAATCATTTACAGCGACTTGCTGTGGCAGTGTTGCTCGTCACCCCCTCCCCCTCACTCGCAGATAGCATAGCCTTCTCAGCACCCACCTGCTGATGGAAGAGTGGAACCACAAGCAAAACAACCTGCGCAGACCCACGACTCCTGTGCACCGTACTCCCGCGAGGAGGGGCGGGGGAGAGTGGACCATGCTTCCTTATGGCCCGAGCTGAAGGGAAGAAGGGAGATCTGCGCGGGTACTTTTCGTCCCAAGGATTTTTTTCGTTGTGGTCGATCTATACTTTTCGTTTCAGGCATATTCCGACTGGAAGGTTTCAGGCACCCCTCCGCCCCCCCCTTCCCACCATGGTTAATAAATGAGACCCTTGCACTTCCAAAACCCTTATCGCAAGAAAAAGCTGGCATCAATTTTACACCACCATACAATAAGATTTACACGGGAAACATTTCCTAACATATTTTCTTGATTCGGACTAAGGGCAAAAAATTAAAAATAGTCAAAGGAATTATAGACAAGAGAATTAAATTAGTGAAAATATGGAAAAGCGCGATACCGAAATCTGTAATGAGTGCGAAGGGAAAATCGAGAAAAGGAAAAAAAAATTAAGTATAAAAGTATTCGAATAACCAGATTAAGAGAGAAAGTTATCACGGCTCGAACAATGCAAATGAAAAAAAAACGGGAATACGAATTGAAATATACGACAATCGGAAGTAGGCTGAAGGAAGCAAATTTTAATAAACGTGGAAAGAAAACATAATGAGAGGAGCGCTGGTTCGATTCGCGACGGAAGCTCATATTTGTTGTTCGAATCCCACTCTACACTGTATGTCCAGATGCATTTACACTTAAAACAAACTTCGTGGAACTTTTTCCAAATCAGATGTCGCCAAAAATTTAAAAACAAAAAGAATAACTGAAGGAATAATGCCGAAAGCGTTATTGCAAAATGAAAAAAAAATCTTCACATATTCGTTCGGAAGTGGTAAAAGAATAATAAAAAACTCAAGCATAAATGTTAATAACACTTGTTATTATTACCAGAGACATTCTCAAAATAAACTTCTTGTCTGTTTAAATCAAATCAAGAGGAAAGCAAGATCTCCACCCGGTCGCGTGAATCTGTAGCTAGATTCAAGAGTTGGAAACACTACGCTTCTCGCGAGCTGCTATTCCTGGCGAAACTAGATGATATAAAATTCCGGGTTGCATAACCGTAAGGGGGGGGGCGTTTCATTCGATTTTGAGTGTACGTATTTGTGTGTGTAGTTGCTTCTTCACGTGTATTTTAGTTCCTATGTAACAACAAATTAAGCAAATATATGATTGGGGATATATATACTTTCATGGGTGGAAAATAAAATGATGCTATGCTTTGGTGTGTGCACAGACAAGTGAGACCAAATTTATCCTTGAAAGAAATGGGAAACCAAATAAACATTACATCGCACACGTGGTATTTAGATAAATTGACCACATATTTATACTAAAATTAAAAGTGCTGGTATTATTTTGAATCGTTCTATATCTTTAATTTTTGTTTTGCCTTTATTTCCCAAATTATTATTTTTTTAAAGTTCAAGCTTGTGAAAGAGTGGTTGTCATTCACTAAATACATAGAGAGATAAAATGTTATTTAATTTATATTATAGTATATACTGTGATTGTAAATGTATTTTTCTTTTTATTAAAATACTAAAATTTCGTTGTTTTTTTATTACAGATATTCACAGGTGTTGAATGGAATGGAAAGTCTGGACTGCAAGGACACATTTCGCTTTATCTGTGAAAAGAATACCCTGCCTGTTTTCTGCAACAATAATACTGAAAAAATGTTTCAGTGTGGTCGATTTTTATCTTGCTAGTGAATCTCCATTGAGGTGAAAGGGGTCAATTCTGTTTATACGTACCGTACAGTGTTAGTGAATGAAGAAATTTTTATATAAAGATGATATATGATTTCATTGAAGATTGTGTTTCCAGACAGTGTATAGTGTTAGTAGTAATAGTATGTACATCAAAAGGGAGTGAAGACAATAGCATACTTCTTATGGTGGTTATGTGAATCTACACAAATGCAGGGAGCATGGTGATGATCTGTTTTGGTTAGTGTTTATTTGTGGCTGCTTTGTGGTTTCATGTAGTGTGCTAAGATACGTGGTTCTAGTGTATACATGGATGGAATAATGAATTCTAAGAGAGTAATTCTATTTGGTTTGTTCTTTTTCCTTACTAAGGTGTAGGCATTAAACAGGAGAATATATTGAGGTGGAAATAACACAGGAAATATATTTAAAAGCACAACCATATATTATAATGGAGGGACTTGCTTCATCGCTGTGAAGCTAGCTTTCGGGCTATTTTCACCAGGTTTTAAAACTCTGCATGTGTATGATCTATGACCTGGCTTGTCTTTCACATGGATATAATTGTTGATCTGAATCAAACTTACGTTAGTGTGCATTTATATTCATGGAGTTTGAAAAAATACCACCAGGTATTCTGATATGGACTGCTGCTGCTATGTCAGTGAATGCTAATGTTGTTAGGTTAGGCAGCTCAAGGTCTCACTGCAGAACATGGGCTGCTTTTTGCCTCTAAATAGATTAACAAAATTACGTACCTTCTACTTCCATTTTCCGGTGTTACTTTTCCGATTACTATTAGCCTATATTATTGCACGTAACAAATGTTTTTACTGCTGCTAAAAGCAATGCATTTCTCCATTCGTTCGCATCCATATTGTTTACACACAGTTGCTGTCATTTGTTTTGTTTTTTTACTTCTATTTCGACGAAGAATGCCTACAAGGTTAGGTCTGTTAGGTTGGGTTCCAATACCATAAACACAATGAAAAATGTTTTTCCTGCTACTAAAATAATGCATTTCTCTATTCGTTCGCGTCCATATTGTTTATGCACAGCTACTTTAATTATTTCGATGAGGAATGCCTACAGGTTAGGTTGGGTTCCAATAGCATAAATACAATGAAAAATGTTTTTCCTACTACTAAAATAATGCATTTCTCTATTCGTTCGCGTCCATATTGTTTATGCACAGCTACTTTAATTATTTCGATGAGGAATGCCTACAGGTTAGGTTGGGTTCCAATAGCATAAATACAATGAAAAATGTTTTTCCTGCTACTAAAATAATGCATTTCTCTATTCCTTCGCGTCCATATTGTTTATGCACAGCTACTTTAATTATTTCGATGAAGAATGCCTACAGGTTAGGTTGGGTTCCAATAGCATAAATACAATGAAAAATGTTTTTCCTGCTACTAAAATAATGCATTTCTCTATTCGTTCGCGTCCATATTGTTTATGCACAGCTACTTTAATTATTTCGATGAGGAATGCCTACAGGTTAGGTTGGGTTCCAATAGCATAAATACAATGAAAAATATTTTTCCTGCTACTAAAATAATGCATTTCTCTATTCGTTCGCATCCATATTGTTTACGAACAGCTACTTTAATTATTTCGACGAGGAATGCCTACAAGGTTAGGTTAGGTCGGGTTCCAATAGCATAAACACAATGAAAAATGTTTTTCCTGCTACTAAAATAATGCATTTCTCTGTTCGTTCGCGTCCATATTGTTTATGCACAGCTACTTTAATTATTTCGATGAGGAATGCCTACAGGTTAGGTTGGGTTCCAATAGCATAAATACAATGAAAAATGTTTTTCCTACTACTAAAATAATGCATTTCTCTATTCGTTCGCGTCCATATTGTTTATGCACAGCTACTTTAATTATTTCGATGAGGAATGCCTACAAGGTTAGGTTAGTCCTGTTAGGTTGGGTTCCAATAGCATAAACACAATGAAAAATCTTATTCCTGCTACTAAAATAATGCATTTCTCTATTCGTTCGCGTCCATATTGTTTATGCACAGCTACTTTAATTATTTCGATGAGGAATGCCTACAGGTTAGGTTGGGTTCCAATAGCATAAACACAATGAAAAATGTTTTTCCTGTTACTAAAATAATGCATTTCTCTATTCGTTCGCGTCCATATTGATTACGAAAAGCTACTTTAATTATTTCGATGAGGAATGCCTACATGTTAGGTTGGGTTCCAATAGCATAAAAACAATGAAAAATCTTTTTCCTGCTACTAAAATAATGCATTTCTCTATCTCTATTCGTTCGCGTCCATATTGTTTACGAACAGCTACTTTAATTATTTCGATGAGGAATGCCTACAGGTTAGGTTGGGTTCCAATAGCATAAATACAATAAAAAATGTTTTTCCTGCTACTAAAATAATGCATTTCTCTATTCGTTCGCGTCCATATTGTTTACGAAAAGCTACTTTAATTATTTCGATGAGGAATGCCTACAGGTTAGGTTGGGTTCCAATAGCATAATTACAATGAAAAATGTTTTTCCTGCTACTAAAATAATGCATTTCTCTATTCATTCGCGTCCATATTGTTTACGAACAGCTACTTTAATTATTTCGATGAGGAATGCCTACAAGGTTAGGTTAGACTTGTTAGGTTGGGTTCCAATAGCATAAACACAATGAAAAATGTTTTTCCTGCTACTGAAATAATGCTTTCTCTATTCGTTCGCTTCCATATTGTTTATGCACAGCTACTTTAATTATTTCGATGAGGAATGCCTACAAGGTTAGGTTAGACCTGGTAGGTTGGGTTCCAATAGCATAAACACAATGAGAAATGTTTTTCCTGCTACTAGAATAATGAATTTCTCTATTCGTTCGCGTCCATATTGTTTACGAACAGCTACTTTAATTATTTCGATGAGGAATGCCTACAGGTTAGGTTGGGTTCCAATAGCATAAATACAATGAAAAATGTTTTTCCTGCTACTAAAATAATGCATTTCTCTATCCCTTCGCATCCATAAGTAGTGTATATTGGCCGGTTCTACGCCACACTTTGTAGGTATGCATTTGTAGCCTCTGTTCTTTACCAATCGAATATCAGTTTTTGACATATTTTGACAATTTTTTGTCGAGGTTTTTGCGTTTAGCGATGTTTTAGTAAAATTTCCCTTTTTTCCCACTCACACTTTGTAGGTATGCATTTGTAGCCTTTGTTTTTATCAATCGAATATCAGTTTTTGACATATTTTGACAATTTTTTGTCGATGTTTTAGCGTTTAGCGATGTTTTAGTAAAATTTCCCTTTTTTCCCACCTCACACTTGTAATTATATCACGCAAGATAGTGTAAATTGATTGTTTTAACGCAGCACTTTGTAGGTATCCTCTTTTTTTTATCAATCGAATATCAGTTTTTGACATATTTTGACAATTTTTTGTCGATGTTTTAGCGTTTAGCGATGTTTTAGTAAAATTTCCCTTTTTTTCCCACTCGCATTTGTAGGTATACCACGATCTTACGTGATATAACTTAACCTATCCTTTTTTTTATTACGTGCTAAACTACACGAGAGTCTCTACGTGCTTTGACCTACTTTAGAGTAGACCAAAATAGAGAATTCACAAACCGAAAATGAGGCTCGCCAAAACCTCAAAAACTCACTTTCTCTCCACGTTCCGCGCCTCATTTATTGCGCTGACGATGTTTCGCAGCGAAGAAAACAGCACCAAAACATCAAAAACTCACTTTACTCATTTGGGGTTCCGCCTCGAAGTGAGGCTCGGTGAGGCTCGCCTTAATGGTTTTACGTGATATAACTTAACCTATCTTACGATTTTTTTTACGATCTTCAGTGATATAACTTAACCTATCATTTTTTTTTATTTGCACACCGAACTAACTTACATTATATTTTATATAACCTTGTTGATTTTTTTTTAGTATGTGGTAATTTTTTTAGGAATTTTTTTTTTAAAACTGATCCGTGACCCTCTCGTTCTTCACGTCGTGGACGAAGGACTTCTCTGCGACCAGGATGACGCTGCATAGAGTATCCTCGGGCAACGGACTGTTGAACTCGCAGACGACCTTGATGTTGGTGCGATCGTTGACCACCACCTGCTTCCTCTTCGTGGTGTTGATGACGGACATGGGTCTGTGGGTTTTGAATTCGCTGGGCGTGTAGTACATGTCCACGCTTCCCTCGGTCACGCGCTTGTAAGCCGTGTAAGCTTCGTAAAGTTTGAGATAATCATCTTTGGTCATGTCGAGGTTGTAATTCCCGCGCGGGAACACTTCGTTCCTGCCGTTCTTGAGATAAACGTTCTTGATCTTGCAGTCGTCGAATTCGCAAACAGATTTTTCTTAAGTCTCACCGTTTCCAAGATAACCCCACTTCCGGTCGCCATTTTGGATTTCCGAGCATAGGTTCTATTGATATTTTACTTACATATAGGAGTACGTGATGAATCCGCAAACAGATTTCTCCTAAGTCTTACCGTTTCCAAGATAACCCCACTTCCGGTCGCCATTTTGGATTTCCGATCATAGGTTCTATTCATACTTTTTCTCACGTATAGGTGTACGTGATGAATCACCAAACAGATTTTTCCTAAGTCTTACCGTTTCCAAGATAACTCCACTTCCGGTCGCCATTTTGGATTTCCGAACAGGTTCTATTCATACTTTTTCTCACGTATAGGTGTACGTGATGAATCCGCAAACAGATTTTTCCTAAGTCTTACCGTTTCCAAGATAATCCCACTTCCGGTCGCCATTTTGGATTTCCGAACATAGGTTCTATTCATACTTTTTCTCATGTATAGGCGTACGTGATGAATCCGCAAAGAGATTTTTCCTAAGTCTTACCGTTTTCAAGATAACCCCACTTCCGGTCGCCATTTTGGATTTCCGAACATAGGTTCTATTCATACTTTTTCTCACGTATAGGCGTACGTGATGAATCCGCAAACAGATTTTTCCTAAGTCTTACCGTTTCCAAGATAACCCCACTTCCGGTCGCTATTTTGGATTTCCGAATGTGTAATGTTTATGTCCATGTCTCTGTTTTTGTAGGGTTTTTTCATTGTCCTAGGGTCACCTCTGTTTGTCAAAAATTCGAGATATTTGCAATTTTAGATTTTTTTAACGCTGTGGACTTAGAAAATTTTCGATTGATGAAAAAAAAAATTGGTTCCATGACGACCTATGTTTATTTTGGTATGGGAGGACAGAGGACACCGAGACTCGACCGACGCACTAAACCCGACCTTTCTACGACTATTCGTTCAAAAGTTACGAGTGATCAAATTTTTTGGAGGGTGGGTTAACTTCTTACCCCTTGACCCCAGGACCACCAAAACTTGGTACACGTATTCTTCACCTCCAAAATCGACAGGGGGTATCTAACGATACCAGGATGGGGGTGTTTTTCGATATATTTTTTCGATAACTCTTACTATTTTCGAGATATTTGCAATTTAAGATTTTTTTAACGCTGGACTTTCAAAATTTTCGATTGGTTCCATGACGTTCTATGTTCATTTTGGTATGGGTGGACAGAGGACACCGAGACTCGACCGACACACTAAACCCGACCTCTCTACGCGTACTCTACGTCACCAAAAAATCGACAAGGGGAGACGACAACGACGGAGTCATCAATGAGTAAACATCTGAACTCGGTGATAGAACCATGTAACTATCTACCAATCTGTTAGATGTTTTGTGAACTAAGTGGTGCTTTGTTTGTGTGTAACAAAAATACAATGCTTTTTTGCACTTGGTTATCATCACCTAACATGTTATTAATTGTTTTTTAAAATTAATTACAACTGAAAACTAATAATTAATATTATCTAAAGTTACTAATTAATATTATACAAGTAATTGATATAATTTTTTTGTCCTTGTTGCTAGTGTTGGGTAATTATAGTTGTTGCAAAATATATAGCTCTCGCGTATGACAGTTTCTGAGTTTTGTTGAGTATATATAGACGAATCGAAATTTTACTTATGTTAAATTGTATGTTAGGGTACATGGTAGGAGAAATCATTGTATATTAGAGCGCTCTTTTAATGATTTGCCTATAACTGCATACAGGCAGCCGTAAATTTAGCATAAAATATCCTGATCCTGTTTCTTCTAGCATGTGCGACGTTTGTTGTGGTGGGATCATTGGGGGAAATGTGATTCTCCCAGTATGTCATCTGACTTACTAGCATATGCGATACGAAGAACAGGTGTGTATGTGGCTTACTAGGATTAGGCTCATGGTAATGAGGTCCTAGTAGCTGAAACGTTGTCGGGGTATTTTGCATTTTTTTTTATTACGTGCTAAACTACACGAGAGCCTCTACGTGCTTTAGAGTAGAAGGGTAATTGGAGCGTTTCTAAACAGAAAAGTATGAGCCCTTCGATTTACTATGGCGAGGCTCACGATCTTACGTGATACAACTTAACCTAACAATTAATAAATGAGGCTCACAATCTTACGTGACACAACTTAACCTAACAATTAATGGACTTGGAAAAAAAACAATGGCGAGCGTAACATGGTGATGACGTGGAGCCTACAATACAAGTTATTACATAACATTGTGATGACTCATATTAAGCACCCCTTAATTGTATTACTTAATAAGGGTATACTATTGCACAACGTTTTTGCAACAAGTTATTACGTAACATTGTGATGACTCATATCTAATGCTCTTTGTTGTATTAACTATAAGGGTGTAATAGAATCAGCAGTTAAATAAAGTATAAATCAAGAAAAAGTAAGCCATGGTTCGCATAACCTAATAGAAACAGACTTAGGTGGTTAAAGAACACCATGTTTAGAAGATTACTTGAAAAGTAAAATTAACGAAATTGAAATAAAAGTATCAGAGGTGCAAATGAATTGAGAAAGGGGTTGCAACCTAAAGTAAACTTCATAAAAAAAAATGGCTGACTATTTTAAATAGATGGAAGAACTACTTTAATGACGTTTTAAATGTTCATGTAGGAGATAAATCAGAAATAAATTAAGTACGCACAGCAGAACCTAACTTGATTGAAGTTAAAGATGCCAAAGAGATAAATTAGTCGAGAAGAAACTCGTTAATATGTCTGACAAAAAATGTACAATTCATGATGGATTAAAAAAAAAAAAGACGATGCTCTTTTTAAATTTTGCCTTAGAATATGCTTTTAGGAAGGTAAAAGAAACGAACGAAGTACTGTTAGCATATGCAGATGATGTAGACTTACTGGGGAATGATGTAAATACAATTAAGAATAATGCTAAAATTTTTTTTTTTTCAAAAGCAGCTTAAGAGATAGGTTTTAGAAGATAGCAATGAGAAATCTAAAGATATGTGCTTACAGGCCGAAACCAAGTGATAACGACTTGTTTGAACCAGTTTTCCAAATCCAAAATACTTAGGAGTAATACTAACAATGAAAATGATATTAAAGAGGAAATGAAAAGAAGGCTTAATTCATGTTACTTTTCTCTTCATAAAACTTTTGTCTACTCGTTTCATATCTAAGTAACTAAAAAATTAAAAATATATATATAGATCTTGCTCAGGATAAGGACAAATCGAACTTTCGGGTTTAAGAAGGGTAGAGAATTAATTAATTAGTTAATATTCAATGTAATATGGTTTCACGTATTAAACAAAAACAAAGTTAGTAATAAGGCATTCATATTGACAAGGGAATTCTTACAAATTTATTCTCTTCGTAAGTTTGCCAATAGCATTTTCATCATCCTGTGTTATTTCCAATCTTCAATTATGCAATGCAAAAAGGAGAAGAATTTCCATGACATGATAACATGAATTTGTACGTTGAAAGAAAAATGAAAACGAAGAGCTGTGATAAAAAAAGAACGCTTGAATCTGACGAGCGGGAAACATAATAGAAATCAAGGACGGAAAATATGAACAGAGGAAAGGGGATATTCAAAAGAAGGTGGCTCTTCCATGATAATTTTTTACTTTTCTCAATCCGAACAAATTCATAAACATTATCATCATTGAATGTTGTTGTTGTTGATGAGTTGGTGTTTTAAGTCCACTTTATGCACAGTATGACTAATCGAGACTGGACCTACAGTTCAAAGTGGGATCCGAACCACGATGTGCCTCCACCAGGTATCAAACCTGGGACCCTTTGATTACAAGGCGACAACGCCACCACTGCGTCATGGGGAGGCCCCATCATTGAATGGTTGGTTACGTTGTCCCTCCGAACGAAAGACGGAATGCATACAAGCCTGTGCCTCCTAAGTTCATCGTGGCTTGCGAAATGAAAACTTCCGATGATTTTTATTTTTTAAGAACATGCTTCGCTAGGGAGGTCAAAATGACAAGTTCCGTAATTCGAATAACTTGTTGATTTTATTACGAACGAAGAAGGAATGCATGGCACTTAAAATGCTGTAGTATTATTACATCAGATCATCTTTTTGTCTTGCTCGTGTCGATTAGTCTCCTTACGTTTCTTCTTCTCCTTGTCGTTTTCGTCCAGAATCGCTTCCATCTCTCCTGTTATTACATTCGCGACTTCTAGATTATCACTTTTTCTCCCTGTAATTTTATAAATATAGTTTTTTTTTCATGATCATCTAGAGAACACCGGATAAATTTCAGCAATATCGATCACTCAAATGGATATCATCATCTTCGTCCAATACAATTCTTGAAAATTTTATATAGCACTTCCAGGAGTAGGTCGGTTAAAAAAAAAACGCGAGCCCGAAGATTCCACTTTTATCTTGTTCTGTCTTGTAAATAAGAAATCTCAAATTCAAAATCGGTTAAACAAGACAGAACAAGATAAAAGTGGAATCTTCGGGCTCGCGTTTTTTTTTAACCGACCTACTCCTGGAAGTGCTAAATAAAATTTTCAAGAATTGTATTGGACGAAGATGATGATATCCATTTGAGTGATCGATATTGCTGAAATTTATCCGGTATTCTCTAGATGATCGATATTGCTGAAATTTGTCCGGTGTTCTCTAGATGATCATGAAAAAAAACTATATTTATAAAATTACAGGGAGAAAAAGTGATAATCTAGAAGTCGCGAATGTAATAACAGGAGAGATGGAAGCGATTCTGGACGAAAACGACAAGGAGAAGAAGAAACGTAAGGAGACTAATCGACGCGAGCAAGACAAAAAGATGATCTGAAGTAATAATACTACAGCATTTTAAGTGCCTTGCATTCCTTCTTCGTTCGTAATAAAATCAACAAGTTATTCGAATTACGGAACTTGTCATTTTGACCTCCCTAGCGAAGCATGTTCTTAAAAAATAAAAATCATCGGAAGTTTTCATTTCGCAAGCCACGATGAACTTAGGAGGCACAGGCTTGTATGCATTCCGTCTTTCGTTCGGAGGGACAACATAACCAACCATTCAATGATGGGGCCTCCCCATGACGCAGTGGTAGCGTTGTCGCCTTGTAATCAAAGGGTCCCAGGTTTGATACCTGGTGGAGGCACATCGTGGTTCGGATCCCACTTTGAACTGTAGGTCCAGTCTCGATTAGTCATACTGTATATAAAGTGGACTTAAAACACCAACTCATCAACAACAACAACATTCAATGATGATAATGTTTATGAATTTGTTCGGATTGAGAAAAGTAAAAAATTATCATGGAAGAGCCACCTTCTTTTGAATATCCCCTTTCCTCTGTTCATATTTTCCGTCCTTGATTTCTATTATGTTTCCCGCTCGTCAGAGTCAAGCGTTCTTTTTTTATCACAGCTCTTCGTTTTCATTTTTCTTTCAACGTACAAATTCATGTTATCATGTCATGGAAATTCTTCTCCTTTTTGCATTGCATAATTGAAGATTGGAAATAACACAGGATGATGAAAATGCTATTGGCAAACTTACGAAGAGAATAAATTTGTAAGAATTCCCTTGTCAATATGAATGCCTTATTACTAACTTTGTTTTTGTTTAATACGTGAAACCATATTACATTGAATATTAACTAATTAATTAATTCTCTACCCTTCTTAAACCCGAAAGTTCGATTTGTCCTTATCCTGAGCAAGATCTATATATATATTTTTAATTTTTTAGTTACTTAGATATGAAACGAGTAGACAAAAGTTATATGAAGAGAAAAGTAACATGAATTAAGCCTTCTTTTCATTTCCTCTTTAATATCATTTTCATTGTTAGTATTACT
This sequence comes from Lepisma saccharinum, assembly GCF_977018435.1. Lineage (NCBI taxonomy): Eukaryota > Metazoa > Arthropoda > Insecta > Zygentoma > Lepismatidae > Lepisma > Lepisma saccharinum. The sequence continues at coordinate 21,753,955 of NC_139241.1, read as the reverse complement.
CCTAAGTATTTTGGATTTGGAAAACTGGTTCAAACAAGTCGTTATCACTTGGTTTCGGCCTGTAAGCACATATCTTTAGATTTCTCATTGCTATCTTCTAAAACCTATCTCTTAAGCTGCTTTTGAAAAAAAAAAATTTTTAGCATTATTCTTAATTGTATTTACATCATTCCCCAGTAAGTCTACATCATCTGCATATGCTAACAGTACTTCGTTCGTTTCTTTTACCTTCCTAAAAGCATATTCTAAGGCAAAATTTAAAAAGAGCATCGTCTTTTTTTTTTTTAATCCATCATGAATTGTACATTTTTTGTCAGACATATTAACGAGTTTCTTCTCGACTAATTTATCTCTTTGGCATCTTTAACTTCAATCAAGTTAGGTTCTGCTGTGCGTACTTAATTTATTTCTGATTTATCTCCTACATGAACATTTAAAACGTCATTAAAGTAGTTCTTCCATCTATTTAAAATAGTCAGCCATTTTTTTTTATGAAGTTTACTTTAGGTTGCAACCCCTTTCTCAATTCATTTGCACCTCTGATACTTTTATTTCAATTTCGTTAATTTTACTTTTCAAGTAATCTTCTAAACATGGTGTTCTTTAACCACCTAAGTCTGTTTCTATTAGGTTATGCGAACCATGGCTTACTTTTTCTTGATTTATACTTTATTTAACTGCTGATTCTATTACACCCTTATAGTTAATACAACAAAGAGCATTAGATATGAGTCATCACAATGTTACGTAATAACTTGTTGCAAAAACGTTGTGCAATAGTATACCCTTATTAAGTAATACAATTAAGGGGTGCTTAATATGAGTCATCACAATGTTATGTAATAACTTGTATTGTAGGCTCCACGTCATCACCATGTTACGCTCGCCATTGTTTTTTTTCCAAGTCCATTAATTGTTAGGTTAAGTTGTGTCACGTAAGATTGTGAGCCTCATTTATTAATTGTTAGGTTAAGTTGTATCACGTAAGATCGTGAGCCTCGCCATAGTAAATCGAAGGGCTCATACTTTTCTGTTTAGAAACGCTCCAATTACCCTTCTACTCTAAAGCACGTAGAGGCTCTCGTGTAGTTTAGCACGTAATAAAAAAAAATGCAAAATACCCCGACAACGTTTCAGCTACTAGGACCTCATTACCATGAGCCTAATCCTAGTAAGCCACATACACACCTGTTCTTCGTATCGCATATGCTAGTAAGTCAGATGACATACTGGGAGAATCACATTTCCCCCAATGATCCCACCACAACAAACGTCGCACATGCTAGAAGAAACAGGATCAGGATATTTTATGCTAAATTTACGGCTGCCTGTATGCAGTTATAGGCAAATCATTAAAAGAGCGCTCTAATATACAATGATTTCTCCTACCATGTACCCTAACATACAATTTAACATAACAAGTAAAATTTCGATTCGTCTATATATACTCAACAAAACTCAGAAACTGTCATACGCGAGAGCTATATATTTTGCAACAACTATAATTACCCAACACTAGCAACAAGGACAAAAAAAATTATATCAATTACTTGTATAATATTAATTAGTAACTTTAGATAATATTAATTATTAGTTTTCAGTTGTAATTAATTTTAAAAAACAATTAATAACATGTTAGGTGATGATAACCAAGTGCAAAAAAGCATTGTATTTTTGTTACACACAAACAAAGCACCACTTAGTTCACAAAACATCTAACAGATTGGTAGATAGTTACATGGTTCTATCACCGAGTTCAGATGTTTACTCATTGATGACTCCGTCGTTGTCGTCTCCCCTTGTCGATTTTTTGGTGACGTAGAGTACGCGTAGAGAGGTCGGGTTTAGTGTGTCGGTCGAGTCTCGGTGTCCTCTGTCCACCCATACCAAAATGAACATAGAACGTCATGGAACCAATCGAAAATTTTGAAAGTCCAGCGTTAAAAAAATCTTAAATTGCAAATATCTCGAAAATAGTAAGAGTTATCGAAAAAATATATCGAAAAACACCCCCATCCTGGTATCGTTAGATACCCCCTGTCGATTTTGGAGGTGTAGAATACGTGTACCAAGTTTTGGTGGTCCTGGGGTCAAGGGGTAAGAAGTTAACCCACCCTCCAAAAAATTTGATCACTCGTAACTTTTGAACGAATAGTCGTAGAAAGGTCGGGTTTAGTGCGTCGGTCGAGTCTCGGTGTCCTCTGTCCACCCATACCAAAATGAACATAGGTCGTCATGGAACCAATCGAAAATTTTCTAAGTCCACAGCGTTAAAAAAATCTAAAATTGCAAATATCTCGAATTTTTGACAAACAGAGGTGTCCCTAGGACAATGAAAAAACCCTACAAAAACAGAGACATGGACATAAACATTACACATTCGGAAATCCAAAATAGCGACCGGAAGTGGTGTTATCTTGGAAACGGTAAGACTTAGGAAAAATCTGTTTGCGGATTCATCACGTACGCCTATACGTGAGAAAAAGTATGAATAGAACCTATGTTCGGAAATCCAAAATGGCGACCGGAAGTGGGGTTATCTTGAAAACGGTAAGACTCAGGAAAAATCTGTTTCGGATTCATCACGTACGCCTATACGTGAGGAAAAGTATGAATAGAACCTATGTTCGGAAATCCAAAATGGCGACCGGAAGTGGGATTATCTTGGAAACGGTAAGACTTAGGAAAAATCTGTTTGCGGATTCATCATGTACACCTATACGTGAGAAAAAGTATGAATATAACCTATGTTCGGAAATCCAAAATGGCGACCGGAAGTGGGGTTATCTTGGAAACGGTAAGACTTAGGAGAAATCTGTTTGCGGATTCATCACGTACTCCTATATGTAAGTAAAATATCAATAGAACCTATGTTCGGAAATCCAAAATGGCGACCGGAAGTGGGGTTATCTTGGAAACGGTGAGACTTAAGAAAAATCTGTTTGCGAATTCGACGACTGCAAGATCAAGAACGTTTATCTCAAGAACGGCAGGAACGAAGTGTTCCCGCGCGAGAATTACAACCTCGACATGACCAAAGATGATTATCTCAAACTTTACGAAGCTTACACGGCTTACAAGCGCGTGACCGAGGGAAGCGTGGACATGTACTACACGCCCAGCGAATTCAAAACCCACAGACCCATGTCCGTCATCAACACCACGAAGAGGAAGCAGGTGGTGGTCAACGATCGCACCAACATCAAGGTCGTCTGCGAGTTCAACAGTCCGTTGCCCGAGGATACTCTATGCAGCGTCATCCTGGTCGCAGAGAAGTCCTTCGTCCACGACGTGAAGAACGAGAGGGTCACGGTTCAGTTTTAAAAAAAAAATTCCTAAAAAAATTACCACATACTAAAAAAAAAAATCAACAAGGTTATATAAAATATAATGTAAGTTAGTTCGGTGTGCAAATAAAAAAAATGATAGGTTAAGTTATATCACTGAAGATCGTAAAAAATCGTAAGATAGGTTAAGTTATATCACGTAAAACCATTAAGGCGAGCCTCACCGAGCCTCACTTCGAGGCGGAACCCCAAATGAGTAAAGTGAGTTTTTGATGTTTTGGTGCTGTTTTCTTCGCTGCGAAACATCGTCAGCGCAATAAATGAGGCGCGGAACGTGGATAGAAAGTGAGTTTTTGAGGTTTTGGCGAGTCTCATTTTCGGTTTGTGAATTCTCTATTTGGGTCTACTCTAAAGTAGGTCAAAGCACGTAGAGACTCTCGTGTAGTTTAGCACGTAATAAAAAAAAGGATAGGTTAAGTTATATCACGTAAGATCGTGGTATACCTACAAATGCGAGTGGGAAAAAAAGGGAAATTTTACTGAAACATCGCTAAACGCTAAAACATCGACAAAAAATTGTCAAAATATGTCAAAAACTGATATTCGATTGATAAAAAAAAGAGGATACCTACAAAGTGCTGCGTTAAAACAATCAATTTACATTATCTTGCGTGATATAATTACAAGTGTGAGGTGGGAAAAAAGGGAAATTTTACTAAAACATCGCTAAACGCTAAAACATTGACAAAAAATTGTCAAAATATGTCAAAAACTGATATTCGATTGATAAAAACAAAGGCTACAAATGCATACCTACCAAGTGTGAGTGGGGATAAAAGGGAAATTTTACTAAAACATCGCTAAACGCAAAAACCTCGACAAAAAATTGTCAAAATATGTCAGAAACTGATATTCGATTGGTAAAGAACAGAGGCTACAAATGCATACCTACAAAGTGTGGCGTAGAACCGGCCAATATACACTACTTAAATATTGTTTATGCACAGCTACTTTAATTATTTCGATGAGGAATGCCTACAGGTTAGGTTGGGTTCCAATAGCATAAATACAATGGAAAATGTGTTTCCTGCTACTAAAATAATGCATTTGTCTATTCGTTCGCGTCCATATTGTTTACGCACAGCTACTTTAATTATTTCGATGAGGAATGCCTACAAGGTTAGGTTTTATTAGCATAAATGCAATGACAAATTATTATTCAGGCTAAGAGAACTAAACCTAGCTACCTAACAACGTAGGAATTTTTTGCTTTCACTAAATTTGTGCAGGAATGTGCACCACCATGTCACTTTTTCCTTCCAAGATCGCCCAACCTGCATGGGTATTTCTAGTTTTTTCAAAGAAATAAAATTTTCCGTACCTTCAAACTTACTTTTCCCAATTACTAACTACAAAACATTACCAAATAATTATGAACCACGTTCCTCCTAAGCAGCCCATAATCTGCAGTCTTACGCAGCTCAGGTTTATGGCTGTTAGCATTAAAATTTCTTCCATAAATACTTTCAATACCTGATTGTGTAATTTCTGATCTTCAACACCTGGTGAAAATAGCCCAGATGCTCGCCTCGGTGGTGGAAATAATTCTCCATATCGAATATTGAAAACTTTTTTTTTAGCAGTATAGTTCACATGTTGTGGTGAAGACACTTCTGACTTTACCAAAACATACATTTGGGGGTGGGGGTGAAAACTAACTAAAACAGCTTCAGGGTAAGTACCTCCATGTGTTTCAGCAAGTTTTAACAGGAGTGGCACATAATGCAAAGTGCACATCCAAGAGCTGTTGTGAAAAGTGAGTTCCAGTGTCTACTTATATTTATTTGGATTTTTCCATATTGTTAGCCACCAATTTGCTACAACAGGTAGTTGCATGTAAGATTTTTTTCTTAAAATATTAGGAGCCAACGATTAAGTATTTCCGAGAGGTCTTCCTTCTCGCAGATGGCGATACCAACCTTGTGTTATGACGTCAGACGTGATATGCTTACGTTGTCAAGTTTGGTTCTCTTAGCATAAATACACTGCAAATGTATTATTTATGCTCAGAGAGCTAATACTAATAAGCCTAACCTAACAACTTATGCATTTAACCTAACAATGAAACCATCCCACAGTGACTTCAGAACGCAAGGTTGGTATCATTAAAAACTTACCGAAATGTAAGTAAAAGAAATGGAACCATTACAGAATGTCCTGGAAATAATTGTTAAAATATGGAAATGTGAAAATAAGTTTTAATAAAGTGAGCAGGTAATCTTCCGTGAGTTGGCATTTTGATGGTGGTGTCATCAGATTTGAACCTACATGTACTTCACATGTGGCCTCTTTTTTACTCTGAATTTACATGATTTTTAGTGAATTACACTTGTTCCACTTAATGAAAGGAGAGGAAGGAATGATTGCTTTTATTTAGGTATTATATAGACACTCCCATGTTCATTACCATGGTAGAATCTAAAAAAAATCATTTTTGCATTAAAAAATCTAGTGATTTTTTTGTTACACAAAAGAATTGTTGCACCTTTCACTTGTTTAATGAATATACAAAGTAACACAATATGGGGACATAATACAGTAAGTACACTGTTCATGTAATGCAAATAAGATAACAAAATCATTATTTGTGCAGTCTCTGCAATGCATATGTTCAAGTAAAATACGTGCATACTTTTAGTAAGAATTAGCAGAATCTTACTGAGGAATATGTAACATTCGATAAGTTTTCATAGCTATTTATTTAATTTCTTATGTTCATTTATGTAATGAAGGGGCCACCAAAGTAAACTTTTTTTAAAACAAAGGGAGCCTCCTCCTTGTGGGCAAATATAGGTTAGCCTGTAAATGAAAATGGCCAGTCTATGTATTTGGACTGCTTGACATCTTTATTGTTGCATGATAGTGGTGAAGTCAGTTTCTGCATTAATTTATTCTTGGGCACTTACTCCTTTGATGATTTTTTTTCATTGAACAGTAGAAACACCTGTAAGCGAACTGAATTGGTGGTTTGTGTGTTTTTAGTTCCACTTATGCTAATCAGGACTGAAACTACAGTTTAGTAAGATTTGAACCACTGCTTCAACCAGGTATTGAAGTCAGGTCTAATGCACAGGTTTGGCCTTGATTACACTTATAGATTGTGAGGATGGGAGAGAGATTTAGCACCAGGTATGTTTTTAAGATGTATGAAAAATTCATGCATTCTTTATCTGCGCTACTCCTGCATGCATATCGTAGTCAACCATCGTTTTTTGTGTGTGTTGTTAGAAAGAGAGCACCCTGTGTTGCTGCATCTCCTCTTCCCTCCCGACCAGCAGCAGACATGATTAACTAACATTCAAAGATGGAAGTGTATGGGACCGTTTTACAACTTGGTTCCAGTATGTTCCAAGCAATGTTTGTTAACTACGTAAATATTTTCAAAATACAAAATAAGGGGGATTTTTACGTAAAAGTCGGTAAGTAGGAAAGTTTTAAAAATAAATTTGATTCATAATGACACTATGAAGTTGATAAGTAACTATCTGAATTATGATTATAGCTCAAATTAATTATCCAGAGTACTAGATTTTCTTCATATAGGATGAGTAGCAGGCTAAAAATTTCCATTTCTTGTTACCAAAAATGGACATTTTGCCAGTGCAATATTCAGTATCTTGAAGACATTGTGCATACTATTATTACTTTAAAAAATATTTATAAGTGAAGAAACAACCTTTTTTTTCCCTGTATACACCAGGGTACTTCAAGATTTTCATGCGTACTGCCAGTGAGGCCGATGGAACAGTTGGTTGCAGGTCTTGTTGCATTTTACTTTCAGCGAAGATAATACCTCAGAATAAAAATAATGAGGTTTCATAAGTACTAAAGTAGCAAGCCAGAAGCAACTCTCAGGCTGCATTTTGGACAATCCTCCTATGTACTGAATGGTTGTCATTTATATGTTTTATTTGTTTATTTACTTGTGCTTTTCTACTGTTAAACAAGTAAATAAGGAAATACTGGTTTTAGTTTGTAGGAACGATAGGAGAGCATGGTTTCATGCACTAATTGTGTTTTTTCCCCACTCTCAAGAACATTCTCGACTTCGAATTTATATAGGTTTACAATTTTATTGCAGCTGCATGAAGTGTCCGAAATTGTGCCTAAAATTATGAAAAGACAATTTTTCGGGGAGCAACAAAAAAATACATAATAAAACTGATCTCATGGGTACAAATTAATTTACTCATATCATAGTGATAACTAGGGCTAGGATTTTTATGACCTAAAAATCACCAAAATATAAAAAATAAAATATGCTCTTATGACCCAAAAATTTACAAAATATGCCCTTATAACTGGACTGTTTCAAACATCAACATCTAAATGCAGACATATTTGCACATATGTACTATTTTTAGTTCACTTTATGGGCCCCGAGTTGCAATACACAATGAATACTTTCTCTAAATTTTCAAAGAAAAATGCAAAAGATCTTACTACAGTGGAAAGAAACTCGAGTGAAAATGGGAGTAAGAGCGAATCCACTTCAAAAATGACTATATTTGTTGAAAATGTAAAAATATGCTGAATATGACCGAAAATTCATCAAAATATGCTTATCACGTAGAAATGGTCAAATATGCCCTTAATAAGCACCTTAATTTAATTAGTTTCTTCATAATATGAATGTCTACATTTTCAGGGAACATATCACCCTTACCCTAAAAAAATATTCCGTCATGAAAATGATCCTAGCCCTAGTGATAACTATTATCAAAATAGATAAGTATATCCTTCTTAAAGTATAGACAATTAATTGATTTTAATAATCGAACAACATATTTCAGTCCTTTAATGTTTTGAGCAACACGAAACTACTAAATTCAATATCCAATTGACTGTAGTGTTGAATCTGAAAGACGTCTGCATATAGCGTGCTTGCTGCGTTGCTATGGCAACCAACGTAGTTCGGTACCTAGACGGCGGCGGCAGCACCCGTCCACCTGCCTGTTCCTCATTGGTCAGTTTGTTTCAAAATTTCTGACGTCATCTCAAGCCGTCTGCTAAAATGTTTCCATTGTAGGGATAGGGAGTTATTTCTCTCCCCTAATCTTATTCTCTTTGTTTTTATCCTCGGCCTTGTAAGGTGGAACTTTCTCCTGTTTGCCGTACGACCTGGCAACAGAAACTGGAGAAAGTTGTGTTTTCGATTGTGTTTTGTTTGTTTATTACGTGCTAATATCTGCTTGTCAATTCCAAATCCATGCTTTTTCAACTGAAATATGTTTAAAAAAACTAAATATTTATTGCAATAAAATGAAACAGCTGATAGAAGTAGGTAATGCATGTGTCGTACTCTCATATAATATCAAATGTATGTTATATGATACAATATAACCCGTAATCTTGCGAAGTAGTGGGAAGCTTACAAAATTTTCAATTATTTTTCACGTACTCCAATTAACATAATGCAAAAAATAATATTCCTCGTCTTATCTTTCAGTAAGACATACGGTCACTTTTTTAAAAATATTAAACACTACTAAACAGTGACCAAAATTTTACGAAGTCGTAACAAATGCAAGTTACGTTTATTCAATTTTTAGTGCAAGGCTGACATATCTGCGTTTGTGTAAATATACGGAATGAGAAGAGCAATCTTCTATTCTGCTCTTACTAATTTATCATTCGTTTCTGTTAATAATTTATCAATCCGTAACCCCTTCTTTAGCGAATAGCGAGTATTAGTATTATCAACGTTGACCATCTTATAGGTTTCTTCTTTATTTATAATGCAGCTTTTGTGAAAGTTGGTTAACGATGCAGATGAAAATTAAATTTTTGTATTCAAAACAAATTCGAATAGCACAAAAAAAATCGTTAATCAACGGTTCCATGTACAAGGTACATTTTGGGAATTACTATCATCTTAGCACAAAAGGAAGAATCAAATAGTAATGTAAAGTACCGTAGTACTGTATATACGCATGTTTTATTCTTATTAAGAAAAAAGAAGAAACTCCAGGCTGTATATACTTTCAGATAGGTAGTTTCGTGCAACGTTATATGCTAGTGCAATGCAAGAACGTATATATTTCTTTACAAAAAACAGTAATATTCACCAGGAAAATATACATTGTACATACGTACAAGCTGTGGTCCTTTTTAGAGGAGCGGATAGGGACAGTATTAGCACCTTGGGTAATACATGCTAACAACACCAAACATGGCCTGCCTAACCTATCCACGTATGTATATAATAGCTTAATAAACAAATTATAATTTGCCAAACCTATTTACATGCTTATTTATGCAATTATATGCCTACGCGGATAGGTTAGGCAAGCCAGGTTTGGTGTTGTTAGCATGTATTTCCCAAGGTGCTAATGCTGCCCCTAGCCGCTCGTCTTTTTAGTCCAGTTATTTTGAAAAATCAAATACAAGATCATGTGTATTGCATATGAATGTTAAAAAAAAAAAAAACAGACAAAAACTTGAGTGCACGTTTTATGCATCTTCAGGCATGTAGATTCGTGCAAGGTTTATTGCAATGGTGCATTTTCTTTGTATCTACGAAACGTAACACCATTCGGAAATTGTTCCTTGTATACACGTATCAACGCCGTAAAGATACTGCTGTACCTGTCTCTATTATTATTATTCTTTGCCAGTTTTAAAGTTAAAGTACAAAATCTCGCACAATGTAATTAAAAATATGTTACTTCGCATAAAGCATTTCCTCTAAGTAGTAAATACCAAAAAAAAAACTTTGGCATTTACGTCTTATGCTCTCCCATGAATATTAGGGTAGGTTTGGTTAGGTACAAAACCAGTAGGAAATTGTTCCTTGTACATGCATGTCAACATCGTAAGGATGCTTGTTAACAGTAAACTTTTTTTGCCAATTTTGGAAGTTAACATACAAAATCACACCTCTAGGTAGGAAAGTGGGGGAATCGTGCGCGGCGGGGAATCGTGCGCACCACGTTTCCGAAGGTACGAGCCAGAGAATGAGCTTTCGATTCATGCTATAACCTAGCGAGCGTCTCAGGAAATACTACTACATTAGGCTTTTCGCGCCAGTTGTATTGTGTTGTGTGTAGCGAGTGGATGTTTGTTTTTGTGTCCATTGTTGTTATTTTGCTCTTGACGAAAATAAGGAGGTATGTCTTAAATTTTTACTCTAGTGTTTTGAACTATGCTTGTTTCGATAGTGCATGATCATGTCTATACACGTGTCTACTTGTTACGAGATTAACGTTTTTATATTTTTTTCTAGAAAGTAAATTTTTTGTAAGGTTGGTGTGGGGCAATGGTGCGCTTCGGAGAAAGGGTGCGCACGATTCCCCCGTATATGTAATTGAATGCGCACAATTTCCCCAAACGACATTAAAGGTGAAACAAGTAGTAATACCCAGGTTTTTATTTTGTTCACAGATGCCACGAAATTACAACAGAAAAACTGAGAAGAACTCCTACTCTCAGGGTAATCTGAAAAACGCTCTGGACGCTATCAAAAATGAAGGAAGAAAAATAAGGGAAGTTGGCAGATGGTTCAACATACCTGAGTCTACTTTACGGAAAAAGCTTGTAGAAAATCGTGATCTGCCTACTCCAACCCGGCTTGGAAGAAAATCAACGTTTTCTGTTGAAGTGGAAAGTGAATTGAAGGACTATGTTCTGACACTGGCAAAGTTATTCTACGGGTTAACTCCGAAAGAATTAAGACGCATAGCATTTATATATGCAGAAGGTCACGAAATTGTACATTCTTTCAATATGGAACAGGCTCTAGCAGGTAAAGACTGGCTGTACGGATTTTTAAAACGAAATCCCGATGTAACTCTACGACAACCCGAAGGAACAAGCTTAAATAGAATTACTGCATTCAATGAAGAAGAAACGAAGCTATTTTTCTCAAATCTTCAGAAAGTTATGGATGAATATAAATTTGAGCCAAGGCAAATCTACAACATGGATGAGACAGGAATAACGGTCGTCCCAAAGAAGTGCCCGAAGATTTACGCTGCGAAAGGTATGAAGAGGATTGGTGCTGCTACTTCAGCAGAAAAAGGGCGCACAATAACTGGTGTTTTTGCTGTCAACGCTGCTGGATCTTATATTCCTCCAATGCTGATTTATCCGCGGAAACGTACGACACCTCAATTACAAAGAAATGGTCCTATCGGGTGTTCTTACAAGTGTTCGAAAAATGGTTGGACAAACGCAGAATTGTTCACTGAGTGGCTAGTTCACTTCCAGAAATCTGCAAAACCCGCAGCAAGTGACCCAGTGCTGCTTATTTTAGATAACCATGCAAGCCATATTTCAATTGAGAGTTATGAATTCTGCAGGAATAACCACATTCATATGGTATCTCTGCCACCGCACATCACACCGGTTGCACCCGCTCAACGTAACATTTTTCAGTCCATTGAAAAATGCATTGTACAGGGAATATGATCTTTATTTAACTACAACTGGCCATGAGAGGGTGACAGAATATGATTTGTCTGAACTCCTAAATCATGCTTTCATAAAAGTTGCAACAATGGAGAAAGCTGTTTCAGGTTTCCGCTCTACAGGAATATTTCCCTTTAATCCCGACAAGTTTCACGATCATGATTTTGCTCCTGTTCAGGACGTTACACTTGTTATCGCTGAAGATTCTTCCTCTCCTAAAGGTTTGAACAAATCATGTGGCATTCCGAACAGTGCAGATAGAGACTTAGTGGAAGAAAACAAAGATTCTTCCTCTCCTAAAAGTTCGAACAAATCATGTGGCATTCCGAACAGTGCAGATGAAGACTTAGTGGAAGAAATCATCCATCGAAATCCTGATAATAATGTGCCTTCAACATCTGCTGCAGAGACAAACTCTTTCCTTTCCTTTGTCCCAATGGGATTACGTCAAGGAAAAGGGAATGATACCAAAACTGTAAAGAATTCTCGGCGAGCAAAACAACATTCAGAAATGTTGACCAGTACGCCCATTAAACGCAAGTTAGAAGAGGCCCAAAAGAAAAAACGAGAAGGAAGTAAGAAGAAGTTGGACAAAATAACGCGACACCATAAACGTCCGTGTGGAATGAAGAGCATCAAGAAGAAGCTGATAAGGAAAAGGCAACTTTCAGAGTCGTCTGAGTCAGACACCGAGGATCAAGAAATTGTTTCTGATGACGATGAATTGGATGACGTAGACTTAGAAAGCGGACAAGGCAGTGCTTTGATTGTACAAGACACTAATGAACGTTGCGGAATTTGTGGTGATTTTGGGAAAGACGGTGAATTATGGTATCGATGTGTTTCTTGCTGTGAATGGAGCCATGCAGAGTGTACTGGTGTCGATACAGCCAACAATTACGTGTGTGATTTTTGTAATCGAAAATAACATCATCTTCCCCATTAATTTTCTTTCAATTTTAAATAATGAAACAGCAATTCAATTGCCTTCTACAATTGTAAGGCAACCACTTTTAACACATTCAATTTATATGTTGTTAATCTGATATATAACTACATACATTTTTATTTGCTGAACTATTTATTAATGCGCACCATTGCCCTACCCTTGCGTATCATTACCCCATAGGATGGGGAATTGTGCGCAAATGCAGGTTTGCATTACATGATGCATTACTCACGTACACACTGTTTTCTTTCAATTATAATTATTTCATTCAAAAGGAGAAAGAATGAAAAAGCATTAAGCTAAATTTCATATTTTCTCAAGCAAAACCTTTCCAAATATAATGAAAATTGCTTAGGTGCGCACAATTCCCCCACTTTCCCCTATACAATGTATACGTTTCTTAAAAGATTGATATTACGTCTTATGTACTACTAGGTATGTAGTTTCTTGCAAGGTTATTATTGTAAATGTGTGTGTTTGTAAAAAACACACCACCATTCGGAAATTGTTCCTTGTACGTACATATGTATGAACTGGACGGTAAGAGTAGCTACTGCTAAATATTATACGTGCATTCTTTGCCAGTTGTTATTAGGAAACAACACATTACTTGTTTATTTGCAATGTTACATTCACACCAATTGCAACGGAAGTGACTCTAATAATGTTACACGTGTTTTAATCTTAAAGATTACAAATTACCAGGATTGCGAAAAAGCAACTGATGCATGGTGTACATTTCGTGTATTGCGTTTGGTTGAAAAAAATTGTTACAGCAAACACATATTCATTTATTTGGAACGGCATTTTAATACAATTTTGCAAGGATCAAACGCATTACTTTAACCTGGTTTTATTTTCTGTACCCGCATGCACTCAAATCCTACATACGAAATTACAGTGAAACTGCTAATGCTAATATCAATATACATTTTCGGAACACACACGAAAATGACCATCTAATATTCATTTCTACACATATATTTACAAACGTTGCTTTATTTATTGCCGTTCCTGGTATAATTAACAAATCCGCCTTTTTTTGCTGTTATTTGGTAATGCAAAACATGCAGCAGTAGTGTAAATTGATTGTTTCTAAGTCATACTTAGTAGGTATGCATTTGTAGCCTGTTTTTTTATCAATTGAATATCAGTTTTTGACATATTTTGACAATTTTTTGTCGATGTTTTAGCGTTTAACGATGTTTTAGTAAAATTTCCCTTTTTTCCCACTCATACTTGGTAGGTATGCATTTGTATCCTCTTCTTTTATCAATTGAATATCAGTTTTTGACATATTTTGACAATTTTTTGTTGATGTTTTAGCGTTTAGCGATGTTTTAGAAAAATTTCCCTTTTTTTCCCACTCGCACTTGTAGGTATACCACGATCTTACGTGATATAACTTAACCTATTTTTTTTTTTATTACGTGCTATACTACACGAGAGCCTCTACATGCTTTGACATACCTTTAGAGTAGACCCAAATAGACAGTTCAACGACCGAAAATGGGGCTCGGTGGGGCTCGAAAAAACTTCAAAAACTCACTTTCTCTCCACGTTCCGCGCCTTATTTATTGCGCTGACGATGTTTCGCAGCGAAGAAAACAGCACCAAAACCTCAAAAACTCACTTTACTCATTTGGGGTTCCGCCTCGAAGTGAGGCTCGGTGAGGCTCGCCTTAATGGTTTTACGTGATATAACTTAACCCATCTTACGATTTTTTTTTTACGATCTTCAGTGACCTATCATTTTTTTTATTTTCACACCGAACTAACTTACATTATATTTTATATAACCTTGTTGATTTTTTTTTTAGTATGTGGCAATTTTTTTCAGGAATATTTTTTTAAAACTGCTCCGTGACCCTCTCGTTCTTCACGTCGTGGACGAAGGACTTCTCTGCGATCAGGATGACGCTGCATAGAGTATCCTCGGGCAAGGTATCGTGGAACTCGCACACGACATTGATGTTGGTGCGATCGTTGACCACCACCTGCTTCCTCTTCGTGGTGTTGATGACGAACATCGGCCTGCGTGCTTTGAATTCGCTGGGCGTGTAGTACATGTCCACGCTTCCCTCCGTTACGCGTTTGTAAGAGGTGTAAGCTTCGTAAAGTTTTAGGTAATCGTCTTTGGTCATGTCGAGGTTGTAATTCTCGCGCGGGAACACTTCGTTCCTACCGTTCATCAGATAGACGTTCTTGATCTTGCAGTCGTCGAACTTGCTGGAATCTTTTTCCTGATTCTTGTCCCTCCCGGTCTGAAAGAGCACTACGACGAAATCTGGCATGTCGAACTGTATGTTGTTGAACTGCGTCGTCACGTCGAATTCCATGTGACTTCCCGACGCCATCTTCTGCACGCACTGGTAACCGTGAAAGTGAATCGGTACCTGCGGACTCTTCAAGATCTCCGCTTTGTACTTGAGGGCGTAGTTCGTTTCGTATTCCACCACCGGCATTCTCAATTCCATGCTCCGGATGACGCATTTGGCTGCTTCGGGTAATGTGTTGGGCAGTGGTGTGGTGCCATCCGGACCCAAAGTAGCGTATCGCATCAGTGCGTCGTTGTCGTTGGCCGCTCTTCGAAACGTGACTCTCAATCCTCCCTTCCACATGATCTCCTTGTAGTCCGAGAAGAAACCAGGCAGCAGACGCATGGGAAAGAGCACCGTGTGACTTCTCGTCGATATTTTGGTCCCCGCTTCGAACCCTCCGGCCTGATAGTATGCCGCGTCCGTTTTGGATAATTTCAAAGTTCCCACTGCCGTCGACGTGATGCCTGGATAATCTATTCTGTCGATGACGGTGTTGTGTTTCCTCACCTCCACCTGAGAGAACAGGTGAGGCACGAAGTTGTCCACGAGTATCAAATTTGCTGCTGCGGGAAACGCGTCTCCGCTTTCCTTCTTCACCACGTCGAATTGAAGGTAAAGGTCCGCTCTGTGAGGATGAACGAACCCGTCGCCTACGTCCACGTCGTATTCGATCTCCCTGTTCGCTTCTTTGAGATTGGCGAACGTGCGACGGTTGGGAGGGAAAGATTGCAACTCGTAACTTTCGATTTGCTCCATTTTACATGTATGGTTATTTATTATACGTTGATCTCCACGATGGCCGTCGTAGTGGCACCTGCGAAATCCACCACGTCTCCTTTCTCGTTCGTCACCACCAACTCTATGTCGTCTATGCGGTTGCGACATACTGGAAAATAGATCGGCGAAGAGGGTGTGTAGATGATCGGTTCCATGAATTCGGAACTGGGTTTGAAAGTGGCTATGATTCCCGTCTGCTTGTGAATTCCTACCAATCCGTCCGAGGATTTCGTGATCATGCCTTCCGCTACGTTGCAGTGTACGTTCAGAGTCTCTATGGCCAAGAATTTAGGAATGTTGGTTGCTACGTGCTTGATGCCAGCTTCGAGTTTTGTGTCGTTCTCGAAACCTAAAAGTTCTCCCATGGTGCCAAGGTCCACGGTCTCCGTCGCAGACACGATTTCGACTCTGTGCGTGACCGAATTTTGAGAAAGGTACGTGCCTTTGGGTAATTGAGCTTGCAAAGTGGAAAGATTGTATTGGCCTGGCGTGACGACGATGTGTTCGCTTCCGACGCTAATTTTGTTGTTGTGCTGCGTGACGTTAGGTATGAGGTACATGCTGTAGAATGCACGCAGAGCTACGGATTTAGGATAGACGATGTCGTCGTGCAGCGTGAGTTTCAAGATCGAAGATTCGCTCGTGAGATGGAACACGCCCATCGTGATCCTGTTTAAGATTCCACAATGCTTTCTGGAAATCTTCGATCGTAGGCTTATTTATTTTAGAGAGAAACGCGAGCACGGAGAGACAGAGATGACCGCAGTTCACGTCTCCGAAATTTTGAATGCGTTCGTCGTTGTAGTATATAGAGGTTTTGTTCGTTTTCAGATAATGAACTAAATTTGTAGGTGGAACACCTCCGAAAGAATCGAAAACGAATGCTTTGTTGTTGTCGTTTTTGTGGTAACATATCCAATGCGTGCCTGGATTTTCTTGATTGTCCAAGTTGACTACGCCGCATTCTCTTCTTTTGACGGTTGAAGGTAACGAGTCGGACATGAAAACTCCTCTGAAGTGTTTGATTCGTAACGGTTTGATCAGAGATTCAATGTCTCGGTTGGTGAGTGCTGCTGTTTCTTTTTTTTAAACTTTTTCATCACGCCCTTTACCCCTTTCTTCTCCATGGCCAGGTTGTGACGTTTCTGTTCTTCCAACTCGGCCTTGTTCTTCTTCGAGTCGATGACGGTTTTCGCGATGGCGGCGCTAACGCCGGCCAAACTTTCAACGGCCCCCAATGCTGCCAGGATGGCCGGGATGCTGAATATGAAACCTCCGATCTTTTGCTGTTTCCGCGAACGCTGCAAGCGTCTCAATTGTGGAGTGCTGAGAGGTAATTTCATTCCGTGTCCTTTGGACAGGCAAGAACGTTTCTTCTCGCGTTGTTTCTTGGTGAGTAACCCATCGAGGGCACCTAGATTTTTTAGATTCGAATATGGTATCTGGTACACGACACCCTTGGGCTTCATGTTGATAATCTATATATATTTTTTTTCACGGTATGTTATTTATATATATAAATGTTCTGAGATTTTTTTTTGTTTCGTGTAATTTTTTTTTTCATGGTATGTTATTTATATATAAATGTTCCGAGATTTTTTTTTGTTTCGTGTAATTTTTTTTTCAAGAATATACTCCTCGCAGCCGTTACACAAATTCTATTACGTGCTTCGTTTTCTTGCCGAGAAGTTCCTTTGTCCCCTTGTACACGATTCGAGTTTTGTTCTCGATTAAGATAGCTAGCTTCTCGTCGGATAACATGTTAGCGTATCGATCTGGTAAAAATAGACTGTATTGTCCGTCGAGCAACAGACGCACCTTGGGACCATACTGGGTAGAAACGATTGAACCGAAAGTTATCGTGTAGGGTTTGTCGACTTCCAATTCCTGAATTTTTACATACTCGACTGACAAATTTAGCATTTGTTTTAATGCTTGGAGATCAGTCATTTTTTTTCAGTCGTCATATCGAAGGAGAAAAATTTGCAGAGTGTTAGAGAGAAATTTAATTTTTTTTTCACAATGTGTGTTATTTATATATACCGAAGATTATTTTTTTTTCACGATGTGTGTTATTTATATATCAAGTTTATTTTTTTTTTAACAGAGGAAGAAAGTCCGTGCTTCGGAAAACGCGATGATGTGCGTAATGATATCTTCCGTCTCCTGCTTAGACTTGCGCCAATCTACTGTGTATCGTCTTCTCCCCTGCCTCGCCTCGTGCAGTTCGTCCATTCTCTTGTTTAATTTTTCCCCTGCGGCCGAAAGAAGTGTGTCGAGATCACCGCACCTCAGGCCGCTGATCTCCCGAAGACGGTCCTTGACGACCATTTCACACGGAATTCGAAATGCTGGCGTCGTTCTTGCTATGATCAAAAGTTTTCCTATATCTCCGTTTACTACCTTTTTGAATATTTTAGATAGTAGCTCCGGCGGCAAATCGGTTATGCGAGACATGTTGTTTTTTTTACTGTATGTTATTTATACACCCCACCCAAATTTTTGTTTCGTGTTCATGGCGATGGTGGTGCCCAGTGCGGCGACCCGTTCACCCAGCGACGCGTCTCTGCTGACGAACCTTTCGAAAGCTGCGTGCTCTAACTTTCTGTCTGCTTCGTGACGTGCATCCAGATCCGTCTGCGTGGTGTTGTAAGCGATGTCGTGATCTTTGCATGCGGCGTCCAACGGATTCACACCCTTGTCTCCTCTCTCCAATCTTTTCTCGAGTTCGGTACCCGGTCCGCAGTACTGGTAGCCAGGTAAATGCATCTCGAAAGGTAACTTGTTGATGATATCGTTTACGTGTCCCTTTCCTTCGGCCACGTTCCAGAATCTCGGAGGCAGCGTGTTGATGATTTTGATCAGTTAACCTATGCCCTTGTCGTCGTTCACGATGAAGTTGGAAAGTTTCGTGCTGATCATGTCCACGATGCCAACCTTCTCGTTGTAAAAATTACGATTGCCTGCATTCTCTTCGCCGGCTATCACCAACAATCGGTCCACGAGCTTCCTAACGTCGTCCACCCAAACGAATTCTTTGGGTAACGTGTTGTAGCGTTTGACGCCGCTTCCACTTTTCACCTCGTTCCAAATCGGTTTGATGAGATTCCTGTACTTCTCGCCGCTACTCGATTTCACCCTTTTCTGCGAGGCGTCGTTGTTCTGGTACATGGCATCCGTCATGATCAGAATTTCCCTGTAACTCTGATAATCTTCGTCGGTGTAATCTTTCGGCTGCTTTTTGGCGACGAGTTCCCACAGTCCCACCGTACCCGGATACCTGGTCCAACTATCCTTCTCGCCTAAATTAACTTTAATGTCGTTGCCTTCGAAGGTCACCTTCGATTTCCCAATCTTCCACACGACACCCTCGTTGGTTTCCATACTCGGATACAATCCGAACACTTCATCCTTGTCGAACTTCCCCGTGCTCAGGTAGTCTCGTGCCAAAGGTCCCAACTCGATTTTATCCGAAGACGACGACGTGCTACCAATGGCTCGACGTCGTGCCGGTACATCCTTCAGTTCGAACGGCGTCGAAGGAATGCTCGAAATGGGCGTGGGTACAGCGTAACTTTTAGCTGCGAGCGGAACGAGTTCGTTGATCAAATTTTTATTTTGTGACACTTTTAATTTCTTTACCTAGACCGCTGATGGCATCGATCACAGGTTGATGTTGACGTTTCTTCTCTTCGTAGAATCCGCGATTCTCGGATTTCCAACCTTTGAAGCGTTTCACGAGGTATTTTCGCAACTTGAGATTTTCATCTTCTTGAAATTGACGTTTTGACATTTTGCTATATACGTTGAAACGTTTTTGAAACGTCGAATTCTCAGCCTATACGTTCGGTTCTCGTAGTTTTCTGCTGTCACCCTCTTGAGACTATCCACTTTTCCTAACCCTCACTTTTTGTTGTAATGGTTATTTTATATATGCTTGTCAGACGTTTGAAAAAAAAGAACGTTTTTTCAAATTTTATTTTTTAGATTCTCGATTTTTGATTTTTTGGATTTTTTTCTTCTTGTTGCAAATCTGAAATTGTCCTCTTGTTAGCTTTTGAGACGTCTAGATAAACGTTTATTTTATTTCTATATTTTCCATGGTTTGCTTTTCGAGTCGTGTCGATGGTCACGAATCCGAAATCGTCACTGTTCCAACAGTGGGAGCAGAATTGAGAAAATAGATCGTAATTTATGTCAGCCCCTACGTAATCATCGTGTGCATGTTTTAAATTGGTGTGGTCTTGTCGAAACAAGCAAATGAAATTAGCGTTGTCGCGTAGCAGTTGTTTTGGAACCTTGGAAAAAGTTTGTGCCAGGTAGAAACAATCTAATCCTTTGTGACGACCTCGAGTGAAAAAATTACGAACCTCGTTTTGATTTTCCAAGATCATGTCGTCGAACACCACAACGGAATTCTCGAGACAATCGTCCAGTGGAATGATTTCAGTTGCGAAAGTTGCAATGCCCAGTCCCTCGTACAGTTTCATAAGTTGCTGGTATTTCGCTTGTTCGAGACTTTTCGAAAATACGTAGAGGTGTCTGTTTTCCCAGTCTAACCAATTGGGTGCGAGGATAAAATTATCAGTGAGCAGTGTCGTCTTTCCGCAACCCGAAGGTCCTACGATCAGACACCGTATGCTGTCGGGGAGCAATTCGCCGTTCCTTTTCTTCGTTTGACTTTCCGAATCAGGTAGACGTTTCACGACATTCCACGCACTCATAGAATCACTTCGTTTGAATCGATCCAACTCGTTTCCGGAAGTCCCAGCCATTTCACCAAAAGTTTGTCACCTCTCTTACGCAAAACTTTTTCGATGAGGTACGTGTCGGGGTATTTAGTTTTAGAGAGTTCCTCCTCGTAGAAGCGCCCCAATAAAATTTCACCGCCACTGTCCTTTATTATATACGTGTGACGGTTCCCGGTTAGAACTCGAACCACGGTAAAATGTTCCGTGCTCCAATTTTTTGTGAATCCCTTCTCGAAGGTGCGTTTGAATTTGCTGATCCTCACCTGGTCTCCAATTTTGAATTTTGATTTCTTGGTAGTCGTGGGAGTGTACTTTGGACAGTAAACTAGAAATTAAACGCTGCTCGTCAGATTTCGTAACGTCAGCTGGCTTCATGCCTATCGTTCTGTGTACCGTATCATTATAGGTGTCGACGAGATCCGGCAGGATGTCGACCCATTTGTAATTACCCCGAAGCGTGAATCGTTTCCACATGTGTGTTTTCAAGGTTCGATTAAATCTTTCCACGATGCTGGCTTTGATGTGACTGAAGGTCGAATAATGTCGAATGTCATGTTTTTGAATAAACTTTTGGAATACGGCGTTGTAAAATTCTTTACCGTTGTCCGTGTGCAGAAACCGTGGTCGTCTGCCGCCGCTTTCGCGAAAAATTAATTTGAATGCTTCCGTGACGCACGTTCCTGTTTTCGCCTTCAAAGGTAGAGCCCACGCGAATTTCGAAAATGTGTCTATGACGGTGAGGAGGTACTTGTTGCCTTGTTCCATTTATGTACGTTTTTCAAATTGCCGCTACTCATCTCCACGAGGTCGCTTTCCCAGAGGTCGTCGATGCCCTTGGTTACCACCTCCAAACGTTCGTAGTTGCGGCGTGCAGGTTTATGCAATTCTTGGACGATGGCTTGCCTAGACATTTTTTTTAGAGATTACGTTTGAAGAGAAGCACCAGCGTGATGGGATTCAAAGAGGGTGGTACCTCGCTCGTGTTTTGAACGATCAGCTTATCGCCGGCACTCGCGTCGAAAACGGTAAGGTCTTCGTCTTCGTGTATTTCATATATGTTGCGCGTTTCGTTCCAACGTGCCAGAGGAATGTTTCCTGCTTTCTGGACACCTCGATTCGATATCAAGGTCATGGTGGGAACGCTAGCTTTTCTGCCGTGAGACCAGTACGAAAATTCGTTTATCTGAATCGTGCCATCGAGGAGAAACTTGTAGTACGGATGATAAGGATGCAACATGTACAGTTTGTTACCTTCGACGAACGTGGAGATTCTCTGTTGATTGGGAACGCTGTTGATTTCGATGGCTTGCAAGGTGAACAATTTGGCGAATTTAGTGTCGACGCCGAGCAGGTTACTGTGAACTTGTCCGAGTTTATTTTCGATGGGCAGCAAATGCTCGACTATGGTATCCGTTACGGTAGAAAATGACGGTTTGATTTTCACTTCCACGTTCAACTGCTTGTAGTTTTCGTTGAGTTCTTGCAACTTGGCACCGAAAGAGGCCAGCGTCGATTCCTGCGTGGATTCCAGCACTCCAACTTGATCTCTGATGTTGACGACAATGTTCTGAAGGTTCTCGACTTGATTCAATTTCGAACTTTTCTCGGTAAGATCGTTCACGATGCTTCGCATCTCTGTAAACTGCGTGTGAAGGTCGGCGACGCTCTGCGAAGTGGGCAGCGTCGACACCAGCGAACTAATTTCATCTCGAATCTGTTCCACGTTCGCCGTTTCCGTTTCCAGTCGTTTCAGCATACGTGATATGTTCCTTTTCAAAGCGTGCAATTCTTTGGAGGTGGGGAGATTGGCCACCCTACTCTCGAGATCGCTCAACGAACTTTTGATGTCGCTCGAATCGGATAATGCCGTCACCGCCGTTTTCAATTTTTCCAAATCTTCGCTCGAAGGCACGCTCGTCTGTAACGATTCCAAGTAACCCTGTATGTTGTCCAGTACGTGATGAAAATGAGCGAGATTCGTTTCGACGTTCAAATTTTCTAAATATTCCATCTTCTGCTGAACCGTGCTCAACGTGTCTTGAATGCTCGTCAACGCTCTTGCTTCAGCGTGAATATTTTTAATTTCTTCGTTGATCAATTCCAGAGACGCCTGAAGCGTAGCGATGTTGGTTTGAATGTGTTCGAAATCTTGATAAGCCTCCAATTGAATTTTTATGTTCGCGACGCTTTTACCGATGACCTGCAGTTCGTCCGACGATGGTAGGTTCGTCATGGTATCTTCCAAAGTCTGCAACTTGGATTTAATTTCTTCCAACGTGCCGGTGAATTCTTCTTGTAATTTGGAAACGACGACGTGCAAGCGTTCTACATCTATATCGTTCACGACGGTTTGAAGTTCAGAGAAATTCTTTTCTATTGCGGAAGTTCGTTCTTCGATTTCGAGTTTCAATTTTTCCAAATCTTCATTTTTCGATTGAAATTGCTGTAATTTGGCCAATTCATTTTGAAGCGAATCCACGCTCAACTGTATATTTTGAACGTTGTCGTAAGAAGGTACGTCGACGTAATTTTTTATGAGTGTTTTCAGTTCGGAATCGATTTTCAGAATAGGATCGAGACATTGCGTTTGGAGCGTAGCGATTTCCGACTCTAAACTTTTGTTTAAGGTCTCCTGCAAAGCGATCAAATCGCTCCTCAACTTCTTGACTCGGACATCCAACATGAGAATCTCTTCTGCATGATCTACACGCTTGGTGTGGCCGAAAATGTCGTTAGGCATTTTTGGTTAACGGTTATTTATAATATAGGATAGACGAATCGCAATTCTACGAAGAGAGGAACGAGTTTGTCGTAATCTCCTAGGAGTTCCACGTAAAGATAATCTCCTGCAGACACATCGTACGCCATGTTAGAAAGCATCTTGTCGTGCTTGATTCGAAAAATGTTCTTGCCGGTAGATATTTTGATTTCGCCTGCGTTCTCCGGATTCACGGTGATCCGAAGTTTCCCGTCGATCGGAATTTCGTTGATATGTAAATTGTTATTGAAGACGTAAAACATTTTACCAACGTCCTCGTCCAATTTCGTCCAAATGCTGTTGAGATGAACAATCAGTAGACCGTTGAGTTTAGTTAACATGGAAGGTAGAAATTCATGATCTGTCGTCGTGCGGTGTACAGTCTCCATTGTTTGCTTTCGGAAACCAAAGAGATTCATTGTCCTTGCTATTTATTCATTGTGTATGTGAGACAGTTAAAGTTTTTTTTTCAATTGCATTGCCCACAATTTTTACTAGTTTCTAAACGATAGTGTCCCCAAGGCAACGTGTGGATTCCACAAGACAAAATACATCTTTTATCGTCATGCGGATCTAATGCTACTTTCCTAACTTTGTTTGTTGTAATCACGTGGTCTTCACTTTGGATTCTTTGTTCTATACTTAGTATCGTCGATTGTGAGTAAAGGCAATCGATGTAATCGTGGAGGGTGAGTTTGTTCTCCACCGTATTTTTGCCCACACCTTTTGCTTTCTTCGTGACGCTACTCTCTGTTCTCATGGCATACATCTTCGAACGCAAACCCGCGAACTCGACAATAATATCACCGTTACATTCATCTTTCAGTTTACCTAGGACTTTTTTGTTGAGGGAAGGAATCCCAAATCTGTTGGGTTGAGGATACGCAGAAGTATCGAAATACTCGAGCATGGAAGGATTTTTTATGTCTTCGTATAGGTTAGGTGTTTGTATGCTGTAAATGAAGCTGTCGGTGTCCGTGTACAAAAGTGACATCTTATCATTGAAGAAGGGTTTCATCACGTCGTAATGAAATTCGAACATGTAAAGTTTCGACAAATCGAGAACCGTTGCGCCAACGTAAATTGGTTTTCTGAATTTCATCAATTTTATATCTAGATTGAAAAGTGCCAAATTCTCGTTGTAAATTTTTTTCGACTTGAATCTAGGATCGGCTATCCACTTCCGACATTTATTTTTATCGGAAATTAATTT
Source organism: Lepisma saccharinum (assembly GCF_977018435.1). Classification (NCBI taxonomy): domain Eukaryota; kingdom Metazoa; phylum Arthropoda; class Insecta; order Zygentoma; family Lepismatidae; genus Lepisma; species Lepisma saccharinum. The sequence goes on along the minus strand of NC_139241.1, from coordinate 21,729,430 downwards.
CACGTCTACGTGATTCCGCACGTTTTCCATCGTCTTGCCATACACCGCATTGTTCATTAATTTAAAGAAGTCCTTGTCTAAATCGGAAGTGGCAACTGTCCTATGTTGCGTGTTTGTTTCAATGTACGGTTTGAGCCACTCGGAATGTTTAAACCTGAGGACTCTTCTAATATTCGCCACCTTAGCACCCTTCCCGATCAAGAATCGGAGATTCGAGTAATGAACAACGTATCTCTTTTTGCCCTCTAGAGTCAATAAAAGCTTGCATTGATTAGAATGAGGCGAAGATTTGAACTCGGATGCCGGTGGTAAATCGCTGAACAGATCGTGTAAATGGTCGGGGAATTCGATATCCACCTCTGCGAAGAAGCCATACTCACTATCATCGAAATTTTCTATATCTATTGATGTCCATTCGAATCCCCCGTAAGGAAGTTTCTGTACCATGGCATGTCCGTAGAGATTATTAACGTCGGCGTAGAAGATGTAATTCGATGCTCGATTTGAATCATAATCTTCTTTCATGTGCACGTTGTTGGCTTTTGCATATCTCTGCACACATTGTACCATCCCGCCCCGAATCCCCCTCTCGGTGAAAAGTAACATGTCCTCGTCCGATATCAGTTCCAGCTTGACCTTTGTCTGGAATAACATTGCCGACCACGCTAATCCCGGTAGGCTGTAGAAATACGCTGGATCTAATTTGTAAATATTCGTTGCCGTTTTCCTGAACGCTTGAAAAACATCCGCGAGTATCGTCACGTCCAATTTTAAGTATGCGTCGTGGTAGTCTCCGAGTGTCCTACATTCTAATTTCTCCCACATGAGTTGCGCGTGGTGGTATTCTTCGTCCGTGATTCCTTTCTCTCTGAGTCTGCTGTAAAATTCTCTTGGAGGTGGGAGAGCGTCGTCGTTAAATTTAGAATTATCACTAACGTATTCGTAAGGATAAATCCCTTTACGTCTAACGAGTTCTATGTCTACGTTGGGAAAACTAGCTTTTGTAATTTTGAATTGTTCGTCTAAAAGTTTGCTGGCAAGAGCGTCCAGGCTGGCAGAGAGAAATCTGTACGAATCCAGAAACCTCATCTCGATGGTATTTTTAGAATCGGGAATCATAACTTTCTTACTTATAGAGATGTATCGTTCTTCGTTTTGAGCAAGAATATCTACTTTTTGAGTGTCGTATCCGAGTTTCCTGATTAAGGGATGAAAGTCGTAATTAGAGCCATTGTGAAAGAATATGGGTACGAATTTCGGTTTTTGGATTTTGAGGTTGCATGCATTACAGATTCCGCTTACGAAGCGACCGTCCGTATGCGAATGGTGAAACACTTTACGATTGTCGTCCGTGAAGTGGTTATCGCACACAGGACATTTGACGGTGTCATAGTAATTTTGAAGTTCGGTAGCAGATAACGGAAGCATCGGTTTCGATGTTTGCAGCATGCATCCAATTTTCCCAACCTCCTCGATCATCTTTTCGAAGAAGCGTTCGATTGCATCGGGTCCTCGGTATACGTACGGTTCATCTATTATATCCTGTCGCACGACAACGTAACCGAAACTGTTTGGTTCGTGAAGCTGGTAAGGTGTGGTGGAAGAAACTTCGGGATCCGGATCGCAGTACGAGAGTGGTTTGAGGAACGCCTCGAAATCAGCAACGATGATGGCCGGATGTTCCAGCAATGCCTTGTGCATCTTGAATTCTTCCACTTCGTTCTTTTCGGGCATCAACATTCGAACCGGTCTGTTGTTGCCGCAATATATTTTATGTTGAACAAGTTTATCGATAGCAATCTGACGTCCGGTGTATTTTCGATAATCGGATTGTTTTCGATCGTCGAATGTGGTCAGACATCTTGGGCAAACTTCGATGTTGTTTGCATACTTGGTTGATTGACTTCTGACCAAACGTGATAGAGAACGAATTAGCGTGTAGTGATGAACACTGTCGTTGGAAATTAGAAGGAGATTAATCACACGAGCATCGTCATCGTCGACATCGCTTATCCTGACGGGATGCACGACATGTTTATCCAACGTATAGAAATACACGTTGATGATTAAGCGTTTTCCTTCTGCATCTCGTGCTCGTGTTTCGAATTTTGATATATCAGAAATGGTCACCGGGTATTCGATGCCAGACATTACACTTTCAAACTCGGACTCGTATTGTTTGTAATGATAAACCCGTTCTGGATTATTTGACCAATAAATCGGGTGAAGGCCCGCCAACACACACCAAAGAAAACACTTGTTATCGCTGTTCTGTATATTAAACACGGCCCTCTTGTGTTGAATGTTCGGTGGAAGAGGAACGTAGCTGGAAGGGCGAAGAGGCGAGAATCGGTTCACGTAAACAGTTAACGTGTGAGGACTTCCACACAGAGACCATCCCGACCCTTTAGCCTCGAAATCGTCGTGTTTCTTAACCAGTTTATTTGAAAGATCAGAATAAAATTCGTCCAAATTATCGACGTCCGCCAAATGAAGAGCTTGGTTTTTTGTCCGATGATAAAAAATACTCGTTGTACCATCGACTTTTTCGTATTCGGAAAATAGATCAACGTATACTTTTATGGAATTATTTTCCAATTTATTTTTTAGAATATTTATCACGGATGTTTTCGTTTCACGCAAGAAACTAAGAATGTCCCGGCCTGGTTCCGAAGTAAAAGAGAAATCCTGAATATGACGGTTAAATGCAGATCTAATTGGTTTTCGTTCATTACATAATTTAATTTGCTTGGAAGTGGAAGCTTCGGTTTCTGGATCATCGATTTTTCTTTTCAATGTTCTTTGTTCGGTCGATGGTTTGCAAATTTTGAGGTGTTTATTTAAATTTGCAATGCTGATCATCTTTCCGCATCGAGCACAAGGCTTAGAAGGCAGCGAACGATTAATTCTCGAACCTGTTTCGTTACATCTTGCCCTGTGTACCGATAAATTGTTCCTTGAGATTAGCTTCCCACAAGTAACACATTCAGTTTTATCATTTTTACGATTGAAACTGGTGGTGGATGCCATTATGATGTCTCCAAAATCACAGAAATAAAAAAAAAAAGTCTAGTATATAATAGCGATACAACTTTCAGGTATGTTATTATTTTATATAGAATTTCTTGGGAGGTGATTACAAAACTCAGGAATTCAATCTATACTGTGAATACAATTTTCAGGTATGTTATTTTATATAGAATTTCTTGGGGGTGATTACAAAACTCAAAAAATTCAATCTATACTGTGAATATAATTTCCAGGTATGTTATTTTATATAGAATTTTCTCGGGGTTCACATACGTCCCCTCTACCCGAGCGTCATGGTCGCAGCAGGGCTCTCGCCACTCCAAGTTCACGTTGAAGGGCGTGAATTCCACACCGACAAACGTCCGTTCCACCGGGCATGGAAGTGGATGTTTATCGCGGCAACACGAATCCCCAAACCGGCTGCACGGAAGCTGATCTTCACGTGTATTTCTCACGGGACACGCTCAATGCCACGTGCATACGCAAGATCATGGCCTTGCGTAAAAAAATTAAAGAATTTAAAAACGATAAGACTTTACCGCCGGGTAAACTGCTCGAAATGGACGCCAAACAGAACACGGCTAAATTGATGATGAATAGCATGTATGGTCAGATGTACGAATTGAAAGACATTCCGGAAGAGATTCGCCCCCACGTCAATCAATTCTACGTTCGAAGGCCGTACGGAAAAACCTGAGGCTCGTTCGTTTCGAAGAACCCCCAGCTTGTGCTTCTCTGGTTACTTTTCTATCTCGGACCATTTTATTGAAATCGCGGGACGTGGTCGAAAATTTCCCCTCGAACCCCAGCGTCCGCGCATGATGTACATGGATACGGATTCGCTTTTCATTCTCATGGAGAAGCACCATCAGGTTAGCCTGATCGATTACTTGCACGAGCGGTTGGTTCCCGAACTTGCGTGTGAAGGTCGAATTCGTGTTGAAATTTTTTTTCGCGCTAACCAAAAAAAAATACGTGGTGCAGCTGGCCGACAGCAACGAGGTGCAATTCAAAGGGTTGAGGACCGCCATAGACGTGCGAGAGAGAAATTTTTTACTAACAATCTTGAAAAAAGCGTTGGGGGCGAATACTTCAACACTGGATATCGTACCACGGACTCGGTGGAACAGATCGTCACGACAATTGTATGTCCCACGGCGAAGGCTTACCTGGCGTTCGTAGAAAGGCACGCAACGCAATTCGATCTGGGGAGGAAGCTCGATCTGTCCGCCCCGTTAGCCAGTTTCAAGAGCGACTGCATCAACGCTCTAGCTTGGCGTCACACGTTTTCGAGAAGGTTTTCGGAAAGGATCCGGCCAGGTACCTGCGAACGATTTTCCCAAATACCGTCTGCGACAGCCACGTTCTGAACGAATTTACGTGGACGACCCAGCATCGTTTCCACACGCATTACTTTCTCGGCTGGGGTCTGATCTATCGATTCTGCTGCATCATCCCGACGTTCTTTATCATACACTGCAACATCAATTACTTGGTGTTGCATTATACTGTTTTGGAAAACAAGTTGAACGTCCTGAAAGATTTGTACCAGGACGTAACCGAAACTGACGCCTTCAAAACTCAATTTCTGCGCCTCCTGAGGACTGAAAAAAGAATATCGAATCAGTACAAAACCTTCGAACGGACGATCCTGCCTGATAATTTTCGTTTTCACCAGATCGTTGAGGGTTGTGGCAGCGAGCAGCAGCAGCACCACCACAACGTGTGGTCTTGGGCCACGTACATCGATTCTCTCAATTTGGACGCAAGCAAAGAACGCTACTTCCCCAAAAAGGATTCCGCGTTCGTTCGGGAGCGTATCGAGCTCGTAACGGAGGGAAGCGTAGACATGTACTACACGCCCAGCGAATTCAAAGCACGCAGGCCGATGTTCGTCATCAACACCACGAAGAGGAAGCAGGTGGTGGTCAACGATCGCACCAACATCAAGGTCGTGTGCGAGTTCCACAATACCTTGCCCGAGGATACTCTATGCAGCGTCATCCTGATCGCAGAGAAGTCCTTCGTCCACGACGTGAAGAACGAGAGGGTCACGGAACAGTTTTAAAAAAATATTCCTAAAAAAAATTGCCACATACTAAAAAAAAATCAACAAGGTTATATAAAATATAATGTAAGTTAGTTCGGTGTGAAAATAAAAAAAAATGATAGGTCACTGAAGATCGTAAAAAAAAAATCGTAAGATGGGTTAAGTTATATCACGTAAAACCATTAAGGCGAGCCTCACCGAGCCTCACTTCGAGGCGGAACCCCAAATGAGTAAAGTAAGTTTTTGAGGTTTTGGTGCTGTTTTCTTCGCTGCGAAACATCGTCAGCGCAATAAATAAGGCGCGGAACGTGGAGAGAAAGTGAGTTTTTGAAGTTTTTTCGAGCCCCACCGAGCCCCATTTTCGGTCGTTGAACTGTCTATTTGGGTCTACTCTAAAGGTATGTCAAAGCATGTAGAGGCTCTCGTGTAGTTTAGCACGTAATAAAAAAAAAATAGGTTAAGTTATATCACGTAAGATCGTGGTATACCTACAAGTGCGAGTGGGAAAAAAAGGGAAATTTTTCTAAAACATCGCTAAACGCTAAAACATCAACAAAAAATTGTCAAAATATGTCAAAAACTGATATTCAATTGATAAAAGAAGAGGATACAAATGCATACCTACCAAGTATGAGTGGGAAAAAAGGGAAATTTTACTAAAACATCGTTAAACGCTAAAACATCGACAAAAAATTGTCAAAATATGTCAAAAACTGATATTCAATTGATAAAAAAACAGGCTACAAATGCATACCTACTAAGTATGACTTAGAAACAATCAATTTACACTACTTGCAGAAAACTTTCGCAATTTGCAACAGCTGATCGAGACTTTGCCATTTTATCAACTATAAAAGTGTAAACACAGATTATACTAGGTGCTGCACGTATCTGTTGGCTGCACAGTGTACTGCTTTTCCATGTTTACCTGGCACTTAACGCGTTAGGCGGAGCCCCGACCGCCACTTGCGTTACACGGGACTGTAAGTGCTAGGTAACGTTAGGCGGACATTGAACAACCGCAAAATGGTGTTAAGTGGGGGATAAGACGTTAAGCGGAGATGGTGCAACCGGCCCTAAGGATCCTATCGAGGCAGCCTTGGTCTCGTTCTCGTTGAGAGTTGTAAATGTCTGTCTCGTGTTTATTTGTAAATGTCTCATTGACAGTCTCGTCTCAATTTATAAACATCCGTCTCGGTTTGGGAGGGCAATTTTCGTTCTCGTCTCTTCTTCTTCTTCCTCCAGTCCCCTTCTGCCATCATAGCGTAGGGTTGGTTGCCTCGATCCATCTCCTCCATTCCTGTCTGTTTCTCATCATTGTCTTCATCATATTTATTGTCTTATTCCTTTCTCTTCCAATCTTTTCCATTCTGTCTTCAAACATTATCCTTGGTCTTCCTTTACCTCTCCTACCTTCAGGGACGTAGCTAGGTAGATCAGTTCGGGGGGGAGGGGGGCAAAACTTAAGATTTTTTTCTATCAAACCATTAAAAACTAACAAACTATTAATATACCATATAGGCCTAAATAAGTATATGTAGAGTGCCACACACGTAAATTTGCCGTTGCGTAGAAACGAATTTTCGTTTCGTCTCCCTCTCTCTTAGCTTCATGTGTTCTACCCTGCTCGAAAACCTTCGCTATTGTTGCCACATTGTCATTCCATTCCTGGACACACTCGCGCAAACATCATTGAAAACAATTGAATAGCGCTCCAGCTCGCGGTTCCCACCGTTCGGTAGGGACGCTAATGTGGCAATATAGCACGGCGTAGTGCTTGCTTCTTTTATGCAGTGCATGTTCATTGGCTAGCTAGTAACTAGTGTTGCCAACTGGAATAATGAAGCACTATTTCTGTCACGGAAGGGGAAAAGGCAGGTAAAGTGGCGGTGAGTTTTGTTGGATTGGAAGCACCATATTTTTATTTTATACTAAGTATTTGACCGGTTTGACGTTGTGTGCGTGTATTGCGTGTGTGTATGTAAAAGTGTGTGTTTGCTAATGAACGTTAAATTCCATAATGCCTCCAGTTCTGTCGAAGTTGAAATCAAAAACCTTGCATAGCCAAGCTCGGGAAATTCTAAGCAACGTGCACGAGTTCATGAAGGAGGAAGCCAGTCATGGTGTTAGCATCCCAATAAAGCATTTTGGCAAGAGAGCAGCGAACAGCAGCAACAAAGTGTTCATGTTTCATAATTTTGGAATTATTCAAAATAAATAAATTATGTGGCTCCAACATCATTTCAACTCTGGCTCCGGCACGTGTTCTTGTAGAAATTGCATAGAGGAGGCTGTCATTTTTGCTGCTTAATGCGATACATATTGTTTTCTGTGTTAAAATTGCCATGCTTTGATGGGTGACCAAGTTCATAGCAGGGCCGGCGAAAGGGGAGGGCGAACCGTGCCATCGCCCAGAGCGGCAAAATTTGAAGAGAAGAAAAAAATAAGCCTATTGAAAACTGTGATCGAGCGAGATATTCTTTTGCGCTGAATAGTATTGAAATAGCATAAGAAGTCTCATTATTTATTTTATATTTTGATGTTTTAGTTAGGAATATATTGATTTTCAATTTTCCGTTGCTGCGTAATGACCGGGGGGGGGGGGGTCGAAATAGAGCGGCATCTGCCGCCACCTCCCAGGGAGGCAAAATGACTAGCGCCGGCCCTGGTTCATAACAAAAGAAAAAGCCGCGCAGCTTATCGTCTAGTGGCAGTATATGTACTTGTTATTGTTGTCGAAGCCGGCATCCTTTGTAAATGTACAACAAAGGCAACCGACTGTCGCAGATCTCAGAGAGGAAATAATAATACTGTTTGAGGAGGAGTGTTATGGTGCAATTGTAGTGGTTTAACACGTTGGCATGTTATTATCTGCCGTTGCAGTTCCATACGGGTTTTGGGAGTGAAAAGTTAGAACGCCACCAGTGCATTAATGCAATGAAAAATAATATATACGTATATATTTTTTTTTATTTTGTTTGAAATCACTCAAATAAGGAATCGTATGAAGAAGTCTTCTTTGCAGCATTTTTGGTAATTTTACTTAATGTGTTAGTTCATATTTTGCGAATTTTTAGTTCATATGTATGTAGCTACATACAAAGCCACTTGTTAGTACATATATTCCTAGTCCTGGTATAATGCATGACGTTTAAAACTCAACGTTAGATAGACCTGAATTCTCTAATTTTATTGTCGTACGTAACAGCTGTGCATCGGAGCACTGCAGCGATTTTTCTATCTGCTCCATTAGCAACACTGCTTCTTTAGTTGTTTCGCGCATCGCACGGCAGAATTAACTGTGCTGGACTCTACAGTATGTGTATATATAAAATCTTGTTGGAAGATAACATTATTTTCTCCTGTAGTCCCCAAAAAGTTACGGATATAGACTCGTGAAATCCACGGCCATTATTCGGGAATGTAAATGCAGAATGAACTTATTAACTTAATGGCATCTAGACAGTCTTTAAAAATCCATGTATTTTGTCATATGTCAGATTTTTGAAACACCAAGAACAATGTCATTAGTCCTTACTCCTTAGATGTGTAAATTTGCTGAAAATAAAATTGAGAGGTAGAGAAAACTCTCTTCCGTGGGTTTAGATATAAAAGGGTTTTATCAGGTGTACGTACAAGTATGACAACGGTGCTAAAATGAAATGTTTGTGTAATGAGTTCAAGATAGGCATCCCATGTATATTGTTTAATAAACAATGTTTATACCAGAATTGAATCCGGCGGCCTTTAATGCAAGGCGACACCTTAACCACTATTCTATGGGACTTGCACGAGTCTTTTGTGGCGTCGTACTGTACACATCGGAGAATGATGACGATATATATGAAATTTTATGCACACATCTAGTTTCTTAAAAGTAATCTTCTTTGCGCGTGCAAAATTGAATATATGATGGCAATAGAGACAACAAAATTCTCGCGCGCACAAATTATTGCGCTCTAGTCTTTCAAGGTTCTATTCCTGGTAGAAACTCCAAAATTTCTGTGATAGCCTAACATCGTGAGGACAATTCAGAAGCTACTTGAAATCAATATGTAAGCGAATTCCACTCTCAAAACTAGATGGGACTCGATGTGATGACCACGCGTCACCGAATGGAAACACACTTCGGAGGCTTTGTCCTTCAAAATTAATTTTACTGACTAACTGTAGTTTTCTTTAGAGAACCTAAACATGGCTTTTTAGCACAGTACAATGTTGTTTTCTTTCACCCTACTTTTATAGTTTTTCATTCTAAGGATTCCACTCCCGAAGCATGAGCATGACGCGCTACGAAACCAGAGGTCCAAGGTTCGGACCTTGGGCAGGTGTGGTTTCATCATGTCTCGCATTGCTATTGCTTGGGATCATCATTCAATCTCATCGTCGCATTTAAGCCAAGAGGTAGAAAAGCAGAGTAAAATAACGAAATAGAAATTATTGATTGACTTGGTTCATTTTACTTCACTTTTCTGACACTTTTTGGCTAATCGTGAAGATGAGAATGAGTTAAGATTAACTTGATGAAAGGACCATCACAAAGAAGACACATTCTCAGGACGGGATTTGAACACGGGACATTCTGCTTCGTATCGTAACCTGCTAACCACTCCACCACGGAGTTGTCGGCCCAAATAGAAATGAAAATTAGAAAATGCCGTCTTGAATTTGCAGGAACCGAGTTCACCACCAAGGGCAAAATATTTTCGCTCCCACTAGGATAGGCAAATAACAGAAAATGCTTGATAAGTAATTTGGCTCTCCATATTTCATGATATTATTATGTAAGTAACTATTATTCGCTGTATAACTTTGGATTAATTTTATTTGTATGTCTAGTCAACTTTCCCGCCTAGGCAGCAGCCACAGCGTCTGCATTTGCGGGTGGAGGCCAGAGTTGCTAAAGGTCCAGGAATTTTAAATAAATTCAATTCCCATCCAGGAGAGAAAATCAGCAAGCGTAAATGGGTTCTGAGCCGTAAGGAACCTCTTCATCTGTAACGTTTTCAATTCGGTCCATGATTTTTTTTCAAATGAATTTAATTTCGGTCCAGGAACCTTATTTCCTGAAGAATTTAAATACGGTCAACGAACATTTTTTTCCGGATCAGTTTAAATAGGGTCAAAATTCCGTATTGAAATGAAACAATTCTCAACTTGGTACGAATTTAGATTGTGCGAGAGAAAAGGTTCCGGTCCTATAACGGAATTCTATAGAACAAATTAGAATGTATGCGTTCCCTAGTCTTTAACAATCCCAGGATTGTTAATGCTCCAGGTATTGTAAATAAATTCATTTCACATCAGGGAGAGAAAATCAGCAAGTGTAAAATGGGTTCTAGGCCTCAATTCGGTCCAGGAACCTTTTTCCGTATGAATTTAAATACGGTGCAGGAACTCTTTTTTCGGTAAAATTTAAATACGGTCTAGGAACCTTGTTTTGCGGCTGAATTTAAACACTGTCCAATAACCTTTTTTCCAGGATCAATTAAAATTCGGCGCAGGAATATTTTCCGGATCAATTTAAATACGATCCAGTATCCTTTTTTTTAATGCAACAATACACTACTAGGACCGAATTTAAATTGTGCGAGAAGAAAGGTTCCGATCCTGCAACGGAACCCAATAAAACCCATAGAAGTTATGGGTAGATGGACCTTTGACAACCCTGGTAGAGGCTAAATAATGAAAAATCACAAAATATGCAGAATTTTGAAACGTATTATTTCTAGAGCATTCACACTACTATATAAAGTTGACTACATACCTCGTTTCCTTCCTTAATTGAAATGTGACTTATTCTTCATCACATGTGAGATCAACCACCCTGGGAGTCAAACGCAGTCTCCTGTGTGGTAGTCGGACACCAATTTAGAAAGTCAATGTGTTGGACATTTGGTCGATCCTACTTCAATTTTTTTGAGAGAAAAACGAGCTGGCAGCTTCACACTCGAAATTTCACTTCGCCTACCCCCGTGGAGGAGTGGTTACATCGTACTACGATACCAGGTATGTCGGATTCGACTGAGCATGGGTGTTTGTTGTGTCCATTGATCAATTTCATCATATCATCACTCATCCCCATCTTCGCAATTAGCCAAATGTAGCAGAAGAGCAAAGTAAAATGAACCAAATCAATCGAAATTTCACTCGCAATGCATGAAAATGGGATCTCAAGCACTCCGTGATCCTACCGGAATCTCACGTTTACAGAAGCTAACTATGAAACCACTTCTTGGATCAAACTGTTCTTCGAACTAGCTGACAGTCATCAATTGTCAACCAATCAACACAGTAGGGCAAAAAGAAGCAGATGTTTCTTGAAAATGAGTGGAAAGTTACCAAGGAAGGGTATAAAGTCGATACATAACAAAGGCTTATTATGGCCTTTCCCTTCATTGCAGGTTATGAGCACAAGGGTTCAGTGTGGGAACCTGAAGGAACTGCGACATCTTTGTCATTAATCTTCCGCCAGAAAAGTGACAAACAGTAGAATTTTGTCTCTTGCAATTTGAAAAGCCTATGTCCATGCTGAACCATAAAGTAATTAACCCAGAAAGTCCTAGCTACCTGCAGTGCCTTTCGGCGCGGCCGATAACCAGAGCCAGATGAAGAGAAGGAGGAGGAGGTGACCTGGCTTAGGCCCCCTGGTGTGCATGAAGGGAAAGTGTGTTTTCAAAAGGTCCCCGACTTCCCAGAAAGGAACGGCCCATAAAATCACTGCAATTCCTACCAATGCATCCGTTTGTGTTCAACCAAAGTGTATGTCACCGTAGGATCCGAGCACTTCGAGTTTTGTCGGTTGCGGGACTTCTTGAGTCTTTTGTCAACATGGTGCCAATCAGAGTTTCTTTCTGCCAAGGTCGTTGCACCTATGAATCGCCTCTTCAGCTTGAGTGGCAAAATACATGTTGTACGGAGGAAAGTTGCACCGGAAAAATTACCTTCTTAAATACGATGAAACCTGTAAAACATCCACAGATATTTATTCGGGGGTGGTCTCTCTGACAAAACATCAATATTCTCAAAATTCTTCGAACAGACTGTGTAAAACATTCCAATGCTCCAAAAACTGAACCTGCTCTGCAACACAAGTAAAATGCCTCATTTAGCAATTAATGTGCCTTTGTTAAGTTGGTAAGTTCAGTATGGCACTACATTTTAAATAATGCTGATGGAATAAATCAATAAAGTTTGTTAAATGACAACGACTCCTTGCCACAAGAATATAATTATTCTTTACGGATATCGCCTATAACGGTTGGGGGTTCGACGTGCTGACCCCACGTCACCCCATTACTGGTTAAAGATCTCCACACCTCTAGGTAGGATTGTGGGAGGGAGACTGGCAGTCGGGAGAGAGACCAAGGCCCTTTCAGGGCTGTCGAACCACGGGTTATTATTTATTTATAGATGCTTAAATATATGTGCAACCTCACATGTCTTTCCAGTGACTTATTTCAAGGGTTGTATTTTGACTCAACAAAATAAGCTTACTGTGTGAGGCAGATTCATACGAACCAGATTCATACCCAAAATAATAACAATAATAATAATAATTTACTTCAAAATTACAAAAATTATTTACTTGTTCTTGTTTAAATTTTCGATTTTTCGAAAAGTTTGTTAAGGAGTTGAGTTGGTGTTTTTAAGTTCACTTTATGCATAGTAAAGCTAATTGGGACTGGATCTACAGTTTAAAGTAAGATCCAGACCACTGTGTACCTCCACCCATGTATTAAACCCGGGATCCCTCGATTACAAGGCAACAACGCTATCACTGCGCAATCGGGGAGGCATCGTTTGTTACGGAGGATTCTCAAAATCGAGAAAAATATGCGACTCGAGAAATCGTACAGTTTGTGAAGATAATTACTTTTAACACGTTGCGTGCTTTAGACTGTTTCAATAGTAGAATAGATATTTGGTGCGAATAATACTACTTACCCGGAGATATGAGGCATCCTGCCACCATTATACTTATTTAGCGTGTATTGTGCTCTGATTCGGGACCAGTTGTAACTGTTCGCATATATGTGTAGTTTTTAACGCTGCACAAGCGGTCGTTCTTCAATCTAATCAAGCTCAAAACATTGTTTGGACGCAACGGCAACACTCAACGCCCAACCCTGCCTGTTGTTGACCTGCGACTGCTAGGGGTGGAAAGACCGCTCCCTCAAAATTCCGAGAAACGACGAAGTTCTAGGTTCCTACACTGACATCCACTATAGCTAGAACCAGGAAAACGAGAAAGAAATGTGGTTTTGGGTTCGTGCCACTCAAATTAAGAACAGTGTTTCTAACTGAAAGAAAAAATTACTGAAAAACTATTTTGTAATATTTGTCATGAAAGTAAAATTTTCAGCAAATGTAGAACAGTTTACAGGGGCCACGTGAACGTTTCGGGGGGCCAGTGCCCCCCCGGCCCCACCCTAACGACGTCCCTGCCTACCTTGCACCTTAACTTCTAGAATTTGCTTTACCTTTTTGTCTTCATTCATTCTGAATACATGTCCCCACCACTTTAGCTGTCTCTTTTCAATTATTTTCTCTAGCGACTCCTGTTCCACTTCTCTTCTTATTCTTTAATTCCTCACTTTATCTCTTCTAGTCTTATTAACAGCTCTTCTCAGGTATTTCATTTCACTAGCCTGAATTTTACTCAGATGTTTATCTTGAAGTGGTAAACTTTCCATTCCATATGTTAATGTAGGGACCAATACTGATTTGTATAGCTGCATTTTTGTCTTTACTGCCACTTCTTTCTTTCCCATTATTGTTTTACTGAACTGATAATATACTGTATTTGCTTTTCTTTTCCTATTTAGGATTTTTTCATCACACCTACCATCATCACTTGTTATGATGGTTCCTAAATATTCGTATTCATCTACTTCTTCCAAGTTCTCGTTTCCATATCTAATTGCTATTTCACGATCTTTTTCTCCTTTTGCCACCTGCATAACTTTACTTTTCTATATATTAATCTTCATCCCTTTTCTCGCAAGTTCTTCTCCCCATTCTATTACGCTCCTCTGTAAATTCTCTTCACTGCTAGCAATTAAGACTATATCATCAGCATATAGCAGTATTTGCAGTTGTATTACTCTCATATTCCAATATCCTATTTGTACTCTTGGGGTTCTTCTTTTGCAAATTTTAGTTATTTCATCCATTACATTAATGAAAAGTAAAGGACTGAGACTATCTCCCTGTTTAATTCCTTTTCTATTTGAAATTCCTTAGACTCGTTTCCTTCTATTCTTACTATTCCTTTTACATCCTTATATACACTTTTTATTGCTTTAATAAGTTCCTTAGGTACTTCCTTACTTTCTAATGCCTCCCATAGATATTTTCTAGGTACCGAGTCAAATGCCGCTTTCAAGTCTAGAAATGCTAAGTATATTCCTTTATTTTTTTGTATGTTGTTCTTGCTCATTTGTCCTATCCTTGAACTTTTCTTCATAGTATTTTCTCCATTCCTCCATCATATTCTCCCTTCCTATGACTAGTACTTTTTCCTTATTTCTTATAGCTCTTGCTGCTTTTCCCATTTTCCTTTCAGGCTTTTAACCATATTCCAGAACTGCTTTCTATGTTCTACAAAACTTTGTTCAATATCATTTCCAAACTTCTCCCATGATTTTAGCTTTGCCTCCTCTACAGCCAATTTACTCTCATTTCTTTTTTGCACATATATTAACCTATGTTCCTCTGATCTTAATTCTAGGTAATTCTTCCATGCTTTCTTTTTCTCTTTCACTTTCCTCTTTACTTCATCCGTCCACCAATTAGTTCTTTTCCTTTTTGTATTCACCCTAACTTTGCCACATATTTCAATTGCTGCATACAGTATCACTTCCTTAAATTTTTCCAACATACTGTCAATTTCCATTCCTCTTCTTTCCAATTCATTCAATTTTTCTTCTACTAGTTCCTTATACTGTTTTCTCTTCTCTTCCTTAGCCAGCTGCTTTACTTGTATCTTTTCAAACTTCCTATCTCTTTCTCTATTATTCCTCTTAAATCTTGTTATGGCTATTAGCAGTCTGTGGTCAGTACTCAATTCAGCACCTCGAATTACCTTTACATCCATAAAGGCATATCGAAGTGCTCTTGCGTAAATTATGTAGTCTATTATACTCTTTGCCTCCCTTCCCTCAGCTTCATAAGTGATTTTATGAATTTTCTTATGCTGGAAAAATGAGTTTCCTTATAGCAATTGGTTATCTACACAGAATTCTATTAATCTTTGTCCATTTTCATTTATCACACTTTCCCCTCCATATGGTCCCATACAACCATGTGACCTTATCCTATTGTTTCCAGTTCTACCATTAAGATCTCCCATCAATATTACCTTCCTATTCTCTTCATTCTCTTTATTCACTACTCTTTGTAATTGAGTATAGAAAACTTCTTTCTCCAATATGTCCTGATCATTTGTCGGGGCATAAACTTGTATTATTGTTATTCTTTCTTCCATTTTCAGTCTAACTACTATTATCCTTGAATTCACTGGTTCCCATGATTCCACCCTTTCTTCCATTTGCTCATTAACTATTATTCCAACTCCTTCCTTAGCTCTTCTTCCTCTACCTACTCCAACATATCTCAGTACATATCCTCTTTCAAGGCACATTATACCACTGCCTTTCTTCCTTACTTCACTTAATCCTAGTACTGCTAGTTTATACTTTTCCATTTCTCCTACAATCTCCACTTCTTTTCCATTAATTGTTTTAATATTCCAAGTTCCAATTCGGATATTCCATTTCCTTGCTTGTCGTCTTCTACTAAATCCATCCTTTCCGAGGCTACCTTTATTTATCTGAATCCGCTAGTTTTAGTCTGGTGTGGGGGATTAGCCCAACGACCAGGCTGATTTTTATTTTCAGGGTTTTCTCCCATATCCTTTGGTGCTCCCACACCCCTGCAAGGCAGCAGTTAGTTTTGGATATTTGACGGAGATATCCAATCCGCTTCTTAGTGGCTCATATTGGCCACTAAGGTCGTAACTCTTCCGCTTCCATTGCCGTTGGGATTTTCTCTATGATCCTCTTCCGCCTCTGGAACCGTTGGTCTTCGCCCTCCGGGCCGGCTCTCTATATTTTAACCCCTAGAGAGAGGGTGGCCCAGTATTAAGCCCCCAGGCACTGGGCTCCCTGTTGGTCCACGGGTCCTTATTCTATATTCGGACCACCCCACCATATCTGGTGGGATCCCTCATCCGCCACCCGAGGGACGCGAATGGTAGAGGTCAGGGTCCCCATGCCAGGCGTTCTCGTCTCAAGTCTAGAAAAATATAGAATTAACAACGTATGCAAGGGCTTATCAATATAAATACAAAAAAACTTTTTTTTTTTACTCCTCGTTTCGACGGTACAGCCCTCGAAAACTAAATATTATCCTGCTTATATATGCAAACCAAACTGCAGATTCAGAATTACCAGGAATGAACTGGCGTTGTAATTATTATACACAAAATTCATGATTTATCTGAGGAAGTCGCATGTTCCAGGTTTGACTCGACCATTGAACTAGAAATTGTTACATGGGAGGATGTTTGCTCGAGACTTTGGGGACAGCTAGGGGGATGCTTCTATTGTTAATGTTAGTGTTGTTCACGAGACGAGGCATGTTCCGTCTCGTCTCATAAAAGGAGATGGGACAAGTGAATGATTTCGAAATGAGATGGGAGAGAAGAAAAAGTTCGTCTCTTATCGTGGCAGGTTGGGTGATACTTAGATTGTGCAGTTGGTGGTAGTGTGTGTGTGTGTGTGTACTCCTGCACCCCGACTTCGAATACTGCTTGTAGTTATTCATCTTCATTGTAGCGATTAGCTAAAAGTGGGAAGAAATGTGATGTTAGAGATGATACATAATAAATTAACCATGCGTTCTCATGGTTGCGGTTAAACAAAGTGAAGGGAAAAGCGACGTAAAAGTAGGATAAATACAAAAATTTTTCAATATATATATAACTGAAGAAAACTCATTTGTTGAAGGAAATTTAAAAACTCACCGTACCTTTTTATACCGTATCACCTCTTATATTGCAGAAATTGGCGTGTAAACCAGTGTGTTCTAAAAGTATTATCTTAAAATTTGTGAAGAAAATATTATGACGAAAATAATTGTAATTCCAGAAAAGGCATTCCTATAACATTAAGTTCCTGCCAGTCAGAACTAACCTATGTATTCGCAATGAACAAGGCTGTTCAGGTGTTCAGCCATTGACTGTTACAAGGTTTGCTTTGTCACCCTAATGGGAAAACCCACTACCGAGTGGCTGAATTACAGTAAATACTACTATACTGCTAGGGCATAATTCATCTCCAAGAAATAGAGCACAGATTTTTGCACTGGAAGTTGTAAGATACTTGTTTTACACAGTAACAAGTGAATTTTCTGTCGCTTCTGCGGCTCATGCTAAGTTGACGGGACGAGCAGAAGCCCCGTCTGCACGCATTTCTAAGTGATGATGTCAGAGGACCTCCAGTCTGTGGAGAGGACGTTTTCATATCCGTGACGTAGTAGGTGAATTTCAGCGGTGTTTGAAGGCGTGTCTCTCGAGAACCGAAACAAATATCGCCGAGATATTTTGCACATCTCATGTTTGTCTCATTATCTGTAAAATGAATGGATTTAAAACGTTTTTCATGTCAAAGTGGAAATGTCCATTGCATACATAGCATGATGAAATCACGATAAAACAAAGACCGAGTCTACTGCCACGCGCATCTTTTTTGATGTTCCAGCAGAAAAAGAACGTGGCACCATCACCATGTTCGTGCACTTTATTTGACCCAATAAGAGGTTCAAGAATGAAAAGAAAACTCCAAACAAGCCTTTGACAACTTCTGTATCAGCATACATAAAAAATCATCGCTTAACACCACATGGACCGTGTTAAAAATGTAAACATAAACATTGTTGAGGTCTTGCCCGGTCTCCCCGGAACTTCCGGTTTAGGCCAGTTCCCGTTGTTTCCAGTACAGATTCGCCGGCATACGAAGTAAGAAATGAGCGCTTGTTTTCACCAATTGTGCGACGATAGTCAAGAAAGGTATTTGTTAAGGTTCTAGTATGAACGAGTGGACGTCAAGAATCCGTCGGATGATCAACTGCAAAGCAGATTATTAAAACATGACGTGTCTTTGTGGCCGCCAGTTGTATAGCATACTAACGTATCTCATGTACATGCACGACGAACTCAAAACGTACGAAAGTTTAGATATATTCAATAATTTTGTAAATGGAAAAGTAAGGAAAAGAGAATTCTATAAAATTAGTGATATTATTATATTATAAAAGTAGTATAGTAAAACGCCGGTACCAGCGCAGATTTTTATAAAATTAATATTTTCATAAAAAATATCCCAAAATAGAATCAAAATATCAAAATTTTAAAATATCAATTTTATTTAAAAAATAAAAATAAATCTAGAAATCTATAAAAAAAATAATAAAACCATCCAAAACCGCATTAAAAAACTGAAAAACTAAAAATATATTAAAATATGCAATGACACAAAAAAACATACTTCAATATTGAGCAAAATACCCCCAAATAGGCCCAAAACTGCTGAAAATATCAAATTTGCAAACATTATAATTTTATAAGAAAATAGCGCTGAAAATGTAAAAATTGTGAAACTACCCATTTTATAAGACCCGGTAATTTGCCGGGGTTAAGAGGTAATGAAAAATAATTACAACTCTAATACATTATGGAGTATCAAATTCAGTTTTGGATGCCCATCCAACACGAGATTTTCTTGTTTTACAGTTCCTTAATTCTTCAACAACATAGGGTCGAACCTCTGGATATGCATATCATTTAATCAACTCTTTCATTTGTTGTTCCATTTATATTATCTAAATAAACTCTATCCCATGTTTAGTCTGATTTCCAAATATTTCTTTTTTCCCTTTATATAACAGTTTAGTTTGATCTTTTACAAGTGTTTGGGTAGCTTGATTATTTAACATTTTACTATAACGATCCGGTAAATGTAATCTGTATTTGTTATCTAATGTAAGGCAGACTTTTTGGCCATGCTTTGTATTTACAATTTCTCCATTAGTAATTTCATACTGTTTACCTATTTCTAAATCATTCATCTTGATATACTCCAATGACATATTAAGCATATATTTCACTGCTTGAGCGTCTAGGTAATTGTGTGATGACTGGTTCATTTATAAGAGATAAATTTGTCAATAATAAATGAGTAGGTTTATTCCATTATTTTTATTTTTAAATTTTGGGTTATGTGAACTTATCAGACTTTATCAGCAATAACGTATCTCCATAATTATGGATATTTACCTAATACCATGAACGAACTCACGCAAATAGATTCGCTTACGTTTCAAAGTGCTTTAAGAATTTTTCAAGAATACTATCATTTTAAGTCAAATGGAATTTTGGATGACCCAACTTTAGAATTAATGAACCGTCCGAGATGTGGTGTTCACGATGATGAAATGCAATTTAACATGCTAAGATATAAATGGAACAGTAATACAATTAAATGGTATTATGCCATAATTAATAGGGAAATACAAGGGATAGCTGAGGCCGCTTTTGAAACGTGGAGCCAGCACACAGATTTAAATTTCGAAGTGGACTCACAAAATCCCGATATTATTATATCTAACAAACGAGGGAATCCACACAGAAATCATAAAATAGGCGGTTATTGTTCTTCTGTACTAGATGGAAAAGGAGGTGTCTTAGGTCATGCAACTTATCCGAACAGTGCGAATACTCCTATCGAAATCCATCTTGATCAAGACGAATCATGGTATCTACAAGTAGACGATAATACACCTGGTAACCAAACAAATCTTTTCTCGGTTTTGTTGCATGAAATTGGACATGCTCTTGGAATATCTCATAATAATAATCAAGATTCGCTTATGTTTGCGTTCAACACAAACAAAATAGAATTACATAATGATGACATTCTCGCCATACAATCTTTATATGGGAAAAGGAAACAAACTATCGAAGACAAACATGTCGAAGATGAAGAAGAAGAAGATCAGGCAACAGAGAAACAACCTAAATTATGCGAATTAACGAATATTAATCAGTTTGTCATTGTAAATGAATTTTTGTACGTGTTTTATGATAAATGGGTTTGGATTTTTGGTCTTGATATTGTACAGCTGCGATTGGTCCCCAACGAATCACCGATTGGTTAACTTTCTTACCATTGAATTTTGAAAGAATTACCGCAATTTATCAAAGACCCTCAGGACAAATAGCATTAATAATTAAAAAGCAGAAAACAAATATGATATACATGTTCGATTACCCAAGTTTAATTTTGTTAGATAGTTATCCTAAATCTATAGGGGAATTTGGCATCAATTCAAGATCGAAAATTCATACTGTTGAAAACACATATTCTGGACGCACTTTTATATTTTATAACGACATATATTTTACGGAGATAGACGAATGCACATTAAGACCCAAACAGCATGGTCTAATAACCAGAAATTTCCCTGGTGTACCACCAAACATGGATTCTTCTTTCAGATATAATAACGGAATGTTGTATTTTTTCAAAGATAACGTATTCTATGAATTTAATGAATTCTCTAACCAACTAATAAGAGCGGAAAGAAATAGTCTGCAATTATTTAATATCAATTGTCCCAGATATTCTCATTCCTTCGTAGAAATATTAAACAAGCTAAAATCCACAGTAGATGAGCTAGAATTAAATTCCTTTTAAGAAAACATATTAGACGACCATCTTTCCTCAGCTGACGTTAACGCAAGACTCCTTGTGCGGACATCATCACAAATAACAATACAATGACCTTGCTGCCGCAACGATCCTTGCGCGAACCACTCTCTCATATCCTCTGCCGAAGTGAACGCAAGAGTCTTTGCGCGGATATCACGATGAATCTCGGTTAAGAGCGTTACAATTCGATTAAGCTGTTACACTTTCATCAAACCGTTACGTTACAAAAGTCGAGCGGGCGGTCTAATACTAAGGGGCATCGCGCCAAATTCGAAAATGTTGTATTGATGGTTGCATAACACACACGGACCATAAATATGGAATATTATTATCTTGGTTCCTATTAGATATTTTGACAATCCGACTTCAGATTTGGGCAGAGGACCCATGTATTGCGGGTTGCATAACTTATACGGGTAATACGGGTTGCATAACTTTCAGGGGCAAAAGCCTATTTTTATTATTTTCTCACTTACCAATTATGATATTTGAAAAATTCAAAATGCTATTTTTAATATAATTTTCCGTAGAATTTAATGGTGATATTAGTTTTTGAAAATCTCAAGTGCGTGACCGGATTTTAAACAATTTATCTTTAATTTTCTCAACAAGATTTTTAATACATTCATCATCCATATCCCCATTAAGAGTTAATAGGATTTCTAACTCATTTTTAACATTCTTCATCAGCAGAATTATATGTTTATAATCCGTTTTCTTCTTATTCAAGTTAAATTTAGTGCTTAATCCGGTGATAACTGCTGAAATGGTTGTAAAACTAGTACTGATAATTGTATATGTGGTTAGTGGTATTAAAACATTTACAAATCCTGTTGCAGCTGATAAAGCTATGGATAGAGTGATTAAACAATAATAGAAATATTTTAGAGCCTTATACCTTCTTTTTTCTTCTTTAACATTATCTCATATTGGTTTATTATTGATTCTAATAACTGAATCAATTTTTCTCTTGGGATATTATTTGGTATTTCCATTTATAATTTATGAATTCGAGTTTCATTTCTTTTGCTAGGTTTTTGTTCGAAACTGTATAAAATGTCGTAAAAACTTTCACTGCTGGTAACACGTTTAATGAAATTAATACAATACAATCCACATGACATACTATTATTTTGTTGTAACTGTGAGGAATTATACATAATTGGTTTGTTACTTGTTTTCAAATATCTTTTTATTATTTCAGGAGGTGGTAAACCGAACGAATCATAATAGTAAACGTATATATTAGGTTCGGAATTAAAATACGCCACCCAGTGACTCCCAGGTGAATAAGATGCATCAAAATTTACAATACCGCTCTCAGTTTTCCTTATCATTTTTGGTAGGCAGTCAATGGGGAACACACCTCTGAAAGTTTTTTCATGTTTCATTTTCTCCAAAATATCTATATTTGAAAGCCCTATTTTCTTTTTCCAACTAAAAAAACCCCTGCTCCTTTTTTTGACCTTTCCCTCCGATGGCTTCTAATCCTTTCTTGGCACCATAAGATCCCAATGCTGTTGCTGCACCAATCCCCAAAGCTTTTGCTTCTGCGATTCCCAATGGAATTAAAGCAGGTAGAAATCCTACAATTTGATTAGATGTGAAATCGATAGCGCACGTTTTCTTTTTATCCCTTTTTGCAGCTTCATATTTTTTAATTTGTTGCTGAGTTAATTTTATTCGATTATTTGCTCGCTTGGTTAAGTCAAATCTTAATTTACAACTCTTACCTGTTCTTAACTTTGAGAGTTGCCATTCTGATAGATATATATTATACTCCATTTATTTTATACAAAAAATATGATCATTTATATATATATATATATACTGCTTCAAAAAGTATTTTACAAGCAACATTCAAAGTTCCTATTTCTAATTCTTCTCTTTCAATATTGCATGTAATATATAAATTATCTTCAATATTAGATAAGGAAATAGTATCACTCTCTGGGCCCTTCATTATTTTAGTCCTTACATTACGTGAATCTTCAGTAGCATTTTTTAGACTTTTATTTTCTGTAACACAAAAAGTGATTTTCAAAAACCTGATGGAACGTAAGCTTTAATGAACCCTCTATTTTAAACACATCACCAAAATTGGAATTAACGTTATGTAGTGAGTATATTCTTTAACAAATGTTAAATTTACCACAAATACTTGTCTTTTTACTCTTAATCTATCTTTTAATATAATAGCTTTCATCTTAAAAGTTTCTTCATCTACATACTTTTTATTTGCAGCGCCATATCCATCTTCAGGAAATTCAACAAGTTTAATACAATTATTTCGAGCAGTAAACCCATTGTCGTCAAACAGCATTACGTTATTGCTGATGTAATCAAAAATATTTTTTATTTTCACATCCACTTCTTGGAATTTATCGTTAACACCTCTCTCAAGTAAAATTTCCAAATCTCGAAGTTTATTATTTAAAGTTCTCAAATTTACAACTTCAGTTTCTTCTTTCGCATCAGCAACATTTATTAGTGTCTTTTCGGAGATGTCATAATTTCCATTATCAGTAAGTTTAAATCCAACCCCAGGAGGACCACTTTTTTCTCCTCTTTTAGTTCTTTTTTTTCTCGGAATATAGTGATTCATTTATAGGTGTGAAATTATCTCTATACTTTATTTTCGGATTTTTGAAATCTATGGTAAAGAAGTGATATGGTTCTTTCGTTATTTCGTTATAAGTATTTTTAACTCGTTCATCGATCGAATATTCTCTCAAAATTAGATTTACGTCTTTTCGAGCACAGGAAGGAAATAACGAAATGTAGTTACACTGTAAACGTATTTTTTTAGGAACGTCAAAGTACGATTGCGTTAGATAAATTACTGAAGCATTTCGTTTCCTACCTCGAATAAACAAATCCTCGATTTTTGATTGATCTCTCACCGTTACGTAATCGTCGAAAATTACCAAGTTTTGTTTTTTATCGTCAAGTTCATCAACGTTAATAATTTCACTCGGGTCTGAAGAAAATTTACTAAATTTTTATTTTTTTATTTTTTGATTATTGAATATTTTAATCAAGTAACGATAGAATGGTTCATCCAAATCTGTAGCAAAAACGTATAGATTATCAAAGTATAGATATTTTAGAACCAAATTTAGCAATAAATTATTCTTCTCACTTCCCGAATTTCCACAAATTAAGTATTTAAAAGGCCACTGAGGTGCTAAATTATCAGTGTTAATATATTTGTCCTCATCCAGATCGTAATGCAATGGACATTTATATAACGTAAATTATCGACGTTCGTAAACGTTAACGTAAATTATCGACGTTCGTAAACGTTAACGTAAATTATAGATGGTTTTTATTTTTCGTATAAATGAATGTGCAGAAAGCAGTCAAGACATTTTAGAATCCCGAAGTAAAGTCAGGGACAGAGTAGTACAGAACCAGATGAGGGGACAGTTTACGAAAAATGAAATTGAGAAATTTCAAAAACCTATTACCGAAAAATTATCTAATACAATTAAAGTAATCGAACAGTTCAACCCTCAAGAGGCAGTGATAGCGAGTATAGAATATCCTATGAAAGAAAAGAAGAAAAAAAAGCCGTTATCATTAGATCTAAACTCTGGAATACATGAAGATTCCTTAATTCAATTTAAGTTTCCCAAACCAAGCGAGTTACTAACTATTAGTGACAAAACCGAGCAAACCACAGAAATAAAAAACCTTCTTGACAAATGTGGTACACTTATTAAACAGTATCGCGCTCACAAAACTAATGCTGTTAGAGCAAATGACGAAGAGAAAATAGAACTTTATAAGCAAATAGATTCACAGTTACGTATTTATCAAACAGCTCTAAAAATATCCAACAAATTCCCAAATATCTTGCGCAATCTGGAACAGGAATATATTCTGATCCAAATAAAGTGGTTGATAGGTTGCAATTACTTTTAAGTTCAAAGTGCGCTGGAAATAATTCTGATGAAGTACACAACGAAATAGTAGATATTCTCGATTATTTGCTTGTTGAAAAGTTGATTAGTAAAAGTCAACATAAAAAAATATCTTAAAATTATATGTCCATAAATAAGTCTCTTAGTGGTAACATCTAAACAGAGTGATTTTGAGGTAAATTATGCAAATAACCCAATCGATATTCGAGACGGTGATTATGAGATAGCTCTAACACAATGTGGCTTGTGGTATTCGTGGGGTAATGTCAGCGACAAATTTAATAACAATAAATTGGAGTTTTCTGATGATAAAGGGGAAACATGGAAGTCACTGACCATCCCAAAGGGATTGTATGATGAGGAAGAACTGAACTTTTATTTAGAGGACTATTTCCAAACCGATAAATTACATTTTTTGTTTGATATAACAACGCTGTAAAACGTTTTATTTTAATTATAAATGAAAGCAATTATTGTGTTAGATTTTATGAAGGAGATTTACATCAATTACTAGGATTTGAAAAAAAAACAAGATATACAAAGAAAGAATTAATATAGCCCAGGACATGGCTAATATTACGCGAGATGTTGATAAAATCTTAATTCACTGTGATATTATTGGAAGCTCATATATGGATAATGTTCTATCCGATGTTATTTATACTTTTATTCCTAATGTATACCCAGGATCACTAATCAATATTGAACCTTTCAGTCCCAAATATTTACCAATTAACCGTAATAACTTTATATATAAAATTAGAATTAGGATTAACGATCAACTTGACAGAGATATTGATTTTAATGGTGAAAACCTATCATTTACTTTTGACATACGACGATTGTGATTTTTAATTTTATAATAAATGGCAATTGTAACATCAAATAATCAGTTGTTCCAAAAACAACGTGGAATGGGATTGAAATATTATAGAGATTTGAGAGGTGGAAATATTTTTTATAAGTATTTACTCCCAGCTGGTAATTTTTTTTCCCTAAATATATTTAAACCGTTAATAAGAAACAATAAAGATCAAATTAAAACAGTATTATCTGAAGGCATCAAGAAAGTGTTATCTACAAGAAAAACTCTTACCTTCAATGAGGTCAAATAGGAAATAATTTCCCCCATTGTGAAAAATATTAAAGAAAAATCTCTTGCCGAACATTTAAGAGGAGAAGGATTAAATAGAAAATCAAAACGAATTTATTAAGAAATTAACGGGAAATGGATTAAAGGTATTAACTTGAATTTTATTTTATACTAAATGGAACTTATAAACCCATATTGGAATATTTTTGAACCATCAGTTATTGATAAGTCAGCAAAATCATTTACGTATGTTGAATACAAAGAAAACAATGTAAGTGTAAGTGGTACAACATCTTATGAGATAGTTATTAGAAATAATAATTGGAAAAATGGACATTTTGCATATTTATTCGTTAAATCAAAAATTCAAAATGATCCGAGCAATAAAGCAACAGTTTCGAATAATGGCATAAATGATTTTAAGAGAGCAAAACTAACATACGAAAATCAATTGATAGAAGATGTAGATTTCCCAGCAATTGCTACGACTGTGTCAAATCTAATTGAATTCTCAGGAGATGTTTCTAATACAAAAGCAACACAATTATGTTGGTACCAAGATACTTCTGACGAAGCTGACACACAGAGATATGTATATAATGAAGACAATAAAGAAACTAAATTGAAGGATCTTGACGAATCAATTGAAGCAGTTGTAAGCAAAATAAAACGCAATCCTAATTTTAATCAAAGTCATTTAGAAAGGTGGCAGCTAACAAAGAGTGGTAAATCGCTTTGTAAATTCATTCCACTGTCGTATATTTTTAGATTTTTTAGAGATGTAAATAAAGTATTAAACGGTGAAATAAAAATAAATTCGGAAAAGAACTACGTAAAACATATCTTACATGCCACAGAAGACGGAAATTATGATTATGAAATAACAGATTTAAGTGTATTCATACCAGAAGTTGAACCTTCATTACAGGTTTTAAGTCACCTTGAAGGGCAAATTGCAAAACCGAATTCTAATTTAGCTTATGGTTGGAAAGCGATTAATTGTTACAGAAGCAATCTACAAAATTCAAACTCTGGTACGTTCAATGTAATTACTAATCAATACAAGATTAGTAGTGTTTATATTGTGATTTCAGCTGAAGATCGCGAATCATCGTTCACTAAATCTCAAATGATATTTGATAACATGGACCTAGAAAGTTGTCATATATTACGAAATGGAAAACAATTACCTGTGTATTCTTATACATGCGATTTTACTCCTAACTCAATGGATTGTTCTAGATTATATGCAGATTTTCTAAGCATGGGTTATAAAATGCCAGATGAAGCAACTTGAGTCTCATACAAGGACTTTGGATTAGTTTACCCTATTATTTGTTTCGATTTAACTAAAGAAAATGATGAAAACATATTTAGTGGCATGCAAACAGATGAATTGAAGTTCATATGGAGATTACGAAGTAATCCAGCAAAAAAATATTATATTTATTGCATAGTGGAATCGGAAAGATTTGCACATGTTAATATTGTTGATAGAAAAATATTCCTAACTCCCTAAAACAGCATATTTTTATAATAAATAAATGACATCATATTGTGTCAAGTGTAAAACTAATACCAACAGCATTAATCCTGTCACAAAAAAGGCTAAAAATGGAAGACAATATGTATCGTCAAAATGCGTTAAATGTGGAACCAAAAAATCTACGTTTAAAAAACTTAGGTGAGACAGAAAACAAGCGGGAACAGATCATTGATGAGCTACATAAACCAGCTAAAAAAATTATCCTACAAGAAAAGTTTTAACTTATGGAATAGACGATGTATGGCAAGCTGATTTGGTTGAAATGAACTCTGGAAATCTTAAAGGTATTTCTAAAATCAACAAAGGGTACAAGTACATGATAACTATTATAGACGTTTTTTCTAAGTATGTTTGGACTATTCTTTTAAAAAACAAAACTGGAAAGCTTGTTGCCAACGCGTTCGAACACATATTGAATAAGCGAAAACCAAATAATATTCTAACCGATAAAGGTAAAGAGTTCTACAACAAGGACTTTAAGGAGCTCATGAATAAATATAACATCAATCAATATTCTACTTATACAAACATCAAAGCATCCGTTGTTGAGCGATTTAACAAAACATTGAAAGAAAAAATGTGGAAATAGTTCTCCATACAAGGTAATTATAAATGGATTGACATATTACCAAAATAGTGCACGATTACAACCATACAGTACACAACACTATCAAAATGAAACCTGTTGATGTTAGTTTAACCCTTCAAGCCGGGAGTTAAATACCCATCAGCCGATGCGAGAGGCGGTAATTTTAAATCACCAAAACCGCAATTTTCGCATAATGTCACAAAATTGAACATATCTTAAAAGCCATTTGCTCAATTACAATGAAATTTTCAGGACTTGTAAACGAAACTTCGCACTACACAAAAATGTATAAATAATGACATTTATATTATAATAACAAAAATAATAATAAAAATAAGAAATTACATGTTGCGTGTACAAAGTACTCCTTCTGTCTTGTGTTCTTGTTAGTTTAGAAGTCCAACGTTGTGTGGTACAATTTAAAATATGCTTCGAAACACAGTCCTACTTCACTATCTGAACACCAATAAACACTTTTGAACTATACTCATAAGCATAAATATTCAGAGAACAAGATATATTTCTTCCACGGTAACTGGTTGCAATTTGCGCATTCGTGAACTTGGTTTCAATGTGCAATGTTGAATACAAGTGTCGGCATATAAGTAAGTTTTCCGACAATGAGTTGTACAACTTGTTTGTCAAAAAACAACAAAAAGGCATCAAGAACATTATTGACTGCTTTTTGGGGACCGCACAATCCACAAAACGCAAGTTTATTTGCTTTGAAAGAGTCGTCGTCAACTTCTTTCCAGTTCCAGGTTACATTCGATGACGCAACAGGTGAGGATGTAATGCCATCTAATTGGCTTTCAGTATCATTGAAACTATCTACTTCCTGTTCTGCATAGTTTCTGCATAGTTTACTTCACTTTCACTTGTAGATAGAAATGAAACAATTGAAAATTCACTGTAATTTTCCTCTAAAAATGCACCAATTTCGTCCGCTTCGATGCTCTTTACCCGCTCCTTCGACGCCATTTCTCAGCGGTTTTTTTTTACGTAATAAAGTGATGCAATCGCATATAATTTCATGTATTTGGAAGCAAACCAACAGACAGCAGAACATTGCAGTCTACTCTTGAGTTACATGCGTTTTCATTCATATGGGAAAACAACAGATGGCAAAATATGCATCATTTCGTCACTACTACACGGGACGTATACGTGTACGTCGAACCGCCTCTAGAAACACTATGAGGGTCCGTACACGTGTACGTCGAACCGGCCTGAGGGGTTAAAAAACCAAGAGATGATCTACAACAATGTGTATCGTAGTGAGGTAACGAATAGTTATCCCAAGTATAAAGTTGGTGATCATGTACGTATTAGTAAGATAAAAGACATATTCGAAAAAGGATACACAGCCAATTGGTCTACTGAGATATTTACGATTGATAAGGTATTTAAAGGCTATCCACCATATTATCATCTTAAGGACTCTAAAGGGGAACAAATTACTGGTACCTTTTATGAAAAAGAACTACAGAAAACAAAACACCCCGATGTATACTTGGTTGAGAAAGTATTACGTAAGAAAGGAGATATGGTCTATGTTAAATGGCTTGGATTTGATAGTTCACACAACAGTTGGATTAATAAGGTAGATGTTATTGTATAATAAATGGAAATAAGTACAGACTTAGCCAATCAGCTTTTAAGTCATATGAAATACTTTACAAGCAAAAAAAGTAACCAAAACAATATAAGGTGCGTTGCAAAATGATAAGAACGGTACCGCAGATAGCGAAATGGGGAAAACAAAAAGCAAACGGAAAATAAAAACGATGGCCACGGACACAGATAGACGTGTGTATTGGTTGATTTGTTGTTTTAAGTCCACTTTATGCACAGTAAGGCTAATTGGGACTGGACCTACAGTTTAAAGTGGGATCCGAACCACTTGTGCCTCCACCGGGTATCGAACCCGGGACCCCTTGATTACTGATTACAAGGCGACGACCAGACGTGTGTATTATACGAAAGCAGTTTCTGTTCGCGCAGACGGGTATATGTACGAGCAAGTACGAAAACATGGCACATGAGGTCGGCCGAGTGTTGCAAAATGATAAGAACGGAGCCAGGTAACGTCTTTCCCGTGACACCAGAGGCAGCGAATGAACACGTCTCAGCACGCACCAACGGCAGACAGTTGTTAACAGTGATTTGCCCAGGAAAGGTGGCGAGGAAGTCGTGCGGACAAGTGTAGTAGAATGGGCCGTGGAAAAGCGTTGTCAGAACGTGAAAAAGGCCAGATATTGGCTTATAAAGAAGAGGGGGTGGCTGCGAATGTGATCGCACGTCGGCTTGGGTGGAGTGCGTGTGTGGTGAACAGTTATCTGCGATTAAGGGAACAATATGGTATAAAGAAAGCGCCGGGAAGGCCGCGAAAATTAACGTCGCGGCAGGAACGTTCTGTCGTGAGGAAGTTGGCAGCTGGGAACACATCACTTGGACAGTTGTCTCGCGATCCGAATATGCGTGTACATAAATCCACGCTCTGCAGGACTGTCAAACGGTGCAAATCGCCTTCTCTATCGCAAAGCCAAGGTACAGCCGCGACTCACTGCACAACGTAAAGATCGGCGAGTCGACTGGGCCAGGACTTACGTGACGTGGAAGGAGGAATGGCCGCGCGTCATCTTCAGCGACGAGAAAAAAATCAATTTAGACGGTCCAGATGGCTGGCGGTATTATTGGCACGATCTACGCAAAGAGGAACGGATCTTCCCCAAGCGACAGCAAGGAGGGCAGTCTCTAATGGTGTGGGGTGGCTTCGGATATCATGGCACCACCAACCTAGCATTTCCTACGGGTCGTCTGAATGCACCAGCATACCAAACCATACTGGAGGACAACCTATTGCCTTTTGCTGCACACATAGCTGACACCCCATGGGTGTTCCAACAAGACAACGCCACAATACACACGACTGAATCCACTGTAATGTGGTTTCAGGAGAATAACGTCTTTGCAATGGCTTGGCCTGCTAATTCTCCAGACGTTAATCCTATGGAGAACCTTTGGGGTATTCTTTGCCGAGCTGTATACGCCAATGGTACCCAGTATGACAACATCCACGATCTACGACATGCTATTGTTGTTACATGGAACGATCTCGATGTTACTCTGTTGCAAACACTCTTGCATAACATGTGTGATAGAGTTTTCCGTATTGTGCACCGACAAGGTTCCTTTATTGGCTAATAAGTGATAGTGTTCGTATCATTTTGCAACGGTCGGAGTGGCCTGTTTTGTCTTTTTTTCTAAACTGTACATATTGCCCTTGTTGTCACATGCCTGTTACTTTTCAGAACGATTTGTGTGCTCTTTCTGTAATAATATAACCATTGATTATATGTTCGTACTCTTATTTTCGTTACTTTGTACACTTTCCCACAGCGTTCTTATCATTTTGCAACGCACCTTACTAGTGACATTAAGTATTATCCTTTTTATTGTTGTAATTGTTTTGCTTTGTTACATTGTCTTTTAAGTCTAGATAAAATATACTGATTCTTTCTATCATCATCATAACTAAGTTTTATTCTTTTGTTACTATTGTTTAGCCATTCTTCATCAACATTACCAATTTTCTCTCTTAAGCTTGTATTTTCAACACCTAAATCAAATATTTCATCTCCCATTATTTTCATGGAATCTTTATACACATTGATATTCGCTGTTAGATCTTTACATTTTGTGGCTATAGTAGCCAAAGACTGCTTATTTAAATCTATAAGTTCTTCTCTAATTTTGTTGCGAGTTTCAGGATTTGTTTTTACATATTCAATTATCTCGCTCATTTATATATATTTAATTTTTTATTTTAGCAGTTTATTAATTTCTTCATCTGTAATCTCAGGTGGTACTTCATTATTTTTTAAAGGTATACTTTGACCAGCTTTCTGTTTGGATCTTCCACGGCTTTTAGATGTTTTAGCAGTTGGAGATTCATCCTTGATCTCAGTTGTTCTCATGTGATCTTCTTTGTTTTCATTTAACCTCTGTTTAGGTATAATTTCAACACCCAACAATTTTAGACCTGTATTTAGTGAATTTCTGCTAATTTTATTATTTTTACATAATGCATCCTTCGTTACTTTCTTTTTCATATTTATTTCTATATATTCACTACCAAGATTACGATAGCGCATCATATCTATCTCTTTGCTGTTTTTGGGAATATATTTTTTTTTACTTTCAAGAAGAGACTTGTAGTTACTTTTTATTTTCTGCAATCCAGAAATCGATTTTCGTTGTTTGATTGGTTTATCAGTGTAGTACTGCGCAATAATTGTCTGACCATCACCCATACTTATTTATATATGAAAAAATATATAAATCAACAAACAACTAACACATTGAAGTAAGGGGTAGAGTATTAGTATAAAAAAATACTATTAAATGGAGGTACCACAAGATATTTCCAGAAAGTGTTCTTACATGTAAAACTGTGAAATCTATTAATGAGTTTGTCAAAAATATGAAAATGAAATATGGTCATGGTCATGTCGTTCGGAAGGTGTTGTTTATTTTTTAATGTTGGTTTCCAAGAGAGACGTATCGCTGCAGTCTGAAAGCTTCCTTTCGAACCAATTCACCACTAGAAAATGCACGTGTTGCTTGGACTGGTCTGTTTTCTCAGTACTATGTATCGTGTCGCCTCGGTCTGTTGTACTCGTATGCATTGTGGATTGTTTCCTTTAGAATAAGGGGCCGTTGCTTGTCGCTTCGGTGTGTAATCTCCGTGCCACTTGAAACTGAATCCTCATGATCAACGAAATGTATCGAACCGAAGGGACGCGACAAGCTGCACGTGTCGCTCAGATTCCCTATGGCGTGTATTATGCCGCCTGACACTTGATTTCCCATGCGCGGTAAATGCTTATTTATAGACTAAATGGATCTGTCTCGCTTGTCACTTCGGTGTGAACCACTGCTGTCGCGTGTCGCTTCAGTTTGAAACCTTACTAAGAGCCGTTCTTTTCACCACAACACAATACGCAGATAAGCGATCAACATGCTTGCAACAAAATGCAAGTCGTACAAATTTGCACGGGTACCAATCCTTTTTTCGTTCTGCTTGTATCTACGGGTTTCGCCTCTCTACATCCTTCGGAAACCTACGAAATGATACTTGACTCAATAAATTTGTTCCCGATCAAACTGTGCAACCATGTGCTATGCAGCTGACACACTATTTCCTTGTAAAATAATCTCCACTTTGCCGTTTCATATTAACGTCCATATCACCGTAAGCGTAAACGGATGTTCCAGGGGAGCCAGACAAGTGCGCATTCTCCGCAGTAGCTCCGCCTTTAACACCGTCTATAGGATGTAAGAGAAAAATTAATAAAAATAGTCATGGACAATTTGCACGATAATACTCATGGACCCATAAGTATTGCTCACAAATTTTCCAAGACTATTTTCGTTGGTTTGGTTTTTATCTTCATGCTACGTATTTTTAGGAATTGTATTATTACTTTTACTGGTTCATAGGTTGTAAGCAGATAGATTGGTGCTTTGTGTCAGTTCTTGAAGCTCTCATTGCATAAATTCAAGGGTGAACGGAAAGATAGCTGTGCCCATACACGTAACCACAATTGCAATGTAGAATTGATCATTATAGTCGACTAAGGTGTTTGAATTAAGTAATTCAATATCATTATAGGAGTTACATGTTAATAAATGTATATGGTAGAAAAATAATAATTATAAATCTCCGGAAGAGAGAAAATTATAATTTATGATTTTGAGATGTGGTGGATGTCATTTAGTGAAATCATTACTCAAGATAGGAGCGATAATCTGTCTGCATTTCCTTAACCGAGAACAAATGTAAACACCAAATCGCAGTCCAAAGAGGTAAAAGTCTTTGTTTTGCTATTCAAATTTAGACACAGCTTCATCTATGCGTGGAAAAGGGCTCAAACAAGGTAAGGTAAGAATCTATATTAGACGTTTTTCCTACGGTATACGTGTCATATATCGTTGGAAAGCTTATTGTATAAGGAATGAAAAAAACATCCGTCCTGATGCGAGGAAATGGAGAAAATCCGTTGTCCGGATATGCAGAATTGAACGTACGGAGGGATTTTTTGATGAATAGAGCGCTAATGGAACCTAACCTAACCTTGTAGGCATACCTCGTCCCCGTGCATGGTTCGTGGGGCTACCCGTGCATGGTTTTTGGGGCTACCGTGAGCAGAAACCGGAAAGGGAAAAAAAAACCGAAAGGGGGTAAATATGCGATATCGCCCGGACGGATTTCTTCAAATTTACAGGAGAAAGTACTTACTGGAATGAGTTTCTTTAGCATTCTGGACGTTCTTGGAGGTATTTTCTTTCACGGAAAAAAAAACCTTCGAAGTTTAATGCTGCCGAACAAGAATTAATCACTTTTTACGTAAGAAATTGTCATTGCCTGCCACATTATGCCGTTGTTTCCATTGTGTGTGTGCAGATGGCGAGAGCGTTGAAAGTCATGCGATCTCTGCAGTGTTTCCAAACGAGCCTTCTTTTTACGAAAATTTCTATTTTTAACTATGTTTGCCGCGCTTTCTTTTTTCGATGAATTTAGAAGTGAAATGAGTGCTAATGGAACCTAACCTAACAGGCCTAACCTAACCTTGTGTGAATGGTTTGTGGAGCTCTCCGTGGATGGTTTTTGGGGCTAACGTCAATGGTTTGTGGGGCTACCCATGGATGGATTTTGGGGCTAATGTCAATGGTTTGTGGGGCTACCCGTGGATGGTTTTTGGGGCTAACGTGCATGGTTTGCGGAGGTAAACATGAAAAAAAAAATCGAAATAGTACGTAATTTTCCGTCATGAAGGTTTGAAACACTGCTTGCGCACTGAAAATCGACAAAACACAAGCTGGCACGTCATGACGCGCGATGATCCATTACGAATGCACGCCATATTGTCTATTACAGAAGCGGAACAAGTAAGACAAGTAATCAGTCGTAATATGAAAAGTTGACAGTATTTTATGGAAAAAGGTATAACTTCACCTTAAAGAATGTTCCGCAAAGCAAAATAGGTAAGTACCAGTGGTAAAATTCAGGAAATAAATGAGTGAAAGGTGTCCGGACATTATCGCATATTTACTACTTGACTATACATGAGACAAATATCAATGATTTATTTTGCAATTTTTTATATTGATAACGTACTATTCTGCATTGTGGAATATTTCTCTAGGTGAAATAATGAATTTCTAACGAAAATAATGTATATTTCTTAGATTAACAAGTACTTATGTTTGTTCCTTATTTCCACACACAATATGGCGATAGTTTACCCATTCATCTTGCGTTGTGCCAGTGTTTTGTCGATTTGGAGTGTGCATGCAGTGTTGTAACCTTGTTCACCGAAAAATACCTAAATTTAAAAAAAATTTAAAATATTTCACGAAATGTTTTCACCAAAAAAATTGAATTTTTCACATAAAGAGTAATTATTAAACACAAACAAACCATCCAGAGGTAGCCCCAAAAACCATTGACGTTAGCCCCACAAACCATCCACAGGTAGCCCCAAAAACCATTGACTTTAGCCCAAAAATTCACGAACCATCACGGGGATGAGGTATGGCTACTAGGTTAGGTTAGGCCTGTTAGGTTAGGTTCCATTAGCACTAGCATATACGGACAACATCGGTTTTTCTCGAAAGAAAATACACGGAATTCTTTTAATTTTAACCTTCCACGTCCTGCATTCCAGTTCTTTCTTCAAGATTCCATGTTGAATTACAAATTCCACGACATCTTCCTCACCCGGCAACAACTTCACGATGCATCCTCGACACGTCATCTTGTTGCAATAACACAGTGTGGTTTGAAATACTGACTACAGGGTTTACGCATTGTGCTCTCGTGCAGAAAGCAAATGGCGGCAGCAGCAATAGCACGTCGGGAATAGATTTTCGAAGAAAACCACATGTATTCGCATTAAAATGGATAAAAACTACATTCCCGAACATCAAGAACGCTACAGAAAATGATTTGCATAAGTACTTTCTCCTGTAAATGTGATGACATCCGTCTCCAGTATAGTAAAGTGTTACCAAAAAAAGTACTTACCAAAAGAAATGCCAGTCTGGAAACAAGTGAACAATAATGGTTTTCAATGATGCACTAAATTGTTACTGGGGATAAACGTATTTTACACTATCTATAAGTGTTTCAGAATCATCTCGCATCTATCTATCCTGCAAATCTTGTCCTACTTCAACAATGCGTTTTCCTCGCACCATGTCAGACACTTGTCTCTGGTCCCGAAAGTAATTGCCAAGCGCTTCCTGTTCCAGAAGCCATCCAACCAGACGTACGCCATTCGGATAATAAACACCACTCCGAATGCAAACGAGCGAAGCACACGCATTCACAAGGCAGATGCAAACATGAGCCTGCAGTGTCGTTAACCCCCATCACTTACCACCGAAAGGAAAAAAGGATGGCAAATTGATTCTAGCCCAAGATAACCCCAACAATTACAAAACATTATGTAGATGCTAAGGATGTGAAATCTAGAAATTGAAACCTATGAATAGCAAGAACTACGAAGGACATTTCATGAAAAATACTCAACTGTAAGTTATATTATCATGCATTCCAGTGTAGAGTAATAATCATTTGAATAGTGAGAATGAAGTGGTCTTGCTTGTGTACATTTTTTCTTGTGTACATACTGCTTGCATTGTTGAATTATTCCTCTTGCTGTTTACTGTTTTTAGAAGCACATAAACACAATTTTGCTGTTATATTTCGGAAGAACACATGCTCCTTTGATCCAAAAATTTGTTTTTCGTTTGAATAATGTTATAGTTATAACACGTATTCACGTTAAAAATGAATGCAATGAATGTTACTACTACTAAGTTAGCCTGATACAAACCAGCCTGAATGCTTTGCTAAACATAACATTATATATATATATATATATATATATATATATATATATATATATATAATTGTGCTTGTAAAAGTTCAGCATTTACTGAACCAAAGCCCAAGAATAAAGATCATTGAAATTGAAACAGCAAGAGAAATAATTTTAGTTGCGAGTGTTGGTTGCTATTTACTACATGTATAGAGAGGCGAGAGAAAGTGTTATAAAATATGCAAAGGGATTTGAACTTCTATTTAAATTTAATACACCTTAACGAAGCTGCAGGAAGCAATAATTCTGGCAAAATTTGACATGAGGAAAGTGAGTTGTAGCACCTGTAAATTTTGCTACTGAGAAAAACTCTTAGGACATTCTAACCAAACCTAACCAATGCATTTTTAAAGCAGTAATACTCGCTTTATGACCGCAGTACATTTTTCATTTTCTAGTACCAATAATTATATATCTCTTGTGTTTCTTCTTTGGATGAATCATAAACATGACATTTGAGGTGTATTTGTTTTCCAATTGTATATACAGTCCATCACAAGAAACTAGCACTACTGCGTTTGTGCTCCGCTATGAATTATTAAGCGATCTTCCGGCAACTGGACAATATAGAAAACAATAAATTTTGTTCCAAGCCTGTGAACCGGACAAGAACTAGGGCGGAGCCATGGTCACATACAGGGTGAATGAAAATCATGATTTTTTATTAAATCACGCCAAACATGCAATTTTTTAAGAGTGGTGCTATTTCTTTGTGATGGACTGTATCTATATACTGGGAGATAATATGTGTACCTTCCTAACCCAACCTTAACTAGTTCGTCAGTATTAGAAATGGTAGGCACTTTAACCTTTTGCCACCCAAGGCCTTTATCACGTGTAAGCTCTCTGTCCCGAGCCGATTTTGAGTAAAATGCAGAGTTTCAATTAAATGAGTGTAGATCGGAGGCTAATTGCCCTAGAGAGATGAGTGATATACCGTTGTACGCGGAATGAACCAGAGATTCAGACTATATAAAATTTTTGCAAATTCGGCGTATATGTGGCGGGAGCTAACTCTCAAAATTCCAAAATTTCAGTAAAAAAAAATTTGTTCCCCCACCCTCCCCTCAAGCAAAAAGTACATGACAGTGTCGACATGCACATGCAAATGATCGCTAACATGTAAGGAACACAAAAATATTTGAATTATTATCATATGACCAATGTAACTTGAGTTGTACTCCCAAAAGGAATGGTCGGCACGCCACTGATTCAAGCTTCAAAATGCAGCGGTACCTTGAAATGACTTTAGCTCAGAGACTATTTGCCCTGGAGATATGAATGATATATCGTTGTACGCAGAATGAATCACAGATTCAGAAGATATATAATTTATGCACATTCGGCGTATATATGGAGGGGGAAAGGGTGGAAATCCCCTGAAAATACTTTTTTTTTAAAAAAAAATGGGGTTTCTCCACCCCGCCACCCCGAAAAAAAGGATATGAAAAGTTCAAAATGCACATAGAAATTATCGCTGACATGTAAGGAACACAAAAATATTTGCATTAATAACAAATGACCAATGTAACTTGAGTTGTACACCCAAAAGGAATGCAACTGATTAAAGCTTCAAAATGCAGAGTTACATTGAAATGACTATAGCTCAGAAACTAAATGCCCTAGAGATATGAAAGATATACCGTTGTACGCAGAATGAATCATAGATTCAGACGATATATAATTTATGCACATTCGGCGTACATGTGGAGGGGGAAAGGGGGGAAATCCCCTCAAAAATACTTTCCTTTAAAAAAGCTGTTTCCCCCCGCTCCCCAAAAATGTCAAAATGCATAATTTATGCAAAATTTATGCAAATTTGGCGTATATATGGAGGGATAAGGGAGAAAACCCCCAAAAATTATTTTAAAAAATTGTCACTTCGCCCAAAAAATGTCCTTGCACTTGGGCACAAAATGACACCTACGCACAACATTCACGGATGAAAAGCTACAACGTAGTGAAAAATGAGCGCCAATTCTTGCAGCTGCTTGAATGTCTATTTTTAGACAATGCTGGGTAACCCCTGTTGCCACTTTTGGACACTTGTGCTAAAAAAAACAAAGGTTTCCTTCAGCGTGCTTCGAAATTCCATTCTCACAAGGCAGATTCAACAACCAGTCTTCCCCCTCCCCCTCCCCCACCCCCTTCTTGCGCCCTTACGGAAATCTTTCATTTTGACATCGGATACTGATAAACAAGCTTCCTTCGAATGCACTTAGCAAGAGGGAATGAAAAGCATTGGTTTAGAACAACAAAGCCGGTCTTCCTTTGTCGGCAAAAATTTGACGTTGAAGAGTCGCAAAAGAGAAGTACCTTTTCCCGCCTTTTCCCCTCCATTTTCATGAAGACAAAAAAATGCAAAAAACCATTTCTGTTAAATACATGTGTTAGGAACAATATAAAAAAATAAAATCGAAATTCTAGCCAAAAATAGAAAAGTTATAACGTAAAAACTACGACCTTGACACAGCGTCTCGATCGAGATTCTTGGGACAGTGAGGGTTACATTTGGGTATCTCCTTCGAGACTTTTGGGCGGCAAAAGGTTAATCATTTGATTTTGATCTTAACAGTTTATCAAGAAGGCAGTTAAGAATCCCAGTTTAAACATAAGAAATCAGTGTTTGTTTATGTCCTCCAGTCAGAATTACATTTGGAATTAAAATTATCTCTATGGGACACCATTGTACGTACACAGGGTAGAAGTAGTTATAGGCAAAAGCCTTTTTGCTCCTTTCTATGTAGTTATAAAAAGTTATTCAGTGGCAGGTGTACTTTCAATATCTATTGTTAACCTCCATTGTAAACATGTAACAGAGCAAAACTTGGTGATGTGTATCCATACCTTTTAACAGAGAGTACAACATCTAGATGAAATGAATTTGTTTAAGTGAAGACTGGTTTAACAGCAAAATGCTTTACCTGATGGGAAAATATTTACCAGCAGTTTATGACACAGGAAAAATATTGTGGACATATTCAGAAATAACTAATAGAGTGTATATTTCCTTACTTATCTAGTTTCTCCAATTAATTAATATGCAGAAGGGTTATATCTTATCCCTTTAGGTCAGTGGAAGAAATTGTATTGTATTAAACAAAACATGACTAGTTCAATGCTCACAATTTATTAAAAATTCTTCAGATTTAAATCAGTAGTTAAGTACACCAATCTTCTATCTACATTTTAAAAAAATAATATTTTTTTGTGTAAAAACCCAAGAAACAACTCATATTAATATTCACATGCATATGGCAATAACCCTTAACCTATACAATTCTCCTGTAAATCTTCAGTAGATGGAGGAATTCCTGTACATATGTCCAACCTCTCTCAACTGTAACTTTACAAGTGTGCAATTTTCAAACTTGCTGTGATGAACTAAGAAAAGGAAGAATAGAAAAAGTAGCTCGAGAACTCCTTGTCATAGAGAAATGATTTTCTTTTGTTTTTCGCAACCAGTCACATGGTGTCCATCCTTCCCAGTTTTCCCATAAAGTTTAAATTGTCTGTCCTCACCACAGTCTGAAGTTACGTGGGCATTCCTGCGAAAAGTGAAACCAGGATATGAAATATTGGAGGTTACAATATTAATGTTTTACTCAGTCGGTAATGCGTCTGACTACCATGCTAAAGGTCCCGGGTTCGATCTTCGGCCGGTTCAAATCCGGGAACTTTTCTAACGTTGGAATCTGCACTGGCCCCCACCCTGCGTCGAATAACATGGGTACCTGGGGAAAACCCTGGGGAGTAAAGGTGGTCAGGGGCGTGATGCTGATCACATCACCCTCACTCACGACCGGATCAAGAAAGTGTGGGGCATTACCCCCACACCCCCTATACGCCCTCATCGCATGGTGCTATGCACAGGGGAGCACTTTACCTTTTTTATGGTATTTATGTAGAGTACAATCTAAACCATCATGATGAGAGAGAACAGGTAAATACATAAAAAAAAAATAAAAAGTCTGTACATTTGAATGTCATTTCATAAGTGAAAAACTCTTTTATTTATCAAGTATAGTGTTACTTAGCTGCATATTGAACTTGAAAATAAAGGTAAAATATACTTTCTATATATAGCACAAAGACTTGGAGATATAAGTGATGCAATTTCATAGAAGCCACTGAAACACAAGTTCAAATAGTTTTGTGTCCCATTCATCGCACTTCAAAATGTAACATCTTGAAACTTGAAAGGCTTCTGTCAATGAACAATATATCTATTTTCATTTATTTCTCCCATTCCCTTGAGGTGACATTTATTCCAAGGTCAAGGACATTTTTTTCGTAATTTATGTAGTTGTTCAATGTTATGAATGGTCAGTGAGAATGAAACCTTTCTCATTCAAAGATGTACATGAAAGTTGTGTCTTAACTTTATAAGGATTGAGGGGGTTAGGTATTATTTTGAAAGCAGGTCATGCAGATATATATGGTGAGTAAATTAGACTTCTCTATTATTAGTGGAAGATCAATTTTCAGTGAGCACCGGAGAATGAGGGCTGGTGGATTTCTGGATGATTCTGAAAACTTAATATTGGCCTGTAATCATCTGCTAACTTCATGTGCAGACTCTGAGAGCTGCTTCCACCTAGAAAATTATTTCAGATAAAAAATTATAAATTCTTTGACAAGGAAACTTCCCAAATAACCAAAAGTGGTTGACCCATCTTTCGGCCATACCAAAAGGTGTTGGCTAAATGTAAGAATATACCATTGGGGAATGGTGAATTTGTCTTCGATTCCTACATTAGATGAATGGGTGGTTTTTGCTTTGAGCCAATGTACTGAAAACTCTTCAAAGCTAGGCGCCAGGCAACCGCCTACTAGGAATTGTGCATACTACAGTATGTTTCAAAAGTCGCTTAATCCAAACTTTGAAAATGTATATCATGAAAATTGTAAGAGATATTTACATCGTGTTTTCTGCACTAAACTAATACTGTAGGCTATCACTGGGTTCATAAACTTATGTTAGCATTTATCTAAATAAATGCAATTACATTATTATAAAAAACATTGTTAATTTGCAGAAAACATTTGAGAACTGATTTTCAACAATAAATACCAACTCTTAAACAATTTGTGAGATCATTTGTTGGTGTTTGACTGGTTGTAAAACAGTTGCTTTGTGAGGTACAGCAGAAGCAGGGCATTTTTATTGGAAAACCTCTTGCACATGAGTCTAAGAATGAGTTGTAAAATACTCTTCAGCAATGCACACACACTGATCCAAGGAATACGCCATGCTAAATCAATTAAAAAACCAGGCACAGTAGCGGCAAAAGTGAGGAAGAGAATTCAATGTAACCAGGGGCAGCCTAGGATTCTCTCAACAGTTTTTCACGTAAATGTATAGCCAATACTTAGACACATGTTGCATGCGACTGTTGGCAATATTTCGACCTGGTAGTGTTGCTATATACGGAGATATGCCCCAAAAATGGCACTTTCAACTTAATCCATAAAATCGCCACTCAAAAATTCATCAAAAGTTGCACATGACCAATATTTGTCGGAAATGACAGACTGACATCAGTCATCAAATGTCTAATTATGACCCTTCGATCATTTCTTACATATTTTTCTTACTCAGAAGTTCATTTCTGGAAAAATTTGAATGCTGCTTTCCGTCAGTTATTATTTGATATATTTTTTTGTGCAGAGTGAACTGAATTTTAAACATTGAAAAATATCTCAATGGATGAGGCTATATAATGCAGAAAACCCAGTGTAAATATCTCTTACGGTGTTCATGATATACATTTCCAACATTTGGGTTGTGCGACTTTTGAAACACACTGTATAAGATGCTGAGCATCATGGTATTTGAAACATCGCTAAATTATTTAAGAAAGTAGGAAATGGAGTGTTGGGGGACAAAGGGTGAGAAATTGTTTCTGACTCTATCGAATGTTCACAACGTTGATAAAAGAAAAAAATAATTTGCTAACTTACACTCTACTGCAATTTGAACTTAGAATCATCAAAATTTCGTACATATTACAGTATAAGATCACAGTCGCCAGGCTGAAATTTTTAGTCGCCATGGCGACCTGGCGAATGGGATGTGTATGTATAATGTACGTAATTTATTGTGATTTACACAACACTTTCTCATTCATATGCTATCATTCAGGGTGGCGACAGACCTGGAAAACCGGGAAAAGTTCGGGAAGTTGAGGTGTCAAGAAAAAGTTAGAGAAATGTCAGGGAATTTTTTCTTCATTGACTGTTTTTTTTAAAAGATATCGTAATGGAACTCTGCACAGGAACAGGAAATCTTGTTGCTAAGTTTCGGCCTCAACTTTTAGGCCCCTTTTGTGCACAACACAACCACGGCGACAGAAACCAGTGATGGCAGGAGGAGAGAGAGAGAGAGAGAGAGAGAGAGAGAGAGAGAGATATATTTCCGGAGGGGCAGAAAAATGTGTTAAGCCTCTAAATATTACATGGAAAATGCATTGAATTATCATTTTTTCTTGTCCGTATGGGAGTAGTAATGGGACATAACTGTCAACAGGTGGAGGGGATGGGAGCAGGTGGTGCCTTCTGATAGTTGTCTGACATCATAGTAAGGCATTTTGTTGGACAAACTGAAGGAACATGGAAACAAAATGGGCTCCATTGATGCATACAATTTTGTCGAATATCGCCACCCGACAAAGTATCTCACTACAACATGCGACAGAAATTGCATGCATGGCACTCGTATGGAATTGATTTTTGTTGGATGTCTTCGGACTGCAACATCCAACAAAAAGCACATGCATAAACAAGAAATGTGTGTATATAGGAGAAACGAAAAAAAAGGCTGAAAGACAGGTTGAAACAACATAGGGATGATGTACGACTTAAGAGAGAGAGAAATGCAATATTTAAACACACGAGAGAAACAGGACATGACATAGAGTGGGATGAGGCTAAGCAGATAGGAAGGGAGAAGAGAATGCTAGTTAGAAAATGGAAGGAAGCCAAGGAAATAGAGAAGAAAGGTGAAGAAGACACAATGAACTGGAATGGGGGACTGAAGTTAAACAAAGAATGGAAGAAGATGTTGGAAAGAGTGGAAAGGACAAGAGAAAAAGAGGAGAGGAGAAGGAAGAAAAATGAAGGGAAAAGAGCGTGAGATTAAAAAGTCCAACCACATTCTATGGAAGTAATTGTGTTTAGCCTTTTAGGTGAAAGTAAAGTTGGGAAGTGAAAGCCACCTGCTAGAAAATTCCCAACAACTTTCTAA
The DNA here is from genome assembly GCF_977018435.1 of Lepisma saccharinum. NCBI lineage: Eukaryota > Metazoa > Arthropoda > Insecta > Zygentoma > Lepismatidae > Lepisma > Lepisma saccharinum. The sequence goes on along the minus strand of NC_139241.1, from coordinate 21,685,226 downwards.
ATAGTCTGGAGGGAGTAATGTTTGTGTATATATATTGCCCTTTTGTTGTATCTGGTTACTTTTGTACTTGATACAGAGTCTGAAGAAGACCTTGCTAGAAGGTTGAAACGTTACGTTAGTTTATGTTTTTAATAAAATAAATTACTGCCTTGGTCAGCATAATTAGTTTTTCATAATCATGGAAACAAGGCTTAATGGTGTTATAAGAAGAGCTGTAGACTGCAAATATGCTGCTGGAATTTTATTACTCTTCTGGCTCACTTTACCTTATTTAATGTAGCAGTGCTTACAAAGGTTTTCTTTCACCATCCTGACATATTATTGGTTTCACACAAGTTAACATACGTTTACAATGACATTGCACTATTCTTACATATCAAGAGGAATCCAACAAAACGGGATATATGTTGAATACTATCACAGAAAAATGAAATCTACATTGGTGAACATTGTAAAAATTGGCAAATGCATGCTCCCAACCTCAAATTTACTGCAAAACACTAGTATTGCAATGAAATTAATGCCACTCTCTGTCCTGTATGTTCAAACTCGTGAGAGATGGTCATTAATCTCTCAATGTCCAGTATTATGAAATAAAATACTAATAATAAATACGTAAATATTTTAATATATTTACTCGAATCATTCAATCATAAAAGCAAATCTTTTAAATTTTTTTTAAAGAAATGTCATAAAACGAAGAAAAATTGCATGAAATCCAACATTCTTGTTTTTTTCTAGGCCATGTTTGTGTACATAGAATGTGTAGTGTTTGTCGTGGGAGATGTGTTTTGAGTTACAAGCTAAGTGCACACCGTTGACATTTGTCGAGCAAGAAATAATGGAGCTGAGTCATTAGGGTGTCTGACTACCATGCGAGAGACCCAGGGTTGACCCCTTGCGGGGAGAACCGGGATCTTTTCCACCTATTCATATTGCTCTGGTGCCCACCCAGCATCATATCAAGTGGGTACCTGGAGGAAACTTTGAGGGATAAAGGTAGCCCGGAGCATGGTGCTGATCACATCACCCCCACCTTCAACCGTGATCAATAAAGTGAAGGGCCCTAACTCCACACCCCTATTCACATGGCAAAATGCAGGGGAGCACTTTATTTTTACTTTCTCAAAAATCTGTTACATATGGAATTACACAATACCACATTCTACCAAAAAGGGGTAACATATAATGGTATACGCTTATTTAACATGCTACCAAATGCATTCAAAAATATAAAGTCATTGCCAGTATACAAGTTACATCTAAAAAGATTCCTAAAGGAACATTGTTTTTACACAGTGCAAGAGTACATGGATACCGTAAGTGACAGGAATAGCAACAATAATATAACAAAGTAGAACTGCCCTATCATCATTATTTTTTTATTTTTCCTTTGCTGTTCGATTTAATTTATCTAGATGTAAGTATAGGTGACTATTTAATGCTCAATTTATGTTTGTGTGTATGTATATATATATATACATGTGTGTACATAATGTCATAGCAAATGAAGCGAACATTGAATATGGAAAACATATTTTTAGCCAATTTGTCTCAAGAAAATAACATTGAGCATGCATTTATTCTCTTTATACGATATCTGGTATCTCATACTATCTATTGTATTTTATATTATATTATGCCTATAATTTTATAGATGTAGTCTAAATGTACATGTACAATGTGACAATTCCAAACTTTTGTAAAGTTGAATGGATGCTAATAAATAAATCAATCAATCAATCAATCAATCATATCCAACTACCATGAAAATACATAGACCATGTGACCTACAATTTAAAATAATAGTTTAAAAACACAATGGAGGATTATGTTTTGGTATGTTTGGCAGGAAAATGTTCTAAAGCAAAAACGCGTATTTTGGGAAACTTAACACTAACAAGTCAAAAAAGATAATTCCAATTTTGGGTGCCATAATGCAAGGGGTATTTTTTTTTCAACCTCCGATGCGACATGAAATCATAACCACAGTGAATAGCAAAATGGGTTTATTGACAAAAGTTGCGTACACATATAATATACTTTTCAACATAATCACCAACAATTTTCAGACATTTTTCGTACCAATGCAATAGCTTTCCAATACCCTCTGCAATGAAAATGCCGCCTGTCTGTTGAGCCAGGTCTGCCGAAGCTCCGCATTGGTTTGGAAGCACTGTCCTCCCAATCACTTCTTCATCGCCTGGGGTGGGTGGAAAATCACAGCTCCAGGTCTGGAGCATGCCTCTCTTGCACACAGCTCATTTGGCGATGAATTTCCGCTGCATTGTGCCCCTTTGCCTGTAGAAATTGTATCATGATACGCACCTCGCACTTTGTGGGAGAGTCGATTATAGCGGACATCTCTACGTGCCCGTCGCTCAGCTGCAACTGAAGCATTGGACTTGGCAGTAGTGGTGGTAGTGGCAGGGGGATGCTAATCACGCTGCAGGATGCCCCGATTCCTAGCGCTTCACGGGCCTCCTGGCGTCACGATCGGAGGCTGAAATAAAAATGCCCTTGTATATCGGTATCTGTCACATGAAATTGATTGATTTTAATTTTTTGGGTGCATCACCTTTTATGGTCATTATGCACCCTTCCGTATATATGGGGAAAATTCCATTATCTAAAACCCTTACCTTAAAATTAAAAAGGGCGTATGGAAAATAACTTTCAAGATATCAAACTCCCACGAAGAGGCGTAGGACATGTGACTTACAATTTGAAACAGTAGTTTAAAGACACCATGGAGGTATAATTTCAGATATTTGCCAGAAAATGCGCTAAAATGAAAATGTGAATTTTGGGAAAAATAACACCGAATAGTAAAAAATAAAAAATACACCAATCTGAAAACAAATAACAAAAAATGAAGGTCCCTAGGTATAAATAGGCATAAATAAAACAAGAATATCAGTTGTAATTTATTGCATTAGTAACAGTGAGTCCTAACCTAATTTTTGGCATAATCACCACTGTTGTTCTGGCATTTGTCATAACATGGCACTAAATTTTGTATGCCCATGGCTTATGTGTCTGACAGCAAAGACTGGAACTATCTCTACTGCAGTGTAGCTGTGAAATCCTTGTCCTGCCAGAAACCTCTTCAGTTAAGCAATGAGATAAAAGTTGGTACATGCAAGGCCAGGGCTGTACAGGGAGTGGTCCAAGATCTCGCACCTGAAGTGATGCAAAGGGCCCGCATGTACTCAGCTGTATGGGGTTGTGCACATTTTATTGACCTTCCGTGAATTGTCTGCACCATCGTCTGACCATACTGTCACTCACGATGTCAGGTCTGCACACCTCACACGATTGCTGGTGTGTCGGTGTTAAATTCTGGGCAGACAAAAATCTGATTACCACACGTAGGCTAAATTGCAGTCAGTGGGAGACTGTATGAGAGCTGCAATCTTTAACCTAGAACTGTCCTAAAACTACTGCATTGATATATAACAGATTACAGCTACATGCCATGTCTTCCTGCATGCATGTGTGTGTGTCACTCTCCGACCACTAGTCCTGCGTATAGGTGCCATTGGAGCTTTTTTCAGGATGCCTCTCGTATACGAACTTTCAGAAGCTGTTATTAACAGAGTTAATAATGTTTGGTTAGTTAATCAGGTACCTATACAGTGCAATTCTGTAAATTCCTTGTGTTAAATTTCTAACACCTACATACCCTTTTCGTCAGCAATAATGGTATAACTGCATGTTGTCAGTTTCACAGTTCTTCACTTGGATATACTGTACTGAAGCAGAAATCCCATTGATAATGTAAGGTAATATGACGCTTTCTTTTGTTCAATTCAATTGTTTCACTTATATGTTTGCTTTACAGAGAAGAGAGAAGTAGCTTTATGCATCGAAAAATGAGTCCACACTCATGGTTCTTGCAAGCAGAGGATTCCAAACCTTAGTCGAAATATCAACATATAACACCGAGAATGTATAAGGAGACTGATAAATAACAAATTTTATTTCTTAATCAATCACTCTTCACTCTTGTCTCATTTAGTTGTAAGTTTAAAAATAATCAAGTATTTTATTTTAAGCTTACTGCATATGATAAAATTCCATAATACTTCCCTAGCTGGTGAATTGTGATAATTTTCCAAATTCACTATTTTGCTGTTTGAAATCAAATCATAGAGAATAGAGAAATTAAGTCAATTTCATAGAAGATAATATTGGTACTTAACAAATTCATACCTGGATCCGTATCAGTTCCTTTTTTCTATTTGCAAAAACTTTGATTTAGTTTAGTTTGTAATTGTCAGGGAAACATGTAAATTTTGTCCTGGAAAACCTGGAAAAGTCAGGGAATTTCATTTTTGCTTGTTTGTAGCCACCCTGTCATTGTTTTCAAGGTTCCTTCAAGTTTTAGCAGATTTTTTTTTTTTTTTTTTTTTAGAGTTTACTCAGTTTTACACATTTATTCTGCACTAGAGTGCTGCAATGAATGCTTTTCATTTGTGCAGCAAATATTTCGCACAATCAAATGCTAGATGGCACATTGGATTGATAGTTTTTCTGTTCAAGCGAAACACATTCAAACTCTTGAACTCTATTAGTAGGCATATTTCCATAATTTTCTATGTTAGTGGGCCCTCAAATATGGATCGTGAAGTGAAATTAAAAAAATACACTGCTCCACAAAACTTAAGCAACTCTGTACAACGTGGGATAGGTGAGATGTGGTGCCCATTCAACACTTGTATGAGACACATACAAACATAAATAAGCACAGCCAGTGTGAGTGCCCTATATAACGCGTGAGCAGCACCTTATAAACCAAGATTAACAGCTTGTGCCTGCCAGCGCAAACCACAGCCTAGTATTGTCCCAGTCCTCAAGCAGGGAAGCGGTGGTTCGTGAGTGAGATATCAAGTGTAGACACCTTGATATTAATCCTAGACACCATTTGAGTGACGTTGATTGAGGTCGAATAATTGGACGACTGGAAATGGGTCGGTCTCAAGTGGAAGTGGCACGTGAATTTAATGTGAATAAAAGTGTCGTGTCAAGGTTGTGGCTTTGCTTCCAAAATGGTCCTACTGTCAGTAGACATCATGGAGGAAGCCATCCGAGGACGACATCAGCAGCTGATGACCGGTTTCTCACAATCACTGCCAGGCGTAACCGTCAGGAGTCCTGCTCTCAACTGGCAAACGATTTGTTTCAAGCTACGGGACGACGTGTTAGTCATGAAACTCTTCGTAAGGGACTGAATAAAGCAGGATTGTATGCCAGGAGGCCTGTGCTGTGTGTGCCATTGAAACGGGAGCACAAACGTGTGCGATACACATGGTGTCAGGAACATGTTGAATGGGGAGAAGGCCAGTGTGCACGACTAATGTTCTCTGATAAGTCTCAATACAGCCTATTGTCTGATTCTGGTCGGATATCCGTGTGGAGAGAGCCAGAAACACGATATCACCCTAACTTCATTGTTGAAAGGCTGTCCTTTGGAGGTTGTTCCATCATGGTGTGGGGTGGTATTATGCTGGATAGGAAAACGGACCTCCATATTGTGGAACATGGAACTTTGACGGCACAATGTTATCGGGATGAAATTCTCCACGTGTTCGCAACTTCCATGGAGCATTTGGTCTGGACTTACTTTTTATGGATGACAATGCACGCCCACACTGTGCACATCTTGTGTCTGATTATCTGGAGACAGAAGACATTGCCCGTATTGAATGGCCTGCATATTCGCTGGACCTTAATCCAATCGAGTATGTTTGGGATGCTCTTGGGCAAAGAATAGCGCATTACAATCCGCCACCATGAACAATTCCTGAACTGCTGACAGCCCTCTTAGAGGAAGGGCCCAGTCTTCCTCAAGACTTGATAACCACACTGATCCACAGCATGGAGGCCAGATGTCGTGCCTGTGTATCTGTTCTAGGTTGTTACACACTGTGTTAACAGAATGTGCCCTCTCAGATTCCAGCTTTTCATGTAGGGTTATAGTGGCAATGAACTTTCTGGCCACCCTGTACACCATATCGGCATTGTTGGTGTTCATTTGTGTTGCATTGTTCATTTGCATTTTCCTTTCATTTTGTCCTACCTCGTTCGAGTTGCTTAAGTTTTGTGGAGCAGTGTAAGTGAACATAATCACCATCTCCATGTTAAAATGCAGTTTTGTGTGTCTTACTGAGATACAGGAAAATAAAATTGATGATTATGTGCTTAAACTGCTTAGGCTGACATTTTATGTTTCTACGATTATCGTCACATTAAAATGATGTTCCATTAAATGTTCTAACTGCATTTTATTATTTCACAGAATATGATTATCCTATTCAGTAAGTGAACAATGATATTGTACACGTACTTCTTGCGCTGTGATACAATATTTGTAATTGCTTAGGCAGGTCTCCCAGCATGTGTATCCATTTTATGATTCCGTCTGTAGATATTGCATACTTTCATGTGCCCTTTATTTGAGTCTTACATAATAATATACCGCATTATGATTTAGAATTGTAATTGCATAGAGTGGCTTCCTTCCATGTATGGGTTTTAGGTTGACAATGCTGCTCATTAGGTTCTGAAATATTCCAATCCAATCATTCCAATATGAGTGCGATACGATTGAGCTTGCACGCTCGAGCATCGTAGATTCGAAAGCAAATGTGGTTCGATGCAGTACTCTAGTCTGCACATAGCATTGTTTTTTATATATATACATGTAGGTAATGAATCACTTTCAGAAGAAGACCTGTAAGAATGTTCTTGTTCTGGTAAAGCTAAACAGGCAAACCATAAGCAATTCCCAACACAGAAATATCCTTCATCCATGGCGGCTGACAAAGGTGAGTGACAAGTTACTCTCATTAACAAAATATATTTTCAGCATGTGCTGTGACTGAAATATTTCGGATGAAACAATATTACATGTAACTTATTTTATACTCTAGAATTGACAGCAGACCCTAGAAAGTTGCCTTGACAGGAGAAAGTATGTTTTATAACTGATTTTGATTCACTTTTCCATGGTTGGTGAAGCATTGGCAACAACTGTTGTCTTAAGACCAACTTTAATTTGCCAACCTTCCCCACATAAAATCTATTCTGTTTACTTGGGTGTTATCAGTTTCCACTAAATGCTTTTCATGCATAGATTGACTTCATGCTGGCCACTAGAGTACTGCATACATACTTGATCGGGTGTCCTGCACATTTCAATGTGACAATAATAATATATATATATGTGTAAAAATCTGCATGGTAGTTTCAGCCCATAATTGTGTATTGATTTTCACGTTTCATCGTGTATTTGTAAGATAGACTAAACTACATTTTAACATGGTGGGCTTCAAATGTATACCAACTGTTTTGCCATGGAGCATTATTCGCTTGAGCGAAGAAACTCTCAGTTCTGTATCCTATCTAGAACTGTGAACTGTTTGTCACTAAGCAAAAAAAAAAAAATGCTCATTGGAGTACTCTCCTTCCTACAGTATCATCATATAACAGCAGTCACTTGGGCTACTTTCAGTACATTATGTTGATTAGCTTTTGTTAACTAGAAAAAAATATTTCCCCCTTAAAAGGTATTTTAGACTCTGGCAACCACAAATACCAAACTCCCACCTACATTACTTCGACATTTTTGCTACAAGAAATTTTCTCTCACCACTGTCTGGGGAACAGAGGGAAAATACTTTCAACCACTTTTGTTGGTGCTTGTTGGTATATTAGGCAGATAGGCTGCAAGTCTCCATTTAAAATTAATTAGTATCATTATGTTCAACATAAAAGTGAATACAGTTATGATTTCGTGACAAGTGGTGAAATTATACAAGAATTATATAAAATAAATTGATTCTTATGGTCCCATTGTAATAAAAATGTTAAATTTTAAGAAGCCATAATTCAAACCTGATACTGCATGTTAACTTTTAAGCCATTATTCAAACGAACTAAACTGGAAGTAAGAAGTTTTATTTCTCTCTACTTCTAGGCCACAGGACAATCTAAACATAAAAAAATTGCTTCACAGAATATATCACATTATGGAAAATTTACATGAACATATTTGAGTATGAGAATATTTTGAATCAAAACATTTTAACACTTCCCCTTACTCAAATATGTATACTTTACATACATGTGACCATAATTATTTTATACCTAACTGTGATACATAATTGTCATGCACAATTTTAGATACAGGTTTTGTTAACAAATCTGCTATCATATCATTTGTTGGTTGATAAACTAAATGAAAATCTCCTTGTTGAACAGCATCCCTAATATAATGATGTCGTACATCAATGTGCTTTGTACGCCTATGGTGCTGAGAATTTTCAACAATTTTATGAGCACTTAAATTATCATTAAAAATTGTAATTGTCACCTTAATATCAATTATCTCTGATAACAAATTTTTCATAAATTGTGCCTCTTTGGCAGCATCACCCAAACTATAATACTCTGCCTCGGTACTTGAGTATGCAACTGTTCGTTGCTTCCTTGATTCCCAATTTACAATTGAGCCTCCAAATTTTACAACTAAACCACTGTATGACTTACGATCTACCAAATCATTAGCCCAGTCAGCATCTGTGTACACTTTTACTTCATTTCCACCTTTTTGAAATTTAAGTTTATAATCTAGTGTACCTGCCAAATATCTTACGACTCTTTTTGCTGCAACCCAATGTCTTACATCATAACAATTATTGAATTGACTGAGTTTACTACAAGCAAAAGCAATATCTGGTCGCGTACAAACTGCTAGATACATGAGACTACCTACCAATCGCTGATAGGGAAATTTGGTTTCACATTTCTCAGCTTTTTCTAATTTTACATTTAGGTCCATGGGAGTTGAAACAGTTTTGCAATTATTCATACCAAAACGTGTAAGTAACTGTTTAGTATACTGCTTTTGAGATAAAGTTAGAGTATTCAGTTTCTTATTCCTGTCAACCTCCATTCCTAGACAATGTCTTACTGGTCCCAACAGTTTAACATCAAAATGTTCTTTCAGTACATGGATCAACATTTGTTTTTCACATGCATCTTCACTAAGTACAAAAATATCATCAACATACAATGCTACAATCATCTTTTTACCCTTTATACATTTTGTATAAACACAAGGTTCACATTTTGATTGATCATATTTCATTTTGATTAATACATCATGTATTTTCTGATTCCAAGCTCTACTTGCTTGTTTTAGACCATATAAACTCTTTTTGAGTAGACACACTTTATTATCAACCTGATAACATTGTGGTTGTTCCATATAAATTGTCTCATTTAAATCACCATTCAGGAATGCAGTACTTATATCAATATGATCTATGTCCATATTGTATTCCACACCAATAGCAAACAAAAGTCTGAGAGTAGAGTGTCTTACAACAGGTGCAAACATCTCTTCATAATCGATACCGTATCGTTGCGTAAAGCCCCGTGCTACTAATCTAGCTTTGTATCTATCTACATCCCCATTTACATCTTGTTTTACTTTATATACCCATTTACATTTAACTACACTCTGGTCTTTTGGACGATCTACTAATTCCCAAACTTCATTCTTCAAGAGTGATTTATATTCATCATCCATTGCTCTCTTCCATTTGGAATTTTCTTTGCATGTTGTGGCATCTTCAAAACTTACAGGTTCCTCAAAACTCATAAAGGATGTGTCGGATAAATCATAATCACCCATCCAAATTGGTAATTGCTTATTTCTAATAGGTCTACCATTTTCTTGTTCTACATTTTGAGAAAAATCACTACCTACATTAGAACATTCAGCAGTTTCTGAATTTGTTACTTCTGATAATTCGCCGACATTACTATCAACACATAAAGTGTCACTTGACTTTTCTTCAGATTTCTGTCTAGCACCTACAATATTTTGACTGTCATTGTTTTTAACTTGTGATCCACTAAATGGTATCTGTACAGTCAGAGGTAAAATTACATCAGAAGACATGTCAGTGTTGACATCTGTCTTATCGACACATGACCCTGCAACATTTTCCAGGAATATAACACTTCTTGCTTTAATAACCTTACCAGAATTAGAAGTATCAGCTAATCTATAACCTTTTGTAAACTCACAGTAACCTACCATAATGTATGGCTTCGACTTACTATCCATCTTTTTTCGTTTATAGTCTGGTGTCAAAACATATGCTGTACAACCAAATACACGAAGATGACTTAGATTAACTTTATGTCCTGTCCACATTTCCTCTGGAGTAGCATCTTTAATTGCAACTGTAGGACAAACATTCTTCAGGTATACACCTGTTGAAATTGCTTCAGCCCAATATCTCTTACTGAGATTAGCATCATGAAGCATGGTTCTATCCTTTTCTACAACTGTTCTGTTTAGTCTCTCGGCAACTCCATTTTGTTGCGAAGTATATGGAACACTTGTCTCATGGATTATACCATGTTCACTGAGATATGCAGAAAATTTCTTGTTACAGTATTCTGTACCATTATCTGATCTAAGTTTCTTAATTTTTAAATTACACTGATTTTCTACAAAAGCTTTGAACTCTACAAATTTTTCAAATACTTCATGCTTAAATTTAAGAAAATATACAAAACTCTTGCGAGTATAATCATCAGTAAAAGTAACAAAATATCGTGCACCACCCCAACTTGATTCGGACATTGGTCCACAAACATCAGAATGTATTAACTCTAGTTTTTCTTTAGCTCTTTTTGCCACTCCCTTGGGAAAGGATGCAGTTTTCTGCTTCCCCTCAATGCAAGGGATACATTGTTTTGGGGTGTCATCATGAAAACATACTCCATCAGCTAAATTATCTCTCAAAGATATCATTCCTTTTAGATTCAAGTGACCTAAACGTTTATGCCATACATCTTGTGAAGCATTAACTGACAACATAGCTACTGTCTCTTCACAATTTTCAAGAGAATTTACAGTAGTATTGTTTAAATTCATCATGGACAAATTTTCAGCCTGGTCTAACTTATAAATGCCACCTACCTTTGTTGCTGTAAATTTTGGAGTAGCCTTAATCTCAATATCAGATACATTGTAACCACTACACCGTTTGTCATCGAAAAGCATAACATAACCTTTTTCAGTAACTTTGTTAACAGACAACAAATTAGCAGTAATATCTGGAACATACATCGCTTCAGATATTAACTTCTGCACATTATTTTTGAGTTTTACTTTCACATCACCAATTCCATTACTGATCACCTTTTGATTATTTGCAATGGTAATTTCAGATGACTTAGAATTTGAATAATTATCAAACCAATCTTTACGTTTACTCATGTGTGAAGTACACCCTGAATCTAGTAACCAGTCATCATCATTAAATATTTTACTGGCATAAGCACTGTGGGTAGTCAACAAAAACGAATTATTGTGTTGCGAAGAACTTGGTCCTTGCTTCGTAACTGTAGGTTTCTTCATCCGCTTCTTAGACTTCTGTAGTTGAGGACATCTAGGCTTTATGTGGCCTTCCTTCTTGCAATGATGGCAAATAGGTACAAATGGACCCTTCTTCTTATCTGAAGCTAAATATGCAGAATCCTTGGAAACATTTTCACTTCGTCGAAAATCACCCTGCATGAGCCGTGACTTCACAAACTCGCTGGTAAGTTTCGTCTGTGTTCCTTCAATACCCATTACCAAAGGATTAAACTCTTCAGGCAATCCAATCAACATAATTTCGGCGATTTCTTCATCATCAACACTGCAACCCACGTCCGCCAACTCTTGTTGTAATGAGATGATTTCACCAAGGTACAAGTCCATTGAAGGAAAATCTTCATAACGCACTCTGGTCAGTCTTCTTTTAATTGCTAAGCGCCTACTTATACCTTGATTTTCGTAAGCTGCCTTCAGATTATTCCAAGCTGCCTTTGCACTTTCAGCATTTCTAACATGTGGGTAGCAAGAAGAATGCACGCACAAACAAATCTTGGCATACGCTTTCTGGTCTCGAACTGGATCCACTGGAGTAGCAGCTTCGATACAGTCCCATAAACCACTATCGATCAGAGTTAATTTCATTACGAACTTCCACGTGGCGTAATTCTTAACACCTTCCGGTTTTTCAATGTTTGGCTGTCCACTATTAATCACGATTGGAGTCGTCATTGTAGTATCGAATTTGTTTCAATTTTCTTGACACCGTAATTTTCGTACAAAAAAAAATACATTGCACAAATTTCGATTCAAAGCTTCACAAGCACTACATGCATTATCATATCATGTGATCAGTCATGAGTACATCACAAAAATTTACGATAAAATTTTTCACTGTGATGAAGCAACTCCAAAGTACATTGCAGCACAGTTCATGAACACCTGGGCTGGGCCCATAACCTGTTAAATTTTAAGAAACCATAATTCAAACCTGTTACTGCATTTTAACTTTTAAGCCATTATTCAAACGAACTAAACTGGAAATAAGAAGTTTTATTTCTCTCTCCTTCTAGGCCACAGGACAATCTAAACGTAAAAAAATTGTTTCACAGAATATATCACATTATGGAAAATTTACATGAACATATTTGAGTATGAGAATCTTTTGAATCAAAACATTTACAGTTATGATTTCATGACAAGTGGTGAAATTATACAAGAATTATATAAAATAAATTGATTCTTATGGTCCCATTGTAATAAAAATAATACCATCTCTGAATTCATTCTAATGCCTGCTACTCTGCAAATGTCTTTTCCATACCCAGAAACATCTGATATCATTTTATAATTAGTTAATCTTCTGTGGTAACTTTTTCCTCGAAATTCGAGGGAGTCGTTTGATATCCTTGGCTTTAAACTACAACAACTTAGAGGTAGTTTCTGATTTGCCTATAAAATCTTTCCATTTCAAATCATGCCATGTGCAATATTTTATTTCATGGTGAACCTACTTTACATATGGAAGTGGAGCCTAATTGAAGAATTATAAACTACCATAATTTCATGAATTTGTCACAACAGGACAATATCTTGTAGAAAATAAACTCACTTTTGTGCAGCATCGTTATTTTACATTTTTATATTACATGGGTAGGGTATATTTTATCCAAGGTGGATTGATTTAAATCAGGTGTTTTTTTTTTTTAAATCACTGATTCAATCACTTTAAAGAAATAATTTACTGAATAACGTACACAAGAAATTTGTAGCCATCCAAATCACTTTTTGTGATAGTTCATTAATCTCGTAATCATTTAAAGGTGTATATTAGGGTCTAAGAAAGGAAACAACATGTATGTACTGATGGGATGAAGAAGCTCATATGAAAGAAAATCTATATGTAAACTGTAATCACATTTAAATTATCTTGAATTAAAAATCAATAATATGTAAAATAGCCAATATTTTGTGCAGAATAATATACAAGATACTAATATATTACCAGATAAACATGCTGTAAATAAGCACAGCAGCTGATATTTTACAATCTCAATGAAAAAATCAACAAAATTAAGTTACAAAAACTATAAAGAAATATTTTAAGTTACAATTATAGAGTACATCCAGAATGTCTTATATTCACTAGGAAAAAGTTACTCATATTATTATTATAGTTCCATTAACACACTGAATAAACATTTTCATTGTAGATTTATAAACACGCTGCCAAAAGTTAAGCATGCGATGGTAAAATCAACAAAAATGTAATAGTAAAACTTTGATTAACACAAAATTGCACATGAAGGTACCAAATGTGTTTGTGCATTAAAGAATACAAGAATTGTGTACAAAGATTTAAAAAAAATATTTACTCTTCGAAAGTTATATGATGATGTCACATTTGGGTCATTAACATAATGATGTTTAAAGGCAAACAAACCAAACAAAACTTACAGTAATATGGTATGTGACGAAAAGAAAACTTACATTAATATGGTATGTGACCACTCCGGACCTTCACACAAACTTTACAACGATTTTCCATGCTTTCGATGAGGTGATAACCATCACAGATGCAAGCAATGGCCATTCCTCCATTAGGGCAGTTTCCAACTCTCTGAGATTTGCTGGAGGAGGTAAGCATGCAGAAAGAGCACGCCCGAGGACATCCGAAAGCTTTCAATGGGATTAATGTTGGGGGAATATGCGGGCCACTCCATACGGGAAATGCCCTCACTTTCCAGGTACTTGTCAAGGATGTTGGCTCGATGGGACGGGCATTATTATCCATAAGGGGGAAATCAGCACCAACTGCTGCAGTGTAGAGTCTCACAATAGGGACTAGGATTTCATCCCAATACCACGCAGCAGTCACAGAACCGCCTTTACAGATGTGCAGATCTGTGAGATATCCCATTGAATTTCCAGCCCACACCATGATGTTGCCACCTCTGAATGTGTGATGTTTTTAGCCTGATTGCCTGTGCCTCGTTCTCTCCAGACACTTACATGCTTATCATCTGATTCCTGGACAAATCTGGACTCGTCCGTGAACAGAACATTGCACCAATCCGAGACAGTCCAATTGACATGTTGAGGACACCACTTTAATCTTGCCTCTCTGGCTTGGATGGTTAGTGCAACACAAACACTAGGCACTCAGGCATTCAATCCCTTCATGTGGAGCCTTTGGCGAACAGTACTGACAGATATTGTCTTACCAAGTGCCACTGCAACCATGGATGTAACAGTGTGGAGGTCTCTTGTTGATTCCGCTTGGCTACTATAGCAATATATCGATCATCAGAGGGGGGTGGTAAACCTTGGACGATGGGGCATAGGTCTCCGGACAACTGTTTGACTTGTTTGGAATTGTTTCCATAATTGAGAATTTTCCTAATGATCAATGCCAAAGAAAACAGCGACATATTTGATTGACCGTCCTGCTTCAATGCGTCCAAGAGCACGTCAGTGCTCACTGCCTGTCATTCATTTTCTTTCAGCCATAGAAACAAAAATATTATCAAAAATAATCCTACAAAAGTTATAAACAATATAAAAAAGTTATAAACACTTCATATCAGCTTTTTCGTGCACCTCATATCCTTCAGAATGCTGGTGTCTTCAACGAAAGTGTGATGATTCTTGCACGAAATCCTTACATTTATGCTATTTCAAGAGCACAGATGAAGCACCTAAACCTCATGTCAGGTTAAGTTTGCAGCAGGTTTTTGCATATGTAGATCCAAACATGCGCACAGAATGATGATGTGTTCCATTCCCTACACAATTGCACACTTGCAACAAAACAGTAATTTAATATGTAAGGCCAGCCGCACACCGGATCCGACATGACGACTCATTTTGTTGCAAACCGACTCGAGGGAAAGTTTAACATGGGGTTCTTATGAGCTGCCGCACACCAGACGAAACATTTGACTCGAGTCATACAAATAAGAACCTAAATTCCTGAAATGACAGATGTCATAGATCTTGTGTTTATACATTTACTTGAGATGCAATAATAATAAAAATCAATGCTTTTTTCAGGCGGTACGCAACAGCATGCAGTACCGGTAACCTTTATATGTGAGAATGAAACTAAAAGAATCTTATTTTAATGAAAGAAGTGTGTGTTTGTGTGTGTGTGAGTACATGTATGCATGATCATTAGACCTCGGATTTTTAGGTTCTAAAAATGTACATTTAGGTTCCTAAAATAGGTTCTAAAAATTTTAAAATAGCTTCTAAAAATCCTAAAGTAGGTTTTAAAAATATTAAATTAGACTAAAAGAATCCTGAAGTAGGTTCCAAAAAACTTAAAATTGTTCATAGTTCCTGAAAAATACTAATTAGATACAATTGTTAAAAACAAAATTTCAAATGAACCGTGAGAAATTGTAATAGATATATATAACCATAAAAAATATTAATTTTCTAACCAAATGTTTATTTCTATGCATCATTTTCAAAATGATACACTAATTGTTGTAAAACTAATAATTGTATCATTAGGAATTTTGCTCTCTAGAGTATGTGTCAAACAAGTTAGTCATTGAATTTCTTTCATTACGAAATGGAACAAATACCTCTGTGTGATGAAACAATAATATAAAACCTTAAAAATATACAAAAACCTAAGAAAAGGTTTGATTTGGGCACAAAAACTAAAATAGGTTCTAACAAGCAAATTAGGTTATTTTAGGCACTATAAAACTTGATCAGTTTTTGCATCTTTTAATGAAACTCTGATGTAACTTTTTATTTCTCATTTACCTGCAAAGGAAAAAATAAGTTAAATACCTAAAATCCGAGGTCTAATGATCATTTAATATACCACAATATTTAGAGCAGTTCTTATGATAAACACAATAACAAATAATAACAACAAACTAACATGTACCGAAAACTTTCTTTCGAGAGAAAAACATTGATAAGAATAATTAATATTTGTTTTGTTTTGTCGGAAGCAAAGTGACTCGTTGTGTTGTTTTGTGTAACGTCGTGTTGCGTATCATTGCATCGTGACTCGTCGTGTCAGATCCGGTGTGCAGCTGGCCTAATACACAGAGGAAATTATACACCCATTAGCAGGTATGGAATTGATCAACGAGGCATGCGTCAACCTTGTTTGTACATTGATTCAACTGTTGGAGCGTGCAAAACCACCGCCAGGGCTGAAGCAACCAACGATGTGGGAGGGGGAGGCTTATTGTTTCATGCACTGGCAGCAATGAAGGATTTGCTGAAGACGCATGTTTACTGTTCCGTGTAAAGAAAGGGAAGGGTGATTATCACTAAGAAATGGAGAGACCAACATTTGGCTCCTAGTTTAGTGAAGTGATTCATAAATTGAAACCAAACAGAGAAATAGTAGCAGACAATTGACTACATTGTATATATCACCAATAACAAACCATGCTTTTTGGTAGTATAAACTTGAAAGGCGTGTATCTTATAGTAACGTATGTATTGTGTATGAAGCAACCAAGATTTTTATAAATTTATTTCTTTTGAAATGAACAATAACTGATAAAATCCAAGAGGGACCCGTCCTTTACTTTTACCTATGCTTTTTTTCTTTTGCGTGTGCTTGACAGATACACATATGCCCTCGAAGATATTTCACGATTTGTATTAAGTAGGGACACATTTATTACATAATCTATGCACAGAAAGTACTTTCTTGTGTGGATTAATACATAAAACCTGCTGCAAACTTAACCTGACATGGAGCTTAGGTACAGATTATCCACTCTCTACTTACAAAAATCAAGCTACTCATAAAAACTGACTTCTACATCCACAGCGATTTTCAGCCACTCAAATTCAGGTATGCTTTCGAAAATTTGCATTGCGTGCTTAACTTTTTGAAGTTAACTGATAAATGTATATTTACACAATTTTTTTTATTTGTTTTTATCAAACTGTTCAAATATGTTACAGGGCCAGAAGATGCTTTTCTATATAAAAAAAATATTTATGTGTATGGTGCCATAAACTATACAAGCAATTTTAAGTTTTTTTTTTTTTGTGGCTGAAAATCGCTGTGGATGTAGAAGTCAGTTTTTATGTGTAGCTTGATTTTTTTAAGTAGAGAGTGGATAATCTGTACCTAAGCTCTGCGTCAGGTTAAGTTTGCAGCACGTTTTATGTATTAATCCGCACAAGAAAGTACTTTCTGTGCATAGATTATGTAATAAATGTGTCCCTACTTAATACAAATCGTGAAATATCTTTGAGGGCATATGTGTATCTGTCAAGCACACGCAAAAGAAAAAAGCAAAGGTTAGGTGGCTCAGTTGGTAACACGTCTGACTACCATGCTAAAAGTCCCGGGTTCGATCCCCAGCCGGTTCAAATTCGGGAACTTTTCTAATGTTGGAAGCGGCCCCGGTGCCCACCCAGCATCGAATGACATGGGTACCTGGGAGAAACCCTGGGGGGTAAAGGCAGTCAGGGGCGTGATACTGATCACATCACCCCCACTCACGACCGGATCAAGAAAGTGTTGGGCGTTACCCCCACACCCCTATACGCCTGCATTGCATGGTGCTTTGCACAGGGGAGCACTTTACCTTTTTTTAAAGTAGATATAAAAAACAATCAAAAAATATTTTTTTAAATAAAAGTTACGATTTTTATCCACCCTGATTTTATCTAGCATGCATTTCATACCTGTATCAAATTACTACATATATTGCAGTAATATTTTATTTAGCGATGAAGTAATGCTGCAAAGATGTCAACACTGTGTACATTTAATTCTTACAAAGTACATGGAACAATGTAATCATCATTAAAGAGGAAAATAACACCAAGTCTTCAATTTATTAGGTATCTCATGCAAACGATTCACAATACACTGTGTACATAATTCCCATACACAGTTATCCCAATTGCCCTTACTAATGTGTTCAAACACAGTAATATTAACATCTACTAACATAATGTACTTATGGAGCTTTTATGTTGTCAGTACATCCTGCTTTTAATGAACTGGTTTCCAGTCATTTTCTTTTGCACCTCCATTACCTTACACATTAATGAAAGAGTGAAGACTACATTTAGTGGCATTCATTGGCCTTTATTGAGAAGTTTGTAAGAAGTTAAAGACTGCACAGATCAAAACTTAGGTCCCAGCTAGAACTCACCCTCCAAAGGAGTTTCAGAATATGTGGATTTCCATATCCACCCTCTTTCGAAAGATCTGCCTCCTATCTTTATGACACCAACCTTTTACTCCAGAAAAATCAACATCCTTACACCATTGCCCCCAAAAATAACCCTTGCTACCATCGATGTCACTTCCCTTTACACCAACATATCTATTTCCCTTGTACTCTGTCTGCCCTCCATGGTGGAGTAGTTAGCACATTGTGCTATGACACCAAGTGTCCTGGGTTTGAATCCAAGCCTGGGCATGGATGTCATTTGTGAGTGTCTCTTCATAAATTTCAACATATCATTAATTGTCGGGATTAGCCAAAGTGACAGAAAATTAATTAAAATAAACGAAATGAATCAAATCCCTCAACCTCCTTATTAGCAGATCAAACCCCCACAGCAGCAGACCAAACCCCCACAACCCCAACAGTAACTTTTTCATCCATCTAGGCCACCTTGTTATCATGTGTAACAGCTCCACCTTTGAAGACCAACATGACCTATAGATCTTAGGCACAGTTATAGGTACTACAAAGGCTCGATCTTGTGCCAACCGCTTCATAGTCAAAGTCAAACAAGAGTTCCTAGTGACCCAACCCCTAATAGCAGCTCATATGGTTCCATTTTATACAGGGTCCGGCAGAGGCGTTAGATGGTTTTGAAATGTGAATAACACACCTAATTTTCAAAGGTACAGAAATGTATTACTACAGAAATACAGGTTATTGTATGCCATTTTTATTTACCATGACAGTTCGTGTAAAAAAAATGATGCCTTCAATTTATTTCTATACACATTCGAAGGCCTTTTTCCTTTCCTTTTGAATGACCTACGTAAGATCTTGAGTCTGCGCTTTGTCTGTTTGAATAATTGAAATAAATTCAAATCAATAATCGACGATCCGGTGAGAAGTTGGTGGCCTGCTTAACTGTTTGTCAGCCCAGTAAGCATGAGCCCTGGAATGTGCAACATCGAGCGTTTGTTGTGGAGGGATTCTTCAAGACTGGAGAATCTGTATTGAAAATGCAGCATCTTTTTCAACGTCATTTTCATGTGGCACGCCATGGGTGTGTACCAAGCCGCAACACTATCCTCAGGTGGGTGCAGAACTACAGATTGACAGCATCAGCTACGAATAGGTCACCACCTGGCCGTGTTCTAACCGTAAGGACACCAGAAAACATAGGACGAGTAAGGAAAGCTATCGTTAGGAGCCCAAGATGGTCTGCCAGCCAGCATGCTGTAGCGTTGCAGATTTCAGATCACTCTGTACGACGAATGTTACATCTGGATCTAAAATTTCACCCTTACAAGATTATGCTTGTGCAGGAGCTGCATGGTGATGACTTTGTCAATCGTAAAAGATTTGCTGAACGGATGCTCCAAACGTCCGAGGAAATGATTATTCTTATGAGTGACGAGGCACATTTCCATTTAAATGGATCTGTAAACAAGCAAAACTTTAGATATTGGTCAAACGAAAACCCACAGGAGCCCATGCTTACTGGGCTGACAAACAGTTAAGCAGGCCACCAACTTCTCACCGGATCATCGATTGTTGATTTGAATTTATTTCAATTGTTTAAACAGACGAAGCGCTGACTCAAGATCTTACATAGGTCATTTAAAAGGAAAGGAAAAAGGCCTTCAAATGTGTATAGAAGTAAATTGAAGGCATCATTTTCTTTTTACACGAATTGTCGTGGTAAATAAAAATGGCATACAATAACCTGTATTTCTCTAGTAATACATTTCTGTACCCTTGAAAATTAAGTTTGTTATTCACATTTCAAAACCGTCTAACTCCTCTGCCGGACCCTGTAGAAAACATTTTTCATGCTGTGGACACATGCAGAACCATCCCTATCCACTTTCCTGGACCATACTCAACCACTTCTGCTCCATCAAGTTCACCTGGGCCCACTGCAGCATCCAAATTGCCTTCCTGCATATACACATTGAGGAAGGTCATTTGAAAAAACCCATACATTCTAAACCCACTAAGCATCTCTAACACCTACACTTCTCCAGCTCCCACCCATTTCACACCAAGAAAGCCATCCCATTCTATCTGTCCCTCAGGAGACAACAACTCAACACATAACCAATCTCCTGACAGAACTGCAACTTCTGCCTTCATGAAACCTGGTCAACATTGGATATCATTTACCTTCCACCCCAAAGGGACCTACCACAC